>NC_141685.1:1665805378-1667005378 GCF_964263255.1 Lissotriton vulgaris | reverse complement strand
ACAATAGGGTCCTCCATGTTGGGTTCGCGTGAGGCTCTCGCAGTGTGGCGATTCTCCTCCACCGCTTCTTACCGTTCATGGTAACCAAGGACATCAAGGATTCTGAGGGGCACTTTGTGACCCTTACAGAAAGAATGGGTGGGCGTATACTTAATCATGCCGAGTCTATGTGCCCCAGAGTTCCCCTTCCTAGATCTCTCAGAATGCGCTAAGCGTCTCTCAGAATGGGCCTCCAGGTTTGGCCTCTGGGATGTGTGGAGAATGTGGAATCCCCGAATGCTCCAATATACTCACACCTCCACAGCACATCATACTCACTCCCGTATTGATCTGGGATTCCACTCCTCTGGTAGGGGCGCTGGTCTGCTGTGTGCTTCCACTCCCTCCTGAGTGTGCTCCACTCGGGTAGGAGTGTTGTGTGTTTTTTAATTTCACTGTCTTTGCACTGTTTTAAATATCTTTTAATTTCCTTGTAAGCACTTATTGCCAGGAGGTGCCTGGCTCCCTCAGGATACCTCTCTCTTTTTGTTTTGTTTTCCTTGTAGCACCCCGGTGTAGGACCTAGGTTCTGGAGTTGGCTGGTTCCACCCTTCTTACTTACTGTCGCATCACGCTCTCTGCCTGGCCCTGACTTCACCTGACACTGAGTGCAGGGCGCAGCAAGTCGTTCTCGTTCCATGCCCGCTGCCTCAGATTGGCCTGCTCTGGCCACGCCCCCGGAGGCGGTCAACTTTTCGATGCCCGCAGCACGGATGAGCCGGGTTCCACTCCTTTGGTAGGAGTGCTGGTCTGCTGTGTGCCCCTACTCACCCCCTGAGTGTGCTCCACTCAGGTAGGAGTGTTGTGTGTTTTTTATTTGCACTGTTTTAAATACCTTTAAATGTCCTTGTAAGCACTTTATGCTAGGAGGTGCCTGGCTCCCTCAGTATACCTCTCTCCTTTTGTTTTGTTTTCCTTGTAGCACCCCGATGTAGCACCTCTGTGACGGAGTTGCCTGGCTCCACCCCCTTACTTACTGCCGCATCACGCTCTCTGCCTGGCCCCGACTTCACCTGACACCGAGCGCAGGGCGCGACAAGTCGTTCTCGGTCCACGACCCGCTGTCTCGGCTTGGCCTGCTCTGACCAAGCCCCCGGAGGCGGCCTACTTTTCAATGCCCATGGTGCGGACACGCTGGGGCACCAAAGTGCACCAAAGGCAAGTCTGTCTGCACCCATCAGCGTCCGGCTGGGGCCAGGAGCCAGAACCCTTGCCCTTTTTGGGAACCTGTCAGCCTTTTAGGTATTCAGCCGAACGTTCAAAAGAGAGCACCATCGATTCTGGAAGCCTACTGACAAGCCTTATCTGTGGAGTCAGGCCAGTTGCTCTGTACTCACTTCCCAGTTAGCTAAAGAGCACAAACTGAAGTTTTTACTTAACAAATTGCAGGTCACTCAATAAGCATAAGTTCAAAATCCACAACTGCCTTGTAGACAATAAACCGGATGCCTTGTTTGTTACGGAAACATGGCTCAATGAGACCTCTGCGCCTGAAATTTTACAAACCCTTCCCTCAGACTAAGGTATTTGAAGACTGTAGGAAGGGGGAGGCTCTAGTTGGCGCAGTGGAACACTAGCGACAAGCAGGGACTCTCTCTTCCTCGTCAGGGCTGAGGGTTACCTTCCAGACAACCTCTGCTTACCCTCTAGGTAGTGTGGCTTAAGCAGTCTTAGGCTAATCTTTGGGGCACATAGGGTTAAACATTTGCAATATCACACCGTCACAACCAACCCACTGGTGCTTCGCCCCGTCAAGTGACTAGTGTTCACTTAGGAGAAGAAGTGATGGTCCCGGGGGGTGGAGATCCCGTTCACATGACCCTAGTCTCGCTAGGAGACAGTGAGATGATCCCTACGAACTACCTGCCCTCTAACACTAAGAAATATGGGCAGGTGGTGATCATCAATGGCAAGGAAGCTGAGGCTCTTAGAGACACAGGAGCCAGTGTGACTGCAGTGAGGCAGCACCTGGTGTCTCAAGAGCAGGTTGTACCCCATGCCTACTGTAGGGTTATCAACGCTGATAATTCAGAGAGTCAGTGTCCGATGGCTCAAGTTCCCTTCGAGTGGGGGGGGGTCTCTGGTACTCTGCAGGTCTGTGTAAGGAAAACCATGCATGTTGACTGTTTGCTAGGGAATGACTTGGAGCACTCCCCTTGGGAAAAGGTGGAGAAGACGACTCACCTGCGGATGGTGGGTCTGCCTGACTGGGCGTGCGTGACCACCCGGTCAATGGCAGCCAGTAGGGGTGATCAAGAGGTCCTGGGGCCTGAAGGAGAGGCCCAGGAACCGGCCTTAGGGAGAAGGCGCCGGGGGCGCGGGAAACCGGCCCCTGAAGTTCCCACGGTCCAGGAGGAAGCAGACCTTGAGGGGGATGCCCTGGAGCCTACAGGGGAACAGATTGCCGAACTGGGGGACCTGCCTGAGCTGACCCATTGGCAGCAAGAAGGAGGACCCTCCAGGGAGGAATTCTGCAAGGAGCAGAAAGAATGCACTTCTCTCGTGGGTATGCGGCAGCAGGCTGCAGACCAGGCCAATGGTGTTCAGGCCAAAACACATTACGTATACTGGGAGAACGACCTCCTGTATTCAGAGCCTAAGGCTGCTGAACCTGGGTCAGCCCGTGTGCTGGTGGTACCCCAGAAGTTCAGAGCCTTCCTACTGGGTCTGGCTCACGATGTGCCTTTAGCAGGACATTTGGGGATGGACAAGACCTATGACAGGCTTGTCACCCACTTTTACTGGCCCCAAATGCACAAGAGCTCAGACGCTCATTGTAGAACCTGTCCGACTTGCCAGGCAAGTGGGAAGACCGGAGGGAAGAACAAGGCTCCCCTCCAACCCTTCCCTGTGGTCGGTACGCCATTCCAGCGAGTGGGTATTGACATCGTTGGGCCTCTGGACCCCAAGACAGCCATGGGCAACAGGTTCATCCTGGTCTTGGTGGATCATGCCACCCGGTACCCTGAAGCCATCCCTCTGAGGACAGTGACGGCCCCCGTGGTGGGACGTGCACTGATGGGAATTTTCTCACAAGTAGGATTCCCTCTAGAGGTGGTGAGCGACAGGGGGACCAACTTCATATCCAAGTATATGAAGTCCCTTTGGCAAGAGTGTGGTGTAACTTACAAGTTCACCACGCCTTACCATCCCCAAGGTAACGGTTTGGTTGAGAGATTCAACCGAACCCTGAAAGGCATGATCATGGGCCTAGAAGGTCCGATGAGGCGGAAGTGGGACGTCCTCTTACCATGCCTGCTCTTTGCATATCGCGAGGTACCACAGAAGTCCCTAGGGTTCAGCCCCTTTGAGCTACTGTACGGTCACCCCGTGAGAGGACCACTGAGTTTGGTAAAGGAAGGCTGGGAGCAATCTCCCAGGAAACCTCCCCAGAATGTATATAGCTACATGCTGGCCTTCAGAAACCAAACCAGGCGCTTCAGACAACTTGCCGAGGCAAATCTGGAAGCGAGCCAGGAGGAGATGAAGCGGTGGTACGACCAGAATGCCACTCTGGTCGAGCTTCAGCCTGGACAAGAGGTGTATGTCCTGGCCCCAGTGGAGCCCTGTGCCCTTCAGGATAAGTGGACAGGCCCATTTGAGGTTGTGGAGCGCAAGAGCCCAGTGACATACTTGGTGGACATGAAGACGCCCAGGAACCCTTTGAGGGTCCTACATGTCAACCGCCTCAAGCCCCACTTACGAAGGTCCGAAGTGGGCATGTTGTTGGCAACTGATGACGGAATGGAGGAGGAGTCGGAGCCTCTTCCTGACCTCTTGGTGGCCTGTGAGAAAGATGGGTCAGTGGATGGAGTTAACCTCTCACCCACCCTGACCGCCGAACAACAGGAAGACTGCCGCCAGTTGCTGGGGCAGTTTCCAGATCTGTTCTCCCTGGTTCCGAGTGTCACAGATTGGTGCGTCCATGATGTGGACACTGGAGACAGCTTACCTGTGAAGCATAAGGCTTACAGAGTAACTGACAGGGTCAGGGCCTGCATCAAGGAGGAGGTCTCCAAGATGCTTGCCCTTGGGGTGCGCGTCAGTCTTCGTGACTGAATTGAGTCCTCTGTAGTCCACACAGAACCGGAGTTCGGGTGTGGCTCCCGGCGCAGCAGCCTTTGGGACCAAGACCACGGGCTGGACCAAGGACTGCTGGAAGACTCAACCACCCCAAGGGCAAGCATCTTGGAGACCTCCTCCTTGATGCAGGCCCTGACCCTGTCAGTTACTCTGTACTCTGCACGTCCCACCACGGGGGCCGTCACTGTCCTCAGAGGGATGGCTTCAGGGTACCGGGTGGCATGATCCACCAAGACCAGGATGAACCTGTTGCCCATGGCTGTCTTGGGGTCCAGAGGCCCAACGATGTCAATACCCACTCTCTGGAATGGCGTACCGACCACAGGGAAGGGTTGGAGGGGAGCCTTGTTCTTCCCTCCGGTCTTCCCACTTGCCTGGCAAGTCGGACAGGTTCTACAATAAGCGTCTGAGCTCTTGTGCATTTGGGGCCAGTAAAAGTGGGTGACAAGCCTGTCATAGGTCTTGTCCATCCCCAAATGTCCTGCTAAAGGCACATCGTGAGCCAGACCCAGTAGGAAGGCTCTGAACTTCTGGGATACCACCAGCACACGGGCTGACCCAGGTTCAGCAGCCTTAGGCTCTGAATACAGGAGGTCGTTCTCCCAGTATACGTAATGTGTTTTGGCCTGAACACCATTGGCCTGGTCTACAGCCTGCTGCCGCATACCCACGAGAGAAGGGCATTCTTTCTGCTCCTTGCAGAATTCCTCCCTGGAGGGTCCTCCTTCTTGCTGCCAATGGGTCAGCTCAGGCAGGTCCCCCAGTTCGGCAATCTGTTCCCCTGTAGGCTCCAGGGCATCCCCCTCAAGGTCTGCTTCCTCCTGGACCGTGGGAACTTCAGGGGCCGGTTTCCCGCGCCCCCGGCGCCTTCTCCCTAAGGCCGGTTCCTGGGCCTCTCCTTCAGGCCCCAGGACCTCTTGATCACCCCTACTGGCTGCCATTGACCGGGTGGTCACGCACGCCCAGTCAGGCAGACCCACCATCCGCAGGTGAGTCGTCTTCTCCACCTTTTCCCAAGGGGAGTGCTCCAAGTCATTCCCTAGCAAACAGTCAACAGGCATGGTTTTCCTTACACAGACCTGCAGAGTACCAGAGACCCCCCCCACTCGAAGGGAACTTGAGCCATCGGACACTGACTCTCTGAATTATCAGCGTTGATAACCCTACAGTAGGCATGGGGTACAACCTGCTCTTGAGACACCAGGTGCTGCCTCACTGCAGTCACACTGGCTCCTGTGTCTCTAAGAGCCTCAGCTTCCTTGCCATTGATGATCACCACCTGCCCATATTTCTTAGTGTTAGAGGGCAGGTAGTTCGTAGGGATCATCTCACTGTCTCGTAGCGAGACTAGGGTCATGTGAACGGGATCTCCACCCCCCGGGACCATCACTTCTTCTCCTAAGTGAACACTAGTCACTTGACGGGGCGGAGCACCAGTGGGTGCGGGTTTTCCAAACAGGCGACACTTGGGGTCACTGGATATGTGCCCAGGCTCGCCACATTTGTAACAATTGAAGGGCCCCTTTGGAACAGGCTTACCTGTCGGGGCCCCATTCTGTTTTGGGGGTGGGGGAGGCTGAGAACTTTGCTGCTGGTTCCCCTGGGAACTACTTTGGGGGCCTTTTTGGAACCCTTTCGGTTTTCCCCCCTTGTCCCCCCCACTCTTCTGCTGGGGACCCTGCCCACTCTTGGTGGAGTCTCCCACGGGACCCTTGTGGACCCTGGTGCTGAGCCAGCGGTCCGCCTCCTCAGCAAGCTTCCTCGGGTTGGACAGCTTGCTATCGATCAGGTGTTGGCGTAACTCAGGAAAACAGTGATCAGACAAGTGCTCCCATGCAATTAAATCAAAGAGACCTTGAAAATCATTCACTTTGCTACCCTTCACCCAACCATCCAGTGCTCTGCAAAAATAAGTCACATACTCCACATACGTATTCCCAGGCCGCTTAGTACATCCCCTAAACTTCTGTCTATACATTTCAGGGGTAAGCCCGTACCTGTTCATTAAAGCTTCTTTCATGTGGGAATAGGATCTCTGATTTTCAACGGGCAAATCTAGCAAGGTATCTCGCCCTTCGCTAAGGAACCTTCCCCACAACCCCGCTCCCCAATCCTTGTCAGGGACCCGGTGGGAGGACATGGCTACCTCGTATGCCCTAAACCACTGTCCTATGTCATCCCCCTTAAAGAACTCTTTAACTACGTCTTTAGGAATGTGCACTCTTGCCTCTACCTGCACCGGCGTTGTGCTGCCACCAGAGGGAGGATGATCCAAGTTTCTCTCCTTTAGACTCATCTCCCTCATTTTCACTTCGTAATCCATTTGGTGCTTTCGCTCTTCCAGCGCCATTCTTTTGGTTTCAAGCTCCAGTTGGATTTTCAATTCTCAAACAACAAAAAAAGAGAGAGAGGTCTGAACTGGTCAAGCCCACGGCTACCAGAAACGTGGAGCAAAAAGATAAGCGAGATATTATTGATCACAATCACTCTAGTTGAGTGGGATCACAGTCACTCTATTTGAGTAGGAAAGCCCTCACACACCGACCTAGTCAGTGTCATGCTTCATCATCGGGCCCCACCGAAGAGACCGAGTGTCTCTTCGGTGTGCTGCGACGCCAGAAAGACTGCGGAGCTGGTTGTGTGGGGAGGATGTGTTGTGAAGATTCTCAAATTAAAAGTGACTAACAGGGTATCAAAAAAACTTTAATAAGTGATCCCTAAGACACGTGTAAGTGGTATATGTGTCTGAATTTAATAGCCAAGGTTATTAGGATCTAGTTTAAATTCAGCTAAATACCACAAATTTATTAAAATCAGTCACAACCCCGCTCCCCAATCCTTGTCAGGGACCCGGTGGGAGGACATGGCTACCTCGTATGCCCTAAACCACTGTCCTATGTCATCCCCCTTAAAGAACTCTTTAACTACGTCTTTAGGAATGTGCACTCTTGCCTCTACCTGCACCGGCGTTGTGCTGCCACCAGAGGGAGGATGATCCAAGTTTCTCTCCTTTAGACTCATCTCCCTCATTTTCACTTCGTAATCCATTTGGTGCTTTCGCTCTTCCAGCGCCATTCTTTTGGTTTCAAGCTCCAGTTGGATTTTCAATTCTGCCAGCTTTCTTTCGTGATTCCTTGTTTCTTTCCTGTCTGCCAGCTCCTCTGGCGACAGGCCTTTACCAAAGCTGTGCACGCTGTCTTGCCTTTCGAGATCCACCAGATCCCCAAGTGCATTCTGCTCCTCAGTTGCGTCTTGCTCCGCGAGGGCATCTTGATCCTCCGGGGCCTTTCTGGACTCTATCCAGGCTTTCAGGGCCTTGTAGAGCTCTGGCTTGTTCTTGCAACCAGCGTGCGGAACCTTGAGTTTCTTGCAAAAAAACTTCAGTTCATTCTTTGAGTATTTGTCCAGCTTTGCGGCGTCCCACTCCACCTCCAACATCTCAGAGGTCGTGGACTCCGCTCCATCCAGGCTCTTCGTGCCCGGCATGGTTTCCACACTCGGAATCTTCTTTCGGCAAAATTCAAAAGCAAAGTCTGTGGCTAAGTAACTGGACTGTAATCACTGTGCAATGGTCAGAAGCTAAGGTATAGATATTGCAAATGTAAATTCGAAAATCCCACCGCTGCCACCAATGTAGGAAGGGGGAGGCTCTAGTTGGCGCAGTGGAACACTAGCGACAAGCAGGGACTCTCTCTTCCTCGTCAGGGCTGAGGGTTACCTTCCAGACAACCTCTGCTTACCCTCTAGGTAGTGTGGCTTAAGCAGTCTTAGGCTAATCTTTGGGGCACATAGGGTTAAACATTTGCAATATCACACCGTCACAACCAACCCACCACACAATGACACCAAACTGTATTCTGTAAAAATATATATCTTTATATAAATTTCAAGCAGGCTTGTGAATACAGTCGTCAAACTTTCAAATAGCGGTTCCAGGTTACTTAGTTCAAGTTGCCACAGTTCTTTCCAGCAATAAGCGTTCTTTAGGGCCTTCTGCCCAGTTCAACAAAGTTCTTGTGGAGCAGGCGGCTTCCAGGGGAGCTGTCCCACGTCGCGTTGCCTTCCCGGGGTCGCTGTGCGTTGCGGCTCTCAGCCGAGCAGTTCACGGGTCATCCGGGGCAGCGGTGTTCAGTGGCGGCAGGGTCCTTCCTTCGGCGTTCTCTCCAACCCTGAAGGCGGCGGCTGTCGTGGTGGTGGCCAGTGGCAGTACGGTCCCCAAGTGCAGGACGTACCCAGCCAAGGGTCGGTTGCAGCTGTGCGCTCACAGCTGAGCGGTCGGGCAGGATACCGACCAGAGGGGGGTTCTCACAGGGCGGCTGTCCGTCTTCGCAGGAGGATTGACGGCTCGAGGCACAGTCAATTCGGGAGCTTGGACCGGACGGGTCCTCCTTTACTTTGCTCTCGGGTTCCCGGCGCAGATGCGGTCACGGTGTTCAGGCCAGCGGCGGCTGGACCTCACTTTGCTCTCGCTGTTGCTTTGGGGCCCCGGTCACGGTGTTCGGGAGGATATCGATGCCTTGGATTACGGGGAGCGTGGCAGGGATGCCCAGCGCTCCCAGACTCCTCTGTCGGTACTGCAGCGATAGCAGCACACACAGTCGCTTTCTTCAGGGTGTAGCGCCCACTGGTCCTGGGGCGCTGGTCAGGGGGCAAGTTCAGCAGCAAGCCCTTGGAGATCTTTTAGCAGAGTTTGGCACAAAGTCTTGTAAAGCAAAAGTCTTCTCGCAGTCTTTCCTTTTTCCTCTCCTTCGGCAGCAAGGCACCAGACACAGGCAAGAGACAGCACTCTTCCTTGTCCTTCACGGTCCTTCTCGTCGGGCAGAGTTCCTTCAGTAGCCCAAACAGGATCTAATTTTCAAGGAGCAAGGCTCCTTCTTTTATACGGTATTTCTTTTGTTCTCGCAGGCTAGGGGGGCCTTTGCATAGCCACTTTCAGTCCTTGAGTACTCTGGTGGGCGTAATCCGGCTTCTGCTTTCAGTGTGAGGGGCAGGCGCATCAGACGCCCCACAGGAGGTGGAGCCAGCATTGTGCGGACAGGGGCAGCCAGAGTACCTTGTTGATGGGGCTTCGCCCTTCCTGGGCCAGGTGTCGGCTGAGTCATCAGTCGCTCCCCAGGAGGGTGGAGCCAGCATTGTGGTGGCAGAGCACAGCTAGAGTTCGAGTCAAGAGGCACTCCTACCTCCCACTAAGGTGTAATCGGCGCATTCACCACCTGTCATCCCCCCAGCCCTGTCACTCACACGTCCCAGACAGTCAGATACACATACCAGCAGAGGCGGGCTGAAATGGTTAGGCAAGCAAATGCTAACTTTCTAAAAGTAGCATTTGCAAACCCAGGATACTAAAATAACCTTTACTAAAAGAAATATTTTATCATCCTGAGTTCAGGCATACTAAACATGACTCTCTACCATGCTCCCTGAGCCTGCTGGGATTATAGGATGTAACAATTCCAGCAGCTCAGTCTGGCCTAACGGGAGCAGGCAGCCTTCAATAGTGAAATACGAATTTAGGTGTAATTCACTACTAGGACATGCCACACACATCAGGGCTTGTCCTGCCTTACACCTACAATGCACCCTGCCCGTAGGCCTACCATAGGGGCGACTAATATGTAGTCAAGGGAAGGTTCAGGGGCTGGCAAGTGGTTGCACTTGCCCAGCCGGCATGACAATACGAGACTGCACGCGGGTCCTGCGGTGGCAGACCCCAGACACATCTTAAGGCTGCTTCTGTGGGTGGCGCAACCAGAGCTGCAAGCCCACTAGCAGTATCATTCACAAGCCCTGGCACTCCTAGTGCACTTTACTAGGGACTAACAGTAAATCCAATGAACCAGTCATGGACATCAATCGCATGTACAATTTACAGTAGGGAGCACTTGCACTGCGGCACGGGTTAGCCGTGGCGCAGTGCCCTGAGTATCGGAAAACCAGCAAAACATCGGAGGCACATCAGCAAAAAGTGGAAGGGAAACTCACGCCAAGGTGCCAGGTCTAACAAAGACCAGACTGCCCCATTAAGCATGGTGGAGGGATAGCTATTATCTATAAACTCTCCCTAAAATGCACTATTAAAGTAGCTAATATAGACAATTGTGAAGCTGTCTTCTTCACCACTACCGTGGTCGATGATTACGCGCTTACCAGTTTTCTGATTCATCGAACCCCTGGCAGTGTGGTCAATTTTATCTCGAGTCTCGTGGAGGCGGTGGTTAACCCAGTGTTGCGCCATAAAATTGTGATCATTTTAGGTAACCTTACTCTACACTTTGACTATAATAGGAACGCTTAAGTGCAGTCTCTTTGCCAGGAACACAGGGGCATATTATCAAGAATGGCGTTAAAAATTATCGCCGGTTTAGCGGCAGAAAACTGCAGCTAAAGCGGCAATAATGGGCTTGATAATATGCTTCTGAGAATTCTAATAGAAGTCCATGTTCTAGTGTGAACATTGGCTTCTATTGGAATTCTCCAGGGCATATTATCAAGGCCATTATCGCCGCTTTAGCAGCAGTTTTCTTCTGCTAAACCAGTGGTAATTGCCCCTAACTTCTTTGCAGTTAGATCTTAAAACCAACTGACCAACACATCAGTTGGGTGATGTCTTAGACCCCATCTTTTCCAACTGTTCTGAGGTTGAGGTAGAAGCCCCGATTGCGGTCCCCTGGTCCGACCACCATCTTTTGGCTTTCACCACTTCCTTGGCTAGACTCTCCCCCCCCCTTCCACCAGCACCTGCCGGAATACCACTCGTAGGAAATGGTCCTGGTTCAACGCGGCTAGTTTTACACAAGCCCTCCAGCAGAATCACACCCCAATTGGGAGATGATACTAACGTAATCAACTTGGCGGTGGGCAAGTGGATCCTAGGAGCATTGGACACAGTAGCTACATGGACAACTAATACCATTCAGAGGCAGACCAACTCTGCGCAGTGGTTTAATGAAGACTTGATGATGGACAAAATATCTTGTGGGCAATCTGCAAGCAGCCTACATAGAGAAAATAGCTTACCCATAGGCGCCTGGCTGGGCGCTGTACCCTCCAATCACAACACTGTGACTCCCCATAGGCGCCTGGCTGGACGCTGTCCCCTCCAATCACAACGCTGTGCTTGGCTTAGGGGAGGCTGCCTGTGGCTACTTCCTGTTCAGGAGATCAGCAGCAAAACGCGGGACACGGCCAGGAGCTGAACCGGTGCGGAACCCGGGGGAAGGTACGGTTTTAATTGTTTTTATTGAAGCCCCTCCCCCCGCAAACATGCGACATTGCATAGTCTTAGTGTCTTTGCTGCAGATCAGGCCCTCATCTGCAGCAAAGACACAAAGACAGTATACTGCGCCAGAGCGGAGTAGCTCTGAGTCAAAGAGCAGGAAAGACTTTACAAAAGGCTGCAATGGTAGGTAAACAATTCATATGCCATGCATAGGCTGTGGCTATGCAGACGCAGAATACGCTTTTTTGTCCTTTACTTTCTATTTAATGTTTTAGTTTTTTTGAGTAAAGTATTTTTTCATGTTAATGTGCTCTTTATGAGCTATAGTGCTTTTGGAAAAAAGCTGAATAAATACTTGTGTAAAATAAGTAAACTTTTACAGCTTTGTAGCTCCCAATGCAGACGAACAGTTGAATTGCTTAATTAACCTTCTTGCTTTCTCAAATTTGCTTAAAAATGCACCTTTTTTCTGCTCTTTTAAAAAAATGTTTTCAGGGGAGAAGCCTCTGAGTCCCACGTAGGTTATTCGGGCGTGCTTCCTACGCTCGCACCCCTCTGTGCACTCCACCACAAATTTTACATCTCACCACTTTCAGATGTCGCCAGCCACCACTGCATCCTATCCTATGTTCAGCAACTTCTGAAGCTATACTTCAGTTGTTGTGAGGGACCGCGAAATTGGAAACAGGCTATCGTCCTCCCATTAAAGAAAAAACTGCCAGCTGATCCGGTCTTACTGGACAATCTACGCCCCATCTCGCTCTTGTCTTTTTTCTCCAAAACAGCGGAGAACGTGGTAAATTCTCAATTGGTTGCCCACATTAATCAGGACAACTTATTTCACCCTTTGCAGTCAGGCTTTAGAGCCTCGTATTCGATCGAGTCAGCGTTGCTTCTTTCAACTGAGACACTGTGCAGGTGTGTGGATGAGGGTCAGACTGTAGCTTTGGTCTTACTCGACCTTAGCACAGCCTTTGACATGGTTTCCTACAACCTGCTCCTTCAAAGACTCTGGTAGTGTTGGATAGAAGGATTAGCCCTAAAATGGATGACTTCCTTCATCCACGAGCACATTTTTCAAATTGCGCAGCGTCCATATATTTCAAAAAGTATCCCACTGTCACAAGGGGTCCCACAGGGCTCAATTCTGAGCCCAAAGCTTTTAATCTCTATATTGGAACCGTGGCAGGGATTGTTGAAAAACACAATGTCACCAATGTTTCCTATGCAGACGACTCACAACTAATTATCACCTTATCCCATAACTCAGGGGTAGCAGCTAACCAGTTTTCTTCCTATTTGAGTGACCGTGCCACCTGGATGACTTGTAACTGCTTTAAATTGAATGGCAGCAAGACCGAGGCACTGATCATGGGGAGGACCCCCTCCATCTGGTCCTCAGCATGGTGGCCCCAAACTCTCCTTTGCAACACATATTAAGAAGTCACAGGGGAATGCTTCGGAATCCTCAAAATGCTGGGCAAAAACTTGGATATTCTCCATTTATCAGCTAGAAAAACCTTGGTTCATGCCTTATTAACAATCCAGCTGGTTTACGGTAATATTTTGTACCTTGGAGCTGCAAAAAATGCATCTACAAGCTGCAGCGCATCCAGAATGCGGCTACACCGTTGGCCCTCAATCTGCCTAGAAGAGCTTCATCTACCAAAGCTCTAGACACTTTACATTGGCTACAAGTTGGAAAAAGAATACTCTAAAGCCCTATACTATTGTCATTGGAGCTTGCAAGATAAAGGCACCAGCCATCTCCATCATCTTCTCATTCCTCATGGTACGTTCCGCCATCTTAGATCAACCAGAGCCCATCTGGTCAAGGTTCCTAAAGTCCAAAGAGCCAGAATGGGCGTACGATTGTTCAGATACTTGGCAGCCAAAAAATGGACCTCACTACCTATCTCTATTCGAACAGAGACTTCCGGAAAAAAGTGAAAAACTGGCTTTTTCAGCTTTGAGTCTTGTGCACAACTTCTTTCTGTTTAGCTCCTTGTCTTGACCTCCTTCCGGAGGATGGTTCTTCCAGGATGGGGACACACCGGTTAGTGTAAGCAGGTGCTATACAAGTGGAATATCATTATTATTATTTATATTCATTCCTGCCCCTGAATCTCGTACAGTCACTAGTATTCAAATCCTCACCCGAGGAATCTCTGACCACTCGCCTCTCCTCCTTCATTTGGGAGCCCCACAGGTCCTCTCCATCCCATATGACGGCTCAAAGCTTGGTTTCTCCAAGACAAGGCTTACAAACAGGCTTTGGGAGAAGAGCTTAAGCTTTACTGCCAACGTAATGAAGGCACAATCCAACCTCCCAGTACTCCGTGGGCGGCTTGCATGGCCACCATTGCTTAAGGATATTTCAAAAAGAAAAACCTAGCTTGGGATTAACACCTCTCTTTGCTAGAAGTTTAAGTCCTCTGTCTGGAAAATGCCCCAGCACGGATGATCCCTACAACTCGAGCTCTTGCATGAAGAAATCAGTGATATTTCCCTAGAAACTGCATAGCAAATGTGGAGGACCTCCACAGTCCGAGTATATGGCTGGGGGGACAAAAACAGTAAACTCCTTTACTGACTTGCTCTCGCCCCTTGGAGGATCAGATAATTTCAGAGATTGTAGACACTGAGGGCCGTGCTCAACCCACTCCTTCCCGCCATTGTGCGGACCTTTGCTGATTACTACAGCGCCTCTACACAGCAGCCTTGCCCTTGGATCCGGAACCAGACCCCGATTTTTATGAGAGGCACCTCTCCCACAACTCTCGGAAGCTGAAACCCAACTATTTGATCAACCCATATCGCTAGAAGAGATAGGTGCGGCTATCTCAACAATGGCGCATGGAAAGACTCCAGGCCGGATTGGTTTCTGACAGAGTATTATATGGAATTCAAAAACACTGTGTTGTCATGACTTCATGCTCTATGCACAGAAGAGGCGAAGAGAAGTACCTTTTCAGCAGACACTGACGTGTCCACGATCGTGGTCTTTCCCAAATCATACCCTCCATCATCCTCCTACTCGGACTACCATCCAATCTTCCTCATTACCATCGAGGTCAATATGTACGCCACAATTCTAGCGACCTATCTTAGGCTGGTGCTCAGCACTCTGATCCACCGTGACCAATGCAGCTTTATGGCCCACCGTAGCACAAGGCACTGCCTTCAACAGCTCCATGTTGCATTGGCCTATCGTCACCTCCTCTCACCCCATCCGGCCTTGCTATTGCTAGACTCTGAGAAGGGCTTTGACAAGGTGGATTGGTAATACTTGGAGAAGGTGCTCGTGAGTGAAGGTTTTGGTCCGCACCTCAGGGGACTCATCCATGTGCTTTACTCTAACCATTCGGCCTGAGTTTTAGTTGATGGTGTCCTCTCCTACAACTTTCTCATTTGTCGTGGAACATGGCAAGGGTGCCCCCAATATCCTCTCCTCTTTTCCCTAACGATAGAGCCTCTTGCCCGACTTATTAGGTGCGATGCTCGAATACAAGGGTGAGAATGGGATGACTCCCTTGAGGATTGCATTGCCCTTTATGCAAACGACGTCCTACTTTTTATGGCAGATCCTGTTCAGACTGGTCCCTGCTGCCTAGGTATCCTCTAGCTCTTAGGTGAATTGTCCGATTTACGACTTAACCTTGTCAAATCAATCCTAGTACCCCTACATATCTCATGCAACTGTGTGGCATGGAAATCTAATAATGATCAGGCGCCTTAGTTTTCGATACATGGCGTTTTGGGTAGCACTCCACACAGAATTTAGTTGGCCCCTTAATCTCACCCCACTGAAAGCAAATGGCAACCCCTCCCGCTGAATCCAATGGGTAAGATCACCTTATATAAGATGATGATGCTTCTCCGGTTCTTATACCTGTTACAGACCCTGCCTCTTCATCTTCCACGCCATTGGTTCCACACCCTAGACAAAACGGCCACACAATTTCTTTGGGGGTAATTCTAGCCCCAGTCTGGCCTTTATGTATTGCCAACAGGTCCCTTATGACGGTGGTACAAAAGGGGGTGGTGATGGACGGAGCATCTGAATCAATCAAACACTCACACCCAGTGAAAAGATCTGGGTTTAATCCATCACCGTTCTTTAGCCCACTCTGCCACCCCAGTTCAGACATGGCCATATGCAAATCAGTCTGACCCTGTGCCTCATGGGAACAGTCCAGCCCGAACTGCCAAGCCATGTCTTCCCTGGACCGGAAACAAGCTTCCGAGGACCGGTTTCTGGCATTCCAGCCGTCTTCAGCCCGGCTTGCTTGAATCCAGTGGCAAAGTGAGCAAGGGACTCACGTCTCAGCATACCCTGCCACACTTATGGTGGCCAAAAGCGGTACAAAAGGGGGTGGTGATGGACGGAGCATCTGAATTAATCAAACACTCACACCCAGTCAAAAGATCTGGGTTTAATCCATCACCGTTCTTTAGCCCACTCTGCCACCCCAGTTCAGACATGGCCATATGCAAATCAGTCTGACCCTGTGCCTCATGGGAACAGTCCAGCCCAAACTGCCAAGCCATGTCTTCCCTGCACTGGAAACAAGCTTCCGAGGACCGGTTGCTGGCATTCCAGACGTCTTCAGCACGGCTTGCTTGAATCCAGTGGCAAAGTGAGCCAGGGACTCACGTCTGAGCGTACCCAGCCACACTTATGGTGGCCAAAAGCAGTACAAAAGGGGGTGGTGATGGACGGAGCATCTGAATCAATCAAACACTCGCACCCATTGAAAAGATCTGGGTTTAATCCATCACCGTTCTTTAGCCCACTCTGCCACCCCAGTTCAGACATGGCCATATTCAAATCAGTCTGACCCTGTGCCTCATGGGAACAGTCCAGCCCGAACTGCCAAGCCATGTCTTCCCTGGACCGGAAACAAGCTTCCGAGGACCGGTTTCTGGCATTCCAGCCGTCTTCAGCCCGGCTTGCTTGAATCCAGTGGCAAAGTGAGCAAGGGACTCACGTCTGAGCATATCCTGCCACACTTATGGTGGCCAAAAGCGGTACAAAAGGGGGTGGTGATGGACGGAGCATCTGAATCAATCAAACACTCACACCCAGTCAAAATATCTGAGTTTAATCCATCACCGTTCTTTAGCCCACTCTGCCACCCCAGTTCAGACATACCTATATGCAAATCAGTCTGACCCTGTGACTCATGGGAACAGTCCAGCCGTGTGAAGAAACCCCTGCTGACTTTTACCACATGAGTTGGTCCTGTGCCGCTCTACACAAATATTGGACAGATATAGTGAACAAACTCAATTCGGCCCTGCGATGGGAAGTCCCGTTCACTTCCCTGGTCCTTATCTTGGGGGTCTTGGAGGCCTAAGGGGCTCTCGAGCTGACAGAGTATTTCTGAGTACAGCCACCATAGTGGCCAAACATGACATAGTGGCCAAATGGAAGGACCCTACCACTCCACCGTGTCACACTGGCACAGAGGGTTAGTTGGTGCACAATGCAGGAAAAAAACCTATATACGAGGCTGTCTAACCAAATTTGATCAAGTATGGGGTAAATGGCTAGGTCTGGTGGGCTAATGGAGATATACAACTGTCTTTAATGTTTCCTCAAATTAGGTTTTCTATCTGTCATGCTGTAAAGAGACTGTGGATTTTATCTGATCACCATATGATGTATGGACTGTACTGTACGTTACTGTGCTATGAATCATCATGTCATTGTTCAAAACTCAATGTTGATTATGAAAGAAAAAAAATTCCAGCGTAGATGAGGGTGGCAAAAAATCCTTCCTTGAAGGATGCCATACAAATTGTTAGTTAAAGAACCAGAATTTTGTATGCGTGAGGTGAGTGTGAGGGATACACCAGAGGCAGGGGCTGGAGTGTCCACTATTCACAAGGAGGAAGGGGAACAGGAGAGTGTGGGAGTGTTGAATTTCTATGGCAAATGTAAAACAAAATCTGGAAAAAGTCATTCAAAAACCACCTGCTAAAATTTGTTTTTGGTGTGAGAGTAATTTCCATTTAGGAGATTCCAAGTACTGTTTTGTTACAGACAGAGTGCGTTTGGATGTCGGGTGCACTATCCACATGTGTGCAAGAGTAATGTCAAGTTAAGAGTGGTGATGATGGCTTCGAAATGGTGTGTCTGCCATGCTACTTGTATGTGCTGAGCAACTATCCCTTATATTTTAACAAGGTCCCTAGCTTATTGCATCTTTGGGTACCCTTGTTTTTGAAATAATAAAGAGCAACTATCCCTTGTCATACCCCGCAAGTGGTTTAATTCCTTGACTGGGAAGATCACCAGATTTGTATGAGCTGGGGCCGACACAGAGTGGCATTCCACTCACTGGGTAACTCTCCATTTGACAGATCCCGGGGCTTATCGGAAATCTACCTGTACTACCTGGTGGCGCATCTGGTTCCAGTTCATGACTGATTCACAGGGAGGTGGGACGATCCGATGTATCAGTTGGCGATACATATGCTGGGGATGGATGAGAGTGTCTACGAAGTAGTTTGTCTGCCTGTACACAGGTGTCCCTTGTCTGTTGGAGGCCGCCTCACTGGGATGACCCCCTTGTGGCGGGGAACCAGGCTGTGTCAGTTGTCGGCCCTAGAGGGCTTTATACCTGGGGCTAGCCTTGGGATCGCGTATCTCGGGGGTGTTTATAACAGAAGGAACATTGTGTCCTTTTAGGTGTTGACAAGCAAGTACTATTTGCATAACTTGCAGTTCTTCCGGTACCTCCAGCTATGACAGGCTCTATCAGCCCACGATCTTCTGGAGGACTCTTTGCCTGATTAAAGTCCATTGGAGGTGAAGATGTTTCAAGGGAAATTTGGTAAAGGGGTAATATCCTCGATTTATAGAGTTCTGGTGATTCATGCTCCGGATGGCCTTGACAGAGCCGGGCAGCGATGGGAATCCTGGGTGGGAGCACTAGATGAAGAAGATTGGAGGGAGGCTTGCATGGTGCCTAGGGAATTGACAATCTTGACGCAACTGCGTATGATCCAGTTCAACAACTTGAATGAGATGTACCTCATTCCGAGGTGCTTACAACGCGTGCTCCACGGTACACAAGTGGCATGTGTGCGATGAGCATCTCCAATGGTGGACTTCTGTCATGTTGCCTGGGAACGTCTGGTGCTGTGACCATTTTGGGAGGAGGTGGGTCCCATACTCTCGTTTGTCCTAGGCCACTCCCTGGAGTTCACCCCTTGTATGGCTTTGCATGGGCTGCTGGCGAAAGGGGACCCCAGAGCTGAGCGCGCATTCCTAGGGATGGTCCGTTTGGTTGCCAATCCGGATGTGACCCGTGCAAGGAAGCAACAGAGCCATCAACAATTGGGTGCTGGCGGACAGGGGTGGACTGGTGCACTCATCGGGAATGGCTGCCCCCAGAAGCATGTGCAGATCTGGGGAAAATGGTGTGATTGTTATGGCCTGTCGATTTGAAATGGTAATGTTGTATGCCCAAGTACCCAAAACTGCCACAATGTCACTCATGTATATCAAACATATTTTGCATTGTGTGATAAACTGTCTTGCGTCAAACATCAATAAAGTTGATTATAAAAAAAAAAGTGTGGCGGTGATAGAAGTTGGGGAGCTTCCTCAAGATAACCATGAAGATCGCATTTTGAAAGAGGAGCATGAGTGTGGTGATTGTGTGGGCAGGAAAAATCGGCCTGTAGCTATGTTGCAGATCATGGCTAGAGAGGTGGAACCACTGTTTCCGGTAAGGTGCGAGTGCACAGCTATGTCACTGTGAGCGCGCCGTGCCTTCTGTGCAGCACGTACACACAGCACATCCACGAGAGGCAAGTATTCATGTTAATCGCAGCGCCCTGCAGAAGCATGACGGGAGCTGCAAACTACATTAATAATTAGAAAAGGTAGACAATTTGTGTTGCAGCCCTGCTCAATTAAGAAAAGGCACACACAGCAAGTCCAGAAGCACAACATGTGCTTTCAAAATCTCTAATTTACGTTAGTGATTGTGAAAGCACACGTTGTCCTTTTAGGCTTGCTTCCTGCCTTTTGTTAAAGAAGCACGGCAGATTGCGTGCCTTTTTTAACGTTTTCATGTTAAATGCTGCCCCGTGTGTTAGCATGTTGGACGCTGCAATGAACATGAAAACTTGGTGGATTCAGGTTCCATGTTTACTACTATTCTGAGGGAGTGCTTATAGGAATAAGAGATGACGTAAAACAAAATGTTTGATGACCTACTCCGCAAGAGAATAATTGAGCGTTTTTGTGTGGAGAAGAGTGAACCATGAAATAGTTACTGACCGCTTCCTTTACCAAATATAAACAAAATGATGTTGTCATGGACTGGGAGAAAAGTTTTCTTGAAGTTAGACCTCAAGAACACATACCATCAGATTAGTTTACATGAAAATCTCACAGCGTTTATAACAATGGAGGGAACGTCTCAATTCACCAGGATGCCGTTTGGTCTTGTCTTGGCTGCTAGTGTTTTTCAGCAAACGATGCCAGAGGTGTTTAGAGGAGTGCAGAATATCATCTATTTTCAAGAAGATATTCTGGTTTTTGGGAGGACTGAAGAAGAAAATAATTGTGTTCTTAAGCGAGCTTTGAAAAGGTTATCGGAGGAAGGTCTCACTTTAAGGAAGGGTAAATGCAAATTCCTTGTACAGGAGATCAAATATATGGGGCACACTGTAACTAGTGAAGGTGTACGGCAAACAGATGATCTTCTCAAAGCCATAAGAATGTATACTCATTCCACGAGACAAAGATCAATAGCAAACATTTATGGGTCTCGTGGAATTCTATTTGAAATTTGTTGACAAGTTTGCTGAAAAACTGAACACTTGAGATGTCTATTGAGGAAAGGTTGTATTTTTGAATTGGGCAAGGAACAACAAGACACTTTTCACTGCATCAAACAAGAAATTTGTTGTGTAGATATACTTGTACCTTTTGACATTTTGTTGAGGATGATTCTAAAGGTGGATGCCAGTTCTTCAGCCATCGGAGCCAATGGCGTAGAAAAAACGTTGACTTTTTCCGTTGGTTCTTTGACATGGAACGTAATTAATCTGTGATAGAATGGGAAGCATTGGCTGCAGTCTGGAGTGTCAAATATTTTCGAATATACATGTAGGGTTTGAAGTTTTTGCTCCATATGGATCACAAACCCTTGGTAAAGGTTTTGACATCTAAGGGGGCAGAAAAAGGGTCTGCAAGACTAGAAAGTTGGCAGCAAGAATACCAATACAGAGTGGCGTATATTCCAAGATGGAAGAACACTTGATCAGATTGCTTGTCGCATCTTTCCTTGTATTGGAGAGGTATAGATACTGAAGCGTAGTGACAAAAGAACAGGAAGGAGCTGGTGCGTGGTTATTGGACATTGACATTGACAGGGACAGTGATGGGCCATTTACCATGGATGAGTGGGAGAGTGAAATGGAGGTAGATTGTGTTGAAAGAAGTAAAGAATATGATTGTAAAGGGAGGTAGAAGAGAACGTATTATGGGTCCTAGTGTAAGGCCATTGGCCAAGATTCTAGAAGAATTGTTCTTATGTGTTCAGAAGGTGGTGAAGAGAACTGACAAGTTTGTACCTCTGTTAGGGTTGATGAATTGTATAGTAAAATTGCCTCATGAAGGGCATCTGGGACAAACCTAGACTATAAGGAGGTTACGGGAGAAAGTTTGTTAACTATTTATTCTTTATTTTATAGTTTTATAGAGTGCGAACCAAACCTGTGAGGGTATCAGAGCGCTTTACATGATTAAGGGGAAGTATACAAGCGTAGGGACCGGAAGGATCAAATTAGGAAAGATAGGGGATATATTATACAGCAATAGCACGCTACATGTGATATAAAAATTAAAACAGGTAGATACTTATCCACAGCGGTTATGTAAATGGACTGTAACTTGTGACTTTGTACATTCTGATTTACTTGCCACAGTTATATATGCAAAAAATAAAAACAGAATACACAAAAAAAAACAGGTAGATACATTATACAAGAAGGCACGCAGTCTCAGCTCTTGGGAAGATGCCCAGGAGTGCAGAATAGGTATCATCCGTAGAGGCCATGGATATTGCCGAGGTGGAGAGTGTGGCAAGTCAATGCGGTGACTTTAAAGTATTCGTTAGGCAAGGTATTTTCCCATTTAGAAGGTTTTGGGTTCCGTCTTAAAGTGTGCCAAGGACGGAAGTCTTCTAATGGCGGGTAAGAGAGAGTTCCAAATTCTTGGCGCGGCCCCAGAAAAGGCCAGATTGTAGGTTTTGTTCTTCCGGAAGCGTGTTGGTTGCAGCAGTAGGACTTTGGCAGATCGAGAGTTTCTGGCTCCTCCGGATATCACGAGTTTTTGTGCGAGAAATGAAGGGGAATTGGAGAAAAGGGCTTTGTGAGTAATGCAGTCCAATTTTTAAATTGGATTCTGCCTCTAGGGGAAGCCAGTGCAGAGCTTAGAGGTGGGGGGAGATGTAGTTGAATTTCTTTGAGCCAGTGTTGAGGCAGGCTTTCAAAGGGGTCAGGGAATTCTTGGGTAGCCCTGCGAGAGCAGAGCATCCATATTCAAGTCTGGAAATGACTAGTGCTGGGTTGCCATTTTAAGGTCGGCCACATCGAGGAAGGGTTTTAGGTTTCTTAGGTAACTCAGGTGGAATCTTCCCATTTTGGCCATCGAGTTTATATGGCCGTGCATGTTCAGGCTGCTGTCAAGGGTTATTCCAAGAGATTTCGCCGAGTCAACAATGGTAGGAGGGCAGTTTAGTGCTGTGGTGGTCTTGATTCATTCCTGGATGTCTGGATTGGGTTTGGGTGGGGAGATCAGAAGAAATTTGGTTTTATTTGCGTTGAGTTTTAGCTGGTTGGCGGTGAGCCAGTGGATTGTCAGCTTCAGGGCTTCGTTCAGGGAGAGCATGTCCTCAGGGGGAAGAGATTTTTATGTAGATCTGAGTATCGTCAGCGTACATAAGGTAGGAGATGTTGGCGGCACGCAGCACCTCGGTGAGAGGTTCAAGGTAAAGGTTGAAGAGGGTAGGGGAGAGGGTTGACCCTTGGGGGACTCCAACCGTAACCGGAGAGGGACGGATAGATTACCGTTGATGAGGACTCTCTGTAAGCGGTTCTGGAGGAAGGATCTAAACTATTCAAGGACCGTACCATCCAACCACATCCTAAGTTAGAGGCGTTCTAGGAGAATATTGTGGTTAACCGTATCAAAGACAGAGGACAGGTCTAGGAGGATTAGAAGACAGGTTTTGCCTAGGTCGAGGGCTTGGAGGGCGTCATCTACTATGTGGAGGAGGGTGGTTTTCGTGCTGTGACCAGGTCTGAACCCTGATTGGAAGTCATCTAGCAGGTGAAAGTTGTTGATGTGTAGGCTTAGCTGCTGTTGCACAAATTTTTCAAGAACTTTGGCAAGGAGAGGGATGTTGGATATGGGTCTATAGTTCTCTGCGGAGGCAGGGTCCAGCGTTGTTTTTTTTAGGATGGGGATAACTTGGCCAGCCTTGAGCGAGTCAGGAATTGAGCCCTGTAGGAGAGAGGCATTGATTATTGAGGTCCAGGAAGGGATGATAGCTTGAGAGGCGGCAGCTAGGCAGTTAGAGGGGAGAGGATCATTAAAGTGATTGTTCGGTTTTAAGGAGGCAAAAATTCTCGAGACAGAATGTTCGTCATAGGGTTTAAACTTGGACCAGTGTGCTAGGGTTTTAGGTGAGGTTTGGGAGGACAGCGCGGAGAGAGAAGGTGGAGCAGGCAGATTTAGATTTTGGTCGTGAGTAGCAGATTTAAATTAATTTCCAAGGGCAGAGATTTTGTCGCAGAAGAAGGAAGAAAATGCATTGCTTGATATTAGGGGTTTAGGTGTTTCTTTGGTGGTTTTTGCTAGTTTGTTGGATTGGTGTTTGACTAAGTCGAACAGCTTGCGAGGTCGATTTTTGGTATTCTCTAGTTCAGATCTGAAGAATTCTTTTTTAGTGTTGAGGATTTTCTTATTGTAGGCATTTCTGGCCTGGCGGAGAAGTTTTAGATGTGCTGCTGAAGGGTGTTGTTTCTAGTTTCTTTCAGTCTGTCGAAGGGATCTCCTCTCCTTGTTAAGGGATCCGCTGAATCAGGGATTTCCGTCTTTGACCTGGGTTCTTTTTAATTTTAGTGGTGCCAGGTCATAGAGGATGTCGGATATGGTTGAGGAGTAATGAGTCGCTAGGTTGACGACCGAGGTGCACTGAGGGGGTGGGGGGAGGTCAGACACACAACGCGCTGCCAGTTTCCCATGATCAAGGTTCTTAATGTCTCTAACCCATCGTTTGGGAATCACGGGTTGAGGTGTTCATGTTTTGTGGGTGCTGGGCAGGAGGAAGGTGATGGCGTTATGTTATGTTATATAGAGTTTTATTAAGCGCTCAGCTACTCGAACCGAGTGTCCTGGCGCTGTCCGACCCAACACAACACAACCATCACAGCAGAGGGGAGTTAATTGCAAAACAGCCACGTCTTCAACTCCTTCCTAAAAGACAAAAGGGTCACGCATTTCCTTAGTGACAGTGGCAGTGCATTCCAGGCTCGGGGTGCAAGGTATCCAAAAGAGCGACCCCCGGTGCGAGCACGCCTGCCTGCCGGGATAGTGGCCAGTGAAAGGGACGCAGAGCGAAGTGCTCTAGATGGAGCGTGAAATCCCAACCGCTTCCTTAGGTATCCTGCACCAGAGCCATGGAGAGCCTTAAATGCCAAGGTCAGCGTCTTGAACTCGATGCGTTTCCGTATTGGAAGCCAATGGAGGGATTTCAGCAGGCCCGCAACGTGAGACCTCTGGCCAAGGCCGAAGACTGCACGAGCGGCTGAGTTCTGCACCACCTGCAGACGTGAGAGAAGATAATCAGGGAGGCCGAGTTAGAGCACGTTGGCGTAATCAAGCCTGGATCCTACCAAAGCTTGCACTGTACATTTCCTGTGGGCAATGGATAAGAAAGGAAGGAATTTCCTGAGCATTCTCAGTATCCTGAAGCATTGGCCCACCAGGCCCAAAATCTGTGGTTTAGGAGACAGGCCGGTGTCCATCTTGCCTCCCAGATTCTTTGCCATCCCCGTCTCCGCGGAGGGAGGGTGGATATCAACCGGCCATCAGGACTTCTAACATGGGTCCGGTGGACACCCAAAGAAGAGGACCTCAGATTTGTCTGGGTTGCATTTCAGCTGGTTTATATGGAACCAGCCGAACACAGCACCCAAGCAGTTCTTAATAAGCTCTCTATCAAAGTCCCTATTCTTGCTACAGGTGAAGAGAAGCTGGGTGTCATCGGCGTATGAGACAATCTGGGCACCACAGGCCTCGGCCATTACCGCCAAAGGGGACATATAGATATTGAAGAGGGTGGGACTTAGAATCGACCCCTGGGGGATTCCCACCTCCAATGGCGGTACTGCGGCCGAGTACGGCGGGGCCTAGACTATCTGTTGTCGATTCGAGAGAAAGGACTCGAACCACCTAAACACCGTTCCCCTTAACCCAATCTCCAAGAGTCTAGCCAAGAGACGGTCATGAGGAACGGTGTCAAAGGCCGCCGACAGATCTAACAACACCAACAGTGCCTTTCCTCCCTTATCCTGGACCTCCTTGATTGCTTCCGACACCTCAAGCAGTGCCGTCTCTGTGCTCATGTTAGCCTCAAAACCGGACTGAGTAGGATGGAGGATGCCGTGAGATTCCACAAAATCCACCAGGACTGCCTGTGCATGCTTCTCAGTCACCTTAGCCAGAACCAGGAGCAGCGAGATAGGACGGTAATTGGCATGGGTGCCTGGATCTAGTGCCGGTTTCCTTCCAAGCTGGAGGCACGACTCCTGTCTCAAGGGAGTGATTAAAAATTGGATTGACCATAGGGTTAATCACGTGTGCCGATTTGGCAAGGTACTTGGCCGGACAGGGGTCCAGAGGTGACCCCGATCGCATCTTAGATAGAATCTCAAGCGAGTCTTGTGGTGCAATAGGAGGGAAATTAGCAAGAAAGGGCTGCCCCAACGCAAGTTGGAGGGAGGGCCGAGCCATGGTGGAAGTTGCTGCCCCTGCATCTGGAGAGAAAGTTGCCTGGATACTAATGATCTTATTAGCAAAAAAGCTTGCCAATTGAGTAACCCAGGACTTTGAAAAGGAGCGTTTAGGAGTGATAGAGGCCGGAGAGGTGAATTCCTTTGCAATCAGGAAAATTTCTTTGCTGGTATTAGAGGCCTCCTCAATCCTCCAAGCAAAGTACGATTTCTTTTCCACGAAAATTGCCTTGTGGTAGACCTTAACGCACTGCCTTTAAACTTCCTTAAGGGGCTCGTCATAATTTGAGCGCCAAGCTCATTCGGCCTTCTTGCAAAGCCTACGACTGGCACTAAGCATGGGCGTAAACCAAGGCGCCGAGGCGCGCTGAGAGTTCCTAAGCTTCCGCTGAGGAGGGGCCAGCTCCTTAAGGCACTGCGCTAACCATGTTTGAAAGAAGTCCAGGTCCTGTTCCAAGTCGCCTGTAGACTGGCACGGATGGGACTGTAGATACTGCGCGACCATATCAGGAGACACTTTGTGAAAGGCACACAAAGGCGGGGGGATAGGACCAGGCCCTCTGGACGAGAGGCTTGATTTATGTGGAATATCAAAATTGACCAAGAAATGGTCAGATCGGGAGGAGCTTCGCGGGCGACCAAGATGGCCGCGTAAGCTCGGGGCTCTGCGGACCCTCCGACACTCCGCAAATATCCTGCTGAAAATCCTGATCCACGTTAGTGGATTCTGCTTGGTGAGAGGTCGCGGACGCGGGAACTGCTTTCCGCGTTTAAATCTGTAGCTCCTAGGCGAAGTTACGTCGAGCTGAACTTCGTGCCAGTGATGCGCCATTGTCTCATGGGTGGCTGCTGCTTGTCCCGACGCTCCGCATGATTGGAATGCGAAGTGGACGATTTTGGTCCCTGCTGGCGGAGTCGCCTGCTACCGGCTTGGCTTGTTTGCTGACTTCGCCTCTGTCCTACACATCTGCTTCTTTGTCCGGGCGACGTAGCCCTTTGTTCTCCTTGGGTCCATCATGGCCGGCAGAGGGGACCCCGACAAGACGTCGAACAGAGGTGTCCGTAGGACGACTCACACGCAGCTGAATAAGATTGATCGCTACGCTCAGCAGCGGACTTCGCCCACGGTGGTGGCCTCCTCTAAAGACCTGCAACGTGCGGGCTCGCCCGAAGGTTCCGAGCCTACTCTGAGTGACATTATGGGGGCCATCGCGGGCATTCGGTCTGAAATGCAGGAGCAACACGAGGTCCTGACTCACAAGGTGGACACTCTGGCCGTGGATCTCAACCTGATCAGGGCCGACCTGGGGAAGACCAATGATCGGGTGAAATCCCTTGATCTCAAGACCTCCAGCCTAACTACTGACGTTTCGGACCTGCAGGCGGAGGTCCGGACCTTAAGATCAGTCAACGATCAATTTTCCAGACGGTTGGAGGATTTTGAAGGGCGTGCAAGGCGGCAGAGCATCCGCATTATTGGTATTCCGGAGGGAGCGGAGGAGGCGGCAGTGGACCTTTTTGTGGACTTGGTACAGACGCATCTCGCACCTTCTGGCCTGAGCAACTTCTTCTCTGTGGAGCGTGCCCATCGGATACCTGGCGGCCCTCCGAAGTCGGGTGTTGCGCCTAGACCCATCATTGCCCGGCTCTTCAACTTTAGAGACCGGGATGTGATCCTTCAAGCCTCCAGGAGACAT
Source organism: Lissotriton vulgaris (assembly GCF_964263255.1). Taxonomy (NCBI): domain Eukaryota; kingdom Metazoa; phylum Chordata; class Amphibia; order Caudata; family Salamandridae; genus Lissotriton; species Lissotriton vulgaris. The sequence continues at coordinate 1,666,978,294 of NC_141685.1, read as the reverse complement.
GGGCCGCTCAAATTTCAGAACTCTGAGGTGCACTTTTACCCGGACTTCACCAGGGCCGTTCAGAGGCAACGTCAGAGTTTTGCAGGGGTGAAACGACGCCTGAGAGACATGGGTTTTAAATACTCTATGCTGTTCCCTGCTAAACTGCGGATTGAGTACGAGGGCCGAGCTATGTTCTTCGATGTGCCGGAGAACGCGAGTGATTGGCTGGACACTTTGCCACAACGCCGGGAGGAACGCGACAAACATTCCGGTGGAGCAACTGGTGGTTCTGATCTCTAGGACTGGGTTCTGCTGTGCTGATTATGGCGGTTGTCTGTGACTGCCAAAACCAATGCTATTCCGATTTTGATAGTTTTCCTGTTTGTACATGGAGGGTGGCGGGAGGGGTTTGCAGAGATTCCTTACTCCTCTGGGGACTTTTCGTAGATTAGTTTATGGGGCGACAGGCACACTGCTGGTTGGGGGGGCTTCTTAGTCTGCTGCAGGGGTGCAGGGTGGTGGGTGGTGGTGGGGAAGTTTGTTTGTTTATTCTCTTTTCTCTCTTTCTATTTCTTAGGCAATGGGATGTATATGCTGCTCAGTTTCATTTGTTGTTGAGGGTTGTTGGGGTTGGGTGGGGCCGGGGACCTGATGATGGGGGGTAGGAAACTACAAGTCCTCAGTTGGAATGTTAACGGGTTGGGTGACCGTATCAAGAGAGGGGTTGTGATTCAACTGATTAAACGTCATATGCCTGATGTCGTCCTCCTTCAGGAGACGTATCTGGTTGGAAACACGTGCAAAGCACTTAACCGTAAAGGGTACAAAATGGTGGCTCACTCGGGGTTCTTCTCGGGGGGCGGGAGTTCTTGTTCGCACGTCCCTTCCGCTTGAGGTCGACGTCACTGTGATCGATGATAGGGGGCGGTACGCCGCTGTGGCGGGTCGATGGGAGGGGCGCACCCTGACATTACTTTCAGTTTACGTTCCCCCTGGTCTACAATCTAGCACCTTCCAGGACCTTGGTGGCGCCATTTTGAATTTGCCTGCTGGATTGCTGATAGTGGGGGGTGATTTCAATTCGGTTTGCTCCGGCTCCTTGGACCGCCATCCGCCTAGAGACCTCCGTAGCTCCCAATTGTGGTTGCCATCTTTCCTCGAGACCATGGGCCTGATAGATAGCTGGCGGCTTCTACATCCCACGCTCTGTCATTATTCCTTCCACTCAGGCGCCCATGGTAGTCTTTCTAGGATCGACTATGTTCTTACATTGGCTGCACACGCGCCTGCTGTTTCTGAGGCCCGTTTTTTGGCACGGGGTATTTCTGATCACTCCCCGCTGTGGGTCTCCTTTGACTTTGACGTTGCCATGTCGGACCGACCGGCGGTTGTTAGCCCGTGGTACTTCCGCAATCCCAAGACTTGCAATCTCCTAGCCAAGGCCATCGACCTCTATTTTACTGAAAATGAAGGTTCGGTTGCGTCGGCCGCGACTCTATGGGAGACGTTTAAGACAGTTTTGAGGGGTGAGGCTTTCGCCCTTATAGCGGAGGCCCGTAGAGTCAGAGATGCTGATTTAGTACGCATCGAGGAGGAGATCATGGAGCTTGACTCCCAGTTGGAGGCAGGGCCTGATCCCGCTCTTTCGCACGACCTCTCCCTCAAACAGTCGGAATACCGCGACCTTGCTACAAACGCCGCCCTTGCTCTAGCTAAAGAACAGCAGGGTCGGATATACGACGTCGGCGACAAGGCCGGGAAGTTGCTGGCTTGGCTGGACAGAAGAGAGATAGCTAACCGTGTTGTGCCCGAGATCATGGGGGAGGACGGAGTTGCCGTCACTGATCCAAGTGCCATTGCCGAGTCCTTCGCTGATTACTTTCGTGGCGTCTATACCTCTGTTTCAGACCGGTCTGAGACCGATTCGACGGAGTTTCTTTCGGCTGTCGATCTCCCGTGCCTTTCGGACGAGGAGCGCGACGACCTGGATAGGGACCTTTCGGTGGATGAGGTCGCCCTTGCGATCCGCTCACTGAGATCAGGCAAGGCACCTGGTCCCAATTGTATCCCGGTTGAACTATATAAGATCAGGCCGGATGTGGTTCCCCCCACCTGCGTAGCATGTTTCTAGAAGCGCGGGAAACTGGCCTACTTCCCCTGGACCAGAGGTTGGCCACCATTGTGGTCATCCACAAGGAAGGGAAGCCGAGAGACTTGTGTCGTTCCTACCGTCCCATTTCTCTCCTGAATGCTGAGCCTAAGATTCTCGCCAAGATAATCGCTAATCGACTGATTGGTGTTATCGGCGACTTAGTGCATCCGGACCAGTCGGGCTTTATTCCACACCGCAACACTGCCCTTAACTTGCGTAGACTCCATGGCGCCCTGGCCAGGGCCCACACCCTGGAGGAGCCGGCAGTCCTTGCGTCCTTGGACGCCACGATGGCTTTTGACTCTCTCGAGTGGAGTTACCTTTGGGCGGTGCTGGCGAAGCTCGGTTTTGGCCCGGTGTTTGTGGGATGGGTGAAGCTTTTGTATGCTGACCCACTGGCTAACGTTGCCGTTAATGGCCGCATCTTGGCGACTTTTGCCCTTCATAGAGGCACCAGGCAGGGTTGCCCCTTGTCGCCACTTTTGTTTGCGCTCGCTCTTGAGCCGCTTGCGGCCCTGTTACGTACACACCCGGATCTGCATGGAATAAGCTGGGCCCCTGGCTTTGAGGACAGAGTCTCTCTTTATGCAGATGACATTCTGCTTTACCTCACTTTACCCTGCAAGTCACTTATTGTGGCATGTGACGTACTTAGATTTTTTGGCCGGTATTCTGGCCTTGTTATCAACTGGGCCAAGTCTTCCCTATACGTACTGAAAGGGGACACACCGCGCCTCCCCAGAGGCTGCAACATCCAGGTGGCCAGCCAGGGCTTTAAATACTTGGGGATTTATATTTCTGGTAATGTGAAGGCGCGCTATGAGCACAATTTGCTTCCCCCTCTTCTGCGTCTCCGGCGTGACGTGGAGGGTTGGCGCAAACTTCCGCTTTCTTTACTCGGGCGCGCGGCATTATTTAAGATGATGTCTTTGCCCAGGTTTCTGTACGCCTGCAGAACACCCAAGATCCGGTCCCCGCCCGATACTTCCGAGAGATTGAAGGCCTTCAACGTGCCCTACTCTGGGACGGCCGACCCCGCGTCGCTATCACGAAGCTCACGCTTCCGTGGTACGACGGGGGTATAGCATTGCCAGATGTACGCAGATATTATTGGGCCTCCCAATTGGCGGCTATCAATCATGGTTTCTATGGTCCGGAGAATAACCCTGGATATGCGATGGATAAGTGGCTCTTGAGTGGCGGCAATTACTACAGGGCGCTGTATTCGAGGTCTCTGGACAGGCGGATGTCGGGTCCAACGAAAACTGTGGTCCATATTTGGAGGACAATCACCAAGGCACAGGGTTGGCAAGGCAGGTTGACTAGGTTCACCCCATTGTACGATTCAGATATTTTGGGCAAGTTATGGCACACCAAGGGATTTGACAAATGGGACCTCATAGGTATCTCCAGGGTGGATGATATGATATCGAAGGGTGAGATCAAGACCTTCTCCCAGCTGCAGGCTGAGTACCGGCTGGGTAACTCAGAGTCTTTCCGATATGCCCAGTTGCGACACGCACTGCTCTCTGCTAAACCAGCTGAGGGGGCGATTCCCGAAAGCTCCCCGTTGGAGGACAGGGTGCTGGATGGCCATTTGCCTGACAGTGCCATCTCACTGTCTTATAAGAAACTTATTAATGTTCGCACTGACCTCCTCCTGGGTGTGCGGGATCAGTGGGTGCGTGACGGATTGGAAATTGATGATGAGGATTGGCAGAGTGCAGTTTCTTCCCCTAAGGAAGTCGCCATTTCCTCTTGTCTCCGGCTGTGGCAGCTCAAAATCCTCCACAGGGTGTACGTGACTGGCCCCCGGCTTGTGCATATGGGCTACTCGACCGATGGGCTTTGTCGCCGCGGCTGCGGCGCCCTTGCCACTTTTATGCACATTCTTTGGGAGTGCCCCGCCATAGCCTCCTACATGAGACGTGTGCATCGAATTATGGATGAAGTGACTGGGGTGGTGGCGACGGCGGAAGCAAGGAGGTGCCTCCTCAACATTTGGGGTCCGACGGATCACAATGTGGCTCAGACGCAGTGGGTGACCCTCGGCAACATGGTGGCCAAACGCGATATCGCACAGAAGTGGGGGGCTTCGGCAGCTCCCATGGTGGTGCAATGGAAAGCCAACATGGATTGGTGTATGTTCAGGGAAAAGACGGTCTATGTTGCCAGGGGTAAGCCCAAAAAGTGGTTGAAAGTGTGGGGGGCCTGGAATGCTTACAGGGGAGATATTTGTGTGCCCCCGGAACCTGTCTCTTTGGAGGAACATCTGTCGCCATAACCTGTGACACCAACTGTGACACGCTGTACTGTTATATCCTGTTTCCTCTTCTCCCCCCCTTCTATCCTGACCTATTCTCCTGTATCCGTGCTTGTGTTCCCTGCTGCTCCCCCTGCCTCACTGCCAACGCTTCACTGGTTTCTTCTACCCCATTGCCACTCGTTATGCGCCTTTCCGGCGTCTTCCTCTTTTCTTTCTTATGTTCCTTATGAAACAAAATAACAAAATCAACCTTCATTGTACTGTGCCATTTATTCTTGCGCTATTGCTCTCCTGCTTTTATATGCTGCCTTGCCTCCGGGATGTTAGGCTGAATAGCTGTGTGCACTTTTCTAAATAAAGGTTTTAAAAATAAAAAAATTAAAAAAAAGAAATGGTCAGACCACAGTACAGGTCGAGGGAGCGCAACTGTAATGCCGTCTGCGCCCGTCAGCGTCCCGGAGGCGGACGGGGGCGGACGTGGGGGCGACTTTCAGTCACAGCCACTTAGGTATTCTGCATTGCAGTTGTTGAGTCTGAGAGGTAGCAGAAATTGCGCCTGCTCAGTGCAGGGCCGTTGTTTTAGAGGGAATTTTCTTTGCAAGGGGTGTGGATGGTCTCTGCATGAGGTCTGGGTGGGTGGGCCCCGGAAAACGTAGGACACTCGTGTGTACCTATGTTGGGTCAGGGACCGCCTGTGCGCAACATTTCCTGTGCTCTTCTGAATACGAGGTCCGTAAGCAAACATGCGCAGGACCTTTTTGATCTTCTTTCAGACTCTAAACCTGCCTGCCTTTTCTTAACGGAAACATGGTAGTGCGAGATATCCGGTCCGGATATCGCCAATGCTCTGCCCCCTGATTACTTTATGTTGCGGAAGGATCGGGGCATGGGCAAAGGTGGGGGTGTGGCTCTGGTGATCGACCGTCGCTTTGAGTGCTCTATTGTCCCCACTGATGATATCCCCGGGGCCGAAGTTCTGGGATTCTGCCTGACTATTTCACCAGCTCAATCTTGCGCTGGTTTGTTAGTGTATAGGCCCCCTGGGCCTATTGGGTCCTTTCACGAGGGGCTATATTCTGTGATTTCGGCTATGAGTGTGCAGTTTAAGCACTGCGTACTTCTAGGCGACTTTAACACCACATGGATATGCCGGATGCAGCTGATAACATCAAGCTGCTAGACACTACCAAACCTCTTGGCTTGCTACCTTATTTGGCTTCCCTCACTCACAACAAGGGGCATATGCTTGATTAGATTTTTTCCACAATTCTGTGGAAAAAATCTAATCAAGCATATGCCCCTTGTTGTGAGTGAGGGAAGCCAAATAAGGTAGCAAGCCAAGAGGTTTGGTAGTGTCTAGCAGCTTGATGTTATCAGCTGCATCCGGCATATCCATGTGGTGTTAAAGTCGCCTAGAAGTACGCAGTGCTTAAACTGCACACTCATAGCCGAAATCACAGAATATAGCCCCTCGTGAAAGGACCCAATAGGCCCAGGGGGCCTATACACTAACAAACCAGCGCAAGATTGAGCTGGTGAAATAGTCAGGCAGAATCCCAGAACTTCGGCCCCGGGGATATCATCAGTGGGGACAATAGAGCACTCAAAGCGACGGTCGATCACCAGAGCCACACCCCCACCTTTGCCCATGCCCCGATCCTTCCGCAACATAAAGTAATCAGGGGGCAGAGCATTGGCGATATCCGGACCGGATATCTCGCACTACCATGTTTCCGTTAAGAAAAGGCAGGCAGGTTTAGAGTCTGAAAGAAGATCAAAAAGGTCCTGCGCATGTTTGCTTACGGACCTCGTATTCAGAAGAGCACAGGAAATGTTGCGCACAGGCGGTCCCTGACCCAACATAGGTACACACGAGTGTCCTACGTTTTCCGGGGCCCACCCACCCAGACCTCATGCAGAGACCATCCACACCCCTTGCAAAGAAAATTCCCTCTAAAACAACGGCCCTGCACTGAGCAGGCGCAATTTCTGCTACCTCTCAGACTCAACAACTGCAATGCAGAATACCTAAGTGGCTGTGACTGAAAGTCGCCCCCACGTCCACCCCCGTCCGCCTCCGGGACGCTGACGGGCGCAGACGGGCTCTCCTTAGGTGCTCCTTTGGCGCGGGACAGGCGCGCCGAGCCATCCCCGTCTAAATTTATAGTCCCGCCCGTGAGGCAACAAGCCTAGTCTGCCAACTAGCAAGCCTGCCTCACCCAAGATGGCCGCCGGACTAATGCACAGCCTCCCCGTCCCACAGTGCCCCTCAGCTCGTAATCAGCTGAGTGGGGGGCGCCCAGATCTTAGAACGGCGAAAGGGTGACAAGGGAGAGCAGCACGAATCAAGGGTGAAAGGAAGATGCTCGTTTGCCCCCGACGTAAGGATGTAACACACAGTCCCCCTGACAAAGAATAGTCAGAACAGAGAGAGATCTCCCGGCTTTCCGCCTCAGGAGAGAAAGAGGGCAAAGAGTAATGCAATTTAAAAGAATTGTACGGGCCAAACAGAGGGTGTAGCAAATTAAAATACAAGTCAATTTTAAAATGTCGATAATTTTTTAAAAAGTCAATTCATGCAGCGTGCTCCGCCAGCATCCGCCACGGGAGTCGCGCTATATCAGGTCAGGCGTGGTGGTCAGACCAATCGCAGGGGTCGATTGAGAGAAGTTTGACCGCTGATTCCTTAGCAATGATCCAGTCTAGAGTGGCGCCTTTCAAATGAGTAGGCAGGGAGCAGGCTTGGGTAAGGGCTTGATCGGCCAAGAAGTCTCTGATGGCATTGACCTGAGGGTCCTTAAGATCGCTCCAATGCAGGTTAAAGTCGCCAAGGAAAATGTCATTAGAGTTTGGAGAAACCTTGGCTGTGATGATTTCCATGAGGAGGTCCGTAAAGGAGTCGTTCTTGCCTGAGGGGTGGTAAAAGATGTGAAGTTTGCACAGCTGAGATGTGTTGTTTGAGATGGAGAGGGCGAGGTATTCACAGGAATCTGTGGGGTCCACTGGCAGTTCCATAACAAGGAGGTTGGAGTGGTGGATACAGGCAATGCCACCCCCTTTTTTCTTCGGGTGCCTAGCCATCCTTACAATGTTATAGTTGGGCAGGACTAAGAGGTCTAGGAAGGGTGATGAGGATTCCTTGAGCCAGGATTTAGTCAAGATCCCTGGGTCCGACTTATGAGTCAGGATGAGGTCGGCGACATCGGATGCATGCTTTGCAGCTGACCGACAGTTTATTAGGAGGCCGGCTAGGGAGGGGTAGGAGTGATTGTCAAGGGTAGCAGCGGTGGCGGAACTTTAGCTAGGTTGCTGTTGACCACCCCTCTAATGCGGATGGTAGCTGATCATTTAGGGTTGGTTGCAACCGTGCAGATAGGGTGTTCTTCCCTCGGGTGTAAGGGGCGTGGGGTTGTCAAGGCAGAGTCGTAACTACTAAGGAGGTCAGTCACTTCTTCTTCCGTGAGTTCAGAGGGATTGATCGTGCCAGGGGTGGGTTTGTAGGTGTGGAGGAGAGCAAGAATTTCCTTCTCCGAGAGGTGGCAAGGTTGTTTGCATGGGTGCAAGTGTCTCAGGGATAGGGGTAGAGGGTGAAGGAGGGGCTTCATGAAGGGAATGTGGGTCACATTCTGTGAGAGCCTGAGATTTGAGAAGGAAAGTTCTGTGATGCGAAGGAGGTGCTTTAGGTCCAGAATCGATTTGTGGATGCTCTGAGTTAATTCGGAGGATCTGCGGTGCAGATTATCAATATCTCTTAAAGAGTTATGATCTGGCAAGCAGGGGGACAATTGCAAGGGGGCGGTTCTGATAGTATGTGCTGGTAGCCTAGGGGTGGGTTTAGACGGACGGTCAGCATCCCTATGAGAGGGATGATTATGCGGACAGGGGGCCGAAGGGGTGGGAGCAATTTCATCTGTCTGATTTTGTAGCCTGGTGTTGGGGCTAAGTCGACCAGTGTTCTGGGCCCTGTTAGGCTTTTCCATACTAGTGTTGTAGGCCCTAATAGGAGTGTCAGTAGCCCGGCGTGCAGAGCAATTACGAGGGCAGGAGGTTATGGGTTTAGGGACGTCTCTGGTGGTATGTGCTGGATGTGAGATATAGGGGCTGGGTTGACCTGACAGGTGGGCCCTTGGGCGGTGGGGGGGGGGGAGGGGGGGGGTTCGGAGGCCGACAGAGCAGGGATCGTTAGGAGGGTTGTTAAGTACTAGCACTGCAGGGAGAGTGGGAAGAGACTGAAGACATGGGTACCATCAGAAGGTCAACACATGGAGGGTCCTGGAAAACCATGACGTAATGGTTGCATAGATTTTATAGGACCAATGCAGGACTTGAGATCTGATTTGAAATATGCCCTATCATGATTGATGTTCTTTCAAAGTGGCTAGTAGTCACAATTATGAAGAAGGTGATAACGAGGAGTACCATTTCTGTCTTAGAGTTAGTGTTTAGAGAAGAAGGATTTCCTATGATACTAATTACAGATAATCACACTCAACGTATGTCTCATGAGAAGAAATTATTTTTGGAAAGGTGTGGTATCAAACACAGGCACACTGCGCTATAAAAACCCGCAAGGAAATGATCTTGTGGAGAGAGACAACTAATTGGTGAAGGGTACTATTTTGATGAGACTCCAGAATGATGAGGACGTGGAGAGAATGGTTGAGGAGATGGTGTGGGCTTTTACAGAAAATGGGGCAACCAATAGGTCTTCCTTTGAATGCATGAGAGAAAGAAATCCATGGTACTAAGTTGCTTCAGCATGGTTATTGATTCATGGGGGTTCGGACAAGAATGATAAGGGTGCAGTGTGTAACAATAAGGACAAAGTGGAGGAAGGAGATTGGGTCAATATCAAGAAGGGATGGGTGGAGGCAGGGTTATCCAAGTTTTGGGGACCCAACCCTTTAGAGCTAGGAACGTTTATGAATGGCATGGTGTGCTTGAGAATGGGTCAAATGGAATAAGAGGAGAGTTGTGTAATACCAGAAAGGTGGCAAATGCAATTCGGCCACGTGACATAACATAAATGGCATTAGTGTTTTTATGATGATGGAGGATATTGACATGGTTGGAAGCGAATTTGTAGGAAGGGGGAATGGTTCTGGTGGTGGTAGGGAAGGGGAGAGGAGTCGTTGAATTGAAGACAGAGGAGTCACAGGCCACCTGTGTAAATAAGAGATTATGTAAAGAAATGAGTATTGCAGAATTTGTATTCCTTGTGCTGTTTACCAGGAGACTGTGTTCCTGCATCTTTTTGCTTAGAAAATATTTTTCATTTTATTTATTGTAGTGTTTTGTTCATTATGTTTTCGTTATCTCCTTTTGTCTTTCTTATTTCTACTTGTTTGATTTTCACTCTCTTATATCTCTTTATATGTTGTAAAGAAAGGAGATGTGTTATGCCTTTAAGGCATCTTGTGCCTTCTGTTTTATTTTCCTTGTCACATTAGAGCTTTAAGGTGTCTATTATCAGATGTATCTGTGCTGGCAGGATGGAGGCCACGTATCATACTTATGACATTTGGTTCTGTCGGGTCAAAACAATTTCTTTGTGGTTTTCCATACACAATGCAGTTAACGTAATTGAAATAGAACGTGCACGTGAACACAATAGGGAAAAAACGAATTAATCTCATTGGTTCTGAGGGATACTGGGTTACCCCATTGCTTTATATATATATGGAGGCCACGTATCAGGCAGGTTATAAATAACTCTCAGTATTTCCTTTATCTGAGTGTTGTTTGAGTCATCACTACAGACAGATTTTGAGCCTCATCCTAAAAAGGTTGTGTTCAGTTTTATCTTTGAGGTCTTGAAGAAGTGTGATCCGTATCATAGGAAGAAGACAAAGGAAAAAGGTTCTGATGGAGTTCTTCTTCACCTTCTGTCTGATTCTGTTGTTATTTAGAAACAACAAACACGTAAACTATTACCAATAACAAACTGCAGGCATAATTAGCAACAGGCAGAAAACCAAATTCATATTTTAAATCCAACAATAGTGTACATCGTAAAATGCTATCTTGCCTCTTTAAAGTCACCTATAACACCTGCGACGTTTCAGACCTTTAAATAAGACAAGAGATCACCATTGGTGGGCTGACTGATTTGAAGGGAAACTGAAAGGAAAACCGTTAACCAGAAATTATGAGACTTATGGGGCTAATAGTATTAACAATGACTTCGGTTTCAAATTTCTCTGATGATTAGTGGCCCAGTAGAAAGAACACACAGGATCAAGGAAATACATAACTTAACCCTATTTATAGTCAATGGTTCATGAGACAGTATAGCCCCTATTCTTGGATTTAGACCTCGGTCTATAGCTCCTGGTCCCATTCTTGAGCAGTCGACGGAGGAGGGTGTTGCATCATCAATGCTGTTAACTCATATGTTCCATTGGGCCTCATCTCACTGATGACTACAACATCCACCTGTGAGACCCAGGTTTTCCTGTGTTGAGGAAGTCTTCGTAGACCTCCCACTCCCTTGATAGATAATAAGCACATGGATACACCACAGGTTCTTGGAGCTACAGGACCATGCCCTTGCTGAATAAGGGTTACTCCCCCATCCTCAATCTTCTGGAACATGACCAAGATATCGTCTGTAACATCTAAGAAAAACACTCTGAATTTAAACTCCTGCAGATTAGGGCCGCAAGAGGCACGGGCTTTGAGCCTTGGTATTAAAGTCCATAAAGGCACGTCACTTTATTTTCATGTAAGATTTTTTATATTTGGTTGATGGAAGAAATCCTTTTCTCTGAAATTGAAGCCTTAGCTACATGTGTCTCAGAACCTCAGAGGACGGTTGGTGTTTGGCCAAATTCCCTCTTGGGTGTTAGGTGTCTGTTGATCTTTTCCCACAGTGAGTGTTTTGAGATGAGAGGCCTCCCAGAACCATTTTAACAGGATTGGGAACTACTCGTTGTGCCTCCTTTTCTACAATATCTCCAGGTGCAATCAACGAATATCTAGGGGCGATCAATCTTCCTTCTCTTATTAGGGAACAGCAGAATATAGCAGTGGCCCCTATCATGCTCACTGAGGTTCAAGAGACCATCAGGACCTCCCCCAATCGGAAAACCTGTGGGAATGCTCGGCTGCCGACTGAGATGTACAAAAACTTTATGGCTCAGATTGTGGCATTTTTGGTTAATCTGTCTAACAAAATACTCGAGGGGTGTAACGACCCCAGCTTGTTTACAGAGACTGGAATCATCAGCTTTCTGGGAAAGACTTAACTGCCCAATAAGCCTGGTTCATATCAACCCATTAGCCTTCTGAACAATGATTACAAGTTATTTACCAAGATCGTTGCCACTAGAATAACACCACTAGCTTAAGAGGTGGTCCATAGGGACCAATCTGGCTTTCTGCCAGGGATAACTATCTCGGCTTCCACCAGTTTTCTACTACAAGCTATCTATTTTTTTGTCAACAAGGTTTAAAGCGGCTATCATCATAAAAGATGCTGAGAAAGCCTTTGACTTGGTTCATTTAGAAATTCTTTTAGCGACTCCAACTAAATTTGGTTTCCCTTGCAAACTAGTAAGGCTTCTAGAAAACTTATATCGAGGAGCTCAAGCCAGAGGTATGGTGAATTCACATACAGCAGTAACACTTGCAATCAGCTGTGATACTCGCCAGCACTGCCCTATGTCCCGGCGATTTCCGTTTATTTTTTTTTCTCCAAATCTTAGGTTTCAATCTATTTTGCAAAGAACCCCGCCCCGTAGGGATGTTCTAGTCTCCACCATTAGTCAAGCTTACTACATAAGTAAGCAAGTTGGAGGTGGCAAATGGTATTGTATTTTAGGGCAACAACTTCAGTTTAAATTGTTACCGGTTGTCTTAAACAAGATTGAGATCTCTACTGGGTGTAGGATAGAATTTTCTACATGGAAACAATACAATCACTGGGCGCCTAAAGCCATAAGAGGGGCCAACTTTAAGGCATTCCTTTAAAAATGGATGCTCTGTTATACGCCATCTTGTTTACATAAAATGTTTCCGTCTGTATACGAGATTGGTTTTAGATGTGGGCTTAACATAGAAGACTGGCTCCATGTATGTTTTATCTGCGCCTTACTATTTAAATTTTGGAATAATATTTTCCAGTGGCTTGTCACGAAACTCCAGGGTTCTTTAGCACCTGCTCCTCTGGGAGCCCTTTTCTGGATATGTAATTCCTCAAGTCTATCCTTACGGCAAAAGCAGCTGTATGTTATAGTATGTTTGGTGGCAAAATCTTGCATTATTCAAAAATGGAAAATAGGGGAAGCTCCATCATGTGAGTGTTTGGTTTATACGATGCAATAGGTGAAAGCAAGGTAAAGTTATATGCTTTAAAGGTCGGTAGGGGCTTTACTCAAATATCAAATTATTTGTGAGTGGGAAGAACAGAAATGAGATCTATTCAAGAAATAATGAATTATGGGTTTCGTATGCCTGCTTTCTACTATCATGTCTCTTTGAATGAAGCTCGATTACAGGAGCATGTACTTGAATAGCCTTGTCCTTTGGATGAAATGTGGCATATTTATTTGAGTTTCTACCTGTTTCACTAAAAATAAAAAACTCTTAAAAAAAAAATCTTTTAAAAAAAACAGCATTGGAGTCAGAACAACGATAAAAAGAATCTGCCACGGGTTCGGATGGAAGCGCAGCTGCAGGGATTTGAATGGGAGGCAGGACCGTCGGACAGAATCGCACTATATGCAGACGATGTCCTGTTTTTCCTCACAGATGTGAATCGATCGGGACCTAGAGTCCTAGAAATAATGAAAATATTTGGTGAAGTCTCGGGACTGTACCTGAACCCGCGGAAATCCACCCTTTGGGTGCTAGGTGACCGCAACGGGATTGGGACATGGGCATCGATGCTGCAAGTAGCAGCGGGGGGCCTCAAATACCTAGGAGTGTTTTTGACGGTCTCGTCGGCGGTGGCTTGGGAACGAAACATAATGCCGGTCTGGGACAAGGTCCAGATTGAGATGAAGTCCTGGTCCCGCATGCCCCTTAACCTTTATGGCAGGTCAGCTATTTTCAAAATGGTTGCCCTTCCGCGCCTTCTATACCAGCTGCAAAATCACCCTTACACGATCCCGTCGCAATGGTTCAGGAAGGTCAATTCGGCTCTGGGCCAGTTCCTGTGGGCAGGGGGGCGGCGCGAGTGGCCCTGCGCACCTGCTTTTTGTCCACGTACTGCGGGGGCCTGGCGACCTCCGATATAGTGTCCTATTATCAGGCATCCCATCTACTGGTCCTGAATGAATGGTGGTACGGAGATAGAGGGGACCCAGTGTATGCCCTTGAGAGATACCTGAACTATTTTATACTCTGCAAGGCTGAGGAGGGGGCTGCCCAGGGCAACCCAGGTGGTATTTCAGATTTGGCGACAGTCGCTGCGTTGTATGGGATGGTGGGGCAGACTGACGGAGGAGACCCCGCTCTGGCACAATGGACAGCTGCCGGCACTGGCATCGCTGCGGGGCTTCCGTTGCTGGGTCTTAATAGGAATCTCCACATTAGGGCAGGTTCTGAACGGCACGAAACTCAAATCCTTTCAAGAGCTTAGTACAGAATACTGTATGCCCCGAACACAGTTCTTTAAGTACCTACAGTTTAGGCATGCCCGCGCTGGAGGGACTGGACTCCGTGCCTGAATTCAGCCCAATAGAGGCGAAGATATTCATGGGGGACCTAGAGGAAAAGAAGATTTCCCGCATTTACCAAACACTAGTTACACACTGCTCTTCCAACTTGCAAACCTTACGGGACCGCTGGGTGAGAGATATAGGGGAACTAGAGGAGGAGGATTGGAGAGAAGCCCTTGAGGCTCCTAGTGGAGCGGCCATTGCCATGCGCCTGCGCTTCATACAGTTCAAGTACCTACACAGGGCCTACTACACCAGAGAGCGATTGTGGCGAGCGGGTTTTGATTGAGTCTCCAATGTGCCTGAGGTGTGGACATGAAGAGGGTATCTTCATACATACAGTGTGGAGCTGCGTGCGCTTAGCTGGATTCTGGACTGGGGTGTGGGACTGTCTGTCGGAGGTACTGGGCTGGGACCTCCCCCGTACCCCCAAATTAGGACTGCTCCATGTGCTTGAAGGTGTGGGTGGTAACATCTACAAGAGACATTTACTACTACTGGGTCTTACAGTAGCTAGGAGGGATGTAGCCCAGGCTTGGAAGGACCCCAGGGCTCCCAAGGTGGTTGCATGGAAAAAAGGCCTGGATTTCTGTATGGGGTTAGAGCGACCAATATTTGAAGCCAGGGGCTGCCCTAAGAAACACCACAAAATATGAAATAAAAGTGGACGGACTACAGGGGTCTTTGGTTGGAACCCCCGGCACCGCTGGAAGATGAAGCGGGGTTGATGTGATGGTGCCATGGAGGCGATATAATACACACTATGTTATATATATATATATATATATACTACAAACTTTCATTAGGAATGTAGAGACACTGTGCAGCGGGGGAGGACGGAGGACATGGGCTATAGGGGGGCAAGGGGGTAGGGGGGGCAGGGATTCTGTATTAAACTGTTTTATGGATCGCTGATTATGCTATGATGTACTTGTTGCAGCTCCTCCGGGGTGCGGAGTGCTGTGTCCTATATACGATCGGTCAATAAAAAGAGTTTTGAAAAAAAAAAAGAATCTGCCAAATAAAGTAATGAAGTTGCCCTAGCTCGAATCTGAGGCGTCCAGTGTGAACATCTAATGGGGGATGTATAAAATATATTATTTTGTCCAAAGGCAGTATCTGCATTTTTAATAGGCATCATTTGTTTTCACCTAGTATGCTTAAATAACATTGTCTTTTTCAAAAACTTGTTTTGGTCTGAAGTTCTGAATGGGCAGTACATCTTCCATTATTCTTTAAGATCAGGAACCAATGGAAGTAACAGTTTCTCTATTACTACCCTGTTGAACTACTTCCATGTCATCTATAGTTAACGTAACCTTAAAAGCCTGGCTTATGATGTGAACAGGGTGTCTGTCCATTAACATAGGTTTTATAGCTAGCAGAAAGCATTCTGAACTGGGGACTGTAAGTGTTACTCTTGCCTCCAGTATTTGGTGCTCTTACCAGATCCCTGTCAATGTAAGGAGCCGAATAAATGGTCTTCTTCAATCTGTGCCATCAAAAGACCTAATGTACGCACACTAAAATGAACAATGCTTCGGGTAAGGTTAAAATGGGCTAATTGGAAACCCCGTAGCAGATGTTCTTTGGTGATCTTCTTGAGGATGATCTGCCTATTAAAACATCTCGGATGGAGGTAGCAAATTCATTTGAGACCGGGTTTGATGCAAAAGGAGTAGATGGTTTCATGCATTTCATTTGCTCTCTAAAGTGGACCCTCCCCCTCTAGAGGTTCGATTCAGAGGATGGGTGGAAGAGGCATGGATGGGCAAGAGAGGTTCCTCAAAATGAAGGACTTTAATGGATCTTGCATGACCATCATGACCTACTTAGGCACTACTTGAAAGATACTAAAATGCCTTTAAATCACTAGGATATTGTGCTTATCCAAGAAGTGTGCGCTAGGGCAGCTTAAATGTCATCCAGACACTTTCTTACAAATTAAAAATGGTTACATATTCACACGATTGCACCCGAAGCCACCATCCCCTCTCGCTCTGATGACATAGTAATGCCATATGTTCTTCTGATGAATAAATTAGCCTCCTGATGACGAGGGCAGTTGAAATAGCCACTTTATGATGCTTACTGCAGTGTTCGTGTAGCCAGGAATCAGAGAAAGCACTCTCTCGTTAAGAACCATGGGGCATATTATCAAGGGGGTTTATCTCCGCTTTTTTGGCTTTAAAAGCCAAGAAAGCGGAGATAAAATTATCTCCCTATTACCAAGCTGTCGCTAACACCAGTTAGCGACAGCTAGTAGGAGATAGCGACCATCTTGGGCCCCACTTTGCATGTCAGTGATATTTATCACTAATGAGATGCAAAGTGGGCGTGCCAAGATGTTAGAGACTGAAAACAGTCGCTAACATCGCTATCTCCTATTACCAACTTTTGGAGATATTCGCGCTAAGCGGGAATATCTCCAAAAGCTAACACCTGCCCTGAGCAGTTTTTAGCCATGTTATCCAATGGGAGGTGGATAACATGGCTAAGAGCATTTGCTCGATAATGCATGAATATTGCTGACTTTTCAGCGATATTCATGCATTTCGGCCGTTTTTTATCGCATTTGCGATAAACCTTGTTAATAGCAAGGTTTATCTGCGATAAAAATCGCCGATGTGCGGCGATAATTTTTGTCTCTAAACAAGTTAGAGACAAAAATTATCGCTAGTTGTTGGTAATATGCCCCAATATACCATGTTTCAGTTCTCCTAATATGCTCTGTCAAGAAGCTATTCACAAACTCATCCTCTACAAACTCCAAATAGTTTAACGAATTAGCAGGCAAACCTTGGTCATTGCCTTATGTCAAAACGAATACAGCTACCCTGTGCATGTAAGCTGCAGCTTTGCCCAACTCAACTCCAAAGCAACTGTTAAGCTCTTTAGGAACTTGTATGCCAACGTATTACAAGTTGGTACATATCTGATGGACCCCTGAATTTTTTTGTTGAAAATTCCCAGTTCTTGTTAGACCTATCCAAAACAATACTTTAGTTTGTTTATCTCCTCTTCTTTGGGAAATCATCACTTTTGTCCTGGTATGTAACGGTGTTCTAACTATACAAGATCATACACGTTCCAAGATATGGCTTGAGTTGAAAGAAGTCAATTTAAAGCAGCGCACATCTGTGCAGAATGGTAGGCTTCCAGCTTTAGCTGGTTATGATACAAAGGAAACCCCGAGGGCAACAGCCAAGGCTGGGAAAACACAGAGTGAGGATCTAAGATCTGTACACACAGTAAAAGCACAGATGTCCTTAGCTTTTACCAGCTCCACAATCCCAAAGTAAGGGAGGGTCACAATCATGACTAGAGTGAGGATAGATGGCGCCTGGTCTCAGTTCAGAGACGACTGTGGAAACAGACATGTTCTAGTTCCTCACTCATTTTCCAATACCCCCATGTGTCCAGTGTAGCCAGGAACAGTCCCACGAGTTAAAGGGACCAATGTAACTGGAAAGAAGTCATCTCACAAGTTGCAAGTCATTCATTTTTCTTGATCATGGGCAGTGATGACTTGGAGGCCTTTTGGGTGTGCTCGACACACTTTTGTGGTGTGATGGGATCACAGTTAAACCACACAACTCCACATTGCCCAGCTTCGAGCTAGTAAACTAAGGGTCATATTAGCAACAACCGGCGATAATTATCGCTAAGCGCACTTTGCGCTAGGATAATTATCGCCATCTATCGCTTGTTTATATCGCCGACATAGCAAGCTATCAGTGATGCTTATCTCCAAAGCGATAAAAACAACTGAGTTAGCTGCCAAATGTGCAATTATCGCTGGGATTCCAGCGATAATCGCACATTGTTTGGCGCTACCTTGCTGATAGGGAAGGGCATACTTAACCATGATACCCACCTTTCCTTGGATATCATGGCTAAGTCAAGCTAAAAGCAGGCGTAAGGAAAGTAGCGATAACCGCGGTTAGCGCTACTTTTCTTATCGCTATGCTTCTTAGTGTGCCCAATGATAATTGGAGAAATGTCGCTTAGCGACATTTCTCCAGTTATTTGGGGAAGGAACGCCACTTTGCATCTCATTAGAGATGCAAAGGGAGGTGTAGAGAAAAAGGGTGCTAACATGCGATTATGCATGTTAGCACTCTCTTGGTGATAGGGCGAAAACATTATCTCCGCTTTTCTGGCTTTTGAAGCCAAAAAAGCAGAGATAGGGCCATCGATAGGCCCCTAAGGTTTATCATCTAAATGATCTAATAGGAAACTGTTGGAGGATTCCTTCTTGTCCAGGTTTTTGGTATGGCACAAATGGAAGAGCATCTGATCTCCTGGGAGACATTAGCTGGTAACTGCGATCAGTGAACACATTATTATATATTGTGTTGCATTCTACAAACGGCTTAGCAGACAAGATACTGATGTCTAAGAAACAGCTTCCACAATGTTAACAAATTAGAAGATGAGCATTAAGACTTTAGAGAGAAATATTTCAGCCAAGAATCAACCTTTTTGCCAATAATCAGGGGTATAGATTGCCTGGGAAAGTTTGTTTGTGGCAAATTAAGGCTTTTAAAGAGCATACAACGATCTGGCTGTTATTAGCAAACAAATGATATGGAAAATCTAAATAGGATATTTATTCTGGGGAGATTATGTAAAGCAAGACACGGGACAAGTATGAAGTGCTGGGGTAATCCTGTGATAAGAGGGTGAGGGGGGGGGGAGTTATATTAACTCTAGCGGATGGAAAAGTTTGGAGGGGATCCATGCGAGTGCTGATCCAGTAATGCCCAGGGATGAGAGTGCCATGCCTTTAATTTACTCTGATCACTTACAGAAAAACATTCAGTAAACTAGATAAAATGGGTACAGCCAAACCACTCACACCGCAGAGACAAAAACCATGCCCTCTAACACGAAGAAGAGAGAGAAATATTCTTGATAATGGAAGTTGCCCCTTTGATATCTTGACAGACCGAGGACTTTGTGTTGTTAAGGTTTGATGAGGCACAGGTTAAGGCTTCAAAGGATAGGGCAGTAAGGTGGTGGGTTGAAAAAAAGATTAGCGCTATGTATATGCTATGTATCTAGTTCACTTAAACAATTTGTTTTGACTTTTTCTGCAGTAATGGTGGGAAATGTGCCTTGCAGTAGACTAGGAGTTGCTGCTTCTCCTCGCCGCTCAGTTGATCCAACAATTGCAAAAATTCTGCTGTGGGAATGAACTCCTGTGAGCGCTCCCCACGGCACAGTCAGAGGAGGAAAGAGAAGGCTCTTCATCATGCAGACATCAGTGGAGACCCTGATCCCAAAAGGCTGGGGGTGGAGCCCCAATATAAACCACTAACGCCCCCGGAAAGGTACCTGATTCGGGAAAATGATCTGCCTGACCCCATGTCTAGCTTGCAACACACACTGGCCCGCATAGGTCAACTGGAGAACGAGAGAGTGGAGGAACTCCGCGAGCTGGTACAGCAAGAGATGCAAATGACTGACATGCTTGACATTGGCAACTCACCACATCCGGATATCGAAAATTGGGTCAACCAGGCAGAATACCTTATTCAGGAACGGTCTGAGGTCCTGGCAGCACTGGGAGAAAGCATGTCTTCTCTTCGTCTAGCACTTCAGTTGAAAAAGCAAGCATGCCAATGACGGACCTGAATAAAGACCATTGGGATTAATGTTTTGCAGTGCCATACTTTGTTATCCTGCCTTGACCATTCATCTTGTTTCATTGTGTGCGCTCCTATGACCAGTAGTTTCAATGCCACACTTCCATATCCCTATGTATCAAGAGAGAGAGAGAGGACCAGAAAGCTAGTCCTTATCCCCGGGGTTATATGTATTTTAATCAAAAAGAGACTAGCTTATGCATTAGGACAAGGGTTTTAGGGACTAAAGTATGTTTTGTCATAGGAGGAAAAGGCACATGTTTGGTGTGCTCATGAAGCCCTCACCCACCAACCTAGTTGGTGGCATGCTTCATCATCGGGCCCACCCAGTGACACCTAGCGTGTCCCGGTGTGCTTCGACGCCTGGATACAGCGGAGCAGGTATGTCGCTGAGTGTGCGGTGAAGAGTGTTGTGAAGGTGATGTTAAAACGGCTTGGCGATGGTCCCGGTACCCGGAGGTAGATTAGACTTCCATATCCCTCATGCAATTCCTAAGGAAGCCTCTTCGGGCTTGATTGGGAGGCCAGTAGTCTCCTTGGCTAAGCCATGTTTTTGGTATCAGTTGGGTCTCTGTTAATTCTGAAAAAGTTAAGATTGTGGGAAATAACTCCAACAGTGGACACAGATGTTTACCTGTTAAGTGTCCCCAGTTTGAGGGGTGCAAATATAATTTGAAACACATGTACGTTGTGACAGTTTTCAATGCCTAAGCAGAGGCGTTCGAACTTTGGAAAACATGCAGCCAGGCTTGTGCTACTCCAGCCCACTAGTGTTCCAGCCATTGCCAATAAATACAAAACAAACTGTAAAGTTCCCCGTTGTTCTGCTAGCGGAGAATAAAGCAATACAGGTAACCGGAGACTTGGTCCCACTTTCCCCCCTTGTGTTCATGAGGGCACTTAACTCACTTTGTGCCAATGAATCTTTCACTCAACAATTGAACGAGCGTCCTCTCCCTGCACCTTTAATACACATCAGTGCTGTTGCAGCACTCTTGGTCTTCCAAGCAGACCCCTTTTCTTCCACTATTGCTGCATGGACCACAGTGCTCAGGCTGCTTCCCGGGTCCCCACCAATCTCCTACAAATCACTGATTCAAAGCTCAACCTTGGGCAAGTGCTTTCAGGACAGTTTGGTTGGATTGCAACCGAGTGCAGAGAATCATATGGAGTTTCAGTGACTAAATATTGTGACATTAAAAAAACTTAAATCAAACAAGAACGAAGGTAGCCCGAGAACAAAGGAAGAGGTGGAGACCAGGGTCCTCGTTTAATATTGGGTGGGCTAGTTGCCAAATTGCTGGGGTCCTGGGCCTCAACTCCACCACCAGAGCATGTGTGCCAAGTCTATGGTGTGAAGTATGTCTGTCTGCTTCTTTTTACTTGAAGTACTTCTGCTGAAAAAGTTTTGGCACTTTTGGTGAAATATTGGCCAGCTCATGATGCCTTTGAGGGATGATGAACCCGCTGGCATTTGTTTTATTTCTCAAAAGAACACCCCCTCCTCCAAAAAGGGTGTTTGTTTTGAAAATTGTAAAGCTAATGTCCCTGACACAATGCGAGTTTTATCCCAAAGCGTTGGAGGCACTGCTGTAACCTACCAGGGACCTGCAGGAGCAAGAAAAACATGGCAGACAGTGTTCCGGCAGCAGAGCTGAGTGTGTTCTTCAGTTCGAAACATAGTGATTTCGCCGAAAAAGAACGAGAACACTCGAATGAGGCACCCGCCACTTTTTGGCAGCTCGTGTTATTACCCAGCTCTAATCACAAGAATACAGTGCACCCCTGTGTTTTCCCTCGCAATTGCGCTAAAATAGCTCGTTAGCGTAGACACGCTTGAGCCATTTTGCAAGGGTGACTGCCTTGCAGGGATGATTGTTTATGTACAGGAAGGTGTCCCTTCCTGCACATAAACAATCAATAACGCCGATTTGCTACTTCTGTGTGTGCTGCATTCTGCAACACATATAGAGGTAGCAAATCACCATTAATTAATAGTGGTTTTTGTGCAGGAAGGGAAACTTTCCTGCACAAAAACAATCATTAATGGTTTTTAGCTCTTATCTGTGAGCAAACAACTAGGAGAAATAAAAGTATTTTTCCTCATTGCACCACTCTAGTCTAACGCCTGCTTTTTACTGGTGTTAGTTTCCGGCGCTGCCTCAGATTTACAGATTCTTGTAAATTTGGGACACCATAAAAATGCAAATTCCCACAGCAACACCAATTGCACCTCCTTTCATGCACAGTGGTGTGTGAAAAGGGGTATTTTTGTGTTGCCCAAAAAGCTTCTTTGCTGGATAAAGTTTGGTTCCTTTTTTGATCTAAACTATCAGCGCTGGGCACCTGCTTGAGTTGAGCTACATACTTTGACTAGCGAGTTTTACCTTGTCATTCGTTGCTTCTGCACCAATTTCCCTAGTGGCAGGCAAGTACTCTCTACCCATCAGCCATTTTTGTTAAGGACTGGGGTCCACATGTAACTCACATTTTTTTACGATTTAGCTGAATTCTCTCCTTCCATAAAAAAATGCTGCTTACCTGCTCTTCCCACACAGCACTTACCAAAAGCTGGCACCTTTCACTGCACTCCTGTTTGTTTGGGTAATGCACTTTTCTACTTGTCCCATTCACTGTAACTGCCCAACTTAAGATCCGATAGAACTGTGTTGCTTGTTTCCCCCACAACGCCCTACTGTATTATATTCACAATCATCAACCAAAAGCAGATCTCCAACATAAACAAAACATGAGTAAACAAAATCTATTTTAGTTTGGACTACTGTCTGCTTTCAGTAAGGATTAGCTGTAATGACATTTGTCCAGCATTGGAATTTGTAAAGATTCAGAATGCATGATTAATTCCCCATTGGTCATCTAGGTATCAATGGCACATTCCTACTGGTAGTGTTTAGAGTAATACATTACTAGAACTAGCACACCCACCTCATTTTAAAAAGCCTGATTTAGATGTGCTCTGAATACCCTCGCCCAAATGGA
Organism: Lissotriton vulgaris; assembly: GCF_964263255.1. Classification (NCBI taxonomy): domain Eukaryota; kingdom Metazoa; phylum Chordata; class Amphibia; order Caudata; family Salamandridae; genus Lissotriton; species Lissotriton vulgaris. The sequence continues at coordinate 1,666,955,581 of NC_141685.1, read as the reverse complement.
CAACCATACATCTAATTCTCATAGCATAAATGAATAAGGAACATAAGGGGAGCCTAGTAGAAGCGGAGTATTAAAGGTTGCATGTACATCTATACATTATACCACATTTAGAGTGAGAATTTGTTCTGCTCCAGCATCAGATCTTTCATAGATTCACAAGCTCGAATCACGACTAACAACAAGCAATACATAGGAGGGGAAGTTGGAAGAGGCTTTTTATATTAAAAAAAAATTGGTTGAAGCACTGCTCGTCCCCACTGTGAACTTACTTCAAGGCTAACTATTCACAAAGTAATGCTTTTTGAAGGTTTGTTTCATTCTCCATTTTGTAGCTCTGCAAATGTTCAGGAGGGGAAGAGCTGTGATATTGCCTTTCTTCTTGTGAGTTGGCTATACACATCCCCAGAAATGCTATGCCTGCCTTTGTGTACAAAGGTAATATGCATCCCATTTTCCACCTTCTGTGTAGATTGCTTGAACTTTATTAGTCAGTCTAGATGTTTTAAACAGTTTATTAATCTTGTAAATGCTTGTGCCTGTTCACAATTTAAAAAAAAGGAACAAATGATGGACAGAATGCAGCACAATGTCATAAATTCACCCCAGTACAGAGATCTGGGACTAAATCCATCGTGTTTTTGCTCACCATGCCATTAAAGTTTGAACCCAGCCATATGCAAATCAGTCTTGACCCTTTGCCCAATGGGAACAGTCCAGTTCGACCTGCCAGGCCAGGTCCTCCCTGGACTGGAAAAAATCATCCTAGGACCGGTTTCGGGGTTTCAAACCCTCATCAGCCAGGGTAGCTTGACTCTAGTGGCATGGAAAGCACAGCACGGGACCCACGTCTGGGCATACCCGTCCCACTCGGAGTGACAAATGCAAAAAGAACAAATGATGGACAGAATGTAGAACAATGTCATACATTCACCCCAGTACAGAGATCTGTCCCTTAATCCATCGTTTTTTTGCTCACCGTGCCATTCCAGTTTGTACCCAGCCATATGCAAATCAGTCTTGAACCTGTGCCCAATGGGAACACCACTGGATTCAAGCTAGCCTGGCTGATGAAGGGTGATTCCTTGAAACCGGTCCCAGGATGCTTGTTTCTGGTCCAGGGAAGACCTGGCTTGGCAGTTTGGGCTGGACTATTCCCATAAGGAACAGGGTCAAGACTGATTTGCATATGGCTGGGTCCAAACTGGGGTTGTGTGGTGAGCAAAAGAATGATGGATTCAACCCAGATCCTTGTGACTGGGATGAATATTTGCATTGTCTAGCATTCCGTCCATCAATTGTTTATTTTGCATATGTGCACAATTTAAAGCATCTTAATGTGAAGGGAACAAAAGTTCACATCTGTAGTGCAAGTTGGATTTGGAAAGAATGCTGGTAGGACGACAGTCTCATTTGGAACTCCGGGGATAAACCCTAGGTTTGATTTCAGAATAAGCCTGTCCCCACGCAAACTATAAAAAAGTTCTTTACTACTGAACAATTGCCTCTCTCTGCCTTGTCTGGCAGATTTTTTGAGTAGCACGAGGACCACATTCTGTGTATGGTATTTAATGTCCTCTGTAGGGTTACGTTCAAAGAGAGAGCCCTTAATCTTTGTACAAAAGTCCTGTCAAACTCCTATGATGGCACTACCTGAAAAAGCAGAAGATGCCTATATCAATTCAGTGTGAAAGCAAGGGTTGGATGCTTGGCATCTCCATAGCTTAATCTCAGCCATGTGCCCCAGATCGACATATGACCCAAACTGGAGTTAGCCAAGTGCAAAAGCTAGGGGAGGATCTTCAGTGGTTCAGCACAAGGAGATGGCAAGCTGTTTTCCTATCCGCATATACAAAAGCTTTTCAACCTCAAAGAGCAAGTGCTCCGTGTGGAAGGGAATGTTGCCACCTTAAGTATCAATCTTCTTTCTTTGGGTATGATCAGTGGGCCAAACTAAAACTGCTCAGGAGTATGGTTGTCAGGTGAACTCTCGTCTGGTCATGAAGAAGAACCTGACTGCATCCTCCATGAGGAGCCCGAAGGGTGATATAACAACTATGAATAATCCACTAGTCTGTGTATCAAAATCATCAGTAAATGTAAAATGGGATTTGAACCATACCCTGAACTCTCCTACCTATAAGTCTCTGATTGAAACATCCTCTGCCCGCAGACAGTGGCAAAGAGGTCAAGGGCCAGAGCACCACAGTGAACTAAAAATCCACTCGCCTAGTTCGCACTTGTGGAAGAAGCTTTAGTCCTGCTGAAGACATGTGCAGGGCCATTTGGCTTCCCTGGTAGATGATTCCTGGTGATGGCGACATGGTGCCAGTGCTTCTGTGCGCACTTTTGAACCTGTTGGCTTCCACTGAAAGTTGCTGGGATCTGGTACTTCCCGGTTTCTACACATAACTCATGGAGTTTATGTTACCTCTTCATAGTCTGACAGCTGTACCCTTGGTCACATAATTAAATGCCCACAGATTTTAACGAATTTCTGTACAATTATTTGCTGTAGTTTGACCTGACTCAGCCCGAGACCATTTTAAACAGATTCTCGAACTGAGCTCTCCGTCAGTCCAGGGAAGCATCTGCGGGCATGGTGGACTTTGTTTGAGTACTGGAATAAGAGCTTGCACACTACCCCCATAATGTTCTTGCAAACCTGCTCACAAAGATAAGGCTTACCATGCAGTGTCAATTTCCTTCGGCCGGCTTCCGCCGATGGTAGAGCTGCTCCTAAATAGCCCCAATGTGTTGGCATTACTGGCAAATCACAGGTCCTGGTCCACACTCCTATCGGGTATTTAGGCAGGTTTCCAAAATAATAACTCCTGTGCAGGAGTCCAGAGACTTTTTTTGTTTGAGGGATAGGCATAGCTGCTGCATGAGGTTCAAAGCAGCTACAATGACCGTTCATGGTATGATGATAGCATTTTCAAATACCCAGTCACTAAGATATGGGTAAACTTGGCAGTCATGCCTTTGTTGTGAACGTATCTAGGACCCTAATTAAATATTCCCAATTTATGCCCTTATGTGGTTATAACAAATCATATCCTTATAAAGGCATAAGAATCATATCCATATTTAGTCATAGCCAATGCAGTACAAATATGGCAAGGCTGCTTCCCTAGACTCCTAGAAAGTACAACGCGTTCTTTAAACAAACCAAACCTCCAGCAGCCCGGGAATTCCCCCTGCTTTTGTTTTGATTTGTCCTAGAACTCCTGAGAATCCTGAAAGAACTGCCAGTTCTTAGTGACAGTTCTTAGTGATGTCTTATGTCCAACCTTACGTCAAACACAGCACCTTCCAGGTATAAATATACCAGCATTTGCTTTAAGCAACACACAGTGGTTTGGAGCAGAGCGGCTATCTACTTACCCAAAGCCCAGCTGATGCGAGTGCCGAAGAAAGCCGACCCTCCCATTTGACGCACTCCTGCCGAGAAAATCCAGCTCCAGTGTATCCAGTCACCCTTGCGGGTTGCTGGGAGATCGAGTCCTGGGAACGAGATACAAGACCTCCTTCATTCTAAAACCAAGGTACGGAGCTGATTAGATCCTTAGAGAATTCTTGATTCAGATTCTTGGCAAAACTAACTTAACCTAAACTACAGCTCACTTACTCCTTCCCACTTACTAGGCTTAGGTTAGGTACACCGGGGTAGGCGTATTTTAGAAGCACCAGTTGAGTATGTTTAGTCAACTTTTATCATTGTATGTATTGTATATATTTTATCCGTTTTAAGTATCATATGGCTCAGAAACCATATCAATGCTTTTACAGTATTATTTCATAATACTCCTTTTACTGTACGCACTTTACTTTATGATAAGTATTGCAATTGTGGCTATTCATTTGTCTTGCATGAGAAAGAAGACTGCTCAATAAAATAACACCTTTTATTGAAAACGCCTGTCTCTCTATTTCTCTGCACTCTGGTGAAACTAAGCATGCACGATTAACTGAGTGAAATAGCTAACTATTGTTTTCACACGACTCTGGAGATATACTCCTTATTCTGGAGGGAGCAAAGTTGTCATGTTTATGGGGTTGTCAGAAACTAATCCCTTCTTGTCTAATCAGGGAAGTTAACTCCGCCCTGTTCATTCGAGAAAGTTTCTAGTGACCTCTGAGCTAGCTGGCATACCTAATTAAGTCTAACATATTCAGTATAGACCTAGTCGACCTCAGTCCTACGTCTAAACTATCGTTTATGTTATTCCAATGCGTAGAGCCTATTGGGAATATAGGAACTACACTACACCTTCTTGGATGCAACACAACTTGGAACACGCGTTCCAAGTTGTCCACTCAAGGTAAAAAATAGTTATTTGTAATGGGGTGTGTGGATTGGAATATGAAAATAAGCAACCTTGAGGTGTATTGAAAAGAGGAACTCTTCCTTGTACTGGAGGGAGATAATGTCCCAGAGTATTATCACCCAAACTTTTATTTGTTCAGGTGTTAGAAGTGTTGCAAATGTCCTCATTGTTTCTTGTCCTAGTGACTGGAGTAAATGTATTTTCCTATTTGAAGCCTTGGAACATTCTCTATGATGCATTCAAGAACATCAAACTATAGCCAAGAGAGTAGGTCCTACGAAATTATTTCAATGACAGAAGTGGCAACGTTGTAGGCCAGGCCCTTGTCTTTTACTGCTGTCTCAGTGGGCCCTCTCTACATCACTGGTGGTAGGATGCAGTGCACCTCACCTCATCTCACTGATGCTATAGGTAGCAAGAGAGATGTTTTACATGTAGGGTATTTAACGTGCTTTACGTAGACATTCAAAGATGGCCTTCATACGCTTTCAGAAAACTATATTAAACTTCCATTTACGGTGCTGGCTTTGCCACTGAAGGAAAAGAACAAAGAGTTCCTATATAAATTATTTGATGCAGTGCTCCTATTTGCGAACACTAGCACTACTGCTAGCCTATGCAGACACAACATTTTGATACATTTCATACTCCATGAACGGACTATCATCTCCAGGCTTGCAAGGAAACCAATGACAGTGCCATGTTGGCGGCCCTTAATGTTCTTAAGCGTATCACCCACATGCTTTTCCAAGAGCCTCCAGGATTTTGGATTGGATCCCTGCATAAAAATGAATTTCTTTTGAGCTACACCGACCGGTCTGTGGGTCACTGCACAGCTGGAAAGATGGGAGAACTCAATAGCAATGTTGGATGATGCTAAGTGAGCCTCTCTCAAGATTCTTTCACCTTCCACTATATTGTCCTCTATTAGATCTAGAAATACCGCTATTTAGCCTATGTTTATTGATCAGGATGAGTCTCTTTCATCTGTATTAGCCACTTTAACTGCTATTGCTGCAATTGTATACATTTTCTTTCTCGCGCAATTCAGGCAGCATCTCTCATCGTCAGGCAGCGCTGTGTATGCTGACCAAGAGCTCTCACAGCACATTTGCACCACCAAGGCAATCACAGAATCAGTTTGTGTTGACTAATCAGCCATGAAAGAGCGGTGTCTAGCAACTCATACCTCTTCCCCATCCCAGCCAAAATGACCTTCATTAGGTGCTGTGCATTTGCCACATTCATCTCCCATTGAAGATTCACCTGCGTACGGATACTTTTCTGACATTACTGCTTCTCCTTTCTCCTCCTACTCCTCTGCCTGCAGGTAAGAGATGGTAGTGTCTAAACAGGGGCAGCTGGAGGGAATGTGTTGCTGATTTGGGCACAATGTGATCTAAACAGGGGTGAGGTTTGGGGCATTTTGGCACTGGGGCACTTTGGAAATGTCTGCACCATGTTTTGTGCAGAACTGCATGACTTCTCCCTTTCTCCCTTGTGAGGGCTAGAAGGTTGCAGTCCCCTTCCAGAGGCAGGGTGCCCTCCCCCTTCATTCTCCTCATCAAGAATCTCAATGGGTAACTCCAGAGGCATTTTAACGGATGACTCTTCGGCATCGGGATAATCCACACTTGGTGCAGAACTGAAAGAAGGAACTGTGTTGTGAGATGGATATGAAAACTGGTTACTGACTTGTAATTCTGGTTCTTCAGTACTGGTATCTTTAATAGATTCACATGCTTGAATCATCCCCAGTCATCAGACTGTGAATCCTTGTTAATCAGTGTTAGCAAAGCAGTGTGCACCACAGCATAAACATTGCAGACACATTCTTAGTCTGTACTTAACCAGTCCACCTCTTTGTGCAACCAAACATAAGTTCATCAGACAGCAACACACTCATCCTTTGCCATTTGCACCTGGCAGGTTTTATAGCCACTGGCTGCAGGAAAAATGTATGACTAGCTGTATGAAAAGGAAGGGTTGCATGTAAATGTAAGAAAGAAGCCAATGAAGGAGGACCAAAGTTAGAGGTACAGAACTTGTTTTCTGTGCAGCATCGGTCGCTCCCAAAGGCTCCCTTTACACTGGGTATCGTAGCGCTTTGCTCTGATTGCCTCCAGCTGTGTTTGTTGTGCTCTGCACGCCGGTAGCGACATTGAGCTGCTAACCTAACCCTCATCGCGCCTGTGATAAACTAATTAGCCTGCTGCGAAAATAATTAATTAAAATTGAACCTGCCTGCTTGCACACTTAGAGGTGCCTCTGCCCACGCTTATTATTTAAATCCCACTTTTGCCGATCTATTGGTGCTTCGCGCTGTGTTGTTTGCGGCCATTTTCTCTGTTGTTGTGCCTGCCAGCCCGCCCCCCAACCCGAACACACCTCCCTGCGGCCCCTCCCTCCCACGGATTGTTTAGAGCGGACCTGCCTTTACGTCCGCTGTGACCAACCTGACCTGTGCAGCATCGGTCGCTCCCAAAGGCTCCCTTTACACTGGGTATCGTAGCGCTTTGCTCTGATTGCCTCCAGCTGTGTTTGTTGTGCTCTGCACGCCGGTAGCGACATTGAGCTGCTAACCTAACCCTCATCGCGCCTGTGATAAACTAATTAGCCTGCTGCGAAAATAATTAATTAAAATTGAACCTGCCTGCTTGCACACTTAGAGGTGCCTCTGCCCACGCTTATTATTTAAATCCCACTTTTGCCGATCTATTGGTGCTTCGCGCTGTGTTGTTTGCGGCCATTTTCTCTGTTGTTGTGCCTGCCAGCCCGCCCCCCAACCCGAACACACCTCCCTGCGGCCCCTCCCTCCCACGGATTGTTTAGAGCGGACCTGCCTTTACGTCCGCTGTGACCAACCTGACCTGTGCAGCATCGGTCGCTCCCAAAGGCTCCCTTTACACTGGGTATCGTAGCGCTTTGCTCTGATTGCCTCCAGCTGTGTTTGTTGTGCTCTGCACGCCGGTAGCGACATTGAGCTGCTAACCTAACCCTCATCGCGCCTGTGATAAACTAATTAGCCTGCTGCGAAAATAATTAATTAAAATTGAACCTGCCTGCTTGCACACTTAGAGGTGCCTCTGCCCACGCTTATTATTTAAATCCCACTTTTGCCGATCTATTGGTGCTTCGCGCTGTGTTGTTTGCGGCCATTTTCTCTGTTGTTGTGCCTGCCAGCCCGCCCCCCAACCCGAACACACCTCCCTGCGGCCCCTCCCTCCCACGGATTGTTTAGAGCGGACCTGCCTTTACGTCCGCTGTGACCAACCTGACCTGTGCAGCATCGGTCGCTCCCAAAGGCTCCCTTTACACTGGGTATCGTAGCGCTTTGCTCTGATTGCCTCCAGCTGTGTTTGTTGTGCTCTGCACGCCGGTAGCGACATTGAGCTGCTAACCTAACCCTCATCGCGCCTGTGATAAACTAATTAGCCTGCTGCGAAAATAATTAATTAAAATTGAACCTGCCTGCTTGCACACTTAGAGGTGCCTCTGCCCACGCTTATTATTTAAATCCCACTTTTGCCGATCTATTGGTGCTTCGCGCTGTGTTGTTTGCGGCCATTTTCTCTGTTGTTGTGCCTGCCAGCCCGCCCCCCAACCCGAACACACCTCCCTGCGGCCCCTCCCTCCCACGGATTGTTTAGAGCGGACCTGCCTTTACGTCCGCTGTGACCAACCTGACCTGTGCAGCATCGGTCGCTCCCAAAGGCTCCCTTTACACTGGGTATCGTAGCGCTTTGCTCTGATTGCCTCCAGCTGTGTTTGTTGTGCTCTGCACGCTGGTAGCGACATTGAGCTGCTAACCTAACCCTCATCGCGCCTGTGATAAACTAATTAGCCTGCTGCGAAAATAATTAATTAAAATTGAACCTGCCTGCTTGCACACTTAGAGGTGCCTCTGCCCACGCTTATTATTTAAATCCCACTTTTGCCGATCTATTGGTGCTTCGCGCTGTGTTGTTTGCGGCCATTTTCTCTGTTGTTGTGCCTGCCAGCCCGCCCCCCAACCCGAACACACCTCCCTGCGGCCCCTCCCTCGCCCCTCCCCCTCCACCATCCGCATATGACAGATGCTATCGCGCATAGCGTCCACGCGCAGCGTCCACGCCCCGGTCGCGCCGAAGGTGCGCCAAAGGTAAGCCCGTCTATGCCCGTCCGCGCCTGGACCGCGCCCAGCGCCAGACCCCCTGCCCCTCGCGCTCCCCAGCCCTCCCGCATTACCTACGATGCCGCCACCCTCCTAGCCCTTAACCCCGGCCGCGCCCCCAACTGCGTCCAAGCCGCTCCTGGACACACCCATGGACCTTTCTCCTGCTACTCCTGCAAATTCAGCGGCACCGACAACATCTCCGCTACGACAACACCACAGATTCCCGACCCCAACCACCTACAATGCATCCTTCTCAACACCCGATCGGTGCACAGGCACGCCATTGACCTATGGAACCTACTAGACACCTTCTCTCCAGACGTCGCCTTCCTTACGGAAACTTGGATGAATGCTACCTCCGCACCAGACATCACCATTGCCATCCCTGAAGACTATAAGATCACCCGCAAAGACCGTACCAGCCACACAGGAGGAGGAATCGCTATCGTCCATAAGAAATCTATCCGCATCTCAACCAGCTCTGACGCCAACCTCGCCAACTCCGAACACCTTCACTTCCAGATCCACATCGACCCCAAAACAACACTCAGAGGCACTCTCCTCTACAGACCACCAGGACCCCGCGCAAAATTCAGTGAAGACATCACGGACTTCATCTCTCCACACGCGCTCCCCTCCAAAGACTATATTCTTCTGGGAGACCTCAACTTTCACCTTGAAAAGATAAACGACCACAACACCGCCACCCTCGTGGACAACCTCGCCAACCTCGGACTTAAACAACTGGTCACTTCCCCCACCCACATCGCAGGTCACACACTCGACCCTATCTTCACCTCCAGCAAACATGTCTCCTTCAGCCACACTACGGATCTCCTATGGACCGACCACAGCTGCGTTCACTTCACCTACAACAAGCCGAAACCCATCAACCACTCCCAACCTACCCTGCAAAGAAACTGGAACAAAATCACCACGGACCAAATCTCCGCATCGCTCCTTCGAAACTCCCCAGCCCTCTCTTCTAACGCCAACGAAGCCGCCGCCAACCTCACCCTATGGTTATCCAACACCGCCGACACCTTAGCTCCACTGAAAAAACGTCAAAGCAAACCTGGCAGCAAGAAAGCCTCATGGTTCAACGATGATCTCAAGAAGTCCAAGAAACTCTGCCGCTCCCTTGAAAAGGCCTGGAAAAAAGACCCAACCACCAGCACCAAGGACGCCTTCAAAAGCGCCACCCGCACTCACCACCAACTGATCCGAAAAGCCAAGAAAACAGCATTCAAGGATCGACTTGACAACAACGCCCACAACAGCAAGGAACTTTTCAACATCGTCAAGGAATTTTCCAATCCCTCGGCCAACTCCAACGACATCACCCCCTCTCAAACCCTCTGCGACTCCCTAGCCTCTTTTTTCCACAACAAGATTGCAGACATCCACAACAGCTTTGACAACCAACCCGGAAACCAACCCACCCTACCATCTACTGACCATCCTCCCCCCGTGAACACCCTTAACGCCTGGAACCCAATCTCCACTGAGGACACCATCCGCCTGATGAATTCCATCCACTCAGGATCCCCCACAGACCCATGCCCTCACCACATCTTCAACAAAGCAGACTCCGTCATAGCACCGCACCTCCTAGACGTCATCAACTGCTCCTTCAACTCCGCTACCTTCCCAGAAGTCTGGAAACACGCTGAACTCACCGCCCTTCTGAAAAAACCAACAGCGGACCCCACCGAACTAAAAAATTACCGCCCCATCTCGCTTCTTCCATTCCCGGCCAAAGTCATCGAAAAAGCCGTCAACAACCAGCTCGCCGCTTTCCTCGAAGCCAACAAATCCCTCGACCCCTCACAATCTGGCTTCCGAGCAAAACACAGCACTGAGACCGCCCTCATCGCAGCAACAGACGACATTCGAACTCTACTGGACAATGGAGACACAGTCGCCCTCATCCTCCTCGACCTCTCTGCAGCATTCGATACAGTCTGCCACAGCACCCTTCTACAGCGCCTCAGAAACATCGGAATACAAGGAAAAGCACTTGAATGGATCACCTCCTTCCTCTCTGGAAGAACACAGAGAGTCCGCCTCCCACCATTCAAGTCCGAGGCCACTGAAGTCATCTGTGGCGTACCACAAGGATCCTCACTCAGTCCCACCCTCTTCAACGTATACATGAGCCCCCTCGCGGCCATCGCACGCCAACACAACCTCAACATCATCTCCTACGCGGATGACACCCAACTGATCCTATCACTCACCAAAGACCCCAACACCGCCAAAACTAACCTACACGAAGGAATGAAAGAAGTTGCCGAATGGATGAAACAAAGCTGTCTGAAACTGAACTCAGACAAAACAGAAGTCCTCATCTTAGGTACATCCCCCTCTGCTTGGGACGACTCCTGGTGGCCGGAAGCCCTCGGAAAAGCACCCATCCCGACAGACCACGCACGGAACCTTGGCGTCATCCTGGATTCTTCACTCTCAATGAACAGACAAGTCAACGCCGTATCCTCTTCCTGCTTCAACATTCTTCGCATGCTCAGAAAAACATTTCGCTGGATCCCCTCCGAAACAAGGAAAACAGTCACCCACGCTCTGGTCACGAGCCGACTGGACTACGGAAACACCCTCTACGCAGGTACCACCGCTAAACTCCAGAAGAAACTCCAACGAATCCAAAACGCCTCAGCCAGGCTCATACTAGACATCCCACGCAACGAACACATCTCTGGTCACCTTAAAGACCTCCACTGGCTACCCGTCAATAAGAGGATCACTTTCTGACTGCTTACCCACGCACACAAATCACTCTACGACATCGGCTCAGATTGCCTCAACTCTCGACTGTCCTTCTACACCCCCTCCCGCCAACTACGTTCTTCCAGCCAAGCCCTCGCCACTGTACCTCGCATCAACAAGACCACCATGGGAGGCAGATCCTTTTCATACCTGGCTGCTAAAACATGGAACTCACTCCCCGCTTACCTTCGCCTCACCCAGAACCACCTAGCGTTCAGAAAGCAGCTTAAAACGTGGATATTTGATAAATAATCCTCCTCCCCTTCCTAAGCGCCTTGAAACCCTCTGGGTATGTAGTGCGCTATACAAATTTTTGACTTGACTTGACTTGACTCCAGCACTGGTGCTAACAGATTCAAATGCTTGAATAAAGATTAACATCAGTGTTAAAGAATGAGGAAAACAAGTTCCAGAGCGCTGCTTTACCCACTGGTGATTTCTTCCTGGATGCCACATTGATGTAGAAATGCCTTGCGAATGCATACGTCCTCATCCACCTATCTTAGCTGCCTCATACATTTCTTTGCGATACAGTCCAGCAAAGAATGCAGTTGTGGCAGCCACACTTCTAGATAAGCACCAGTTAGTGGTATATTCATCAGTCTGTGGGCTATTGTAATACAACAAGCAATCCATTTGACAAGTGTCTTTTTATCGGACTACAGCTACTCAAGGGTGCATAGGCATTGTTTCTAAAGGTAACATTTAAAGCATATAATGTAAAGAGAGTGCATGCAGAGCTTGTCCGCTGCTGTAGTATGGTTTTGAAACAGATGCTGCTGAACATACTTTCTGCTTCAAATTAAGCAGAGTGAGCATTTTCAGAATAAATCTGGAGTTAGTAGGAAGGAACACAGAGGGGCATATTATCAAGGGGGTTTATCTCCGCTTTTTAGGCTTTAAAAGCCAAGAAAGCGGAGGTAAAATTATCTCCCTATTACCTAGCTGTCGCTAACACCAGTTAGCGACAGCTAGTAGGAGATAGCGACCATCTTGGGCCCCACTTTGCATGTCAGTGATATTTATCACTAACAGTGGTGGTTCCTTTATATGGGCGGAGGGGCTACGCCCTCGTCCTTTTTCTGCCCCCTAATTTGTGCTTTTATTTTATTGCACAATTGTGACTACATTTACGAGTGAAAACAACTTTGTGCCAAAGGGCCAGTAAACTGACTCGGGCTGTCTGATGACTTCAGGCAGCGTTCGCAAGTCAGGTTTACGGCAGGCACAAATCATGCACTCTGAGCATGCGCCAGGGACACAGATTTGCCGGCAGAGGAGCTCATAGCCCGAGGGTTGTGAAGTCACCAGCTCGGCAAAGCCATTGAAGTCTTTGCTGAAGGACCTCCCCCGCCAATAAAGCTAGCCCTGGGCGCTGTTGGCTTCAGCTCCGCAGAACCAGGGCTACACATCAATCATAGCTGAGCAAGCCTCACTGTAGTGTTAACCCCACCCTGCCCTTACAGTGACCAATCAAATTACAGTGTCTGTCAGTTCCCTCCTACTGCCTGTGGGAGCGCGGGCCAGGGCACATTTCAAGTTATTGCTGCTGGCTGTGGACTGTGAAAGTTGTGCTTAGATGGTGCCTGTACCTCAAAGTGGCGCCGTGCAGATTTTGCGTCCGTGGTTCGTTGGCGGAATTACTGTGGCTACTGCCGCTGCTGAGGAGGACAAAGAACGGCGCCAGAGAGAGATCTGCTATGTCTCTCCTTGCCATGTACTTGTGGGACGGTGAGGGGAAGTATTCCCGAAACTGGAGCTCCTTTCCACCATTAGATGCAGCGAGAGCTTCTTCCTGGTGAGTGGGTTTTAACCGTTTGCAGTGAAGAGATTGAAGTTAATGAGGGGTGCACTGAAAAGGAATGCTGCAGCCCATGACCGGCTTACTGCCATGGCGCTGGGGGCTTCCAGGCCCGGGAGCAACCACCTTACTCGGGCTGGAGAGGTTTGTCTGTTGTGAGCATGGCTTCCATGCTCACAAGACAAACCTCTCCCAATTTACAAACCTAGAACACGCTAATATTGAGGGTTGAGAGAATGCTGCTGGTCGAGGGCAGGTTATGAGTGAAAAGCAAGACTTTGCAGTAGGTTGGTCATTAGCAGCTTGTACGGCTCAAATCAGCTGCGTGCCTTTGGCATGGAGTAAAACATCAAAGCCTCGTTCCCCACAATTGTTATTTATTAAGTGCATTTTTATAAAGCCTGACATTACCCGAAGGTGTCAGAGCGCTGTACAATAGATTAGAACCAGTTACGTTACAATGCCCAGGACGCACGTGATGTCTGGATGCATATTCCTGTCAGAGCGGCGGGGGTTCATGTTCAAAACCTCCATTCAGCTCGGGCATTCCAGCCTCCACATGCCTTCCTCCGAGCCACAGTCACCTGTTACAGCTGGGCTGCAAAAACAATAGGTAGGCAGACTACTGGGGTTAACTTATGCCTGCACAAACCTGCCTTAACTATAGGCATATGTAATTGGGTCCCTCCTCCTACACCTCTCTTGGTACGGGACATCGGCATAAACCTTCTTTTAATCCTCTCCTTCTGTGTGCCTCGATGTGTTTCCTGTCATCAACACACCCTTCTTGCTCTCTTTCACTTACTTCAGGGCCTGCTGCTAATTAACATACCGTATTTCTGAGCCTTGCAATCGAACCACATGCCCCAGGAAGGGTGAGAAGCAGGACTACTGCATTGCCGCCTGTGGTTTACCAAGCTTCAGTTTTACTGTCTTCAAGCTTCAGTTTTACTAGCAGAAGGCTGCCCTTCACAACAATGCTCAAGGAATCGATTTTTATTAACTCTGGTGTGTGGGATCAGGTTGAGGTTCATACATTGCCCGAGTTGTTGTAGGGTTGGCCAGGGCTCAGGACCTGTTCTAATGGCCCATGCCTGTTTTATTTTCAGAAAGTAGGAGTTTTATCTGCAGGTCATATCTGATTCGGCTTGAACGGGGGTAATTTTCACACATTTGGAGTTGTAATCCCATACAGTAGACCTGCTTTTCACACGTTTATTTTAGGCGCAATATCAAGGTCTTGTGATTTGTGCACATTACTTAATCTCCCTGTGGCTACAAAAATGAATGTGTTGTTCTGTAATAGCTGGTGTTCATTTAAAGCGACAATACTTTCAAGTTGATATCACGCCATATAAAACTGCAAAAACCTGAACAAAAACCTGTAAAGCAACAAGTAATAGTTGATTGCCTTTACTGGCCAGAGAATCTTTGCGATGTTGTGACATTTTTATTGCATAAGCACACAAAGAAGCACAGAGGGTTAGGGGTGGAGACTTAATAAGAGCTACAATAGGCCAAAGCCTAAATAATGCGTCTGATGCCTTTTTATCCTCGCATTCCATGTGTACTTGCCCTATACTGTACACATTTCCAGCCCGGGTTAAAGTCCCCTTAGATCTGTGCAATTTTCTGTGGTTTCGCGTTTGTAGGCCCCATAGGCGCTGGTTTGCAATGTTGTGCAGCAGCCCTTCGAAACAGCTAAACGAAGCACTTTTTTCTTTAGTGTTTCTTAGAAATAGAAAACCAAGAATAAGTCACAGCACATTAAAACACAAGTTCTTTGAGGTAAAGCTCATTGAATCGCATGCATTTATTTTTCCAACTCAGTTGTTTGGCAAACATTGTAGTGGTTTTTATATAGCACCATTGAAACCCATCGCTCAGTGATAGAGTGCTTTACACAGAAAATAGTTACTTTAATAGAAATGAGGCATAGGTGAAGACAAAGCAATCAGATTTTTTTAAAGGTACAGTAGGGATCAGATTTACAACATTATGCAAACCAATTCTGGGAGTGGTGATGAGGTTGGGTGGCTTTCAGCGTTCATCTGTCTAGGATAAATAATATGGTTATTATGCTTTTATTGTTTTCAATATGACCTGTTCTCTTATTTTAGGTTTTATATGTGTAATGTGTTGGCTTACAGAGCATACAGTGCTCCTACCATCCTTCATTGTGCCTCTTAATGTCATTCTTTAAAAAATTGTCTCTTAGAACTTCAGCGATTGCTACTTATTTCAGATGGGTCTATAATGTTTTATCCACTTTTGACAGATGAAAGGCAAAGTTTTCCACTCAGATAATCCAGATATTGGGCCTGCAGTTTGCAACCAGAGATGTGAAGTTTGACCTTAAGTCTATTTTAAATGCTGAATGTAGTAATGTAGTATTAAAAGAAATAGGAAATATTAGATCTGTAGGTTAAGCAACCACTGCATAACATTGCATTATCAGCTCGAGTGAACCCCCATGTTGTTCATTACTAAACCACAACGAGACTCTGAAAGTTTGTTTCCCTGACATGTGGTGTGAAGGTGAATAAAGTAATGACGCATGTTGTTTGCTTCCGGCAGTCACTGCAAGCGCTGGCACTGATCTCCTTCGTGTGTGAGATTTCCGTAATCTCACTTTTGTTTTCTTACTGAGACCTAGAAGAGCAAAGAGCAGTGGTGATTAATGTGGAACACACATAGGTGTCGGTGCCCAAAATGGTTCTAAGGAGGCCGCCACCCACTTTTAACCCCTGGTTTGGCCCACATTCGAATGGATCAATCAAACGTGACAGCCTCATGAACACAATAACCTCTTAGACCACAAAGGCATGTGGCCATCCATCAAGACATTAAATAAATCAGAAGAAAACCTGCAAGGCTGTCTCTGCAGAACAAGAATCCAATGCAATATCAAACCATACATCGAGGTTATGTCAATGAGATTATGAGAAAGATTTCTGATGCTTCTTTTCTGATTGATCTCTTGTTGGGTTATTGCCCATGGAGCTAGGGGGTTTGATGTCAAATGCTGCTGTCTTAGCTGGTGATTTCTGTTTGAACAGCCTGTAATCTGCTTTCTCTGCGAACCGATCCAGGATAAAACTACAAAGGAAAATTGAACATGAATTGTATTAACACGTGTTCAAGTTCCTTCAACAGTGTGCATAAGAAAGGACTAGGGAAACAATTGAGAACTGCGCACAATTAGCAATGTTTTTTGGGGACATAGAGCATGGTATTCCCACCTTAATCGGCTATATTTAAGGGCCCCGGAATTATGCGACAGGGGAGGGCTAAATAATGCGGCTGGGTTGACTAAACTATGTGCCAAGAAAAGGCAAATTATGTGGCTTCATGTGGCACATTGTCTGATAGTATTACTTCATACTGTTGTCATTTTTTGCACATGTTAATACTGGGCAGAGGTTTGACCACATTAGTACCAGATTACACACAAATAGAGCAATAATCAGCTGAAGGGTTACCAGTCAACCTTTGTGAGAATGGCTTTCAAGTTTGATGAGCTGTTACGCTACATTTTTAGTAGTGTGGCAGCGTTCCAAATATATACTTTTGTGCACTAAATAATAATGACTAATAATATTTTGATGTTACTATTGATTCTGAGTTTTGCTTTGCATTACCTTGACATGCTGATTTACTAGTGAGTTTTGTTGTACAGTACTTACTATGATTGTGATTCTTATAAAAACAGAATGGAGCCTGAAACAGTACATCCTGATACTGTGACGAGCTGCTCTCTGGTGGTGTGATGTGTCTTATGATGTTATAAGTTGCCTTGAGCTCTGATGTCGTGATGGGTTGCAGTGAGCTATGATTCGGTGCAGCAGTATGCCTTGAGTTGTTATATTGTATTGAGCTGTGATGTGTTCATATGCTTTGCTGGGTGCTATGTTCTGTTTGTTGTGCTACATGGTGTCTAGTGTTTTTTTTTATAGATTTGAGACTTGCCAAACATTTCTTCTTGCAACTTCGAAATTTCTCGCAGAAAACTATACCTAGTGTGAAGCTTAAGAAGCTGTAAAGCTGAGCTTTTGCATGTACATCTGGACTTTGTGACTCTGTTGTCTATAAGTGTATGTCTGATATCTAAAATCACTGATCACATATGTCACTGCCTTATTTATGTCCCTGCATTCGCCACCAGCCAGACACAGGATCCAGTTTAAGACCAGCTGTATCCGCATTAAGGTCCTGAATGGCATGGCTCCTTGTTTTGTGGACAGGAGAGTCGAGAAATATATCCCTAATCTTATTGGTAAAGACAAGTAAGGGAGCCAGTAGCTTTTCGGTACAAGTTCCTGTCCTATGGAACTCTCTCCCAAATGACTTGCCCCACGTAGGTAATTTTATTCGGTCTAGGAAACACTTGAAAACAGTGCTCTTAAAACAAGCATTTCCCTGTTTACCATCTTCTGTAGCTTCAAGATGCTACATTTGGATCCCTATTTTTTCTGAAATTTACAGTAAATATGTGGTGTAAAACCCAACATTTAAATCCACTTTTTTCAAAATGTTCTTGCGGGGGGAATCCCCCCCGCACCCTCCTTTTGGAGTTCGGGCTCGCTTGCTTATTACAATAGGGAACTACATTTCGCCCTACCACTTTCAAAATCCACCAGCCGCCACTAATGACATGCAAAGTGGGCGTGCCAAGATGTTAGCGACTGGAAACAGTCGCTAACATCGCTATCTCCTATTACCAACTTTTGGAGATATTCGCGCTAAGCGCAAATATCTCCAAAAGCTAACACCTGCCCCTGAGCAGTTCTTAGCCATGTTATCATATGGTAGGTGGATAACATGGCTAAGAGCATTAGCTCGGTAATGCATGAATATCGCTGACTTTTCAGCGATATTCATGCATTTCGGCCGATTTTTATCGCTTAGGAGATATACCTTGATAATAGCAAGGTTCCCAAGCGATAAAAATCGCCGCAGCTCGGCTATAAAAATATCGCCGCTAAACCAACATAGCGATAATTATCGCTAGTTGTTGGTAATATGCCCCACATTGTTTTTGGAAATCTTCAGAAAGGGTTCTTTAAGGGAGACAGTCTGAAGATCACCTACTCCCTTGGATGAAGTTATCGCCAACAAAAAGGTTGTCTTCCAGAAAGAGGCTGTAATGTCAGTCTGTGAAATGGATCCAAGAGTGGTCTAGCAAAATAGTGTTGAGCTCCCAAGAAGGAGATAGCTAAGCCTTTGGGAAAAAAATTATAATAATAACCTGTTCTAGAACGCTTTAAAGATCCTTGAAGCATGAAGAGAGGGTCGATCTAATCTTCTCAGATCCCTTTAAATTGCTGCTTGATAAATCTTAACAGAAGCAAAACTGAGGCCATCCCTACCCAGTTTGAGGAGGTTTGGCAAAAATTGGGATAGATACATTTCCAGAAGACTCAGAATGTCCTTTCTTGCATAGAACACACATCTCTTCCCCTTTTAGAGCATTTGTTTTGATCCTGAATGCCTTAAGTATTTGCGTACAATCTTGGAATAAAATAGATGACCAAATTCTAGGTCTTGATTAGCCAAGTAGTCACTCATGTAATAGTCACTGAGGATTTCAGTTGAAGTATTAGATTCTTGTTCCTGGACCGCAGGCTGGTGTCTAGATTGAACTGCACAGGGTGCTGGATGCGCATCTTCCACATATCTGTAAACCAATGCTTATGTGTCCAGGCAGGAACTACCAGAATCTCTTGATCTTGCTGAGTAGTCTTGGAAGTAGGTGAATTGAACTAGATTATTTTTTCTACTGTACACTATGGAAAAGCCTCGCCTTGAGCACTGGGGCAATATCATCTACTCATTACCAGGGAACATTTTGGGTTCCAGCCATTTGCAAACATGCCCCAACGTTGCTCTCCCCACCTTTGCAAGAAAAAGCTCAACAGTCTGTTGTACAACTTCTGTTCGTGAATGCCCGAATTCTTCCTACTGAGATGGTTAATCAACGTATTCTGCAATCCTGAAACATGTTTCGTGGGCAGTTCTAGGTTGCGCTGTTATGCCCACAGCCATAGCTGCTGAGCTTTCTGTGACCAGAGAAAATACTTTGTGTTTCTCTTTTCTGAATATGGTACATGGTGGGGATTGTTGTGTCTGTATGCACCATGCCTTTTGAGTCGTATGTGTAGGAGGAAACCCCTCATAGCCTGTCTGACTATTCTCAGCTCAAGCAAGCTGATACTAAAAGATAAGTCTTCCACAAACTATTGACATGTATGTCTTGCAGACACCCCCACTACTAACAGGGAAGGGGCAGTCCTGCCCCTTGGATATGTTGCTGTTTTCTTTCCTTCATTGTAGAACTTGTTGTGTTTGGGGAAGATAAACACTACATCATTCCAGACCTTGCTTACTTGCTCTCATTGCAAGCTCAACTGTCTCAAACTGCCATTCTTAGGTGCATCTTGAGACTAGAAGAATGCAAGATGAACTAGTACATTAGCTAAGCCTTTACAGACCGTTGACTCTTTGTCTCGTGCATTGGAGCTACGCCAGTTGCATACATGTATTTCCCCTGCTGGCTGATGGAAAATGAGTCCTTTTGTTGGTATTCTGGCTCCAAGAAACATGATGATGTTTGATGGGATGAACATTTTTCTAGTATAGATACCCAGACCCAGTCTTGTCATTGTGATTGTTAGCATACCTCCGAACTGTGCCTGAGTTTGGGCTCAAAGTAGTGAATCGTCCAGGAAAAATTGTGCAGTTTCTTTTTTAAAGCTATGCAGCTAACGTAGCAATGTACTCAGTGAAGATTTGGGGGTTGGGGGGGGGGGGGGCTCTTGACTTGAAGAGGCATACTACAATAACTTCACAGTAATGATTGGAGTGCCATAACCAAAAGTAATGGGGAAATAACCAAAATAGGAGACACCAAAGGACACAGCTGCTGTCGGTTTTAGTAAAGAAATGGTTGCCTTAGTACACCCGCCATTGCTTGGTTATCTGTCGTCAAACATATGTGGTGGAGATTGCTTCGTCAAAGGTGGCACTGTCGGTGGCAGTGCAGCCAACGATGAGCGAGTCTTCACTGAAGAGGCCGTCAACAATGATTCTTTAATTGGTGAGATATTTGTCATGGACGATAAATTCGCAGACTAGTCGATGAAGCAAGAGATTATACTGCTGTTGTAGACTATTTCCTCTCCATAATAGTCAGACAGTTTCAACAACTTCTCTGAGGAATTATTGTTTTTTCAAAGGCAATTCTTTGCTAGATGAAATTAACCGTATAGACTTTTGCAGATGCTTCTTGGGGAGCCAAATGTCCTTACCTAACAGTGCAGTGGATGACAATCGCTAACTGAAAGTATGACCCTCGAGTAAAGATGTCTGAGGTGGCTTTCAGGGTATGCACCTACTTACTTGAGGTGAGATCAACCACCTTCGCCTCAAGCATCGCCAAAGCCAACCCTCTCGCTCTGTTTTAGAGCATTTGGTGGGAAACCTTTTCAGAGGTCACACTTCTTTGGAATGTGTCTGGGATAGAGGCAGTAAAAGCACCCGATGTGAGGATCCTCCATACAGTTCTTTCTCTTGACACAGGCTTTGCAAGCGCTGAAGAGAGATTTTCGTCTCGAATTTCTGATATTTTATACTGCTTCAGAAAATACCTGCAAAAAACATGAAGAAATAAATGAAGGCAGAACACTGCCTCACAGCTAAAGTTGTGCAGTAGTTGTTGAAATTAAATAGAAGTGAACTAGAAAACACCTTTTGAAAAGGATAATGGAGACAGAACTCTAGAGGATTCCCTATCACTGAATGTATGGTAGAAAATCTGGTAGTTGGTAGCCTCTCTCAGGGGAAGGGATGATAGTGCTGCTCTCTGATTGGCTGAAGTTTGGGTCACATAACTAAGTGGACTGGCTATGTGAAGGTCATGGAGTTCTTCAATGTTATTGAACGTGGTGTACACTGCTTTGCTAAAACTGGTTAGCGTGGGATCTCAATCTAACTCCTGGAAATTATTCAAGCATGTGAATCTATGAAAGATCCAATGCTGGATGAACCAATGGCCCCTCATAATGGCTAGCTCATTGAAAGAAGTGTCACTGATGTTTTTGATGAGATGGGTTTTGACAGGATCCCCTTCAGTGTTAACAATCTTGTGGAGCCTATCACGGTCGATGAGGCACTTTTTGGCAAGACCCACATTGTCAATTTGATCATAGACAAAATCATGGAGAAGGCCTTCAACAATAAAGAGGGTATCCTTGTAAAACATATTGTTGACAATGATTTTGACAGCAAATACTGCTAATAATTTTTTGATGCTCATTGGTGGAAGGCATTGGATCCGTAAGTGAAGCACAAGCAAATTTCACCCTTTAATCAAGGGAAAAGTAACACTTCTTGAAGGGACTTCTGAGAAGCAAGATTATTTCAGGGCTAAAACGTTGCTTTTTCCAGTCATGCAGAGCTTGTACCATATAAGATTGGCAACTCTTGCACTCCCTTAGCCTTATGCCTCAAACAAATGTTGTAAGAAACAACAGGAGTGTGACCCATAAACCACGTTGGGATTGGGGTAGAACGATAGGTAAAACAAACAGTATCCCAACAGGTATTGTTTTAAAGACAATTATGCATGTATGTTGAAAACATTACCGCAAAAGAAATAAGGAGACTTGATTCCAATTTTAGATATTAGGATTGTTATTCATCAATTATTTAAACAAACAATAGTAGGGAGGGAAGAAAACAGTTAAAGCAGCACTGCTATAGAAAGAATCAAAAAACAACCCAAATTTGCACTTGGTGCTAAAAATGTGCAAGTGACATAAGTGGCGAAGCAAGTGACAAGGTGGACAGAATGAGCGGCGCAAAGTGAACAATAGTGTAGATTATATACAGTGAATGGGAACATATGACTCAAGAATGATCTAAATTGTACGAGTGATTATCATTAATTTTGCAATGAGTCATAAGAGAGTAGTGCCATGTTTTGCACTGTGTAGTCGACGGCGTTTCGATCCTCTTGAGTTGGGATCGTCTTCAGGACAGGGCTGTTCAATTTAGCAGGTGCTGTGTTGGTCGGTGGTTTGCACAAAAAGATGGTGCTTTTGTTCCTGGTTGGAGATGAGGGTAAACCAAGCGTGTTTTATCTCGGGAATCTAATTTAAACAGTCAGCGGTGAGGCAAACAGCATGGAGGGACTTCTGTTCCCAGTCTCTAGACGTCCCGTGTGGGATCGTAGATCCTTGGGGGGTAAAAATCAAAACTCCTCCTCAGGGGTCTCACTAATACAAAGAAGAAGTTGGCACAGAAGCTGAAATATAAAAGAACATCTTTATTAAACTCAAATGAGTGAGACTACGTCACACAGAAGCCTTAACAACTGAATGAGGCAGTCTAAAGAGTACAGAACACTGGGGCCTTATATATGTGAGGGTTAGATACTCAGCATAAAAGCAAGGGGCAGTCCTAGCTCATGCAAGCATGCAAAATGCCTAATATGGACATGCAAGATCTGCCAAATATTAGCCAATAGGCAAACATTCAAAACAAGGCATCATGTAACCAGAACGTCCCCCTTGAGTCGTGTTTTTGCCCAACCCCATAAGTTAATCAATGACAGCACCGATAGTTCAATCAGTAATGGCAGGACATGTTTGTGTGCTTCAAAGGACAACTTGCAAAATAGGATAATGCGGGGAAAGAATACCGAAGGCCAACAGATAGTTGGGACAAGGATTAGTCAGTCTAGACAAGGATTAGTCAGTTTGGCTAGTTCCTGGAATTGGCTTCACAATAAGAAAGGGGAGGTTATTTAACACGTGGCAGTACAAAGGGCAAAAACACTCGGTTTACCAAGCTGCCTGAGTGAGGGCAACACAAAATGGCGACGGAATACAAAATTGAGTTGAAACTGAATTACCTAATACTAGTGGGGGTTTAATATTTAAGCATTTTCAAACATGTGTTTTTCTACGTAGTTAGCCCAGGCATTTCTACACAGATACGATACAAAATGGGACCCGCAAAACATAATACAGAAGTGTAAAAATGCAAGAGACACCTCCTAAAATCAAACTCCGCCATAAACGTTTTGGGGCATAATAAAATTGTTTTAAAATCCAAGGAGGCAGGCTTAATCTAACATCAGATAAAAACATGAGACAACAAGGCCGACTATTATTACAAGGTGTAGTTTTTTTTCTTACTTAGTCATAATGTGCCAAGTTAGAACAGAGAGGCTCAAATTAGGATGCAGAGGCAAATGCCAGAGTAATGGATTGTACATGGTGTTAGGGTAGAAGCGGGCTTGTGAAACAAAAAGGCCACCAAAATAGTTCCCTTGAAGACTGCACAGGCTGGAGGTTTGGTTCAAAGACCAATGGGTGCAGCAGAAAGCAGAAGATTGAGCACAGGGTGGTGAAGTGCGGAGAAACTAATAAGAGATTTAAAACTACATATCTGGATGAGACGAAATAAAAAGCATAACAGCAGATGAAGAAGAATATAAATTGAGTATTGAAGTGGGGTCATGTCCGGAAATGTCAAAGATATATAAAGCAAATGGAATGGATATATATTGTATAGCAATTCTTACTTACTATATCATTTTTCTGCAACAGACATCCGAGTCCCTATTCACCAGTTGGCAACAAAACCTTTCAGTGATAATTGACTTGAACACACATTTTTAATTAAAAAGGTAAATTATTTTGGTATTTCTAGATTGCAAGCCTTTCCATTCGGACCGGATGGATTTACGTATAACACAAAAAAAACAATTAATCAATCTGAAATTTAAACACGGGTATAATTATAGTTAGTATAGAAAAGAAGAACAAGAAGAGAAACGGAAATTCGATCCAGAGAGTAGTGACTGTATCAGACTGCTTTGGACAGTCTGATTTTAGAGCAGAAGTAATAAACCAAAAACACCATATTTAACCCAGAACAAAAAACGTAACCAGGAAAGGCTTCTGGTATTTTTTGAAGGATAAATTTGGGTTGGTCTAAAGTTTTCTGAGATCCAGTCCACAATGTGGGGGATATGTATAAGAAGGTCTTTGTTTTTTTTAAATTTCTAACAGGATTTGCCACAGTTTGTCCTTAAGGTAGGAAGGTAACCCAGTGTGAAGCTGCGTTATACATGCTAGATTAAAGTTAATTCTTGGTTTGGAGAGTCCTCAGTGGAGTTTTATGGAACAGATGATTTGGACTGACTTTATTTAGCACTAGCAGCCCGCCCCAGCGTTGCCTGGGGCAGAAAGGGGCTGGGGGCAGTACACCCGCTCCCGCCCCGACCCCCTCCCGCCCCCACTCCCACCCCCACTCCCTCCCGCCCCCACTCCTCCCGCCTGTCCCTCTGTGCACACCCGCTCCCGCCCCCCTCTCGGCCCGACTCCCTCCCGCCCTGATTTCAATGAGCATTTACTTTACCTGAGCTGCCGCTCCTTCCCTCGATCTTCACTTCACCGCGGCAGTTTTCCTAGTCGGGGTGAGGGAGTTAATCTCCTAAAACAACCCCAGCTCACCACCTTGGTAGCTTGGCATGAGCCGTCGAGCTTCTATCAGAGGAAGTGTGTAAAGCATTTGCACATAACCAACAGTGATACAGTGAAAACATTACAAAAGTACTCCACACCAGTTAAAAAATATATATTTTTTTTATACATCCAAAATAAGACCACACTGATAATAATCCAACATACAGTACTTAAAAATATATACTTTGCAAGATATCCTTTAGAATTCCAGAAATACTTCAAAAACACAGTTCTTCCGAGTTGGTAGCTCTCTCCGGGGGTACCGTGATACAGAAAACAGAATCCAACAATTCTGTCTGACCACGTCGGTCGGGGTGTTGGCAGACTGGTAAACAGTACCTTTTGTGTTGCGGCCAACATGTTGATGCGAGCCGGTTGAGGCAAACATAGCGTTGTAATGTGAAGTGAAGCGGTGCAGCGACCTCATTGCGCGGTGCAGGCAGCGGCTCGGTGACTGTGGTCCAGCAGTGTCGGTGAGACCAGAGCTACAATGCGGAGTGAGGCGGTGCTCACTGCAGTGTTGACAGGTCATGGTGCAAGCGACAGAGCCAGTGAACGGCAGCTGGCATCGGTTGGCCCAGACTGCTGTGAGGGTCGAGGCAGTGCGTTGTGAAACTTACGAGCAGTGCCCCCAGCCACAAAGCAGTCATGGGTGTCGAAGTCAGCGACGGCGTCAGTGAGACCAGGGCAGCAAAGTTGAGCGAGGCGATGCAAAGTGCAGTGCCCACAGGTCACGGTGCAAGCAGCGGCTCGGTGGCGTCGGTTGTTGTCAGTGAGCCCAGGTTTGCGGTGCCTTCTGTGGTGCCTTCAGGACACAGAGCCAGTGACGGGGTCAGTTGCTTTTCCCTTCTCTGTGGCAACTGAAACAACTGTTCCAGAAGCGGTACTCAGAGGTTGGGGAAGTCTTTGCAGTCCCAGAGGCTTCAGAACAAGAGGTAAGCTCTAGTTCAAGCCCTTGGAGATACTCAGCATAAGTAAAGAAAGCTCAGTCCAGTCCTGTCACTACCTAAGGCAGCAGCAGCAACTGCAGGCCAACCCAATAAAGCAACATCACACCAAAGGGGCAGTACTCCTCCGAGCAGTTCTTCCAGCAATTTTTAGCAGATTCCTTGATTCCAGCGAGTTCTAAAGTTCTGGGGTTTGGGCCCCAATATTTATACTCAAAACTCCTTTGTTCTCTCTGGCAGAAAGTGTCTGTGCTTAGTCAAAACCAGTTTGGTCCTCTCAGGCCCAGCTTCCAAGCAGGAGGTGAAGACAGCATTGTCTAAAGTAGACCAGGCCCATTCAGGTGCAAGGAAATCTCCTCCCACTAATCTAAATGCAGCTCAGGTCTATTCAGCCCAAATCTGACTCATCCAGGAAAAGCAGGACACACCTCAACCCACCCCAATGGCTGTCTGAAGCGAATGAACATCCCAAGCCCCTGTCTCTCCAAAACAGTCAATCCACAAACCCAGCAGAGGCACACAGGATGGATAAGCAAGAAAATAACTACTTTCTAACAGTGGTATTTTCAAATACAGAATGTAAAAATGCACCTTTTAGTAAAGATGATTTTTATGTTCTGAGTCCAGGCATACAAAACCCAATATCCCTATCTTGTCCCAATAGGAATTTATGCTAATAGGAGGTTATAAGTAAAACTCCCATTCCATCCTATGGGACAGACCGCCTTTCCATAGTTAAAAACAAAATACACTGTAATTCACTACCAGGACATGTCACACACACCAGTACATGCCCTACCTTTACTTTCACACAGCACCCTGCCCACAGGGGTACCTTGGGCCTTGCTTAGGGGGGACATGTGTAAGAAAAGGGAAGATTAGGGCCTGGCAAGTGGGTGCACATGCCAAGACGACATGACAGTTACAACTGCCCACATACACTGCAGTGGCAGGTCTGATATATATCTTTACAGGGCAACTTCTGTGAGTGGCACAATCAGTGCTGCAGGCCCACTAGAAACATTTGATTTACAGGCCCTGGCACATTCAGTGCACTTTACTAGGGGCTTACCAGTAAATAAAATACGCCAGTCATGGAAACACCAATCCATAATAACAATTTACAACAGGAGCACTTGCACTTTAACACTAAACAGCAGTGAGAAAGTGTGCAGAGACATAATACCAGCAAAAACAGTAGAAACTGGGAGGTCAGAAAGGAAAAAGACAGGAGAAACACGCCAGGCCTAACAGCAAAGATAAAAACTGAGATTTGCACAAAAAAAGAAGATCTGAGTATCGTTGGGGAGGCAGCGATAGAAACCCAAATTTGACCCTAGCAAATGCACTATAATGAATTTAATATGGGTGTTAATGGGCAACATTTGTTTGTCAGAGTGAGAAGATAGTTTTCTTCCATGTCGTAGTTAATCAAATACAGGTGCCAGACAAAATGTGGCAAAGTATCTAAAATGATGACAATCTGTCTTTTTCTGCAATGCTAAAATCAAGTGGGAAAGCTCAATGGGTCTGGGCTATTACTGTGTTGAAAAGGCAAAATCTCCACAAAAAGCATGTTGGATTTTCTAACAGAAACAAATAAGGGTCACTGGAAGGATAAAGCTCAAGTGGTTAGTGTTTCTAGTCACTAGGAACTCTGCTACATCAAGACCTAAAATCTCTGGTGACGTAAGGCTCAAGGAAGAGGAAGGAACTATGTGAGTACATTTAATGGCTGAATTATGAATCTAACTGATATCAACTTCAATTCAGGATGCAGAGGTGTTTGACCCCTTGGGTGCCATCATTGAGGTTCCATCTAGTTTGCTCAAAGACTTTAGGAGACCATGTCAAAAACAGATATTTGGAATCTCAATTTCCCCCATACCAGTTGCAAAGAGAAAATAATGTATTGTAGAAGTTGTCCGTTTCTGTATAAAACACCACATACGCCAGTTTGTGTGGTGGACCTACTTTCAGTTCACAGCACAGTCAATGCATCTCTTACACGATGCATCTTTCACAGCATGCTCACAACTAGTTAAATTCTTCCATTACAAATAGGCAGGTCATGGCCAGGCTCCCTCTTTAACAGCCAATACCCCACCAAACAAGCTTAAAAAATATTAAGAAGCCAGTCTCCATCCACCAATAACAAAAGTGCATCAAGAACTTCCTTCACTGTGGCTACCTGTTGGCCTTCAAAATACACTACAGGACTAAAACAGCAATTGCCCAAGTTGTAGGCTGTCTTTCTCATGAGAGAAAACATCGACCTCTGCCATTTGGTCCTGCTTGATCTCTACGCGGGCTCCAATATAAGAACAGAATATGCTACTCACCTTCCCGTTTACACACATGAGAATTTCTGTCTCGCATTAACTTGTTTCCTTCTAAGCTCCTCAAACTATTCAGATGGTACCATTAAGATCTGAGCATCAGGCAGCGGTTGGAAGAGCACAACCAGGATACATCTTCACACTTATCGCTAGGTTTACACATCCTCTGAATTCTTCTGTCCCAGCCTGGATTAAAAATCCATCACTACTACAAATCATAACACCTCCTCAAGCAAACATATAGGCAAACCTGTGTGTAAGCAGGGACTATGCAGCCATTAAATGCAATAGTCAGCATGGATCTACAGGTATTCTACCAAATACCAGTTTATTTACAAGTTTATAAAATATAATGATCGTTGAAGCAAAAACTTAACAAGGGACACAAACTAGACCTTTGTAAATGACTTGTTTGGACTGTTGAAGAACAATTGTAACTATGGGAACAATGTCAGTTTTGGTTACAGAATGTTTGACAAGTGAGGGTTGGAAGGGGATTTGGGGGTGGATATGGTATTCACATTGTTAGACGGACCGGGAGGGTCGGCCGAGACTACGGGGAGAGGTCTCCGGGGAGAGCCGTCTCCAACGACTGTACAGACAAGTAACTTCCCCCCCCACAGACGGACACCACACAAGGTTGAAGTTTAACGAGGCTTTATATGCAATTCTTAGGTTACGATGATATGATACAAGGAGGTCTGGACTCAGGGGTCCCCTCGGTTCTGGTCTCTGGTTTAGGAAAAGGGGTAGCGGGACAGTCTTGTTACCAATGAGTGGAAAATAGCTCTCAATCCTCGAGCTCGGCGTTCTAGATGATCGGGCCGCGGCGGAGCCAGCAGGTCCCGAGATGGACGAAGGAAAAACGACGGTCCGCGGCGGAGCCTGCAGGTCCCGGTGAAGATGACGGTTACAACGGTCCGCGGCCACGCCAGCAGGTCCCGACGACGATGAAGGAGATGAAGGTTGCGAAGGCTGTGGCAGCGCCAACAGGCAGGACGATGGTGCACAAGACAGAGCTACGGCAGCGCCAGTAGTCCGCCTAGGATGAGTTCCTCTTTACGTCTCTCGACTCCAAGATACAACTGCCTTCCTGCTCTGGAGCTGCCCCAGTTATAGGGCTGGTGTGCTTTGATGTCCGGACCCTCGCACTTGGAGGTCGGGAGGTCCGGGATGAGGGAGTCCAGACACCCAGCAGGGGGGTGGAGCCAACGCCCGGGGAGGCGATGGGCGAGCGGCACTTGGTGGTGGAGAGCCATCGACACCTCCTTCTCCCATTGACTTGCCAAGTAGCCCGCTCACCTCCTGGGTGGATGGTGGTGCCGGGATGTCTGAGGCCTGGCCAGGCCCAGGGTTGAGGTCGGCCGGGGGCCAGGCGGCCACGTGGGGGAGTGTCCAAGATGGCGCCCCAGGATGGGCGCGTAGGCTGGCAGTGGATCGGACCCACGAGGTTGACATGCTCGAGGGCAGGGGTCCCTGAGGGGACGGAGGACGTGCAAGGGTGGTGTGTAGTACCTGCGTGACCGGGCTCAGGCCTGGTCGGGCCGGGGGAGAGCGGCCTTTCATGTGGCCTGTCCAACATGCGTCCCCCCCAGCTGAAGGCGGGGAGAGTTACCCATCCTCTTGGGGACTCTCCTCGTCGAGGCGGAAGAACCGGGACAGGCCATCCGCGTTGGCGTGATCTGGCCCAGGCCGGTGTTCGACTGTGAAGTCCATACCTTGTAGGGAGATGGACCAGCGTAGTAACTTCGGGTTTTCCCCCCGCATCTGCATCAGCCATTGCAGGGGTCGGTGGTCGGTCTGTACCCGAAAGTGTGTGCCAAAAAGGTAGGGCCGGAGCTTCTTGAGGGCCCATACCACAGCGAAGGCCTCCCTCTCTATGGTGCTCCAGCGCTGTTCCCGTGGTAGGAGTCGCCGGCTAATGAAGGCCACCGGTTGATCAAGGCCGTCGGTGTTCACTTGAGACAGGACTGCCCCAATGCCATGGTCGGAGGCATCCGTCTGAACGACGAACTCCCGGCTGTAGTCGGGGGCCTGGAGCACAGGGGCGGAACACATGGCGGCTTTCAATTGTTCAAAGGCAGCTTGACACTCTGGGGTCCAGTTGACTTTCTTGGGCTGGTTTTTCGACGTGAGTTCTGTGAGGGGCCCCACTATAGTCCCATAGTCTTTCACGAACCTTCGGTAGTAGCCTGTGAGGCCCAGGAAGGCTCGTACCTCGGTCTGGGTGATGGGGGACTGCCAGGACTGGATGGCGGCAATTTTTAGCTGCAGAGGGGCCACCAGGCCGCTTCCCACCTGGTGCCCGAGGTAGGTTACAGACCCTTGCCCAATTTGACATTTGCTGGCCTTGATCGTGAGGCCAGCCCGCTGTAGGGCTTGCAGCACTGCTCGGAGGTGGTGGAGGTGCTCGGACCAATGGTGGCTGTACACAGCGATGTCGTCTAGGTAGGCGGCGCTGAATCCTTCGAGCCCCGCCAGGACCTGATTGACGAGCCGTTGGAATGTCGCTGGGGCGTTCTTCATGCCGAAGGGCATGACGGTGAAATGGTAATGGCCATCGGGTGTGGAAAAGGCAGAACGTTCTTGCGCCCGGGGTGTGAGGCCGATCTGCCAGTAGCCCGCCGTCAGGTCGAAGATACTGAGGTAGCGGGCAGCTCCCATGCGGTCGATCAGTTCATCTGCCCGGGGGATGGGATGTGCGTCTGTTCGGGTGACCGCATTCAAGCCCCGGTAGTCGACGCAGAACCGGAGTTCTGGTGTAGTGCCGGGGGCAGCTGCTTTGGGGACCAGTACTACAGGGCTGGCCCAGGGGCTGTCTGAGGCCTCGATGACCCCGAGTGTGAGCATCTTGGCTACTTCTTCCTGGATGCAGGCCCGTACCCGATCTGGCACGCGGTAGGCCCGGTGGCGGATAGGGGGGCTGTCCCCCGTGTCCACATCGTGCACACACCAGGAAGTGACACCTGGGGTGAGGGAGAACAGGCTGGCGAACTGTGATAGGAGGGCTTGGCATTCCTGGCGTTGCTCTCTGGTGAGGGCCTCCGAGAGTCGGACCCCATCCACGGAGCCGTCTTGCTCCCGAGTCCGTAGGAGGTCAGGGAGGGGCTCGGAGTCTTCTTCAGCCCCAGTGTCTGTGGCCATCAGGAGGCTGAGTTCTGTACGCACAAAGTGGGGCTTTAGTCTGTTAGCGTGGAGGACCCGGAGTGGGTTCCGGGAGGATTCCATGTCGATGAGATAGGTGGCAGGGCCCTTGCGCTCGATTACTTTGAAGGGCCCCGTCCATTTGTCTTGTAGGGCGCATGGTTCGGTGGGGGACATCACCCATACCTGTTGGCCAGGTTCAAATTCAATGGATGAGGCATTCCGGTCATACCACTTTTTCATGTCCTCTTGACTGGCCTCCAGGTTGGTTTTTGCCAGTTCCCGGAACCGCCGGGTCTGGTTGCGGAGGGTTAAGAGATACCGGAAGACATCTGGAGGGTTCTTTAACGGAGGCATCTCCCAGCCTTCTTTGACTAGGCTGAGCGGCCCCCGCACTGGGTGTCCATATAGCAGTTCAAATGGGCTGAAGCCCAGGGATTTCTGGGGGACCTCTCGATAAGCGAAGAGGAGGCACGGCAGCAGCACATCCCACTGGCGACGGAGGGGCTCTTCCAACCCCCCGATCATCCCCTTTAGCGTGCGGTTGAACCGCTCAACGAGTCAGTTCCCTTGAGGGTGATAGGGGGTCGTGAATCGGTAGGTGACCCCGCACTGTTGCCAGAGGGATTTCATGTATTTAGAAATAAAGTTCGTGCCTCTGTCGCTGACGACTTCTCGGGGGAAGCCCACACGGGAGAAGATCCCCATCAGAGCCCGGCCGACTACCGGGGCTGTCACAGTCCGCAGAGGGACAGCCTCAGGGTAGCGGGTGGCGTGGTCCACTAGCACCAAGATGAATCGATGGCCTTGTTTTGTGCGCGGGTCCAGGGGCCCCACAATGTCTATTCCGACCCTCTCAAACGGGGTAGTGACCACAGGAAAAGGTTGCAGGGGAGCCTTTAGTTTGCGGCCGCTCTTTCCACTGGCTTGGCACGTGGGGCAAGATCGGCAATGCTGGTGCACATCGTTCCTCATTTTGGGCCAGAAGAAGTGGGTCACTAGGCGACTGTAGGTTTTATCTTGTCCCAGGTGTCCTGCCAGGGGGACATCGTGGGCCAGGTTGAGCAGAAAGTCTCTAAAACGGAGGGGCACCACTAATACTCGGTTGGCCCCCAGCTCGGCGATTCTTTGCTCGCTGTACAGCAGATCATTGTCCCAGTAGACCCAATGAGTTCCGGAGGTATCTCCTGCGCTTTGGGCGAGCGCTTGCTGGCGGAGTCCCTCGAGGGAGGGACAGGTCTTCTGTTCTTGGCGAAATTGTTCTTGCGTGGGCCCCCCCTCTTGAGGCCACTGGTCGAGGTTAGCGAGGTCGGAAGGTTGAGCTGGTTCGGGGGGAATGTCACGGTCGGTGGTTTCGGCTGGGGCGACCGGGGGCGGTGGTGCCGGCCATTCGGGTTCTTCTGGGCGGTGGTTGGCACGGGC
The DNA here is from genome assembly GCF_964263255.1 of Lissotriton vulgaris. Classification (NCBI taxonomy): domain Eukaryota; kingdom Metazoa; phylum Chordata; class Amphibia; order Caudata; family Salamandridae; genus Lissotriton; species Lissotriton vulgaris. The sequence continues at coordinate 1,666,923,126 of NC_141685.1, read as the reverse complement.
GGCCATGGACCGGGTGGTGACGCACGCCCAGTCCGGGACGCCTAACATCCCCAGGTGTTCTCTTCGCTCCACGGCTGCCCACGGAGAGCTTTCAAGGTCATTTCCCAGGAGGCAGTCTACGGGGGCATCGTCTCGGACCGTTACTTTCAACATGCCTGAGACCCCTCCCCATTCGAAAGGGACGCAGGCCATCCGACACAGACTTTCCGAGTTATCGGCTGATCGTACAGGGCAGAGAATGTTCGGTAAATACTGTTCTGGGGTCACCAGGTGACAGCGGACGGCTGTTACACTGGCCCCGGTGTCACGAAGGGCTTCGGCCCGGCGTCCATTGATGCTCACCCATTGGCTGTACTTCTGGGTGTTAGCGGGTAGGGGGACCCGCGGGACCATGTCTTTCCCCCCTAAGCATGCTAGAGCCATGGCGGCTGGCTCCCACTCTTGATGCTCTTGTTCGTATTCTTCCTGCTCCTCGGAGATCTGTTCTTCCCCTAGGGCCGCAGCGGCCACTTGGCGGGGTCTTGGGCTCTGGTACTGCGGGCAATTTGGGTCGTTTGCATAGTGGCCGACCCGTTGGCATCGGTGACACGTGACATTGGCTCTGTACCCCGGTCGCGCCGGGGTGCTGCCCCGGTTGGCCGGGGGGGTGGTGCTGGTAGCGGGGGCGACCGGAGCGTTGTCTCTTCCTCGTCCTTGGCCCCCTCCTCCTCCTCTGGGTCGGTGCTGACCATTGTTGTTCCGGTTCTGTTCGTAGGACCCATTCCGGCCCACTCTGGTGATCTCCCACCGGTCAGCTTCGGCTGCGAGCTGCCGGGGATCCGTTAACTTGCTGTCGAGGAGGTGCTGGCGGAGTTCAATGAAGCAATTGTTGGACAGATGCTCCCATACCATCAGATTGAACAGTTGTTCGTAGGTCGTGATGTTGCTTCCTCTGATCCAGCCCTCGAAGGCTCGGCTAAAGTAGGTTACATAGTCCACCCAAGTTGTACCCGGGATGCGGGTGCAGTCTCGGAACCTCTGACGGTACATCTCGGGTGTGAGGCCATAGCGGGTGAGGAGTGCCGCTTTCATATGGTCATAGGAGGTCATCTGGTGGTCCGGGAGCTGTAGCAGGGTATCGCGGCCCTCATTGAGGAATCTCCCCCATAGACCGGCTCCCCAATCGCTTCTATCGATCCGGTGTGCAGTCATAGCGATTTCATAGGCCTTAAACCATTGCTGGATGTCGTCCTCTCGGAAATATTCTCGGACAACATCCTTGGGGATGTGTACCTTTTTCTCTGTGGCCCCTGAGGTGTGGGGTCGCTCGGGCACCCCTACTTCTTTATTCTGCTTGCGCAGGTTGATCTCGGCTAGGTTCCGTTCGTGTTCGTACGCCAGTTTCTTTTCCTCGAGCTCCCTTTGTCTCTGTTTCTCCTCTCTTTCTTCTCGGAGACGCAGGTGCTCTAAGTTGATTTTTTGTTCGGCCAACTTAAGTTCAACGTCCATTTTGAGCCGGGCCATTTCTAGCTCGTGTAGTCGGGTTCTTTCTCTTTCCTGGATCTCGTCTTGCGAGAGACCCGTTCTTTGCCCTTCAGGGGCCGTGGTGGTTTTTTCTGCGGTGCTTTGATCGGGGGTTCCGGCAGCCCCGGTCTCTGCCCAAGATTCTAGGGCATGCTTAAAATCGTCTTTGGTGCTTAGTCCGGTGGTAGCGATACCCAGTTCGATGCAGAATTGTTTTAGTTCACGATGGTTGTACTCCTCCAATTTCTCCATTTGGAACTTCTCGGTTGATCCGCTTTCTTTAGTTGTCATTGTGATTTCGTCGTGGGGTGAGCTACTCTCTGTACGTTATGCGGTGATTCGGATCGCGCCGCTGGCCACCAATGTTAGACGGACCGGGAGGGTCGGCCGAGACTACGGGGAGAGGTCTCCGGGGAGAGCCGTCTCCAACGACTGTACAGACAAGTAACTTTCCCCCCCACAGACGGACACCACACAAGGTTGAAGTTTAACGAGGCTTTATATGCAATTCTTAGGTTACGATGATATGATACAAGGAGGTCTGGACTCAGGGGTCCCCTCGGTTCTGGTCTCTGGTTTAGGAAAAGGGGTAGCGGGACAGTCTTGTTACCAATGAGTGGAAAATAGCTCTCAATCCTCGAGCTCGGCGTTCTAGATGATCGGGCCGCGGCGGAGCCAGCAGGTCCCGAGATGGACGAAGGAAAAACGGCGGTCCGCGGCGGAGCCTGCAGGTCCCGGTGAAGATGACGGTTACAACGGTCCGCGGCCACGCCAGCAGGTCCCGACGACGATGAAGGAGATGAAGGTTGCGAAGGCTGTGGCAGCGCCAACAGGCAGGACGATGGTGCACAAGACAGAGCTACGGCAGCGCCAGTAGTCCGCCTAGGATGAGTTCCTCTTTACGTCTCTCGACTCCAAGATACAACTGCCTTCCTGCTCTGGAGCTGCCCCAGTTATAGGGCTGGTGTGCTTTGATGTCCGGACCCTCGCACTTGGAGGTCGGGAGGTCCGGGATGAGGGAGTCCAGACACCCAGCAGGGGGGTGGAGCCAACGCCCGGGGAGGCGATGGGCGAGCGGCACTTGGTGGTGGAGAGCCATCGACACCTCCTTCTCCCATTGACTTGCCAAGTAGCCCGCTCACCTCCTGGGTGGATGGTGGTGCCGGGATGTCTGAGGCCTGGCCAGGCCCAGGGTTGAGGTCGGCCGGGGGCCAGGCGGCCACGTGGGGGAGTGTCCAAGATGGCGCCCCAGGATGGGCGCGTAGGCTGGCAGTGGATCGGACCCACGAGGTTGACATGCTCGAGGGCAGGGGTCCCTGAGGGGACGGAGGACGTGCAAGGGTGGTGTGTAGTACCTGCGTGACCGGGCTCAGGCCTGGTCGGGCCGGGGGAGAGCGGCCTTTCATGTGGCCTGTCCAACACACATTTTGCGGAGTGGAAGGTAGAACACAACACAATAAAAGATGAGAAAGGGAGGAAAAAAATCTCTGGAGGAGAGAAGAAGGTACTTGGAGCAAGCTTGGGTTGCATTGGCAAGAATCATTAGATAGAAATGGGAACTAATGTCAATTCCCATTTGTGTGTGAGGTATACATGTTAAACCTTTAAGATACAGTATGTTGACTCATATTTGATGGCAAAAGATGAACATTCAAATAATACAGAGTAAGGTGATGGTTTGTTGAATAAAAAATAAAATAATGGAGGAAAAGATACTGAGCCACCAATTCAACATATAGAAGACAGGGGGACAAAGTTAATATTAACACACTAAAGACCTAAAAGGGATGCATCCTGACCTGTGGTGTGCTGGATGGGAAAGAACTATGCAAAATAAATACATATGCACCAAACGTTGATGACAAAGATTTCTACTAGAGTCATTTACACCGTTGGTCATGGTCTACATGTTTTGGGAGGGTGACATGAATTGTATACTGGGTAGATGAACTATAGGCAACCCCCAAAGTCAAACCTTAAACTGAGATCTGTGGAATTGCAGGAAGAACATTTACTTAACTTCAAGAACACCTTTTCTGGTAGCGACTCTTTCCAACCGCAGATGCCTTACTGTAGAATGTTCCCCAGGTGGCAGAATGAATCCGAAATATTCACGAGCAGTACCTTTGTGTGCCGGTATCCGCACTGGATGTGATGTGCATGGTGCCTATATAGGTGCCGCTCTGGGGCTCTGACATCAGTTTCTTTCACGATTCATTCTGCATCCACAGGCGCAGAGCCATGTTGTAATGTAGTTCCTATATTCCCATAGGCTCTGCACATTGGAATAATATATCCTATAGTTTAGACGTAGGACTGAGGTAGACTAGGTCTCTATCGAATATATTAGACTTAATTGTGAGTGCCAGCTAGCTCAGAGGTCACTAGAAACTTTCTCGAATTCACAAGAAGGGATTAGTTTCTGACAACCGCATAAACATGACAACTTTGTTTCCCCAAGATAAAACTGATCTTCAGAGTCGTGGAAACAATACATAGATATTTCACTCAGTCACCAGAGTTGCAGAGAAATAGATAGACGGGCGTTTTCAATAAAAGGATTTATTGAACAGTCTTCTTTCTCAAGCATAAGAAATGAACTGCTACAATTGTAAAACTGGTTTTAAAATATAACGCATACAGCATAAAAGGTAGAATAAAATAATACTGTAAGAGCATTATATGGTTCCTAAACCATAGATAAATACATACATAAATAACAGAGGCTAAACGTACTTAACTGGTGCTTCTAAAATACACCTACCCTGGTGTACCTAACCTAAGCTTAGGACGAGGGAAGAAGTAAGTGAGGTGTAGCATAAATGTAGTATTCTTTTGCCAAGAATCTGTCCAAGATTTCTCTTAAGGTCTAATCAGCTCCGTACCTGTCATGGCTGGATTTTCTGATTAGATGGGATCAGCCCCTAGGGGCCCCTCCAACCCAGCCAGAACGTAATCACATCCCTCCTCAGGACCATCTATCCAGGCACCTGGGTACCTACCTGAGGATGGGGAACTCGCAATATACAAGCTCATATTATTAAAAACACCACTAAATCTATAGGGATACTAAGAATACTCACTGATTACTAAGGATAACTTATAGTCTCGCGGCCACTCAGACCCAGACTAATCTACCCTGGGGCAGATATGACACACAATCCGGTGCGTCTACACACGTGGGTCTGCAGCCCCAGTGCTCTCCCTTATTTCCAAACGGTTCGCAATCCGGCAAACCTACACGCCAGTCTCCCACCTGACGCTCTCACTTACGCAAGCCACAATCCTGTGGGTATCCACGCTGGTCATCCACCCCAGCGCTCTCACTAACGCCGTATATCAACGACGACCACATTCCTATGAACACCTTCAGATATATATGTCTCTTCACTAAGGGTCTGCTACTACAATAATATTATGGGATAGCCGAATTACTTAGTGTCAACAATTCCCTAGCTCAAGGGCTCCCTGTTCTCTCTATTTATTCAGACTTACCGGATCAGGGGCAGCATCTGTTCTGGCTATAACATCTGACTAGGAGAAAAAGGTTACTTATGCTTTGGAACAGAAGACGCTGTTTACAGGATTAGGGGGGGGGGGGTGTACTAACTTGGTCCCTTAGTTGCAGGTCTCCTCTCTCCCTCACTATTACAAACCTGATCAGGGGTAGCATCTGTTCAAACAGTAATACTACTAGGAAAGGGGATTACCCTCACCGTATGGGGACAAAGATATACACACTATGTGATTGAGTTATTTCTTGATTTAAGCGCTCCTACTCCCTTCTGATCCATCAGTGGCTCAACGGCAACTGGCTAGAAGCCAGGTTAGCTTTATCATAAAAAACTCATGCACACTAATTCACTAATTAAAATGGGGTCATTTATTGTAACAATAATAAAGTATACATATACAAAACTATGGGGTCTCTATAACTAGCAGTAACTTTAACACACCGCTGAAAGAAAAAAGATTAGCAATACAATAGCTTAGGGAATAAGAACAAGATTAAGGGACGAGTTCACCTGATTAGTGTGAAGTCTTGTTCTAGCTGTCATCTGGGTTCCTCTCTCGTCTGTGCCTTGGCTCATCTCAGACTCTCTCTCTCTCCTGCACTCTTGGGTACACCTCTGCGCTGATCACTTTGCACTGGACTCCTCTCCCCCACGAACTGTCTCCACCTTCCAGCTTCAATCTAATGGTTCCTGCCGCTCTGATCACCGTTCATTCCACTAGCTTATTCACTCTCTCTCTGCACCAATGTCCAAATAACTCCAGCTGCTCCCACAGGTTAGTCCACGATCTCTCCTCCGTCTCTTCTAAAAGGCATTACTTCAGACTCCAGCTATTCACACCTCCTCCTGATAAGTAACTGCTTCCTTCAGTTCCAGCTCACTATTCAACTCAGCTCTCTCCAGCTTGAACCCTCTCTCTCTGCCAACTCCACTCCACTGCTTACCACTCCTCCACCTCAACACGACTGACTGGCTCCGCCACCTCCACTCGACTGACTGACTCCGCCTCTGCACTTCACTGATATAGAATGCTGTTTCCTCATGGAAAGTTCCAGCCATCAGCCTGCCGCCCACCAGATCTCTGCACCACTTCGCATCAAGGACACACACCCAGCTGGCCAGCCTTTTGTGGTGTCTCCGACACAGAGAATAATACAGCCTACCGATAAGGGCTGGCCCAGACCGGTTCTCTCCAAGTGAAAAACAGCTTTAACTATAAACTTTGCCTTTACCCTGAAAAGCCTCTCAGCTTCATCAAGATTGAGTCCCTCTAGTTCTAGGCCTGTAGGCCTGAAAGGGATGAAATGCCCCTTAGCTCCGCCAGAATACCTACATAAACCATACCAATGTGTCTAGTATGTCAAAGCCAATAGGCAATAGACAGATTAGAGTCAAGAATAAAGGATCTATCATCATATTAAGCAGCTATCCTCTTCTAGGTCTGGAAGGAAGGGCTTAAAAGGGCCAACACAAGCTAAGAATACCTATCCTAGATGTGAGCAAGACTAAGATCTATATCACTGCTAAATAGAGCCAAAAACCCTGCCATAACAGTACCTTAGTTTAGAATGGAGACGGTCAGTCTCGGGACTCGATTTCCCAACAACCCGCAAGGGTAGCTTGGAAACACTGGAGCTGGATTTCTTGGCAGGAGAAAAGACAGCGTCTCTCTCAGTGCTTCTGCTGGAGGGTCGGCTTTCTTCGGCACTTGCTGTAGCAGGATGAGTCCCGCAAGTAGATAGTCGAACTGCTCCAAACCAGTGTGTGTTTGCTAAGGCAAGTGGGGGAATATTTATACCTTGAAGTTGCCGAGTTTGACGTAAAGATGGACATAATAACGTCATCAAAGAGTCTGTTATTTGAAAACTCCATGAGCTCTTGGACAAGTAAGTTCTCGAGCAAGGGAAAGTCCCTAGCTGCTTAAGTCGAGTTTTCCAAGAAATCGTTGCGAATTTTCGGAACTAGTGGAAGGAGCCCTGCCGTATTTGGACTGCATGAGCTATGCCTAAATATGGTTATGATTTCTATGCCTATATAAGGATATGGTGATTTATACCTATATAAGGGCATGAATCGGGAACATTACAATAGGGTCCTAAAATGATGCATAACACCCACTTCACGTTATCATGTTCATCTAAGTTCAAGCACTAAAATATATAATCTAGAGCAGGGGTCTCCAACCTTTTGTGTAGTCAGAACTACTTCTGGCCAGTGAAAATCGTCGTGAGCTACTGAACCCGAATCAACTCGCGCATTTTTCCGAGAGACCCCCCACGCCCAGTTTCATTGACTTTAAGCCTAATTTCATCCTAACCCATACTGTGGTTTGAACAAAATACCCAAGACAGGCCTGACTGAACTCCTTCCATGCTCATGACGAGCTGAGCTTGTTATGAGCCACGGCGTTCCGGTGCTCAAGACGCCGTGGAACGCTCACACGCGGGGATAATTCCCCTGCTGTGCTGAGCGTTCCACGGGAGCTCAGCTCGTCATGAGCATGCGGGTGCGGTGCGCGCCCCCCTTCCCCCCAGCACAGCGGAAAAATAACCTCCGCAGCAAAGGGGTTAAGAGTTCCCTAGAACACCAAAAGGAATGACTTTGGATTTGTGACGCTTCAAGACATTTCAATTAATAGGTCCAAAATTAAGGTCCAAAATTAAGACCTTCCAGTAATAGTTGTCATTGAAATGATCTTTGTAATGCGGCTCAATTAACAAACATACATGGAAAGCGATCTTACCTTCAATGTGGAACTGATTTGTTCTTATGCTGCAAATAATCATTTGGAAACGTGCTCAAGATTCTTCTCTCCAGCTACGTTTTATTGTGTTTGTAATACAGGCCTGCAGTACACATTGCATTGTTCTTGTTCAAATCATAAAAAAGCTTTGCAGGGGGCTGAAGATTCTTCTCTGCAGCGACTTTAATCTTGGCTTTAATAATGAAACAGATTTGTGATTTCACCAGGAACTGTGACTGAACAAGTATTGATTATGACTGCATACAAATAATTTCAGTGAGAGACTTGACACTGCATGGTGTCCAATAATACCTTGTAATCTGGGCTGTAACTTAAGAGGACAACTCTTATGGAGACATTTAAATGTTCGTCAGTCAGACATGTGCGAAACTTAGATTTTATGAAGTGCATATCGGAAAATGCAGATTCACAAAGATAGGTAGAGCCAAACGGGGAAACAAGTTTTAATGCAGCTGCGTGGATGTTCTTAAACTTTTCTGCATCTACAAGACTCCAGAAATTAATGTCAGATTGCCTTGATTTCAATACAATGTCATTTTGAAGTGAGACCATCTCCATTTCCATGGTGTCAGAGTCAAGGTTCAGAAGAACACTAATTTTCTCTGAAAGGTCACTAACATCCACTTCCATGAAGGGGTTTGAAGTGAACATCACACAGGGCTCCAGGTGCTCAAAATCACTAAACCGGTCACTGAACTTTTGATTAAGCCTCACGAGGAGGTTACTGTATTTTTGCATGTCAAGGATCTCAGCCTCAGTTTTGTTTTCTGACAGGATTTGGAGCACAGAGGAAAAGTGCTGCATCTTTCTTTTCTGTACATGCTGTATGAAAAGGTTAAGTTTTGTTTTAAATGTTTTCACAGAACTAATCATGCTGGCTATTGTCTTGTTTTTGCCTTGCAACTCGTAGTTCAATACATTTAATTTCTCTGTGAAATCTGTCAAAAAAGCTAAATCGAGCAACCATTCAGTGTTTGACAACTGTGTAGTATTGTAGTGTAGTTCCTATATTCCCAATAGGCTCTGCGCATTGGAATAATATATCCTGTAGCTTAGATGTAGGACTGAGGTCTACTAGGTCTCTACCGGTTATATTAGACTTAATTGTGAGTGCCAGCTAGCTCAGAGGTCACTAGAAGCTTTCTTAAATAAACAAGAAGGGATTAGTTTCTGACAACCGCATAAAACATGACAACTTTGTTTCCCAAGAATAAGAAATCAAATCTCTAGAGTCGCGGAAACAATAGATAACTATTTCACTCAGTCAATCGTGCATGCTTAGTTTCACCAGATGTGCAAGAGAAATAGAGAGACAGGCGTTTTCAATAAAAAAGGTATTTATTGAACAGTCTTCTTTCTCAAGCATTGAAAATGAACTGCTACAATAGTAGAGCTTACTATGAAGTACAATGCATATAATACGAACAGTATTATAAAGTAGTACTGTAAAAGCATGATATGGTTTCTAAGCCATAAAATGTATAAAATACATACAATGATAAAAGGATGACTAAAATACTCAACTGGTGCTTCTAAAATACGCCTACCCCGGTATACCTAACCTAAGTCTAGTAAGAGGGAGGGAGTATAAGAGGAGGAGTTTAAGTCTAGGAGTTCTCTGCCAGGAATCTGATTCTGATAATTCTCTAAACGGTCTAATCAGCTCCGTACCTTTGTTCTAGAATGAAGGATGTCTTGTATCTCGTTCTCGGGACTCGATTTCCGAGATACCCGCAAGGGTAACCTGGAAACACTGGAGCTGGATTTCTCGGCAGGAGAAACGACAGAGTCTGCTGGAGGGTCGGCTTCCTTCGGCACTTGCTGCTGCAGGGCGTCGGGCAAGTAGATAGTCGATCTGCTCCAAACCACCGTGTGTTTGTTTAGGCAAATCAAGGCATATTTATACTTTGAAGGTGCCGAGTTTGACCCATGTTTGGACTTAACGTCATTCGAAGGCTCATTTCTTGCAAAACGCCGGGAGTTCTAGGAGAACTTAATATTCAAGCAGGGGGAAGTCCCGAGCTGCCTAAGGCGGTTTTTTCCAAGAAAACGTTGTTAATTCTTGGAGATTAGTGGAAGTATTAGAAAACAATTTGAGAGAGAGGGCAAGAGACACTCTCGGTCCCCCTGGGATAAATGTATCAAACAAAAAGAGAGTGTAATGCGCAAATTTGGGCTGTATGGTTTAGGCCAAATATGGTAATGATTTCTATGCCTATATAAGGAAATGATAAAATATACCTATATAAGGGCATGAATCGGGAAATTTATACTAGGGTCCGAGATTAATTTACAACAGTATCTTCATTTCTAGACTCCATGAAAGCTTTGACTTCTGGCAATAGGGAACGGAATCTTCGAAGTATTCTTCCCCTGCTAAGCCATCGGATCTGAGTCACCATACTCAGCTGAAAGTTCTTCAAGGAACAATTTGAAGGTTCGGTGCTTCTTGGCCTTTGCACAAATTGAATTAATAATTTTACCAACAGGAGTCATCACATGATCAAATCCCATTACCTTGGCACATATTGGCTGTTGATGTATAATGCAATGGTAGTTTAATAACGGAGGGAAATCTGGATCTGCTTTACAATTGGCAATGAAGCCAGAATGACGCCCTATCATTGCGGGTGCACCATCAGTTGTTATCGCCACTAACTTTTTCAATGGGACATTTTGTTTCACAAAATAATTTTTCACCTCATTGTGGATGTCAGATCCTCTGGCTGTGGTTTTCAGAGGTAACAGAGTTAAAAATTCCTCTTTATAAGTGAAATCTTCAAAAACCATTCTAACAAAGATAGCCAACTGTGCAATATCGCTTGCATCAACAGATTCATCACATTGCAGAGAAAAATATTTACATGTCTTTAAATCCCGCTCCAACTGCTCTATCATGTTGACCGATAATGCAGATACCCTTCTTACCATAGTGTTTGACCCCAACTGCACATCTGAAGTGCCAGACATAATTTCAGGGCTATATTTAGGTCTTTGAATAAGGAGTGGGCCATTGGAAGCATTGCTTCCTTCACAATTGCTCCATCTGAAAATGTTGCTTTGTGCTTGATCAAGTGATGAGTAACTACGGAGGATGCTTCAGTTGCCGCAGTGGCTTTCTTTGTTGACTTTGTAAAAAAAAAAAAGATTGCTGTGTCTGCAATGCAGATTTCAGTTCATTTACTTTTTGTGACCTCAGGCTGCTTCCCTTAGGGAACTTCCTCTCAAAATGCATGTGCTTTGTTGAAAAATGCCTCTCAACATTGCCCTTTTTCCCCACTGCAACTTTTGCTCCAAAGATTAAACACACACAGTTGTCTTTGATTTATGTAAATAAAAATTAGTTCTCCCACTCTTGATGGAACTTGTAAGTCTTCGCCCTTTTGGAGGGACCTGGCTCTTCACCCATCATTGGTTGTTGAGGCTGTAGCAAGAGTAAAAATGTTGATGAAGTCCACATCCAATCCATAAAAGGCAAGAATACCACACGGACACCTTTAATAATGCTGTAATGCAGACCATTAAACCAAGGAAAAGACATTTTAGGCCCCTCCCTTCTAATACTGTTTAGCCAAGAAGAAGGGATTAATGCTCTGCAGAAAATGCACTAATGGTAAGGAGCCTGGCCCTGACAGGGTGCATATAGATATTTTTAAATCCAATATCCTTCTTTGGGCAACCATACGGTCGAGAGTGTGAAATGCAGGCTAGTGGCTTCCTGACTGCAACCTGGACCGAGAGTATTATTGTACCGATTTTCAAGGAAGGGGACGGGTGATGCAAGGTGTTATCACCCAATCTCCTTTATTGATTTGACAGCCAAATAGATGGGTAGGGTCCTTTTAGAGAGGCTGGAGACCTGGGTGGATGAGAATTATGTGCTTACGAATTCCCAATATGAACTTAGAAGAGAGATAGGGACCATGGAACAATGAATTAATTTACATCTTATTATTAGTAAATACACTCTTTCTAAAGGAGGGCACATCCATGTATGTTACACTGATTTAAGTAGTGTGTTTGACCTTGTATATCATGTAGAATTATGTCAGATGCTGGACAAAATGGGCGCCCTCAAAGAGATGACCATCTATATGTCAGAATTATATGACTGCTTGTCTGGTCGAGTGTGATATGATTCAAAAGGTGAATGTACAACATGCTTCAGGGTTACACGTGGGATTTAACAAGACTGTGTTCTTTCTCCCCTTTTGTTTTTCCTTGGGGTAGATTAATAATTGCAAAAGCTAAATGCTGATGCTCCTAAGGTTGGCAAGCGAGCACCCCCCCCCCGCACCCCACCTGTTCTCCTATACGCAGACAACTCGGTTTTGCTATCAAGTGCAATCAGGGGGCAGAAGCCAAGAAAAAAAGAGTGCAATTAGGGGGCAGAAGGCAAGAAAACGAGCACAATCAGGGGGGCAGAGGCAAGAAAAACTGCACAATCAGGGGGGCAGAAGCAAGAAAAATGGCACAAACAGGGGTGCAGAGGCAGGAAAAACAGCACAATCAGGGGTGCAGAGGCAAGAAAAACGGCACAATCAGGCGGGGCAGAGGCAAGAAAAACAGCACAATCAGGCGGGCAGAGGCAAGAAAAACGGCACTATCAGGGGAGCAGAGGCAAGAAAATATTTAGAAGAAATATACTCAAACCTTCAAGAGTAAACAGCCCTCTTGAGGCTCGTTGTCGGGGAGCCGCAGCAGGAGGAAAATCCAGACTGCAGTTACATTCCCAGCAGCAGCCTAAGCTCCATCAATGACAACCAATCATCTTTTGTGGGAGCAAGAATAAACCGCTTTTCTCGAACCTGGCATTCTTTGATATCAGAGAAATTGGTTCTGGACATTGTCGATCAAGGGCACCAAATTATTTTCGAAAGAAACCCTCTCGTACCACATTCCTTTCAGACTCCGCTGCCCAAAGTCCTGCTGAAACTACAAGCAATTTAAGAAGGGGTGATAAGCCTCCTAAAAAAAAATTAATAACCCAAGTGCTCTAACACCAGCATAGGCAAGGTGTCTATTCAATACTTTTTCTTGGGGGTTCCCAAACCAGATGGCTAGTTTTGTCCAGTATTAGACTTGAAGGACCTCAACAAATATGTGAAAAATATAAAATTAAAAGTGGTGACTCCAACAGATAATCCCAGAAATATCTTAAGGGAACTGGATGGTCACATTAGCATAGCAGGGCACATATTTTCAAGTGCCTATTCACCACAGATTTCAGAGATGTGTGAGCCTCACTTTGGGCAAAGAGCACTTCCAGTTCAACGTATTGCCTTTCGGACTGTCATCCACCCAGAGAGGCTTCACCGTGGCTCATTTACATTTGCTATGGGTGCATATGTTTCTTTACTGGTTATTAATTTCTATCTTCTTTTACCAAGTCTGAGGAACATGTCCAACAAATCATGCAAGTGCTGTCCTCTCTGGGGATGGTGTAACACAAAGAAAAATCACAACTTCTCCCATCTCATCAGAGAAAGTTCATCTGAATCTTCAACTTGGAGCAGACAAGGCTGTTTCTTCTGGTGAAGAGAATAACAACTTTACACTTTGAACTCCACCAGCTACTTCAGCAATAATTGGGTTCAGCCAAATGATGGTTGAATTTCCAGAGACTAATATCTTCCTGCATGGCAGTGGTTCCAAAGTCCCTTCTCAATCTGAAACCACTAGTTCATCATATTCTTAAATTACTGGTCCCCAGGTTCACTAGACTACAAGTTGAAATCACAATAACTCCAACAATAGTTCAACAGTGACAGTGGCGCTGGCTCCTCAGAATCTGCAACAGGGGGTTCAGATTTTAGACCCCCTTCCCCTGCCAGTGACAACAGATGCCAGTCAGTTGGGCTGTGCTGCTGGCTAGAGGGAATCAGGGGGCATAGGCAAGAATAACAATATGGGGGGCAGAGGCAAGAAAAACGGAACAAACAGGGGAGCAGAGGCAAGAAAAACAGCACAGTCAGGGAATAGAAGGCACGAAAAACAGCACAATCAGGGAATAGAAGGCACAAAAAACGGCACAATCAGGGGGGCAGAGGCACGACAAATGGCACAATCAGGGAATAGAAGGCACAAAAAACGGCACAATCAGGGAATAGAAGGCACGAAAAACGGCACAATCAGGGGGGCAGAGGCAAGAAAAACGGCACAAACAGGGGAGCAGAGGCAAGAAAAACGGCACAATCAGGGAATAGAAGGCACGAAAAACAGCACAATCAGGGGAGCAGAGGCAAGAAAAAATGAGTGCAATCTGGGGGGCAGAGGCAAGAAAAACGGCACAATCCGGGAATAGAAGGCACGAAAAATGGCACAATCAGGGGGACAGAGGCAAGAAAAACTGCACAATCAGGGAGGCAGAGGCACGACAAACGGCACAATCAGGGAATAGAAGGCACGAAAAATGGCACAATTAGGGAATAGAAGGCACGAAAAACAGCACAATCAGGGGAGCAGAGACAAGAAAAAACGAGTGCAATCAGGGGGGCAGAGGCAAGAAAAACGGCACAATCAGGGAATAGAAGGCACAAAAAATGGCACAATCAGGGGGTCAGAGGCAAGAAAAACGGCACAATCATGGGAGCAGAGGCACGAAAAACGGCACAATCAGGGAATAGAAGGCAGGAAAAACGGCACAATCACGGAATAGAAGGCACGAAAAACGGCACAATCAGGGGGCAGAGGCAAGAAAAACGGCACAAACAGGGGAGCAGAGGCAAGAAAAAAAAAAGAACTTACCTGCAGTGGAAGGCACGTCTCCTGGCTGCTTCTGGCGGTGGAAGTCACGTCTCCTACTGCTCCGCACTGGCACCCGTCGCACAATGGCAGACAGCGCGATGCCAGTGCGTTTTCAGTATGCGATGACGTCAGACTCTCACAAGGGAAGTCTGGAGCTCCAGGAAAGGAGCGTCATCGCGGCATCCTCTTCGCCCGAACCCAACCACAGATTAGCTCCAACCCGAGCGAAGGGCTAGACGAGCTACTCTCCGGGTCTCCGCAAGCTACCGGTAGCTCGCAATCGACCGGCTGGAGACCCCGGATCTAGAGCATGTGTTTACAACCGCCAAAAAATCATATAAAATGCATTTGAAATGGTTGTACACTGAAAAAATTAGCATTTTGTACAGTACACATTTAAAGGCAATGATTTCACTGTAAGCATATGATATGATATAATGCAAACCAAATGAATCACGAAATTTACATTTATGAAATGGCTCTAGATACAGAAAAAAGGTCGAGCCCATCCCATAGCAGAATATATAAGCTAGTCTGATTTGTGTTTTGGGTCAATATTGTTTCTAGGAAGTAGTCAAAGAATTCTTGTTGTCTAAGAATAGTTCTACTTTAAGCAGATTACTTTGTGCCAGAGTTCAGTATGTTTTGGAAAAAAGTCAAATAAATCTGTAGTGGAAATAGATTTTCAAACTTTGGAAGCTCTTGTTTTGAAAAAGTGAAGGTCGAATTTCAGAGTTCCAAAAGAATGCTGTGTGCTAATTTCAAAAGTTATTCTCGGTGTCAGGAGAAAACATTAAGTCATCAAGGCTGGCAAAGAAATTGTCTACCACAGTAGGTGAAAGTTCGACCACTTCATTAAGAAGGTCAATTGTGCAGAGATGTGAAGCATCGCCGTCAGCCTCATTAGCAATGTTCATAGCAGATGGTACCTGTGTGCCTGTTGATCCCCGTATCTCACCTTCAGTTGGATTTGCCGGTGAGATCTCAATGAATGCGGTCCACAGGATTGGTAGCCGTTGGGGGCAACACAACACATGAGCTGTTACCAGACCCAGTAATGCGTCAGCATCCGTTGGCATAACCGATGGTAATCTTGATCAAGTACACAAAGAGTGACAAAAACAATTAAAGGCATGGGCTCACCTCCCTCTTTCCATCTTGGGGAGGACAAACCTAATCAAGATGTCTATCCTGTCTAAATACACTTTTCTGTTTAATTCCATCGCCCTGGCTTTCGACTCCACTCAAATAGACAAATGTCAACGTGAGTTAAATTCCTTTGTTTGGAAATATGGAGCCACTAGACTGGCTTGGAAGAAGCTGAGGAGAAGGAGGGGAAAAAGGAGGGCTAACACTACTAGACCTGCAGTATTACGCATGGGCGTTCCAGCTATCTTTTTCTAGAATGCTCTTAAAGACACCATCAGTTTCTTCCAGAGGAGAG
Organism: Lissotriton vulgaris; assembly: GCF_964263255.1. Classification (NCBI taxonomy): domain Eukaryota; kingdom Metazoa; phylum Chordata; class Amphibia; order Caudata; family Salamandridae; genus Lissotriton; species Lissotriton vulgaris. The sequence goes on along the minus strand of NC_141685.1, from coordinate 1,666,907,153 downwards.
GTGTTTAGAGCCATGCTAGAAGGTGCTGATCTTCCACCGGACGGCTTCCTTTTCAAGTTTGGGGACCAGAAATTCTTTAAAAAAATTAAAATTAAAAATACTTCCATCACTGGCTAGAAGCTGGGCTAAAATGAGAAAGTGCACAGGGTTCAGCTACTTCTCAAACCTAGCACCTATGTGGGACTCGCCAGGTACTCCACTATGTCTTAAAGACAGACTGCCTAGTCCAATAAATCTTGCATTGGGGGGGGGATCTGCTGGCTAGCGACTCAATGGTGTCATGGGAAGAATTGCGGGAGAGAGTTGTGCCGGCCCTTTCGAGATTCAAACATATGCAACTGACCAGTTGGGCTCAGGCACTGAGTAGAAAGGGCATGCCCTTGGGAATTTCTAGTAATCTGGAAAATCAATTGATGACAAGATCAGGGGGAGGCAAGGAGGTTTCCTGCTGGTATTGGGCGATCCTGGAAGAGATAGACGGAGATTTCAAACTTGCAGAGGAATTATGGGGAGGAGAGGTTGGTGCTAATTGCGAACAGATGTGGTTGGATTCCTTTAGCCTATTATACCAGACTGTGAAGCCAGCATGGCTGAGGCGAAACCATCTTTTCACTTTACATCGAGCATATTTCTCCCCTCAAAAACTGGCAAAGTTTCTTCCTGAGAAAAAATGCAACAAATGTGACCTGTTAGAGGCATCAGATGTGCACATGTTTAAGGACTGTTCCGCTATCAGCCAGTTTGGGAAGAAGTGAAGGATGCCCCGAGCTCCATACTTAAGACTCCACTGTGTATTACACTCCCTTTAATCATCTTTGGGATTGACAAAAAAATCTCTGGGCAAGACAGATCTTTCCTCTTTTTTGCAATTCTCTTGGCAAGAAGACAGATATGCAGGTTCTGGGTGGATACTATACCCCCTACATACTCTGGGTGGTTGACGTCCCTATACGAAGTTTCAAAGATTGACCTGGCTAGATCTGGCAGTAAGAAAAAGCGTGCCTTTTGGGACCTATTGGTAAAATGGAGCTAGGATTTCCAGGATTTTTTTTCCCCCGGGTCCTATGATTATGCCTACTTTCTGCTCCAAGGACTTAAAGTAATGGTTCTTCCTGGCGAAATTGATGTCCTACTGGTTGCAATATACCTGATGGAGTATAGTAGGACGCCCATCTTGTGCTGGTTTTCCCTCTTCCGCCAGAAAGACATCTGTGTTTCGGTCTGAGTGCCAACCTGCCGATCTTTGGCCACGGATACATAGACACACAGTGGTGGTCGGTGGTTTCCTCACACAGGGGTAATGGCAAATGAGGACTTAAAAAAAAAAAAAAAAAAAAAAAAACGTTGGTAGTGTTAGACAGGTATCCAATAGTGTTAGACAGGTATCCAACACGCATTCCTCTCCACAAAGCAGGCATCGTAGAACAGATAGGATACAATCTTGCCAGATTGGTCTGAAATACAGGATTCATTTGGTATTCAGATCTCTCAAACGAGCCAAACCAAGGATCTGTGTTATGGGTTCACAATACCTCATGGCCTGGGCGCATTCTCCATGCTGACTTGGGTATCGCTGGTGGCCGGATTTGCCATAACGGAGCAGGAGGAATAAAAATAAGATTCCTGCTACGAGTCCCAAAATGAGAGGCAGGCCGCCGAACACAGAGTGTACGAAGTTAGGAAAAATGCCCAGGACTGCTTCAAAAGGTGCTAACAGTCCCGAAAAAATTGTCTTAAATATATGTGCAATACCGCTGGTATCAGACATGTTAAAGATACAACCTAACATTTCTGCAAAATGTATTGGGCAGTTTGTTGATAATGCATGTATCTCTGCAGATGACCTTGCAACTTGTAGATCATACGTCTCTCTGGACGAGGTCAGTGGCACAGTTTTTTGCAAAAGAATGGCTTTCATTCTGCTTAAAGTATCAATTTGTATAGAAGAGATATTCAGTGAAGGCCATAGTGGCAACTCCCCGTCTTTCTTGGTTTTCGGAAATAATACTTGCATACAACAAGTGACCCTGGCTGACACACTTACGAGATATGCTGTCCCTGGCATCATGCCACAACAGCTGTGATCATTCAACATTATGTAGCTACCATTGGAAAGCTGCCTAAAAATTGGACCTATCACTGCTGTGGGCGAGCCCTGCAGGTGGCAAGAAAGGTTATTTGAAGAACCCTTGCAGGCTCAGTGTAAATTAATACCTTGACACAATTGTGCACCGCTTAGTGAGTTTTCACAATTTTTACCACTAAAAAATACCTCCTTTCCCCCACTCCAACATTTGTGTGCGTATGGTAAATCCCAGGTCAACTTAATGTATTCTTTACCCAACCTTTCATACAAGCCTGCTGGTATGTGTTTTAAGCAATATTGAAACTGGAACGTCGTCACTGGTATTGTGATGTGCCATGTATTATCCATTCAACTGATGGTTTCTCAGAAACAGTCAATGGTAATCTCTCCAGTTTTTCTATGCTCAGCACCATATAGTCTGCTCCCCTCTGTGCCAACGAGATTTGTTTATCTGTAAGGTTAAATACAGTAAACAATGACGTAGTGTTGATTAAACGCCAAGACACATATCCAGAACGAAGGTTTTGCAACTTCCAGCCTAACAGTACTATAGAACGTAATTGAGACTGGCCATGTTGTAACATCAGCAAGTCCTGTTCCATTATATCTATGGCAGAGGATACAATGCTGTCCAAAGAATATATTCTGGACGACAGAGTTGTTAACTCATTGTCAACTACAGAGAGGGATTTCTCTAGGTTAATACGATCAATTTCTTGTATTCTTTCAGCAGTTTCATTTTGTGTGTCTTTCCATGCTTCATTGTATGCAGCGTATATACCGGCATATATGAAACGTTTATGACATGGATTACGAGGTCCCAGTAAGAATCCTCGTAAATCAACGCCATCTTTAAGCAAAGATAAGTGTTGTTTTATTTCTGGACGTGTGGATTTCTGCAGCCACTCAAGGCATACTTTTCCTACACTATAAGTTGTTATTATCCCTAGATGTTGTCTTTGGATATATCTTGGATCTGGCAGTGTTACTGTGAACCCTTGTGTCTTGCTCAGGAATCTACCTTGACAGTTATTTGTGTCTGTGGGCCAGATTAACCATTTTTTCCATTCAGGATTTGTTCTGTTTTGTTGTAGAATATAATTTAGGTCTACCTCCTCATCCGAAGTTAAATTACTATCAGGTGTGGACTTGGGTATGGACGGTTTGTTTAAATCTTTTATCTTAGCAATGCCGAGACAAGATGTCTGTTGAACAGTGTCATTTAAAAACATCATTTGTTCTGGGATGATGCAGGCTCTGAACAATGCTTCTAAACCTTGTACCTGCCAGTCTTTTGTGCCCCAAACAGTTTTAGTCTCAATGTTGTCTTTCCAAAAGTCAAAGCCTAAGGTGGACAGTTGAGCATAAAAGGCAGCAGAATACATTTGTTTAATATTTGTCAACATACTTTTCATGCCTGTCTTATTCACATTTTTAAAGTAAAAACTTTCTGGGTTTGTGACATTAAAACCTGTGAAATATGGACATTTTCTAACAAATGTTTTAGAACTACCTTTTGGAGGTGTTGGAAAATGTTCCCATTGATTATAAGTTAAAACATTTCTAGGGTTTGCAGATTTATGTAAGTAATGACCAAAATGATTAAAACAATACATTTCTTCATAATTTTGATGAACCTTCCAAGTATTCATGTTTTGTAAATTTTGCTGACATTTCTTAGTCTGCCATCATGTTATTAACAGTTTCAAAGTCCCAATCAGCAGAAAATGTGCTGGGTGAAATGAAATCACTCAAGGAAACCTTAAATTGGTGTGGAATTTTCAGCAGCTCGACAGGGCCATAAATGTCATAATCAGCTGTATCCCACGCTCTCCACCGGGTAGAGGAACCGCTGTGATGTTCACTGATGACAGGTCTCGTTGTTCGCAATGAGATGATTTGTGTGGCTTCAGGAGCAGGTTGATGTTCTTACTTGCTGTGTCCATTTTAATGAGTTTTCCATCTATCAACTTTCCCAGACTTAAAACAAGAATGAGCCATAGCAGGAGAAAAAATACACCTAACCCAATCCAAAATTCAACCCATGGTGAAACCAGATATGTTTTTGCAAGCTCTTGACCAAGTTCCATTAATTTTTCCTTGAAAGTTTTATTTGGTGGCGTAGTTTCAGGTTCACTGGGATCCTCAGAAAAGTTATCAAAGTTGATAAAATAGCCAGGGGGAGTTCTGTCAATAGTTGGTATTGCATCCGGATTATTTGAAATCGCTGGAGTTGCTTGATCCCTTGACATGTTAGTATAGTCAGATGCTACTTCATTGTAGACAGGAGTTTGACGAACTGTTATTTGGGTTTCAAGAGGCACAAGTTCCATGGCTTTGTTGCATAGTCCTTTTCTCACTTTAGAATCTTCAAAGGTGATGAGTCTTTCAGTTTGAACCTCTTGGATGGTAGCAAGATGTGGTCGTCTGCTACTTCTTGGGAGCCCACTGGGCCTACTACTTATTATCAGCCACATGGTGTGGTTTTACCAGGTCAAATGATACAAACCGGTTCTACTTTCTTCCAGCAAGGGGCAGCAGTAGCACTGTTCCTGATCCGTGGATTGCTAGTACAGGTACTGGTTTTCTGTAAGAAGGCCCAAATTCCTTCTTGTCCGCTATTTTCTCCCTGACTAGATCCCCAACCTTTGGAATCCAGACAGGTCTTGCTGGGACAGGTGATTTTTCTTCAGTGGTCATTGGCTTTTCGCTGGTATTGCTTAGACTTCTTCTCGTTTCATTTAAGTCCTGTAAAACAGCCAAACGATCTTTGATATCAAAGGGTTTTTCTTCCACCACTGAAGTGTGACTATCAAGATCTTCAACCAACATTCTAGTACCAAAAAGGATGTCATAGGGAGTGATTCCACCCAGAGAATTTCTTGGCAGGTTATTAAGACTACGTTGGACATTTATTAGATGTTTGACCCACCCATCACCCGAACCGAATACCCTAGCTGTTATAGATTGCTTTATGTCATGGTTTTTTTCTCTCCACAGCCGAATTTCCCCCAGGATGGAATGGATTCGAAAACCACAATGCAATGCCCAAACTGGCCATGGCCTCCTTGTAAGACCTAGAGCTAAACGCAGGACCCTGGTCAGAATGTAGCGTGCCGATTGCCTATGTGCCGATGAAGACTTGCAAATCTTTTATAACAGTTCGGGCTTCAGCCGATCTCTGAGGCCACATCCAAATGAATCTTGTGCATAAATCTACTGCAACCATGATGTATTTATAGTTGCCATCCCTTTGTAAGGGACCACAGTGGTCCAGGTAAACACTTGCTAATGGTTTAATCTGAAATTAGAAGGGGGGTCTGCGCTGGGCGTTTCACTGTTGAAACTTTCATTTTCTGGCAGATTTCATATTCTAAAACATAGTTTCTGGTTTGTTTCCTCATGCGCGGCCACCAGTATCGTTGTTTTAATAATGAAACTGTGGCAGACACACCTGCGTGTGCAGAGGCAAGACCTTTGTGTGCTGCTAAAATTATTCCTAACCTGTGTTCCAAGTTTGGGATTACTCTATCCCCCACTCCAGGTATTCGAGCAAAAGGAACATTATTTGCATCAGTTATATATGAGTACTTGAGTGGAAAGCCTTTTGGTAATGTTTTACCACTGTCCTTTATTGAAGCAGTAACAGCTTGCATTATGTCGCTGTCTATTTTTGTTTTTGAACGAGTGATTGCAGCTACAGAAGCGGTTTGCACAGCTGCCTTCGCGGCTTCATCAGCCAATGAATTTCCTTCAACGTGAACACCATCACGCTGATGACTCAGTGTATGGATCATGTGAGTCTTTTGTAGTTCTTTCTGCAAAAGAACTACCTGTTCCCAAAGCATTTTATGCTTGATTGTGCCACCTTTTGCGTCTTTAAAACCAATTTGAACCCAGTTCTGCAGATATTCGTTGTAAGACCGTGCGCAGTAATACGAAACGCTCACTAGGAGTGTGGGGAATTTGCGATCGGAATTATCAAGCACCATCTTGAAGGCTTGGCGTTCAGCTCGCGGAGTTGTACAGTCTCCGAGATTGAGTTTTTGTGACCATAGGTCTGAATTTACCATCGCGCCAGCGACCTTTAACAATCGCGCATGCTGCACTATAAGCTTGTTTACCCCTAATCGCGGGCTGTGCTGATTCGTCTGTATATACTATACAGCCGTAATGTTCTAGAGGTAGAATTTCAGTAGGCAGAGGACATTCTTGTTCGTATTGGAGAAATTCTTGTGTCTTCAAGTAAGGGTCAAAAACGTATGCAACGTCTGTTGCAGCAAGAGAATTAACCCATTGTATCCATCCTGGATGAAGAGCTTTTGCATTTGGAATGCTTGCCTTTGTCACTGCCTCTAAGGCAGGTACAGGTGTATAGACTTTTATGCATTTACCCTGTGCAAGGGCTCTCTCCTTTGCTACAGCAGTCTGAACCGCTGTCAGAATTTCTTCTGTTGAAGTGAATTTCATTTCAGCTTGTGTGTACAAGTGTGATTTGTAAGCTATTGGTACCTTTTCACCTTTATTAAAGGTTAGGTATGTGAATCCGCATCTCCCTGGGATGATTCGGATTACAAGGTTGTGTACATTGTCGCGTGTTTGTAAATGTTTTGTTGCCAACAAGTCCGTTTGTACTGAACACAAAATTTCTGTGTGTTTTTGAGTCCAATTAGTTGGTTTGAAATCAGGTTTGATTAGTTCGTAGAGAGGTTTAACCCTTTCTGCGTAATTCAAAATGTAAGTTCTTCCGAAGTTTAGGAATCCTAGACTTGACCAAGTTTTTCAGCGTTTTTGGAGCTTGGAGCAGCGCACATTTTTCTAAAAAGTTTGCTGCTAGGCTTTTGCCTTCACTTGAAAGTTCGTATCCCAAGAACAGGACGTTAAGGTGGGAAATTCTTGATTTTTTAAAGTTGAATTGATGCCCTTCAGAGGCAAATCCAAGTATTATGGTGTTCACCCTGTTCAAGTGCCTGTCCAAATCATCATCTGTAAGATAGATGTTATCGACATAAGATAATGCCTCATCATCATAGGTTTGTAGTAACTCTGTTACTCTGGCTGTAAATAATCCAGGACTGTTCTTGAATCCCTGGGGAAGACATCAAAAGTGTTGTTTTGTCCCCATTATCGAGAAAGCGGTCAAAAACCTACTTTCTGGTGCAATGTTTTGACAGAAGAAACCGTTTGAAATATCTAATGTAGTTTTATATTTTTTGCGAACTATGTTATTTATCAGTGCTGCACTGTGTGCATTTTGTACTGCACATGTTTTGCAACAAGAGTTTAAACGTCTGTAGTTCAAAACTAGACGATATGTATTGTCTGGTTTGGAGACCGGAAACAAAGAATTGTTCATTGACGAGGTGCATGTTTCATTCACCCCTTGGTATTCAAGTTGATCTAAGATCTCCCTGACTTGTTTTTAGGTCTCGTGACCTATCAATGCGCAAGCATTGAGGTCCTGAGACTATAGGGCTTTAAACAGACTTTAACTGACTGGCGATTTGGTCCTGTGCCCGTGCGCTTTTAGGTCAATGCGCAAGCGTATTGACCTAAAATGCGCGTGCACAGCATCAAATTGTCAGCCATCTGTTGCCCAGCTTGGTGCCGCTCCACCCCCTGCAGCATCAAAGGCTTTCACGGCCGGCCAGCCGTGCTTTCAGTTTCACGGCCGCCCGGCCGTGTGAAGTGCTGCTGTGTCGCTTTTCTCCTCCCCCCTCCCCACAGCAATGCCCTCCGTCTTGTTTCTCTCTCTCTCTTCAGCTCGTCGTGAACTAGAGGGGGCCAAGAAAATAGGTTCATTTGCTTCCCGAAAACACAGTGCCTGTGAACCGCACTCTCAATAAATTCCAAAAAACTATTCTTTCTGCTGAACTCTTTTTCAGTCTCTGTTACTTGATGGAATAAGTAACTCGCGGGAATGTCTCGAAACCACATATTTAATTGCGAATAAATTGCGTTCTACAAATCTCAGTTTGGCTCGCTTCTCCCCCTTCCTGTCACGCAGTCAGGCACATCTCTGGGATCTGGGAGGACTGTTCACTTCTCGTTGTTTTCTTTTGCAGCTTCAATCCGTTTAGTTATGGTATGCCGAGTTGAGGAGATTCCAGGGGGCACACAAAAGGGAAACGAGTTTGACACTTTACGTAGCTGTTGCTGGGGGCACACCCCCTCCCCCACTGCTGTAGGTATCTGCACCCTCCTTACCCTTCCTGTTGCTGTCTGCCCCCCATTGAGAATGGTCGCGCACTGCTTCTGCATCAGAGCAGAGTGCCGGGAATGACCTGGAATCAGGTACCGGACAATGACGAGCAGTTTGTGCCAGACTATCAGGCTGAAAATTGTAAGTACCCCATTCAATGAAGTCAGTGCATGGTCCCTCCGAAGTGGCACTGCATCCGCCTGGGTACTATCCCAGAACAATGCTGCTCTCTGCTGCCACATTGCCGCTGTGGGGTCATTCTTCTACATTAGCCACAGGCCATGCCACGCTTTACCTACGTGGCCACAGTCTCGCTCTGTAGATGCTCTCTGCCGCTCTCTATCCCTCTTTGTCTCCCTCTCTTCCTCTGTACCTTATCTGCATTTTTTTCTCGGCCTCTACCTACGAACTGCGCTTGTTCTCCAAGTCTGTCCGCGTTTGCAGGGATTCTAGCAAAACCACCATGCTGTCTCGGTCTGCAGCCTCTCTAGCAACTCTTCACCTCTTTACCTTTGTGTTTTTTTATTTCTCTTTCTAGCTTTTTCAGCCTCTTTCCCTCTGTCCGCCTTTGTTTCTCCAACATTTTCTGTCTTGCTTTCTTTTCTCACTTATACGTTATCTTTGTTTGTTTCTTCCTTTGTCTTTTCTTCTCTTTTTCTCTCTCCGCTAAGCTGCCTCTGCGTACTATGAGTATGTAGCAAATCTTCTTTTCTTTGCGTCTCATACTGTCTCTATTTTACTTTATTTCTTAGTTGTTCTTTGTCTCCCTCATTATTTTTTCTTTTTCCTCTATGTTTTCTTAGTTTTCTATCTTGCTACTTTGATCTCTTGCTATTTTTTCTGTTCCACTTTTATCTTCCATAATTTGCCTCCTACTTCTTTTTTTCATCTCTCCATTCTATGTTAATTTTTCCGCTTTCATTCTCTACTTTAAATGAGCATTATGATGAGTGATAAAACATTTGTTGGCAATTTGTTAATCCTGTAAGCATCCCTATCGTTTTTCCGTTAAATTGTAAAATCTAACCTCTAATATGTACGGTTACATGTCTTTCCATTGATTTACAAATGGAGAACTCCAAGTCTAGCCCTAGACCTTAGCCTACACTTATCCTTTACCCTTATCCTGTTTACCAGGCCGGTCGCTCCCCTCACCGCCACGCAGCCCCCTGTGTGACCACTGACCGCTGCTGCATTGTGTCTGCCTGCGTTAAGATTGACTGTGCCCTCCTTCTCTTCTGTACCCACGAGTGAGTGATTCTAATGCCCAGCTCTGCTGATACAAGGCTTCTAGACAATATACACAACCACCCCATCCACCACCGCATCCACCATCACCACATCCACCGCATCCTCCACCACCACATCCACCATCACCTCCACATCCACCATCACATCCACCATCACCACCACATCCACCATCACATCCACCACCACCACCACATCCACCACAACCACCACCCCATCCACCACTACATCCACCACCACATCCACCACAAACAAACAACCCATCCACCACCACCACCACATCCACCACCACGTCCACCGCATCCACCACCACCGCATCCACCATCACATCCACCACCACCACATCCACCACCACCACCACATCCACCATCACATCCACATCCACCACCACATCCACCATCACATCCACATCCACCACCACATCCACCATCACATCCACATCCACCACCACATCCACCACCACATCCACCATCACCTCCATATCCACCATGACATCCACCGCCACATCCACCACCACCACCACATCCACCACCACGTCCACCGCATCCACCACCACCGCATCCACCATCACATCCACCACCACCACATCCACCACCACCACCACATCCACCATCACATCCACATCCACCACCACATCCACCATCACATCCACATCCACCACCACATCCACCATCACATCCACATCCACCACCACATCCACCACCACATCCACCATCACCTCCATATCCACCATGACATCCACCGCCACATCCACCACCATCACATCCACCACCGCCACATCCACCACCACATCCACCACCGCATCCACCACCACCACTTCCACCACCACCACTTCCACCACCACCACTGCATCCACCACCACCACATCCACCACCACTACATCTACCACCACCACCACCACCACCACTACATCCACCACCACATCCACCACCACCACCACCCCATCCACCACCACCACCGCATCCACCACCACCGCATCCACCACCACATCCACCATCACCACCACATCCACCATCACCTCCACATCCCCATGACATCCACCGCCACATCCACCACCACCGCATCCACCACCACACCCACCACCACCACACCCACCACCACTACATCCACCACCACCACCACCCCATCCACCACCACCACCCCATCCACCACCACATCCACCATCACCTCCACATCCACCATGACATTCACCGCCACATCCACCGCCACATCCACCACCATCACATCCACCACCGCCACATCCACCACCACCGCCACATCCACCACCACCCCCACCACCACCACCGCATTCACCACCACCGCATCCACCACCCCCACCACCACTACCCCCACCACCACTACATCCACCACCACCACAACCACCACCCCATCCACCACTACATCCACCACCCCATCCACCACTACATCCACCACAACCACCACCCCAACCACCGCATCTACCACCACCACTGCATCCACCACCACCACCACCACCACATCCACCATCACCTCCACATCCACCATCACCTCCACATCCACCATGACATCCACCACCACCACATCCACCACATCCGCATCCACCACCACCACCACACCCACCACCACTACATCCACCACCACATCCACTACATCCACCACCCCATCCACCACCACCACCCCTTCCACCACCACCACCCCATCCACCACCACCACCGCATCCACCACCACCACCGCATCCACCATCACCACATCCTCCGCATCCACCACCGCATCCACCATCACATCCACCATCACCACCACATCCACCATCACATCCACCACCACCACATCCACCACAAACAAACAACCCATCCACCACCACCACCGCATCCACCACCACCGCATCCACCACCACATCCACCGCATCCACCACCACATCCACCATCACCACCACATCCACCATCACATCCACCACCACCACCACCACCACCAAATCCACCATCACCTCCACAACCACCACCACATCCACCATCACCTCCACATCCACCATGGCATCCACCACCACCACATCCACCACATCCGCATCCACCACCACCACCACACCCACCACCACCACTACATCCACCACCACATCCACCTCAACCACCACCCCATCCACCACCACCACCGCATCCACCACCACCGCATCCACCATCACCACATCCACCGCATCCACCACCACCGCATCCACAACCGCATCCACCACCACATCCACCATCACCACCACATCCACCATCACATCCACCACCACCACATCCACCATCACATCCACCACCACCACCACATCCACCATCACCTCCACATCCACGATGACATCCACCACATCCACCACCACCGCATCCACCACCACCACCGCATCCACCATCACCACATCCACCGCATCCACCACCACCGCATCCACCATCACATCCACCATCACCACCACATCCACCATCACATCCACCACCACCACATCCACCACAACCACCACCCCATCCACCACTACATCCACCACCACATCCACCACAAACAACAACCCATCCACCACCACCACAGCATCCACCACCACCGCATCCACCCCCACATCCACCGCATCCACCACCACCGCATCCACCACCACATCCACCATCACATCCACCACCACAACATCCACATCCACCATGGCATCCACCACCACCACATCCACCACGTCCGCATCCACCACCACCGCATCCACCACCACCACCACTACATCCACCACCACATCCACCTCAACCACCACCCCATCCACCATCACCACCGCATCCACCACCACCACCGCATCCACCATCACCGCATCCACCGCATCCACCACCACCGCATCCACCACCACATCCACCATCACCACCACATCCACCATCACCACCACATCCACCATCGCATCCACCACCACCACCGCATCCACCATCACCGCATCCACCACCACCGCATCCACCGCATCCACCACCACCGCATCCACCACCACATCCACCATCACATCCACCACCACCACATCCACCACCCCCACATCCACCATCACCTCCACATCCACCACCACCACCGCATCCACCACCACCACCACACCCACCACCACTACATCCACCACATCCACTACAACTACCACCACATCCACTACAACCACCACCCCATCCACCACTACCACCACCATCGCATCCACCACCGCATCCACCACCACATCCACCGCATCCACCACCACATCCACCGCATCCACCACCACATCCACCATCACCACCACATCCACCATCACATCCACCACCACCACCACATCCACCACCACATCCACCATCACCTCCACATCCACCATCACCTCCACATCCACCATGACATCCACCGCCACATCCACCACCGCCACATCCACCACCATCACATCCACCACATCCACCACCATCACATCCACCACCACATCCACCCCAACATCCACCCCCACATCCACCATCACCACCACCACCACATCCACTACCACATCCACCACCACCATATCCCCCAGATCCACCACCACCACATCTATATGTGTGTGGCTCTGTGTGTGTTTAGGTGCAAATGCAATGTTCTTGGATTTTCGTCACAATAAAATACACTGAACATAATCTTCACAAAAGTTATTTACAAACGTTTAAGCTATTGCCATTATAAATTACAATAACTTTTATTTAAGTATTAACTATTTACAAAATTAAAAGCCATTGTTATTTGTAATATCAATACATCTAAGTCACGTAAATACAACACACATTGCATTACAAATGCTATAGGTGTCACATTTGCAAAAGTTAAAACTATTGACATTGTAACTGACAAAGCTATTAATTTTGCTACTTTCAAAACCAACACATAAATAAAAAAAGTGTCATTTAGAATACCAATAGCTCAAACTTTCCTAATGCGAGACCTATTGCATTTCCAATGCTTGTTTAGCTTACTGCTTTACTGGATACTGCCTCTGAGCAGTAGGTTGATTTTTCAACTGGATTTTATGGTGGGAGAGTCCTCATCCCATCCCACATGATTTTTATATAATGCTGGTGCCTGGGCCACAGCCCATTTCCTGACATAGGTATATTTTTCATGAATAGGAATATGATTAGAGAAGGCTGGCATAATTATTTCTTTGCCATGTGGGCACTCCCTGACAAATTCAGGTGGCCAATCTTTTTCAGCCAGAAGGAGGTCATAACCCTTAGATAGTTTTTCCCAAAAGAGTGCTTTTATTTTTCTAGTTATGTCCCCCTCTATCCGGAGTGTTACTTCATATAACGTATGTGGTACACTAACCCTGGTGTCAGCAGTTTCAACCTGAATGCATTCATTCAGATACACTGTCTCCAGATGATCTTTCAGGATCCTGCGAGCTATGGTGACTTCTGCTGCGCTGTCCAGCATTGTCTGGACCCACTCCCCGTTCTTGAGTTGTGTCCTCAGATACTCGGCATGTCTGATTTTAATACCCGCTACCTTCATTTTGGAGAATTGAGTTTTCTTATTTTTTGGAACGTGTTGATCGTCTTTGGACTTCACACGTTCTTTTTTGTGTTCCGATCGTCCTCTTCTTTCGGATTTCTGCGAGGAAGTCTGAAAGGTACGAGAGGATCGTGTATCAGTATCTTGATATCTATCCGGCTTTCTTAAATTATCCCTATTTCTAAGGTTATACCTCTTTTCAGAGTGCTCCTTTTGAGGAGATCTACCTCTGGATTGAGAGCGCTTTTCTATAGGAAGTGACAGTCTACTATTTTCCCATTTCTTTTTAGGAGTAGTTAGATTATTATTATTATTATTATTATTTTTAAACAGATTCTATTGACAGATTGCACATATATTGCAGCACTCCGGACTCCGAAGTTAACTGCACATCAAATATAGAACATCAAGAAATTGGCAATCCATACAGCATTTTGGATGCAAATGATTCATCAAACTGAACAACTCCCCTCTCCCCCTCCCAACCACCAAACCCCCCCCCCACCCGGATTCCACCCATCCCGGTCACAGTTAGATCATTTTTGATAAAAACTTTTTCAGGATTTTCTGTTAGTTCGGGCTTTACAGGTTTCCCTCCCAAACTATCTCTTCCTAGTTCTTCATAGGATTTTTCAATAATTCTGGCAAATTCATATGGTTGCTCCGTAATATCAAGTTCTTTTAATTTTTGGCGGATTGCCACGGATGCTGCTTCACCTTTAATGTTAGCTAATAAAATAGCTGAGACCTGTTTGAAATCTTTCAGTAATTTCATACCAAGATTCAAGGCTGGTTCTGGACCGTATTCATTTTGAATCTGTCTCAGAACGTCTGGTATCACCGCCATAGACGTGACACCATGTGTTTTTGTGTAGATTGAAGCAAAGACTGTACCCCAAGTGTCACAGTCCTCCACCTGTGGTGCAATCCCCATTGGTAAACAGATTGTTAGAATCCTGTGTTTTTCATGAGGTGTAATATTGGGAAATACTGCCTCTATTTGAGTAATTTTCTGGGCTAACCAGAATGGAATGGGTTCCCTTTTTGCGGGCAATTTACCAATGACTGATTGTATAGTCTGTGGAGTGATTTTGTTTGTGTTCCCCTGATGAGGGGTGTGCTGTGGAATTCTAATAGCAGGTTGGACTGTTAAAGTCCGCATGACATATTGTACCAATTGTTGATGTATTTTAATTAATTGTTTTAGCTGAGCTAACAATTCTACATCTGACATTCTTTCAATGTTAGGATGTGGTGTATAGCTGGCTAGTACCGGCCATGTTGCTCCTGGTCTACCTAGTGGACCGAGCCTGGTAATGTGATTTTGATGTTGTAGGGTGCCTTTAAACCAGAGCTGATGCTCTTGGTAAGTTAGTGGAATTTCAATGTCTTCGAAAGGAAAGTATTCCGCTGGATGTTCCTCCATCTTGTAGAAGTGGAACACGTGTTGTTGGATTTGCTTGTGGAAAGACAATCCATGAATAGAATACCTCTGTCTGTCGATATTCATGTGTCTCTATGACGAATATAACTGTACCACCTCTCGGTGATAGGTCATTTTCTATAAGCTTTACAGCTATGGCTTTTCTTACGTTTTTCGGGATGATTATAGCATCCCCATCGTCTTCATTAAACCCTGTGGTGTCTAAACCTGGTTGATGAGTTCCAGATCCACCAGCTTCGGTGTTGTCGTTATTCAACATTGTTTAATGAAAGCTTGCAGAGCAAGTTTCAAGGAAATAAAGATAAGGTGCACAATATTTTGGAACACTGTATCCTTCAAAGTTGAACAAAACCAAAAACTAATACATAGGATTTTTCGTCCTACTCAGTTTAAGGCGGATATTTCATCCTTTAACCCACTCCAGACGTCTATTGGAGTTTTTACGGGAAAAAGGTGTCTCTGTGAAAAGCACGACTGAGTTACTCTAGTATCTAGCGTTACATTAGTGCCTTACCAAACGTTGGGCGCCATGTAGTGTAGTTCTTATATTCCCAATAGGCTCTGTGCATTGGAATAATATATCCTATAGTTTAGACTTAGGACTGAGGTCGACTAGGTCTCTATCGAATATATTAGACCTAATTGTGAGTGCCAGCTAGCTCAGAGGTCACTTGAAACGTTCTCGAATTCACAAGAAGGGATTAGTTTCGGACAACCGCATAAACATGACAACTTTGTTTCCCCAAGATAAAACTGATCTTCAGAGTCGTGGAAACAATAGATAGATATTTCACTCAGTCAATCGTGCATGCTTCGTTTCACCAGAGTTGCAGAGAAATAGATAGACAGGCGTTTTCAATAAAAGGATTTATTGAACAGTCTTCTTTCTCAAGCATAAGAAATGAACTGCTACAATCGTAAAACTGGTTGTAAAATAGAACGCATACAGTATAAAAAGTAGAATAAAATAATACTGTAATAACATTGTATGGTTAATAAACTATAGATAAATACATACATAAATAACAGAGGCTAAAAGTACTCAACTGGTGCTTCTAAAATACGCCTAACCCGGTGTACCTAAGCTTAGTATGAGAGAAGAAGTAAGTGAGGTGGGGCATAAATGTAGTATTCTTTTGCCGAGAATCTGTCCAAGATTTCTCTTAGGGTCTAATCAGCTCTGTACCTTAGTTTAGAATGGAGAAGGTCAGTCTCTGGACTCAATTTCCCAACAACCCGCAAGGGTAGCTTGGAAACACTGGCGCTGGATTTCTCGGCAGGAAAAAAAAGACAGCGTCTCTCTCAGTGCGTCTGCTGGAGGG
Source organism: Lissotriton vulgaris (assembly GCF_964263255.1). Classification (NCBI taxonomy): domain Eukaryota; kingdom Metazoa; phylum Chordata; class Amphibia; order Caudata; family Salamandridae; genus Lissotriton; species Lissotriton vulgaris. The sequence goes on along the minus strand of NC_141685.1, from coordinate 1,666,890,420 downwards.
TCGGCTTCCTTCGGGACTTGCTGTAGCAGGACGCGTCGGGCAAGTAGATAGTCGAACTGCTCCAAAACACTGTGTTTGCTAAGGCAAGTGTGGGCATATTTATACCTTGAAGTTGCAGAGTTTGACGTAAAGGTGGACATAAGAACGTCATCAAAGAGTCTTAATTATTTGAAAACTCCACGAGTTCTTGGACAAGTCAGTTCTCGAGCAAGGGAAAGTCCCTAGCTGCTGAAGCAGAGTTTTCCAAGAAATCGTTGTAGATTTTCAGAACTAGTGGAAGTAGCCCTGCCGTATTTGGACTGCATGAGCTATGCCTAAATATAGTTATGATTTCTATGCCTATATAAGGATATGGTGATTTATACCTATATAAGGACATGAATCGGGAAAATGACAATAGGGTCCTAAAATGATACATAATGTCAGAAAGGTTGTGACAAGTTTTGGGGACTTAAGAGAACCTTCCATATGAGAAAGTGCAGTTCACACAGCAGGAAGGGAGGGAGTGAGGGTTGGTTAGAAATTTGTGGTTTTATAGATTCCCTACCAGAAAAGGAGTTACCATAGGTAAGTAACTTGTTCTTCTGGAAGAGACTTCTAACTGCAGACTCCTTACCTTCTAATAGATACAACACTAATAAGCTCTACAGTGTAGTGGCTGCAAACTAACCTAAATCAAGAAGTCCTGCACGACCGAGCAGGCATAGTGTTCCTCTCAACGAACCTGACATCCAGACAGTAGTGCTTTATGAAAGAATGGAGTGATGCCCATGGCTGCCATATGCCATGGACAATTGATTAATTAAATAAACAATTACTTGGTCTTGAGACCAAGTAATTGCTTATTAATTGATTATAATGTCCTACTTGGTCTCGTATTGACAAACCCCTCCTCTGTATATGTCAAAGACAGGCATCCATGTGCTAATGCAGTAGTCCAGGGTTGCTTCTTCGCCGATGCACATCATATTTCGGAAGCCGAGTACAATCAATGAAGAAGTTTCTCTTCTGCACAGCTTTGCTCGCGCAAAAACGAAAAGCTGACTGTCCAGTTGGTGGTCCTTGGTCCGATTTATACAAACACTGTGGGCATTCTTTGGATCTAAATGATGGAGTCTCTCCTCCTTACAGGAGTGGGTTGGAACACAGAAGGCCAGAAGGGTGATCACTTGACAGACATGGAATGGATCCACCACCTTGGGTAAGAAGGAGGCATGCGTTCATAGGACCAGTTTGACCTGAAAGACAATAGTATAAACAGGGTAGGCTGAGAGAGCCTGAAACGTGCTCACTCTCAGATTCGACGTAATGTCTACCAAGAAGACAGTCTTGAGACTCCGTGCCCAGTCCAGGGCCACTAGGATAACGTGTGCCCGGTCAGTCTTTTGTCTTCTTGAGGGCCCAGGGCAAGAGTGGTATTGACAGAAAGCCATACAGGAGTCCAGAGTTTCACTCCAAGCAGAATGTTTACCCTAGCAAGTGCTGCTTGGGCACTCCAAAGTGCAGAAGTGCAGACACTGTGCATTCTCAGAAGTGGAACACAGATGAGCCAAGGTTCTCCCCATTCTTGGAAGAGATCTTGCATCACCTTCGGGTGTAGAGGTGGGTGATGCTTGTCCGGGGAGAGATGGTATCCTGCCTCCTAAAGGATGGCTGTGCGCTGAGTGGGGTGCACTAAAGAGGTTTGGTGAGGTGGCGAACTGGATCGAACTGTGCCCTTTCTGTCCACGTGGCCTGCTGGGAGTCTTTACCTCTGCCACAAAAAGGCTAGGAAGCTCATTGACTTTGTGCAGATAGGTGGATATGGGAGGAATGTTGATGGCGGTAGGCAGCAGCCAGACCCAAGGATCGAGCCATGACCCTACTGTCTTTAAAGTGCTCCAACAATGCATCCGCCTTGTCAATAAACAGGCACAAACCATTGAAGAAAATATCCAAAAGGCTTGATTGGACAGCTCCTGAAAATCCAGTGGACTGCAGCCAGGTGTGGTGCCCGATAGCCACCGTGGAGTCCTTTGCCCTGCCCATGAAGTCAGTGTTTAATCCGCACATTATCATGAATTTTGCCATGTCCCACACATTGGATATGGCTAAGGTAATGATCATTTGGGCTTCACCAGGAACCAGGGGGAGCACTTGTGCCACCGAATCCCACAACATGTGGCAATAGTGGACCAGAAAACACAAGGTATTAACCGACAGCAAGGCCAAGCTGGTGGATGAAAAGATCTTTATTCTGAGCGTGTCTAAAATCTTGGAATCTGTCGGGGGGAGGGGGGGAGGGGGAAAAGCTGTTAAGTTGACCCTCGCCGAGGAAGCCAGCACCACCAAATTTCGAAGTGGCAGGCTGGGTGTCAGGACTAGGGTGGCTTGCGGTCTAGGGCCCGCCCCACGTCATGTACCATGTCCTAGGCATTTGTGTGGAAAGGTACATTGTTTTCCTTCTAAGGGGCGTTGGTGGTTCAATTGTACAACTCTATGATGTACTGTGGTGTAATGTGCTTCTTATGTCCTGCAATGTGCACATTGTATGGAGTTTCTTCCCCTGTCCGCCTAATGCGTTAGATTTGGCACCCTGAACGCGTCCGCGAGATGCGTGAGGTTTGGTAGCCTCAACGCGTCCGCGAGATGCGTGAGATTTGGCAAGCGGCTTCAAGTCGTCCGCGAGATGCGTGGGAAATGGCAAGCGGTCGCATAAACACCGGGCATAGTCACGTCAACGTATGCGACCACGCCCAAACCCCTTTGCTCACTATTCCAGGGATTTTGAAGGTGTGGCAGCTTCCTCCTGATGCTCTGTTTTGAAAACAGAGCTTGGGAAGCATTTTTTGGTTCTCGTTGCAGCAAACGAGTAGTATCCAGCAGAAGGTCCATTGGAGAAGGCGATTCCAGTTGAAAGGTTGCAGTGGAGAAGTTGGCAGATCCTGTAAGTTTCATCTCCGAGGTTTTGGATTTCTGCAGCCACGCCCTTCTATTGAGTAGAGTAGGTCGTACTCTACAGGTAGGACCAATTTAGGTTATTTAAAAGGCTCAAATTTGGCGCAATCATTGCAAAAGTGCTTTTAGAATGTTTCTTTGGGAAAATTAAAACATTCATTGTTTCCTTTGATATTATTCCATGAGAGTTTAGACTCAATCTTCTTGAGTTCTTCTTTGAATAGTTTTTGGTCGCTATTCTTACCTGGCGCACTTCATTTTGCAGTTTATTAGCAAAAGGATTTATTTTGCTTAAAGAATTATATTCATGTGCAGTTTTTTGGTTTGAAGATTCCCAATGTAAAGTGAATATTTACAAGGTAAAGAGACATTTGAGGTTACCAATGTAAAGCAGATATTTACAAGGCAAAGAGACATTTGTGGCTATCATCGTAAAGAGGTTATTTACAAGGAAAAGAGTCATTAAGTCTTTTGTAACCCTGAGATGCTAATGAGTTTGTTAATGCGCAATTCAAGATATTGTTATGTTTGATGACTTTGGAGTTAAGGCTGAATTTAAAGTCAAAAAGCCTTTTAATTTAAGAAGCAATTTTAGTTACTAGAGTTGTTGCAGAGTTTCGAAAATATTAGAAAAAACTTGCAGCATTAACTTTTCCTTTTCAGATCTCCCTCCCTGCTGTTCCCTACCCAACACCCTTTCCCCCCGCTTGATCACTTCAATATTCTGTGTATTTACTACAATCAGAATTGGAAGTATCGAGAGGTGGGCCCTTATATCAACTCAACAGATCCTGAGGAAGACCTCGTCTGACAGAATAGTGAGCCCACGAATTCTTTTCCTCCCGATCTGTCTGAGTTGCCATAATGGCCACCATCGAGGATTTGATGGCAGTAATTGTAAAGATGCAGGCTGATTTAAATGAAACCATGAATGCAACCACGTTATTGGCCGAAAAGGTGGAAAATATACAACTTCAGAGTACTCCACTTCCTGATGAGGTTCAGGATACTGGTGCAAGAGCTTCTACTAACATTTCAGTCACTGTTCCACCGCAAATTCCTTTAGCTTCTCCTGAACGTTTCTCGGGGGATCCTGCGAAAGTGCAAACATTTCTAACACAAATTGAGTTACATTATTCCTGTAGACCAGCCGCCTTTCCTCCCCCTCAATCTAGGATTGCGTTTCTAATTTCCTATCTGTCTGGAGATGCTGCTAATTGGGCAGTTCCATTAATTAGGCAAGATAGCGCTTTATTGTATAATTGGAGACGCTTTGTTGAGGAATTTGAAAAGGTGTTTGATAGGCGAACTGTCACTATCTGCTGATCGAGAACTACTACAGTTAAGACAAGGAAGCAGAGACCTCATTACATATCTGTCTCATTTTAATAGACTAGTTGCCGAAACCTCTTGGCCAGAAGAAAAAAGGGCTGCTCTCTTTTATCAAGGTCTGAAAGACGAGTTAAAGGATGTCCTGGCCCAAATTGACCCACAACCAACAGCTTGTTCAGATTTGATAAACTTAACCTTACGTCTAGATCATCGACTCTCTGAAAGAAGATCAGATAAAAAAAAGAGGCGAAAAACCGAGTTGGAAGAATGAACCAAGATCTCGAACCCCATTTGCCCATTCCGAATCAAGTTCAGAACCAATGGAAATTGGAACTCTCCGGCAACCTTTATCAAAGGAAGAAAAAGATAACAGACGAAAAAATGGTCAGTGTCTTTACTGTGGTCGTAAAGGGCATTTTGTGAAGGATTACATGATGAAACCCAAAAATAAATCTCCTAATATCAATAAAGCAGCAGTCATTGAAAGAACCGATCAAACGTCGGAAAACTAACTTGCCCAAGATGTTTAGAAGGGGATCTCTTGGGTACCTTCGCTTACCCTTCCATAAACTCTTGTGTATCTAATTACAAAGCTCATTTTAGATTAGCAGTTCAAATACAAATAACTCTAAAAATCTGGCAAATGGAAGTCTTAATCGATTCTGGAGCCACTGGAAATTTGGTCGATCCGAAAACTGCTCAACGGCTAAGTATCATCTGTGAAAAAAAAAGAAACACCAGAAATTGTGCAAGCAGTGGATGGGAAAATTTTGTCTGGAGGGCCAGTTACGATGCAAACTTCCAGGGTCATTATGGTTTGTGAAGATTCAAAGAAACAAAGACATAGAGAAGAAGTACAATTTGATGTAATTCAAGCTCCCCAATATGGATTTATTTTAGGAATGCCCTGGCTTTGTTTACATAATCCTTTGATTGATTGGCAAAAAAGAGAACTTGCATTTCTTTCTGATTTCTGTCAGTCATCTTGTTTAAAATTTTTGGAACCAACTGAGAGTCAAATAGCAACTGCGGAAGAAAAGGAGACAATATTACCCATAGTCTACAAAGAATATCAAGAGATATTCAGTGAAGAAAAGGCTGCAAAACTCCCACCTCATCGTAGTTATGACTGCCAGATTGACCTCATACCAGGATCTTGTGTACCAAGTTGTAGAATTTATGCTTTATCGGAAAAGGAAAATCAACATCTGAGAGACTATTTAGATCAATATTTGGAAAATGTTTTTTTCCGCCCTTCTAAATCTCCAGCCGCCTCCCCTTTGTTTTTTATCCCAAAAGCCAATGGGGAATTAAGAACTTGCATTGACTATAGGGCGTTGAACAAGATAACGATTAAGAACAAATATCCCTTGCCTTTGATCCCGGTCCTTTTAGATCGAGTTAAGACAGCAGTGATTTACACTAAACTTGATCTTAGAGGGGCCTATCATTTGGTACGAATAAGGCAAGGAGATGAGTGGAAGACTGCTTTTAAAACTCGATATGGCTTATTTGAATATTTGGTAATGCCATTTGGCCTTTGCAACGCTCCAGCGGCCTTTCAGTTTTTCCTCAATGATGTTCTAAGAGAATTCTTGGACCTGTTTGTAATCCTTTATATAGACGATATTTTAATCTATTCGGACTCAGTGGAAAAACATGAAGGTCATGTTAAACAAGTTTTGAAAACCCTGCAAGCACATAATCTGTATTGTAAGTTAACTAAATGTGACTTCCATGTTTTTGAAGTAGAGTTCTTAGGAGTGCTCCTCACACCAACTGGCATGAAAATGACTGATAGAAAGATTCAAGCAGTAGCTGAATGGCCCATTCCAAATTCTGTTCGAGATGTACAATGCTTTTTGGGATTTGCGAATTTCTATTGTCGTTTTATTGATCACTTTTCAGCAGTGGTAGCTCCTATCACTCGATTACTAAGAAAAAAGGTGACATTTTAATGGACTCCAGAAGCTAATGATGCATTCCAGAATTTAAAGAAGGCATTTACAGCAGCTCCAATTTTGATGCATCCAGATGTTAATGAACCTTTCATTATTGAAGCCGATGCCTCAGATGTAGCTATAGCAGCCATTCTTTCTCAAAGACATCCCAAAACTGGTCAAATGCACCCAGTTGCATACATGTCTCGGAAATTGAACTCAGCAGAGCAAAACTATGTTATCGCAGAAAAAGAATTGCTTGCTATTCTAGAAGCATTCAAAGAATGGAGACATTATGTAATGGGAGCAAAATTCACAGTAACAGTATATACAGATCACAGAAATCTGCAATTCATGAGTTCAGCCAGAATGTTGACACAAGGCAGTTAAGATGGATGATGTTTTTTTCAGAATATGATTTTATAGTAACTTATCGTCCAGGACAAGATAATAAAAAAGCAGATGCTCTTTCCAGAAAACTCCTCTTTGCAAAGATTTGAAGGAGCTCCACAGGCGATCATAGATCCAGATAAAGTACTTTGTTGTCTGCTGATCAATTCCTAGAAAATATTTAAGAAAACTTTCCTCTTTCTCAATGGAAAAAATGGGAAAAGAAAGGGGAGAATCAAACAATCAAAGAAGGAATACCATTCCATGGAAAACAAGTTTATCTCCCTATCAAAGAACTACAACAAACTGTATTCAATTGGTTGCACTCTCATCCGATGGCAGGGCATCCTGGTCCTAAAAAGACTATAGAAAATATACAACAAATATTCTGGTGGCCAACTCTTCAAAAGGATGCAATTCAAAAGGCTCAGAATTGTGAGACTTGTGAAGGGTTTAAAACGGATCACAGTAAACCAAAAGGGCTATTACAAGTTTTACCTACACCAACCAAACCATGGGAACATATTTCTCTAGACTTTATTACAAATCTCCCACAAGTCAATCAGCATTCAGTTATCTTGGTTGTTGTAGACAGTTTGACTAAGTATGCACATTTCATTGCTTGTAAACGATTGCCTACGGCAGGACAATTAGCTCAAATCTTTCTGGAGAATGTAGTACGATTACATGGTTTGCCGTCAGTGTTGTTATCAGATCGAGGTTCACAGTTTTCCTCCAAATTTTGGCAGCAATGGTGTCAATGTCTACAGAACACTTCAAATATGTCTACCAGTTATCATCCACAAACGGATGGTCAAACCCAGCGTTTAAATCAATCATTAAAACAATATTTGAGATGCTATGTAACAGATTCCAAACGATCTTGGTTAGAATTGTTGTGGATTGCAGAAATAGCTTATATTTCATCACCTCACTCATCTACTGGATCATCCCCTTTTGAAGCTCTTTATGGATATTTACCAAAGACAATCCCTTTAACACTGCCCAAAGAGGAGAGTAATGCACCAGCAGTACAAGACACAGTACAACTCATGCAGACTGTTCACCAGACAATTCACAAAAGATTATTACAAAGTAAGGAAGAGTACAAAAGACAATATGATAAACATCATCGATCAGGACCAACATATGAATCAGGAGACAAAGTGTGGTTGTCCACAAAGAACTTACATTTCAAACATAAAAACATATTTTCACCCCAAGTTCATCGGTCCATATCCAGTGATTCGTCAGGTCAATCCAGTAACATATAAACTACGACTTCCCAAGACCCTACAAATTCATCCTGTGATTCATACGTCTTTGCTAAAACCAGCTAGACAAAATATAACTCCCAAACCAGCACCGATCTTAGTTCATGGCAATTGGGAGTATGAAGTACAAAAGATACTAGACTCTAAGCGCAGGGGTACAAAGCTATGGTATCTGGTATCCTGGAAAGGTTATGGATCTGAGAACGATTCTTGGGAACCAGCTGAGAACATACATGCCCCTCGTTTGTTACACAGCTTCCACCTCCTCCATCCTACAAAGCCGGGCCCTAGACCGCTCTTGGGAGGGGGGGAGTACTGTCAGGACTAGGGTGGCTTGCGGTCTAGGGCCCGCCCCACGTCATGTACCATGTCCTAGGCATTTGTGTGGAAAGGTACATTGTTTTCCTTCTAAGGGGCGTTGGTGGTTCAATTGTACAACTCTATGATGTACTGTGGTGTAATGTGCTTTTTATGTCCTGCAATGTGCACATTGTATGGAGTTTATCCTCCCCTGTCCGCCTAATGCGTTAGATTTGGCACCCTGAACGCGTCCGCGAGATGCGTGAGGTTTGGTAGCCTCAACGCGTCCGCGAGATGCGTGAGATTTGGCAAGCGGCTTCAAGTCGTCCGCGAGATGCGTGGGAAATGGCAAGCGGTCGCATAAAACACCGGGCGTAGTCACGTCAACGTACGCGACCACGCCCAAACCCCTTTGCTCACTATTCCAGGGATTTTGAAGGTGTGGCAGCTTCCTTCTGATGCTCTGTTTTGGAAACAGAGCTTGGGAAGCATTTTTTGGTTCTCGTTGCAGCAAGCGAGTGGTATCCAGCAGAAGGTCCATTGGAGAAGGCGATTCCAGTTGAAAGGTTGCAGTAGAGAAGTTGGCAGATCCTGTAAGTTTCATCTCCGAGGTTTTGGATTTCTGCAGCCACACCCTTCTATTGAGTGAGCAGGTCGTACTCTACAGGTAGGACCAATTTAGGTTATTTAAAAGGCTCAAATTTGGCACAATCATTGCAAAAGTGCTTTTAGAATGTTTCTTTGGGAAAATTAAAACATTCATTGTTTCCTTTGATATTATTCCGTGAGAGTTTAAACTCAATCTTCTTGAGTTCTTCTTTGAATAGTTTTTGGTCGCTATTCTTACCTGGCGCAATTCATTTTGCAGTTTATTAGCAAAAGGATTTATTTTGCTTAAAGAATTATATTCATGTGCAGTTTTTGGGTTTGAAGATTCCCAATGTAGATTGAATATTTACAAGGTAAAGAGACATTTGAGGTTACCAATGTAAAGCAGATATTTACAAGGCAAAGAGACATTTGTGGCGATCATCGTAAAGAGGTTATTTACAAGGAAAAGAGTCATTAAGTCTTTTGTAACCCTGAGATGCTAATGAGTTTGTTAATGCGCAAATCAAGATATTGTTACGTTTGATGACTTTGGAGTTAAGGCTGAATTTAAAGTCAAAAAGCCTTTTAATTTAAGAAGCAATTTTAGTTATTAGAGTTGTTGCAGAGTTTCGAAAATATTAGAAAAAACTTGCAGCATTAACTTTTCCTTTTCAGATCTCCCTCCCTGCTGTTCCCTACCCAACACCCTTTCCCCCCCCGCTTGATCACTTCAATATTCTGTGTATTTACTACAATCAGAATTGGAGGTATCGAGAGGTGGGCCCTTATATCAACTCGACAGATCCGGAGGAAGACCTCGTCTGACACTAGGTCAGGAACGAGGCCCCAGGAGGATGTCTGTAAGGGCTCATTACAGGGGAGAATTGGCTCTGAGCTGGTTTGCCCAGATTGAAGTACCTCCGTAAGTTGGTTTTCACTTCCATTGCCGGAAGCTGGAGGTCAAGGCTGTCAGCTGCCCATCAGATCACCATCACAAAAGATGAACTCTCCTCAGTGGCTGGACGAAGTAGTGTGAGCAAACCGCTGTAAGGAGCGGTGTCTGGCCCACTGGCGTCACCCAGCTCCTCAAACCAGTTCCCTTCAGGAAAATCCTAGGCAATATAATCAGCAGGGTCAAAGACCCTGTACTACGCCTCCTCTTTCAATTTAAAAACAAAACTTGATGAACAGAATGCATAACAATGTAATACATTCTCCCCAGTACACAGATCTGGGCCTAACTCCGTTTTTTTGCTCCCCATGCCATTCCAGTTTGAACCCAGCCATTTGAAAATCAGTCTTGACCCTGCACCCAATGGGAACAGTCCAGCCCGAACTGCCAGGACAGATCTTCCCTGGACTGGAAACAAGCAGCCTAGGACCGGTTTCGGGGTTTTACCCCTCATCAGCCAGGATAGCTTTACTCCAGTGGCATGAAGAGCACGGGACCCACGTCTAGGCATCCCACTCAGGGTGACAAATGCAAAAACACTTGGACAGAATGAACCAATGTTCCCATGAGGCACAAGGTCAAGACTGATTTGCATATAGCTGGGTGTGAACCGAGGTGGCGACGTGAGCTAAAGAAGGATGATGGATTCAACCCAGATCTGTGACTGGGGTTGAGTGTCTGAAAACTTTCAGCGTTCCGTCCATCATCTCCTTGTGTTTGCTTTGCTCTTAATTCAGCACCCAGAGACCAAGGCGTTGTATCGGAACCGAAAGATTGCTGTGTTGTCCCAGGTGATGCCGGTCTCAATGTCTGACTGATTTTATGTGGTGCCACCTTGGAATCTCTAAGAACAAAAGGTGGAACGCAGGTAGCAGCGCCAAAGGATCAAACTGTAGCAAGGATCCTAGAGCTAGAACGGGTCTTGGGACTGATGTCTGTCTGGATCTGGGGGATGGACCAGAACGGGAACCCAGTTAGAGTACCTACCGACTCCTTGGGGCCTGAAGTTTCTCCTGAGGAAGTCAACTGCCCGAAGATGCGAGACATTGCTTGGTATACTCCTAAAGTTGGACAGGAATCGCTCTGGCGCCAGGAGATCTGGGAAGCCTAGAAATTGACCTGGTACTGGTTCTGCATGTGGTGTGTTGGATGAAGGTGTAGAGGCACAGGTGCGACCTTGCTCTTATTTTGAGGATTTGAAAGGGCACAGAGAAGTCTAATGGCATTTTGATTACTTTTTTGTTTTAGACTTACCCGACTAAGATTTGGGCTCAGATGAAGACCTGTCAGGGGAACAGCTTCTATGTATGATGATATTATCAGGGAGGGATTGCCATGTGAAGATATTGGGGTTTTAAGAACGACAGAGGGTTAAGCAATGGAGTGGGAAGCAACTAAGGTGGCACTAATAGGTGAATGCATGACAAGAATAAGTGGTACCCGACTCCCACTTGAGGAAGTACTTGATAAACATAAGGCAATAGATTGCCGATTACAATCATAATTACAGACCGGGTAAAGAAAAGAAAACCGATGGGAACTGGGGCACCAGGACACACTGGTCAAGTTCATCAGTAGAACCTTTCAATAGATCTTGCATAGAGGAGATAAATCAGATGGACTGCTGGTCTGATTGACAAAGACAGTGGCGGCTCCTCTTCTAAGGCGGAGGAGCGTTGCCCCCCTGCTCTTTGAGCAGTGCAAAAAAGTAAAATTAAAATAAGATATTATAATTTTTTTTTCTTGCATCACTCGGAGTCAGGTCGGGTTAGGCTGAGCTCACCAGGGTGAGGAGTGGTTTGTGCTCCCTACATGCTCATGACTGTTGGGCCACCTGGGTGTGCTGCACAGCCCGGTGGAGAATATGCCTAGGCTCTGTCCGAGCAGCCAAACAGTCCGCTCAGACCAATCACAATGCATGATTGGCTGGGAGTCTCTGGGAGCCTAGGTGCTTCGGTTCCTGCTGCAGTGTCTAGTGAGGACAGAGGCGAATTGACAGCGGCCAAAAGGTACATTTATTTTTCTACCCCACCACCCCCGTTCTGAGGCAGCAGCCACTGCAAAGAGAAAACACCCTTCCTGTCATACCGACCACTATCCATTATCATCTCCAGCATCAAGGGTTACAGCAAAGCTCTAGCAAATAGGCTTATGAAAATAGTGAGTACCCAGGAACATAATGAAAATAGTGGGTACCCGTGTACATAATGACCAATATTGTTTTAGATCATGTAGAAGCATTACCCAGAGCCCAAGGTGTCTTACACAAATTCTGCCCTAACTGGGTAGTGCAACATTACGCTTTGCTATCAGAACTAAACAGAAATAAAGCATGCAACGCAATAGGGTAGGACTAAATGTTAACAGTTTTAAAGACTTTGGGATTAAGGCCCATGTTTCGGATTTGGATATAATTGTTATAAACACAACCAACAGCAAGAAAGAAGACCACACAGGTGGTCTCAGAGACCTGGGAAACAGAAAGAGGGCTCCACTCACAATTGCTATTTGCACTTGTGGTTGAGTCATTAGATTGTAAATTAAGGTTGGTGCTGTGGGAGTGGGAGGCTCAAGATCAGGTTCACAGCGAGCATTATGCCATGTATGCTTATGACACTCCCACTTGTTTCCAGCCTGACAATTCTGTGCACGTGTTACTTTGAGTGTTGAAGTTGCATGTCGCCTGTGCACCAATTGTGAAAAATCAAAGCTGTTCACTTTGGGTAGTGAACCAGGATAACACACGAGCGTGTCTCCAGAGGTGCCAGTGTGATGGGAGTAGGATCAGTTCTCATACCAAAGTGGACATGGTCCACATGGCTGAAAAATCTACATATGTTGTAGGGGCAGAGTTAGAACTGCTCTCGAACCTTCTGTGAAATTATGGAACACTCAACTATTACAGGACGAATGTCAATGGCCAAGATGATTTCCTTGCAAAGAAGTTTATATACAATGCAGAATTCAATGTATCCACCCAAGACTGAACCATACTTGGAACTGGACAAGTTATTGATCTGACCTAAAAGTTGGAATCATTTAAGTGGAGTTGTAAGTGAAGGGACCTGGACTTGCCAGACCTTGAGGTCTATAACATTGCTAAGCAGCTCCAGCATGCAGTTGGCTGGATAAATGAGGACAATTGGAGTGGGGAAGGAGGGGGGGGGGGGGGGGGCAGCTTATATTAAAAAAAAGGATGCTCATGGCGAAATACAGATGAACCCTACCCTCTACCCTGCGGGAGTTGCTTCTGAAGGGAGAAGCATTCACCTGGATATCCATAATCTCAAAAGACTGTCAAAACTGTGCAAGGTACACAGAGTGGGTTATTAAGACGCCTCTACATGCATAAGACATGAATTTCTCAAAGCACAGCCATTCAAACGTATTTGTCACGACTATGTGGTAGCCTATAGGAGGGAAGGATGGTGAGAGGCAATAGTAATTTTGTGCCCATATAACATTTCTTATATTCACTGAAGGACAGGGTGTCAGAGTGCAGCCAAGGCAATTTTTGCAGTACATTAAACTGCACAAGAAATATGGACTGAATTCTAGAACGCCCCAAAAGCAACTGAGACCCTGGTCATGCTATTCAATTTAAAACAGAGGGGGAGACCGATGTTATATTTGTTTAAATAATTAAAAGCAGAAAAAGGTGGATGATCCTTGAAAACGAAAGCACACAAACACAAAGTCCAGATTCCTACAGAATAGGGAATGGCAAACCGCATACGCATGTGTAAATGTCTTAAGTAACACAAAGTTAATGCTGGTTCAATTATCTCCATAGTACTTACTTCATTATACGGAACCTGACAAAGATATACCCATGGGGACACTAATCCTGTCCAAGAAGGGCATCTGCACTGGCCAAGTTGCTTCACATGTTCTGGTCCTTTCGAGTGATGTAGTAGTGTTGGATGGAATTCCTGGCGAGGCTGTGCGCAGGCTTTTCCCCATGATTATCAGTTTTCTTCCCGCAACTGCGGGGCCGGCGGTGGGGCCCCCATGAGCGCGAGGCCCTGGGCAGCTGCCCATACCGCCCATGGCTAGGACCGGCCCTGACTGGAAGGATCCCAGAGTTAAACGTGGGTAAAAGATATCTTGGAATTGGCAATAGAAGGCAGATGAGCGCTTCAAGAACCAATGACTGACTAAAGACCCAGTAGAATGGCCAGTAACAAAAGAAGCATTTGCAATGCAATAGGTCTTGCATTAGGAAAGTTTGAGCTATTGGTATTGTAAATGACATTTTTTTTTTAATTTATGTGTTGGTTTTGAAAGTAGCGAAATTAATAGCTTTGTCATTTACAATGCTAATAGTTTTAACTTTCGCAAATGTGACACCTATAGCATTTGTAATGCAATATGTGTTGTATTTACGTGACTTACATGTATTGATATTACAAATAACATTGGCTTTTAATTTTTTAAAATAATTAATACTTTTAAAAAATGTATTGTAATTTATAATGGCAATAGCTTAAACTTTTGTAAATAACTTGTGAAGATTATGTTCAGTGTATTTTATTATGAAGAAAATCCAAGAACAGAAGTGAAATATTAACGAGCGACCGGTAGAGTGAGGGCGAGCGACCGGTAGAGTGAGGGCGAGCGACCGGTAGAGTGAGGGCGAGCGACCGGTAGAGTGAGGGCGAGCGACCGGTAGAGTGAGGGCGAGCGACCGGTAGAGTGAGGGCGGGCGACCGGTAGAGTGAGGGCGGGCGACCGGTAGAGTGAGGGCGGGCGACCGGTAGAGTGAGGGCGGGCGACCGGTAGAGTGAGGGCGGGCGACCGGTAGAGTGAGGGCGAGCGACCGGTAGAGTGAGGGCGAGCGACCGGTAGAGTGAGGGCGAGCGACCGGTAGAGTGAGGGCGAGCGACCGGTAGAGTGAGGGCGAGCGACCGGTAGAGTGAGGGCGAGCGACCGGTAGAGTGAGGGCGAGCGACCGGTAGAGTGAGGGCGAGCGACCGGTAGAGTGAGGGCGGGCGACCGATAGAGTGAGGGCGGGCGACCGATAGAGTGAGGGCGGGCGACCGATAGAGTGAGGGCGGGCGACCGATAGAGTGAGGGCGGGCGACCGATAGAGTGAGGGCGGGCGACCGATAGAGTGAGGGCGGGCGACCGATAGAGTGAGGGCGGGCGACCGATAGAGTGAGGGCGGGCGACCGATAGAGTGAGGGCGGGCGACCGATAGAGTGAGGGCGGGCGACCGATAGAGTGAGGGCGGGCGACCGATAGAGTGAGGGCGGGCGACCGATAGAGTGAGGGCGGGCGACCGATAGAGTGAGGGCGGGCGACCGATAGAGTGAGGGCGGGCGACCGATAGAGTGAGGGCGGGCGACCGATAGAGTGAGGGCGGGCGACCGATAGAGTGAGGGCGGGCGACCGATAGAGTGAGGGCGGGCGACCGATAGAGTGAGGGCGAGCGACCGGTAGAGTGAGGGCGAGCGACCGGTAGAGTGAGGGCGAGCGACCGGTAGAGTGAGGGCGAGCGACCGGTAGAGTGAGGGCGAGCGACCGGTAGAGTGAGGGCGGGCGACCGGTAGAGTGAGGGCGGGCGACCGGTAGAGTGAGGGCGGGCGACCGGTAGAGTGAGGGCGGGCGACCGGTAGAGTGAGGGCGGGCGACCGGTAGAGTGAGGGCGAGCGACCGGTAGAGTGAGGGCGAGCGACCGGTAGAGTGAGGGCGAGCGACCGGTAGAGTGAGGGCGAGCGACCGGTAGAGTGAGGGCGACAGATAGAGTGAGGGCGACAGATAGAGTGAGGGCGACAGATAGAGTGAGGGCGACAGATAGAGTGAAGGCGACAGAAAGAGTGAAGGCGACAGAAAGAGTGAAGGCGAGAGATAGAGTGAGGGTGATAGAGAGATAGAGTGAGGGTGATAGAGAGATAGAGTGAGGGTGATAGAGAGATAGAGTGAGGGTGATAGAGAGATAGATAGAGTGAGGGCGATGGATAGATAGATAGATACAGTGAGGGCGATAGATGGATGGATAGAGTGAGGGTGATAGATAGAGATAGATAGATAGATAGAGAGTGTGGAGGGGCTCGGACTTGACAACATACCACAACAAGGCAGAGATGGAGAAGGGTACTAGGCGGAGGGGGAGAAAAGTGCAAGGGGGAGAAGGGTGCAAGGCAGAGGGAAGAAGGGTGCAAGGCAGAGGGAAGAAGGGTGCAAGGCGGAGGGCAAGAAGGGTGCAAGGCGGAGGGCGAGAAGGGTGCAAGGCGGAGGGCGAGAAGGGTGCAAGGCAGAGAGGAGAAGGGTGCAAGGGGAGGGTGAGAAGGGTGGAAGGGGAGGGTGAGAAGGGTGCAAGGGGAGGGTGAGAAGGGTGCAAGGGGAGGGTGAGAAGGGTGCACGGCAGAGGGGAGAAGGGTGCAAGGGGGAGCGGGAAAATTGGAATAATGTACTAGGAGGCAAATATTTGGTTCAGTATTTAAAGATGTGGCTTAACGGCTAGAGCAGCTGACTTACAAGCTGGGGAACCAGGTTCGAGTCTGGTGGGAGGCTCAAGCACCCTGTGATTTTGGGCAAATCCTTTAACCTCCCCGCTATATAAAACTACAACAACAAACGTCCACTCTTAACATGTGTTTGGGTGAGACACTGCTCTACCGAGATCCTAACATAAGAGAGCGCCGTCACTGCGATGCTGCGTCTTCACTGTGCCTTACAGCATGGGTCTGTGTCACATGTCAAGATAAAAGCCATCAGCCGTGACTTGGTTCTTCAGGGTCCACAGTATCATGTATATCGGGACATGCTCATGGCTGCTGCCTTCTGTACCTGTTTTTCCCAAGTAGGTGCGATATGCAGTGGCGTTATCAGGGCCCACGCTGCGACACTAGGGGGCACAGCGGCACTGCTAGGCAGACTGCCGATAAAGCGGGCTCCAGCAGCGCCCCTGACACATCAGCCCACGGTTTCAAGTCACTGTTTGCAGTGGCTCGGATTAGTTTTGATTAGCTAAAACATCCATCAAAAAGACAAATATACGTTTTCCTGAGATGACTCCTTGTAGAGAGAGTGAGGCGGCGGCGAGAGAGAGAAATTATGGAGAATAAAGCATAAGAAAATGAAGACGTGCAATTGGAGGAAAAGCTAGAGGTTGTTACAAAAAACAGGTAGGACGATGCAGGAATGAAGGAAGGATGTTGGGAAAGGGAAACCAGGCAAATGAGAACATAGAGGTGTGGCCAAGGATGGGATTGTTTTACTACAGAAAAAGGAGCAAGGGAAGAGGCAGGAATGTGAGAGTAAAAGCAGGGGGGAAAAGGGGTGAGAGAACAGAGGCAGCAGTAAAACGGGTTACAGCAAAAAAGAAGTAAACCCAGCAGTATCCGCAAAGAATCAAGACCTCTGAGAAAAGGTCAAAAACATGCCCCTTTACAGGGCTATTTAATTATATTGTTGCCACGTAGGCTAATAAAGAAATAACATTTTAGGCCGTAACACCTCAGACATTCTGGGTTTTCACCACTGTGGTTTCCTCTTATATTAATGACTCATCCCTTTCCGAATAAATACTTAGAGCTGTATATTAACTGTTCTCACACCATGATGGATAGAGGTTAGAGGATATCGGGTATGCTGCAGAGAGGCGGTCCCCAACTGCTAATCATGTCAAAAGCATCATTTAAGTTTTGAGTGCAGCGAATCAGAAGTAAGACTGGAATTGCAAGCTTTCTACCTTTTAAATCACCATCAAAGACAGTATGAAGGAGGAGGTGGTTGTTTATTGGCAGAGGAAGAATACCTTGCTCTTAGCATGCACTAAGGTTGTCATGGTGATGTGCCCTTGACTGGTAGAGACTTAGGGAAATTGCTCTGAGAAAAGTCATGTATATTAGCCAGATTGTGCCATGAAGGAAAAGTGTGGTAGCAGTTGATGTTCTCTGCTTGGACAGCAGCTACCTTACATTTTCTCAGTGCACACATAATCACAGTTGAATACCCTACATATGTACTGGCAAAGGGATTGCTTCCCCAGTAGTAAGGTCCTCCAGACTTCTGTCAGAGCGGCAAGAACACCTCTTGATTGCCACCCCTAAGGGAGGAACTCGCACCACAGCAAATGTTCAGAGGAGCTCCTACAGAAAATCAAGAAGAGACCCCCACCTTGTCACAAGAGGCAAGCCACTGGAAGAGCATAATGAGTGTGTCCATTGTATCCATTCACAAGGGGTGCAGCATTCAATTAACCCCTTCGCTGCGGCGGCTATTCTGCCGCAGCGCTAAGGGGGAGGCGGGGCCGTGCGGCAGTCCCGAGCTCGTGACGGAACCGCTCCGTCACGGCCCGCGGGTGAGCTGTGTTTGTGATGGAACGGTTCCGTCACGCCCCGCCCACTCTTCAGAACGTCCAGCGCAGGCGTAGAACCCGCACCACGCAGGCGCGACGAGCGGGTCGTGACAGAACCGTTCCGTCACCAGCACAGCCCACCCGAGGCTCGTGACGGAACGGTTCAGTCACGAGCATGGGAGGGGAAAGAGGTAATCTCATCGGCCAGAACTCTACACAAATTCCAGTAGTGAAACTGCAGCAATGTGGCACACCAGGAACAAAGCACACTCAAAAAGCAGGGTGTGAGCTCACTGTACTGACTCACCAAGGGCCTCTGAAGATCATAAAAGCGGTACTGAAGAACGCTAGTTTTAGGCTTCCCATGTGCTTCAATACCATGTGTTGAGTTCTGTACTGGTACCACAAGGGGTGCAGCATAACAGGAATAAAGCCCAGTGGCTGATGTACAATAATCTATGTACTAAGACACTGAATGCAGCTGCAGGCTAAAAGGAAAGAGTCCTGGATCTGTTGTGCATTGGGCTCCCACCAGTAAAAGACCTGGGATCTGGAGGGTGGGTGCAATAGGATGGTTCAATACGGGTGTCACATATTGGAAAAGAAGCTATTCGTCAGGAATGGTATCCACTTAAGTAGGTGTGCATGAAGTTTAGACATTAACTGCCAAAGTAAAGTGCTGGTCAGAAGTAAGATGCTTTATCTAATGATCGAGCGATCCCTAAACCTAACTGCGGAGTCATGGCAGGAACATAAGACGGCTTGCTTGCAGAGCTGTGCATGACCTCCAGAGTACAGGGATTTAGTTATTTTATGGCAAAGCTTGACACAGCTCAAAAGTTGCCTAGCAGGCTGTGCAGCAAGCCAACCCTGGGATGCAAAGGCAGAGATGTCTTTAAGCAAAGACTAAGTTGGTGCATTAACCAAGCTGTATGTGGGTACTAATCAAATGTGGGCAAGACCTACAGGTCTTCCGAAAGAAACGAGGACCTGTAAAGCATTCAAGACATCGACCAACCGCCCTGTTTGCCAATCGAACCTTGTAAACTACAACCCTGCACTTCAATCCGCAAATTAAGCAGACTCACAATTAAAAAGTATCTTTCCTGTGCCATTAACACAACTAGTCAACTACTTAAAGGAGTAAAAAAAACTCACTGCGACTGCCACATGGCAGAAGACTGTTGACTCTGGATCGAAAGCCACCACAGGAATGCCGCATAGCTCCGCAAAGAACAAGAATGCCACATAGCTCTGCACACCACAGGCTGGGCGCGGTGCCATCATCAACGCCAGGATTCCGACGTTCTGTGTTAATGTTGCAACCTGACAGCTGCAATTAAAGTCGGCACAGCCTCCTCACTAAGGGGATAATGACAGGGCAGGTAGGGGCCCCGGCATAACCAAAGAGAGCCGTGGAGGCTGCCTCAATGTCACCATCCCTCCCCAAGAGCATTCCTCAAAGGCACCGCCATGTGTGCCGAGCCATTCGAACAGGCACATGCGCCTGCGTAGTATTTTAAGAATGCTCCCTATTTAGATTTCTTTTTTCGCCAAGTCAAAGGACAAGTTTGGTAATAACCTTAATTAGAGGGAAACCGCCTCAGAGGCAGACAGATCGCGGCCTGCATTTCTCCAAGGTGTTCATGCACCGGGGCACTGCAGAAGGACACGCCGAGCAGCAGAAACGTCCGCTCTTTTCGGACCAAGCCTAAGCAAGGGAGGAGGGAGTGGTGGAGGAGGGAGAGGTGAAGGGGGGTGAGGAGAGCAGGGAAGGGACTTGGAGGGAATGGGGTGGCACTGCCAATGAGAAATCACAACAGTAAAGCTGCGCTACGCCGATCTATGTAAAATTCTTGATGGCAGCTTTTGTAAAGGTCCTGCGACTGAATAAAACATTGGCAATGCCTTTTCCCTTTGGCACATCAGTATTGCAGAAACATTTACAATCCCGACTTGTGCTGTATCGAATATACATACCTACATAAAGCCACCACTCAGACGGTTTGATAAAAAGAAACCTTGATTTCGGTTGCAGGATTCAGATTAACCACACAACACAGCCAAAGAGATGTAGTCTTGCTTCATAGCCATCTCAGCCAAACAAATTACAATGGATCACAAAAGCAAGTGCAGTGGCAAGAGGCATGTAATCTGGCTTGAAGCCTCTCCATTAATTTGGGCAGTAAATTTATCTTGATGCGTGAGAGGAAATCAACAAACAGATCCGAGGACTCGAGGTAAGCGCACCGCCATGTTGGATTGGGGGTTATTTTCGCTTTATTCGAGTATGTTCTGCTGCCTGTACTCTCAGGAGAAGCGCAGCTATCCCAAACCGGAAGTGGGCGTGGCAGAACGGAAGTGTCGTGGAAGAAGCAGCTTCTTGCAGTAAACACGACACAGCGCTAGCCCCGCTCTGAGTACTGAGGGCGATCTAAAGAGGCATGCAGGTAAGTGACCAGCAGGACTCTGCCCCGGAACACCATGGGTGTCAAGTCCCACAATGAACCTCCGACGGCGGCGGGGGAAGGGGAGGGTTAGTTGGTTGGGTGTGTGTGTGTGCAGTGCACGCGTGCTGTGTGTGTGTGTGTGCAGTGCACGTGTGCTGTGTGTGTGTGTGTGTGTGTGTGTGTGTGTGTGTGTGTGTGTGTGTGTGTGTGCAGTGCACGCGTGCTTTGTTTGTGCAGTGGACGCGTGCTTGTGTGTGTGCAGGGGGAGCTGGCTGTGTGTGTGCGCGCGCCGTTACGGCATGCGAGCCAGGCGTAAGCGAAGCGCGTCCACATACCCAAATCGACGCGTGCCCCGGTCTGTCTCCCCTGAGAAGCATCTCAACAACAATAGGTCTCGAGAGCGAGACCTAAAAAAACTAACACAACATGCACATTTAGAGTATTCATTCATTTATATCAATTACTTATTCATGACAACTGGTACACACTGACACCAGCAAATTTAAAAGTTTCAGAAAGACATTAGGAGTTTCAAGTTCTTGTACCTAACTGACATCCTTAAGGATAAACAGGGCAACTGAGTTTCCAATTGACCGGAAGAACTCTTTATATTAATAGCTTTCAATATTACTAAGTTCAGTCCTAAAGTCAGAACATAGGCAATCATCACTTTAGTAATAAATAAACAGATCACAATAGCCTGGATAACGACCGTCTAAACTCAAAAAATATATTTAGTGGTAAGTCAAAATAAAAAGAAACAACAAGACAGACTATTTTCAGATGTATTGCATACACTAAGAAAAATAAATATTAGAGGGGCAACCATTTGTTACTGGTTAAGGAAAGAGTGAGGCATTATGGGAGGGGGTTTGTACTAGAGAAGGGTCATCTGAACAGCAGAGCCCAAGAGACAAGACCTGCTATACTAGGTGTAAATGGAGGTGAATGGTGTGGTTATATTTCCAGGGGACTTGAGTGAACGCTGACTGAAAATGATTCCAAAGGATCTGTGTGTGTACTGTGGGAAAATTGCGGAATGATAAAATAGTAGTGTGTTTAAAGAGAAGCAGCGAAATGAGCAGCAGCGAACCGGGGCAGAAGACCTTTTAAACGAAGACAGTACGAGGAGAAAGTGGAGTACAGCTGAAACGCGCTGGCTGAGCAGATGCCAAGTTACATAATAGATGGTTTTCATTAGTGAATCTGGGTCTGTATGGAATGATACAGAGCCGTAATCTGCCACGTGCCATTATGCATAAAAGTGCACCCTGCGGGAAGTAGGAAAGAAAGACAAAAATACCTGCACTACGAGCAAATTAACCACCAAATGACAACACGGAAGGGATGAAAAGAGGACTGCTGTCTGTACTCTCAGGAGAGGCGCAGCTATCCCAAACCGGACGTGGACGTGGCAGAACGGAAGTGTCGTGGAAGAAGCAGCTTCTTGCAGTAAACACGACACGGCGATAGCCCCTCTCTGTGCCGCTCGGAGTACTGAGGGCGATCTAAAGGGGCATGCAGGTAAGTGACCAGCAGGACTCTGCCCCGGAACACCATGGTTGTCAAGTCCCACAATGGACCTCCGACGGCGGAGGGGGGGGTTAGTTGGTTGGTTGTGTGTGTGTGTGTGCAGTGCACGTGTGCTTGTGTGTGTGTGTGTGTGTGCGCAGGGAGGGCTGGCTGTGTGTGTGTGCGCACCGTTAGGGCATGCGAGCCAGGCGTAAGCGAAGCGCGTCCACAGACCCAAATCGGCGCGTGCCCCGGTCTGTCTCCCTTGAGAGGCATCTCAACAACAATAGGTCTCGAGAGCGAGACATAAAAACGGGATCTCTCAAACAGACTGTATAGTCAAAGTTCAGTTTACTATCTAGTCATTCAACCTGGAATGGGGAAAAGAGGTGCAAATGGGATACAATAATTACATAGTATACAAAAATATAGATAAGACACACAGATCCCGAGGAGTGGAGAGGGAAGGGAATCCGCGATGTACTGGTGGAGGATAGATTACCACAGCATGGGTGAGATACTCAGTCAATACCATACTACACACTACATATCAGACTCTAAACTGTAGGGGGATCCTATCAAAAGATTACTTTGGTCATTGGCCCTGCCGACTGCTACTGTGAACTTTTTTTATGTGATTGGATACCTGTTCTTTGGATCGTTGAAAATTTTAAAAATAATAATCTTTAAAAATAGTCAATCAAGAGTTACCAAGAAGGAGCAGTTTTTAAGATGGGAACCAGGAAAGAGAATAATCACTTTTATTTCTAACACTAGTGGTGATTCCATGACCTTGACTAAAGGACTCCAACTGTTTAATGGATAAGATTACTTCTTGAACATCCACCACTTCCAAAGCCAGTCTCAACGGGGTATGAATAAGCCAGCTATAAGTAAAGAGGATTATAGGTCGTTTTTGTGGCTCGTTTGGTTTAGGAAGGTCTGTTCTTCATACTTTTGCACCTTCCCATGTGAATAGGAATGAACTGACTGATGCAACATCCTCAATGGGGGCAGACCTGCACAACCCAATTACCAGGAAAGGTCTTTTGACTAGGTCGGAAGGTCTGTCTGTTGAGAATGCCAGGAGCAAAATACATTCCATTAGGATTTAAGCTGGTCAATTCCCCCCTGGAACCCAACTGCCTATGTTACTACTGCACAAGCAGCCTAGGCACAGGCTTCTGGATCACAGAGAAAACATTTCATTCAGGACAAGCTTTCGCCACACAGAGAAGGCCATTCCACCACCTCAAAAATCATGTCCAATATTGGGATTCATGATCTGAGAGCCACATGGGACTTCTACTGGTATGGGGTCATTAAGATAAAATCATTGCGTTAAGCCTCATGGGATTATCACAACAATGTCCAGGTCAAGCCCTATATTAGGCCTATGCAGCATCACTAGGGATCCCCTGCTGAAACCACTGCACGGACAGTTGGAACATTAGTGCAACATGCCTCCCTCTAGCCCAGTCAAACTGGTCCAGCTTCATAAATTGCCTTGCTGACTAGGGGTTTTCACATACAGAAATAGCCCCACATGTAAATTATTCAGGAAGCAAGAAAGATATGAAGCCAAAGTATTGTTTGCTGGGTGTCGTATCGAGGAGTGTGCTCCCTGAAAGAACTACCTTCTTTAAAACAATTCTGCAGCTGGTTCCTCCACATGTGCGTCCTGACTACTCGAGTCTGTAGGTCTCCCAGACCTCCGTATTAATTAGATTTGGTGGCATGCAATGCTTGGGGAATAGCAAACTGGAGCAGCTAGAATAACTATGCTACTGCAGGAGTTTCATAATCCGAGGAGGAGCAATGCAGCAGGGAAAGAGAATAGGCTTTGCGTTGGATATTTCAGGACAGGGTCACGCATACATTTGTGCATCCCAGTTGAAATACCAATGTACTCCTCTCCCCCGTGATTACCAAGTATTGATACCAAAAAAGGTGAAGGACGACATCCTGCTTCATTATAAAACACATTGGGTTTGGATAGCTCCAAGAGCAGCATTTTTTTTTCAGGGAACTGCAGCCAAGTTACTTCACAACATATAGTACCAATATCATATGGATGAGAAGGAAAACATATAAATCGTAAGGAAAACCGATCAGCACTGAGTCGAGGGAAAGTTCAAACTTGTAACTACATGACCGACATTAGAAAACAAAACTTTTATAAAGGCTCGTACTCCTGTGAAGCCACTGCCTCGAAACAATGAAACAAACACGAAGACTGATGTATTAACCACACAAGGATAGTTGGCTCACATCTAGAGTAAGCCTTATCCGTTTAAACTGAATTTCATGTTGATGAGTCAATAGACAAACACAGCAACAACAACAAAAAACCTGAAGTTACTTTAATTTTTAATTAAAATTTTTGGCATAAAATTGTACACAGTACTACTTGGTAGAACTGAACATCAACAGAGGCATAATAACTTAGGGTAGCTGAACCTTTGATTTGCCACAAAAGGGTTGCAGCTAATCAGTTAAAAAAATGGAAACAATATTTTACAACGCTGGAGAAGCCAGAATATAAGTCAAACAGACACAAGACACTCATTTACATTGGCACAAACTTAATTTGTTGGAAGAGGTCTATGGACAGCCTTCATGTGCACCACTTCCGTACAGTTAAAATGTTTGGCACAATTGTTTGCATTTTGTCCAAGAATTTCGAAGCAAACATTAGGCTTACAGCTACGATTCCAATGCAATGGGAAAGGCAGGAGGGCGGGAAGAACCATTCACAGGACCACTGGAGGGAATTCTATTTGAAAAAAACAAATATAAGAACATCCTTTGCCTTGGCAAGACAATCTTTCCCCTTCTCTTGCATCTCCTCCTTAAGAGCTTGGACGGCAACATGCTAATTACCAAAGGCACATGCAAAGCCTATACAAAGACAGTTCATGAAGAAAAGAGCTTTGCTGGCTCAACTGGTTTCCGAAGGACAACTGCTCTAGACAATTCCAGATGGTCTCAAATGGTTTAATTCTGGGGCAAAATTGTAAATAATAGAAGTTAAATACCATTAAATGGGTGAGGTAAATGTTACCAATATAAAAACTCAAAATCGAGCCAGTGCAGACACTTTTGGTTGAAGGTCTTGAGTTGGAGTCTATACAATCTTCATTTTTGTGCTGATTTATTAAAAAGAACAGGGGACAAAAAGTTTCATGAAACTTAATTCACAGAAAGGCAACTGATGTATTGGTGGAGTAAGGCATCAGAATTGGAGTTTGGAGTGAGGATCTCCTGATTTCCTAGTAGAGTTCTCCATGATACATTGGCCGTGTTTTCCAGGTGTAGGTTCATTGTAACCGCTCGATGAGTCCCGGGGAAAGCCCAAGCTGTAAGAGTTGTTGTGTAGAAAGATGGGCCAGGTGAGGGAAAAACTTGTTCAATTTCTCCCAGCACAGTTCTAAAAGACTGGGCACCACCAGCCAGATTTTAAATAGCGATCCAGTCCGTTTGTTTCCTTGAATGTTGACAACTCCACCATGGATGTACATGCAGCCAGCCTACAAAGAAGAAAGAATTTGTTAAGTCTGAAAATGCAGATTCCCTCTGACAAAATTCAAGTGAACAGATAAATTGATCAACCTTCATGCAGTGCAACACAGTGCGTTTTTGTGGCGAACTGACTAATGGCAAGAAAGGAAGAGTTTCTTACCTGTAACTCCAGTTCTCTCGTAGGTGAATTTCCATTACAGTCATAAGCACTAAATAGTCCCGCTCAAGTGCGGGGACTAGGGAGCATTTTTCACAAAATATCTTAAGTGTAGATGTTTGCCTTTCTTCAAGAAGGCCAGCTGTCACTTAATAAAGAAACATATTATGCAGCCTAAAGGACAAGGCTACAATAGCCAAATTCTTCATTATGTACTTAAAAAAGGGGCCAGGAGAATTATACATATGTAAAGTTTCATGATGTTTTAATATGACAGCATAAATCTTTCACAAACTCTTTTTTTGATAGAGCATAGAGATGAAGGGAAGTAGGACAGAGTAGTAGGGCAGAGTAGCCCCCCCAGGATGTCATTATAGGAGAACCCATGAACCACCAGTATTCCATCATGCTGAGCAGGTGGCAGTTGCTTCAATGCTTTTTGACGTGGTGAATGATATGTAGGTCCCACGGTGACCTCTGTCCACTCCACAGAGGAGGAGGGAGGGAGGGTTGTTGAGGATTAGAATGGAAATTCCCTTATGAGAGAATTGGAGTTACAAGTAAGAAACTATTCCTTCTCTCGTGGGGGATTTCCATTTAGAGTCATAAGCACCGACTAGAGTAGCAAGCCCATCCCTACTAAGAGAAGTGGAGCAGACAGAAAGAACTATGGCAACCATTTAAGCGTCTTCTCTAGCATCAGAGTCTAGGCAGTAATGTTTGGTAAATATATAGACAGTTCTCCATGTGGCTGGTTTGCAAATATCCGGAATGGGGATATTCCTCAATAAAGCAACAGTAACCGCTTTTCCTCTAGAGGAGTGTGCTTTAGGTTTAGCGATCGTATCTGGTTAGCTTTTTGGTAACACAAAAGGATGCAGGAAACTATCCATCGGGTCCGAAATAAGTTTGGGGAGAAATTTCAAGTGAGTTCCTATGACCCCCTTTGCCAGAGTGGAAGAATGTGTATGGTTGGTGAGGAGTAAGTGCTTAGATTCTCGCTAACCCTGCGAGCCGATGTTCTTGCTAGAAGGAAAGCGGTCTTCCAAGAAATATGTTGCAGGAAAGCTTTGTGGATAGGCTCCAGGGGGTCCTGCAGAAGACGTGCAAGTACTAGGTTAAGCTCCCAGGGAGCAGAATGACGCCTAATGGGAGGGAAAACCTTTAACCCTTCTAGAAAATCCTTGATTACAGAGATTTTGAAAAAACGGTTTGTGTAGAACATTTTTTGTAGGCAGTAAGATCTGCCAGGTGGTCATTTATAGAAGAGAATCGCAAGCCAGATTTTACCAAATGGAGTAAGTATGGAAGGAAGTTGGATCCATGTTCTTAGAGAAACATATGCAAAGTCTCTTCCATTTGAAGGCGTATGCGTAACGTGTTGAAGTCTGCTTAGCCTCTTTCAGGATGTCCGTGCAGTCTTGCGGCAGATTTGTGTCCGTGCTGCACTAGCTCAGGAGCCATGCCGCAAAATTCAAAAAGGAGAGATTGGGGTGTACCATCTGGCCTCCGTACCTAGTTAGCAGGTCTGGTCTGCATGGCAGTTTGAGATATGAACGGGTGGACTGGTGAACGAGGTACGTGATCCACCATTGACGTGACCACTCCAGAGCAAAGACCACGTTGTTAAAACACGTGGCATTACATCGCAAGTCGTTTCTATGACTTGCGCTAGGTGGCGTGCAACACCAGGGATGTTTTGGATTTTAAATCCAACACATTCCCTGCTGTTGCACTAACTGGAGTAGGAATAGTAATTTATACTATTCCTAAATCCAGCGCAAGTCGTAGAAACGACTTGCGATGCAAAGCCACGCGTGGTAACACTGTCGTTTTAACGACTACGTTGTAACCGACTGCGTGGTAATAGCAAGCGTAGCAAAAGTGCTTTATTCATGAGGATCATCTTGGTTCTCTATTGGAACAACTTGATGAGGACTGTTGGGATCAGGGGAAATTATCAGAATAGAGTAGAGAAATTTGCCAGACTAATTGATCCATAGGGCATTCCCCAGAGTCCGTGGCTTGAAGTAACTTGAGGCAAAGCTTCAGCATTTTTGTATTCTGCTGTGGCAAACAAGTTGATGGCCTTTTGGACGATGTTGTCGTTTAAGACCCCATCGTGGTTTTCTTGCAGGAGTCTGATGAGGGAGCCTGCTTGAGAATTTTGAACCCCTGGAAGGGGAGTTGCCGTGATCACGAGGTCCCTGGCTAGAAGCCATTTCCAGATACTCTGGGTCTCGTGTGACAAGGGCCTGGATCTCACCCCTCCCTTGCTTGTTGGCTAGGACATGGTTGTTGTACTGTCCATCTGAACAAGCAGGGAGTGAGATCTGAAGGACAGATGTAACACCTTCATTGCCTGATAGACTACTCATAGCTCGAGGACATTGACATGGTATGTCGATTCCCTCTACGACCACTCACCCTGGACTTGGATATGATCCATGTGGGCTCTTCTGCCTAATAGTGAAGCCTCAGTGACTATGGTTTGAGGTGGGATCTCCTGATGAAATCGCATACCTCGAAGTAGGTTGGTTGGAGAGCACCATCACTTCAGGGACAGCTTCGCATGAAGGGATAGTTGTATCCAGTCCTACCAATTGCCTGTCAGTTGAGGAGATGGGCATTCACTGTGAGAAAGATGTAGGAGGCCATGGAGCCGAGGAGGGAGGATACTGTTCTCACTGTTGAATGAGAGGCTTTCATGAGAGCAGGGTACTTCCGATGGATCAATAAGCGCCTCTCCTCCAAAGGACACTTTTGCCAGTTTTGTGTTAATGAAAGCTCCAAGGTAATGGAAGGTTTGAACAGGGACAGGAGTCTACTTATTGTGGTTGACCTGAAGGCCTAAAGTTTTTAGGAAATTGTACGTCTAATTACAATGACGCTGAGTTTCCTGAGAAGTGGGCACCTGGATTAGCCAATCGTCTAGGTGTGGGTAGACTAAAATATTTTGTCTCTTGCGATGGGTAGCAACCACTCCCATGCACTTTCTGGAGAATGTCCTATGTGGACTTCAGGCAAAATGGAATTACTTGGTAATTGTAATGGTTCTGCCCCACTATGAACCTCAAGAACATTCGATGGTTTCTGGCAATTGATAAACGAAATTATGAATCTTTAAGACTGATAAAACTGAGCAAATCCCCCTGGTGTAATTGGGGATAAATTTGGTATAAAGCCAGCATCCAGAACTTTTCTTGCTGAATCTACTTGTTGGCTGTTTTGAGGTCGAGAATGGGTCCGAATTTGTTCTGATCTTTCTTCTTGACAAGAAAGTACCTGAAATAAATGCCTGTACCTCACTGTTGGTGAGGAACAGGTTCCACCGCCTGCTTTTGTAAGAGGATTTTGACCTCGAATCTCAACAGTGGGAGTTGGAAACTGGATAGGTTCAATTGTGTGGTCTGTGGAGGACTGGTGAACCTCAGACAATATACTGCAAACAATATTCAGAATCCAGGCATCTTGTGTCATTGTTGCCACTCTGCCAGATAATTTTGGATGCTTACTCCCTACCGGAGTGGGTAACAGAGGGAATTATTGATTTAGGGGTTTCACCCACAAGGTTGCTTGACCTTTTGAGCAGGCAGCTTGATAGATCTCCCTCTAGGCAGTTTTGTTTGGTAGGATTGATGCTGCTGCTGTGCACCATTTTGATGGTGCCACTGATACCAGTGAGGGGTTTGAACCCACTAGGAATAGAAGCAGCGTTGGTAGGATTTGGAAAGATTCTCTGTCCCTGGTTCTCTCTAAGCAGACTACCTTCAGTGTGTCTATTTCCACCCTCGTCAAAATAGAGTGGAACCAGAGAATGGAAGATTCAATATCCCCTGCTGCAATTCTGGCTCTATGTAAGGCGAACCAAGGAGTGCCTTCTAAGAGTGACACTGTGGCAGTAAATATGAACCACTAATAGGGAAACGTCTGCTGCAACACTAAAAGCTAGATTAGATACCATTAATCCTTCATTCCATGAAGTCTTCCCTCCGACCTCTGGGAAGGTGTTCTGCAAACTGGTTCCTGGATTCCCACAGTGCCTTGTCTTATCTGCCTAGAAGAGCCAGTGGCACTGGATGCTTTAGTGGTGGTGGCTGTTGTACTGCACACTTTGACCCACAGAGTTAAACTTCCGAATATCTTATCGAGAGGCACTGTAGAAGTTGGAGTAGTACTACTCCACAAAAAAGTACTTCACACTCTGACTAAAGTGCACAACTCTGAGACTAACCCTGGTTGGTAAGGGATAGGAAAGACCTATTCAAAGTGATGAGCTGATCTCCACTAGAGAGTGGAGAAGGACACACATCCTTTTGTTTTTTTTACCCTCACACACCCTAGTGGTGTCATGCTTCATCATCAGGTCACCCAGACGCCTCAGGGTGGGCTCGACGGTATTTCAGGGCGCTCTTGGATAGATGTGGCCAGGGGGGCTCAAAGATTAAAAACCTGCAGTCAGACCGCAGTTTCCCTTTATTCGTGGATCCGTCAGGGATATTAAAAAACAAAAGGTTAATGGGGGTCAAACAGGAGGTTTATGATCCTGTGACCTTAGTGCCAACATGTTTCAGTCCTAGTCTACACAAAATTGATCCTGGACTTTCTTCAGGGCTGAGAATAACAATATTCCTCCCAGGACAAAGGAGGATGGGGGTTACCACCCTGCTTTTATTTTTAGGGCAGATAGATGCTCCTAAACTGCCTAGTAATAGATAATTTATATTAGTTTAGTATTCACTCCATCCCATCTTAGGAGAGTAATCGTGCCTCAGGGAACTCAGAGAATGGGGTAGCCCTTTAGTCAAACTGACATCAAGGGTCCTGCCCCGCGACGTTACCTATTAGGTTCGGGTCCCCGGGCTTGTGCACAAGGACTGAAACATGTTGGCACTAGGGTCCTAGGAGCATAAACCTCCTGTTTGACCCACATTAACCTTTTGTTTTTTAATATCCCCGACGGATCCACGAATAAAGGGAAACTGGGATCTGGCAGGTGTTTTTTAATCTTTAACTCCCCCATGCCACATCTATCCAAGAGCTCCCTGAAATACAGTCGAGCCCATCCTGACTTTTAGGCGTTAGGGTGACCCAATGATGTAGTATGACACGAATAGGGTGTGTGAGGGTAATAAAAACAAAATGATGCGTTTCCTTCCCCACTCTCTAGTGGAGATCAGCTCATCACTTTGAAAAGGTCTTTCCCGTCCCTTACCAACCAGGGTTATTTTCAGAGAGTCGTAAACTTTGGTTAGAAGAGGGAGGTGTACATTTTTCTGGAGTAGTGCATACACATGGGAAGATGTACTCCCACTATAGGAATACTCTCGACCCTTCCGGCACAGGGAGTTCCCTACCCATGTATGCAATAGTATACTGGTTCTTGAAGTTGGAGTACCAGCATGTTGCTTCTTTGCTGCTACTATAATAGAGTCTGGTGTATGATCTGTTCAGAGGAAAGCAGGATCTTGCTTCAGAGGGCTATATATCTTTGGAAGCCGGGATGGAGCCGGCTTAACTGAGGTTGGAGTCAGGAAGAGGTCCATACCAGGTTCAGAGAGACCTTGGCACTAGAGGCAAAATAGTCCTTCATGTTGACCAGTGTTGTAGAGCCTCAAAAATAACTGATGTTATTGGTGTTGGAGTCGACATAGGAATTTAAGTTTCTCTGCTCCCCGGTTATATTCGTGAAAGTACAGTCTGAAAGTGTTGAGGAGTATCGTCCAGAAGTGGAAGACATGTCCATATGAGGTCTTGACCGAGATCTTTGTGGTTAATGAGGACGATGGCGGGGGCACATGGAAGATGTAGAAGTGCACCTTGGGCTGTGTTGATGGCACCTAGAATGATGCCGCAATTTGGAGGAAGATCTGGGTCTTGGAGAGGCTGGTGCCGGTTGAATTGGAGACAGTAGAGGCGGAGAAGACTGTGCTAGTGGTGGTGAACATAGTTGAACCCCTGAAGAAGGGAGATTATGTTCAAGAGTACTCTGAATCTGGGGAGAGACAAAAACCAGTGAATTAACCGCATCGCTGCGGCGGTTATTTTTCCGCTGTGCGGCTTTTTTAAAAAAGCCGCGTTCGATGACTAGCTCAGCTCGTCATCCGCACACGACCACCGTGGCAGATGACGAGCTGAGCTCGTCATCGCCAGCGAAGGGGTTAAATAGTGTCACAACGTTTAGTTGTAAATGTTTGAGGAAAAAGACCACAATTGGCCAAGCTCAATGCTCCAGGATCCTGTCAGCAGGAGCCGGAAAAAAGAACTGAAGCAACTGCCACCTGCTCAGCATGATGAGATACTGGTGGTCCCTAGGGTCTTAAAAAGGTACAGCCTTTATTTGTAACTCATATAAAGACAACATATGGGGCTACTCTGTTCTGCTTTCCTTCCCCTCTATGTCTATCAAAGGGCTTGTGGCCCGAAAAAGTGGATACGACTATAGGAAGGGTGAAAAACTCACAGGGGAGGGCTGTGCACCTTACCAATCATAATCCAAGATCCAGAAGCATTGTAATAAAGGTGTCAATGTTGTAATGTGATAAGCATGCACCGTATTGATGTATACCTACGACTGTGCAAAAATAACTGACAGTGGACACCCATAACTGTAAATCTACCAAACACACTAAATGTAATGAGGAGTACTTGAATTTACTTTTTATATGTGCCAATTTAATGTGGAAAAATAAAAATATTTTCAACAAAAAAAAAGGGCTTGTGGAAGATGCATGCGGTTATATTAAAACATCATGACATTATACACGTATATAATTCTCCTGGCCCCTTTTTAAATACAAGATGAAGAATTGGGCCATTGTAGCCTGGGTATATAGGCTGCATATTGTTTTTCTTTAAGTGACTGCACGCCTTCCTGAAGAATGCAAACATCTACACTTAAGACAGTGTGAAAACGTGCTCCGGGGTCCCAGTGGATGAGACTATTCAGTGCTTAAACTATAAATGGAAATCTCCTACGAGAGAACCAAGTCTTCCAAATTGTTAAAATATCAATCATGAACGCAAACTTACAAAAGACACCATATTGACTGAGACAGGTCATTTAGCCTAAAAAATGTGCATCAAAGAATATAAAGCATGATTATTACAGAAATTAAACATTACTACGGGCTTGGGAATCTGAAGAAAGATGAACAGTATGTAAACATCACAAGAAGTAAAAGGGAGCAATAAGTATACCAAGTGAAAAATCCAAATTTAGTCTATAGAATATAGGGGAGAACCATTTGTTAAAGCTTTGTAAAATAAGCATCCAAAACCAGGATGGCTGATTTAAGAGAATGTACCCTACTCCCATTTCTGCTTAACTGGGTTGGTTTAAGTAGTAGCAAACACTAAAATGAGCCTAAAACACACCAAACACTAGAGGCCGGTTTTGGACTGCAAATACACATACGATTTACAATCTACTTTTAAAATATGAATGCATACTTCATCTGATAATTATATCTTACAGCTTGAAGATTTCCAGTCGTCCATTTAGTGCAAAACCCTACCTTGTCATATAGGTTTATCACCTGAATGTTATCCTGGGGAAATGGAATACTAGGTCTAAGGTTAGTGTTTTTCAATCCTACTGAATCTAATAATTGCTTTTCAGTGGAAACCGGGTACAAAAATATGAATTCTCCTGTATTTATACTGGTTCAGAGCACCGTCTTGCAAAGCTAAGTACTATTCTATTATCAGTGCAACTGCTGTGCCATACTTGAGGCACATAAGCCAACAAATATGTCCTTGTAACCACCCAGAGGTTCGCTAAGCCCCCTGAATCTACTTCCAGGTCCCTGTCCGTGCCATTTGGCGAGACCTGCTCACCTCATCTGGATTCAGTTTTATGTTCTTTGCCGGCTGCTGTGCTGCATTTAATGGCAACATGTCCAGTTGTGCTTGTCCTTTCTGCACAAGAGGGAACGTATACCAGAACAGTGCATATAGGCCAACAACTGCACACAATACAAAGATAAAGTACCTGCCGCAACTCTTACACACGCCCGGTGGACCACAACAGTCCCCATATGCTTTCAACTAAACACAAGCCTGGCACAAATCAATGCTTAGCAGTCCTCACACTGACTTTCAAATAAAGACAATTTTCAATAGGCTTGGCCCAACAAGAAGGAAAAAATAGAGAAGGAAATAAAAGCTTCACAGAAGTAAACATATATTGCTTGGTGGGTGTCCTATATTTAGCAGTTCACCTACCATGTCACACTTTGACTTTAGTCACGTGACCTACACAGTCAAACGACCAACGGTCTTCCGGGGGCTCGTAAAGTTTCTCTACGGCCGCAGCTGTTATTTCATACAGCGTATAGTTTGCAGTCACCAAAAGTCATTCTGCCAAAAGCATGCATATAAATTCCTCAGCAGGCTTCTCCTCTATGACCAGGCACACTAGGCAAGGTTACCGATCACACATTAACTATCTGTTATTAGTGTATTCCTTTCTTGGTATACTTAGAGAAAGAACAGCACAAAAAACACCCTGGCTTGCAATAACGGAACCTGAGATGTAGTCCTTACTCCAAGTCGTAAATCCTCTTTCAACATATCATTGCCCTTTGATTAAACAAAATAGCAGGAGGATGGTGCATTTATTAACCTTTATTCTGCTGAAATCAAAATTTAATGAGGTGCAAACACACCTCCAGCCAAGCACATCCTTACATGGGTGGGAGAGGCCTTGCGGAAAGTGGAGACGGTCTCTCACTAATAGAATGGGCAGGGAAAATATAGAAATAATGGAAAGTTACAAGAACTAAAATGTAAAGAAAGGGTAGGAGGAATGGGAAAGGAGGAAGGAGAGTTGACAATTGGAAGGACAAGGGAAAGAAGGAAATGGTTATTTACAAGCACTGGAAAAAACGCACTGATAAACACCGATTGTTTTGATTTTTGAAAACACTACCAAAAAAGGACCCAAAATAGCAACAGATAAAACAAGCATTTGCAATGCAATAGGTCTCGCATTTACGTGAGACCTATTGCATTGGAAATGGAAGGCATCAGGATAACGGGAGGGAGGGAGGGCGGGCGGGCGGGTGGGTGGGTGGGTGGGTTGGGGAGGGAGGTGGTGGGGAGGGAGGTAGCGGGGAGGGAAGGCACAGACAACGGGTGGGGTGGAGAAGGCCCTGACAGCGGGATGGAGGAGAAGGCACAGACAACGGGAGGGTGGGGGAGCGAGAAGGCACGGACAACAGGAGGGAGGGGGAGTAAAGAAGGCACCAAACAGTAGGAGAACCTCATTGAAGAAAATAGTGCTCACAGTCTAAATAACACGTACCATGTAACAACCTAAGTAAGAGGCCAGTCTCCATGGGAGGTGACAAATGAAGAAGGGGGGGGTACTACGGAGTGACTAACAAGCTTATCAACGAATCAGAAGCCAGCATTTAGGACAGACAATGACATAAGCCAATGGCAAATATGGGCGGAGCTTCTATTCACCTATTCCTCTACAATAAGCCTCGCGGAGCAGTGCATGCGCACTGGTTTTAGGCGCGACCTAAAAAGCAAATGAATCTGGCATGCACTGATCAAAGTGAATCAAGAAAATGAGAGGGACAATGAAGCCAATCGTTGATAATCAATGGAAGGGTTCTAAGCCCACTATAAGCTCCCAAAAAGTGTCGAAAGCATATTGTGTGGTCTGTCAAGGTGAGACTTTGAAAAAGAACCCAAAGTTTATGCGGATACTTTTTGTAGGAAAAAAATATGAAGCATACAAACAAGGGCTTTACTTACATTGGGGGTGTAGTGAAAGCCTTAACACCCAAGTGGTTAAAGCATGGTAAAATCACACGTAACCAATATGAAAATGTACCCCTTATGCACAGGTGGTACGCGGTGTCTAAATTTTAGTTTACATCTTTTAAGCCACACCTGTTAGAAAGAACTCCTAGTTACACTTCTTTGGCCACTTTATCATCCCACTTAAAGCACTTAATTTAACATAGATCATACAATAGAGTGAAAGGTGAAAATACTTTATAATAACACTTAAAACATATTTCATTTCAAGGTAATCCACTTTCTCATGTATTAATTCAAAATGAACAACTGATATAACTCACGCGCGAGACCCCAGTGCAGCTTTCTCGCCGGAGCCGTCTACGTGTGAAATGTAGCTATTCCTATGCAGCAGGATTCGGGGCTGTCTGCCTTCCATGGATACCGTCTTTGTTCCGTCACTAGTGAACTAGGTTACCATTCTAGTGCTCAGCCGGAGTTCGGGTGCTACGAGACAGAAGGGGCAGTGACAGCGATTTAGAAGCCCCACCCCCTAAACCTGCTCATCGTTTTGACATGTGCGTCCTTGCATCTTCAGCGTGCCCCTGGTCGCAGGGTGTGACGTAGGGGAAGCAGTTTGTCTGTGTTTAATAGATCCGTGTTTGTGATCACGTTGTTGTTGGTGAGTATACGTTTGTTTGCTCTTGTCCAGTAATCATGATTTCACGTGGTGATCATGTTGTTATGCTTCGCGGTGTCTGTTCAGTGAACATCTATGATGATGATCTGAATCTGGAAGAGTATAGCTGACCGAAAGGAAGGTTTTGATTTCCATAGAACGTGATTAAACCTCAAACATGGGGTGAAACAATCTTGGCTATTTGTAGTAGAAAAGCTTTTTATTTTTATCAGGGCTTATCCAAACGCACCCCCTTCTGAAGGACCAAACTTCGCCAGTTTTTTGTTAACACCTTGTCCCGTGCTTCTTCATGCTTCGGAAAAATACATCCAGTGTATGTTGATAACTCTTTGTTGGTTTCTCTTTTCCTTCTCTTTACTTAATTCATGCTTATCTCCCCAATCCTTTTGAATGATTACACAGTCTAAATTAAACCGAAGGAGCCACTGCTATGCTCAAACATCGTATCTTCCTAGTGTCATCGTTCATCTATGTGTCATAGTGGCATGCAATGTCCTTATCTTGTTCAGTAGGTGCTACTTTAGTGTGTGTAAATATATATTTTTTATTTATTAAGCACTTCTCCTGAGGAGGTCTGAAAGCATTTTACGCTAGGCAGCACGCTGCTCCAGAAACCCAAGGTTAGTGATTAATATAGAGTTATTGGTTATTGTTGGGTTGCAGGAGCATGATCTTTGACCGAAGGAGAGGTTGTCATTTTTGATTAGATGTGACCATTTTTCAGAGATATAATTATAGAGATTCTGGAAAACATGCATGTGATTAGGAACAGGTTGTGCGAGGAGAACCGGCAGTTTGGTAAATGAGGAGAGTGTCATTTGAAAGACGAGAAGGGCAAAAGGCGGAAGTCCCGCCCCAGGGGAGGCTGCGAAACATTGTAGGCACGTAGGAGGAGCAGAGTCAGCTGATGCAAGAGAGGGAAGCCCCGCATGACGGAGCTTGTAGCCCGGTGAGTGCGGCGGGTGGGGCTTAGTTGTAGGGGGTGTGCTGTGTGTGTGTGTGTGTGCATGCGTGAGTGTGGGTGTGTGTGTGTGTATGTATGTATGTGAATGTGTGAGTGTGGCTGTGTGTGCATGCGTGGCTGTGTGTGCGCGCACGCTTGAGTGTGGCTGTACGTGCGCGTGTGTGCATGCTTGTGTGTGTGTGTGTCTGTATGTTTGTGCATGCATGAGTGTGGCTGTGTATGTGCACGCGATTGAGAGAAGCTGACTTGCGGTGAATGTTTAACAGGAGATGTGCACGGCGCCGGGCTGGGCGTGCGCGCCCACGAGGTGAAATCGCCGAGGGAAAGTGCGTGCCCATCCCCTATCCAACATTCCCAGCAAGTCGGCAACAATAGGTCTTTCGCTAGACGCGAGACCTAAAAAAGATAACAGGAAAGCCTAGTTATAACCCATATGTAGAGTCCTGCCACTGCGACTTCCAGACATGCCTTTGACATCAGCTGAATGCAGCGTACGGAAACTGCAGTAAAAGGCACGGAATTCAATGTCAAAGCAGGGCTCAAAGCCTGTTGCAGCCAATGACAATCCTTTGCGAAGGCCAATATCAAAACTATAAATTTTTTGATGTGCCTTTCTTCCTGGCGAGGGAATGTTCAGGACTGGGTGTGGGAACGCGGGTAGAAGAGGGTAAGAGAAACGTATTGCTGCCATGTTGAGGGCAAAGACTAACTCACATTTGGGGCTAGAGATAAAGAAAACTGAAAAGTGAAACCTGGAACCTAGTCAACAGCACTATCCATGAGGTCAGAATATTACACCAGCCCAGCATGTGAACTAACCCAGGAGCACAAATATCGAAATCACAAAAGAAACCCTGATCTCCACAGCACCAACTTGGCCTACACAAGAGAAGCATGAACCATGTAGTAGTAGTCCCAGTGCTTTGAGACACACACACACACACACACACACAGTTGCTCACCACATGTCCCTAAAGACTGCCAAATTGTGACCAGACTTAAGGTGCTGCCTGGCCATGAGTGACAAATCCCTGTCGCCCCCATGAAGTCTGGCATCTGAATAGATTCACCCAGAGCGTGCTTCAGATGTGCATATCTTCCTCTTTGGACCCAAATAGGGCGATAGGCCCCTGCTGCCATCCTAACTTTAAGCTGAGCAATGAACAATGTAGGTGTTCAAAATAAGTACAATTAATTGTGTCTGCTTTTGATCCTCTTCTATGGTCCTACTACTACTCCTGCAATTTAGCACACTATTGTTGCAACCTTCACTTTTAAACCGGTTTAAAATATGTAAGTAAAACAGGTATTGGGCTATGACTATCAGCTGGACAAGGGATTTATTTCGAATGGCTTCCAACTGCCATGCAAGCCCTACTCTTCAATTACATTTCACTACCTACAATCACATGCATATACCATCTATCCATTACCAAATGTACATACTAACCACTTGTCTCATACCAAACCTGACTCACCACTATCATATACACCAATACGTTGCCTGAAAATGAAAATCAATATATCCACCATACCTAAACATTAAGCAAACCACCAAACTCCTTCAAAAGTCAACAAAGGCACGCCCAATCCCATTCAGACTAACACCAGATCCGTCTGCAATAAAACTTCCTACATAACTGAACACTTAAAGTATCAAGCACACAGTACGTTTCACTGCTATTTATGAGATATGGATTGAAAAATACAACTTAGCCGCACTAGCTGCCTTTCACAATAACCTTGCTACTTGTGACCCACCTCTCACACTTCTCATTCCCAAGACAGGGGAGGAGGAGTAGACATTCTATACAACAAACGTCTTATTCCCCATGTCACAACAACCCAACATCTCTATCCTTTCATGCCACTACACAACAAATATTTAACTTGCAAAAGTCAACATCAATCAGGATCTGTGGAGCACGGCTGCATCACCCGTGAAGGTCTCAAGGCAGTGGGAGATCACGCTGCCAGTTCTCATATTGGTTGAACATCCAGCTCTTGAGGTCCTTCCTGAACTGCTGGAACATAATGAAAATCTACCATCCTCATGGGCCACATGATGCTGCTGCTCTGGAACTACGCTCCAGATAGGATACATTATCATCCGGAGGTGAAGGTTTTGCAGGGTACAGGTCTGGATACTTATCCATGTGTGGATCAATATTATAATCATCCTGCAGATCTGTAGGTAAAGTGTCATTGTCCTAATCATCATCATCCCCATCTCCTAAATCAGGCTGTGTGTGAGGAGATCCCTATGGTGGTGTGTAATGGATCTGATCCTGGCAGTATTGGTACTGGTGAAGATGGTGGCAGGGAACTTGTAGCAATGTCCTTCTTCTTAAGGGGGATCATGTATCCAGTGTCCTCTGAACTGAATTTTGGCTAGGATATGTCCAGTGTCTGGATTGATGTAAAGCTTTTTCTGCTTGGGATCCAATCTGTCCTTTATGATGTCCAAGATTGGTTCCAGCAGATCTGAAATATCTTCTTTGGATTTCGGCACCAAAAGTTTCGGTGCCAAACCGGACTTGTCCCTCTTACCCTTGGAAGTGGAAGGTTTCGGCTCCTAAGCGGACTTTTGTTTCTAAACAGGGGATTTTGGCTCTGAACAATATTGGTCTTTCGGCGAAGAATATTTTGGGTCTGAAGATGATCCGTCTCGGCTCAATCCCGAGACGAAAGGCATTACCACTTGTTTCGGTGCCGGGCCTGAGGGAGGGGCATCAAAAACATTGTTTCAGTGCCGACCAAGGCCTGAAGGCAGAGGTTGCGCTTAAGCCTTACGTTTGGTAAAAGATCAATTTTGGGGTACGGGGGTTTTGGTACTCATGATACCCAGTCCTGCTGGAATGTCTTCGGACTCCAACTCTATCTGAAGTTCCGAATCTGTTTCTGGGACAGAGAAGCCCTCCTGTACCGCAGCTGCCATTTCTTCCTATTCGGATTCTTCTCCAAAGATATCAGATTGTGCAGAGTTCCTTGGCCCTGCATTTCTCTGCATCAAGCCTGACTATTGCAAAGTCTATTTCCACCTGTCGTGTAGTTCCTAAAAACCTATAAAGGATCTGAGGGAGTAGACAGATTGTGGGATTGGTGTCCAGACTGATTCCAGACACCCCCACTGGCTATGATCGCCTGTAAACCAGCTAGCTCACAGTGCCACTACAAACCTCTCCAACCAAGGAGAGAATAGTTCTTGGCAACTATCGAACATGACAACGCTGTCCCATCAAGGATTGTGGAAACCCTGCGATACTTTTTGCTCAGTCACTCATGCTCATTTGTCTCCGAGAGATACACAGAATAAATGGTGGTGACGTTTTCAATAAGCATTTATTGAACCAGCGTCATTCTAGTGTAAAATAGGTGTGCTGAAACAACCATTAGACAGAAACCGATATAAATGATTATAAGCACCAACAGAGTAAAAGGATTGCAGATTTGAAACCCTCTAGGATAAAGTCAAACCCATTACCTGAAGTGGTAGACTGTGGGATTCCTGTCTTGGTCTCGAGATGGACACCCCACGAGGGATGTCAGACCATAGTGAGCTGGAGTGTCTGCATGCAGGAACCTTACCGTCTGTCAGCATGGAAGTCCTTTTTCTCCTCTCCCTGCCTCAGCAAAAATATGATGTTTATATACCCAAAGTGGTACCCGCAGTGGATCTACCTTGCGGTGTCATGTCGGACTTAGGATGACAGTAGAAATGTCCCTTATACATAGTTATTATGCAGGAGATGGTAGTCCTGCTGAGTTTCCAAGAATCCTCATGCATAATGAAGGATGCTAGTTTTCAGAGAAAATCCCACGTCCTGTTAGCAAGACCGTAACTAGGTCAAAGGTCAGTCCCAAGACCGTTATGTAGTGTAATAGCAGGGTAAATACAGGTGAGAGGTTAGGTTGCTACCTGAGGCTATTTGGGGTTCCTATACGAAACATAACAGACAGGTCTCGCAGTCTTCTTCCTTGTGCTCCGGTGATAAGCACAAGTTGCAGACCGTCAAGGGTAGAGTGGATTGAACACAGAGGGGAACCTGAAGGACTGTTTCGAACCGGAGCGCAGCAATACATGTCCGAACCAGATGGCGGAAAAAAACAATCTAGCAATGGAGTCGAAGCCCATGCGCACTATCACCAAAAGGAGGAGTCATCTTACCTTGTGACTAGGAAAAGCTTCTTTGAAGAAAAACAACTTGCAAACACCTGACCAAATACTGGATGGCCGAAGTATGCAAAGCATGTGTATCTACAGCACACATGTTTCGAACAAACTTCATTCACGGAAACTAGTTCCTAACTATACCTACTGGCAGCCGCCAATAGGATGAGCCAGACAGACAGACGCAAGCAGTCGCCCGTTTTAGTTCGGACCTAGTTTCCATAGGAAACGTTTTTTTGTTCTTCTTAAAACTTTAGCTTTTCAAAACTAGTTTGCTGCTCACTTGAGCTGCTGTCTTGAAAGTTTCAAGGGGCAGGGATTCGTCAAGCAGGGTCTCACAAAACACGTTTTTCCTCTGCAAATTTTCCATAGAGATTAGACACATTACAGCATGAACTGCTGAAAAAAATTACACAAAATTTGGCAGAAAGCTAGATCTTGGTCCAGAAAGCGTGGTTTTTGTGATTTGGTGTAAATCCGTTCAGTAATTTTTTAGATATTAAAGGAAAAACAAAAATGTACATCTTGGGACGCGAATCCTATGCAGACCCCTCATGGCACTTCGCAAATCCATGCACCAACAGGCCTGCTGTGATTGGCTGACTGCACCCTGAGTCAAAAGTTGTGGCCGCCATTTTAGACATCGGCAAACTGTCTCCGGCAGCAACAATAAACCTGAAATGTAGGGGAAGGGTAGAGATACCCTGACCCCCTGAGTGCAATATAGGGCTCTGTGAGGGTCCCCCTGATCAGTGGAGGCTCCTCCGCTAAGGTAATGGAGCGCCGCCCCACTGCCTTGATGCAACAAAGAATGGAAAAATAAATGATAATAAATAATGTTAATATCATTTTATATTGTCCTCTAGCTGCAGCAGCTTGCGTGAGGGGGCGGGCGGGAGAGCAGGGGAGGAGGATAAAACACTCGTAAGTGACCGTTTGGTCGGCCCTCTTGTGCCGCCCAAAACAGTCATGCAAACTTTGTGTTCTTCTGTATTCTGCATTACAGCCTGAGTGGAGAACATGCCCACCCCTCCAGCCACCAGCTGAGCACCGTGTCACGGCACGCGTGGGAGACCTGGTGCTTCAGATTCCTCCCAATAAGGAAGAGGACGCAGAAGAGGCGGAGGCCAGCCAGCCGGCCTGGCGGTAAGTGGAGGTACGTGATTTATTTTCCTTTTTTTACCCTATCACTCCCTGTCCCTCCCGCCCTTCTGCTGATGGGCAAGAAAATTCCCTAAACTGTTCTTTTTCCCCACATGCAAGGATTCACTAATCCATTGCGACGCCCAGCACAGCCCCCTGTGTTACTTCGCAGCGGATCCGTGAATCTCGCTGAAATTTAAATACACTCGCTCAGACACTCAAGGACCCTCTCACAAACCCACTCAGACAGTAACACCCACTGACAGACCCACTGAGATACTCATACTCAGTGACTGACCCACTCAGACACTCGCATATCCACTCACAGACACCCTTCGGACACTCACACATCCACTTAGATGCTAACAGCTAATCACTGATTCATTCAGACACACTTATGCACCTACTCTCAGATCACACATACACACCCACTCACAGACCCGAAAACTCTTGCACCTACTTAGACACACACACACACACAGCTACTCAGAGGAATTGGCAGATGCAAAGAGTCAAAGACAGGGTCCGAGTCACTGGAAGATCTACTCAGACACTAACACCCTCATTCAGTCACTCACATCCACTCACAGACTCACATAACCACTCACAGACTCACATAACCACTCACACACCCACAAAACTACTTACACACCCATACAGCCACTCCCACACTCACCCACTTACAAACCAATACAGCCACTCACCCATATAACAGCCAATCACACACCCAATCAGACCCATGCTGCCATTCACAAACCCACTCACACTGCTACTCACATACCCACTCACAGACTGAGTCACTCATACACCCACTTACCAACTCACAAATCAACTCACAAACCATAAAAACTGCTCACACATTCAAACACCCATAAAACACACACACAGACCCATACAGCCACTCACACACCCTGTAACTGACCCATATAGCCACTCACACACTCAACGTAGACGCACAAAACTGCTCACACCCTCAAAACTGCTCACAACCAAAAAGCCACTCACAGACCCAGTCACAAAGGGTACATGTAAAAAATAAAAATTTTAAAAATCTTTCGAAATAAACAAAACAAAAAAACAGGTTAAAGGGACATTATAGTTAGTAAATAGAATTTAAAAAACCTTAAAAATTCACTTTAAAAAAGCAAAGGTTAAAAGGACCTTATAGGTGGGTTCAGATTGTACACGCACAAAATCATAGAAATTCAGCAGATAGTTACCTGAGCATATTACATGGCTCATGACCTGGTCAGTGACATCACTGATGACATCTCAAATGACATCACTGATGACATCATCCATTGATTGGGAGTGTTTTCTAAAAGTGTGTGTATATACAGATCCCCTTGTATGTGTCAACCAGGCGTCTAGCTATCACAGCTACTTTATCCATTATTAGTTGCTGCACAGTAGTAAGACTCCAATGCTGCCAGCATTTACCATGTACACTGCCAATCACACCTTTGTACGTAATCTACCTATATCTAATAAAATGTTCTTGAGTCAATAAGAAAATGTTACTTATCCTGTCATATCTGTAGCGCTGTAGATTCACATGCTCCACAAACCTAGTTTTTAGAGTTGCACCCGGATGTTTACAATTTGTTGTTTTCATCAAATTTGTTTTTAAGCCACAAGATCTTTTGCGACTCCACT
The DNA here is from genome assembly GCF_964263255.1 of Lissotriton vulgaris. NCBI lineage: Eukaryota > Metazoa > Chordata > Amphibia > Caudata > Salamandridae > Lissotriton > Lissotriton vulgaris. The sequence goes on along the minus strand of NC_141685.1, from coordinate 1,666,846,371 downwards.
ATTGGTGCACAAAACAAAGACTTCACCTCAGATTGTTCTCAACTCTGCAGGCGAGTTGTGTTAGTGGAGCAGAGTGTTGAAGACAGATCGCATGAGCGGTGCATTGTAGAACTTCATGATGTTGAAAGGGAAACATTGGTGTTCATCTAAGCCTTCCAAGAAGGAAGGAAGGTAAATGCATTTTACCTCACTACACTCTCTGAAAAGATGGTCACAGAATAAGTAACAATTTCGGTCTGTAGCAAACAGTCGGACCAACAAAGCCTGCTGGTGTACTTTAATGTCAATACAGAAGTGTTTAGTAAACATGTGTGGTGTTAGCCAAGTGGCAGCTTTACAGATGTCTGCTAAAAGGAACTTTCCCAAGAAGGCCAGAGTGATGCAATTCTTATGTGAGGAATGTGTCTCTGATGGGCACAGGCAGTGCACATTTGGCTTTGGCACAGCAGGTTTGAATGCATTTGACAATCAGCCCAGATATGACAGCTTTAGAGATGGGGTGGCCGTTTGAAGCTTAGGAAAGGCTACAGCTGCTTTGCAGATGGACTGTGCTCTGTCAATACAGTAAAGCACCATCTTACAATCTAATGTATTTGACGTCCTTTCTGCTACAGAGCCTGGTGTGGTAAGAAGATGTGCATCTCAACAGTTTGATAGATGGTAAACAGAGAGCCCCCCAGTAGGAGGTTGGTGTTAGTTTTAAGGAATACCTTATTCTTATGGATCAGATATAAAAGTATTCCTCTATGGTCAGTGCCTGTAACGCACTGATCTATTGCAAAAATCTGATGACCACTAGATAGGCCACCTTCCAAGACCAGAACTGTGACACAGGAATGGAATGGTTCAAATAGTGGACCCATGAGCCATGCAAGAACACATTCAAGTTCCAAACAGGGACTGGAAGAAATCACAAAGGTATGACTCTTTTGAAGCCTTCCACGAAGGCCATAGCAACAGGAACTTAAAAAATGGATGAATGCTCAGTTTTGCTCATATGCTGCAACAGCAGTTCAATGTTAACAGATAGAGGTATATGCCAATCTAGCTTTCTGCAAACTTAAAGGTAGCATATAATGTCCACACTACTTTAAATCGTTTTATGTGCTTGTGCAGTAATGAGCAAACTGGTTCTACCTAGCTAGGTAACAAGGGCGTGTGGTGGGTTTATGCACCTGAAGCAGAATTTGCATACACTCCTTAAGGAATTGAGGTACCCAAACTCTAGGAACTCAGGGGCCAGATCGCTAGGTTAGAGTCCGGATACCCAAGCTCACCCCAATGCGAAGTGAGAAGGCCTAGCCTGAATGGCAGTTTGTTGTGTGGGCACACCATCCTCTACTGGAACGCAGAGTAACAGAGCTGCGTGGCCAACATTGGTGCCTCAAAGATGAGGGTCATAGAAACTTATGTCATTTTTCTTGACACATTCAGGTTAAGAGGGAGGGGAAGAAAATCGTAAACAAATATCCAGAACCGGTTAATCTATCGTGCATTGCCAATAGACTGTAGGTGTTGGCTCCTGAAGGCAAAGGATTGGCATTTTGGGTTCACTCGGGGAGTGGGTTTAAGAGAAAATAAAATAGATGAGAGTACCCAATTGATGCTCTAAATACCCCAATCATCCAATGATAATTTCAAGTGTATCCCAGAAATGGCCCCCGGAGTACAGACATACGCGCTACAGAGGAACGGGCAACTCTGGCTACACTTAGTTCTCCAGACTTATCAGGGTCCCGGTTACCTACATTTGATACAGCTCGTACTTGATATGTGGACTTGATATTTTTACTTTGAGATTACCCTCTCTCTAGTCCACGGGGCCAGTTATGGGATACACTTGAAATTCTCGTTGGATGACTCGTTTTAATTGAATTCTTTGAAGCCTCGAAAAAGTTGTTGAGTGCAACGAACACGTGTTGGCTGTCATTGAGCTTTATATGTAATAAAAACGAATGAAACCAACAACCTGGTTATATGTACATTTTTCTGACTGAAGCGAACTCTACTTGAACGGACCAGTTCGAGTGACTGACCTTTTCATTGTGATTATGGTGGTGCTCTGGACATTCTTCAAACATTTTGTGTAGATGGGTTTTTCTCATATACCTGGCACTATTTGGATGACTTAGTGTCTTAATCTTCATTGAGCAGACCTGCCCATACTTGTGTTACTTATACTCTCCTGAAACGGTGTATGTGCCAGCCCTGTTCTAGGGCCTTTGTCATCTTAGTGCTTGCTCACCCTTATCTGGGCACTGTGTCCCTTTCTGAAATCTGCCAGCGAGGGGGCTGTACATAGCAAGAGGAGAAGGCGTTCCAAATCTTGGCAGTGATGCAGAAGAAGCAGCGACGGATGCAGGGGTGTGTGCAAGGGCGAGTGAAGAGGAGCACAGGTGTCTGGAGGGTTCGTGGAAGTGCAGTCATCGGCTGATGTAGGCAAGGTCTTACGTTGTATAGGGCTTTGTAAGCGTGCGTGAGGATCTTGAACTGGCATCTCTTATGGATGAGGAGCCAGTGAATGTCTCCAAGGTAGGTGGGGGTTGGGGCGATATAGCTAGGTTTGGGAAAGTCCAGGATGAATCTGGCTGTGGCTTTCTGTAGGGTCTTGAGTCTTCAGAGAAGCTGGGAGATGCTGGCATAGAGGGTGTTGCCTTAGTCGAGCATGCAAAGTGTGTTGTAGCAGGAGAAACCAATTGCGTTAACTTGACGTTTCATGGTCAGTTGTCTGTCGAGGATGATGATGATGAGGTTGGTCGGTGTAGGTCCGCAGGCCACCATCTGTGGTCCCAAGTGGAGGAGTTTTCCCCCAAAATAGAACTTCCGTTTTGTCGGTGTTGAGCTGGAGAAAGTCGACTCGCATTGATTTGGCTTCATTAGTCATGGTGTTACAGAAGTTGGTTTTGGCGTTAGATGGGTCCTCTGTGAGCCAGAGGATCAGTTGCGTGTCGTCTACATAGGAGATTATGTTGAATTCATGGGATCCAACAACATCTACAAGGGAGGGTCATGTAGATGATGAACAGGGTGGGGCTGAGGGGTGATTATTGTGATAAGCCTAATATGCGGTCTTTAGGAGGTGAAGGGAGGCAGTCAAATGCTCTGTGGGCGTCCTGTGAGGAAGGAGGCGATCCACTGGAGTGTGCCTTGCTGTATGCCTATGCTGTAGAGTCTGTGGAGGAGGGTGTTGTGGGAGACTGGGTCAAACGCCATGGAGAGGTCGAGGAGGATCAGGGCCACAGTTTCTACAAGGTAAAGGAGTGTTCTGATGTTGTCTGTGGTGGCAATCAGCGTGGTCTCAGTGCTGTGGCAAGCACGGAATCCGGATTGTGACTAGTCTAGCAAGTTGTTTTGTTCAGGAATTTCGGTGAGCTGCTTGTCGATTGCTTTCTCGAGCACTCCGGACAGGTAGGGAAGCAGGGATAATAGCCAGTATTTTTTTTAGATCTCTGGGAGTCGGTGGAGGATTTCACTAGGAGGGTTCTGATGTCTGTGTGTTTCTATCTGTCCAGGAAGGTTGGTAGAGGTCATTGGGGTTGAGGGAGGCGGGATAAATCCTTTATCTTTGCTATCCCAAGACATGATATTTGTTGCACGATTTTATTCAGGAACATCATTTGTTGTGGTATAAGGCAAGGTCTAAACAAAGCTTTGGTCGCCTGAACCTGCCAGTCCGTTGTCCTCCAAATTGACTTGACATCAATAGTGTCCCTCTAAAAGTCAAACCCTTGTGTGGACAGAAGGGAAAGAAAGGAAGCAGGGCATATCAGATTGGTGTTTGTCAGCATATTTTTCTTTGCAGGTGATGGTGCAAGTTTATAATGAGACACCGAGTCTAATGCATCATAGCCTGAAAAATAAGCAAGCTTTGCGTAAATGTCTTTGAACTACTCCTTGGTGGTGTAGGGCAAGGTTTCCATTGTGTATAATTAAAAGAACAGCATGTAGTGTACTTCCTTCAGCAGGAAATGATGACTAATTTTGGAAACAGATTCAGAAAAGGGGGTGGTGATGAACAGAGTGTCTGAATTAAGCAGACCACTCTTACCCAGTCCAAAGATCAGGGCTTGATCCATCACCGTTTTTTAGCTCACTGCACCATCCCAGCTCAGAACTTGGCTATATGCAAATTAGTCTGACCCTGGCCCAGTGCATCATGGGAACAGGGCAGACCAAACTACCAAGCCAATTCTTATACTGGGAAGGAAACAAGCTTCCGGGGACCGGTTTCCGGCATTTCAGCCGTCTTCGACCCGGCTTGCTTGAATCCTGATGGTGCAATGAGCAAGGGACTCACATCTGAGTATACCCTTCCACGCTTATGGTGGACAAAAATGATTCAGACAAGGGGTGGTGATGAACAGAGGGTCTGAATTAAGCAGACCACTCTTACCCAGTCCAAAGCGGAAGCTTGTTTCCTTCCCAGTATAAGAATTGGCTTGGTAGTTTGGTCTGCCCTGTTCCCATGATGCACTGGGCCAGGGACAGACTAATTTGCATATAGCCAGGTTCTGAGCTGGGATGGTGCAGTGAGCTAAATAACGGTGATGGATCAAGCCTTGATCTTTGGACTGGGTAAGAGTGTTCTGCTTAATTCAGACACTCTGTTCATCACCACCCCCTTTTCTGAATAATTTTGGAAACAGAACATTGCATCACAATTAGATGTACCTTCGTATAGGTCAGACGACGCAAAATCAGTACAATGCCCTAGATCTACTAGCATTTCATGTACTATGTCTACATCCCAATCATCAGAGATAGTGCTAGGGGTGACAAGGTCAATTAGAGATCATTTAAACAAATATGAAATATGCAAAAGGTCAGTGGGGCCATACACATCATACAATACCCTATCTCACACAATCCCATAAGGACCTGGAACAGTTGAAATGTTCACCAGGGAATGGCTTCTTTGTTCTTGGTGTGATGTGAATGTGGTTTGAGAACCAAGTACACCAGTTGTACTGACACGTTCTGGAAGATAGTGTCTATTTAGAAGCAAGAAAAAGACTTTCCAAACCAATCAAAAGGACCAGAAAAAAATATCAATTTTAATCCAAAAGGTGTAGCCACAGAGAAACAAAGTAGGTCTTTTTCAGCCAAAGATAGAAAACATGCAGTCTTAGCCGAAACGGTAGAGGTGGTGGAGGATCAGATGAACCTGAAGAGAAATCCTCAAAGTTGATGGCAGCTCTTCAGGTTTCATAGAACTGGGAGATGATTTGATCTGTGGTACATGGGTGTAAACAGGATTAGTGTCATGCTTCAGAATTGAAATCTGTTTCTGCACTAGTTGAGTGTACAGTAGTAGTTGAAGTAAATGGTAGAAGGGATAACTTAATTGTTGTTTACTGTGATCTCTCATTGTAGAGAAGTTACTTCATCAGTAATTAAACCTTTCATCCGAACTTCCTGAATAGTAGTGAGAGGAGGCAGGTAACTACCCAGGAACTCATGTGGTTTACTGTTGAGAATCAGCCACATTGTGTGGTTTAATCAGATCAATAGAGACAAATCTCTTGTTTTTGCAGCTGGCAAGAGAAAGAAGTAGTACAGTTCTGGTACCTTCAACACCCAGGACAGGTACTCTGTAGGATGGCCCAAATTCGCTCTTGTGCACAATATTTTCCCGAACCAGATCCCCAATCTTCAGGATCCAACTAGGTCTCGTTCGTACTTCCTTCACTTCCCCAGTGGTGGTGCGTTTTATTTGGACGTTGCTTTGTTCATTACAGAAACTGTTTGGTTCCTGTAAAACAGCCAGACATTCGTTTAAACCAAATGGTGTTTCCGCCGCCAATGTGCTGGGACTGTCGAACTTGGGGAAACCCACGACTTTACCCTTAATAGGATTTCATAGTGAGCCCGACTACCCAGAGATTTTCTAGGTAGATTGCGGAGTTCACTTTGGACTCCAAATAGAAGATGGATCTAACTGCAGCCTAAGGCTAGTACACTAGCTGTTAAAGACTGCTTTAAGTCCCAGTTTTTCCTCTCCAAAACAGCATTTCCCTCAAGATGGTACTGGGAGGAGTAACCCATACCCAAGTTTCCCATGGCCTCTTTGTAAGCCCTAGAGCCAAATGCCGGACCTTGGTCGGAATGTAATTTGCCAACTACGTGTGTCCCGATAAAGACTCGCAGATCCTTTATAACAGTTCGGGTGTCAGTTGACCACTGTGGCCATACCCACAGGAATCGAGAGCAGGAATCCACTGCTACCAAGATACACTTGTACGCCCCATCTGATGACAAAGGTCCACAATGGTCCACATAAACACATGCCAGAGGCATATTAGAAATCAGTAGAGGTGTCTGTGGTGGATGTGCCATGGTGGAACCCTTCATTTGCAGGTGGATGTCGCATTTAAGGACAAAGTCCTTGGTCTGTTTGTAAAGATCAGACCACCAGTAACGTTGCTGCAATAATTAAATTGTAGCAGCCACTCCTGCATGTGCTTATGCATGACCCTCACAGCTAGAATTAATCCTAAACTGCAGTCTGAATTTAGTATTACTCTACCCTTCTCTTCAGTAATGTGAGCAAATGGTATGTTTTGTGCATCTAACTTGTAGGAGTACTCAAGTCGAAATCCTTTCAGCAAGTCGGTTTTGCTGCGCCTCTATTTACACACAAACATGTTGACTACTCAAAGTGTGGATTACAGGAGTCCTTGGCAAGCAATCTTTCAGCTTCGCAACCTGTTCCCAAAGTATTTTGGGATTTACTGTGCACCCATTTGAATCGCTGAATCAATTTTGGTTCCAATAGTGTACTTAATAGTTATAAAACAGGACAAAGTAATGCAAATCACACATGGAGTGTGGGGAATCCGGGATCCGGATTCTCCAGTGCCAGTTTTCAAGCCCTAAGTTCAGCCAGCTGTGCAGTAACGTAGTGACTGTGTGCAGGTTTTTTCTGGATGGAATTCTCTGACCTGCATGCGCCCCTTCACGATTGTGCATGCTACGGAGTACTGATACTTTGTCCCTATGGCAGGCTGGGCAGAACCCTCATTGTATATGATGTAATCAATGTCCCACAGGCATTATTTAATTAGGCAGAGGGTATTCTTGTTCAAATTGCAGAACTTGTGTTTGCAGTGTAGAGTGAAATTTGTAGTCTACATCTGTTGCAGTGAGTTCCATTGCTTCCAACGTGGGTGCAGTACTTTTGCATATGGAATGCTGGCTCTGGTGACTGCCTCCAAGGTCGACACTAGGGTCACGACAATGACGAGTTTTCCCTGAGCCATGCTCTCTCATGGCAGGTCTGTACTGTGGTCAGTATTGCTCTGTCAGTGCAAAATGCAGCCAGCATTGGTGTATAAATGCGATTTACATGCAATTGGTACAGTGTCACCTTCATTCAATGTCACGTAAGTGTATCTTGATACCTCCGCGATGACGTGGATCACGCAGTTTGTTGTATTTACATGTGTGTGCAAGTGTTTTGAAGCTAGCAGGTCAGCTTGTACTGAAGGTAGTATTTGTGTATGTTCAGTGGTCAAGTGTATGTTGAGAAGTCTGGATGGATCAGATAATAGAATGATTTAACCCGTGCTGGGAAATCTAGATTGTAAAGTCTGCCAAAATTTAGGAATCCTAATACGGGTTGTAACATCTTCAACAAAGGTAGAAGTTGTAAGAGCGCACACTTCTCTAAGAAATGTATTGCACGGTTTTTGCCTTCACTTGACAGCTTGTATCCCAGAAATAAGACATTGAGGTGGCCAATTTTTGACTGTTTAAAGTTACATTTGTAGCCCATTTGAGCAAATCCCAGAATCATGCAATCCACTCTTGCCAAGTGCTCCGGACGGTCATAATCTGTCAAATATGTGTCATCGACATAAGAATGCTTCCTCAAACCTTTGTAGTAGTTCTGTTACCCTGGCTCAAAACAGCCCGGGCTGTTCTTATACCCCTGTAGCAATCAACCAAACTACTTTTGAGAACCTAGCGGTGAAGTGTCAGTCAAAAACCTGCTTCCAGGCACTATACGTTGGCAGAAAAATCAATTCGCAATATCTAGCGTTGTTTTGTATTTTTTACGTTCTATGTTAGTCATTAGTGCTGCATGGTGTGTAGTCTGTACTGCAAATATGCGAGTAGCTGCGTTGAAGTATCTGCAGTCTAATACTAGACAATAGGAATGGTCTGGTTTCATCAAGGGAAGCAAGGGATTATTCATTGAAGAGGTGCAACTTTCTATTACACTCTGGTATTCACATCGTGTGAGAGCCTCCCCAACTTGTTTCTTAGTCTAATTTTTTTATGTGGTAGTGTCTTTGAGGTTGTAGGGTCATCTTCAGAGTTATTTCTTGAAAAGGGGAACCGTTATCTCACCCCACAACTGCAGTATAATGCAGGAGCTAGTGCCAACGCCCACTTCTTGACGTATGAAAAGGACTGGGTCTCAGTTCAGGCAATCCATCATGAATTCAGGTGGCCAATCCTTTTTGGCCCGTAACCATATGCCAAGTCCTCCGAAAAGAAATCATTGTTTCTAGGTACGTCCCCCTCCAATTGGTGTTGTATTTTGTGTAAAGTATGTTGGACACTTACTCTAGTATCCAGTGTTTCCACATGGATCTATTCACTCAGCGCTACCCTCACCAAACAATCCAGCGAACTTCTGTGACTTCGCTGTGACCAGCGAGGTCACAGCAAACTTCTGTGACTCCTGCCGCTCTTTCCAACATAGTCACTGCCCATTCCCCTCTCAGAAACAGTGTCCTCAATATTCATTGCATGCCTGACCATATGCCCAGCTACCTTGTTTTAAATAGGAGGTTTGAATGTTTTAGGTTTATCTTCCTGGTTAAGGATATAGTCACTTAGTCAGATGAGTGTTAGGAGTCCTTTTTCGGTTTCACGTTCCTCCGATCTGAGCTCGGACAGTCCATCTCTCTCCAAACGTGTTTCGGATGACTCCTGGAAGGAACGTTGAGGAACGTGCATCAGTATCCTAATCAGTGGCTTCCTGTTGAGAAGACCCACCCCGTGGTTTATTATTTTCTTTGTTTTTCTTACTGTGCCATTTCTTCCTTGAAGACTTGGGTGCCTGCTCAGAGTTATCCTTTACAGAATTACTCTTTAGTTGTAGTTTACCAGGTCTGGCTCCCAAATTAGCTCTACCCAGAGTAGCATAGGTATCTTCGATAATTTTAGGTAACTCACGCTCCTGTTGCCCCGGAGCCAAGCTTGTGAGTCGCTGGCATATGGTCAAAGCTGCTGCTTCCTCTTTAATCTTACTTAACATTCTGGCAGATACCTTGGCAAAATTGCCCATTAAGTTAATTCCCAAATCCAGGTCAGGTATTGCCCCGTAATCATTCATAATCTGTTTAAGCACCTCTGGCAAAACAACTAATGAGGAGATACCGTGTGTTCTGGTATATCCTTCATCAAAAACTGCACCCAAATCGGTGCAGTCCTCTAAAGGGGGAGTCATCCCCATAGGCAAGCAAATTTGTAATATTCTGTGTTTTTTCTGCGGTCCTGTATGGCGTAAACCGTTTCAGGTGGTCTTGTTTTATGTGCAATCTGGAGCAGAATCTTCTCCCGTCTGACGGGAACCTTACCCATGACTACATTCTGCATTTGTGGGCTGATGCCCGGTGTAAAAAATTGTGGATATGCAGCTTGAGCAGTCCACACAGGGTTTAGTGTTAATGTTCGCATAACGAAATTTGTCAAACATTTGCATATGGTCACCAAGTGTTTGTATATTCTCTGCAAATGTATTGCTGATAAATTAACATTAGGATCGGGCGTGTATCTGGCTAAGACTGGCCATGTCACTCGCTCATTGCTAAGGGGACCTAGTCTAACGTCTCCTGTTGTGTGTGGTAGCGCACCATCAAACCAATTTCTGCATTCTTGGAATGTTAAATGTATTTCTTTTGCTTCATATGATGTATAGTTATCTTGAACTTCACCTTGTGTATAACAGTGAAATAGTCCTGTTGTAGTGTTAGCTGCCGAAAATGTAACCCATGAATAGAACAACTCTGTTCTATAGGCTTTGTGAACCTCAAGCACAAAGGTAACATCTCCACCCGTTAGTGTGAGACTATGTTGTAAACATTTTTTGAATAGCCACATTTCTGCAGTTCTCAGCAATGTTAATTGCTGGAGGACCTTCAGCTCCAGACACAATTGTATGAATAGGTGTATGAATAAGTGTATGACTTTCAGAGAGGGTAACACAAATGGGATTAAATCCTTTGAAAAGTTTAAACTTGAACAACCTACAGCAAATACCTACTCAGCTGAGGAGGACAGTCCCTACCACCACAGATGTCTCCGGTTTGGAGGTAAGTAGGGGTCTTTGAGTATGCACGAGAGAACTACTAAGAGGATCCATTAAATAAGAACCCAAATTACCAACGTTGGTGGCACCATGTCGTACGGTTTCCACTTTTTAGTAGGAACTGTTCCTTTGTTGGACAACAAACGTTGAGATTATGCAGGACTGATTCCATGCGCCTCTTCAGGATAGGTTGGCCTATAGACTAGCTAGTTCACAGTGCCTCCATAAGTACCTAGTAAGGCAACAAATAGTTTGGGTAACCTCAGAACATGACAACCATGATCCTCCCAGAAATTGTGGTAACAGATCTAGAACGTTTTCGCTCAGTGACTCATGTTTTCTCAGAGAAATATACAAGAAAAACACAGGGGAGATTTCAATATTTATTTAACCACTGTGATTCTTCTATAAAATATATGTGCTGCATGGGAGCGTGGCTACGAGTGTCAAGATGGCGGTGGCACCTTAGGTGTGCTCCGGACCCCTCCGTCATCCGCTCCACCAACCGCCGCCATCGGGCACATTTAACACCTTGTGCTCCATACCTGGATGCCTCAGCAGCTCCTTTTGAGGCGTGGGGTGTTGAATTTGGAGCGAGCGGGGCTGCTACTGCCTATCGGACCACCCGGGCCGAGCTCCTCAATACCAGATCCTCTGCTGTCGGTCTGCTGCCCGTGACCTGCACCTCCTGCCTGCAGGGGGAGGTCCTTGCGTGGCGGGCCCCCCTCCCCACTTATCCAGGGTGCCTTGATCGCGACTCTTCCTTCCGGCTCCTCCACATCGGCTGCACCTCTTGGGAGGCGGTCTGGGATGTCCCTGGTCATCACATCAGCTGCCTGCACTTCCCAGCTCCCTGGGTCGACTCCGTTGCTTCACGGGCCAGCCAGTGTGGGGTCCGACTGGGGGATCCTTGAGAACCCATCCCTTCCGGGGGCCAGACATGGGTAGAACGGACAGATCAACTAAGGTCCCTGCTAACCAGACAAAAATGGACCGCTTCACCACCCGGAGGGGCGCCACTGGGGGAGTGGCTGGGCGGTAGGCTCCTCCGTCCGCTGAACTGGCCGCCATCTTCCAGGTCATCCACACGTCCCAGACCTCGATGGAGGGCAAAATTGCAGAAGTGAGAGTGGACATGAATCTCATCAGACAGGACAGTACCTTTGCAACGTGAACACCCGGATTAAAGAGACTGAATTCAGGATCTCATCTGTGGAAGATGACGTGCAGCAACTTAAGGGGCAGGTGGCCCGTCTTCAGTCTCATACTCATACTCATGAGTTGCATCTCCGGGCGGAGGACGCTGAAAACAGGTCCAGACGCAACAACCTCCGCCTGGTGGGTTTTCCGGAGGGAGTGGAACAGGGTCGTACAGTGGACTTCCTGGAGAGGGGGCCGAGGTTGGGGGTCCCCGGGGGATCCCTATCCCCTTGGTTTGCAATTGAGCTGGCTCACCAGTCCCTGATCCCCAAGCCAATGCCGGGTGCTCCTCCCAGCCCGATCATAATGCGGGTTCTTAACTTTAAGGATCAAGACATCATCTTGTCTGAAGCCCGCAAACAACAACGGCTCCTCCTCGAAAACTGCGCCATTATGATCTTCCCAGACTATACCCATGAAGTCCAGGACCAGCGTTGCTCTTTCGGAGAGGTCAAGCAAAAGTTGAGAGCACTTAACATTCAGTATTGGCTCCTCTTCCCGGCTCGCCAGCGGGTGGTATTTGCGAACAAGATACTGTTCTTCGACAGCCCGGCGGAGGCTTGTGCGACGGAAGAATGCCCTCTGCGAGCTGAGGGTGGTGCCCTGGGCTGGGGGGACGCGGAGGCGGACTCGGCCGCTTCAGTCACTCTGCTCCTCAGCCTCCATGTAATCGATCCCGCAGGCGCCGAGACCGGAGGTGGGCCTGGTCGGACTCCCCGCCGGGTCACTCACAATAGCCACCCCAGGTCAGAGAGGGAGTGCTGACTGGGAGGCGCTCTGGGTCCTCTGGACGGCGGAGATGCTGAATCCCTGTCCTCCGCGAATGACCTCCCGAACACGGATGTCTCCTGTAGCCCGATGCTTTTGAAGGACCCTGCTTGAGCCGGTCTCTGCCCGCCGGGCCTTTCTCCGCGGCCGGAGAAGGCGCTCTGATCCAGATCTGTTTCTAACTTCCCGATGGTCTTTGTAAACCTGAATCCGATTGAGAGGAGGGGTCCTCCACGCTTCCCCATTCCCAGGCGTTTTAGTTTGGTTGTTCACCCAGTGTACTAGAGAGTTGTTTATGGGGAGGGGGGGGGGGGGGGGTTTGGGTCGACAGATGGTTCTGTTCCTGAAGTGTACGGTAGGGGTAAGGGGGTTTGGGAAAGTTTTTCCCTGTACGTTGTTATGCCTTTTGTTGTTTTTTGTTTTAGCTACCACGGAATGACACAGGTTACCAGTGGGAGGGATGGGTGTGCCCCCGGAGCAAGTGAACGCACACATCACCGCGGGCTCCCAAGCGCGTTTGTATACCCAAAGTCATGCACTCCGCTTCGACCAGGAACTGCCTACCATGACAGATAACACTTCCCCTACGGCGTCTCTCCACGTGTTGTCGTGGAATGTCAATGGCCTGCTGGCCATGCACAGCGGTCCTAAGGTACGTGCAGCGTCTCCACATAGATATCCTCATGCTTCAAGAAACGCACCACTTCGGTAACTTCTATGGCTATGACAGGGTATGCATTCAGGCTTCTCTAGGGGCTCCAGAGGGGCAGCCATCCTCCTGAGGCATACATTGCACTTTATTCTCTCCCAAGTGGTATATGATCCTCAAGGCTCATCTGTGACAATTTGCGGATTGCTGGCTGGTTCACCTCTCACTCATGTCTGTATATGCCCCCCCTCCATGCTCGCGCCTACACTTGCACACACCGCTGCCTGCTACATAATGTGCCCGCTGGCAATATGATCATTGCGGGTGACTTTAATGCAGTCTTAGCCCCGGCCCTCAACACAACGGGACCTCCATCTGCCGCCCAGGCGGTGAGAGCGAAACAACTGAAAAACTGGTCTGAATCTCTGGGGCTCTGTGATGCATGGCGCACAGGGCATCCACGCAGCACCAGATTTACACATACCTCCACGGCTCACCACACCCAAGCGCGCATAGGTGCAATCTTTGTCGTTGCACCAGACTGTTCTACGATTCTAGATGTCCGCATCCTGCCCATTTCTGAACATTCCCCTATACTACTTAGCACAGCCCCCCCCCCCCCCCCCCCTCCCCCCCGCTCAGCCCGCCAAACATGGGAGGATGAACGCTTGGTTTCTCCAGGATAAAGACTTCAAGCAGGTGGTGGGTAAAGAGCTTAAACAATATTTTGCTACCAACGAGGGCTTGGTAGCCTCCCTGGGCACCCTATGGGAGGCAGGGAAGGCGACCATACGAGGTATGGCAAAACGGCAGCTTAAGACCCAGAGGCAGTCACAGTTGCAGGAGATCTCCTCCAAAGAAGCGCAGGCGCTTCGCTTGGAACAGCTACTATCCACCTCAGAAGACGCTTCCCAGACCCGACAATTAGCCCTCATCTGGGACGACATCAAACAACTGTCCAAGCTCCTCTGGAGGTCTTCAGAAGCAAGAGTTTACGGGTAGGGGGACAAGAACGGCACAATCTTGCACAGATTGGCCACATACCCCAGGGCGAATGTTATCATCCCAGAGGTGGTGGGTGCAGCTGGAACGGTCCAATGTGCTCCTGTGGCAATGTCATATACCTTTGCTGCATACTACCGGAAGCTGTACACAGCACACACCCCAGAGCTGTCCGTTGCAGCTCTCCTTTACCAGGGTAGGGTGTGCCTTCCTAGGCTGGAACCAGCCACTTAGAAGGACCTAGAGCGCCCCATCTCCTTGAAAGAAATTGAAGAAGCGATCACCCTTGTCTCCCGGGATACCTTTCTGGAGAGAGACTTCATATTTGTTGCCATGGCTGTATACAGGCTCTGTATAGCAAGGGCATGGTTGGATAAGAACCCACCAGGTATGCAAGTATGGCAGCATATAACTTGGAAAAAGCAATATATGCAAGGAAAGGCAGGAGAGGAAGGCAATTGGGGTTAAGAATTTGGGAACCCATCAGTAGGTGGCGGGCTGGATTTGGGAGGTCATGAGAAGATATGGTTCTGGGTAACATCTTTAGGAATGCTCATGTATTGGGTTATTTGCTTTGCTTGGCTGGATCAAGTTTTGAAGCACTGTAATGCGTATTAATTATAGATGTAATTTTTTTTAGGTTTGTTTATGTATGTATTGGGTGATTTATTTTGTTGTTTCGGATCTATATGAAGTGCCGTAATGTCTTTTCTATTGTTATTTTGTAATGCTTAGTTATTTTTTAACGTTTGTTAATTATATAGGAACTGTGTTGCACTGTCTATATCGTGCTTAGTTGGAAAATAAAAAAATATAATAAAAAAAAAAAGAAGAAAGATTCAGTGGACTGGACATACCTACAGGGCATGCTGACCGAGATGGGGTTAAGGCCCCACTTCCGTTCCCTGGTCCGGGTCCTGTACGCTCATCCGAGAGCGCGAGTATTGGTCAACAGGGTACTGTCGGAGGCCTTTCCCATCGCCAGTGGCACTCGACAATGTCCGCTTTCTCCTTTGCTATTCGCCCTGGCGATAGAGCCCTTGGCGTCCCTGGTGCGGGCTGAAGACCGCCTCCGCGGATGGGAGTCCCCCAATACTGACAGACGAGATCGCATTATATGCGGACGATGTCCTTGTCTTACTGTCCGAACCAGCCTCCTCCGGGCCACATTGCCTCCAGATCTTGCACTCTTTCGAGCAGGCCTCAGGGCTGCGGCTAAATCCCGGGAAATCCGTGTTGGCCCTCCTGCATCTCTTGAGAGTGCTTTGATTGGCAGTCTACTATACCACTCCGGAGAAAGTCCTTTAAATATCTGGGGATCTGGATTATCCTTCCCGAGCTAGGCTAGTCTCTCAATGTGGCCCCGTTGGTTAAGGCAGCCAAGGATGACCTTAAATGGAAAGCGCTGCCTCTGAATCCCCTGGGGAGGGTGACCCTGTTTAAAATGATGATCCTCCCCAGATTCCTCTATGTCCAACAGAACACCCCCTTCTGTTTTCCCAGGACTTGGTTCCGGGAACTGGACAGTCTAATCACCAAGTTTCTCTGCAACGGAGAATGGGCACGAGTGGCTCTGTCTGTTTGCCAGATTCCCTCCAACGAAGGCGGTATGGGGATGACACACTTGTATCTGTACTTCTTGGCGGTACGTCTCCTGGAAGTTCACGACTTGTTCAATGGGGGCTGGTTGGACCCAGCCTACAGGCTTGAACTGAGTTAACTGGGGCTCGCGGACATTCAAGCCATGATGTATGGGGGGCCCATTCCGACCAGACTGCCTGAAGTGACGTGTTCTGTGCTGTTGGCGGGCTTTGCTCAGTCACACTGGATGGACGGGGAAGTTGACTCAATGCACCCCCCTCAGGCATGGGGCTTGGCTCCGGGAGGTTAGTGGACTACAGGGTTTTAAAAACTGGGACCTTATTGGTATCTCCCAGCTAGGGGACGTATGGGCGCATGGGCCACATGTGGTCCTTCCAGGAGCTCCAAACTCGCACTCTGTACTCGTCCCAGTTTTATAAACATTTGCAACTGAGACATGCCCTCCACATGCACATTACGGACAACATGAGGCTCCCCGAAAAAAGCCCCACTGAGGCTCAGACTATGCTGGGAGTCTTGGGTAAGGGAGTGGTCTCCCGCATTCACCGTACTCTAGTAAACAACGCCCCCTTGACGAGGTGGAATGACGTGATTCCCTTATGGACCCCAGAACAGTCAGCCTCTCCGCCAAACTCAAGCTGCTTCAGCTCTACTACTTACACGCTGCGTACCTCACTCCCCTGCATCGAGCGGGTTTGCACCCAGATGAGTCATGCGCGAGATGCAACCATGCCCCGGCCAACTTCCTACACATGATTTGGTGTTGCCACCGTTTGGGACAGTTCTGGGGAACTATTGAAGCGGAGCTAACGGAGGTACTGGGCTGGGAGGCTCCTCATGATCCACGTCACTCTTTGCTGGGGATTAATGATGGGCTGGACGGGTCCAGGAGTGACAAGTTATTTTTTAACACGACTATGATGGTGGCCAAGCGGGACATAGCGGCAGCCTGGATAAGCCCTGACCCACCGGCCCTGGAGAGGTGGCATAGAGGGGTGGACTGGTGCGCGACCCAGGAGAAAGCCCTTTACAAAACCAAGGGGTGCGTTAAGAAATACCGCAGAGTGTGGGGGAAGGGGTTGGGGAATTTGCAGGGTCCTGATTAACCGGGTTCCAAATTCAGTCTATGTAATTTTTATGGGACATTGCTTTTGCGAATGGATTAAAAAAAAAGAGATTTCCGTGTACTGGCTGAATTGTTTTATGTGTTTTAAAATCAATAAAAATTGCTTATAAAAAAATATATATATATATGTCCTGCAATAATCAATAGTCAGAAGCAGATAAAAGGGATTAGCAGTAGAAGGACAGTGAACAGAATGAAAAATTCCAACATCGACCTAAAACAGTGTGGTACTGGGTATAGAGTACTCCTACTATCCGTTCCCTAACCTAGTTGCCTGGGTTGAGTGTTCTGCCAAGAATCCCCTATTGGATGAGCCAACCCCCATTACCTGAAGGCAAGGTATTTAGGTCCCCATCTTGGTCACAAGTTGGACATCCCTCCTAGCAGAGGGATAAAACAGGATCCAGCTGAGCTGAAACTTCAACACAGCCGTGACCTCATAACAGCAGAGTGCTACTCTGATTGGAGCACAGAAATGTGTGTATTTAGAACTGTGTTCATGCTTTTGTGTCGACGCTCCAACTGAGTGGACATGGTTTGTCTCTTTGCTAGCAATGCCACCTTTATGGACGGAATAACCAGCAACAACATTTGCACAAGTGTGTCGAGGCCTTATATGAAACGTTCAAGGTGTTGTGATAGAGTACTTATGAAGTGGTTTTGTAAGCAATGTGGTTTCAGAGAAACTAATTCTTAACGGTCAAGCAAACAAATGTATGTCAAAAGTCAGCATGTGAAAGAAGACAACTTAAGAATATAAAAATACATAAATGGGTTTATTCATTTACTGAGCAACGGGACAGTTTCACCATTATTAGGGCTCATAAGCAAGGTATCGTATATGCTACTTACCAGTATGCATCTGTTCTTGGCATGTAGGACTGCTGACATTCATATCTGTGCATAGATCGCCGCCTAGTGTTGGGTCCGGATGATCGCACATTGTTGTCCTGGAAGAGTCTTCGAAGTATCACGAGATAGGTGGCTCCTCCCCTGGACTACAGTGCGCATGGGCATCGACTCCATCCTCAGATTGTTTTTAGCCATTGTGGCCAAGATGGAGTGAAACTAAGTGAATGATGACCATGCTAGAAGTATATGTGAATTCAGCAGCTGCTACAGGCGCCAGGGAGAAGGGCGGGCGATATGAAGGTCAGCAGCCCTACATGCCAAGAACAGATGCATACTGTTAAGTAGCATATTCGGTTCGAGGCATGTGGGCTGCTGAATTCATATCTGTGCATAGAATACATAGCAGTCCCTCCATTAACGGCGGCCGCCCGTGCCAGCTGCAGCAGTTTGGAAAAGTGTCCTGAGAACAGCCTGCCCTACTACAGCTGCCTGCTGTTTGGAGTGCACATCAACACAATAATGCTTTGTAAATGTGTGTGTGGTAGACCAAGTGGCTGCTCTACATATGTCTTCCAAAGGAATGTTTCCAAGGAAAGCCAAGGAGGCCCCCAACTTTCTGGTGGAGTGGGCCCTTGGTGGAATGGTGAGAGTACGCTTGGCTTTCAGATAGCAGATCTGAATACATTTAACAATCCACCTAGCTATACCAGCTTTGGAAATGGGGTTACCTTTGTGGTGTGGCGCAAAGGCAACATAGAGTTGTTTGGTTTTCCCTAAAATCCTTGGTCCTATCAATGTAATACATGAGGGCCCTTTTGACGTCAAGGGTGTGGAGCATTCTCTCCGCCAATGACTCAGGATTTTGGAAGAACACAGGTAATTCAATAGTTTGGTTAATATGGAATTGAGACACTACTTTAGGAAGGAATTTAGGGTTAGTGCGAAGCACCACCCTGTTAGAATGAATTTGAATAAATGGCTCTTGGATAGTTAGTGCCTGGAGCTCACTAACTCGTCGCAGCGATGTAATCGCTATAAGGAAAGCTACTTTCCATGTCAAGAATTGAATCTCACAGGAATGCAGTGGTTCAAAGGGGGGACCCATCAGCCTGGTGAGGACCACATTGAGGTTCCACTCCGGAGCTGGCGGAGTACGCGGAGGAATGACTCGCTTGAGTCCTTCTAGAAAGGCTTTAATGGCAGGCACCCTGAAAAGTGAGAGGTGCTGTCTGTTTTGGAGATAAGCAGCCATTGCGGATAGATGTATGCGAATGGAAGCATAGGCCAAATTACATTTGTACAGATGGAAAAGATAACAAATGATGTTCTGAATAGATGCATCTAGCGGGTTAATGTTGTGGTCTGCACAATAAATGACAAACCGCTTCCACTTTGCTGCATAGCTTGCTCTTGTGATGGGCTTCCTCGCCTCCCGGATGATGTCCATACAGTCAGGAGGCAAGTTTAGGTAGCCAAACTAAGACCTCAGGAGCCAGATCGCCAGGTTGAGCTGTTGCGGATCTGGATGCTGAATGTCGCCATGGCTCGGTGTCAGAAGGCTGGGTGTGAGGCGTAGCCTTTGATGCGGTACCACGGACAGTTCTAGAAACGTGGTGTACCATGGTTGGCGAGCCCACGTTGGAGCAACCAGGATGAGAGTCATCGAGTGCTGCCTGAGCTTGCGTGCCACCAGCGGTATCAGAGGTGCTGGGGGAAAAGCATACGCAAATTTGCCTGACCAGTTCATCCATATCGCATTGCCCTGCGACTGTGGGTGTGGAAACCTGGCGGCAAAGCTTTGGCATTTTGCGTTCTCCCTTGTGGCGAACAGGTCTATCTCTGGATGACCCCACTTTTGGAAGTACGGGTGGAGTACTGATGGATGTATCTCCCACTCGTGCATTTGGTGGCTGTACCTGCTGAGCAGGTCCGCCATCTGATTGTCCTTGCCCGGGAGGTGTTCTGCCATGAGGAATGAATATGCTACTTACCAGTATGCATCTGTTCTTGGCATGTAGGGCTGCTAACATTCATATCTTAGCATTAGATCGCCACCTAGTGTTGGGTCCGGATGATCGCACATTGTTGTCCTGGAAGAGTCTTCGAAGTATCCTGAGATGGGTGGCTCCTCCCCTGGACTACAGTGCGCATGGGCATCGGCTCCATCCCCAGATTGTTTTTCGCCATTGTGGCAGAGGATGGAGTGAAAAGTGTAAAGGATGTCCATGCTAATGATTGAATACAATAGTATATCTGCAGCTGCGACAGGCACCGGGGAGGAGGGTGGGCGATATGAATGTTAGCAGCCCTACATGCCAAGAACAGATGCATACTGGTAAGTAGCATATTCAGTTCGAGGCATGTGGGCTGCTAAATTCATATCTTAGCATAGAATACATAGCAGTCCCTCCATCAGCGGCGGTTGCCCGTGCCAGCTGCAGAAACCTGAAAAAGTGTCTTGAGAACAGCCTGCCCTACAGCCGCTTGCTGTTTGGAATGTACATCAACACAGTAGTGTTTTGTAAAGGTATGTGGTGTAATCCACGTGGCTGCTCTGCAAATGTCCTCTAGAGGAATGTTTCCTAGGAAAGCCATGGATGCCCCCAACTTGCGTGTGGAGTGTGCTTTTGGGGGTATTGTTAAAGTGCGCTTGGCTTTATGATAACAGATTTGAATGCACTTAACAATCCATCTGGCTATTCCAGTTTTGGAAATTGGGTTGCCTTTGTGTTGTGGTGAGAAGGCAACAAAGTTGTTTCGTCTTCCTAAAGTGTTGTGTCCTGTCTATGTAGTACATCAATGCCCTCCGTACGTCTAACGTATGGAGCATTCTTTCTGCCACCGTTTGTGGGTTCTGGAAGAATGCCGGCAAATCGATATTTTGGTTGAGATGAAAATGTGACACCACCTTTGGAAGGAATTTGGGGTTAGTACGTAGCACTACCCTATTTGGATGAATCTGGATGAAAGGCTCTTGTATTGTGAGCGCTTGCAGCTCACTAACACGCCTTAGTGATGTAATAGCAATTAGGAAAGCAACTTTCCACGTTAGGAACTGCAGTTCACACGAGTGCATTGGCTCAAATGGTGGTCCCATCAGTCTGGTGAGGACCACATTGAGGTTCCACACCGGAGCTGGCGGTGTTCTTGGGGGAATGACTCGTTTCAGACCTTCAAGAAACGCTTTAATGGCAGGCACCCTGAAGACCGAGAGGTGCTGCCTATTTTGAAGGTAAGCTGCGATGGCGGATAGATGTATCCGAATAGAAGTGAACGCTAGCTTGCACTTATAAAGGTGTAACAGATAGCAAATGATGTTAGGGATAGATGCGTCTAGCGGGTTTATGTCATTGTCTGCACAGTAAATGACAAAACGTTTCCATTTTGAGGCATAGCATGCCCTGGTTGACGGCTTCCTCGCCTCCTTGATGATGTTCATGCATTCAGGAGGTAGGTTGAGGTATCCAAACTCTAAGACTTCAGGAGCCAGATCGCTAGGTTGAGCTGTTGCGGATCTGGATGCTGAATTTCTCCATGGTTCTGCGTCAGAAGTCTGGGCGTGAGGCGCAGTCTTTGATGCGGCGCCACTGAGAGTTCGAGGAACGTGGTGTACCAGGCTTGGCGCGCCCACGTTGGAGCAACTAGGATGAGTGTCATCGAGTGTTGCCTTAGTTTTCTCGCCACCAGTGGTATCAGAGGTGTCGGGGGAAAAGCGTAAGCAAATTTGCCTGACCAGTTCATCCATATCGCATTGCCCTGCGATTGGGGGTGTGGGAACCTGGCGGCGAAGCTTTGGCATTTTGCGTTCTCCCTTGTGGCGAACAGGTCTATGTCTGGACGACCCCACCTTTGGAAGTACGGCTGGAGTACCGATGGATGTATCTCCCACTCGTGCATTTGATGACTGTATCTGCTGAGCAGATCCGCCATCCGATTGTCCTTCCCTGGGAGGTGTTCTGCCATGAGGAAGAGGTTCCTCTGAATGGCCCACTTCCACATGCTCTGAGCCAGGTGAGACAGCTGTGGTGAGTGGGTTCCTCCCTGCTTTTGGATGTAGTACATCGCGGTCATGTTGTCCGTCCGGACTAACACCACCTTGTTGCACAGATGTACAATGAAGGACTTGAGTGCCAAGAAGATCGCCATCAGTTCTAGATAGTTGATGTGCATCTTCTGCTGCTGCGTCGTCCATAGTCCCTGCACCGTGTAAGTGAGCAGATGAGCTCCCCATCCCTGGAGAGATGCGTCCGTTGTCAGGATAACCTGTGGCACTGGCTCCTGGAACAGTCGGCCTTTGCAAAGGTTGTGTGGAGTCCACCAATGCAGAGAGTTGTATGCCCGACTGGTAACCAACACTAGGTCTGTTAATTGTCCCTGAGCCTGTGTCCACTGATTTGCTAAGCACTCCTGGAGCGGGCGCATATGCAACCGTGCGTGAGGGACTATGAAGATGCAGGAGGCCATCATGCCTATCAACTGCATGAACACTCTTGCTGGAAGTGAGTGTCCCGGTCTGAACTTCTGGATTAAAGACTGTATGCCGTCTATCCTGACCTGGTTTGGTTGCGCCTTGGCCGTCAGGGTATTGATTGTCGCACCCAGAAACTGCCGGACGTGTGCCGGCTGAAGGTGTGACTTTGGGTAATTCAACGAGAAACCCAGGTTGTGAAGGAGGTGAATGGTAGTCGACATGTCCGCGGCGCACTGCTGTTCCGACCTGGCTTGAACGAGCCAGTCGTCGAGGTAGGGGTAGACATGGATGTTCTGCCTCCTGAGGTGCGCTGCTACTGTCGCCAGACACTTGGTAAACACCCTTGGGGCAGTTGTGACTCCGAAGGGTAGGACTTTGAAATGATAATGCGTGCCCTGGATAGTGAACCTGAGGTACCTTCTGTGGGACGGATGTAGCGGAATGTGGAAATAAGCATCCTTGAGATCTAAGGTTGCTAAGAAGTCTCCTTTGTTTAACATAGGAAGGATCTGTTGCAGTGTAAGCATGTGGAAATGCTCTGACAGTATGTATAGATTGAGGGGACGGAGATCCAGAATTGGTCTGAGAGATCCGTCCTTCTTTGGAATGAGGAAGTACAGGGAATAAACCCCTGTTCCTTCCTCCCCCTCTGGCACGAGCTCGATTGCCCCTTTTTGCAGCATCACCAACACTTCCTGCTGCAATAAGTGCAAGTGCTCTGCGGACATAGGTCTTTGCCTTGGTGGAATGTTGGGTGGAGTGGACTTTAACTCTAGACAATAACCGTACTGGATAAGCTGTCGCACCCACCTGTCTGTGGTGATGTTGATCCAGACGGGCAGGAACTGCTGTATTCTCCCCCCGACAGGTGTTAAATGGTCGGGGGGCAGTGACAGAGAGTCACTGGTTGCTTGGGGCAGAGGAGCGTGAATTGTTGCCTCCTTTGCCACGTCCTTTGTTGCTGTTTCCCCTGTAGCCCCTCTTGTTTTGTTTGGGGTACGAGGATTGTGCTCCACCTCTAGGGAACTGTGACTGTTGACCCAACTGTCCTCTGGTGACTCCACGGGCACCTGAGCGACGAAAATTATTGCCACGAAACTGCTGTGATTGTAGGGCCCCCATAGATTTAGCAGTTTCAGTGTCTTTTTTAATTTTTTCCAGGGTGGTGTCAACATCTGGACCAAACAGTTTATCCGGATTGACTGGTTGATTAAGTATGGTTGATTGAATGTCAGGTTTGAACCCCGATATGCGGAGCCAAGCCTGTCTTCTGAGCATGACACTGGTGTTAATGGCCCTAGCGGCTGTGTCCGCGGCATCAAGTGCACACTTTATGGCCGCGTTGGAGATCAGTTGTCCTTCTTGTATAATCATTTTGGTGCCCTCTTGAAACTGCGGAGGCAGGTGTTCCACAATCTGCTCTAGTGTGTCGTAATGTGATCTATCATAACGTGCCAGTAGTGCCTGTGTATTTGCAATACGCCAGAAATTGGCAGCCTGTGCAGCCACTCTTTTGCCTCCTGCCTCTAGCACTTTGGACTCCTTATCCGGGGGAGGAGCTTCACCCGTTGTTTGGGAGTTGGCCCTCTTGCGTGCGTTTGCTACCACCAGGGAGTCAAGCGGCAACTGTCCTCGAATGTATGCAGGGTCTGCAGGCGCTGGTCTGTACTTTTTTTCAATACGTGGGTTGACCACCCTCGCCCTGATAGGCTCTTTAAAGATGTCCGCAGCATGCTTGAGGACCCCTTTGAGCATAGGCAGGGTCTTTACAGTTCTTTCCGAAACTGAAAAGGTGTCGAATAGAAAGTCTTCCTCAACTGGGTCAGCATGCATGTCCACATCATGATTAGCAGCTGCCCTCTCAATGAGTGCATGAAAACCTGCAGAATCCTCTGTAGGGGATGCACGTGTACTGAAAGTCTGTGGGTCTTGTCCCACATCTTGGGTGCCTTGGTCCCCAGTGACATAATAAGAATCTGGCTGTGCATCAGGTTCATTTACTGGGAACGTGTATTGTTCATCTTCACCATAGCCCTCACTTTCAGAGTGGTCTGGAGACGGTGTTGGGCTCCTTCCCAGAGGAGGCTGGATAGGTTCCATGAGGCCTGAGGCGTCCTGTGGAAACTTTTTCTTCTTTAGGGGGATGACATAGGATTCCACCGGCTGCGAAGTGATCTTCCTTTTGTAAAGGGTTAACTTCCCCGTGTCCGCGTCTATGAAACACTCCGAATCCCCTTCTGGGTCGAGCACCTGACCCGAAGATGCCGTAGAAGATTCCGACTTCTTTGGCGTCGATTTCGATGAGAAGGCCTTCGGCGCCACTTTTGGCGGTAGAAGGAAGAGGAGTTTACTTGCTGGCTTGACCGGGACGTCTGCCGCCTTCTGCGTCGATGGCGTTGGCGTCGACGAAGAAAGAGCCTTCTCCCTAATTCTTTGTAGTGAAGCAGCCACGAGAGATGCGTCGGTGACCGATGTCTTTGGCACCGACGAGGCGGCCTTGCCTTCGGATGCGACGCTCCGTTGGTCTTTTGGAGGGATGGACGGCGCCGACCCCGAGTCCTTGGAGCGATGCGCAGATGTCCCCATTGGAGCCGGGGCTGTGTCGGTTGCCTTGGCTGGCTTTGCCTGCGCCGGCGCGCTTGTCTTGTGCGTGCCACCCTTCTTAGAGGATTTCTCCTCCGGCGCCGATTTTGACCCTGAGGAATCGCCGTGTTTCTTTGGCTTCTGCGGACCGGAGGTCGACGGAGTCGATGAGGCCGCCGGTTTATTTGTTTTTGCCGTTGCGACCGCCATCTTAGGGACGAGTGAGTCCTTGACTTTCGGTTTCGGTTTCGGGTCGGCCATTTTAGGTGCAGTCGAGACCGTTGCTTTCAGTTTCGGTTTCGAAACCCTCGGCGCAGCAAGTATGTCCGTGGCCGGGCCAGCAGGCGGGGCCGTGGCTTGCGCTACAGGGTCTTGGGTAAGGCCGACAGGCGATCCCGCGACCCTCTCCTGATGTCCCTCAATTTCGGGGCATAGCTCGTCCCCTGAGCTATCTTCCGCGGCCCCATAAACCATATCGTCGTCCCCTACCTCGTCGACGTATTCAAGGCCTTGACCCACGACTCCGTCGTCGTCATATTCCGGATCAGCCTCGACCTCCGTCTCAGGTGGGGAGATTTGAAGATGATGGCTCCGGTCCTCCTCTTCTTGGTCGTCGAAGATGTTTTCTGGATCCGGGGCCGCCTGTTTGGCCACAAGGCGCACCGCGCGCCGAATCGTGAGAGTTTTCTTCGACCTGAAACTCGCACAGGCCCTGCAACTTCCTTCGTCATGGTCTGGCGAAAGACATTTATTACAGACCGGGTGCACGTCTATATGTGGGTATTTGGACCCACAGAGCGGACAGAGCTTAAACGGGCTCCGCTCCATGTTGGGAACTTAGTGTCGAGTCGCGATGAGAAGGCCTCGATGTCCGAAGAGTAGTAAAAACTCCGCTGATTCCGGCTCCGAGAGACGGAAGAACTCGAGACCGTACGCAAACAATACCGACGTAAAGAACCCAAAGCCTTTTGGCCGTTAAATTAGATGTTTATTCGGTTCCGACGGAGAGACGTCGAGACCGCATCCGAACCCAATGGCGGAAAAAAACAATCTGGGGATGGAGCCGATGCCCATGCGCACTGTAGTCCAGGGGAGGAGCCACCCATCTCAGGATACTTCGAAGACTCTTCCAGGACAACAATGTGCGATCATCCGGACCCAACACTAGGTGGCGATCTAATGCTAAGATATGAATTTAGCAGCCCACATGCCTCGAACTATGGTCCTCTCAATGGCCCACTTCCACATGCTCCGAGCCAGATGAGACAGCTGCGGAGAGTGTGTCCCTCCCTGCTTCTGAATGTAGTACATGGCTGTCATGTTGTCCGTTTGGATCAACACGACCTTGTTGCACAGATGTACTTTGAAAGCCTTTAGTGCCATGAAGATTGCCATCAGTTCCAGAACATTGATGTGCATCTTCCGTTGCTGTTGCGTCCATAGTCCCTGCACAGTGTAATGGAGTACATGAGCTCCCCATCCCTGGAGAGAAGCGTCCGTTGTCAGGATGATCTGTGGCACAGGCTCTTGGAACGGTCGTCCCTTGCAAAGGTTTCGTGAATTCCACCAATGCAGAGAGTTGTATGCCCGACCGCTCACCAACACTAGGTCTTTCAACTGCCCGTGAACCTGAGTCCACTGACGTGCTAGGCACTCCTGAAGCGGACGCATATATAGTCTCGCGTGCGGGACTATGGAGATGCAGGAGGCCATCATGCCTATCAACTGCATGAACACTCTCGCTGGAAGCGAGTGTTGGGGTTTGAATCGTATCAGCGATTGAATGCTGCTGACCCTCACTGAATTTGGCTGTGCTGTGGCTGCCAGAGTGTTTATCGTCGCACCCAGATACTGCCGTATGTGGGCGGGCTGGAGGTGGGACTTTGGGTAATTCAGTGAGAATCCCAGATCGTGAAGGAGGTGAATGGTGTGGGACACGTGAGCGGCACACTGCTGGGCTGACTTCGCCTGGATTAGCCAGTCGTCCAGATAAGGGTAGACGTGAATGTTCCGTCTCCTTAGGTGCGCCACCACTGTCGCCAGGCACTTTGTAAACACCCTGGGTGCCGTGGTGACTCCGAAAGGCAAAACTTTGAACTGGTAGTGTTGGTTTTGGATGGTGAACCGGAGGTATTTTCTGTGTGACCGGTGCAGCGGAATGTGAAAATACGCATCCTTTAGGTCTAAAGTTGCGAGAAAATCCCCCTGACTGAGCAACGGGAGCACTTGCTGCAGGGTCATCATATGGAAGTGCTCCGACAGGATGTACTGGTTGAGGGGTCTGAGGTCCAGTATGGGTCTGAGGGACCCGTCCTTTTTTGGTATCAAAAAGTACAGGGAGTAAACTCCTGTGCCTCTTTCCTGCACAGGCACGAGCTCTATTGCCCCTTTTTGCAGCATGACGAGGACCTCCTGCTGCAATAAGTGCAAATGCTCGGCGGACATAGGTCGGTGTCTTGGGGGTATGTTGGGTGGAGTGGATGTTAACTCCAGACAATAACCGTACTGTATAAGCTGTCTGACCCACCTGTCTGTGGTGATGGTTCTCCAGACCGGCGGGAACTGCTGAAGTCTCCCCCGACCGGTGTTGTGTGGTCGGGGGGCAGTGACAAGGCGTCACTGTTTGCTGGTGGCAGAGGATCTGGAGTTGTTGTTTCCACGACCCCTGCCCTTGGCGCTGTTTCCACGATATCCACCTAGACTTTTGTTGGTGTATGTGGACTGTGTGATGCCTTTGTAGTACTACGTGGTTTGGGAGAGCTGGCCTCTGGAAACACCTCTAGTGCTTGAGCGACGAAAAGACCCACCCCTGAATTGCTGGGACTGTAAGGCACCCATGGACTTAGCAGTTTCAGTGTCCTTCTTAATCTTTTCTAAGGTGGTGTCAACCTCTGGGCCAAACAGGTGATCTGGATTTACTGTTTGGTTAAGGATGGTGGTCTGTATCTCTGGCTTAAATCCAGAGATTCTCAGCCAGGCATGTCGTCTCAGCAGGACACTAGTATTGACAGCCCTGGCTGCGGTGTCAGCCGCGTCCAGTGCACATTTAATTGAAGCATTAGAGATCAGCTTCCCCTCTTGAATAAGCATCTCAGCTGCCTCCTAGTATTCATCTGTCAGGTGTTGCAACAGGGTCTCCAGTGTGTCATAGTGTGCCTTGTCATACCTCGCTAGAAACGCTTGCGTATTGGAAATGCGCCAGATATTGGCCGCTTGTGCTGCCACCCTTTTCCCTGATGCCTCAAACACCTTAGATTCCTTGTCTGGGGGAGGAGCATCACCCGTTGTCTGAGAATTAGCCCTCTTCCGGGCATTCGAGACAAGAGAGTCCAGAGGCAACTGTCCTTTAATGTAGGTAGGATCAGTAGGCGCTGGTTTATACTTTCTCAATCCTAGGGTTTATCACCCTGGCTCTGGTAGGCACCTTAAAGATCTCCCCAGCATGCTTAAAGACAACTTTTAACATAGGCAGAGTCTTGACAGTTCTCTCTGAGACTGAAAAGGTATCAAAAAGGAAATAGACGTCAATAGGGTCAGCATGGAGCTGGACGTTGTGATTTTTAGCCGCCCGTTCAATGAGGGAATTGAACGCTGCTGAATCCTCTGTAGGGGATGTTTTCACAGAATAAAGTTGAGTGTCTTGTCCAGAATGAGGATCACCTGGGTCAGCACCAGCAGCCCAGGGTTCATTGGTATTATCAGGGTCTGTATAGACAGGATAGCTGTACTCATCCTCATCATCGCCCTCCCCAGCGTCCACATCAGAGTAAGTGGGCGAGACATCATGAGTCTGTGGAGAAAGTGGTTCAACAAGGACAGGAGTGGAAGCATAGTCCTTCTTTCTTTTTAGAGGAATCTTGTAGGACTCCATTGGTTGTTCCGGGGCAATTTTTCGCTTGTGGAGGGAAAGTCTGCCCGTTTCGGCATCAATGAAATGTTCATGTTGTTCTTCTACTGAAGATTGCCGATGCTTCAAGTTGGAAATCACAGTCGACGACTTTGGCACCGAGGACACCTTATCGGGGACGCTAGCGACCGCTCTAGGGGTGAAAGCCTTCGGCGGCAACGTGAAGTGAATGGGCGTCGACGCCTTGTGAGGTTTCTCGACCGGCTTCGAAGGTGGAGGATCTCTTGGTCCGACAGCCGAGGCCTTCTCCTTGATGCGCTGTAGGGAGTCCGTCACTTGCTTGGTGAAAGTGGCGGACGGGCGCGCCGAGTCGACGGGATCCTTCGAGGCCCCACTTGGAGTGGACTCTCGGGGTGCGCCGCTCTTGGCCTTGTCATGTTGACGCGGAGTCTCTAGAACCTTCGGGTCACCGAGTCCTTTGTTGGTGTCGTCCGCCTTCGACGCCGACTTACTCGGCTCGACCACCTTGACTTTAGTCTTCGGCGCGGCAGACTTCGTCTCGACCCCCTGGACTTGAGCCTTCGTATCGACAACACCCTTCTGCTTCTTCGGCGCCGAGGGCTCAGAGGCCTTGAATCCGACCAAAGTAATGCGCACTTTCGGTTTCGAGGCGGGCACCAGTGCTGTTGCTTGTGTCGAGACCGTAGGCTTCACTTTCGGTTTCGATTTTCCAGGGTGCGGCTCAATAGCAATGTCCGTGGCCGAGCCCGAAGGCGGGCCGTAGAACCCAACGTAAGATCTTGGGTAAGGCCTAGTGGCGATCCCTTGACCTGAGCCTTATGAATCGGTACGGCCCCAGTGTCAGTGTGAGGCAGCTCTTCGTCCGAGCTATCCTCCATGGCCCCAAATGCCCCGGCGTCGTCCCCTACCTAGTCGACGACTTCTTCAGCTTCGAATATTTCGGCGTCCGCGTCGTAGTTGTAGTCTACGTCTGACACGGGATTCGACAGGTTGTCACTGATGTCCCGGTTAGCTTCTTCCTAGACCTCCCCGGCATCGAAAATGTCTGCAGGCGCCGGTACAGTGTGCTGGGCCTCCTGGCGCGCAGCGCGTCGATGCTTAAGCGTCTTCTTGGACCTGAAGCGGGAACAAGCCATGCAACTGGCTTCATCATGGTCCGGCGATAGACACTTGTTGCACACCGGGTGGACGTCGATGTGGGGATACTTTGAGTTGCAGACGGGACATCTCTTGAACGGACTACGGTCCATGATGAACAGTCAATAGGGTCTGAGGCGTCGACTGGGCCCTCCGCGCCGAAAGCACGCGGGTGTATGGAATCCGGCTCGGGACAGAGCTGGAAGAGTTAGGCACCGAACGCAAGACTATACCGACAAATAAACTAAAGACCTTTTGGTCTTAAGAAAGTTCTTTATCGATTCCGGCTAGAGGGAACCCAAAGACATCCGAAACCAATGGCGGAAAAAAACAATCTGAGGATGGAGTCGATGCCCATGCGCACTGTAGTCCAGGGGAGGAGCCACCTATCTTGTGATACTTCGAAGACTCTTCCAGGACAACAATGTGCGATCATCCGGACCCAACACTAGGCGGCGATCTATGCACAGCTATGAATTCAGCAGCCCTACATGCCTCGAACAGCTGGATTCTAGTGGTATAGTGTGCACCGGACTCACATTTGGCCAGATCTGTCCCACTTGGGGAGTCACACTATAGTATGCAAAAAAGTAATTGATGGAATGCTGGAATTATTCTCAGCTGCTGTATTTATATTGGTGCGATACCCTAAATCCACTCCAGTGCACCCGGTTCCTGTACAATCTGATTCGGACAGCATACAGCAATTATTCCAACACTGTTTGCTGAAGCTCCATCACCATTCTGGTTTTACTTTGGACAAAGGTTGGCTTCCCGGAAAAGATATTGGTAATGATCTACCCAAATGTTCTGAGGGTTTGATATAGATGACTTACTGGAGGGCATGTGGGCATGATATTTCTCCTGATACAGGATTGTTATCCTCCATCTGCCCTCAACAGAAGACCATGCTTCTTTTGCTGCGGTAATTTGACATGATGCTGAGTTTCTAGACCCGCTTTCTGCTGATGTTAAAACAAATGTCCTTAGATAAGTCCTGAAGCCTGGGCTTGTTGCCTTTCAGCCCTTACTTCCATTCAATGAAGCCCTAGCTTATCTTCTGATGGGCACTTGGTCCATGGCTTGCTCTTGCCACGAATGAACAGGCAGGTGGGACAGATGCCACAGACTAGCGCCAGACGGCCAACTTTTTCTAATGCAGCAAGAGAAATTCTGGTGGTCATGGTTTCGACCAGCAAGGTGAACCCAAACGTGTTCCCTGCAACCCCTCCAGACAGGGTGTCAAAAAGGATTGAAGCATTTGGGAAGTGAAAAAATTCTCTTCAGTAGGCTTGGCTTTGATGCCCGGGACAGTTTGACGACTAGGCTGATACCCACATGCCCTCTGGGACATGGCCAGCAAGATCTTGCCGGTGGTTGAGGACAGCTTAGGGCCTCCTTGACTAAGACCACTCAGGATGGTCAAGAAGCAGAAAAAATAAGTCATTTGTGCTGGCTTGGATACAACCAACTACTTGAGATGCGCAGTCGGCACCAGGTTGCTGCTCCGTCACCATGCATGGCAGCAGTCCACAGGGTTTTCCAGAGGTGTGCAAGCATCCCTTACGGATAGGTCTTTTTATAGACACATTAGAAGGGTTTCAGAAGAGCTGGGCCGTAGCATGTTCTTTAGACCTCTTCATAACAGCCAGACAGTTGTTCCACCAGTTTCAGCCTTTCTGGGGCTCCCCAAAGGAGTTAGAATATAGGCAGCACCAGGCCCTACACCTGTGCAGTAGTCAACCAGTTCTTTGATGGAATGGATCAAGTTGGCACTTTAAGGCTTCGCAAGGGTACTGACCTTCCACAGCGGGCAAGCCACTTTAGTTTCTCCTTATGAAAGGCAGGATCCAAAACTTTCTCCGAGGCGGTCAATCCATCACATCCAACAGATGTGTCTTTCAGCTCCTTTGGCAGGGCTATGCCATTCCATTCCATTTCTTTCCGACCTACTGCAGTTTCCTCCCACATCTGAGCAGCTCTCAGAGAAACAGCTTTCCAACTTGCTGGAAGAGGTGCGAGCTCTTCTTACCAAAGGAGCCGCCAAGAGGTTTCTGGCCTCAGATTTAGATGAGTTGTTGCTCCTGCTATATCTTCATGACGAGGAAGGATGGAGGACTGAGTTCTATTTCAGATGTTCGCCCTCTGACTGCTTACCTGTGGAAAGACAGATTCAAAATGCGCATGCTAGCCCAGGGTCTGTCTGCATTGGATCCAGGAGACTGAAAGGTGGCCATGGACCTGAAGGACACGTATTTTCATATAGCCGTCCTGCGGTCGCACAGGCAATTCCTGCAGGTCAAGGTAGGCCTGGAGCATTTTAAATTTATCATGTTCCCCTTCGGCCTCACCAGCACCCCTTATGTTTTCACAAAAGTGATGGTGGTGGTCTCTGCCCATCTTAGATGCTAGAGGTTACCAGGTTTTTGCCTACCTCAAAGGCTGGCTGTTTAAGGCCGACTCACCGCAATCTGCAATATTTCACCGACTTAATGGGTTCATCTAAAAGGGTGGCCTGTTCCTTTGTGAGTTTTGTAAGGGGGCCCCATCTAGGTAATCTGCTTTTATTTTATGAGAGGCTTCCTCTCTAGCATAGAAAGATATTATAAAATCCACTTAAGTAGTTATTTATTTCCTGGTCCTGTGTTTTAGTGCGTTCTGACTGACTGCAGATGCCTGTAATTCTCCTACACGCTCTGATGGCCTTTAGTCAACAGGCCAACATTTACAGACTTTTGTGAATTCCAGTCAGTATCTGGGTTGGGATTGGCCACTTTATTATTAGCCCCAAAATTTGCAATATTATATTAAATGGCGTCTGTTATGTCCTTACTATGTAAAATGTTTTATGTCAATCTCCACCATGAATTTGATGGATCTGGGCATAGAGAAATAAAGAAATAGTGACATGATCAGATACAGAATTTTGACCTATTTCTGTAAGATCTATTCTGGGTATCATGGTATACAATGGAAAAAAAAGGATTGATACAGACAATCTGGAGGCAGCTGAATAATGTGTGAAATCTAGGTGTTGGTTGGGCCCACCATAGGTCTGTATACTAAGCCATATAAAGAAACTACTGTCTAGTCTAAGAGGAAAGCGAACCAGTCTGTCCTCATTTCTATCAAATCATCCGTTGGTTGCAATATCTGAAATAACGCCCAGAATGCCATCTGCTTGGGTTTTTTTTTAAATAGCTCTTCAATGGCCGGCCTGCATGAGATTTTTTTAA
The DNA here is from genome assembly GCF_964263255.1 of Lissotriton vulgaris. Taxonomy (NCBI): domain Eukaryota; kingdom Metazoa; phylum Chordata; class Amphibia; order Caudata; family Salamandridae; genus Lissotriton; species Lissotriton vulgaris. The sequence continues at coordinate 1,666,813,556 of NC_141685.1, read as the reverse complement.
TTTTATGGACTTAGGTTAGGAGTGTATAGGGAAATCAACGTTGCATGTACACCATCCCTGCTGGACAGTGAAGGCCAGCAGTCAACAGTTATTTTTGCATCATTATTTAATATTTCTACTGGTATGTCCCTGTTTAAGAGAACAGATTAATTTTATTTAGCCCTCAAACAAAGTATTAATTAGGAAACCATTGAGATTTGAGTTTGTTCCAGCCCCTCAGCAAGTCTACCTCCTGCAGCAAACATATCCCCAGTTTGAGGAAATGCAACTGATTCAGAACAACTGTGTGATTTGAGAGTTTAGTCCTCCAATAGCTTGCTTGCCCTTCACAACGGTAGGAACAGTTAGTGTTTCTTAACATCATCAATGCTGATGTTATTTTGCTCCTGTGCTGATATTTCTTGATTGCCATTGTTCATGACGAGCTCAGCTCGTCATGAGTGTACGAGAGGTGTACCTCATGACGAGCTGAGCTCGTCATGAGCTTCGATGGGGTTAAAGAAGCCCTTCTCGAAATTCCACAAACCCGTTCCCGACCTCCGTAACCAACATTTGGACAACAATGTAGGAGTACAAATACTTTAAATAGCCTAATCTGTCTCTAAGTGAGGGAGATGGTAAGCATCTCTCAGGAGAGGAAATAGGAAAAAAGAAAGGGGATGATCATCTTCCACCACGCCCAGCCGATATAACACAAACCATGTTTTATGCTCTTCAGTTTAAAGGCCAGGACGCTCTGTAAATGGGCAGTTCAACTGGCAAGGGGCGTTTGTGGATGTTCTTTGTGATAATTTCAGCATCAATGAGCAGGATGCCCAAACACGAGAACCTCTTTCTTGAAACCACAATACTGGCCAGCTGGAAGTGGCAAGCCAGAGTGATCAGCTGTAGGATTTTTCTAGACTGCTGATTGATGTAAGCATAACTTCCTAAGAGGAGCTAGAGCTCTTAATTTTATTAAGCACATTATGTTCCTTCTTGATGGCAGCTGCAGGAAGTTTGCAGGTTCACCGACGTATTTTATTGGTGACCTTTTGACTTGCACTCATTGAAGCTGTGCAAGTTGATGTCTCAGACTTGTAGGATGCTTGCTCTCCAGAAATGTGCTTGTTCCAATGGCACAATCTGTTTTGTATAATTCTGCCACTGAGAGCATGCCTGGATCCGAATGCCCAATTCAGTCCAGCGAGGCGTCCAAAGGCTACGGATGGGAGAAGATTCTAACAGGCCAGAGAAGAGGTGAGGAAAGCCATCTTGCACAGCTGCTATCTTAAATACATCATCCTCCCACTCCCCCCTCATCTGTCACTTAAAAGTTAGATAATCAACATTTGTATAGTACATATCTGCCATTAGTATGGACCTCATACAGCTGTGAGTTTAGAGTAATGTTTTCTCAGATGGCTGCAGGTTTTCCTGGAGGAAAGCATCCAAAGGACCATATGATAGATATACTACATTATCCATAAAAGCTTGTAGGTCATTATAAATTTAAAATCCTGTCAAGGTGGTTGAGCAAACTAAAATTATGTACCATGGGATCTGCAGCCTGATCTGTGAAATCAAAGACAGTTTCCTTACGGAAGTCAGGAGCACTCTTAGGTGTTTGTTGGGAGCACATCAAACTTTAGTGCTATCAGCAGGTTGTTGTAAGCTAGAGGAACAGAGGTAGGCAGCACATTGCAGCAGCTACAATTCCTAGTAATCCCCAGTCATATTTCCATCTCAATTTCTAGAAATTCGGTCATTTAACACTTGCACCAATCTACACTATACCAAGATAAGAAAACCTGCAGTCATGAAACTGATACAGTGGTCTTAACACTGAACTATGTGCATACAGTTAAAGAACTTACATTCCAAAGGTTTTATCTACCTGCGTAAGCTATCCCTTCTTCATAGTCCACGAACACAGGCCAGACAAAAAGCACATGGAGGTGTGCAAGTTGCACTTCAATTATTTCATTTGGGATAGAAAGTGGATTAAATAAATAAAATACTTACAGGTGTAACAGCAGCACAGTGAAAATAAGCTGGCTCTGGCATTTTCGCAGGCAGTTTCACCCACTCGAAGGTCTGCAGGCTCAGCTTCCAAAGATCACCCAGGATCTCATCACCATTGTAGCCACCGCAAATGAACACATCTGAAAGGATTGATAAGTGTACAAATGTATAGATAAATATGCAGCTAGTCATTTTAAGATGTTTATTGCAGGATCAGCAATTTTATGTAGGTCTGCATGAATCAATTAAAGACTGATAACTCACAATCATTGACTGATGGACGAGACAGATCTTATTATGCTAGGGCACAAACAGTGTCCTTACATAACATGACGTGGTTATATGCAAACCACTAGACACCACCCGTTCCAAACGTACTTATCTAGAAACGCATCTTTCTACAGGGCCCACCACCAATATGGGCATTCTGCCAACATACATGTATTTCAATAAAACTCATACCAAGACAAATATTTCCACAGGTGTCTGGACACCAGTTCAAGTTTGTAAGCAGGACAAGTGACTGTTGAATTTTTCTGGAGGAGTCCCTTTGTCAAGTTCATACTGCAGACATTTGAGGCACCCAGCCCAGATTGTTTTTTTAGTGTTTCCTATTTTAATTCTAATAGGAATGTTTGTTTCCCGCTGCATACAAAACTAGTTGAACAAAATTATTCCAAACTCGGCACGATGATAGACATTTATCTAGAATGTCTGGTGTAAATCCATTCAGTAGTTTTTTTTATTTTTTTTAGATATTTCTGTTCCGAAAAAACACTGGGTGGGTTTAGAAGCATTGATCTTTGGTAAAGCTGGGTTTTCACAAATAAAGTAAGTGCTGCTCAACAAATTAAATCTGTATACGGGACTCAGAACTGCTAACATTTGAGGATCTCACGGAGACTTTCGGATTACCGTGCAGACAATTTCTACTGCACAAGGCGGTGGTGGCGACGATTCAGAGCCACTAGGGCCAGGGAACAGCTGAACTCACTGCTCACCAGTGCTGCTGTGTGTCATGCCCCACGACCGGTGAAATCAAAGCAGTTGCATTACTGTATCAGGCACTGCAGGCGGACATAATAGCCCGTCAGGAGCAACTCTGCCTTAAGTGGGAGAAAGACATTAGTCTCCCTACAACAGAGGTGGAATGGGGCACTATTCTTTCCAATATATACACACGCTCCAGAAATGCTAGATTTAAATGAATACATTTCTAGATTTTACATAGGGCGTACCTCATCTCGGGTAAAATCATTAGAACTTTCGGTTCAACAAAGGCTTATAATCCACGGTGCAGGGAACATAGCTCAAAATCACTTCACATGATATGGTCCTGTCGGAGTTTTGGGAGGGAGTGGTGGAATGCACCATCCATGCCACCAATAGGATGATCCCTTGCATCGCCAAGGCATGGCTGTTACAGGGGATTCCCACAACCAAGTAAAAACAAAATAGTCACCAAATTTGTTGACCTGGAAGTGGTCTTGGCGAAGCAGGAGATTACATCATACTGGAAGGCATCCAGAGGTCCCGACCTGGAAAAATGGAAAGAGAATAACCCTTTGGGCGGGGCATGAGAGTGTGGTGCTGCTTCAACAGGTGATAAGGGGGCAAGGCTCCAGTGACAATGCCCGGCCTGGGACTACCTGCTAGTTTGTCTAAAAGAACCAGAATACACCCATGACAGTTCCTTTGTGTCAATACACAAATGAGGTTGAATAGATCTCGAACTCTTTGATCAGTAGGTATTGTGCATTGGGTGGTTGAAAACGATCCCTCAGGGTGGGGTTATTAAAGACTATCCTACAAGAAACATAAGGCAGAGGTAGGAGTTTGGGGAGGGAGGGGGGTGTTTCAGTGATTGCATGTTAATAAGAAGTGGAGAAGTGTGGCTCAATGGTTAGAGGAGGCATACCCGGAATCTGAGGTCAGACCCGGGACCAGGGTTCAATTCCTGACGCGGCAGGGTCGGAGCCCAAGTGTCCACGGACTCGATAATTCTCACTTCGGTGCCTACTCGAATCATGGGTTCACACTCTGCAACTCTGGGCAATAGCTTGCTTAATCTCCAGTACGGCCCCCCGCGGCGGGATGCCTAGCTTTCACCTTGGGGATGCCCAGTACGGGTTATCTCACAGGGAAAAGCCAGGACGGGTTCCCAATGGTGCGCTATATAAGATACACTAAAAAAAAAAAAAAAAAAAAAAGAAGTACAGGAACAATAGCCAGAAATGTATCTGTTATATCATTCGTATACTTTAAGTGTTGTACTCATTCAAATGAAATCAATGTACAATGCAGGACAATTACTGTACACTATGTGCCCGAACGGAGCTTCTTTTGTTGGTCTAGAAAATAAAATCAATAAAACGGTTTACAAAAAAAAAAAAAAAGTTTAATCAGTATATGATTTGTTAATTAACCAGTCGTTCTCAATTTCAAATGCCATGGAGGTTATTAATGGTGTGCTGGAAGGCAGGCAAAGTAATATGGAGGATGATCTGAAATTAGCATTTGAGATTTTAAGCGCCACAGGAATGTTTGCCAATGGCAGTTTCTCCGCTAAGGAGGAGGAGTGTTGAAAAATAAAATGACAACGCAACTGTTCTAACTTTACTTAACAGTACTGACTCAGTTGGTGGGGGCAGGGCTGCTGGGTTGTTTAGAGCTGGGGGAGAAGTGGTTGACACTTCCTATGTGTGCATGTCATTTTGGCCGGCCCAAGAGGGTCAACTAAACAGTCATGCACACTTTACATATTCTCCACCCAGGCTGTGGAGAACATGCCCAGGGTCCCAGCACCTCTAAGTGCCAAACCACGGTGCTCAGACCAAGGCAGCGTTGTGATTAGTCAGGGAAGTCTGGGAGGCTTCCTGGTTCCTGCTGCCCGGGAGAAGAGTATGTAGGAGAGGCGGCAGTCAGCCGTATCCAGGTAAGTGTTTTTAAAAAAAGGATTTTCATTTCACTCCGCACTCCCCTGCACCCCTGTTTGGTAGCAGCTGCTACTGATGTTTGCTCTGCACTGCAGCAAAAACTGATGAATGGAATTAAACCAAACCCTGCATAAATCTACATATGACCTTACCATTAGAAATTAAGTTGAATGTATGTTTAACCAGTTTGTAGTCTCAATATACACACAAAAACAACCTACCCAAAAAAACCTTCCATGCCCTCAGAATATTTGTTACCCTCACCAATCCATAGAAGCTCAACACAATGCTACATTAGTAATACATCAACACAAACAAAACACAAAAAAAATCAACAGTTACACCCACACAAGACTCCAACACACCAGCAACACAACTAGAAAGTACATCACCCACTACAAACATCAACATAATACACCTGCAAACCAAACAACTGGAACACCACAACAATAACAAACAGAAAAACATACTGAACGAAAACCTACAATCAGTACCTATTGACCTGAATGTATCCATGTAATGAAATTTAAGACAAAAAATAGTTCATTTCAGTGGTAGCATTATGAATGAAAAAGGGTGAATTAAAGAGCTCACATGAACATCAACCACTACCCGCTCCGGTTTAGAAATTTTCCATAATCTCTGCAGTAGTTATGCACCTGAATGGCTACAACAATCTCTACTCCTAAACAGGTCATTGGCAAAACTCAAGCTGCTAGCCTCCCATTTAGACTAAAATTACACAATCACTTTACATAGCCCTTGAAACTCCTTTCTTAAACAGTTACAGATAAAATTTCACAACTCAATGTTTGGTTCATAAATCTTACAAGGCTGATTGCCATACTACCTTTCCATTTTTCTCATCACAGTTTTCAACCAGAAGCTTACAAGGCCGCCATGCTCGTGACGGAACCACCCAGTCACTGGCGCGCTGTGCTCATGACGGAGTGGTTCCGTCACGGCCCCGCCCGCTCATCAATTCAGCCGCGCAGGTGCGGAATTGATGCAGCGCGGGCGGAGCGGCCGCTGCGTGACGGAACCACTCCGTCATTAGCACAGCGCGCCCGTGGCTCGTGACGGAGTGGTTCAGTCACAAGCACGGAACGGGTTAATGCAAGACCCCTCATTAAGAACAAGGTAGAATTTAAGGTCTTTGTGTCCCTTCCTAAGCCGAACTGGGTGGTCATTACGGAGACCTGGGCCAGAGACTGCTCTGGTCTGGACGAGTGGGTGAGGACCTGGGCATTCTGTACAAAGATGTCTATTCTTGTCACACTCAGCCACTTACTACCTCGTCCGACCTGTACCAGGCGCTATATTTTTCTTTGAAGGTCCTTCCGACTGAAAGATTCACTGGAGTTGTGACCTATCGCCAACCTGGGCCAAGATCGTTTAGCCAGGATTTTAGAAATCTTATAGAACCATTTTTTGCAAGATCCAATCTTACACTTCTGGGTGATATTAATTTTCACCTGGATAGAACCCTATGTAAAGAAACACAAATCTTTTTAGGAATTATGAATTGTTGTGGTTTCTCTCAATTGGTCATGAGCTTCACTCATAAGGCAGGACATATCTTAGATGGAATCTGCTGAAACGATTCCCGGATCATGGTAGAGGAACCCATTCAACTCTCCTTATCAGACCATTATGCTATTCCTTTTAATCTCCAGATTTCGGTATCCCATACAGCCCTAAACAATAAGAGGATGGAGAAGAGAAACCTCAGCCTCATTAGTGAGGCGGCTCTTTTTAACACGCACAATAGCCATCAGTGGCCCCTTTACTCTGATACTAATTTGGCATCCACAGCGTTTTCCAACTGGCTCTTAGCAGCCTTGAATTTCTTAACACCTCTTAAGGAGCATTACGCGGACAGAAAAAAGCACTCTGCCCCTTGGTTCTCAGACAAACTGAGAAAGTTAGGAAATCCTGCCACCATCAAGAAAGGATTTGCCGCTTAGACCTCAATCCGGTCGACAGAGATCTGCCAAGACAGAGGAAATATATAATAAAAATCACTGAGAAAAAAAGTTTCATTCTACTCCAAGGTGACAGAATCCCTGAGGTCTTCAAGGGAACTTTTTAATGTAATTAAGTCTCTCTCCTCCCCTTCAGCCCCGGCTCACACGGACACCTCCCAGGATCTCTGCGATAAAATGGCTAGTTTTTTCCTGCTCTAAGATCATGGATACGTATTCTTGCTTGGAAATCCTCAACGATGAGGCCCTCAAAGTGGGTCCTCCCATGCCCCTCCTTTCTCCTAATTTCCCCTGCAACCCCAGTGAAGGCAGATCACCTACTTACCTTCTCTTCTACCGCAGGAGGCCATGGAACGTCTGTTGAGTGGAATCAAGTCTGACTCCCCGTTGGAGTCCTGCCCTTTGAAGATCTTGAAACTAGGAAGGGAGGTTATTGTACCTCACCTCACCACAATACTTAACGGAGTTCTCATTACGGGCAGCACCCCATTTCCTGGAAGACTGCAGTGGTCAAACCTCTTCCAAAAAGCCCACTCTGGACTCCACCGAGTTAAAAGAATTATCGCCCATGTCTCTATTACCAGTCCCAGCAAAAATACTGGAGAAACATTTGAATTTTCACCTCAGTTCTTATCTGGAGGAACATCAGCTGCTTGATGGCTCGCAGCATGGTTTTAGAAGTGATCATAGTACTGAGACGGCATTAACCTCGGTAATTAACAACATCCGAGGTCAGGTTGATGCTGGTCATACCAGACTACTGATCCTTCGGCCTTCGATACCATATCCCCTTTGAGACTGGTGGGTAGGCTTAAGGAAATGGGGGTTATGGGAATTGCCCTAAAGCTGCTTACCTAATTTCTTACTGACCGGTCGTAAATAGTTAATATGGATCAATTTTACTCAGCCTCTAATCATTTGTTTTGTGGAGTCCCTCGGGTCTCCTCACTGAGTCAGACTCTTTTTAACATTAATGTTGCCCCTCTAGCCAAAGTCATTAGATCCTTTGGGCTGCAGGTGCTGTCCTACGCTGAGGACACCCAAATTACGGTGTCTATCACCAAAGCATAGAAGCATCTGCAACCAATTTTAAAAACTGCAGGCAGACAGTGGCCCCCTGGATGGTAGGGAACTATCTTCGCATTAACAGAGACAAAACGGAGGTGTTGATCTTCAAAAACCAACAGGATGTCTGGTCCGATGTTTGGTGGCCTGAGGCGCTTGGCCCAAGCCCTTACCCAGGGTCCATAGCAAAAAATCTCGGGGTTATAGTTGACAACTCCCTCTCCCAGGGCCCTCAGATAAATAGAAGTGTCCACCTCCTTTGAAATCATCAGGGCCCTTAGGAAGATTTCCCAATGTCTTTCTTTTGCCTCCCGAAAGCAGGCAGTCGTTGCCCTAGTGATGTCAAGACTAGCCTATTGTAATGCCCTGTATTTGGATATTAACAAGGGACTTGTTAATCGTCTGCAGCTGGTGAAGAACGCAGCGGCCAGGCTGGTGATGGGGGTATTAGTAAGCTACATTGGCTACCACTTGGATGGAGAATCCGGTTTAAAGCCCTCTGTCTTACTCATAAGGCTTTTAACAACCTAGGTTCGGAAGGCATTAAAAGGCTCTTTCGAAGATACGCTCGTACCAAGCAGTTAAGATTTGCCAGTAAAAATTTGCTGGTAGTCCCCAGGTTTAAGACAGCAAAAACGGGGGTTAGAGCCTTCTTTGCTGCGGGTAGGCTCTGGAATTTCCTTCCTTCTGCAATCTCTGGACTGGAGTCTCATTCTTCTCTTCCGTATGGCCCTGAAGGCTTGGCTCTTCACCAGCACATCACCAAGAGCCTTTCTTGCATTCTCGTCGGATGGCCCTTTCCGCAATGTCTGGACTCCTCCGGGCAAAGTTTGCACTTCATAAGGCTAATATTAATTCATTCATTTCTATATCATCTTTCAATGGGAAAAATTGTTTTCCTAATACCTATGGCACCGTACTTAACAAAATAACAGAGTTAATCAAATGTTCGATTCATCATGCCAAGTTTTATGCAGAACCCTGAATTTTGAGTGGCAGACAATAGGTTAATAAAATGGGAGCAAAAAAGCAACCATTCCCAATTTCAATTCCAGCAGGACTCTTTGCTATCCACCACTGACAAAACGCTAAATTGACCTATGCCAACTTAAACATGAAAGTAGAACTTTACTCCGGAAAGTGCCTTTGCCTGGTTGGATGTAAATCTGTTTCAGAAAGTGACGATAAAAAAAAAGTGTTGGGTGAACTACAAAGGTTTCAAATGTTAGAGATAATATCTGGGCTATTAGCCCATGAACAATCTTTAAACAGGATTGAGGCCAGGGTGTGGACCAACTCCCTTCTCTAAGACCGTCCCCGCCATCCACTTTTGGCTCACCATCTTTTTAAGGTAGGTTTGCAAGAACAGGCAAGGAGGTTCCTGGAAGTTTGAGCCCTGCAAGAGTATGTCCTCTGGATTGGAGAGATTACGTAGGATAAAACAAAAACAACAACAAAAAAATCTAAACAACTCCATAGTGTGGGATTTTTCATACATCTCTTGGAATAAAAAACTAAATTCTTAAAAAAAGACATGCAAAAGCATTCATTTTGACAAAAACTAAATAATGTATATTGACTAATGAAATAAGCCGATCATTTGTTTAATATTTGTTAACTTAAACATCGTTTAGGATTAAGCAAACTAATGCATACTGAAATGTACTGTTAGAAGAATCCATTTCTGTAAAACGTTTAAATAAAATAAGTACTCTGGGCAGAAGAAGTTCTGAAAATTGAATAACAAATTCAGCGGGAAAATCGTAAACAAAAAGAAATGTTCAATGAAAGCGGAGTGATCAAAAATTGAGTGGGGCAGAAAGAACTATTTCAGGACTTCCACAATGCACACTTAATCCAAGCCATCATCTGAACTAGAGTCACCCTCATTACATTTATTGAGGAGGAGCCCCCACACCATAATCGCTTCCATGGCACCTTCATCCGTACGGGTAAGGAGTCTATGGGTCTCCTACGCCACTCCTGATTCGAACAGATCCTGCAGCCATAAAGACGCCAGAGGGACCATGGTGCCCAACCAACTAATGGCTATGCGCTGCTTGGCTGATAAAATGGCAAGATGGGCAAGCTTGTAGGGAATCTTCTGTCCTTTCGGTCACGCCACCACTCCCACGATGCAGGCCATTGGGGTTCGAGGGACTGCCATGTGCGTTGCCCTCACAATGGTAGGCACTACTTTCCTCCAGAAACTCTGGATCCCGACAGAGGCCCTAGCCAGAAGGAAGAAGGTTGCCCCTCCAAACTCAGTCTACATCAAAGAGTTCATCCCATTCAACCGACTAGGGACCATATAGGCACGATGCAGAAAATAATAATGTAACAAAATAAATCTGTGATTAGAGGACACCATCCTCACCAAGTCGCATGTGCAAGTCCAGTCTGCATCCACAATGGGCTTGGGTATTGTTAATTTGACAACGATACTTAAGTACAGATTGCCAAGGGGCAGTTTTTATGACAAAACACATTTTACAAGGACCTGTGATATTTTCCATATTTCATGGGTCCATGTGAAATATGGCATTTTACACCACTGTATTTTGTACAATAAAAGCACCCAAATGTATAACCGAGCAAGTGCCAATATTCAGATTGTTCTCCCTATTTTCCAAACAGTGGGATATTGATTAAACCACAAAGAGAAAAAGAGAAAAGGTCTTTGCAAAAGTAATTTTAAACTTACTAAAAGATTGGGCAGAGGAAAACCAAATCATTCCCCCGGAACAGGGTGGGTTTAAAGCTGGCCATTCTACAATCGACCATTGTTTCGCTCTTTGGGCCATAGCACAGAAGTCAATGGAATCGCAGGGTAGGTTATCCTGTTTTGTTGACTTCCGTGCAGCCTTTGATCTAGTGGGCCGGGAGCTGCTGTGGGAGACCCTAATTAGCCAGGGAATTCCTAATGATACACTGCGGCTGCTACAAATGCTCCACACTAAAAACTGGGCACAGATTATCTTAGACATAGATGGTAGTTTATCAGGGAAAATAGAAATTGGAAATGGTCTGAGTCAGGGGTGTGTACTAGCTCCCCTGTTCCTAGCAGACCTACCATCAATATTGGGGAACACAACTAGGGCTTGCCGAAACTAAATGGCAAGCAGATAGCATGATTACTCTATGCCGACGATCTGGTGATTATGGACCTGACCGTAGTTGGCTTGCAAAGAAAACTAAATGTATTTAATGACTACTGCTTAAGAAAAAAACTTGTAATAAATATGGATAAGACCAAAACATTGAGCTTTGGCTGGAGGAAAACTGAGTTCTCATGGTGGATTGGGTCAGAAAAAGTGGAATCAGTAACAGTAAAAATACTTGGGGTTATGGTTCGAGCAGAATTTGAAATGGAATACCAACTTTGAGGCATTAAAGTAAGAACTTCTGCATCGATTAGCGGTCTGTTATTGTTTAAGAAAGCCTATGGTGCTATGACCGACAAACCAGTGCTAAAAGCCTATGCTGCTATTGTACCCCCGCAATATTTATATGGCGCAGAATTGTTGTTCCAAAGTGGTAAGGAAAACTGGGATGTGGAAGAAGGTAAAAACCTAAAAAAGTTATTTACGCTCCCCCAGTCAGCAATAGTTCAGGCAGTAAGACTGGAACTAGGCTTGACCTCATGAGGTATGCAAGTTGGTATGGCCCTGTTGCGCTTTTGGCAACGCCTAGAAATAGGCACAATTACCAAAATATCTCAATGGTGCAAAAATGAAATACAGGACAGCAAACTAAAATGGGCAAGAGACCAGGGGGAAAATAAAGCTATGCAAGAAGATTCGAGTTAATGTGTGCCCTACTGTCTCCGTGGCTAATATTGACAAAAAGTTACTCAGGTCGATGGGGAAGGAGAAATCGCATGTACAGGACAAAATTTATCTTGCAAGTAAAACTTCGATCTGTTTTATGATTGATGCATGGAATAATGTTCATTGCTTCCTCTACATTGATAAGTTACCGGACCGTCAATTACGAAATGAGGTTTTGAGGGTTAGAATTGGGGTAAACCCTTGCTATATGAACAACTCGGTAAAGCGGGCTATGATCAATGAGGTGGGAAGCTGTACTTGCTCTTTAAGGTCCAAATGTGATATGCTGCACATCTTATTTGATTGTCTGAAGTTTTTGGACTTGCGTATTAAATTTTTAAAACCGATTTTTATGAAATAGGAGATTAAAACTAGGACCCAGGCTGTGACACTGATGACAGAAATGTCCCAATTAGATATTGCTGTGGCTATGGGGAAATATATGCAAAAAGTGAAGGCAGTTTTATATCTTTTTAACAAGTTTTAACAAATAGCTATTTTTAAAACAGATAATCATGGGCTTTTAGATCAAATATGTTTTAGGGTGTTAATGAAATGTTTAAAAAAGTTTTATTTTTTTTCTTCTTTTTTTGGATGAACCTTTTATTGACATGTATTGTTTGTGGACCAACGGTCCGAATAAACGTGATTTAAACTTGATTAAACAACAAGCACAACCAGCTAAATCAAAATATGTCTCTAAACAAAGCAGTCCGTTCAAAAGAACTTAGAGCTCAGTCTTCATGTATTTAGCACTACAATGTAAGAAATTTGTAAAATTGGGATTTGGGAGACAGGATTGAATTGTAGTCAAATGAATGAATGCTGAATGAAAGGTGAGAAAACACCTGCTGTTCCAACATGGGGAGGCACTGGACATTGGTGTATGGTATGCAGTTTGGGCAGAACTAGGACATTCAACGAAGGACAACGTTGCAAGGAGACCACTGAAAACAGGCAGAAGCCACCAACATTAATGGGACGAAAACTCTACTACTTGATACGGCTCTTGAATAACAATATTCATTGTTTGTATATTATCTAAGGCTTTTTGATTACAAGTAACATACCCATTTGATTGCTATGCAGTGATTGAAGCTTAGATAACGGTTATTGGATAATACCAATTAGGTGCCATGTTTTGTGTCTATTGCTACCCAGCTGTCTCTTGGCTATTCCTGTCCAATTTTATGATAAAAACCAATACAAGCAAAAAAAAAAAAAAACCCTGCATCCCTTTTGCTTTATTTTTATGGTTTCAGTTTCAACCCTCTCCTTCATACATTTAAACACCAATTTAATTACCCAGTAAGCTACTGAAATGAATAGGATGGATTTCTTTAAGAATAAAAGAAAAATCGAGAGCCATCATCAATGGACATATTGCTTATCACTCCCTGAAAATCATTCCAGAATTGAACACACCAACATTAATGCACACGCAAACATATATTAGGTGCTGTTCGTCAATGTGCAAGTTTGAGTTGGGACCGGGTTTCCATTGGAAATGGATTTTTTTGGTTTTCTAATAACTATGGCACCGTTTGATGAATCTTTCTGAAGCTTTCCACAAAAAAAGTTACGCTCCTTACTGGACAGTTTCGGGAGGATTTGACAAGGGCCACAACAAGGGAGGCCCAAAAACATGTTTTCCAAAAGAAATTTTCCATAGGAGAATTGGACAGCAATACTGCCAAAATGGCATTACACCAAATTGACAGAAAGCTAGATCTTGGTCCAGAGCGTGCTTGCTTATTGTGATTTGGTGTAAATCCTTTCAGTTGTTTTTGAAAGCCTATGTAGATACAGCAATCCAGGACCACAGCAGAACCACACACTTCAAATATGCAATCTGATTGGCTGGCAACAACCTAAAGGAAATGTTGTGGCTGACATTTTACGACAAATACATACATATATATGAACAATTGTTACTTACCTGTAAACAGGTGGTTCTCCAGTATGGGTGTCTTTCATAGATTCACATGCTTGAATATTCCCAGTCGTAGAAGTGGGAGTCCCACGGTAAATAAAATAGCAATAACATATGTATGTAAATACATAACACATAAAATATATACTAGAAAAATATAGTAAATTCTCAAAAACAATTCCTACATAGGAATACATGGTAGAGAGAGAAAACACTTGTAACATTCCTGTCATTATGTTAGTCCAAACTACAGCCAATCAGGCGAGAGCACCCTTCCAGAACCTTCTCCTCAGAGCTCAGACCCTAAGATTTTCATAGCACAAGAGTGACAAAAGAGTCGATGAGGAGAAGTGAGCCTCTGAGGGGAGGTGGGTGGGTCACATGTGAATCTATGAAAGACACCAATACTGGAGAACCACCTGTTTACAGGTAAGTAACAATTCTTCTTCTCCAGTAATAAGGTGTCTTTCATTGATTCACATGCTTGAATAGAATAGAGAGCAGTAACAGCCGAAGAGCCCCGAATTACTATGCAACAGCATGGAGAAAAATCAATGAAACAATAATACAGTCATGTAAGTACTGATAGCAATCACAAAACCATAAATGGAGGAGGGAAGACAGAGGCTCACCTTAGTTAAAAAGATGACAAAGTACTGCCTGTCCCACTGCTGTATGCGCCTCGTTGATTGCATCCAGGCAGTAGTGTTTCGTGAACATGTGCCTGTTGGACAACATGGCTGCTCGGCAGATCTGATGAAGCGGCACACTAGCAAACAGGGCGGTAGAGGATAACATCACCCTGGTGGAATGAGCCCTCACTGAAGATTGTAGAGGCTTGCCGATGGCAATAGATAATGGCTGAATAAATCCAACGTGCAATAGTTGGCTTGGTAACAGGGCGCCCTTTACGCATGTGTCCATAGGCAATGAACAGTTGATCGGACCTGCGAAAAGGGGCTGTCCTGTTGATATAAAATTTAAGGTATCTTTTGATGTCCAAAGAGTGAAATCATTGCTCTGCCGGAGATTGAGGATCGGCAAAGAAAGTCTTTAAGAAAACAGGTTTATTTAGATGGAAATCTGTAGGCACCTTTGGTAAAAAAGTTGGGTTGGTGCGAAGCACCACACAGTCAGATTTGAATTGGAGAAAAGGAGGTTTAATAGTGAAAGCGTGAAGATAACTCACGCGACGAGATGTCAGAGCAAGGAGAAGGGCTACCTTCCAGGTCAGAAGCTTTAATTCCGCCCTATGGATAGGCTCGAATGGCGCCTTCATTAGTTGGGCCAAGACGACATTGAGATGCCAAGTGGGAGGAGGATGCCAAAGAGGTGGGAACTTCCAGAACAGTCCTTAGAAAAACTGACGAATAACTCTGGAAGAGCAGAGAGAGGAGGAGCCATCCTGCCGGAACAAGAGATTGCCGTCAAGAAAACTCTCAAAGTAGCATGGGAAAGCCCTGATTGAGCCAGGTGCAAAGAGAACGGAAGTAGCTGCTCTGGAGTGGAATGGATAGGATGGATATTAGTAGCCGCGCACCAATGACAGAACCTCTTCCATTTGAGCTTGTAAGTCTTAATGGTAGACGGAGCTCTGGCCTGAGCGAGAATGTCTGCATTCCGGTGAGATATTTAAATGCGCAAATTCAAGGTGCTCAGGTTCCAGTCAGACAATTGTAGGGAGGAGGGGTTCGGATGGTAAATCTGACCCTTGCCCATTGTGAGGAGGTCCGTTCGAGAACGGAGGAGGATGGGCTCGCACTGGGACAGAAGGAGCAACTCCGAGAACCACGCCTGTCGGGGCCATCTGGGGCGATCAGGAGAATGTGGCACGGCTGCCTACGCATCTTCCACAGCACACGAGGCACCAGCGGAATCGGAGGAAAAGCGTAGGCGAATAGATTGCACCAATTCATCAAAAGGGCATTCCCGCATGACCCGTGGTGGGGATGCCAACTTGCGTAAGATGGGCATTTCCGGTTCTCCGGGGTTGCAAAGAGATTCAGAGACGGACGACCCCACCGTTGAAAAACGAGGTGGAGAGTTGGTTGATGCAACTCCCACTCGTGGGTCGACGACGTGGACCTGCTGAGGGAATCCGCTAGGATGTTGGAGATGCCCGGCAGATGCACCACCGTCAGGGTAACTTGATGACGGATTGCCCAATGCCAGATCGACTGAGCCAGCCGAGACAAGAGTAGAGACCTGGTTCCGCCCTGCTTGTTGACATAGTGCATACTGGTGGTATTGTCCGTCTGAATGAGCAGACTCCCCTTGAATCACAGGATGGAACAACTTGAGTGCCAAAAAAATGGCCAACAACTCCAGCCTGTTGATGTGCCAAGACCATTTGCCCTTGATGGAGAGGCCTTGAAGGTGAGCACCCCAGCCTTCTAATGAGGCGTCCGTTGTTAGTGTGAGTTCTGGAGTGGTGGAGAGGAAAGAAGTCCCTGTTGCAAGGTTGGATGGTTGCGCCCACCACTGGAGAGCTGTTCTCATGCGAGCGGTGACACAGACGAGGTCATTGAAAGAACCGGTGACCTGACGCCACTGTACGTCCAATTCCTTCTGAATGGGGCGAGTCCGTAGCCTGCAATTTAGGATCAGTGCAATACAAGACAATGCCATCCCCAGAAATGATTTTAAGATCCGGGCTGAAACGGACTGTTTTGCCCGAATCAGAGACACCAAGCTGAGGATTTTTTGTTGACGCTCTTGGGACACGAATGCATTTGTAAGCATTGTGTCTAAAGTGGCTCCCAGACAATCCATGCGGGGAGTCGGTTCGACCTGGGACTGGTTGGCATTAGATGGCTAGGCAGAGAGATCGAAACACGTCCTGACAAAGGCGAGTGTCTTGAAGCAGCTGTTTGCGAGACTGACGAGGAGGCAGTCGTCCAGATATGGAAAGATTTGGACGCCCTAGAGACGCAGGTAAGCCACTACTGGAGCCAATACTTTCGTGAAGACACGAGGGGCAGATCGGAGGCCGAAAGGCAACACCTTGAACTGGAAGTCTCTCCGTCCCACCCGAGAGCACAAGTACTTCTGATGCCTTTGGAGAATTGGAACAAGGAAGAAAGCATCCTGAAGGACTATGGTGCTCATGAAATCGCCCATGGAGAGAAGACGTAAGATCTCTACTAGTGTAAGCATGCGGAAGGATTGGCTCTTGAGATACTTGTTGAGTGCTCGCAAATCCAGGATCGGTCGCCAGTCTTGAGTATTTGGAAAACACGGGAATAGAAACCCTTTCCCCCTCTGAGACTTGGGAACCCAGTTCGACTGCACCTTTTTAAATTAGAAGAACTTGATGGAAAAGCTCCTTGAGGTGGGGAGGAGGCGGGCCAGACGGTGAAGTGGGAGGAGGAATCTTGATGAACTCAAGAGCATGGCCCTTTGCCACAATGTCCAGAACCCAGCGGTCCGAGGTGATGGAAGACCACTGAGAAAAGAACAGGGAGATTCATCCTCCAACACTGGGGAGGGATACACAAGTCATTGTCGTTTGGGAGTGGATCCTCTATATGAGGATTTTCTCCTGTAGGATTTGGACGACTGCTGTCGGGCGGACTGCTGTTGGTTGGATGAGTAACGTTGATTACCTTGGTGGTAGGAGCGATATGGAGTGTTTCCTCCACGAAAAGTTGATGAGGTGCCGCGTCCGCGTGCACCACGAAAAGGCTGCTTGTGAAACTGTAAAGTCCCCAATGAGCGAGCAGCATCAGTGTCCTTCTTGATAGACTGTAATGCCTCATCTACATGCGCCCCAAAAAGCGACTCGCCGTCATACAGCATATCAAGGATTTTTGCTTGTACCTCCTGGCGGAAAGAGGTGGACCGTAACCAACCCTGCCTCCGCAAGAACGCTGCCCCAGCAAGCTGACGAAGCCAGTGCATGCAATGTCAACTGCACAATCAATAATTTCCTCCGATGTCGTCTCTCCGTCCTGCAGAATCTTTAAGGCTTCCGCCTTGGAAGCGTCTGGGATGAGGGCCACCACGGCAGACAAGTCCGACCACATCTGGCGGTCATAGCGGCCTAAGATGGCTAAAGCATTAGCCGCCCTCACCGTAGTGGATGCCATAGTGGAGAATTTGTGTCCAATAGCGTCCAGGCGAGGACCCTCCCGATCCGGAGGAGCCGTAATTGGAGTTGTCGGATTACGTTAACGACGTTGTGCAGCTTGAGTGACCACTGAGACAGGCTTCGGATGGGGAACAAGGCACGCTGAAGAACCGATGGGCGCCTTGTATTTTTTCTCAAGGTGAGGCAGATGTGCTGGTAGTGAATTTGGAGTTTGCATTAATGTCACCCCTTCAGTCCATATAAAATCTATGATGGGTATAGTGTGGACTTGCTTGAACAGTTGATTTTTAAAAGCATAGGAGGAAAAAGTGCTCCTCCCTCTGAACGCTGGGCCGCTCTATCCATCAGCTGATGGAAACTAGCAATGTCCACAGGAGGCGAATCCCCGGGCTCCACCGGAGGAGGGGAAGGCGTCTGGATTGGATAGTCGTCCCACTCCGCCATGTGGGTGGTGTCGTCAAAGTCCTCGTGAACTGATGTCTGAACTTGAGGAGAAGGCGTTGGTGGCTGTGGTGGTGGAACAGCGACAGGAGCCGCCGCAGCAGCAGGCGCATGAGGCACAGGCGAATCCTGTTGAGAGGGCAGAAAACGCAGGTTGTAGTCATCCAACATATGTTGGAGATTTGAGATGAGCGACAAAGGCACCGTCACAGTTGGAACCTGCACAGAATGTTCCTCTGCCTGAGAATATTGGTCGTCATTATCACCATAATCTTGGCACTTGATCATTAAATCAGAAGGACTGCGTGCCACTCTGAAGGAATCACCCACATCATTGTCAGAGTCCTGCTCAGAGCCCGTGGCAAACATGGGCGAGGGAGGCTATGGATCTGGGATGGACAGCTGGTCAACTGGCCGCTTACGACGATGGTGCAAGGGGTCGGCGGTGGAGGAGCCAGACCCGGTGGAAGACAAAGGCACCAAAGGCAATGAAGCAAATTAAGATGGAGCCACCGTCGACGGTGTCGTCGATGTTGCCGACGACTATGATGGTACATGCGTCGACTAAGTCGCTGTAGAAAGATCCACCGTCGATGGAGTCCCGACGATGAAACCATCGTAGACGGTAAGTTCGTCGACGAAGTCGTCTGCATTGATGAAGCCGCCGTCAACGGAGTTGTCGTCAACGGGACTGACGAAGATTTCTTGTGAACTTTCGTCTACTATTATTTTGCTGACGACGAGGCAATAGGTATAGTCGACGAGACAGTCTTCAAGCTAAGCGATACCTTAGTCGACATGGAAGATGTCGACTACGATCCGGAGGCTGATGTCGTCACTGTCGACGATCCGGAGACGGCAGATCGCGCCGTCTGGACAATCGTCGACGAAGAAACCGGTTTCGGAACAGAATCATGATGGGAGGCAGCAGAAAACGCCTGAGAGCCAGGTCTCGTGGGCGTAGACGTAGTAGGAGGTGGTGACACCGCAGGAGCCACAGGCAGGGAAAGTTTCTTCCTTTTCAGAAAAGGAGAAGGCATATCCTGCACACTACTACGCTTGGAGGCTGCTTTAGAAGGTCCAGATAGCAAACTTTCTGCATCCGACGGTGCCGAATCCTTATCATTGAGTCTCTGAAGCCAAATGAGGAGACTACCTTCTCTGTCCTGAAGGGTCTTTGTAGAGAAAGTTCTGCAAAACTTGCATTTAACAACCTCATGGTCGGGATAAAGGCAATAAATGCACTTCTTGTGGGGGTCCTCAGAGTAAAGACGCAATTTCCCACAAGAAGAACAAGGTCTAAATAAAGACTTCTTACTTTAAGACATGCTGAGAAGACTGGAAAACTTTAAGTTGAGAAAACTGAGCAGCGCTCAGGGAGACTCCCTTCACACGACGTGTGGTAGAAAATCTGAGGGTCTGAGCTCTGAGGAGAAGGTTCTGGAAGGGTGAAGGCGCCCGATTGGCTGTAGTTTACACTAACATAATGACAGGAATATGTTACAAGTGTTTTCTCTCCACCATGTATTCCTATGTAGTAATTGTTTTTGAGTATTTACTATATTTTATGTGTTATGTATTTACATACATATGTTATTGCTATTTTATTTACCGTGGGACGGGGAATATTCAAGCATGCGAATCTATGAAAGACACCCAATATATATATATATATATATATATATATATATATATATATATATATATACACTACACATACATATATATATATATATATATATATATATATATATATATATATATATACACTACACATACATATATATATATATATATGTTTTGTTTATGTCTTAAACATTTTTAGATGCCAATTATACCCACTGCTTGTACGGATTAGCCCATCGATGGGCTCAATTATACACCTGGTTAATACCGTAAGGATGCATTTGTACCATTCTAAGATGGCGCCTAGAGTGACCATAGTGGGGTTGTCCTCTGTCCATTTCCATAACTAGGAAAATGCTTTATTAATTCATTGTGATGTGTGCACTGATGTTATTCACACTGACAAAGGCAGCACGCCGAAACGCGTCTGTGTAGAACGCCCGCAGAATAAAAACTTGCGTGGTTGAAAGGACTCAGAGTGCTGTTTGTTTTCTACTTATGTGAAGAGAAATTGGAGCGGTATGTTATGCGGCGTCCCGCGAGCCGCTGACAGCACCCACCCGAGAGTGAGCAGCTTTCTTCGTGGGAGAAGGAGCGTTGCAAAGTACAAGCCGCGCACCGCCGCCACCCGCCATTACTAGTGGGGAGTTGCTGACCGGAGGCGAAGTACGGAGGAACCCGTTTGGTTGACGAGCGCGACCGGAGGCTTCCCGAGGAAGACGCCGTTCCGGTGAGCACTACTAAGTTCATTTACCCCCACTGTATGTGCATCTGTACAGCATAGCGGGTATTGCGACAGGGTGACCGAGGAGTAACTATCACCAGCAATACAGCAGGCGCTCTCACTAGTCTTAGCTTGGTTCGAGGGCACGGTGTGTTCCGAATCACATTGCAAGACGTGAAACATCAACATTAACCAACATGTTTTCGGATACCGAGCGCCAAACAGCGGCGAAAGGAATGTTTAAACGGCGGGAAAAGCCGTCAGCAGCAACAACGGCAACACCAGCAGAACCGTCAAATGACAAATTAACATCCACGATGTTGAAACTTGAGAGGCTCCACGAGCGAGAGATACGCAAGTGGTGGGAGGCGACAAGTCTTACGAACTATGTTGAGGAAGGAAGGGTACCCAGGGGCTTAAGGGTGCATACAGTCCCATCTTACGAGCATCCGGACCCACAGTTACTCACGGACTGGTTTGAGCACACTGCCACATATTGTGAAGGAACCCTGAAAATTTTGATAAAGTACGCTTGGAGCGACAGAGAGAAAGTATTGGCTGAGATCTCATTGATCAATGAAGAACTCGAGAAAGAAACAGATCCGAGCGTGACAACGCAAATCACTGAGAAGAATGAACAAATGAAAGCACGGCTTGTGAAATATGAGACGAAAATAAGGCATCGTAAACAAGAAAAATACGAACGCGACGCAAATGACTATCTGACAGGTCGCGTCTTAACTTATGCCAAGAAATTCGATGCTCCACGCAAAGCTTTACAAAAGGGCTCAGGCACCAGTGCTGGATCAACTGCAACAGCTGACGTAGCCACTTCAGAGTCAGAAGTGACTGAGAATGAATCTGGTGACGATCAACCGGACCCAGCAGAACGGAGTCAAAATCGTGGAGCCCAGCCTGGAAGAAGCAAGAGAACTCCTTTTCAGGAGGAATACGAAGTAATCAAAAAATCGTGGCTCCATGGCGGGAAAAACAAGCCACCGGGCGTGGAAGAAATGGGACCGGGGGTACCAGGAGGACAAGGAGGTCAGGGGGCGGCAAAAGGAGGAAGAGGGGGCTCAAGAAGCTCTCGTTGGACCAACCGCAACCGAACCAAGAAATAGTGACATCTGAGAATATCGGTTCCTTAGATCAGGTGAATTTAACTGTTGTAAATCTCACAGAAAAACAACTAACAGATCAGGAAACCGAAGTCCTCAGCCTAGGACTAACCTTCAGCCCGAACAACGAATTGGAGTATACTCAAACTAGGATCGACTTGTTTCGCTTTACAAGGAAACTAAAACTCTATAAATATTTCAAACTGCGTCCCCACACTCAAGACTCTAATAAGAAAGAAACAAGAATAACGGCAACAGATGCCTTAAGCAGGGGGCGTGGCTTGGGCGCCGATGGCGATGGTCGCCTGAGAGCTCGGCTCCGGGACTAAGCCCGGGATTATCCTGAAAATCGGAGGCTGCGGGGCACCCCAGACCCCGCATTCTGCTGAGCGTGCCGACAAAGACCTGCCGGGCCCCTGGTGGAGCTCGGACGAGGGTTGCTCCGGAGTAAAACCGAAGTTTGCGGAGTTGCGGAGTGCGACCCAACATGGCGCCCGGACTCCTTTGTCCCTCTGTTCGGACCCACTGACTTGAAGAAGTGCCGCGGGCAGCGACTGGCGCCCGGCTTCGCCATCCCCGGCTGTTCTGGGCATTGGACATTTACTGGATTGGACTTTTTGCAACGGATTTGCACTCGGTTGGATGGCCGGGCGGGTGCCCACGCAGTGGAGGGCACCGGGAGCGGACGCCCTGTGATCCAAGCGGTGGCCCGCCTCGCGACTCCGCAACTAGCTACGTCTTCCTGGCCAGTCCACTTCCATGGGAGGCGCGACACTCTGGCGCCACAAATCATCCGAGGGAGTTGGTGACCCTCACCCCGGGGCTATAGTGGGTGAGCGGGTCTGCCCGACTCGGCGACGGTTGTCTCCGCCCCCTCATCGGTGCCCTCGGACGCCGTGGCGGTGGCGTGAGCCGAAGCGGCGGAGTCTCCACAGGCTCTGGAGAAGGAGGTCGCCCATACCCGAATTGAGGACAAGTACCCGGGAAGGTCGTGGTCGACACCTGCACGCGGAGACGCCTACTCCGGGACCCTCACGGAGTGCCCCTGGAGGCATGGGGAAACCTAGAGGACCCAAGGGATCCACCCAGACCGCCTCGGACTCTGAAGCCCAGGACAAAGAGGAGCATGGGGACCCAAAAAGTTCTGGTGGCGCGCCGATGCAGCAACAGTTCGACCGTGTCCTAGAGGCGATAGAGACCACGAGATCGGCCCTCCAACAGGACATTGCTCAGGTGGCGACGAGCCTGGGCCTCCTCAGAGCGGACCATGGCAAACTTTCAGACCGGGTCAAGGAGGTGGAGAGCACGGTGAAAACCTTGGAGCCGGCGCAGCGAACCTTGGCTGCGACGATGAAGGACGCCCTATCCCGAATTGCGACCCTGGAACAGAGGGCGGAGGATGCGGAAGGCCGCAACAGGAGGAACAACATCCGAGTGGTGGGCCTGCCGGAAAAGATCGAGGATGGCGACATGGTGACATACTTGGAGACCTGGCTCCGAGACACGGTGGTCCCGGAAGGACTGTCCTCCTTCTATACTCTGGAGCGTGCCCACAGAATCCCAGCACGGCCCCCACAGCAGGGACGCACCCCGAGACCGGTGGTGGCGCGGTTGCTGCATTTTCGAGACAGGGACTTAATCCTCAATGCCGCCAGACACAATGGCCCGTTCAAAGTAGCGAACAGTCAGGTGAACATCTTCCCGGATTACACCTACGAGACTCAACGCAAGCGGTTCTCCTTCCTAGCGGTTAAGCGCGAGCTCAGGAGCGAGGGCATTCAGTATTCACTCCTCTACCCTGCAAGGCTCCGCATCATTGTCGATGACAAAACCCAGTTCTTCGACACCCCGGAGGATGTCTGTGTCTGGCTCGAGCTCTACAGGACAGGGAAAGATGGCTTTGGCTCCTCGTCCCAACAGGCAGATGAGCTGGAACAAAGGCGGCGATCCAAGAGGGTCAGGAATCGCCGCGGCCGCAGGGGAGGGCCCTCAACTGCGGAGACATCATCGGAGCGGAGGGGAGTGCTGGAAGTATTGTCGGAGTTGTCGGGAGCACGGAATGAAGCCATCGAGGAGGAAGGAAACCCGGGTGAAGAGGGAGCACCATCGGACTCGGAGGATTCAGTGGCCGATAGTGCCCATACACCGGTGATCACACCGAAATCGGTGGAGGACCTTTTGGATGGACAAGGATAACAGGGTTGCTGCCTTGTTTTGGGTGGGGGCCCGGCAGGGGGGAGGCGGTTGCCGTCCTTTATTGCTGACAAAGAGGGAGAGAGGGTTGGGGGGCCTCTGCTTTTGCCCCGAGAAGGTTTTGGCACTGTTTGGGGCTTGTTATAGTCCTGGTGGCCTGGGCGACGAGGGCCCACTGCCTCCGCCCAGCCCGCACCTGGCCCATAAGGCCTTCCTACGGTGGCGACCGTAGGATTAGTGGGGGTTCTTGGGTTGATGAAAGACGAGGTTTGGATGGGATCTAGATGGTGCAGTTTGGGTCCTGTTCTGGGGTGGGTGGGTGGGGGTTTGGCTGGTTTTTGGGTTGTTTGGTTTTGGTTGGGGAAAATGGCCGCCATCAGCGCTGGGAGGATTGATGTCTTTTCTTTGTGGGGACCCGGATGGGGGGGACTGTGCAAGAACAATCTGGGACAATGGCTGATGTTGCTAACTTGAAATGTGTTACTTGGAACGTAAGGGGGCTTCACACTATGTCCAGGCGCCACAAGGTCCACGCTTATTTAGTGCGTAGGGGAGTGCAAATGGCGCTGCTGCAGGAAACTCATCTGAACAAGGCGGAAGGGGCGGCGCTTCAGCGTAGATGGCGGGGGCATGTCTTTTCCACGTCGTACTCCGCTTATGCCAGGGGGGCGCTAATATGGATCAGAGCAGGGGTCCCCTTCCAAGTCACGAGGACAGTGTTAGATCCAGAGGGGCGTTTCGTGGCCATCTCGGGCACTCTAGGGGGGAGGGACCTGAACGTTTGCTGTGTATACGCTCCTAATGTAGACCAGACTGCCTTCCTTTCCAGGTTATCGGGCTCGTTGGCCCACTTCTTCTCCGGGCCCCTCCTGCTTGGGGGAGACTTTAACTCCGTAGTGGATGTGGACATAGACCGCTCGCATCCCCCGCTTCCCGACTCCCCGGTCCGTCGCACGGCTAAGGGTCGTCAGGATTGGCAGACCCGCTGGGGTTTGACGGACATTTGGAGGGCGCATCACCCCGCATCTAGGGATTATTCATATTTCTCGAGACTCCATGAGTTGCATGTCAGACTAGATGGCTTTCTTGGATCGCCCGAACTGGTTTCGGCAGCGGTCCGATCGGAGTACTTATCTAGGACCATCTCGGACCATAACCCCCTCCTACTGGACCTTCGCTGGTTTCCTGGGACGCCGGCGGTGCCCACCTGGAAATTGAGACCCGAGATCCTCGAGGACAGTGTCTTCAAAGCGGACCTGGGGGAGAGAATATCGGATTATTTTGCGTCCAACGGCGGCTCCGCGAGTACTAGGGCGTTAGAATGGGACGCTTTTAAGGTAGTGGTGAGGGGTTACTGTATCTCTAAGAAGGTGGGCATGAGGCGCGTCATCCTGGCTGACTTAGACACAGCGGACCGGGAACTCCGCGAGCTTGAAATTCGCCGCCCCGGACACCCGGAATTGCAAGCACAAACGGCGGAGGCGAGGGAAAAGGTAGCGGCAGAGGTCGAACGGCTCCGCTGTTTTGATTATAAGGCCTATACGGTCCGGTCTATCGCGGAGGGAGACAGGTCGAGGGCGTTGTTGGCGTGGTTGGCCAACCCTACGCGCCAGTCCCAAACGACGACAAATATGCGTGGGGCAGACGGAATCGAGGTATGCACCCAACCGGAGATTCTTAGTTGCTTCCGGCATTATTATGAATGTTTGTACCGCAGTCGCTCCGCACGTGACCCTGACCGACTTGATAATTATCTTCGCCCACTGGAGCTCCGCACAGTGGAGCAGGAAGTGGCGAAAACCCTGGGATCCGACATTGAATTAGGGGAGATCCGCGGGGCCATTAAACGGATGGCGAGAAACAAGAACCCGGGCCTGGATGGCCTACCAGTGGAGTTTTATGCAGCTTACGCTGACCTCCTAGCCCCTCGATTACTGGTGGTCTACAGGGAGGCGAAGAGGCTGGGGCGACTCCCGAGCTCGATGTGTGAGGCGTTGGTGGTTCCTCTCCTCAAACCGGGCCGGGACTCATCCGACCCGGGATCCTACCGTCCCCTATCGATGTTGACAGTGGACTACAAAATACTGAGCAGCATCTTGGCCTCGAGGCTGCTGGGACACATGAGTTCCCTGGTGCATGAGGACCAGGCCGGTTTCATCCCACGGCGGAACACGACTATGAATATTCGTAGGTTGTTCCGTTTGCTAGGGGAACTATTTGTGGATGCCCCGTCCCCGGTAGTCTTATCGGTGGACCTGGAGAAGGCTTTTGATAGCCTGGAGTGGGACTACCTCTGCACGGTGTTACGGAGATTCGGCCTCGGGGAGGGATTTGTCAGATGGACCGCGGTTCTTTATGCCTCTGCTTCGGCCAGGGTCCGAGCGGGCCCATTGATTTCATCGCGATATCCGGTAGAACGAGGCACGCGGCAAGGGTGCTCATTGTCCCCACTTCTTTTTGCGCTGGCGGTGGAGCCACTGGCGCTGCACCTTCGATCGGGAGCCCACTATACGGGCTTGTGGACGTCTGCGGGCCCGCATTATGTCTCGCTATATGCGGACGACCTGTTGCTCTTCCTAGAGGACCCGATCGACGCTTTACGTGGAGCGGAGTTGGCGCTCACGGAGTTCGGAGAGGTTTCGGGCCTCCGAGTGAATTGGTCTAAGACCTGTCTTTTTCCGGTACGCAGGGGTACCCCCGCCCCTGCGCTAAGTAGGGAGATTAGATGGGAGCCCGACTGCTTTAAGTACCTTGGGGTATTCGTTTACCACGACCAACCCGACCTCCTAGATGGGAACATTGCCCGCTGCATTCGAGCACTCCGAGGTTGCATGGACTTTTGGGCCACGCTGCCGCTTTCGGTGGCGGGACGTATCGCCCTGCTCAAAATGGTGGCGCTTCCCCGGTTATTATATTACTTCCGGACTTTACCGATCTGGGTCCCACCGGCCACGTTCCGTCGGTTACGCTCTATGGTGGTCGGATTCCTCTGGGGATCGGGCCGACGGCGGGTGGCCCTCAACACCTTGATGAGGCCGAAAGATGAGGGGGGGCTCGCTGTGCCGGACTTTGAAAAGTATTATCTGGCGGCGCAGCTCCAGACCTTCACCCAGGAGATCGCCAGGGAATTCCGGGGCCCGGAAGACGGAAGGGGGACGGGTATGGCCAGGCATGTTCTCTCCTTTATAGCGCTGCGACAACGTTTAGTCCTGCGGGACTTGTCGATGGAGGAGCGGACTGTCCGCCTGTGTTGGAATCAGGCCCACGCCTGAGGCCAACTGAGAACACCATATGCGCCTGAAATACCGTTGGGGATGCTGACGGCCCTCCCCCACGGAGGGGATTGGTCACGTTTGGCGGCCTGGGAGGATTCCGGTTTACAGCTCGTTGGTGATCTGTACGAGGACAGAGCGCTCTTGTCCTTTCAGGATCTCATTGACCGCTTCGGGATCTCCCGGGGTGACTTTCTGCTGCACTCGGCCATTGTGCGAGCGATCCAGGCACACTGGAGGAACGGGCAGGAGGAACCCCACTTATCTCAGGTGTGCCAGTACGTAATGATGTCGGCGGGCACGGTGAAGGCGGTCACTTGCCTCTACGGCAGGTTGATTAGCGAGGGATTGGCTCCTCTCACCACTTTGAGGAACCGCTGGGAGGAGGACATTGGTAGGGAGATCCCGGAGACGACCTGGTCCCAGTTGGTGAGACGAGCCTGGAAAGGCACACGTAACGCCCGTTTCCAGCTGGTCCACTATTATGTTCTCCATAGAGCGTACCTGACCCCGGTAAAAATCAGGCGATATTTTGCCACGGCTTCGGCGGAATGCCCTAGATGCCCGGCTCAGGAGGCGAACCTCCTACACATGTTATGGGCCTGTCCAGGACTGACGTCCTACTGGCAGGAGGTAGCGACGACCCTGGAGGAGGTGACAGGGAGACTCTTATCATTGGATGCGGCGGTGGGGCTCCTACACTGGTTCCCCCATACCCCCAGGAATAAAATTTCTAGTAAATTTATCGACCTAGGGCTCCTCCTTGCTAAACGAGAGGTGACCAGGAACTGGAAGGCACGAGCTGGTCCGGCAGGCAGCAGATGGCACAGTGAGCTTTTGAAGTGGGCGGCGGGAGAGAGCGCGCTGAGATATCAACTGGCTTGGAGGCAGGGTAATGAGAAGGCGCAGGAGGCCGCGTTGGAGTGGGAAATGTTGGTGCAGGCCCTCAGGGATTATTGTGCCCCCAGCGACTCTGAAAGTGAAGAAGCGACTCACCCCGAGTCCCGGTGAACGTTAGTACTGACAGTCCTATTGCTTTCCCCGTGGGTCCAATAGCAGATCCTATGTTGATAGCTCCCTGGCGCTGGTGTTGGGGGGGGGAGGGGGTTTCTCTTAGTTAGTAGACATTTAAGGGGGGGGGGTTTCTTTTGGGGGTTTTAGGCTTGTTTGGAAAAGCAGATGACGGACAGTGCATTATCCGGACCAGCTCCAGCATCCTACTGACCCCCCATTGCATTTCGCCGCCCGACCCCAGGGTTGTGGGCCGGATGGCTGTGTACGGACTTTACGGTGGGGGGCCAGAGGGCTTTATTCTGTTAATGTTGCTTATGATACAATGCTGGTCGTTACTGTAATGATCTACTAATTCCTGCAATAAAAATATATTTAAAAAAAAAAAAAAAAAACAGATGCCTTAAGCAGCAGAGACTTACCAATGGTGGAGACTCTTGAAGATCTAGAAAGAGAAGAACCCCGAGATATAGAACATTTGGACACTGCCCAAAGAGCAGCGCTGCAAGGAATCGAACAAGAAAGGGAGGAAAGTGGTTTCAAACCCCCTTCTGTGTTTATTCCTCAGTCCCCGTGGGATGCTGTGGATGTGTTTAGCGAAGCAATGAACAATGACCTTATGCAATATCGGAAGTCACACCATCAAAGTCACAAATTTAACATCACAGACCAGCAGAATATTGCCTCAACGAATCTAATGAAAGATAAGGACATTGTGGTGAAACCTTCAGATAAAGGTGGGAACGTGGTTTTAATGAGAAGGGATTATTATAAGAATGAGGCACTGAGGCAGCTCTCGGATGAGAAGTTCTATATGAAATATACCAATTATGTGTATTAACAGAGCATCAAAGAATATGACATTCTGATCAAAAAATGGTACGACCTTCAGATGCTGGGAAAAGATGAACACCTATTCCTACGTAACAACTGTCCTATGACCCCCACCTTTTACCACCTCCCAAAGCTGCACAAAAGTAGAGACAGTCCACTAGGACGTCCGATCATCTCTTTAATTGGCAGCCTAACAGAGAACATGTCCCGTTTTGTAGATAACATCCTTTTCCCTTTGGTGTGGAATCTAAAATCTTACATTAGGGACACCAAGGACTTTTTGATGGAAATACAAGATCTAGAATGGAATACAGGATATTTGCTTTTGGTGCTGGACATTACAAGCTTATACACATGTATTGAACATCAGCATGGCCTGAAAGCAATTAGACATGCTCTCGAACAGTGTCAAATGCGATTCGCAAGACACAATATGATGATCCTAGAATTTGTTGAGTTCTGTCTAACCCATAATATATTCCTGTTTGAAGAGCAACTGTATTTACAGAAGTCAGGGACGGCGATGGGCACCTGCTTTGCCCCCAGCTATGCGAACTTGTTCGTAGGCTGGTGGGAGGAGCAGGTGCCCAGGAGCTGTACGGTTGGACAGGATATGGGCACTACTGTGTGTTGGCATCGTTACATCGATGATTTATTCATCGTTTGGAATGGTAGCATTGAAACAGCAACAGAATACATTAAGGTACTGAACAGCAATAACCTCAACTTACACTTCTCGGGCTTGATTAGTCCGGTGGCAGCGGAGTATCTAGACCTGAAGGTGTTTGTTGATGGGGAGAATCTACACACAAGTCTATTTAGAAAGGAGACTGCTGGCAATTCTACACTCTTTGCCAGCAGCAGTCATCCCCCACAACTCATCAACAGCATTCCCTACGGAGAGCTCTTGAGACTCCGTAGGAACTGCTCTAGAGACTCAGATTGAGGCGGCTGCCTTGAAATGCATTTCCCGTTTAAAGATCAGGGGATATGGCGATGATTTATTGCAAAGGACGCTCAATAAAGTTAGAAAGATCCCGAGAGGTACCTTGTTCACTGCCAAACCTATGATGGCTGGCCGTGAGAAAGATATAACCACCAACAAAGGCAAATTTAGAATGATCACCCCTTATTCAGCCGGGGCTAATGATTTGAGAAGAATGCTTAAAAAAAACTGGCACATTCTACAAACTGATACTGTACTTAAAGTGGATCTACCTCCTAACCCATTGTTAACATTTAGTAAAGCCAGGTCGGTGGGAGATATGCTCGTTACTAGCCACTTAGAAAAACCTTTGCCCAGAACCAACACCTTAAGGGACCAAAAAGGGTTTTACCCTTGTGGCAGGTGCAAAGCGTGCGTGGGGATTAAGAGGGTTCTCTCGTACATAATACCGGATACAGGGAAGAATATACGCATCAAAAAATTCATCACCTGTAGTACGCAATATGCGGTTTATTGTTATGTGGCCTCCGCTACATCGGCAGCACAATAAAAGAGTTAAAACTAAGAATATTGGAACACCTCAGGGCCATCGACAAAGCCGACCCTAGTTACCCAGTGGCCCGCCACTTCGCTTAAGTACATGGACGGGACCGTCAACAACTACAATACTTTGGCCTCGACACTGTACCTCCAAATGTAAGAGGCGGGGACCGTTCGAGACGGCTTCGTAGACTGGAATCTAGATTTATCATAGACCTTTCTACGAAACACCCAAGGGGCCTTAACAGTGGGAAGGAGCTGGCGTTCCATCTGGGTAAATAAAGTTCATAGCACAATGGGTAGCACAGTATCAATTTAGCCCACGTTGATTGCACTTACTTATCTGTATGCAATGGTGATTATGAAATCTGCTAATGGTTCTTTAGATGTGCAATGCGACTTAACTCATATTGTCCTTCATGAATTAATGAATTTGACTTGTGTACCGAGATAGGTGTCTTGTCTTGCTGTATTCGTTTTAAGAGCAATACATCTGACTGTATGGTATACGAGCCAGGATGGTTTCTGCAATGTTGTCTGGTTGCTGCTCATTGTCACTTTCAAAATATTAACAATACTGTTTCGAAAGTATTTTGTACATTGAATCAAATATGCAAGGGAATATAAAAATGAATTATTGAAGTAATTTTGTACTACTACTCAGATATGCACTTTTGATGGATCAACCTTGAGATATGGTTGTATAATCCGGTATGAAATAAGAAATGTATGGTTGTATTTATTCGTACACAGATTGATTTTCACAATGATGAACAGTGATAGAGGACTTTAGCCGATTCACGGCTTGATTTTTCTGTTTTGTTTAGGTCTTAAACATTTTTAGATGCCAATTATACCCACTGCTTGTACGGATTAGCCCATCGATGGGCTCAATTATACACCTTGTTAATACCGTAAGGGTGCATTTGTACCATTCTAAGATGGCGCCTAGAGTGACCATAGTGGGGTTGTCCTCTGTCCATTTCCATGACTAGGAAAATGCTTTATTAATTCATTGTGATGTGTGCACTGATGTTATTCACACTGACGAAGGCAGCACGCCGAAACGCGTCTGTGTAGAACACCCGCAGAATAAAAACTTGCGTGGTTGAAAGGACTCCGAGTGCGGTTTGTTTTCTTCTTATGTGAAGAGAAATTGGAGCGTTATATATACATACATACACATATATATACACACATATATACATATATATACACATACACATATACACATACACATATATATACACACACATATATATATATATACACACATACACACATACATACATACATACATACATACATACATACATACACCCCAACGTAAAGTTTTAGCCCTTGGTGGAAGAAGCCACAGGATTGAACATT
This sequence comes from Lissotriton vulgaris, assembly GCF_964263255.1. NCBI lineage: Eukaryota > Metazoa > Chordata > Amphibia > Caudata > Salamandridae > Lissotriton > Lissotriton vulgaris. The sequence goes on along the minus strand of NC_141685.1, from coordinate 1,666,781,637 downwards.
TGAATCCATTTCTTTTGGGAGCAGCTGCAAACAGGAGACGCAGGGAAGACAGCCACCTTCAGTTCATGTTCAGCCAGACCGGTTTCGGGAGTCTATCCCTTCTTCAATGGCTTCTGCTCAACAATGCTGGCGCAGTATGCACTCGTGAATTGTAGCGCCTGCCTCCAAGGGCGTGGTCAAATACACTAGCTTTCTGGGTCTTGTAGTGCATACACTTTTGCCTCGTGTGAGTTCAACATTGTGGCAGTCAGTGATTAAATGATTAAAACCCAAGTGGGCAGGTGGGAATGCTGCTCTGGGTGTCCGCTTGTAAGTAGTCAACTGCTCCAGGAATTCAATCCCCCGAACAATGATCACGCCATTGAGCGCAATCACGGGCCCACAGCAAGTGGCAGGCTCTCCTTCTGTGGCTGGGCTCCAGCCACTAATATACCAACGTAAAGTTTTAGCCCTCGGTGGAAGAAGCCACAGGATTGAAAATTTGAATCCATTTCTTTTGGGAGCGGCTGCAAACAGGAGACGCAGGGAAGACAGCCACCTTCAGTTCATGTTCAGCCAGACCGGTTTCACATATATATATATATATATATATATATATATATATATATATACATATATATATACATATATATATATATATATATATATATATATATTAGGGAGGGCACTAGCTCTTTTCACTTTGCTGAAATAAAATGGATTGCTGGCACAGAAGTGTGTGATGTGGCTTTTTGGTGTTTGCTAGATCAAATACAAGCACCTATTCTTGGAGTGAGGTCTACGCCTGCTGCAGCCGCTACCTTTGGCGGTCAGGAGTTTCTGTATATATATATATATATATATATATATATCTATCTCCACACGGGTTCTCAGCAAGGCACTCGAAACATCCTGCAGCAACGCTGCCTCAAGAAAACAGCAGACCCAAAGATATTCCGTGAGTTGTTTTTATTCCGCAACAACCAACAGCATAACGTTTCGCCTCTCAAAGGCCTTGGTCACATGGTGTTACACAGGGAAACGGCAGAATTTAAAGTGCTAGTGCATTAAGCAGTAACCAACCAAAATAGCGTAAAGTGCAGCAGTGTGATAAACATGGTAAAAATACTACACGTCAATTTCATTTCTGACATTGATTATACACATAACATTGTTATCCGTTTGCCAGTGTTGGGATAAATCCCTGAAAACCGCCATCAAGCCTGTATATTCAAATAAAACAAAATGTACAATGTCCGGTTAAATCCATTAGTGACAATTTGTTCAGAAGAGTATAAAGGCAACTCTGTATCAAGTGAACCATGCTTATATCAGCAAATACAACATCGTGGTCCGGGTATACAACAATATAATATTATACCTGTATATGGCTAAATCCATACTAACCCTTGGGCAATACTGTTATTTCTGCTAGTATAACCTAATTAAGACCATAGTTGATGCCCACTAAAGGCCATTTACGGGGAACAATAACGTGAAATACGTTATTATGCATGAATAACAAAAGAAGATTATTACCCCTCAATGGCCTATTAATAAGTTTCACTGGTTTAAACCGGCAAACAAAACTAATAAAGATGCTACGTTGGTTGATTAAAAAATAATGTGAACATGAAGTGCACAGTGAAATGTGATTAAAAACAAAAGACAGACACTCCAATCTGATTACAAGTATGAGCTTGATGTTAAATTAATTATAATCAGGTCTGTCAAATGGAATGATAGGATCACTGAGCATATCCTTAGACAAGTGGACAAAACTTGGGTCAAAGGACCTCACTGGCCAAGCTGGAATTGCATATACATAGCCGTAATGAGGGATCTTTTGAAATGACATACTGTATTGTCCTCAAGAAACAAGTCTACAACAAATGGAGAAAAGATAAGTGGTCTACAGACAGGTATAAAAATCTTCCGATGCATTAAGCCCATTGGGTGACTTGCTGTCTAACATGAGGATGTATCTTGTTTCTAACCTCCTTAATGCAGCATCTCTATTTCCACCCCTTCTCATGGGTGCGATGGAATCAATGGCATAATACTTCAGTAACGCACTGTTGCTGTTGTGTTTTTCCCTGAAGTGCCTAGCCACGGGGTACACTGGGTCATTGGTCTTTATGGCCCTTAGGTGTTGTAGGACCCTTTTATGCACCTGTAGTTTGGAGCTGCCCACGTATCTTAACCCACATGGACATTCCAAAACATACACTGAGAATTCACTTTTGCATGTGAGCTTCTTCTTAATCTTACATGGGGCATCAGAGAAGGGAGTACAATACTCAGTCTTATTAACCCCTTTTATGCAGGCCTTACACGAAGCACATTTTCTGAAGCCTCTACTGTCAGCCAACCAGTCTTGCCTAACCAATAACTCGGGACTAGATTTCACCAGTGCGTCCTGCAGTGAAAAGGCTTTTCTGTATGTTATTGCCGGTTTCACGGGCATCTCATTGCCTATGATTGGATCACACTTAACTAAGCCCCAATGCTTATTTACGATTTTACGTAAAGCACCATGTTGGCTGTTAAGACCAAATGAGTCTGACAGGTTGTTGCACAGGAGTCATGATGGAATTTGTAACCCCCTATGTGCTAGGGCTTCAGACCAGGGTATGGCATTTGCTTTTCTAATGGCAGCCGAAACTACCTTTTCATCATAACCCCGAGCCAAGAATCGCTGTCTGCACGCTTCTTGCGCTATTTTATTTTGGGCTTCAGTGCTGCACGCTCTTCTAATCCTCAGCATTTCCCTGTAGGGAATGCTTCGGATTAGATGTGGTGGGTGATGACTATGGGCATGCAGCACTGTATTGCCTGCCGTGGGTTTTCTGTACAATGATGTTTGAATCTCTACATTGTTGATATCAATTGCTACATCTAGGAAGGTGCAAAATCAACAAGTGATGGACTGAATGTGGATCAATGTCACACACTCCCCCAGTCAAAAGATCTGGGCCCAAATCCATCGTTTTTTTGCACTCCACACCACCCTGGGTTAGACAATGGCGATATGCAAATCAGCGCTGACCCTGTTGCCCCATGGGAACAGTCCAGTCCGAACTACAAAAGCCATGTCCTTCCCAGAACGGAATCAAGCATCCGAGGACCGGACCGGTTTCGAGGTAACACCTCTCATCAGCCCGGCTAGCTTGACTCCAGTGGTGTGGAGTGCCTGGGACCCACGTCTGGGCATCCCCAGCGCACTTAGGGCGGCAATTGCAAAATCAACAAGTGATGGACTGAATGTGGATCAATGTCACACACTCCCCCAGTCAAAAGATCTGGGCCCAAATCCATCGTTTTTTTGCACTCCACACCACCCTGGGTTAGACAATGGCGATATGCAAATCAGCGCTGACCCTGTTGCCCCATGGGAACAGTCCAGTCCGAACTACAAAAGCCATGTCCTTCCCAGAACGGAATCAAGCATCCGAGGACCGGACCGGTTTCGAGGTAACACCTCTCATCAGCCCGGCTAGCTTGACTCCAGTGGTGTGGAGTGCCTGGGACCCACGTCTGGGCATCCCCAGCGCACTTAGGGCGGCAATTGCAAAATCAACAAGTGATGGACTGAATGTGGATCAATGTCACACACTCCCCCAGTCAAAAGATCTGGGCCCAAATCCATCGTTTTTTTGCACTCCACACCACCCTGGGTTAGACAATGGCGATATGCAAATCAGCGCTGACCCTGTTGCCCCATGGGAACAGTCCAGTCCGAACTACAAAAGCCATGTCCTTCCCAGAACGGAATCAAGCATCCGAGGACCGGACCGGTTTCGAGGTAACACCTCTCATCAGCCCGGCTAGCTTGACTCCAGTGGTGTGGAGTGCCTGGGACCCACGTCTGGGCATCCCCAGCGCACTTAGGGCGGCAATTGCAAAATCAACAAGTGATGGACTGAATGTGGATCAATGTCACACACTCCCCCAGTCAAAAGATCTGGGCCCAAATCCATCGTTTTTTTGCACTCCACACCACCCTGGGTTAGACAATGGCGATATGCAAATCAGCGCTGACCCTGTTGCCCCATGGGAACAGTCCAGTCCGAACTACAAAAGCCATGTCCTTCCCAGAACGGAATCAAGCATCCGAGGACCGGACCGGTTTCGAGGTAACACCTCTCATCAGCCCGGCTAGCTTGACTCCAGTGGTGTGGAGTGCCTGGGACCCACGTCTGGGCATCCCCAGCGCACTTAGGGCGGCAATTGCAAAATCAACAAGTGATGGACTGAATGTGGATCAATGTCACACACTCCCCCAGTCAAAAGATCTGGGCCCAAATCCATCGTTTTTTTGCACTCCACACCACCCTGGGTTAGACAATGGCGATATGCAAATCAGCGCTGACCCTGTTGCCCCATGGGAACAGTCCAGTCCGAACTACAAAAGCCATGTCCTTCCCAGAACGGAATCAAGCATCCGAGGACCGGACCGGTTTCGAGGTAACACCTCTCATCAGCCCGGCTAGCTTGACTCCAGTGGTGTGGAGTGCCTGGGACCCACGTCTGGGCATCCCCAGCGCACTTAGGGCGGCAATTGCAAAATCAACAAGTGATGGACTGAATGTGGATCAATGTCACACACTCCCCCAGTCAAAAGATCTGGGCCCAAATCCATCGTTTTTTTGCACTCCACACCACCCTGGGTTAGACAATGGCGATATGCAAATCAGCGCTGACCCTGTTGCCCCATGGGAACAGTCCAGTCCGAACTACAAAAGCCATGTCCTTCCCAGAACGGAATCAAGCATCCGAGGACCGGACCGGTTTCGAGGTAACACCTCTCATCAGCCCGGCTAGCTTGACTCCAGTGGTGTGGAGTGCCTGGGACCCACGTCTGGGCATCCCCAGCGCACTTAGGGCGGCAATTGCAAAATCAACAAGTGATGGACTGAATGTGGATCAATGTCACACACTCCCCCAGTCAAAAGATCTGGGCCCAAATCCATCGTTTTTTTGCACTCCACACCACCCTGGGTTAGACAATGGCGATATGCAAATCAGCGCTGACCCTGTTGCCCCATGGGAACAGTCCAGTCCGAACTACAAAAGCCATGTCCTTCCCAGAACGGAATCAAGCATCCGAGGACCGGACCGGTTTCGAGGTAACACCTCTCATCAGCCCGGCTAGCTTGACTCCAGTGGTGTGGAGTGCCTGGGACCCACGTCTGGGCATCCCCAGCGCACTTAGGGCGGCAATTGCAAAATCAACAAGTGATGGACTGAATGTGGATCAATGTCACACACTCCCCCAGTCAAAAGATCTGGGCCCAAATCCATCGTTTTTTTGCACTCCACACCACCCTGGGTTAGACAATGGCGATATGCAAATCAGCGCTGACCCTGTTGCCCCATGGGAACAGTCCAGTCCGAACTACAAAAGCCATGTCCTTCCCAGAACGGAATCAAGCATCCGAGGACCGGACCGGTTTCGAGGTAACACCTCTCATCAGCCCGGCTAGCTTGACTCCAGTGGTGTGGAGTGCCTGGGACCCACGTCTGGGCATCCCCAGCGCACTTAGGGCGGCAATTGCAAAATCAACAAGTGATGGACTGAATGTGGATCAATGTCACACACTCCCCCAGTCAAAAGATCTGGGCCCAAATCCATCGTTTTTTTGCACTCCACACCACCCTGGGTTAGACAATGGCGATATGCAAATCAGCGCTGACCCTGTTGCCCCATGGGAACAGTCCAGTCCGAACTACAAAAGCCATGTCCTTCCCAGAACGGAATCAAGCATCCGAGGACCGGACCGGTTTCGAGGTAACACCTCTCATCAGCCCGGCTAGCTTGACTCCAGTGGTGTGGAGTGCCTGGGACCCACGTCTGGGCATCCCCAGCGCACTTAGGGCGGCAATTGCAAAATCAACAAGTGATGGACTGAATGTGGATCAATGTCACACACTCCCCCAGTCAAAAGATCTGGGCCCAAATCCATCGTTTTTTTGCACTCCACACCACCCTGGGTTAGACAATGGCGATATGCAAATCAGCGCTGACCCTGTTGCCCCATGGGAACAGTCCAGTCCGAACTACAAAAGCCATGTCCTTCCCAGAACGGAATCAAGCATCCGAGGACCGGACCGGTTTCGAGGTAACACCTCTCATCAGCCCGGCTAGCTTGACTCCAGTGGTGTGGAGTGCCTGGGACCCACGTCTGGGCATCCCCAGCGCACTTAGGGCGGCAATTGCAAAATCAACAAGTGATGGACTGAATGTGGATCAATGTCACACACTCCCCCAGTCAAAAGATCTGGGCCCAAATCCATCGTTTTTTTGCACTCCACACCACCCTGGGTTAGACAATGGCGATATGCAAATCAGCGCTGACCCTGTTGCCCCATGGGAACAGTCCAGTCCGAACTACAAAAGCCATGTCCTTCCCAGAACGGAATCAAGCATCCGAGGACCGGACCGGTTTCGAGGTAACACCTCTCATCAGCCCGGCTAGCTTGACTCCAGTGGTGTGGAGTGCCTGGGACCCACGTCTGGGCATCCCCAGCGCACTTAGGGCGGCAATTGCAAAATCAACAAGTGATGGACTGAATGTGGATCAATGTCACACACTCCCCCAGTCAAAAGATCTGGGCCCAAATCCATCGTTTTTTTGCACTCCACACCACCCTGGGTTAGACAATGGCGATATGCAAATCAGCGCTGACCCTGTTGCCCCATGGGAACAGTCCAGTCCGAACTACAAAAGCCATGTCCTTCCCAGAACGGAATCAAGCATCCGAGGACCGGACCGGTTTCGAGGTAACACCTCTCATCAGCCCGGCTAGCTTGACTCCAGTGGTGTGGAGTGCCTGGGACCCACGTCTGGGCATCCCCAGCGCACTTAGGGCGGCAATTGCAAAATCAACAAGTGATGGACTGAATGTGGATCAATGTCACACACTCCCCCAGTCAAAAGATCTGGGCCCAAATCCATCGTTTTTTTGCACTCCACACCACCCTGGGTTAGACAATGGCGATATGCAAATCAGCGCTGACCCTGTTGCCCCATGGGAACAGTCCAGTCCGAACTACAAAAGCCATGTCCTTCCCAGAACGGAATCAAGCATCCGAGGACCGGACCGGTTTCGAGGTAACACCTCTCATCAGCCCGGCTAGCTTGACTCCAGTGGTGTGGAGTGCCTGGGACCCACGTCTGGGCATCCCCAGCGCACTTAGGGCGGCAATTGCAAAATCAACAAGTGATGGACTGAATGTGGATCAATGTCACACACTCCCCCAGTCAAAAGATCTGGGCCCAAATCCATCGTTTTTTTGCACTCCACACCACCCTGGGTTAGACAATGGCGATATGCAAATCAGCGCTGACCCTGTTGCCCCATGGGAAAACTACTGGATCAAAATACCATAGCCAAAACACTATCAGACATCAAACCTAACAACCACTATAGTGATCCACTACCATCAAAATGCGTCAGAGAAATAAACCACATAGTGATTCCCATTTGGACGAAAATAATAAACGCCTCTCTATCACAAGGGATCCTTCCAGACTGCCTAAAAACAGGTTAAGTCGTCCCCATCATCAAGAAACCGACAGCGGACCCAGCAGATCCAAATAACTTTCGCCCAGTGACCAACATCCCTATACTTGCCAAACTCATAGAGAAATGCGTACAAAAGCAACTAAGCCAACACATAGCTAATTTCTCGCTACTAGACGACTGCCAATCAGGATTCAGGACAGGACATAGCACCGAAACAGCGATCCTGCATATTGTCGATGATGCACTACAGGCACTGGACCGTAATCAAACATGTCTACTTATCTTTCTAGACCGATCATCAGCATTCGACACGGTAAATCATGAAAAACTACTGAAACGGTTTCATGACAGGATGGGAATGGCTGGAAATGTGCTAAAATGGTTTGAATCATTCCTGCACAATAGAACGCAAAGATTCCTGGTCAACCAATCATTCTCACCTGCATGGCCTAATTCAATTGGAGTCCCGCAAGGCTCTACATTATCGCCATCACTGTTCAGCCTTTACATCGAACCTCTCACTGAAATCCTACGAAAGTCGAAAATCTCCTACCACATGTACGCGGATGATACCCAGATATATATCAAGATCACATCCAGGGAAGACATCATGAGAATGAATGAGACCTTAAATTTGGCATTACGATGGCTAGCTGACAACCATCTAAAACTAAACACACAAAAAACGGAATTCTTACTAATATTCCCACCAAAGAAACACAGATGTGAATGAATGGACCAATATGATCACAGCTTTAAATTGCACCCCTACCCTAGTGGGCTCAGCGAAATCACTAGGAATCACACTAGATGAGAAATTAAACCTGAAATCCCATGTCAACTCAATGGCAAAAAGCGCCCGCTACCATCTGAACTACATCAGAAAAGTGAAACCATTCATATCCAAAGCAGACCTCAAACTGGCAGTTCAGTCTCTAGTTATCGCGAGGATTGAATATGGATGTATGGCGCTAGCGGGGCTACCAAAAATGTCAACAGCACCTCTGAAGGCATGTCTCAATGCAGCCGCAAGACTGATCACTGGATCAAGGAAATTTGACCATATTTCACCACACTTGAAGGCATTAAATTGGTTACCGTACGAAGCCAGAATCCAGCTAAAAATGGCTTGCATAACACACAAGGCGCTCCACCACAACACACCCAGCTACCTTGCACAGAAAATTAAACTATCTGGAGGGAACGGACCAGCCAGGAGCACAAAGGAGCTAATGTTGAGACCAGCCATCTTCCGGAAGAAGAAAACTTACGACAGAGCTTTCTCAGGAGCAGCCCCTAGAATCTGGAATTCACTTCCTTCAAACATTAGAAAGATTGAAAACACTATATCCTTTAAGAGGGAAACTAAGATCTTCCTAATGAGTAAATTCCTTCCATAGTCAAAACATGGAAGTCAGAATGCATGTTCAATGACTGGAACTGAATCAGACTCAGAAAATAAACAATCAGGATCGGTGGGATTCAGTCACACATTATATTGTGCTATGTACTATACAGTGGTTCTTACTTTATGTGGATATTCTTTGTAGAAATGTGTTCTGATATTCTCACTCTATGTGCCATATATGTACCTACCTCATAATGTGGTGAAAGTTACTACAACTATGCAGGCTATAACTACCTCATGTAATGTGAAGCGCTCTGATACCCAAGGGCCTTGTTCGCGCTATACAAAACTCTAAATAAATAAATATACGCACATACATACATATATATATATATATATATATATATATATATATATATACACACACACACACACACCTATCTATATCTATACACCTATATCTATACACCTATATCTATACACCTATATCTATACACCTATATCTATACACCTATATCTATACACCTATATCTATACATCTCTCTATCTCTCTATCTCTATATCTAGCAGACAGGGGAGGAAAGAGACACAGACCTCCGAGGTATTTCAGGTGGGCAAAATGATTTTATTGTGCGAGACCCAACACAACGCGTTTCAAGCCCGTAAGCCCTTGATCACGTGTCACAAGTGAAAAACACCATCTACTATATTTAAAGTGATTAGTGCCCCTCCCGGATCTTGACATCACAGGTCACATGTGCATAGGCACTGAAAACATACTTATATGTCTCCTATCATTCTAGAATGTTACGAATGTTACATGAAGGCATTTTATCGTAGTTTGACACAGAATTTATATATATATACATGTTCAATAAATAATTAAAACAACATGTAAAGTGCTATGTGCCAAAATATTTGTAAAATAAATACAAATCGTATTAAAAAAGTCTCATTGGGTAAATCCAAGACTGCCAACATGATGATAGCTACGTTATTTGCATATGACCGGTTAAATCCGATTATTTTTACAACCGACAAAACTTCCTGTGAAATACGCGTGCAAGATTATATGCATACTATTGTCTATATTATGACATCATTTCATCTTAGCGCACGTATCAATCACTAATGGTGAGGCAAAAGTGCAAAAAGTGCATATCTTAATAACTAAAGTGCAAGTGTAGACAGTATAAATTCCTCAAATCATCAAATGTATATTGTACGTCCAATCATCTGTACACCGGAAAACTAATTAATTTCTAATATCATACAGATAAAATAATCAAATTAGATCCTCAAAACAATTGAATACATGTAAGAAATATAAAAATACATTTTGAGAAATTGATACGAGGGAAAGACAAATACATACAAAGACAAGGACCAATTTCATGATGTTATTTATAGGTAACTCAGCTAGTAACCAGACGGACATCTAATATAGCAGCCCTATTTGAATTACAGAAAGCTGCGCATATCTTCCGTCATGTTTAAACCGTTGTGCCATTTGCAATCTAGCTCCAAAATGTATTTTGTTTCGAGCTGACGGAGTTGGCGCTCTCTGTTGCCACCTCCTTTTTCTAACTACAGCGTCGATGACATAATAAGACAGGCAATTGATGTTGGCATGTACTCTCTTAAAATGTCTAGCAACAGGATATGTTGCATCGCTGTGAAGAATGGCCCTGATATGCTGCAATATCCTGACGTGCACCTGCAGCTTCGTGCTACCCACGTAGCGAAGCCCACAGGTGCATGTCAGGACATATACGGCATATTCGGTTTTACAGTTGTAATTTCCCATTATTAAACTAGGAGTAGTCCTGAATGGTGTCGAGTAAGTGGACATGTTACATCCAAATTTGCAAGCACGACATGATGCACATTTGATAAAACCTTTCTTCGGTGCTAACCAAGTAGTTACCTTTTTGATTTCAGGAGATACTCGATCTAATGTAGTGCCCATGGTACTACTTCTTCTGAAAGTGATTACAGGCTTGGCTGCAATTCTACTCTGAAGAATGCTGTCAGTTAATACCACTGGCCAATGCTTGTTAACTATAGCCCTTATCTGACGTTCCTCTCTGTTAAAGGTAGTGATTAATCTAGGAGTGTTAGTCCTATTGGAGGTAACGTCAGTGCTGGATATATCTGGGCTATCCTCATCAGGAGCAAAAAGGCTTATCCTAGATCTGGTTTTGGCCTTTTCCATTGCCTCCTGTAAGATTTGTTGAGTACCCCCTGATTTTGAGTCTGGCAACCAGCTCTCTCTGACATTTGTTAAATTCGTCCTCATTGCTACAAATTCGTTTTATACGTAGGATTTCTCCATACGGAATACTTGCAATGAGGTGTTTCGGATGAGAGCTGGTTGCGTGTAGGGTAATGTTTCCAGAAGTAGCTTTCCTATGAAGGGTGCTTTCAAATTTGTTATGGACAAAGACCTTAACATCAAGGAATTCAATTTCCTTTTTCTGAATGTGGGAAGTGAATTTTAAGTTATAAATGTTCTTGTTGATCTTATTTATAAACTGAATAGCTTCTTCCTCACTTCCCTGCCACAGAACGAACACATCGTCAATGTACCCAAGTAGGATCTTACGTGTGTCTTATACTCCACCTGAAAGGTGGTCCTGAGGACCTGCTCCTCCCACCAATATATATATATATATATATATATATATATATATATATATATATATATATATATATATATATATATATATATATATATATATATATTTATTTATTTATTTTTTTGACAAAGCCTTGAGCGAAACGCGTCCCTGTCGGGGGTGTAGGGGGTTCGGAAACGAAATAAAAAAGAACACCTCATCCGAGTGCTGGCCGTTTTTTCTGGTACAGAATACTAGAATTGTGGGATGATATATATATATATATATATATATATATGAGACAACGCCCGTAAGCAATGAGAAAGCACCTGACGTCACTCTGCGCCCTCCGGCATCCATTTCAGCACAGGGTAATTTCCAGTCATTTATTTCAATTAGCCTACGCGTTTCAGGGCATCCTAGCCCTTTCTTCATGGGCAGCTTTTTAGAACTTTGTCTGACACTCGCAGCTGGTTTCACCGGCTTAAATTGTCCACATGTCCCTGCTTCAACTCCTCCCATCACATGTTACAGCAAGATATTGTGGGACATGTAGTGCAGTAGTTGTGAGTAAATAATGACGACTTTGAGTAAGTTCAGTTCCAGTTCTATTATATCCAGCATTAAAATCCTGAGTGGATATGGAATTTGCCAATGCGCAGCACCTCGCTCTGCATGTAAAGTAAGCGGCTATATATAGGGCCTCAAACCTATGTTATTTTCAGTGAATTTCAAAGGTTTTTTTAATAGCAAATTTCTATAGCTATGAAATGTAATATTTTTTATAATGAATCCTATATTGTATATTTATGTAATACTATTTTCTTTATGTCTATTGTTCATGTTTTTTTTTTTTGCCCTGGAGCGCTCCTGGTGAGCGCACCGGTAAGTGCAGTTTTGCGGCGCGCCCCGGTGGAGAGAGGAGAGAGGAGAGAGGAGAGAGGAGAGAGGAGAGAGGAGAGAGGAGAGAGGAGAGAGGAGAGAGGAGAGAGACTAAATAAGCGGGGAATCTAATGGACAAAGCAACCTGGAGGAACCCAGGGACAGCGGGGGAGGGCGAAGGGTGGTTGAAAGAATGGACCAGGGAGACCCAAGAGTGAGGGGCCCAAAGAAAAAACAAAGCAGTGCCAACAAAGGGGCTAAGAATGCGACGACCAAGCAATGGCAGACGACCCCCTCAGCAGTGACACCCAGCACCAGCATTAAGGCAAAGCCTTCAAATCACGAACAAATAAGTGAAATTGTGCAGGCATGTTTCAAATAGTTTGCACCACTATTTGCTTACACTAGGGGGTAGACACGCTGGAGGGGTGGGGGACAGAGGGATGGGTCCCATGGGAGCAGACACCAATAATGGGAGACACGCATGCGCAGCCACACAGCTCTTAAGCAAAGCAGCGACCCTTCAGGAGGGACCATCAATGAGCAAAGCACATTCTGCCCCCACAGAGGAAGGGGGGGGGGGGGGGGGAAGACACGTCCAGGGGCAGAGTTCAAGGCGAGACGGGGCAGATTAGCAACAGAGGGCTACAAAAGCGGCACATCGGGACACTCATACATGGTGACAAGGGCTGCGGTCCTGGAGAGCCCGGTACCTTTGCCCGTTAAAGAGCACACCTGGAGTGAAGAATTCATAGATATTTTTACACTGTTGGATTAGATATAGCTACATGTAGCAGGAAGGAGGAAAGGAAAGCGGGCGCAGCTAGGAAAAGAAATACATTTTGATAACTGGTTGGATGCTTTCAGGATAATGGCTTGTCATCGACAGTAAAAGTTTGGTTTGAACTGTGGCATAATGGTGGGGATTAGTTTTGTGCAGCTTTAAGCCGAGATGATAATAGCAACTAAACAGAGAAAGCAAATAAGATTCGGACTATAAAAAATAACCAGCAAATAAGTAAAGGGCACTTATGTTTCTACATATGATTCAATTTGGAAAAACAATGTGATTAGGCAATATGGGATTTGGATAATTCCAAGTGGCTTGTGATGCATCGCAAAATTACAATGCATTGATTGTGGTTTTATTTGTTCATTTTTCAGTGACCCCTGACGAAGGGCAATTTCATGCCCGAAATGCATCGGTTTTATTTGAATACACGCCACTTTTTACGAATAGCACTTCAGTCGTGTTCTTTATTGAGGTCCAGATGGGCACGTTTGGGACAAGAGAAACTTGGGAAAATGGCGCGAAATCCCCACGTGTGCACTTGAATGAGAAAAACAGTCCGAAAAACACGCATTGCATATGGACACAAACTGATAAAACAAGCATTGAAAATGCAATAGGTCTCGCCTTTGATTAAGTTAAAGGCATTTGCTCTGCTAATGGTATTGTATAGCAAAGCAAATGGCTTTAGCTTAATAAAAGATGAGACCTATTGCATTTTAAATGCTTGTTCTCATTTGTTCCGTGGGTGGCACTGCAGTCACTTCTTGCAGGCCAGGCCACAGCAGCTCTTCTCCACTAGGGGCTGTGAGTGATGGCGCTGCAGGCTTCCTTGCAGTCCCCTCTGCATGCGCTGCTTCTGGTGAGGTTGTGGGGGTGCATTGCAGGCTCTTTATACATTTTAGGCAGGCTTAGCCTCAGGCTGCTGGAGGTATTTTTTATTCTTTGCCTGGGGCGGTGTGGTGAAGCGGCAGCTATGTGAGCTGTAGCTGCTTCTTTTCACAAGGCTGCAGCAGCTTTCCTGATGCTGCGGGCCTCTGGAGATGCCGGTGCGGGGCTCTTGGCGCTGGTGCAGGAGTTATTGTGCCCGTGACAGGCTTTACTCATGGTCTTGCAGCAGTCCCACAGCGGAGCTTCATGCGTTTGGGCTGCCGCTGCGAGGCTCTGCTCTCCTGCAAGACACAGTCAAACTTGTTAAGGAATTACCATTTATTTAAGTACCCATATAGGATGATGAACGCTCCTCTACCTACTATTGTATGCTACATTACTGTGTTCTAGATCTTATGCTGGGAAACAAAGCATTCAATAGTACTATTGTTCGCTGGTTGTACAGTTTACCAGCTATGGCTTCTCTAGTTTGGGTGAGGTTATGTCATTTATGTTCTCCCTTTGTTAAATTGTCACACCTATATTAAAATTGCATGCAGGTGTGTTAAGAAGGCGCTTTACTGGCGTTTCTACCACAAGATTAAATGTAGAAGGGCAGAACAGATCAGACTCCTCTTTTCCATCAACATGTTTTGGTGCTTGAATATACCCCTATGGGCTCAGGCAGACTCCCCAACATTACAACCTTAAATCAAATATTATAAAATAGTCCCTGCTTCATAGGGCATGTTTACCAGCCTTTGAAAGTAGAGGGGGTGTCCGAGGACCCACTTCTTGAAGTCATGCAACTTGCTATTGATGAGGCTGCACGTTTCACATGCAGGTCACTAATCGCAACCTGTGCTACGAACAGGCCATGCCCAAGTTGCAACTTACTGGGTGTGGGCAGCGAGAGTGCATAGGCCTTGATACTGTGAGCTACGCACCCAACACCAAAGGATCTCCTATCTTATTATCAGTGCCAGTCCAGCAATGGAAGTGAGAGAATGACTGCCAAGTACTTATTATCAGTGCCAGTCCAGCAATGGAAGTGAGAGAATGACTGCCAAGTATTATAATTTTCTGCTGCCCTATCCATGTTGAAGAGGGTCTGGAAAAGCAGTTTTGAGTTCATAAGTGACTGCTATTTTATTTACAAGTTTTCCATGAAAAATGTGAATTTTTGTTTCACTTTAGCACCTTCGATTATATTATTGCACTGAATGGCCTTCATTAAAATGAAACAACTCACACCGCTTCTGCTGTGAAAGTTTCATTAATGACTCAAGCTGCTGTGTTTCTTCTAAATCAGGCTTTTTGTTTGTATGAACGGAGCAACATTAAATGATCTACTAACCATAGACAAGAGAGGTTGCTGTACAGAATACATTCTGAAATATTTCAAGGTGCTCTCAAATGTGAAAAACACTGAAAAGGCGGTGCAGTGCTGAGTGAGGAGTACTGTTCTAGTGTCACGCTGCTTGCTCAAGATTGGAAGCTGGAAAGGAAACCAGGTTTCCTGATTACATTGCACAATTGAGATCCTGGATGAATATCACATTTTTCCCCCTTAAGCCCGGAGGAAAATTTTATTAGTGACCCAAGAGACAAGTCGGATATCTTGTGCCTCGTATACAAGGCCATTACTATTATAGAAGGAGCAACATTGCAGTATATCAAACTCACAAGAGGTTTCTGTAAAATGCACATCTTGAATTTAATGATTTTAAGAAGCTGTCAAATGTGATAACTCTGAAAAGGAAGCACAGGAAATAAAAATAATTGCCCAGATTCACAGCTTGGTCAAGTTGCAAAGCTGCGATTGAAACAAGCTTCTGTATAGGTTCCCCACTGTTTGTCTTGTTTGCCCGGTATCCAATAAAAGCGTACGGCTGGCCTGGGTAGGTAATGCAAGTCTATTTGCTTTTCTAGGTGATGGGGCAACAGCTGTGGAAATATCCCTATTCATAGAACAGCTACACCATTGGGCAGAAATACTGCAAGTTGCCCTCCTTCAGAGGACAAATACAGCTATGGTAACATCAGCATAAGCTTTTCCATTTACTGGGCAGTTACAAATTGGGCAGTAGCAGTGCAAGCTTCACTACGTTACAGTATAGGGACAGAATGGCAGTAGCAAAGTAAGCTTCACTCTGTCTCAGAAGACCGTAAGTGCGATCTTTCATATCCCAGCAACACAGATCCAACAGGGCAGAGTTGTACAAGCTTTCATCATTCACAGAACATGTACACTTAAGGAGTGATAAGTAGCTTACATGCAGATCTCTAGAGCAAGTGCTTAACTCACTGAGAGGAATATTTAGGAGGACTTATGAGTGAAAATGTGAGTTCTGACACTATTCTCTCTTAGATGATATTTCACGCAGCACTCAGACCTGCAACAAAGTCACAACCTCTTCAAAAAAGTTTTGAGTTACCGCATGCTACTAGATCGGTAATCACGGGTTTATTACTCAGGAAGGGCCCGCTGGGAGTGGGAGCTGGGGCGGGTGTTAAGCACCAAGGAATGGGAGGGCATCTACTACCGAGCTTGGCACTCCGCCTATCATATGGGGTTGACAGACACCTTCACTAAACGCACACTCCCAGGCATTGCAGCCCGTGAATGATAAGGACTTGAACTGTAATTGTTGCCACCTGTGCTGATGATTCGGGGGGTGCTGTGGGGGCACTGGTGCTCTTTGCTGTTCTTGTCTCCTGTTTGCTGGAGTGATGTCTATTCCTCGCTTCACCTTGGTGCCTCGCTCATCCCTTCCAGGCGCTGTGTGGCTGTCAGGTTGTAATGTGACAGTGTGCGCGCAGGGAGCAGGCTGCCCCTGCCCTGCGGGGCGTGCAGGGCGCCGCGCTGACAGACACAGGCAACTAAGGGAGTGTGCATGGGCTACAGAGGCGCATTCTGTCCCGCGCTGTGCTATACACACACACAGAGTGTGCATAGAGTACACAGTCCTAGGAGTTCAGTGCATGGTTGTTCCTGCTGCGTGCACCATGCGGTCCTCCACTTGTCGAATGCGGGAGTTTCACAGTTGCATACAGGGTCTCACACGCTACCCTGGTGCTGCGGGCTAAACCATCGCGTTGTCATGTCGCGCGATGTAAAGTCGCGCGATGTGACATGCGATCCTATTGCATGGCCGCATTTGCGTCGCTACATCGTGCGATGCTAAAACGGCCGATGTGACTGCATTTGCGATGTAGTGACGGCGATGTGAATTACCGCGATGTGATTCACTACGGTGGATTGTCATACAACCCCGGGAAGGTAGCGGAGTTGAGGGAACAGTTAATGACATCGCGGAGATGGGGTGCGATGATGGAGTCTGCCTTGTTGAAAATGTGGTGGGGACATTGGTCGGTTGGTGATCCTGAGTGGATGGAGTTCATCAGGCGGATGGTGTCTTCGGTGGTGATTGGGTTCCAGGCGCAAAGGTTGTTAGAGTGCGGTTTTGGTTTGGAGGTGGGTGGAGTGGACTGGTCTTCGGACTGGTTTTCAAAGCGGTTATGTATTTCAGCGATTTTGTTGTGGAAGAATGAGGATAGAGAGTCGCAGAGGTCTTGGGAGGGGCAGAGGTTCGTGCCGGCGGAGGGGTTAGTGAATTCTTTGACGATGTTGAATAGTTCCTTACTGTTTTGGGCATTGTTGTCGAGTCGATCCTTGAATGCTGATTTCTTGGTGGATCGGATCAGTTGGTGGTGTTTGCGGGTGGCGTTCTTGAAGGTGGCTAGGTTGTCAGTGGTTGGGTTTTTTCTCCAGGTTTTCTCGAGAGTACGACAGAACTTCTTGGATTTCTTAAGGTCATCGTTGAACCAGGGGGCTTTTTTGCTACCTTGCTTGATTAGATGGTTTTTCAAGGGTGCTAGTTCGTCGGCGCTGTGGGTGATCCATTGTGTGAGGTTGGTGGCTGCTTGGTTAGGGTCCAATGAATTGGCAGGGGGGTTTTGGTGAAGCGATGTGAAGAGCTGGTCGGTGTTGATTTTGTTCCAATTTCTTCGGGGAATAGGTTGTGGGGGGTTGTGGGTCGTGGACTTTTTGTAGTTGAAGTGAACGCAGCTGTGGTCCGTCCAATGGAGAGCTGTGATGTGATCGAAGGAGATGTGCTTGCTGGTGGTGAAGATAGGGTCAAGCGTGTGTCCGGCAGAGTGGGTGGAGGTGTCAACGAGTTGTTTGAGTCGGAGATTGGCCAGGTTGTCCAGAAGGGTGGTTGTGGTGTTGTCGTCGTTTTTCTTTTCCAGGTGGAAGTTGAGGTCTCCCAGTAGAATGTAGTTCTCGGATGGGAGGGCATGTGGGCTGATGAAGTCAGCGATGTCTTCGCTGAATTGTGTGCGGGGTCCTGGGGGTCTGTAGATGAGGGTGCTCTGAGTGTGGTTTTGGTGTCGGTGTGAATCTGGAAGTGAAAGTGTTCGGCGGTAGCGAGGTTATCGTCGGAACTGGTCGTGATGCGGATGGTGTTCTTATGGACAAAGGCGATACCTCCTCCTGTTTGGTTGGTGCGATCTTTTCTGATGATCTTGTAGGTGTCCGGGATGGCTATGGCGATGTCAGGGGCTGATGAGGCGTTCATCCATGTTTCTGTAAGGAAGGCGACGTCCGGCGATGTAGTGTCGAGTAGGTTCCAGAGTTCGATGGAATGTCTGTGGACTGAGAGGGTGTTGAGCAGGAAGCACTTTAGGTGGTTAGTGTCGGAGCTCTGTTTGGAGTTTGTGGATTTGGTGTGGGTCCTGATGCAGTCGAACTTGCAGGAGTGGCAGGTGAAGGGTCCATGGGTGTGTCCTGGGGCGGCTTGGTAGCAGTTTGGTGGTCGGCCGGGGTTGAGGGCTGAGAGGGTTGCGGCGTCGTATGTTATGCAGGTGGAATGGGATTTGCGGGGTGCAGGGGGTCTGGCGCTGGGCGCAGACCAGGCGTGGACGGGCGTAGACTGGCTTACCTTTGGCGCACCTTCGGCCCGCATTCGGCGCGACCGCTGCGCGCAAAGGCATCTGTCATAAGTGGATAGTGGAGGGGGGTATGGCGAGGGAGGAGCAGCTGGGAGGCGGGAGCGGGGTGGAGAGCCGGGCTGGGAGGCACCACAACAAACAACAAAATGGCAGCACACCAACAGCAAAACAGGACGAGATTGGGGCAGCACAGTCAGGCAACAATCATTAGAGCAGGCAAAGCGAGAGGCACAGCAAACAATAACGGCACAGTAAATCACAAATCGCAGTCTGACACTAAACCGCTACGATGATTCAATACCCAGCAGTGCGAGCAAGTCTTGCAATAAGCGCTAATATGACTCAATATACGGCAGTGCGAGCAAGTCTGGCAATGAGCGCTACTCTGCCTAAACAATATTATAGCAGTGCGAGCAATGCGTGGCATTCAAAGCGCTACTATACCACGTGGGGATGAGCAGGGAGCAGCGAGGGGAGCGACCGCTTGAGAGGCTCAGGACGGTTTCTAATTATGTCTATTTGTTGCAAATGGATTTACATTTCATAAGTTTTACCAGCCGGGCATTAAGACCAATTTCATAAAAGCCCATTTGCCCAATTTGCAACTGGCTGACTAGGATTTCCAAGGAACAGACTAGTATCAGCTCAATCTTTATCGCAAAGGCAGCATGAAATGAAACTCTAAGAGACAAAGTCTCAACCAGTAAAATTGTTATTCTATCATATTTATGGACAGTTTACTCCGTCACGGCATTTCATCTCGCCAGATACCTTATGAATAATATAAAGAACATTTGCTCATACAATGCAAGCCAAAAACACTCTTAGGGAGCACGAAGGATGACGCCCAGAACCAGTATTTTCCAGGGAGGAAGGCTAGTGTTTGACCATGCAGCAATGACAGTAGCAGCAGATCTAGTCAGCCAAGCTGCAATATTATATATACACCCCGCGGATGCACTTCAACACACTAGCACAACACACTTAAGAGACGCACGTGAGGTAAACCGTACAGCCCAGTTACGAGTGCTGCTTATCAAAAGGAGCATGCTGTGGAAACGACGTCCATTAGAAAAAGTTTGGAACATACTCACCCAGTACCAGACAGACCACATCAGCAGCACAAAGGGTATCCTGCTCTTGTCACACATGCTGTCAGCTCATCCGGGGTACACAACGAGAGCAAGACCTGTGTGGTGACTACGCGGCAACCTGTGGTCAGGAGCAGCTCACGGGCTCGGGTTACACAGACTCACTGTGGGCTCGGACTGCCCAGCAGGCAGGTCACAGGCCCTGGGTTGTCCACTTGTTTTATTTAGTTTTGGTACACGCACTCTTCCTGCTCGCTGGGTTTGCCCTAGTTGCCTCCAATTTATGAGCATGAGGGGCAAATATGAGTGTATCCAGACCATTCAATCATTGGCCTCTATTTGGAAACAAGACACCCCCTCCTCCATTCCCCCCCCCCCACACACACACAAACACTTCTTCGGGCAGGAAAGTCGTGCCATTTCCAGGGAACTCCAAGGTAAGGAGACAGAGACAACCCATGACATTGACAATGTGTCAGACCCTACGCCTCGCCTGCTCCTTCTCCTGCTCTTCCTCTATTTACCTCACCTGATCGTGCCCGGAAGAAACTTATCTGTTTCGGGAGTCGCCGGGCCTCAAATCTCAGTGCAGCCCAATGTTCCTCAATACCCCTCCCTTGCCTACATGTTTGTTGTCCCTGGCCCTTCGGATTGTGGCAAGCCCTCTGCCCACCCTCCTACCTACTCTCACATGACCAGCCCTCTGCCCACCATCCTACTCACTCTCACGTGACCACCCCTCCAGAACCCAGGTTCCCAGTGATGTAGCAAGGGTGACACGAACTATAGCTTAAGTGAAGAGCAATGTTCCCCTCAAATCACTATTTCACACAGCTTTATTTGGAGGAGGGGGCGGGATTATATAGTCCCAAAGGCGAGACCTATTGGCTATGCCAATGCTTGTTGCACTTGCTGTTCTGTACCCTCTGCTGTACACCAAGTTGTTTTTGATACATAGAAATATGTGTTTCCTTAAGAATAGCCTGATACTTCTGTAAACATTGTTGTGTTTAAGAACGATCTAGATGTAGTTTTTTTTATCCACCTGATGTCTTCAGTATTATTGTAACTCACATCAACAATGTTAACTATAATGCATCATGAAAGTAGACCGTGATTTTGTTTTAGAAAAACTGCTTTTTATTCATCTGAACGGCATCCAGGGAGGTTGGGTTAATTTAAGAGTGATTCAGCACTGTATTAAACATGTTAATAGCCGACATCCAGCCTGAATACCACGCTAGAGTCACTGGGGAATTTTTTTGTTCTAAATTAGCAGGAAGGGTTTGATATTTTACAAGTGGGACTGGGGGCTTATATACATTCTTGAGTTCCAGCTCACAGAGTGATTAAAAGTTAACCCTAGTGGTTAGGATATCATCCGACCTTTATAGGGTGGTGGCCGATGTCCTGTCACCAATCCCACTTCAAGAGGAGGTATAAATGTGCATTTGCCTACTCTGATGGCTTAATGGTGGAGATCAGACGCTAAGGTGGGAAGGAATGGAAACTGTAAAATAAGGGACTACTGTTTCTACTGATCAAGTGAGCAAGTATCTACACAGGGCCTTTCATCTGCATGTCTGATTACAGCTACAGGAAGGCTGAATGACAGTCAGATGCAGGATTTCACACTTCATTGTGCCTATGTTGTGGGTGTTCCGGATTAGACAGTCACAATACTACCTTTCTTGAGAAGCATTACTTTACACAAATCTACTAAAACGAAGTTCTCCCTTCATCCTACCCTGATCATCTGAGAGAGATGGGATGCGTATCTCCAGCACAATACTATTTGCCCACACGTGATGGTGGTGTGTGTCTGGACTGGGGTTCTTATAGCCTAGAATGATATTGCAACACATACAAATAGTGTTATTTCTTTCACCAGGTTTGCATGCTGTCTCAAAAAGCCCCCTCAACATTCTTAAAAACCCTGCATGAAAAGTACCTTTGACTTAAAACTTTCAAAATCTCAACTCCTTTTTAAGTTGAAACCTACCAGACAGCGCAGCAGTGTGGTTGCAAAGACTTATTGGGGACATACTGGAAGCGGACCTAGAAATGCATTACGCCCAATACTTAACGTTGGCTTTGCCTTTTGTAACTCACATTGCATGCTGTTTATGGCTATGTTTAAGGCTGTCCAGCTTGAGTGAGTCTCTCCTGTGGAGCATTTCCACTGCTCTCTGTATGGCTTCTTTAAGCGGTTTTGTGGGTTCTGCAGTCCCTTTCACCAGTAGAACAAGTTACTTACCTTCAGTAACTATGTATCTGTAAGAGAATTACCCCCAGGTGTCGATTGTATCCAGAGAATTTTTCTGTAGCAGTACCCCTGTGCGTCGGTAGGTGGCATCAATCTACTCCGCATCAGTCGTCGACATCGCCGGGATGATGTCAGGGTGTCTTAGACGTCGTCCCTGCGCGCGGACGACAGTCCCAACAGGACATCCCACACCAGAAGCGCAGAGCCATGCAAGACACTGACCACTGGTGCACAAAACTAGGGCCCTGAAAGAGGGTCCCTATCACTAGAAGTCAGTCCGCAGAACGGGGAGGATGGGTGGGGCAGTAAGGAATCTATAACTAATGTATGTCTCACAGATAGATCGTTACTGAAGGTAAGTAACTTGTTCATCTGAAAGAGACCATTAGTTATAGATTCCTTACTTTGGAATAGATACCCCAGCAAAGCCAACCCCAGAGGTGGGCCTACTAACTAAGTTCACACCAAAAAGACCTGGAGAACAGAACTGCCAAAAAAGTTGCCTCATACAGGCAGTAATGTTTTGTGAACGTGTACAGGGATTCCCATGTGGTTCCTGGCAGATGTCAATCAGCGGAACTCCAGGTCCCAAAGCAGTAGAGCGGACGTAGATCTGGAGACCGGACTCCGTCGGAGACCAGAGACCCCTGCTCGCCGCCTCTCGCAGGTGGCCGCACCATCCCAGGAGTGACGCATTTGTCACTACTGTGATCTCTGGTTGGAGAAGGGTGAGGGATCTGCAGATGACCCAATCCTGGTTCATGAGCCACAACTGCAATGGTCATGCAGTCCCCTCTCGGATCTAGATGACATCGGAAAGATTCCCCTGATGATTCGCCCATTGGAACTTCAAGTCCCACTGCAGAGCCTGCATATGCCACCTGGCACAATCCACCAGCAGGATGGAGGCCATGAGGCCCAGCAGCCTCAGCATTATTCTCACTGAAATCCGGGATAGAGGCTGAAACATCGGTATCCTAACCCAAATATCCTAGACTCGCTGTTCGGGGGGGATAAACACGAAACTGAGCTGTATCCAGAACTGCTCCGATGAGAAGGCGTTTTTGAGAGGGAATCATTGTGACTTTGGCACGCTGATAGTGAACCCCAGCGAGTGCAGGAGGTCCGCCATAGTCTGGAGGTGGGAGACGAAAGCCTGGGGCAAGCTCCCCTTCAGCAGCCAGTCGACGAGATAGGGAAAGACTGGAACCCCTGATCTGCGCAGATGAGCAGCGACCACCGCCATCACTTTCGTGAACTCCCGAGAGGCACTGGTAAGGCCAAAAGGGAGCACTGTAAACTGAAAATGCTAGTGGCCTACTTTGAACCGTAGGTAACGCCTGTGGGCTGGCAGGACGGGGATGTGGCAATAGGCTTCCTGCAAGTCCAACACTACCATCCAGTCTCCGGGATCAAGGAAAGACAAGACCTGAGCCAATGTCAACATTTTGAACTTCTCCTTCCGGAGGAAGGATTGAGGGCGCAGAGGTCTAAGATGGGACGTAGGAATTAGTCCTTCTTGGGTACCAGAAATTAGTGGGAGTAACAACTACGACCTACTTCTAGCACAGGGACCCTTTCAATAGCTCCCTTGGCCAAGAGAGCTGCAACTTCCTGCAAAGGGGAGGGAGTAGCCCCTTCGCCCTATCTGCAAAGCCCACATGTCAGACGTGATGTTTTGCCAATGAGAGAGGTGATGGAGAATCCTGCCACCCACTAGCCTCTGGTGGCCCTGAAAGGTCGGACTAGGAGGGTTTGGAGAATGCTGCAGGGGGGGCATGGGTGGACTGGCCGGCTAGCTAGCTGGCCCCCAGACCCGCATCGCTGGGTCTCACATCCGTGGTCACGCAGAGGCTGGGAAGCTTGCGACGCCCTGTGGCCAGATTGGGTGGATAGTGGTGGGCACCCCTTCTGCAGCTACGAAAGGTTGATTGAGTGTGGCGAGAGTTTGCTTGAGGCCCAAGGATCTGGCCGTAGCCCTAGAATCCTTGAAGCGCTCGAGCGCCGAGTCCACCTTATAACCAAACAGGTGACTGCCAACAAACGGCATTTCCAGAAGGGTGGATTGGACGTCCCTAGAGAAACCAGACGTCCTCAACCAGGCGTAGCACCTCAAGGCTACTGAAGTGTAAACCGTTCTGCATAGAGAGTTAGCAGTATCCAGCCCACACTGAATGGTGAACTTAGCTGCATCTCGACCCTCTGCCAATGCGCGGGAGAAAAAGGCCCAGGCCTCCTCCGGGCACTGTGGCAGCACGTAAGCAACCAAATCTCACACCGTATGGGTATAATGGCCCAAGAGGCATGCAGTGTTTGCCATCAGCTTTGCTAAGCTTGCAGAAGAAAACATCTTCCCAAGGTGGTCCAGCTTCTTGGATTCCCTATTTGGGGGGAGCAGAATGGAATGAGCCCTTACAAGACTAGTCTTGGACCACCAAGATCTCGGGGGTAGTGTGTTGGGAGAGGAAAAGTGAATCACACGAGGCAGAGCGGTGGAATCTGGCAATCATACTGTCCACAGGAGCCTCTGCACTGGGCTTGGACCAACTGCTCAGAAGGACGCCGGTGAGGGCTTCATTAAAACTCAGCAGTGGCTCCGAAGAGGCCGCTGCCGGCTGAAGTACCTCCGTCAGGAGGTTAGTCCCGACTGCCACCATGGGAAGCTCCAGGCCCAAGGCCTCAGTCGCCCTACTCAACACCACTGCGTTCAAAGCTCCCTCCTCCGGAGCCATGGTAAGCTGAGGGGGGGGGGGGGGGGCATGCCATGCCTAAGTCCATGGAGATATCCAAACCACTGGCATCACCCAGTTCCTCTCCCCATTCTGGCTCTTCAAGCTGGTCAGCTAAGCGGTGAGGTTGGAGTCGACGACAGTCGGTGGCACAACCGACGTCGGGGGTGTAGTCACTGGAATAGGCGCCGGGGAAGGTACCTTGAGGTTGACTGGTGCCGATCCAGATCCTCTGGGTCCTCTGGCGCAGGAGCTGCCGGCATCGAAGGCCCAGGCCCCCAGCCAAGTCCGCACGGGCAGAACGCACGCCCGCGGAGTTGAGCTGCCCAAAAATGTTATGGAGCACTTCGTAAAAAGCTCAAAGCTGGGCAGGGGAGGCTCCAGCTCCTGGAAAGGGAGGGAAGCATGTAGCCGTCCCAGAAGCAGGCTCCGAAGACTGAACTAGAGAACAACAACACTCCGGGTTGCGTCGGACGACGGATGGTGTAAAGGCAAAGAGACTATGTTTCTTTACCTTCTTCTTGTGCTAAGACTTACCAGAAGAGTGCGAAGACTTCGATAATGAGTGGTGGTGGCTCTGCAACCGGTACCAAGACCTTCCTCTCGAACGACACTGAGCGGACTGTCGTGCCTCCAATAGCTTTCGGAATGCTCTGGCATAGACTTCGGATTCATGGCCCAGCAGTCGGAGCACGACTTTTGGTCATGGTCGCGCTCCAAGCACCAGAGGTGCGGATCAGTGACGGACATCAATTTGTGACAGGAGTCACAAGGTTTGAAGCCGGTCCGGCGATGGGACAACCCTTGTGCTACTAGGAGTCGAAGACTCAAAAAAGACTGAGAGAAAAGTTTAGTCAACAAATGACTAACAGTGAAGCTCTCTCCGGATCGGCGCTGGGTGCACAGAAAAAGAAAGAATAGCGCACAAGGGCGGCGTCTAAGTAGACACTGCAACGTTATCCTGACACGGAGTCGACCAATGCCACCTGGGGTACGGCTACAGAAACATTCTCCGGATCTAGTCTGACGCCTGGGGGGAATTCTAAAGTAAGGAATCGATAACTAATGGTCTCTTTCAAATGCCATTTTGGTTTTGCCTCCGTTGTTTAGGCACATTTTAATACATGGAAGTGTGAGTTTTGCTTAGTGGTCCCTTTTCACAGGGCTTGCTCACTAGCTGCCACTATCAACAATGCCTTAATCAGTGATTATTAAGTAAGGCAAGTATATGGTAAAGACAAATTAATGTCACAGAAAAAGAAATAAGGGAGAACACAATAGTTTAAAGAGGACCAAAAACCGTCGGCATGTTTTTAAGTAAAGGTAGTTATATCAGCACTAGATTACATAAACTGCGATTGTAACCCAAAAGTATAATGTGCACATACGTGCTCGTGGAACGGTGAACAGCGCAAGTGACACGTGAACAAAGGTGATGTAACAGCTAAAACGGCGCAAGAAACAATTTAATTGATGGTTGCAAAACAGTCAGTAAGACATTTATACATAGTTTCAACTGTTTCCAGACACCACAATGACGCCTAGAGATGCGCTGAATGGTCGACGGCGTTTCACCCTTTACAATTTCAGGTCATCATCAGGACCAGGTTACTCAGATTCGGCCAGTGGCGAGGTGCTGGTAGCGAGGAATCCTTGTAGTTAGGGGGAGTCATTCAAGGAAATTAAATTAAGATGTCCGTAAGCGGTCGCGTCAGTTAGGTTGAAACAATGGGCAAGTGGATTACCACCAGACCGGTATGTGTGGCACAGTTAGGGCAAATGAATTGTGTCGCGGAAAAGGAATAAAGCCAGTACACGGCTTGTGAGATGCCTTCAAGCAGGGAAAGTGAAGTCCAAGAGTCAATTTGGGGTCCGGAGTGGAATAAAACCAGGTCTCTGGAAAACAGCTATAGTCTGGAATCGGAGGGTCAGTAATTCAACCTACGCCGTGCCACAGCATAACTTCCATTGGGATGTCAGAAGTTGTAAAAACAAAAAGGACAGCTTCTAAGATTCGTCGGTCAATTAGCCCTTGGAGAGAGCATGGTGTTATCTTTGTAGCATGCCAGCAAAAATCACTGATCCATTAGCAGCTTGACCAGGGTGCTGAACAGACAGAAACCGAACATTTGGACACGCCATACATTTTATTATTTCGATCTGCTTTTAAGGTTCTTATCCTGGTGCCGGTACCTGTACCGATTTACTGGGTAAATCGGTCTAAACTCTGGGGGACTGCTACACGGGTACCTGGTACTGGTAATGATAATCCCAGCGCGGGGGACCTCTGCACCAGGACAAAGCCTCAGAGACATCGACTGGATCCGTTGGCCGAATCTAGGGACTCCCTCGAAACAAATCTCCAGCTGCCGAAGCTCACCCCGCGATTTGCGGACACCATAGTTTAACTGAAGCAGACTTACAGAGCACTCCAAAACTGGTATACGTTCCACACTCTCCAAGAACCCACTCCATAACCGAAGAAAAACCATGGTCGACCCTGCAGTGGGAGAGCCATAGACTGTGGTCGTGAACTTAGGACTGAGAAACATTGCTTGGGAATGCACCATATAGTGGAGCTGGAATAAGACGCTCCAATCCCACCTACATTCTACATCCACCACCCCACCAGAATGACTTGCCTAGTGACCCGGAGGCTGCGTTCTGACTATGTTTTGTTTAGTTTACAGGTTTGGGCAGTTAGCTGTTGCTCTCCTGCCATTGGGTTGGGAAGTTGTTTTTTTTCAAGTTTACACAAGCATACAGGCGACAAGGCATAGTCAAATCAGGACATGGCAGGCGAGTCAAGACATCAAGATCACATGGCAAGTGCAAACATAGACCCTAGGGGATAAAGTCCTTACTTGGAATGTTAGAGGCATGGGCTCACCAGCGAAACGTCATTTTTTTTAAAAATATATTTTTATTGCAGAATTATAAACCACAGGATACAATTAGTCAGCCAGTTCACTCGTGATATCCCCCCGTCCAATAAGAAATCCCAGTCGTACACAGCCATTCAGCCCGCATCCCGGAGGCCGGGCGGCATTTTACTTCGTTCAATAGGAAAACATCACGGTGGACGTCCCATAGGGACCATGGTTGAAATATCGATTTGCGTATCTGCTTTTACCCCCCCACCCACAACATCACTCCCGTCAGCCATCCCAGTGATAATCAGTGGTACCGCCCTTGTCGGGACCTGCCCTAGGCGCTATGGGTTGTCACACCTGGCCGCTCTCCCCAGCCATTCCACACTCCACACAGTACCCACCGTCCTAGTAGATCCAAGGTGCCCTAACGAGCAACCATCTAATGGCTTCCGGCCCACCCCAAACTCCCGTTAACCAGCCCCCCCAAAGCCCCCCCTCCCCTGGCAACTGCTAAGGTGTGTGCCTCGTCCTGTCGAATTGGATGGATCCACTACAGTGCGTGGTACAATACTTCTGTGTTCGCCCCGCGGTGTCCATCGGCTTAGTTCTCACCATCCTCATCCTCTACCAAAGAATCACGCAAAGCCTGTACCACTAACTCCCATGCACGCGCCGCATCCAATGCCTTCTCATTCCCCATCTTGACAGCCTGCTTCATCCGGAGCACACTCTCGCAGTCAGACCAACGCAGCAGTTCATTCTTCCATCTACGCAGTGAGGGTCCCCCCCTGGACTTCCAATGCCACGATATTTCCCTCTGCGCCAATATCAGACCCAGGTCTATGAATTTGCTTGTCACCTTGGTGTGTTTAGTATGCGGGAACCAGAGCAACAGGCACGCCGCCATATCGAATTCCACCTCCCTGTCTGTCACTTCATTCAGGAGTTCCCCTACCTCCGCCCAATAGGTCCCCAGGTGTGAGCACCTCCAAAACAAATGGTCCATGTCCGCTCCCAGAGACGAACACCGTGGGCATCGGGCATCCGGCACCTGAAAGTACCGCTGTAATTTCTCAGGGGTTAAGTAAGCCCTATGAAGCACATAGAAATGTACCTGCTGAAAGCGCGCATTTCTCGTGCCCTTCCACGTGCGCCGCAGGATGTGGCCCCATGCCGTATCCGGTATGGGTCGGCCTACGCTCACCTCCCATTTAGCCTTGAGCCCTTGGAGTGGTTCCAGTCCCTCATTCAGCATCCTATTATGGAGGCACGTCACAGCTTTGAACGTACCAGCCGCCATCACCACATATTGGCACGCCATAGTCGTTGTGGATTCCATGAGCCCCCCTTTCCAGTGCTTCTGTATGGCAGCCACCACTGCCGCGTGTAGTAGGAAACCCCCATCAGGCAGCCCGAACTGGTCCCGGAGCACTTCGAACGGCGCCAAAGCCCCGTCTATGTACAAGTCGCCCACTACCTGCAGTCCCGCCTCTTCCCAATCCAGCAACGGGGACCAATCTCCCCCGTGCGGCAAAGCCGTCAGCATTCCGATCGGGATCTCCGGTGCATAAGGCCGCGATGCCCTCGCTCTCCGAAGGCTCCTCTGCCAGCACAGCCGGAGCGTCCGCTCTTCCATGGTGAGGGCCCGTAACTCGAGCCTCTGTTGCATGATGATGTAGGACTGCACGTGGCGTTGTATCCCCCGATCCCGGTCCTCCTCTGGACCCCGAAACACCCTAGCTACGTTCTGTGTAAGGACCTGCAACTGCGCCGCAAGATAATACAGCTCGAGGTCGGGCACAGCCATGCCCCCTTCTAGCTTGGGGCGAAGTAGCGTGCTCAGGGCCACTCTACGGCGGCCATGCCCCCATAGGAAGCCAATTATCATTGACCGCAGGTCTCTAAATACCCCCTGGGGAATCCAGACAGGCAGCGTTCGGAAATAATAGAGGAAGCGGGGGAGCGCCACCATTTTCAACAGTGCAATCCTACCCAGAACCGTCAGCGGGAGGGTCGACCAGAAAGACAAGCTGCCCCGCAGTGCCCGGACACAGCGACCAATGTTGCCCTCCAATAGGTCCGCAGTCGCGTGGTAGATGCGAACACCCAAATAGGTGATGCAAGAGGGCTCCCATACCACACCCAAATCGCTGCCAGGGACTGGCGAGTCCGCTCGCAGCGGGAACACACAAGTCTTCGCCCAATTGACCTTAAGGCCCGACAGCCGGCCGAACTCAGACAACAGATCCATCGCTCCGACCAACGCCCCCGAGGTGTCAGCCAGGTACAGGAGCAAGTCATCCGCATATAGCGATATATAATGCCACTGCCCGCCGCTGACTATCCCCTCGTACCTGTCCCCTGATCTCGCATGGACCGCCAAGGGTTCCAGCGCCAGAGCAAACAATAGGGGGGAGCGAGAACATCCCCGTCGTGTGCCCCTGCCCACCGGGTATGCCGCAGACACCAGGCCGCCCAAACGCACTCTCGCCGTTGCCGAGGTATATAAGACCCTCGTCCACCTTCGGAACCCCTCGCCCATGCCAAACCTCTCTAACACTCCATCCAGGAAAGACCATTCCAAACTATCAAAGGCCTTCTCGATGTCCACAGACAGGACCGCCGGAGCTCCCTCCGCGTCCATTATTCCCACCAGGCGGCGGATATTCAGCGCCGTGCTCCTCGTGGGTATAAACCCGGCCTGGTCCTTGTGTACCAGGCCCGTCATATGTGGGGCCAGCCTGGTGGCTAGGATTCGGCTCAAGATCTTATAATCTACCGTCAGCATGGATAGCGGGCGATAAGACCTCACATCCGCGGCATCCCGGCCAGGCTTTAGGAGCTGTACAATCAAGGCCTCCCGCATGGACCCAGGCAATGCCCCCGCCCCGAAAGCTTCCGTATATACCACCAGCAGCCTGGGAGCCAAGCTGTCCACATACTGTTGATAAAATTCAATCGGCAGTCCGTCCACCCCGGGCGTCTTGTTGCGGGCCATATGTTTGATGGCCACCCGTATTTCCGTGAGCGTGATCGGGCTACCCAGCTCCTTCGCGTCCTCCTCGTCCAGGACCGGAAGCTGCCTCTCCCCCATGTATTCCGCGATGTCCTGAACCCCCACTCCCAGCTGACTCTGGTATAACTCCTCATAATACCCCCTAAAACGTTCCAATACCGCAGCCTGGGAGTACACCATTTCTCCCTGCGCATTATTAATGCTGAGGATCGGGCAGCCCCTAAGTTCCGGGTTAGCTAGTCTGGCCAAGAGGGTACCCACCTTGTCCCTTTCTGCATGTGCCCTGAGGATATACTGCCTGTAGTCATAACACCTTAAACGTTCCGTCTCGGTGGCAACCACTTCCTTCGCTTCCAATAACTGGGCCTGTAAATCTGGCCTAGCCGGCCTGCGGCGCTCCAAGTCCCTCAAAGTTTCTTCCGCTTTCATTAGGTCGTTCAACACAGTCGTGCGAGCATTCGTGAACCTACCCAAGCACACCCCTCTCACCACCACTTTCATTGCATCCCATTCAGTGGACCTACTCGTAGCCGTGCCCTCATTCACTCCGAAATAGCTATCAATGCCCTGCCGAACCGCGTCGCTGAACACAGAATCCTCAAGCGTCTCCGGCCGAAGCCGCCATGTTGGTATCACTGAGCGCTCTCTCTGCCACTGAATGTGTACTAATAGAGGGTTATGGTCGGAGATAGTCCTAGCCAGGTACTCCGCATGGGAAATCAATGGGGCTAGGGATCCACCGCAGAGCACCGAATCAATCCTGACATGCAGATCATGGAGAGCAGAATAAAAGGAATAATCCCTGGCTCCCCTGTGCCGCTCCCTCCAGACATCCAGCAACCCCCATCGCTCCTGCCAGTCCTTCCTGTGCGCGGCCAGCCTGCGCACCGGGGAGTCCACCAGGGGGGATGGGACCTATCCAGAGCTACATCCGTGATCGAGTTGAAGTCCCCCCCCAACACTATCGGACCCGCCAGGAAAGAGGCCAAAGACCCCGAGAGGCTATCAAAGTATCGAGCTTGGTCAGTGTTCGGTGCATAGACACAGCAGAAAACCACATCCCGTCCATATAACCTCCCCTCCACCGCCACAAACCGGCCATCCGGATCCACTACTTGATTCAGCACTTGAAAGGGTATCCCCGCCCTCACCCAGATCAACACCCCCCTGGCATACGCTGAGTAAGTGGTGCCAAATACCTGGCCACGCCATCTTTTCTGCAAGGCAGCGCACTCTTTTTTGGTGAGATGAGTCTCTTGGAGCATAGCAATCTGAACCCCCCTGCGTACTAGATATGCATGTACTTTGTGCCGTTTCACCATAGTCCGCAGCCCCCGGACATTCCACGTCAGGCATTTCAAATTAGGTAATGTCCCCATTCCAACTTCGTACAGTCCGATTCAAATAACGAAGGTTCATAGCCCCCCCAATGCAGTTGCCCCCCCCCCGAACATTCCCAAAACTGAAAAACTTCCCAAACCCCACTCCCCAGGACAGAGCACACGAACCCTATGGCCGCCCCCATCCAAACCTTGAACCAACTTCTCGCACTCTTACCCTGTGGTCTCCACCACAGTCGGCCTTAAGGGCCCAAGGGGGGTGAGTCACCGCCGACCCCAGCAAGCGGAGTCCGCGCCCCGCGCCTTCATCCCCTCCGAAGCACACAGCTCCCCCTCCCGGCAACCCGCCCTCCATCAACAGGATACCACCCTACCCTGAAGTCTCGATCTAGTCCCAATTCTATCTCAGCCGCAGAAAATACCATCCGATGTCTGTGGGGTCACTATCGGCCCCTTCGAGCTTTCCGCCTCTGAAAGTTCCTCTCCCGTCCTGCTGCCTTCCCCTCCGAGTCCGTTTCTGCCCGTTCACTGTTCTGTTGCGACCCTGTAATGGCCGCCGTCGCTGCGAGCGCATCCCTCTTCTCCGCCGCCATTTGAGCCTCCCGTTTCTCCCGCTGGCACCTGTTGCGGGATCTGATGCGTTGTGACTGCCTCACCCGGGGCTGCTTGGGTTGGTCTCGCCTACTTTTATGCGATCTGTCCGACCCCGCTCTATATGACTCCAGCCATTGCCAAACTTCATCCGGAGTCTGAAAAAAGTGCGTAGAGCCATCCATTATGATCCGCAGCTTAGCCGGGTAGAGCAAGGAGTACTGGATGCCTTCTTCCCTGAGCTCCTTCACCGCGAGGAACGATGCTCTGTTCTTCTGGACCGCTTGAGTGTAGTCCGGGAAGATCGTGACCTTACTGTTCTCCACCTCATACGGGCCCGACATCCTGGCCCGCTGGATGAGGAGATCCCGGTCCTTGTAGTGGAGGAGCCGCACCACCATCGGTCGGGGGGGGCGGCCAAGCCCCGGCGGGCGAGCAGGCACCCGATGAGGTCGCTCCAGGGTGAAAAAGGGAGTAAGCCCCTCCGGCGCCACCACAGTGCGGAACCAGTTCTCCATATAGGCCACCGCATCCTCCCCCTCAATTCGTTCCGGCAGGCCTACGACCCGCACGTTGTTCCGTCTATTGCGGCCTTCGGCATCCTCCGCCCTCCGCTCCAGTGAGTCCAGTCGGGCCAAAATGTCCGTGATCCTGTGCTCCGCGGTCACCACCGATGGCTTCAGGTCCAGCAACAGTTGGTCATGGTCCTTGACCCTGTCCGCCAGCTTCGCGTGATCCGCGCGTAGCAGCCCCAGGCCCGTGGCCACTTGGGCAATGTCATGGTGCAATGCTTCCTTAGTGGAGGTGATCGCATCAAGTATGGCATCCAAACGCCGGTTCAGCCGCTGTTCTTGGTCAAGCTCCGGGGAGGTACTCTCGCTCAGCCGAGGAGATGTCGCCGCGTCCCCCTCGCGACTCCCGGGCATCGGCCCTCCGATCGCCGCCATGCCAAGGTGCTGCGTAACAGGTCCAGTCGCCCGTTTTGCGTTGGCGCCCGTGGTTCCGTGCCAGTCTCCGGGCACCGGGCAGTGCAATGTCCCCACCGACGCTCTCAGGAGCAATGGCCAGGTAGACTAGCTCCGTTCCGTCACCCCCCTCCGAAGCCTGAGGGGGGGGAAGGATGAGTCTTCGGGCGGCAGCCAACGAAGGTCCCCAAGCTCCTGGACGAATCAGGTCAGCGTCCCCTGGTCTCAGGACACAGCACCGCCGATCCTAGTGCCTCGGGCAGCCGAGTGCAGGATCTCTTGCCACTCGGCGACAACTTGGCTCAGGGCTGAAGTTCGGGGCCGTCCGACCTCCTCGCCGCCATTTTCTTCGCACCCTCGGCAACACCTCGGCCGCCTCTTCTCTCGATCTTCTCGGGGCCAGCAGTCCCCCAGCGACCCTCCGATTGTGCCCAGCTGTCCCCTCACACTTCAGAGGGCAGGAACGTAGTCTTCGGGTCGCCTAGGGTCCCGAAAACAGGAGAATTAACGGGATTCCGCGCGGAGCCGCGAGCTCACGCCGCCATCCCGATCGGCGTCCAAGCCACGCCCCCCACCAGCGAAACGTCATAACATACTCTGCTATATTAGATGTAGGGGAGCACAGATATTCATGCTCTAAGAAACCCACCTGATTTTAGAATAGGGACAACGTCTCCTAAGACGATGGAGGGGCCACATGTACGCTACGTCGTACTCTGCCTTCTCCCGTGGGGTACTGGTGTGGATACACCCTGGAATGCAGTTTGCTGCGGCACAAACCCTAATTAATCCCAAGGGCCGATATGTGTTGATCAATGAGAGCAAAAACAGCTGGACAGAATGCAGAACAATGTCAAACATTCACCCCAGTACAGAGATGTGGGCCTAAGTCCATCGTTATTTTGCTCACCATGCCATGCCATTCCAGTTTGAACCCAGCCATATGAAAATCAGTGTGGACCCTGTACCCCATGGGAACAGTCCAGCCCGAACTGCCAAGCCAGGTCCTCCATGGACTGGAAACAAGCATCCTAGGACGGGCTTTCAGCCCTCATCAGCCAAGATAACTTGATTTCAGTGGCATGGAGAGCACAGGACTCACGTCTGAGCATACCCGTCCCACTCGGGGTGACAAATGCAAAAACAGTTGATGGACAGAATGCAGAACAATGTCATACATTCACCCCAGTAAAGAGATCCGAGCCTAAGTCCATCTTTTTTTTGCTCACCATGCCATTCCAGTTTGATCAACGAGAGGGCAGCATCTACGCCTCTAACCATGAGCAACAACAGTTTCTTTGCAAACTCTTCAACCCGCTTACAGGAACAGGCACACAGGATATGGCACTGGAGGGAGACTACAACTGCGTGGCAAACACCACCATAGATAGATCCACCCATCACTGCATGGTACACTGGCCAACTTCAATGCGAAAGCCCTCCGTACTGGGATAAAGCACTGGGACTTAGTGGATATATTGAGACTGCACCACGAACAAGTTAAGGACTATTAATTATATTTCCCCCTATATCATTTGCATACCAGGTTGGACATGTTCCTTTGTCATTTGTGTACTAATGTGGGATGAACAGACAGAAAATTTGGGACGCACACCGTCAAACCATAGCCCTAAACTCTGGACGTTCTCCACGACGCCCGAAACGTCAGCTCTCCTCACTTGGAGACTGGACGCTACCATGCTGGTATACACATACTTCCAACAATCCCTGCATACCTCCATTACTATTTCTCACGAAACCAGGGTACGGCCAGTTCCTCGCTAGTGGAATGAGACGCCTTCAAGGTGGTCATCAGGGGACACTGTATGGGGGCGACGGTGGGTGCTAGGAGGGATATCGTGAATTAACTCCAAAAACTGAGCACTGAGATAAACGTGCCTGAGTTCATACTAAGGGGGCAGACCGATACCCACACACAACTGTCCACAGCCAAGAGTGCCTACAATAAAAACACTGGACAGACTGCAAACCTTAGCTCGCAAGGACTACCAGAAGAAACAGTGGGAAATCAGGAAGATTACTAGCGTGGCTGATTCAGCCAGAGAATAAGGGTTCCCCGATAACTAGGCGGCAGGATACAGACGGAGTCACAACTTATTCCCCTAACACAATTAATACCTGCTTCTTACAATATTACGAATCCCTCAATGACCGTCCACCGAGAATACTAGGGGACCAGATCCAAGACTACCTGGACAATGTCCAACTATAACTTATTGATACTGAATCCCAGAAAGACTTGGGGGACGCTATCAGTGTACAAGAAATTAGGGTGGCGATTAAAGATATGGCAAAAGGGAAGGCCCCTGGCCAGATGACCTCCCGGCTGAATTATATGCAACATATAGTGCCCAACTGGCGCCCCACCTCGAGAGGCTATATGCTGATTCACTGGACCGTGGCCACTTGCCAACAACAACCAGAGAGGCCCTGGTGGTGCCCATCCCTAAGACTAAAGTTGACACCCCTAGGGTCCCAGAATTCAGACCACTAACCATGTTAAATATGGCTTCAAAATCATAAGGAAAATATTAGCCAGGAGACTGCTCCTGCGCATACTGGTGCATCCAGAACAGGTTCATCCCAGCTAGATCCACGTCCGGGAGCCTTGGAAGACTATTATGCACTGTTTCACCTAGATCTCTCGCACTACCCGAATGCAGTGGATCTAGAAAAAGCTTTAGACTCCTTGCGGTGGGACTTCTTGCTGAAGGTGATGCATGCTATGGGGCTGGGTGAGGGCTAGATTAGGTGGGTCGAGCTACTTTACATCTCCCCCATGGCTAGAGTGAAGACAAGCGGTACAATCTCAAGCTCCTACAGGATACACAGGGGAACCAGACCGGGATGCCCTTGGTCGCCGCTCCTGTTCGCCCTGGCTATGGAGCCACTAGCTGTGCAGTTCAGACCAGAGAATGATCGACTTGGCCCGACACTGGACAAGAGAGAATTTATGATTTCTCTATACACAGATATTCTCCTTTATTTGCAAAATGACGATGGAGGGATAAGAGATGCAATGGATATTTTAAAGGATCATACTACATTAACTGGTCTGAAAGTGAACCAACGTAAGACGCATGTCTTTCCTCTTAACCCTATAGCCCCTTGCCCCAGTCTCTTCCGATGGGCACCAACTGGTCCCCACGGTCTTTCAAATACTTCGGTAATTAAATATTTCATGAACAAAGGGACCTCCTGGAGGGCAACTTGAACCCAGTGCTTCCCTCCCTTAAGTCGGTGGTGGCATACTGGCGCACCCTTAAGCTCCCCACCATGTCATGAGTAGCGCTCTCTCCAAGATGGTCATGTTGCCACGCCTACTCTATTTTCCGCAAATATGCGGGTGGTTATCCGGAGGATTTGGTTTAAAGAGTTAGATAAACTACTGAGAGGCTTGATTTGAAGTGGGGGCAGCAATAGAGTGTCATTAGCTATTGCCCAAAGACTGCCGGCAAATGCGGGATTGGGAACCCCGGATTTCGAGGCATACTACTTGGCTGCCTTATTTGCAGTGGCTGGAAGGGATCGGGATGGAGACGCTGGACTCACCACCCTGCACAGACCTGAAAGGGAGGCAGTTAGCTGGGATGCTACTTCCTGGGAGAGGGTCCCAGCTACGGGCGCACTAGTTACAGGGGCCTTGAAATGTTGGGGAAGCATTAGGTGTACACCAAAAACTACGATGCATTCACCAGACCTTCCCTTGGTGAGATTGCCCAGAGGAAAGGCAAGGATAATGCGGGCCTGTCGAGAGTGGGGGACTGCTACTTGGAGGGAACACTGATCCCCCTAGAGGAGGGGATATCCCAGTATTACTTGCCTCGTGGGCAATTTTTGAATAATTATGGGATGCGGAGAACCTTGCAGTCTGTGGGAGCGGGCACACGCAAATCAAACATGCATGGACTCTTGCAGGCCAGGATTACACTGGGATCGGCAAGACATTTAATTAAACTGTCGGACCGCGCCCTGTGAGACATGGTGGGGAATCAGCTACCCATGCTTCAATAGAAGTGGGAGTCCACTATACAGCGTGCCATTTCTGAGGGAGAATGGAAACCGGCGCTGCACTTAACAAAAGACTATAACAAAAGACTATCTCCAGAAATGCTTGCTTCAAATACACCCAATTCAACATTCTACATATGACCTATCTCACACCACACAGACTCAACATAATGTGGGGCAGCGTTGACAAACCATGCCCGCGCGGTGCACAGACAGACGCGGACTTTAAACACATGGTATGGAACTGTCCGTCCCTATCGGAATACTAGCATGTCCTTGAGTCATTGCATAAGGTCCTTGCACGCACTATTCCCAACACAAAGGCGCCAAATGTTCTGGGCCTACTCCCTAGTACAAAACAGAAAAAAGTGCTGAAACCAATTCCTACCTCTAGCTCTAGTGTTGGCTAGACGGAGAAGAGCTCTATGATGGAAAACCCCCTACCGGCCCTGGTATCCTGTACTGAAAAAAAGATGTCACAGCATGAGCCCGGGCATGAGAAAGCATAATGGAGGAGGGGAAAAAAAAAAAAAAAGACTGGCGAGTTGCCGCCCTATAGCGGACATGTGGTCGGAGGTAGTATGAGAGTGGGAAGCAAAAAGACACGGTTGAAGGGGACTGCGCCCAAAAAGTCACCAAGCTACCCCAATGCCATAAATAAATACACAACCCACTGCCGAATCACACTTAGACGAGTCAGTAACCACACTGGTCGACCCCTAGATGGCCTCTATAACACCATTAAATCCCACAGAATGTATACAAGACCTGCTTGCCACCAGATGAACTTGACCAGTATATATACTGCCTGCCTTTTGTCAATAGACGCTCTTGTTGTCATCAAGTTTCATGAGTAATATGTTTTATATATGTTTAGCTGCTAGAATATGATGCATAGAGGATGTCATGTCGACCTGACTCCTACCTTTGATACTTATTGTCGAAATTTGATTATGTGGAATGTGACTAACAGCATGAATAGTACAGGTCTTCCTATATTTTCTCCTACCTTACATGCTGCGTACCCGGCAGATGCGGAGGTTTGTATTCGACACAATATACATGGCTGTAAGTTGGAATTCTAGTGTAAAACTTAATAAAAAGAAGTTTTTAAAAAAACTCTGAGACCTGGAATAGTGTGCTGCCAAGCGTAAAAGCACAACAATAATGCCTGGTCAAGGGTAGTAATTGCTATATAATGTAATCCTAATACAATATAGGACTCACACTAACGTGAATACCATAACGTTTACCACCGAGCTGACTGTAGTACATACAGGCAGCTTAATAATTCCCTTTTACTAGTTGCCACTCTTCCAAATCTACAACACAAAATGGCTAAGGGTCATATCCATCACCCAATACTGTACCATTGATTCACATTAGGCCACACAACACCAAATGAACAGGCACATAAGGGCTGAAGAGATCTGCCACATATTGATAGCCATAGGAGGACTCTAATTTGGTCCAACACTGCAGGTCCAGACTAGCTAAAATACTACGGCCACTTTGACATTTCACAATGACAATCAGATTTGGGATGATTATAACAAAGTCCATCCCAGCAGATCTTTTCATAGCTTCTTCCTTTAACCTGTGTCTGCGCAGGAGCATAAACTTAAAAAAAAAAAAAAAGGAATATCTCAGAATGGATAACCGAGCACAGTAACACGCTAAGTGGACTATGAACACTAATACCAACAAGGGGTCTGCAGAGCTACTCAAAGCGGCCTGCTAACAAAGCCATAAATGGAGCACCATCTCTCACATTTCCTCATCCATCACACTGTTTAGCGATGTGTACCCTACCACGATAACCACACCTCAGTGGTTCTCACACGGAAACACTTCCCATACAGGCTCAAAACAAAGTCAACTTGCTTTCAACCACACATCCTACACTGTGTACTGTGCTATTCATTTAAGCAATCACTTCAGGGCCCCACAAAGGGGTAGTAAGCGCTATATAAATGTTGCAATACAATACAAACCCATCAAGATCAACTTAGTGGTATGCAGTTAACAAACAATGTGGAAATCCTGAATGCAAGCTCTATCACTCGCCTCTCTTGGTATCAAGTTAAACTACTGTGACAAAGCTCAAGGATTCCTGTAGCTGGCAATGAAGACAAGACTAGATTAGGGTCCCTTTCCAAATTAGCGGACTACGTTGATGTCAAGAAAATCAGGAGTGTTACTAAAAGAAAAAAAAGTTTCTGCAAAATCCTACCGCTTTTTATTTGCACACAACTGTGGCATCTTCTGGCTGCAGGGAAACCTGTAAAAGACAATAAGGAAATGAAGAAAAAAACATAAAGGGGTGTTTGGCTCAGAAGTTACAATGAATACAGTAAAAGAAAAGTAAAGTAATCTCCAGAGGAAAAGAAATAACCAGAAACAATGTGCATGCTGTATAGTGTGCACATACATCAATCGTTCTACATGAAAGAAGGTTGCCATAATACAGTTGTACCCTCTTACAGCAAGTCAACACAAAACGAAGGATACTTACCAGTCACTAGTTCTCATGCGAGTATGCTCTACATTTGTGTACTTACTGGGCAAACAAAACTGGTTACTGCTGCAATTTAGGCCTCTACTTCTTACCATTAGGTGAAACACCAGGGATGGAAACAGCTAAGAATTGGGATAAGAGTATGCTGAGGAGAGGTCCCAGTTTGCAATATAATAACATCTTTCTCCCACTTGCAGTTTCTCCATTTCCAACAAGCAGAGGCACATTACAAATCAGGATGAAGCGAATGTCAACAGCAGCATTTGTCAGGGAAGCGTCTTGAGTAGCAGAGTCAGAATAGTGCACCAGTGCTATAGCCTTGGTTGCTGCTTTTTACATTATGCCGATCTGTCAATGTCGCTCAAAAATTAACGAAGCTGCCTTTCTATACCTAGAAAAGTGCCCTCCGCTGATCAGTGTTTGGAAATGTAGGACATCTTCCAGCAAAGAATGAAAGCACTGGAAGACTAGACCACATCAGCTGCTGGCTTACACATTTTAGTGCAAACAACAGTGTGGAAGCAGTGTCTCCATTTAAGAGGAACTGTGTGCAGTTTTTGCAATACACACCAGGACCTTGAGGAATTTATTTTTGTCCAAATGTACACATTGTATATATAATTTTGCAAAATATAGTAAATACTGTATTACTCTGTCCTTTTCTTAACTTTCCTCTCAATCACATTATATTTCTATTTCTTTGCACACCCCTTTTTGGGCAACTAAAAAATGCTTTAAAAATGAGACAGCTAGAAATTCAATGAATTAAAATTGCCCCATAACTTTTGAGTTATTGTTGTTGCTATTTGCTAGTGGTGTTTGTTGATAAACGTATCCATTGATTGAACCGTGGGAAATATAGTATATGTGCCCACTTAATGAGTTGAACTTTGAATACGTCAATTGATTGAATCAATTTAAAAAAAGGAAGTCTGAGACCATTGTTTTTGTACAATGAATATTACCCAGGTCTGCCGACTTCAGGGTTCACCCCATTTTTTGATGCCATACCTTATTAGGCATCTATGCACAAGGGATCAACACACATTACAGGAAAATGCTTGGGTAAAGGTACAGACTATAGGTTCCAAAGGAACACAGACCATTCGACTCAGTGTTCAAAGATACTGAACCAGTTTTTTAATATCCCAGGCAAGACTTTGATCTCCAAATAAGAATTTGCCAGCCCCACAGCAACATAAACCTCCTTTGGCAAAAGACAAAATTGATGGCAACATAACCCCACAGATTCGCTTTAATTAAAACCATCTTTTGCTGTTCCTCTAACCCAACAATAAACCAACTCAATCCCGCTTTTCAAAACCATTATATTTACACAGGAATATATGGAGAACTTCCTCAGCAAGTTATGAATTTATTGATGCTTCTCAGCAGCTCGTTTGACTTCAGTCTGTGCTATCTTTTTCAGTTTGTCACCATGAGTCCCAGATACCCAAAGCAATCTTGTTCCCACTGAATTTCTGCCTTCGGCAATCAGTATTTATTTCCACTGGGGCGCTGATGCTGGCTCTGAGAGACTGTTTTCTTTACTTGTTCATACATAGCTCTGTTTATTCCTAATTGCATCAGCAGTCCCTCCGGCTCTGCTGGACTCAAATACACCCTCTCTAGGGCTCAATCATTCACCGTCTGTCTTAACTTATGAGCCAATGGCTCCAGTGGCAGAAACATTAATATATAATGGGGCAGGGGTGGGGCGGTTGTTCTTTTTTCAAATTCCCACTTTATACAAATACGGTAGCTTGGAAAGTACAAACGCTATTAGATTATTAAAGTGTTCAGTTCATTATTATGAACAGGGGGCCATGACACCTTATACCACGCCTTCCCAGGGTCTTATGAGGGTCATCTCAATTTGTACTCCGATTTTTCTTGAGAGATGTGTCGACCAACGATAGCCAAGTTTTCCCAGATGCTGGTCAGCAATGGATTACATACCGCATATGTGCCCCTGCTTTGACCTTTACATCCGCGGTGACTCCTAATCTATATATGCATCCAGCAAATTTAATTTCCTCAGTGTATTATTTTTGGGAGGTTGCAGTGTTGTAGCTACTGCGTTGTATGGTAGTTTAAATAGGTGTGTTTTATGTGCTATTTTTGACATGTTGCTTGGTGTACATGAGTGAGGTGTTTAAGGTCTTTATATCCTTGTGGGGTGATGCCACAAGAGGGGTGGACAATTGTGCCTTGTGGAGTTGGCAGTGGATAGACGTGGTTGTTGCGTTTGATAGAACAGAGAGTAGGGAAGGGAAGGTAGTACAAGGCCTGTATATGCATTAGAAAGGATGACCCGTTCTACCATGTTAGGCTTTTATTAGACTAGGCAAGGGAGTAGGTGGGTAGTGAAGGTTTCTAACAGTGCAAGGCACACTAGATCAGATTTGCTGGCCTTCATAAAAACAAATTCAACACCATGGTGACATCCCACAGCACATTGTACCTTGCCCTATGTAGTCTCTTCAATCTCATACTCTACATCACCCTACAAACCATATTTCTTCCCAATGACTTGTTGTCCACCAGTGCATGTCCTGCTGAAACCCCTGACCTATAACAATTATTGTCCTGTAACCTAAACCTTCCTCAAACTTTTTCACTAAACAAATGTACCACCTCAACTACA
Source organism: Lissotriton vulgaris (assembly GCF_964263255.1). Lineage (NCBI taxonomy): Eukaryota > Metazoa > Chordata > Amphibia > Caudata > Salamandridae > Lissotriton > Lissotriton vulgaris. Next base: position 1,666,738,596 of record NC_141685.1, on the reverse strand, counting down.
GGTGCTTCCACAGGATCCACTCCTATCCATGCACCAGCTAAACCATATTCTCCAAATTCCTCTATACCTACTCCTAGTTCATGGTGCCCAAGAGTCTTTCAATAATTGTGCAGCCTTATCCAAAAGTCCTCTGAAACTGCTACATCTCTACCGATGGTATTGAGGGGGGGAACCGGTACAAGCAACACCTGTTTTTAGCCCTCACCATTGCTAAGCGGGATATTGCCCAGCAGTGGAAAAGTGCAGCTCCTCCTACGATCGGCAGATGGAAAAAGGCCATTGATCGTATTAATGCAGAGATAGCTGTGTTCCAAGCTCATGGGTGCCCCCAAAAACATAAGAAAATATGGCTGTGGTGGGCAGATTACCAGGGCATAGAACTAACCCCCTTATCACTTCAGACCCCGGATTGGCTGTGTTCCCCTGATGTGATTGGGCATTATACAACAAGGAATATCATTTAAAACCTTCAGATCGTTCATCCAATTGTTCAATTATAACTTGGTGGGATTTGAAAGCAACGGCGAAATGTTATTGCTGTGTGCACGTTTTCCAGAAGTTATACAGGGTCACATAATTCCTTCAAAATGTATCCTTAGGGTCACGGCCCGGTATATATCATGTAAAATCAATAAAAATATATTGTTAAAAAAAAAGTAATTGTTTGGTATTTGCAGGGGAAGGACGTTTTGAGTTGCCTCTACCTCTTCTCTTTCCATTGTTTCCTCTAAGTCCACCTCTGAAATAACCTTGATGAGGGCAATTGACTGTTTTGCCTTTGCAAAAGGACGAGGGATTTTCGAATGAAAGTTTAGGAGCCTGCACTATAATAGGAGCGACGAAAGGAACCTCCACCTGAAGATGTTTGCAAGGTCCCCATAGACTTAGCGACTTCAGTATCTTTTTTCATTTTTTCCAGTGAGGTGTCAACTGCTGGACCAAAGAGGTGTTCCTTATTGAATGGTTGGTTAAGAACAGAGGCTTGCACCTCAGGCTTAACACCTGAAACTCTCAACCAAGCATGTCTGCACAGAATTACTCTGGTGTTTACTACTCTAGCTGCTGTGTCTGCTACGTCTAAGGCACATCTAATTGAAGTATTAGTAATGAGCCTGCCTTCTTGGATAAGACCATTAGCCTTGGATTGGTGCTCATCAGGTAAAAATTGCATAAGCTTCTCTAGCTCATCATAGTGAGCTCTATCGCAAGGAGCTAATTAGGCTTGAGTATTAGGAATGCGCCACGGATTGGCTGCCTGCGATGCCACTCTTGCCTGAGGCATCAATTAACTTGGACTCCTTATCAGGGCGAGGTGCTACACCTGTGGTCTGTGAGTTAGCTCTCGAGTGCACTGGAAACTACAAGACAGTCTAAAGGCAACTGACCTTTGCTGTAAACAGGGTGCAGGTATATGAGTTTTGTGCACTCTAGATGCGATTATTCTTGCCCTTACAAGATCTTTAAAAATTTATTTTGCATGCCTAAGAATTCCCTTTAGCATGGGTAGTGTGCAAGTGGTCCTTTGAGTGGTACTAAGTGTTTCAAATAAATAAATCCTCTAAGTTCTTTATAAAACTCCACCCTGAGATAATTTGCAGCTCTATTAAGGGGAAGGGAATCAAGGTTTTCAAAAATCACCTCAACCAACGACATGCCTGATTTAGTTATCTCACTTCTTGAAGTAGCCCTAACCAAGGGGAATATTTCAGACCATGTAAAGGTACATCCATGGGGGCTGTTTTTGCCCCCAATTTTGCCATTCTGTTTGTGGATAACATTGAGACTACCATAATTTACAATATGATCAACCCATATCCCCAAAAATTTGAGTATGGCGCAGATATATTGATGAGGTCTTCATGATCTGACTAGGTGTCAGCAATAAATTGCATGATTTTTGCTCATGGCTTAATAACAGCCAGCTTGACCGGAGATTCACATACAGTCACAACATAGATAGATTATCTAGATGGCACCGTCAAAAGCCTCAACTGAGAACTATTTACTACACTGTTCAGGAAACAAACAGAGCGCAACACACTTCTCCAGTACAACAGCTCATATCCCAGAGCACTCTGAGACTATCTACATCCGGAGGAATTGAAAATTAAAAGAGGATTTCTTCAGTGAAGCAGAGATACTTCGTAAAAAACTGACTGACGGAGGTTATCCTAGACGCTTAGTCAGACGCTCAATGAAACGGGCATGGTACTCGCATCGAGAATACCTACTCCAACCCAAAGAAAAAGCTTCCCTTTCTAAAATTACATGTGTTACTACATACTGCCCTGTGAGCAACAGACTTAGGCAATAGGCTTTTTTAATCAGTTGTGCGGACATTTCTCTATTTTGGAAGCTAGCGCTGGGACACTCCCAAGTAGCCGTGCGCTCTACAAATTAAATAGAACATGACAAACATAACATAACTTACGACAATGATTAAGAAATACTGGTCAGTTCTAACACGATTGGACTTGATGACAGGAGCCCCTCTGTTCTCTTTCAAAAGCGGATGGAAGAAAACAAGTTACTTACCAGTATCTGTGGTTCAACAGTATTGGAACTTTCATAGATTCCCATGCTTTAGTATCATTCCCCGTCGTCGGGATGGGAGTCTCAGTAACAAAATAACATAGCAGTAGGTACACAAGAGAAAGGAAAAGGCCTAGGTCTCATTCCCTTTTTTAGCATATCCACCTCTTTTTGGAAAAGAGACCAAACTAAGCATCAGCCAATCAGAAGAGCCTCACCCCATAGAACCCTCTCAGAGCCTCAGATTTTCGTAGCCGTTGTGTAACAGTCACCATATCTGCTGAAGGCTGAGCTTTCCTCGGGGAGGTGGGTGGGCGGGCGCATGGGAATCCATGAAAGTTACCAATACTGGGGAACCACAGTTACAGGTAAGTAACTTGTTTTCTTGCCTCAGTATTGGAACTTTTATAGATTCCCATGCTTTTGTATCAGAGTAGCAAGCAGTCAGCCATAAGCACATTTTGTGGCATACATAAACATTGCAATAGTCATCATTACATGAAAACTAAAATGTGCAGAATAAAAAGAAAGGTGGGATAGAAAGGAAAGCTCACCAATTAGTGGAAGAGGTTCCTCAGGACCGCCTGGCCCACAACCGTATCTTCCTGTTGCAAGGAATCCAAGCAGTAATGCCTTGTAAAGGTGTGCACGCTGCTCCAAGTTGCAGCTCTGCAAATGTCTTTGATGTGCACTCCAGCGAAGAGAGTTGTTGAAGAAGCCACCGATCTTGTGGAATGTGCTCTAACCCTGCTGGTCAGCGGCTTACCCGCTGTATTATGGCAATGTAGAATGGCATTTGTAATTCACCTTGCAATACCATGCTTCGAAAGAGGGAGGCCCTTATGAGGACCACCAAAGGCAATAAATAATTGGGAGGATTTACGGAATCCTTTGGTGCGATCCAAGAAAAATTTCAAACACCGCTGTACATCCAGAGAATGTAGCGACCTCTCCGCTGGTGTAGTAGGGTGAGGAAAGAAAGCTTTAAGAATAACTGGTTCATTCAAGTGGAAGTCAGAGGGCACCTTGGGTATGAACTTTGGATTAGTTCGTAAGATCCTTGTATTTCTTTTGAATTGGAGAAACGGCTCTTGGATTGTGAGCACCTGCAACTCCCCAATGCGTCTTGCTGATGTGAGGGCAAGAAAGAAAAGCCAATTTCCATGAAAGGAATTTCATGTCTGATCGATGTATTGGTTCAAAGGGGTACTTCATGAGCTGTGAGGACCAAATTCAATTGCCACGTAGGAAGCGGAGGCCTCACCGGGGGATAGACACGGAACAATCCTTTGAGAAACGGTTTAATTATCCTGGAAGACCAAAGAGAAGGTCCAGACGCTGACCGTCTATACCTAGAACTCGCTGCCAAATGAACTTATGGATGAATGGGCCAGCCCAGACTTAGCCAAGGACAAGAGATAAGGCAGAATTTAATGAGGTAGCGAAGAGAAAGGGTCAACATACTCTTTCCTGCACCAAATGCAAAATCTCTTCCATTTGAGACAGTAAGTTTTGTTTGTGGCAGGGGCTCTAGCCTGGGAGAGAACTTTATTTAATTTGAGATGGGAAGGTTCATAAATTCTCGCTGCTCAAGAGCCATTCTGTCAGGTGCAAGGACGCTGGATCCCGATGCCAAATCTGCCCTTCGGACATTGTGAGAAGGTCTGGAATGGTTCGCAAGGGAAGAGGAGGAACCAGCGACAACAGGTGGAGTTCCGTGAACCAGAACTGTCTCGCCCAAGCAGGGGCTAGCAAGATCAGCTTGCATGGCTCTACCTTGATCTTCCTGATAAACCTCAGGATCAGTGGAATGGGGGGGAAAAGGCGTAGAAAAATGTCCCTGACCAGGCTATCTAAAGTGCATTACCCAATGACCCTTGGTGGTGAAGCCTGCTTGCATAAGAGCGGCATTTCTTGTTGGTAGGTGTGGCAAATATTTCTATTGCAGGCTTGCCCCACTGTTGGAAGACCTCGTCCAGAACTTGTTGGTTCAGTTCACACTCATGACTGACTGAGGATGACCTGCTTAGTCTGTCCGCATTTTCGTTTAAGATCCCTGGCAGGTGTTCCGCCTGCAGCGAAATCCCATGAAGGATCTCCCATTCCCAGATTTCTTGAGCTTCCTGAGACCACGGGAGAGACCTGGTTCCTCCTTCCTTGTTCACGTAATGCATGGCCGTGGTGTGTCCGTCCGGATGAGAACTTTTGAACCTCTTAGGCGAGGGAGAAAAGCTTGAAGAGCCAGTTTGATCGCCCTGAGCTCCAAAAGATTGATGTGGAGCTGACGGTTCTGAGGAGACCAATGTCCACTGACATGCAGGTCCTGCAGCACTGCTCCCCAACCGTCCAAAGACGCATCCGTCATCACAACCTGAGGAGATGAATCTCTTACGAAGGATAGACCTTGGAACAAGTTCTCTGGCTTTGTCCACCACACGGCAGCGCTTTTCATTGCCGAGGCGATGGTCACCTTGTTGTCGAACGACCCGTGAATCGGTTTCCATTGGATGTCTAGTTGCTCTTGAAGAGGACGCATCCTCAACCTGCAGTGTGGAATTAGAGGAATGCATGAAGAAATTAACCCCAGAAGGGATTTTTAACGACGTACTGAAAGACACCTTCCTCAGAAGTCTAGCGCCATGGTCTGCAGTTCTCCCTGCCTCTCCAAGGTTGGGAAAGCTTTCTTGAGATTCGAGTCCAAGGTGGCCCCCAGGAAGCGTGCTGTCCTGGATGGAACCAGAGAGGACTTCTCCTTGTTCAGAGTGAGACCCAAATTCTGAAAAAGGTTTGTACATGCGTTGACCGCTTCCCTCGCAGCCTCCCTGGATGGAGCCTTCAGAAACCAATTGTCCATGTAAGGGAAGACCTGAAAGTGATTCTTCCGAAGAAACGCAGTTACTGGTGCCAGCACCTTTGTGAAGATTCTCGGAGCCGAGTGAAGTCCAAATGGTAAAACCCTAATTTAAAGTGGCTCTTTGCTACTGTAAATCGTAGAAACCTTCTGTGTGCTGGGAGAATCGGCACATGAAAGTACGCATCTTCGAGATCGAGCGTGGCCATGAAATCCCCTGGATTGATAAGACGTAGAATGTCTTGAAGAGAGACCATCCGGAAAGATAGGGAGAGGAGATAGGTGTTGAGCTCCCTGAGATCTAAAATTGGGCGCCATTTCTCTAGCGTCTTCCTTACCAAGAAGAACCTGGAATAGAATCCTTCTCCTCTTTGGGCGGAGGGGACCGGCTCCATCGCATTCAGGAGCAACTGATGAGCCGCAGATGTTTTGATGGAATGGCACCAGGGGGCTTGGATGGTGGGATTTGCGTGAATTCTAAAGTATGGCCCTTTCGTATGATGTTGAGCACCCATTGGTCTGATGTTATCTTGGACCAATTCCGAAGGTATTGTGACACCCTGCCTTCTACTGATGATCTTGTAGAGATGGGTACAGTAGTAAGAGCCAGGAGGCCGCTATTGTCTCTTGGACGCATCACGTCCTTGGCGAGCCTGCTTCCCTCTGTTATTAGGCCTTGAGAAATTTGAGGACTGACCTTGCCTTTGCTGATACAGCGGACGGTACTGTTGTGAACCTGAGCCATATGTTGAGTACCTTTGCTGCTGGTAAGAGCCTCTGTAGGTGGTGCTCTTGCCCTTGGAACCCCAAAAAGGAGCTTTGCGGTACTGAAGCGTACCCAGAGACTTCGCAGTCTCAGTATCTTTAATATCCTGCAGGGTGTCATCTGTTTACCAAATAAAGCCTCTACATCAAAAGGTAGATCCAAGATCTTATTTTGGATTTCGGGTCTGAACCAAGGCGTCTTAAGCCATCCCTGGCGACAAAGGACTGCAGCTCCAGCCAAAGAACGAAAAGCTGTTGTGGCAATGTCCATGGCACAGTCTGACCTCCATTGATGTTGCTTCCCTCTCTTGCAAAATCTTTTTCGCCTCAGTCTTTGACTCCGGAGGAAGTTGATCCAAGTATGGCCAAATATCACACCATAGTTGGAGATTGTATCTGCCCAATATCGCCAAGAAGAAAACCTCTTTCCGGCGTGGTCTAACCTCCTGCCCTCTTTATCTGGAGGAGTTGTCAAAGGAGCTGAGGGGTTGCAAGACTTTCTTTGCGCGCGCTTGTGAGATTACAGAGTCCGGTCATCCTCCGGCGTTTTGCATTTTTTGTCGAGACGCGGTAGTATAGGGACCACCGTCGCTGGATTTTTCATTGCCTTAAGGCCTTCCTCCCAAAGATGTTGGAAAATAGGGATAGATCTTGTTGTCTTCTTATAAGGTTCTTTAAAATCATATAAGAAACATTTGGTGGCAACAGAAGGCATTGGTAGTTTGAATCTACCAGCTGCTCTCTCCATTAGCTTGTGAAACCCCCCTACATCTGCTGGCGGGGAGTCCATCGGATCCGGACATGGAGATGCTGGGTATGGGAGGACCTATTCATCCCATTCTACACCTTGACCAGGCCTTTCATTAACATTTTCATCCTCATCCGATGAGTCATCATGGGTGTCCAATGGAATCAAAGGCTCCTGTGGAACCGGTGTCTGTGGCAGAGATGACACCGGAGTCGGCAAATTGGGAGCAGCCATTGGTGGAGCCGCAGGGACATGGCTTTTGTAGTTCGGACTGGACTGTTCCCATGGGGCACAGGGTCAGAGCTGATTTGCATATCGCCATTGTCTAACCCAGGGTGGTGTGGAGTGCAAAAATACGATGGATTTGGGCCCAGATCTTCGGACTGGGGTGAATGTGTGACATTGATCCACATTCTGTCCATCACCTGTTTTGTTTGCAAATTCCGCCTAAAGTGCGCTGGGGATGCTCAGACGTGGGTCCCAGGCACTCCACACCACTGGAGTCAAGCTAGCCGGGCTGATGAGAGGTGTTACCTCGAAACCGGTCCGGTCCTCGGATGCTTGATTCCGTTCTGGGAAGGACATGGCTTTTGTAGTTCGGACTGGACTGTTCCCATGGGGCACAGGGTCAGAGCGGATTTGCATATCGCCATTGTCTAACCCAGGGTGGTGTGGAGTGCAAAAAAACGATGGATTTGGGCCCAGATCTTCGGACTGGGGTGAATGTGTGACATTGATCCACATTCTGTCCATCACCTGTTTTGGTTGCACAGTCGGAACAGCAGCAAGTTGTAAACATCTAGACTTATAATCCTGCAGCACATTGTGAAGGTCCTGCAGTAAAGATGATGGAACAGACACCATGTCTTGTCTCGAGTACTTTTGTGGCTGGGTAGAATGATGATGACCACATTCCTGGTTGTACTCTCCATCAGAATTGGTCTCCTGGCATTTAACCAGAAGCTGGGAAGGACTGTTCGCATAGCCATACGAGTCCTGTTAGTCATCCTCCGACTCATCCTCATCTAAAAGCAGAGCTGGAGGCAAGGGGGTAAATCTCCTAGGAGATGTCATGTCTGGTGTAATCCTGGTCATAGAAAAGGTAATACTCTCCTCCGACGACAAAATAGTAGACGATCCCGTCGACAATAGTGTTGATAATACTGCCGTCGTCGACAAAATAAATGTCTTAAGAACACTCAACGAGATGGGTGTAGTCTATGCCTAGACAGTCGACGCTCCTGCTGTCGTCATCAATGTTGTGGTCGTCGAAACCCTCGACGACGACACAGTCGTCGACATCCTGGTAGACGTTGCTGCCGTTGACACCTTTGTCGACTATGCTATAACTGTCGTCGACAACTTTCTCCGTCGACGTTGACGGTCCCGTCGACAAGCCCGTTGACGGTACCGTTTTAAGCGTAGGCTTCAATTCCTTAGTCGACTCCTTCATCGTCGATGACTTAGTACTTCTGTCAGACTTTCCAGAAGACTGAGAAGAAGGTTTTTTGAAGGCTTGATCAGTCTTCATCCCCGAAGAAGGCGTAGATGGTCCTACCCTCTCCTTTTCACCATGGTGAGGAGATTCGACTGGACCTTGGCTCTCCAACTCTCTGGGGGTTCTTTTTGAGGCATTAGAAGGATGCTCCACAGAAGTAGAAGGGGAACTCCTACCCCTTTTGACTGACCTTCTAGAAGATGACGCTGATGAAGTGAAGAGTCCTCACTGTCACTGGAGACTGTCTTTTCTGGACTTCAATTTTTGAAGCCAGGTAAGGAGCCTACACTCACGATCCCGGAGGGTCTTGGTTGAAAAGGTGCGGCAGATCTTGCAGTCCGCAGCCTTATGATAAGGATAGAGGCAGTAGATGCAATCTTTAGGCTTATCCTCAACAAAAAGCCTTTTCTTGCCACAGGTGGAAAATGGTTTGAAAAGGGCCTTCTTTTCCTTTCCAGACATTGTGGAAGGAACAGCTAACAATCCTGAAGAGAAATCCTGAAGAAAAACTTCTGAAGAGTAGAGATTGAGCAGGGCTCAAAGGAGACTCCCTAAGCACAACGTGCAGAAAACCTGAGGCTCCGAGGTTCCTTCAGGAGGGTTTTATGGGGTGAGGCTCTTCTGATTGGCTGATGCTTAGTTTGGTCTCTTTTCCAAAAAGAGGCGGATATGCTACAAAAGAGAATGAGGCCTAGGCCTTTTTCTTTCTCTTTTGTACCTACTGCTATGTTATTTTGTTACCGACACTCCCATTCAGACGACTGGGTTTGATACAAAAGCAAGGGAATCTAGGAAAGTTCCAATACTGGGGCAATATTAAAGATCACTTGGTCAGGGTGCACAAACCCATAAGCAAGGACAACTCCCTCCCTTCCTACCTTAACTTACCGCCCCTGCAAAGTCACTGCAAATGTAACAACTGCATAGCATGTGACTTGACTACGAATACCCAAGTGTTTGAATATGGTGCTCCCAGGTTCCGGTGAAGGAGCCTGCAGCACCGCCCAGTTTGCCACCCCACACCCTGGCTAGCAACCCCTGCCTCTCCCTGTGGCAAACAGAGCAGGGACAGCTGTGCTACCAAACACACAACCACAAGTCTCCACCTACCTCCACAGAAGACTTACAGCCTCGCATCATGCCTGAGCTCGCATTGTCGTGGCGTTGATCCCTAGGCTAACCAAGGTGATCGACCGACTTGCAGGCGTTGTCACTCTTGTTGTGGCGCTGGCTTATCAGTACGATCTGCACCAGCGGCTTTGCCCGTGATTACTGCAGTCAAGTGCCTGGGCTTCCGATGTGCTGCTGGATGAGCCCACATCTGATGGAGATCGCTGAGCGGCTCCGGTCTGGTGAGGCTGGCTCATCCAACTCGAAATTTGGGATGAAGAGCTCCTGCATAACCCCCACAGAACCAAATTCTGGTGAGCAGCCGAGCACGAAAGGGTCTACTCACCGGAACCTGAGATTTGGTGAAATATCTCAACGGACACGTATTCCCAGTAACGGGAGAAGTGAGGCTCACTACCGCCTGTCTGACTCCAAGATGGCGACATCTGACCCCTAATCTATTTCCCTCCTACAGAACAACCCCCCTACATTATTTCCACCTTTGCCAGACTTCTACTAGTCTCCGAACCGGACAACAACTTATCCTAGCTGCGCTGGCCTCAGAAACAGGAGGCACACCACCATTACAGAGGGCCAGTCCCGAAGATAACGGCTGCCCGCCCGTAACCACTAATCATCGGAAATCTCACTGGACTCTCCAACATTCCTACCCTCTCCCTGGAAACTAGGGAATAACAATCTCAGAATCGCTGGCATCACAAACGGGAGGCACAGCGCACATCACTTATCACGTCTTGTGCCACTTTATCTTCATTCTGAACGTCCTGGAGAACCTATGCCTGCTCCCTCTGACATACGTGTCCTCTACAGAGAACCCTGCGGTCAACGAGTTGGCCTTCATTGGGTTCATGTTCTTCTCCCTCAGCCTCATGATTCTGAACTATTTCGCCTGGATGATGACTGGGTTAAACACTGTTAGTTCTGAGCATCATCCTCTGCACCCAAGAACTTAATATGAAAACGTCTGGATAGCTGATGTGCAGCGTACTATAAACTTTTGTGAATTGTGAAAAATAATTTGAATTACAAACTGTGTGGTTCATGTCCTGGATGGCAAAGCTTCTGGAAAGGTATGTGCTAGGCTTTTACCTTGGAGATGGGGGCAAACTCATGGCCACAGAGAGAAAACAGTCTGTTCCCCAAACTGATTAAGTCTGTTCCCATTTAATACTCTTTCGGTCTACTTCCTTTGCTCCTATCCCCTCTCACCTGAATCTCTCCCCTTGCCTGCTACAACGCCTAGCCCCCTGTCTCTGTGCCCTTTGACTAAGCACTACTTCTCCCCTTGTTGGGGAAAGATCGAATATTTATACTCTGGAGTCTCAGCGAACCCGCTGAGAGTCCACAGCGCCAAGGGAGCCACTCACAGTTTAGGTATGTTATGGCACCCCTTGCCAAAGTACTCCCTCTCGTCTTTTTGGGGGAAGGATCCAGTATGTAGGCCTTGGAGTCTCAGAGACCCCTCTGAGAGAGTCCACTGCATATAGGGAGCCTCTCGCAACAGAGATGATGAAATTATACCAGTCAGTCAAAGAACTTTATTTCGGCCGTAGGCCATAAAAGCAGTACAAAGATAAAACATCACTAGACTCGTCTGACATACAAAGCTAAAACAAACATTTTAACATAAGATGTTGAGGTTATGACTGAATATTAACAATGAAATCCTTTAAAATAGTTTTTAAAATGTTGATGAAGATTGGCTGCAAGCAGCGCTATTTCATAGGTGAGAGCATTAGATACAAGCGGGGGAAGCGGAGTTTGTGTGTCTGATCACTTACCGGCCACCTCCTTTTTTTGTACAGATGAGAACCACCTAGACTCTATGAACAGTATCAAGCGCCTTGAGGTTGGCCCTTCTTTGACACCACATGTAGAATAAAAATCTGGATGTCACAAATACCAGTAAGGGAGAGGAATCGTATCTTAGGATACGGTACGCTTCCTGGTAGTTCCGGATGCCCAGATTTTTACAGAGTTGGATGATCCATTTGGCTCTTGCGAGGGCATATGAGGGACAAAAGAATAAGACATGTAAGTCGGATTCTACACTGGCAGTACAGCCTGGGCAGCCCTTAGATGTTGAATTTGCACCTGCCCACTTGTTCGTAAAATCCCTTACCGGTAGTGTTCCGTGTCTAAATTGCACATAAAGTTTTTGCAAGGGGTGGATGGATAATGTCCAAAAATTGTTCAAAACGATATGTGCACTTGACCCCCAAAAATCCTGAGCTTAGCACCCCTATATCACTGTTCCGTAATATATTTGCCAGGTGGTGTTCCTGGAGTGCAAGAGATTTTTTGGATATACGGGGACATGTCTGGGGGTAAGGCACAAATCAGCCCTTCCCAATGAGTGGCATAGATGTTTGATGTGCATGAGCCAGGGAATCTTCCCTGCACCCAGAGAAAGTAAAAAGTCCATCAGTTCCTCCCTGTAATGGATAAGTTTGGGGGTACACCAAAGAAGTCTCCAATAGAATAAGGGGCGGGTAAAAATTGTATCCCTGATTGGGGTCAAGCCAACATCTAGACGCAATGGGAGTAGAGAAGTGCTCTGGGGGAGACGTAATAAACGTCTCAAAAAAACGTTCTCGGTCTCTACCAGAGTGGTTGCGTTAGCATGGCCCCAGAGTTCTACTCCGTACAGTGCTCCTCCCCTTGCTTGGAGCTTGTATATTTCTAGTTGGGGACCTAAGATTTTCTGGGGGCAATCGTTGTATACCTTCAAGATACCCCCTGATACCTGTGCAAGTTTTAGGTTAGCTTTGGCCACGTAAGACGGTCAGTCCATACAGTCGTTCAAGGTGATCCCCAGGTAATCAAATGTAGAGGTTCTTCCCAGGGCCAGACCGTTCAGATGGGGATGTGGACAGTTTACCGTTCTGGCATTGTAAACCATGTATTTAGTTTTGGAGAGATTAATCTCCAAGTTCCTTAGTGAGCAGAATTTGCAAAATGCTTCCAATGTTCGCTGTATACCCATAGATGGTTTGGATAGAAGTAGTGCATCGTCAGCAAACATTAGAGCTGGAACAAGACGGTCTGCCAGGCGAGGAGAATCTAGGTCCTTTGATCCTAAGAGGTGGTCTACCAGGCCGTTAAGAAATGGGGAGAAGAGTGTGGGGGCCAGGACGCATCCCTGCCTGACCCCCTTTTCGACTCTGAAAGGAGCCGAAAGCTCTCCCATTTTTCCGTAGCGGACCCTGGCGTAGTTGCCTTGGTGCAGACGTTTTATCATTTGGCATAGGTGATGGGGAATGCCCATTTCTTGCAGTATGGCCCAGAGCTCGTCTCTCTGTATGAGATCAAACGCAGATCTGAGGTCTACGAAGATAAAGTGCAAACTAACTCCCCCCTTGATCACCTCTTTCCAGTAAATTAGCTGTAATCAGTAGAGTTGTTCTGTGGTAGAGACATTAGCCCTAAACCCTGCCTGAAGGGGGGTAAGAATCTTGTGATCTTCTATCCATAGCTGTACCCTACAGAGTAGTATTCGGGCAAACAGATTTTGCAAGATGTCAATGAGGCTAATCGGTCGATAATTCACTGAATCAAGGGGGAGGGGGCCCTTTTTGAAGATGGGGATGATTTCTGCTCCAAGCCAGGTGTGCGGGACCTCCATGCCCTGGAGGATGGCATTGAACACCACCCAGATATATGGGGCCCATACCTTCTGCTCGCTAAGGAATAGGTCACCTGGTACCGGCGCTTTTCCTGAGGGTAGAGTCCTCAGGGCTGCTCTAACTTCTAGCATGGTGCATGTAGGAACCCCTGAGTCTGAGTTTTTGGGATCTTTACACTCTGGAGGCTCATCTAGGGGACAGGTGGGGACCTCAAGGGGAAAACCGTTAGTTTGGGAGTACAAGTTTGTAAGTGCAGGGTCCAAGCCTCTTCGCTTACGTTCGGGACTATAGCAGAGGAGCCGTTGGCCCTGCCAGATTTTACCAGGTTCCAAAAGGCCTTATGATCATGATTGTCCAATGCTGTTTTGATGTCGGCCCATCTGTCTTCCTCCCAATCAAGTTTGGCCTTTACGACAGTGTTCTTATAGTGGGATCTGGCTAGTCGGATTGTATTAGTAGAACCGCTTTTAACCTCCCTTAAGAGAAGGGATTTCGCCTGTCTACTCGCTGAGCTATACCAATGTTTAGACGGGGAGGCCGATCCTTCTTGGTGACAGTGGAATAAAAGAAGGTAGCCATTTTGTCAATGAACTCTGAGTGAATGTTATATAAGATTTTGGTGGACAGTTTCTAATTTGTCCACCGGAAATGGAAGAACTCTCTCTAGGGTATTTGCGACTTGATGGTACATTTCCGCTACCTTGTCATGTGATTGCACAAAATTACCCCATCCGATTCTTCTGCCTCCACCAGTTACGATAAAATTTTGGTGGAGATGTCCCACTTCTCTACAGGGATTATAAGTGGAACCAAATGGGTGCTTTAGATCTAAAAAAAGAAGATTGTGATCACCGTCTACTCTACGGATAACTGCAAATGCCCTGATGTGTGACCAGAGTTCAAGATTTACCTATAGTCGATAGTGGCGCTTTTTCCTGGTCTACTGAATGCAACCTTGCCAGGGGAGTCTGTAGGAAATCTTCAGTTGCAGGCACTAAGGGAGTTTGAGATGGTTAAACTGTTTAATTTTAGGACAAGCGAGGTCCAGCCCGTTGTTGGGTACATGGAACAATCAGGAATGGACCACAGTGTGCCCTCCTCCTGAGTAACAGGTGTAGTGCCTCCCAGAGGTTCGTAGTGGCAGTTGAAATCGCGCCCTATGATTTTGTGGGATGCGGCAGGAAGCAGTAAGAGAAGTTCTTCTAGTTGGTTTAGGACAGATAGGGACTCGGTCGTTGGTGAAGGGCGAAGATGGACGTTGACTACTGCCACCTTTTGGCCATCTGGAAAGTTAAGGAGAATGGAAAGAATATCGGGGGAGTCGGTGTCCAACACCTTCACAGAACAGCCCAAATGGGTAGCCACCCAGATACAGAGACCCCCGTGTGGTCTACCCCTTGTCCCCCTAAGGCCCGTTGTGCAGAACGTTGCAAAACCTGCTCTGTGCGGGGCGACCAGGTCCCAGGTCTCTTGGAATAGGCACAGATCGTATTAGTTCGCCACCACTCCATGTGGTCGAGCTTAGAATGGATCCCAACTAGGTTCTATGAGGCGAGCCTGAAGGTGGGTGGCTCCTCTTGTGGTGCTGTTGGAGCAGAGGGGGAGCTAATCACTGTTTGGGGACACAGACTCAATGGGTTTGTTGTCAATATGTATGGGGGATCAAGGTGCAGGACGGGATTGCGTCAATTCCAACCTCCTTGCTTGGCCGCCAGTCCTAATAAGAGGGTACCGCGGGTGGGTTCCCTTCATCTCCCTATTAGAGCCATGGCCAAATGTAATTAGTTTGCTCACGTGGGTAGTGATGGTGTTAGTCAATCTACAGCGTTCAGGCGATTGAATCAGTCAGTCAAAATACTTCATTCGATTTCATTAAAAATCATAAAAGATATAAAACATTTATATACATTTAAAAAAAGTTTAAAACTAACGATAATAAACAATACATTGGGTAATTATCAGGTCATTGGGTCAAAGATTGTGCTACATGAAATTTTATAAAAAGGCTTCTTACATTACACTCAATGGCGCATTACGTGATCTAATTCTAGACGCCGCTACTAGGTAGTTTGCCATGCAAAATATGGTACAGATATTACTCAGGGACTGGAGGTACAATAGTGCAGGCCTCACTTGAATGAAGCCAGCTTCCCTTAAGATTGACAACAGGTACTTTTTCCGTATCTCTGAGAACAGACCACAAAACATAACAAAATGCATGGTATCTTGCGTTGAGAAATTATCACAAGTACAAGGTGAAGCATTTTCTGGTTTTACCAATGCTTGATAATTTCCCAGGTAAAAATGGATCAAATTAAATCTAAATTTAGTCAGTAGGAACCTATGAAATTGCCTAGTGACAATATTGAGGTAAGGCTCAAGCGAGGTAGGATTAGAAATCAGATAGTGCGATCTAACTGTGGTTTTCTGCATTTCCAATTCCTCGCGGCCTAGGCATGCCCTCATCAGAAAGTGCTTTTTTGTCCAGTCTACGTCCTTTTTCCTGATACACAAAGGGGAGGCAAAGAGTTCAAGGCGGCCCAGTTGTTCAAAGGACTTCCTCAGATACTCCAGCCATGGAACTTTTTTAGAGTAATCTAGGGACAAGACATCATTCATTATAGCGTGGTTAAGGGTTAGTTCCTCATTGAGCCATGTTTTTAACCAGCATATTAAAGGTGCCAGGTTAAGCTTGTCCGTAACATAAACCAAGCCCACCTCCGCATGGATTGAAAAAGTTGGGGTGGACTGGGGAACGGACAATAAAGAGTGAAAAAAAAATTTCAGCCCTCTGGATTGGTTCAAGGTGTACATAGCCCCATAGGGGCGAACCGTACGTTGTTAATGGGATGCATTTAGTGTTAAAAACCTTCAGTAAGGCGTCCATCGGTCTAGCCCCCAACCTTTGTGAAAAGCCCATGAGGGCCTCTGAAGACCGGGTCATAGATAGGCTTTTTGCCCTAACCTGGGGGCCCCACGAGCTCCTCTTGTCAAAGAGCACCCCCAGGTAGGGGAAACAGCCACTCTAGAGACTACTTCCCCCTTACACCTGAAAGTCTTTAGTTAGCCCTTATTTCTGTGGCATCCGACCACCATCGTGTGGGATTTGTTCGTGTTGACCTTTAAGTCCCATTGGTCCATGAAAGCACCGAACGCGTCCACCAAACGCTGGAGACAGATGCCGGTTCGAGCTAGAAGAACTGCGTCGTCCGCGAATAGGAGAGCAGGAATCTTTACCTCTCCTACTCGCGGAATGGAGGGGGGCCAAAATGCAGCCCTGCCGTACCCCTCGCCTAGAATTGAATCTGGACGTACACCGTCCCTTGTTGGTAACTGACTTGGAGAACAGCTCCTGGTGTAGAGACGCCAGAAATTTAACCAGTGCCCAGTCTACCCCGATCTTCAACCACATCCGTGCGGGTACGATTTACCGCCGGGTGCTGAGCCCTAACGAAAACGGGCGTGGTCATGACAGAACGTTTCCGTCAAGAGCACAGCTCAACCGATGCTCATGACGGAGCCGTTCCGTTATGAGCATCGAAGGGGTTAAAAGGATAGCCCACAGTTTAGCCCGGTTCACCAGGTCAAACGCTGAGGAGAGGTCCATGGATGCCAAAAATAGAGACCCCTCCTTAGCCACCGTGTATTTAGAGATCAGCAGGTGCAAATTGGAGCACTGCTCCAGAGTGCCTCTCTTCTCTCTAAATCCATACTGGATATTAGATAGCCCACCACATATCTCAATACTATCCCTCAGTTTGACCAAAAGGACTCTGCCTAGGATCTTAATTGCAGAGTCCAAGAGGGATATGGGCCTATAACACCCCGGATCATCACGTTGGCCCTTCTTGAAGATTGGGACTATAATAGAGGTGGCCCGGGAGATGGGTCGTGAGTTACCATTTGCGGCATTGAAGACATTAGTCAGGACCCTAGCCCAGAGCTTAGGTGAAAATAGGTAAAAATCTGCAGGGACCCAGTCGGGTCCCGGGGCTTTATTCTTCGTTGTAGCTAGGATGGCTTTCTCCACCTCACTCTGATTGAAGCACATAGGTTCAGCCTCAATAACCAACATGGGGTTCACATGGCTATCTGTGTCCGTGTCTCCATACACAGCTCTGAAATGGCCCAACCATTTGTCGTCCAAGATGACACAATCCATGTCAGTGTTTGCAGAGTATGAGAAGTAGGGCTGTTGATTATGGCCCAAAATTTCCTACTGTCCCGCAGGACATCAGCACGGAGTAAGTTCTCCAAAGCAGCTTTCTTGATATCCTCTTTCCTAGCTTTGAGGGCTTGCTTGTACTCCTTCCTTAAGGCGATAATAACCGCCTTATCCCTCGGTGTGTGTTTTAAGGCTGATAACAAAGCTCTATGTGCCTTGGAGCAATTCGAGTCAAACCAACGGCACAGATTTTTATTGCCATTCCTCGATCTCGTCATCAAATCTTGCGAGATTTGGCTACAAATTGCTTCAAAGGCACCTATTATATCGTGATCTAGAGCCTTAGGGTCTTGGCAGATCGCCATCTGTGCCTCAATATTTGGTAGGAGCTAGTCATAAAAGTTATTTTGTGCCACATTCGCCCACTTTAGCCTTCTCCCCTGGTCCACAGAGCGTAAAGCAGGCCTCTGCTTAGCGGAGCAGGTCATTGGCCCCATGAAATCCTCCAGAGCACATCAAGTGCAACAGGATTATGGTCACTAATATATATATATATATATATATATATATGAGAGCACAGGATTCCCTCTCTCCAGCTCTGCGTACGCGGACACAGCCTCCACGCCAACCACAGGAAGGAAAAGACGAACCACCAATCTGGCAGGCAAATAGTATTTATTTATTGCAGTTCACACAGCCATTTGACAGCGACGCGTTTCGAGCACGGATGCCCTTGCTCACGCTGCGATGCAAGAATAAAACAATCACAAGCCATTTTTAAATGCATGTCACCTGTGTAAGTTACCACCCCCTGGTGGTAACCTCCCATATCACGTGATGAATATAAGTGAAAAAAGACTATCGCAGCATTAGAATTCTTTCTTAAACACACTTAAAACAAGGGGGCAAATGTCAGGTTAAATCCTGAATTATTTAACAGCGTTAATAAATTGCACAAGATGACTGGTTAAATCCACATTTGTACAGAATTTCTCATTAATGTATTTGCATACATAACACCTTGTGTGTACAAAAAATGTTACTGATATTGGAATAGGGATCCAATTGGTGCAAAAAACGTCAGAACCGTAGTATAAGTGTGCAAAATGTAGCAATGTAATCTTAGCAGCAAATAGACTATAATAAAGTGCATATGTGACAAAAAAGTGCATAAATAGTGATTGCGACGAAAGATGATCAACATCTATGGAAGTACATGTCAAGCCACAAATACCACCCGAACAACGGAAGCCTAAGCAGCAAATATAACTGAATTCAGAGCCCTGAATTAAAATAGGTCATAAATACATAAAGGCAATCGATGTCGCGGCAGGTAAAAGAAGTATCAAAAGTGTAGAAAAAGGTGTTAAAATTGTGTTAAAAAGCAGGTATCAAATTTCCTTATAAATATAACAATATCTACAATCAATTTAGACGGATCAAATAATCATGAATACAGGGTAGGATTGTGCAAATGTGCAAAGAGCAGTTATATAAAGTGCTATTCACAGTGCAAGAATCAACACACCAACATCAGGATACAGAGTTAAAATACTGAAATGGTGCGACATGGCAGGGAAATAAATTACAGTCTGATTGGTACATAAATAGGGAACCTAACTTATGTAGAACTAGTGGTCTGAAGAACAAAAGTATATATGACTGAGTAAAAGATGGGCACACATATAATCTTTGAGGACATCACAAATAGGGAACCTAACTTGAGATGTCTGAGAGCTTACAGGGATGTACTTATGGACTGGAAGAGAAATGCGTGGGATGAATTATCATTCTAAAAAGTGGTGCATTTCTTCAATGTTGTTAAGCCCGTTGGGCCAACGGGTATCCAACTCTAGTATAAACCTCGATTCCAACTTCCTAAGTAAAAGCTCTCTATTGCCACCTTTCCTGGACACAGGTACAGAGCCAATTACAAAATAAGAAAGGCAAGATAGATCTCTTTTGTGAGTGTGGTTAAAATGCCTTGCGACCGGGTAGGCCGGATCGTTATGAAGTATGGCTCGTAGGTGTTGTAATATGCGCATGTGTACCTGGAGTTTGGTACTCCCCACGTACCGAAGTCCGCAGGTACATACCAAAACGTACACGGCATAGTCAGTCTTGCAGGAGTAGTTGCCCAGTATAGGTTTGTCTTCAGAACTGAATGGGGTAGTGTAGTGGGTAGTGGACATGCCAAATTTGCATGCCCGACAGTTAGAGCATTTATAAAATCCTCTAGATGGTCGTAGCCACGCTGCTTTGGTTTTTAGTTCAGGAGCAGCAGTATCTAAGTAGCTACCCATGGTCTTAGCTCTCCTAAAAGACACTAAAGGAGTTGGAGGTAACACTGGATTGAGAATATGGTCACTTAAAACTATTGGCCAATTTTTGTTCAGGATGGCCCTGATTTTCTTTTCTTCTCTGCTGAAAGTAGTGACCATGCGAGGGCCTATATCTGGAGGCCTGCTGGTGGTGGTGTTCTCAGTATCAGTGTTGTTCTCAGGGAACAGGCTTTCTCTAGTGCGAGATAAAGATTTTTGATAGGCTTTTTCGAATAGTGCTTCCGAATATCCCCTAGCTTTAAGACGGGATTTAAGGTCTTTTAAGCAAGATTCAAAATCAGAATTGGAGCTGCATATTCTTTTAAGCCTTAACATTTCTCCGTAAGGAATGCCTGTGATGGTGTGTCTAGGGTGCATGCTGGTACAGTGTAAAGTGGCATTACCCGCTGTCTTTTTTCTGTGTAAGGTGGTGTTTACCTTATTGTTTTCTATGTACACTTCCACATCTAGAAATTGAATTCGTTGTTTTTCCACATGGGCGGTAAAATTAAGATTGAGGTTGTTTTGGTTGATATCATTTATAAATTCAATAGCTTCCGCCTTAGTGCCCTGCCATGCTATGAAAATGTCGTCAATGTAACGTAAGAATCGGATGACATGTGTATCCATCCAGGCTTTGTGGCGTGTCATGAGGACCCGCTCCTCCCACCAGCCTACGTGTAAACACGCATAGCTAGGGGAGAAGCAGGCCCCCATCGCCACACCCCGGAGCTGTCTGAATACGTCTTTGCCAAAGGAAAAGAAATTGTGGTGGAGACACCAGTCCATTAAATTAATGATGACCTTATTATGCTCGTATAACTCAATGGGGCGCTGGGATAAAAAGTGTTGTACAGCTGAAAGTCCTTGCTTGTGATTTATGCTGGTATACAGCGCTTCCACATCGAGGGAAATGAGCCACATATCTGTATTCCAATTGATGGTCTCAATTTTTTTAATAAAGTCACTGGTGTCCTTCACAAAACTAGGCAGTTCCTTGACAAAGTCCTGGAGAAAGTAGTCGATGTATTCTCCCACCTTTTCCCCTACACTTCCAATGGCAGACACGATGGGTCTCCCGGGTACAGGTGTAACAGCCTTGTGGATTTTTGGTATGAGATACAGGGAGGGCAGAATAGGATGATCAATGCACATGAATTTATACTCTTCAGAAGAGATAAGGCCCTCTCGCTTCCACTGGCCTAGCATTTTGTGCAGTTTCATTTTGGCATTTTCGTAGTCCTTTTGTGAGCTTTTCTCGTAGCAGCTGGAATCATCTAGTTGACGTTTGGCTTCCAAGATATAGTCTGCTTTAGGCCAGATCACCAAGTTGCCTCCCTTGTCCGATTTTTTGACGACAATTTCATGGTTCTTGCTTAACTTTTTCATTAGTGCATCAAATGCTTTTCTCCTGTGTATTTCTTTTTTACGAAACTGGTTATTAGATCTTACATACAGCTTTTTTATGTCATTAACGACGCAGTCGTGGAAAGTGTCCACGGCGTCTCTTGGCATCATAGGTGTAAACTTGGACTTGCTGCGGAATGGACTCAGGCCCGCCCCTAATTGTTCCATGGAAATTCTGCGTAGCCGGTTTTGCGTGGCTATATCAGAATCAATTTCCACTGGGTCAAGGTTGGTGGTTAGTTCGTATGCGTCCAGGAAAGTATGAGTGTCTGCAGCGCTTAGTGGAGTAGTGCCATCAGAATTGTGTGCAGGATTGGCGATGTCGGATACGTCAGAGGTTTTAGTGGGTTTCAAAGCAAAATGTTTTTTTAGTTTCAATTTGCGTATAAAACAAAATAAGTCCACTCTTGTCATCGCATAATTGAAACTTTGTATAGGCGAGAAATTGAGGCCTAAGGAGAGCAGTTGCTCTTCTGCTTTGTTCAAGACGATGTTGGATAGATTTACGATGGTGTTATCCGCTATCGCCGTTTCCCCCAGGTTTTCTTTTTCTTTTTCTGTGGCTGCCCTCCGGCGTTGCTTCCACTTGCGTTTTCTTGCCTTCCGGCGTTGGTTTCGCCTTTGTCTGCTTGCTGATTGGGCTGCCATGAGCGCAGAGTCTGGAGTCTCTCCTCCACCACAAAATCCAATTCTTGCTGCAAGTTCAATCTCGCAAGTCCTTGTAAGTTTAAATCTGTTGTGGAGGAGCCCCTAGATGATGCATCACTACTGTAATCGCTTTGTAGTGGTGTGGAATCATTGCTCTCATCGTTGGATATGGAGGTAGCTACATTGCCAGAGCTGGTTTGCTGAGTGGAGACAGATAAGCCCTTGTTACCGGAACTTCCCCCAGATTTCTTACTGGAATAGGCTTGTCGCTTGGCATTATTATACTTTCTGGAGAATGTAAAAATGCGACCTTGGCTGTAATCATCTGCGTCCCGTGCAAATTTGGAGGCTTTTCGCTCCTTTATTTTCTCTTCGTGTTTCCGAAGGCGCTCAGTCATTTTGTCTGTCAGTTTCTGGACTTCTTGTTGGTCTGGGTGGGCGTTTATTTCCAATTCTAGAGCTTTTATTTGTTCTAAGAGTTTCAGGCGGTCACTTGCGGCGTACTTGATTAAGATACACACCAAATTCATCGATGCCGCCAGGTTGCTCTCCCCCCACTCCTGTAGCATGGCCGGGTCGGGTTTGTCGAAACTGGGCGCTAATAAAATGCGCAGCCCACGAGGGACTCGGACCACCTCTTCATATTTACTCAGGGATTTGTGCTCCCACCACTTGGTGCATTCCGACTTGCGGAGTTTTTCAAGTTCTTTAAATAGCTGTTGTAAGTTCCTTTGTTGTGTGGTGTTCATGTCATTACGTGATGGTGATCTGTCTAAGCGGTTGACAGTCCCGCTGAACATGGTGGATGCGGCTTCTTCCCGCAGTTTGTCGATTTCGTCATTATTCATGATGGCTGTGTGATGTTAAGCCTTTTCGGCAGATCACTAATGGCGTGTAGTGTCTGCCCTGATGCAAAGTCGCTGCTGATTAACTGCGCCGCCGTGATACGTTGTGCATTTTCACTCACCGCTCGTGTGTGGTAGAAGCTGCTTCCCGTCTCGCGTCCTCCGACCCGAATCCGTGAAGTTTTTTCCACCGTCCACACTCGCGAATGTAGTAGCTGCAAACACGGGGACCTCCGCTGTGTGTCCCAAAAGAGATCCGAGCCAGGTGATTTGTAAAGCGGAAGTCTGCTTCAGGCGCAGGGGTTCGTCACGGAAGCAAATCCTCTTCCGAAAACAAATGAGAGCACAGGATTCCCTCTCTCCAGCTCTGCGTACGCGGACACAGCCTCCACGCCAACCACAGGAAGGAAAAGACGAACCACCAATCTGGCAGGCAAATAGTATTTATTTATTGCAGTTCACACAGCCATTTGACAGCGACGCGTTTCGAGCACGGATGCCCTTGCTCACGCTGCGATGCAAGAATAAAACAATCACAAGCCATTTTTAAATGCATGTCACCTGTGTAAGTTACCACCCCCTGGTGGTAACCTCCCATATCACGTGATGAATATAAGTGAAAAAAGACTATCGCAGCATTAGAATTCTTTCTTAAACACACTTAAAACAAGGGGGCAAATGTCAGGTTAAATCCTGAATTATTTAACAGCGTTAATAAATTGCACAAGATGTATATATATATAGGAGGTAGCCCTATTTTGAATCCCTGGGGACAGGAATATATAGTCAATGATGGTACCAGGTACCACACCCTTATAGGTAATTGTTCTTGGCCCCCTTTCCGAGGGAATTGGCTTGAATAGGTTACAATTGGCCAACAGGTCTTCTAGCTCCTCTCCAGCTTTAGTGTGTTCAAAGTGGGGAGACTCTAGCCCAGCTGCCCCCTCATATTGACTTAGCCCACACGGATCACTACAGGGACGAATATTAAAAATCGCCCAATAGGAAGAACTCAGAATTCATAGTTCTATTTTGACTGGCAGTAATTAGAAAGGATTCCAGGGTAGCGATATTGTTGTTACCATTCTCCCTGTTCCATGAATTGTAAAAGTTAATAAAAAAAGGTTCTCAGAGTGGGTGCGACTTCCCTTTCTACTACTAAATATTAGGTGAAGCAGTTTTGACTGTTCTTAAAATCCCTTTAAGTTTTAGTGAAAAGAGGAGTATAAGGCCTCCCCTGGTTCTGCCGGCGTTACTGGGGGTAACAGAGACGGCAAAGCTAGCGAAGCCCTCTAGCCAAAAACTGAGTGTGGTGTCCCATGTTTCCTGGAATGCTATGACACTGTGGCGGGTAACAAAGCCAACCCATTCTTAGTCTTCTCTTTTGGCTCTGATGCCTGCCACGTTCCAACAAGGGATTTTGAAGGCTGCGTCCTCTTCAGGGTCAGGTGTCCCGTCCGAAGAAGGCAGCGTCGGTCAGGTAGTCAATCAATTTCCTCAAGGCCTCACAGAGGGGCGAAACGATTGCTCAAGATCGGTCCGCTACCCTCTGGCAGGCTATGGGCTACCCGGGAATCTAGAGCCTGCGTAGCACTCTTGTGCCTTGGTAAATGTGGGAGTGTAGGCCCACGAGAACAACCACGTCCCTCTAATGGACTCAAGACCCGGCCTCTCTATGGGTGTCGATGTTTCCTGTTGCTCCCCACTATGGGAGGATAAAAATACCCCAGAGGGACCAGTCTCATCTGATGATATGACGGAGC
Source organism: Lissotriton vulgaris (assembly GCF_964263255.1). Classification (NCBI taxonomy): domain Eukaryota; kingdom Metazoa; phylum Chordata; class Amphibia; order Caudata; family Salamandridae; genus Lissotriton; species Lissotriton vulgaris. The sequence goes on along the minus strand of NC_141685.1, from coordinate 1,666,714,296 downwards.
CATCCCAGAATAATCTATCTGCCAGGTTGGCCCTGTCAAAGTTGATTACTACGCAATCCCCCTGGAGCTTCTTTGGCTGCTTCCCAATCCAGCCCATTCTCCTAGCAAAAATGATTTTATCTGAAATGTTTTCCCCGCAGCAAGTATCAGCACACCAGGTATTAGCTTTGACCATAAGGTCAACATCGGATTCCCGCTCACCTTCTCTAAGTGGGGGTACTCCAATGAAGACAGCAACCAGGGGGGCAGCCTCCGGGGGTAGATCTAAATGGGATTTACTGACCACCGCCCTCCTATGGATCAATGTACCGTTCTGCTTCCCAGTGCATACTGGGGTCAATAAGATTGGGACCAGATGTCTCCCGGCTAGACAGGGGGGCACTAATGGTCCGCTGACCATCTGCATCAGCCACCACCCTACTTAGAGAAGGGTCCGTACCCCTAGGGCTAACCATCTCCGTACAACCATCACCCTGCATTGCTCTGCCTATGATAGGGGCCTCTTAGACTTGCCAAAGCTTATACCTCGCCCTATCTATCAGGGAACATTTCTTCAAGAGACCTTCTAAGCAAGTGTTCAATGTGTCCACAATGTCTTTGGCGATGCTCACAAGCAGGGGCTCAATCCTGGCGACAGAGGGCCTCCAGTTTTTCTCCCAGGACGTCTGAGGGTGTAGTGGAAGTACCTGCTACATTGTTCATTAATCCCCAGTTTCCGCTTCGATGAGGCTATACCGTTAGGCTGGGAACGTTGTGGATTATGCAGTGTTTGACTATATCAGATGTGGCTGGGGGGTGGGGGGGGATTAGCAATAATAACGACCGGGTCCAAAGGAACCCCAGGGGCATCAGCAGTAACAGAAAACTGTCTCCTGAACGTTGGATGCGTTAGGCCTATGACTGCCACGGACGGCCCGCCCTTTGCCCGGGCTTAGCCCAGCGCCGCCCGCGATGCGGAGGTAGCTCCTCGCCTTTATGCGCCTCCGTGCGCGCTGTTGGTCGGAAGTGGGCGTGTCTGGAGGAGTCTGGGAGCTGTAGTCTTCCCCCGCTGCGGCCCCGCGATGGAACTTGCGGTGGCGGCAGGGAAGACAGACAGCGTCAGGGCCCCAGACGTGTGTGGCAGAATGAGTGGCTGGCAACCCTCCAGCAGGGGAGTCTTCGCGGCGTTAGTCCAGGGGATTGAATCTATTTGCTAGGGGGGAGAAGAAAATCTTTCCCTGAAGTCCAAGAGGATTATCGGTTCTGGACCAGTTTCTAGAATTTGCTTCTGGAGGGTAGAAATATGCGAGAGGAAGGGTATATATATATTGGGCCGGATGTGTCAGAGTTATCCCACTTAAGTATGTGTTTGACCACCCCCCGGTCTCTGAAATTGATTATCACACAATTCCCGTTGATGCCTTTGTTTTTCGCTCCTAGCCACCCAACTCTACGAGCGAATAAAATTTCTCCTTGCCCTTGTCCAGTCAGTGGTCTATTCCTACCTAGCCAGTGTATGATTTTTTTTTTTTTAACTCTTTTTATTGAAAATAGAACAAACTAGGCATACAGCTGGGTACGTGTTCAAGTAGGGGAGAAAAACGCATCACAATGTAATACAAAACATCAGTACAAGAAATAAGGGGGGAGAGCAGGGGGGAAACAAAGCCATATTACGTTAGGACTAGATAGTATTAGGAATGTCGGGTCAGGGGGAGAGAGGAGCATCCAGAACTTCGGTGAGGGGAGGTGTACACATCGCCCCGGTACGCATTACACTGACCCCAAATTTATCCCACTTCCTCGGTCTACCGTGTGCCACATACACCGTTTTCTCACGAAACTTACACCAGTCCATTTTCTCCTTCCATGATGAAACCGTGGGCGGCCTCTGGGAGCCCCACAACTGTGCTATATCTCTCTTGGCAACAATATTCCCCAGGGTCGTACACTGAGGCTGCGCCACATTATAATCAGTCGGTTCCCATACATTCAGCAAGCAGCGCCTGGCTTCGGGTAGCAGTGCAACACCCGTGACCTCCGTCATCACTGCATGCACTCGATTCCTAAACACTGCTATCTCCGGGCATTCCCAAATTATGTGGAGGAAAGTAACAATTAAGCCGCACCCACGCTTGCACAACCCATCAACAGAATAACCCATCTGAATCAAGCGAGGGCCAGTCACGTAGATCCGGTGCAGGATCTTAAGCTGCACGAGTCGGAGACGGGCTGGAATCACGACCTCCTTGGACGAGGATATCGCAGATTGCCAGTCCTCATCTAATTCTAAACCATCATTGGTCCAAACCTCTCTAAGGTGTACCAACAGGTCAGCACGGTCATTAATCAATTTTTTATATATCAGAGAAATAGTGCTGTCTGGAACGTATCAGTCAAGCACCCGATCTTCGAGTGGGGACAATTCCAGGATCGCATCACCTGCAGGAAAAACCGAATTCAACGCGTGGCGGACCTGTATATACCGGAAAAACTCCATGTCATTAAGTTCGTATTCTACCTTCAGCTCCTCGAAGGTCTTAATCCTATTGTGGCCAAGAGGTCGCTTACTTTGCTAATACCGATCCTATCCCAGTTCTCAAAGCCTTTCGTACGCCACAAGCTACCCAATTTATCAGACGCATAAAGGGGAGTAGCCTGGGTCAATCGGTCTGTCCATCCCATTGCCGCGTTCGCACACTTACACACTCGCACTGCTATATTAGTGGGTCCCGACAGTTTTCCTCCCGCAGATTTGGAGTAAAGCGCCCTGTTATAATCTCCACCCGGTAGCTGCCACTTATCCATCTCGAACGCGGGGTTCAAAACCGGACCGTACATTCCATGATTGATCGCTCCCAGCTGGGAGGCCCAGTAGTACCGCTTGATATCCGGAAGTGCGATACCGCTGTCATACCAGGGAAGCGTCAATTTGGCGAGGGTGATACGCGGACGTTCGCCCCATATCAACTGCCTTTGCAGACTCTCCACCTCACGGAAATAACGCGCCGGAATTACATCGAACGTGTTCTGAAGCGCGTATAAAAACCGCGGCAAAGACATCATTTTGAACAGAGCTGCACGCCCCAGGGGGGACAATGGCAGTCTACACCAGGCCGCCACATCAGATTTTAACCGTTGGAGTGGAGGAAGCAGATTACGTTCATAACGGACAACGGGGTCCAGTGTAATAAAGACCCCCAAATACTTAAATTCAGTCTGTGCCACCTGTATAGGACAGCCGCGCGGTAAAGAGGGAGTGTCACCTGAAAGTACGTAAACACAGGACTTAGTCCAATTAATCACAAGGCCGGAGTTCCTCCAGAACGAGTTCAGCACATCAATCAATACTATCAAGGACTTTCGAGGTGACGAGAGATACAACAGGATGTCATCTGCATATAATGATATTCGATCCTCAAATTCTGGGGGTCCACTGAATACCCTTCATTGATGGTTCCCACAGCAGCCAAGCCGCCAGAGGTTCCAGGGCGAGGGCGAAAAGTGGGGACAACAGGCCCCCCTGTCGCGTGCCCCTCCCCAGAACAAAGGACTTGGAAACCCGGCCATTTACCACAATCTGAGGTAATGGTTCCTCGTATAGAAGTTTTACCCAGCCGATGAAACCAGAACCGAAACCAAACTTTGCAAGAGCAGCCCAGAGATATGGCCATTCCACAGTATCAAAGGCCATCGTAGCATCCAAAGAAACCAAGATGGCCGGATCACGCAGCAACGTCGCTGTCGCCAGGACGCCATGCAGGCGTCGCAGGTTCAGAGCCGTGTTGTGATGTGGAATGAAACCAGATTGATCTGGATGGATCAGGTCACCGATCACCTTTAACAAGCGGTTTGCCAATAATTTTGCTAGGATCTTGGGCTCCGCGTTAAGGAGCGATATAAGCCTATAGGATGCGCAGCGATCTCGCGGTTTCCCCTCCTTATGAATCACCACGATGGTCGCAAGTCGCTGATCACGGGGAAGGGAGCCGGTGTCTCGCGATTCCAGGAACATAGCACGAAGATGCAGCGCCATTTTGTCGGGACGCAGCGTTTAAAGCTTGATGGGGAGACCATTAGGGCCCATAGCTTTTCCCTATGAAGGTGTTTGAATCCATCATTAGTACGAATTTGATTGTGATTATCCTTTATGTTGCTATTAAGTTAGTGCTGTGCATCATCCAGCGATCATGCAAAAATAAAGATTCCCTACACCTTTACACTTGCTAGCTTCAAGGATGAGGAGGGAAGGAATCATGATGAGATTAATATGGAGATGGGGAGAGATTATATTCTATTGAGGTCTTGTAAACTTATGTATTCACTGAACACAAACTATAAATGTTTCCTTGTGTTACAAAGATTCATACAGTATTACGTTAGTCAACTATGTAGGGCCATAGTGGGCCCGGGAACAATGACGCCTCATGTTGTACACTGGCATTTTTCAATAAATGTGATTTCGTTTTCAAACCTGGCAAGGGAAGTGGGATATCAGGGAAGAATAGAGTTGGTATTTGCAGATTACAACGATCTATTCCTTTCAAGAACATCCTTTGCTTCCTTGGATGAAAGATCAGTTTCGGTTGAAACGAATTGTTGACACATAATCCCACTATATGGACTTGTATTAGGAGAAAAAGTATGTAGACAGAGCGAAATTTACATGCTTTCACAGCACTGCTCCACCGGACCATTTTCTAGCCAGAACTGTGGTTAGTTGCAATGTCAGTTGTCTATTGATATTTCACTTGGCTGCCTGCTTATTTGCATGAAAGCTGTTTGGGCTTCCCAATGTTTTTTCTTTTTAAGAGTTGCCAAGTAGTGACATGCAAAACCCCCTCTGCACAAGGTAAGAGCTATACAATGTATGGCCTGAAGTCTAGGCCCAATAAAGAGGGGGCTGGTTATAGCAGGTTGGGTTGGGTGGCACAATAATGAGATAAGTTAAGCCCTTGTGAGTCTTGGTTCGCCGAATTCCCACGGCACCTCACATCCTGTTATGTTCTGCCTTTTGCATAAAGATGCACTGGAGACTTTGGGTTGGGTCACCATTGCCAGAGAGCGGAGATGGCCTGGTGAACTGGATGTCTATTTTTATTGCCAGCAATAGCATTTCAATAGCACCAAAGGTAAGTTCTGGAGACAAACATAGGTTTGCTCAAACAGGCCCTGTGTGAGTCCCTACTATTTGATGTAGAAATGGCCCTGTAGGTGTTAACTTCGGCAAATGGCACAAGTCCTAGTCAGCAGGTGTATGGGGAAACCTCCCTAAAAATCTGGACCAATACAGTGTGCACAGATTGAAATAAAAACGTCAACAACACCAAAAGTGTGTGTGTGTGTGGGGGGGGGGGGGGGGCTTGAACATTACCTCAAAACATAAAAGTTACTTGTTGAACAAGATGCAGAACTCTCAGCAAGACAATATCTCAATTACAGGATGTCAGATTGGTCAGTTACTGTACAATCCATGCAAAGCAATTGTTTACCTATCTTATTGTGAGGTTTTGTAGCAATATCCTCCCAGGCATTTGTTTCAAGGTTATAGGCATGGATCTGTAGATAAAAAGACAAAACTTCAGAATGACAAAGGCAGTGGTGAAGCTCAGCATCATAAAACACTAAATTAAATGTTAATCCCGCTAAATATGCAGATTTTAGTTTGCAATGATAGCATTATATATTTTTTCACATTATTATTGTGGATTTAAATTAGCACTCTGAGAAAGCTTCAGATCTGCAAGGATGTCTTAGCATTAACATCATACATAGAGAGGCTACTTTAGTATACCAGAAGTATTATTTGAGAGAGGGGAAAGGTCTTAAAGTCTAATCATGGTAATAAATCTAATTGGCTAGGTATCAAAACCTCAGACATTTCCAGGCTGTGCTATATAAATCCACCTTACCCAGTCTTGGATTCTTTTACGGAGATGTACATGATCAAGTGCAACTAACTGTACTGGAGGTAGAAAGACTAAGTATGTAGTTTAAACAGCACTTGTACTTAACATGCATTTGATCTTCTAGAGTGCTATACTTCTTTAACCCCATAGCTGCTATTAAACATTCCTCCCCAGTGCTGCGCTGTCCATTAGAACTAGTGCTGAATGGACGTTCAATGGTCGTGCGCAGCACTGGGGAGGTAGTGCTGCCGTCGGCCAATGCACCGAGGCAGCACTTAAGGGGTTAAAGAAAATATCTACTAGTCAACAGAAGGAAACCATCTTTGATAGTCTGGGAGGCATAGTGTTGTGATTGACTGAAATAGTATGTGCCTGAAGCTTGACAGATTCTCACAGTTAATAATCTTTCAATACTATTTCTTCTGTGCTAGGGGTTGGATCAAACTGCTACCACCACATTGCTCAAGTTGTGTTACATGCACAAGTGAACCTCTGCCAAAATTGGGATTCAGACAGCAGTCCCTCCTCTCATTGTTGCTCAACCCCTTGCTATTATCACAGCTGCAATTAAGGAGAAAACGAAACAGCTTGTTGGCGATGACAGCCCCTCATCAGCAGAGTCATCTCATTTGGAATTACCATGCAAGACTCGGCCCGAGCTCAGGTCTCTTCACTGATGACCTCCAGAAGTAGCTATAGGGTGGGGAGGATGGAGAGGTTAGGAGTCCTTTCCACAGCAATTGTAGAAAGTTTTTCTTTCTTCGAGGATTATCAACTAGATTAGAGTTAAACAAGGGTGCAGTGACAGGAGTGGCTAGGGGGATATATCCACCTACTTACCACAGCCACCTCTGCTCGCTCTCCTTCCCCTGCTCTTGCCGGCTCCCCTGGTGCTGCCACTCACTCCCTCCCTCTCCTCGGGCTGCAGCTGCATCCTCCCCTCTACTGCTTGTTGTGATCTTTTCTGCCCTGCAGTCTGTGCGGTGCTGCAGATCCCCTCCTACTGTCCTTTCTGCCTCTCCCTTTACTGTGTTTTAAGGTTTCCTTACTATAAACCTTTCTCGCACCCCTGAGCTCACTGCTCTTCCCCCATCGTCGTCCTTTGCACCTCTCAGTATTGGTCCTGCTAGTGGTTTTCCTTTCGCTGTTTTGTCATCTGAGCTGTCTGCACCCATCACTATACTTCTATTGCAGTCTCTGTCTTCTGTGCTGTAGCTTCATTAACTCTCCTTTTTAGTCCCTGCTGCTTCCACTCCAGCTGTTTCTCCTTTCTCGGACATTATCCTCTTCTCTGACTACACCATATCTTTTTGACTCCCGGTCTATCTTGTTTGCCGTCCCTGCCCTTACCAACTTTCTTTCTCCCAGTGACACAGGTAATGATGCACAAACTATGGGAATTGTTTCAGAAAACTCACAGCTGAGCGGGTCACACGACCACATACCACTAGTTGGTAATGCTCTCCTTCAAGCCAAGACCGAGTGTATCGTGTGATCTTTAAACGCTAGGGCTTCCCGTGCCGAGACACAGCGGTTGAAAAAGCCTACGTAGAAAACATTGCCGGGCTTAGAGTTGGACAGTAATTTAGAAACCACCCAAAATCATACTTGATGATATTAGCACTTCGATGCAGTCTTGTAGTGTGATGGAGGGAACTCAACCAGTTACCATGCTTGTGGCAGATTTAACACTGGCATCAGGTGATTTTATACTGCGAATGTTCTCTAAACCAGCCACTAGCCATTGGAAATCGTTGAACATGAAAGCAGAGCCTGGCTTCTTGTAGCCCAGTTACCAACTGTGACCTTTATCTGCTCCAACAGATACACCGTGTGAGTGAGAGCACATGGCCGTTAAGGTTATTAGGGAGATTTCGAATGGAATCTTAAAGCACAAGGGTACCTTCTAAACACGGCAAGTGTACTATAAAATGCACACTAAGACCACCAGGAGAGCAGACTTTGTAAAACCGGTGTGGTGCACATCTCTGCCAGCCTCGTCTCCAAGAAACGTCTCGATGTTCAACAAAGAAACTCGGAAAACGTGGTCCCGAACAAAATCCAATACAGGAATATCATGCAGCTAATTTCATAGAAACAAACGGCATTGACAACATTTACAACTAAATAGGATTAAAGTTGATCTATCACAAACACTTTTTGTAAACCGTTTTGATATGTAGGGGTCTAAGGTCGGTGCATTTGCATTGGCTGTCAAACGGTACACCGAGAACCCGATGTCAAATTACACGTTAGTTGATTGTTACCATTTAATTTCTTAGCCCCACCCTTTACTTAGACAGCCATCTGGCATGCTGCATTTTGCAATTTGTTTGAAAGGCCTGTTACCAGATCGCTGGGCAACTTGATTTGTTCCATTAGTACACCTTCATATGATTTTGCGTGCAAGTTTCCACCAACAGTAAATCATATCAAAATGCTTTGGTCGCACATCAATTGATATTCGAATTTTTTTAAAAACACACAAGTGTACATCGAATTCAGTTTACTTAAACAATCTTGTAAATCAAAGACCATAGGACTACCGTTTATTCCGAAAATTACACATCACCTCAGTGCATTTCTTTGTGCATAAATTCGCAAAATGCCTGCAACATGGTTCAAGTCGCCACTTGATGAACCAGGTTCCCGCTTTGGCTGGCACCCTTTGCTGCCTTCCATGTACCCTCCACACCCACCTGCTCAAAGGGCAGACTTCTTTAGGACTGAACGGTTAGGGTCACACTGCTGTAACATGAAATGTGACCGGTTGCTCGGTCTACTTTCTGATGTTTGTAAACTCTCAGCTTGTGTGCTGCATGGCTAAATACTTATATGGTCCCAAAAGGAGAGAATTTGGCTATGACCATGCTTGTTTTTAAAGGGAAGTCAATGAAGAGAATATATGAAACGATGAGACGAGAAGAAGCTGCAAACACGGTGGGGCATGACTTACTAAGGGAAAGACAAAGCATCTTTAGTAGAAAAGGAACACATTCAAAAACACTTCAGTAGCAGGCCTGGCAAAATTCTCTGTTGCACAACAGACAGGTAGAAGAATTCAAACATAAGTCTACAGGAAACTTATTTTTACCTTATCCAAGGAATACGCCATCCAAGCTGTACCACCTCCTAGAACATATATTCGGTGACCATCGTGCGCAATTTCATGCCTATATCTGAAAGTACAAAGTAACTGTTTCAGCCAAGCAGCACCACAGGGGTTCCAATCTTTAGAGACTGCTCGTCTATTACAACTAGAATGCTTATCTTTATATACCAAAATCCAGCAGTAAGTCATAAAACAAACATCTTTGGTGCCTTGTTAAGCAAGCATTGTATTTTTGTGTGCATTATATGGCAAGCGGACCAGTGCATTAAGCCTTTAAGTAAGGGGTTAACAGACATGGGCCTCAGGTGGACTCCTTGTAACCTCTACATAGAGCACTAAGCTACACACACACCTATCTTCCCTCAAGACAATTTCCCGTCTGGGCTTTTCTCTTGAGCTTTTTAGAGGCCTGTGATCACGCTGGAATCTTTGAGATAACTCGAATTTCTCAGGTAATTATGGCACAGACCCATCTATTATGAAAAATATGCCATTTACCCACTAGTAAAGAAAACATCTACCATACACAACACATACTTTCCTTCCAATATATTAGCCAATTTCCTTGGTATTAGCCCCAGAAAAATTTACCATGGAAAAAGGTGATCTTTAAACCCCCCGCCAAAAAGGAGGGAAAGTAAAAATCACAAACAACCAGGTCTTAATAAAAAACTGTTCACTCAAAGTGTTTTATCAACACACTTCTATTACAAGTGGTCAAATGAGTCATAGCTGGATATTTAAGTTACTCTAGGGTGCCTGTCTGTGGCAGTTCACAGCATACGTTTTGTAAAACTTTTGGGACGGAGTTTGTGGGATAAGGAGACAGTACAATCAACAGGTTAATTTAGTACACAACCACAGTTCTATACCATCCTACAGTAACATCTTGTACATACCTCTCAACAGGCAGATCAGTGTTTGGGTTGTTTGGTTTCAGTTGAATCCATTCCCTGGTATGAAGATCTAGCCTGTGCAAATCTGTACTGTATGTATAACCAGTCGTTCCACCAAATACATACAGAAAGCCATCAATAATTGCCATTGCCTGGAAAAAAAAAATATTCATGAATATATCTCCCAACTATAACATGTATTGATACCGTGAAAAAGAACATCTTTCAGAAATAAGAGACCTGTGGAAGACTGGTGAAGTGGAGAAGGCGAATTTTAAAAAAGGGTAGAGAAATATTTTAAAAAAGGGAAGAGAAATTGACTGCTTCAGTAGACTTTCAACTAAGGTACACAGTTGCTGATTCAGCAAGTTTAGGAGACAATAAATACGCTTATATTTCACTTATGTGAAGCTTGCAACACAATACGACATTCATTCATCAGAACCCAGTACACCACATTCTCTGAAAAATTCAGGATATAATACAGTCCATTCCACAGAATGAAAAAAGGCTATTAGTACGTGTAAAATGTCTTGCACAACAATGACTAGTAAAAACAGAAGCACTAATGCAGCACCACCACAACTTACAAGCCAATAGTCTATATGAATTGCGGGAATGATACTATCCACCCCACTAACATTTTACAGTTGCAGAGCATTTACCCAGAAGTAAAAGTGAAACTGGCAGACAAAAAGGGGCGCAAGGCATTAGCAAATTACGATGTTGGTTCAATTAGCTAAGTGTGCACCTATGCCTCATGCTCAGCTAATGACGAGGCATTTGACACTGTGGATCATGCTCACCTATGGACCTTGTAATCTAGCCTAAAGGTGGAAATAGCTCAAGCCTGGCACAATGTTAACAGTTCAAGAATGGAAACAAGAAAAAAATGATCTTGTCAAATCCATATAGGCATCAATGGATTTATGTAAAGTGATAACCTTTGAGTAGTGCGGTTCCAAAAGAAACAAGTGGATTAAAAAAATGTTTTTTTTTTAAAGGAAGTCACAAGTCAGCTTCTGGGGTGCATGTGTTTTAGGACATGGAATCAGTATCCAGCGTGAAAGCTGCATTTCTACCTCACAGAACTTCTACCTCTTGCTTCTGAGGTATTATGTAACCCAGTACTATCACTCAGATGGTGGATGCAATAATGTTTACACACCATTCTAGGTATTATAACCTAGGGTCTAACAGCACTTACCTGTCCATAAATGCGATTTGGCTTCTTCCCTCGACAGCTCAGGAGTGCCCAACGTTTGTATTTCACATTGCAGACATGAACATCATTGCCATTGCTCTCGCCAAATGGAATTCCAGTACCACCAAACACCACAAGATTGTGGCCATGTAGCTCAACTAGGGGACGAGGAGAAGAACTTATTGGGCACAATTCTGGCACCAAGTCAACAGCAAAGCAAAACAGGGTGTGGCTCCAAATTTTAAATAGTGGCGTTTCACCTATTCCAACGCGTCACATTTAAATACTAAAGTAAGGTTCTTTATCTGTAGCACTGATTCTCCAATTAATCTTATAAACTATTTTAACATTGTCTAGCGAGTACCCCAGTGACAATACTTTACAACAACAAAAAAACAATTGCAATAAAAAAAACTTATGTAGTAGTAAAAGAAGCTTAATCAGATCGGAAAAGTGTCTCAACCCTCTATACCCTCGAGAAAAAAAAAAAATACCTGCTGGGCATTATGTTCATAGTGTGCTACAACCCATGTTTTTCTAACCCCAAATGCACTGCCCATGACCTAGTTAGTTCCTTGTAAAAAGTGTTTGCCCCAGCTCACATGACCCAAATCATCTTCTTAGAACCTCATAATAATGGTTGACTAAGGAAAACATTGTTGCTGTTGCCCAATTAGATTTCTTCTGGTAAATAAAGCAGCAGAGTCTATTCATGAATCATAGGACAGCCAAAAGGAATAAAAAGATCTTAGTAAATTAGAGGAAAATTATGGTTTGCAAATCTAAAGACCCAGATACTACAAAACTGCCATTTTCTTTTTCAATGTTTTCAAAAATGTAAACTTTGTCACACTTAAGGAAAGTTTCGAAGCAAGACTGGGGTAAACTCAATCAGTGGATTTTGCCAGTGGATTTTGCCATGCAAATGCAAAAGCAAGAGCAGATTTGTCTCTTGGGGTTTAAATGGCTAATTCAAGTTTTTGGGGCCTAAACCCCTAGCCAATCAGACCAGAAACTGAAGGATCAGTCTTCAGTGGATTCAAGGCGCTCTGGAAAGGGGTTACAGCTGCTAACTACTTCAAAAATTGCTTTTTAAAAATGTAAAGCGCCACTTAATGTTAATTACCGTTTTGTCATGGTTTGCTTTGATCTCTCTTTCGGCCTAGTTGCTACTACATCTTTATATCTATCTTATTATATGCAACATTGTGGCAGTTGTCCTCAACGTTCTGATAGTTTACAATATTAAATAAGGCCTACACTAGAACTTTTCTGTTTGCTCTACAAGGATAGTCTGTACGAATTTAAGGATGATTTTCATCCTTTAGAAAGGGTGTTGTGTGATCCCCATCATGGAATCTTCATTACTATTCATAACAAACCTGGGAATAAATAGCAAGATTGCCACTAGACCACCTTCACTGCCAAGGATGGAAACGAGTGTAACTGTACAAGATGGCACAAAGTAACAATATATGGTTATGAGTCTGACCATGTTTGGCAACATTTTGTGCAAAACTGCACTGGCTTTCGACTCTGGGGGGGAAAGGAAAAGGATTTCTTCTTACTCCCCTAAAAAAAAAAAAAAAAAAAAAACCCTATACAACAATAAAGCACATTCATCATCGAGATTTAGGTTATTGTCCTATTTGCGCAGATTCTTGTGAAAATGGACATGGGGGTGCTCTGATCATTTAGGGCACGGCCAACAAGCCTCCAGTATTCAAAAACAAGCATTTGCAATGCAATAGGTCTCGCATTAGGAAAATTTGAGCTATTGGTCTTGTAAATGACAATTTTTTTGTTTATGTGTTGGTTTTGAAAATAGCTAAATTAATAGCCTTGTCATTTACAATGCCATTACTTAGAACTTTCGAAAATGTGACACCTATAGCATTTGTAATGCAACATGTTTTGTATTTACGTGACTTAGATGTATTGATATTACAAATAACATTGGCTTTTAATTTTTTTAAATAATTAATACTTAAATAAAAGTGATTGTAATTTATAATGGCAATAGCTTAAACTTTTGTAAATAACTTTTGTGAAGATTATGTTTATTGTGTCGAAAATCCAAGAACAGAAGTGAAATATTAACATCTTTTTGTGACATTTGTAATAAAGCTTGAAGCATTGAGAGAACATATTAGAACAAGTTGTTGAATGGTGGCGCCGAGTGATGCTGGGGGGGCGCCGAGTGATGCTGGGGGGGCGCCGAGTGATGCTGGGGGGGCGCAGAGTGATGCTGGGGGGGCGCCGAGTGATGCCGGGGGGGCGCCGAGTGATGCCGGGGGGGCGCCGAGTGATGCCGGGGTGGCGCCGAGTGATGCCGGGGTGGCGCCGAGTGGTGCCGGGGTGGCGCCGAGTGGTGCCGGGGTGGCGCCGAGTGGTGCCGGGGTGGCGCCGAGTGGTGCCGAGTGATAATGTGGTGGTGCAGAGTGTGAGAAGTTGGCCTGGTATATGATGCTCACTAGTTCTGGTTATCACATTGTACCATGCCAAGCAACCCTTATGATGATTGGTTGTAAGTCAACCTTATAGACCAGCTATCCTAGAGGTAGCGTGGCCAAAGCAGTCTTAGGCTAAACTCTGTAAAGGCATGTGAAGCAAGCTGTTTTACCATACACAATCCCCTTGAATGCCAAATGAAAGGACACCACACAGATCTATTTTGAAAATATATATATGTATTTACTACAAATATCCCCTATACTCTTTATGAGCAAAGAAGCAAATGTGTTAAAACAAAAACAGTTTAAATACACAAAAGTTGCACAATATGGATGAGCCCTAGGGGCCACCTAAACCATATACTAAAATAGTGGTATAAGAACCACCTGGCTGAAAGGAAGTAGGCCTAGGGCCTTGGGAATCGCTGGAGCTTTTTGAGACTAACAGTGAAGAAATCGGGAAAGGCCCGCGGGACTAGGGTGCAGCGCTTAAAGTGCACGCATACACCAATGCAATGTCAATGGTGCGTAAAAGTTGCAAAGTTAGTGTTTAAGGAACCTTCAGAGTGACCTATCAGGATAAAACTTAAGACCTAGACACTAGAGGTGTATACCAGTGTAGGAACACCGGCGTTGCCGAGTTACCTCACCCACAAGAAGCGGGTGCACAGGTGCGAAGTAGTGTCTGGTTTCGTCACGCAGGTCGATGGTGCCTGAAGATGCTGCAGGCGGGTCGTCGAGGAGAGTTCCGGTGGATTCAAGGGTGGATCTGAAGTGGTGAAGACCTGAAAGCAGAGGGGACAATGTTCAAAGTCACTAGCCAGTGACTACCGTGGAACCAGGATGGAACCAGGCGATGTCGGGTGCAAACAGGCGATGAGGTGTAGCTTGTCTCTGCAGCCACGTGGACACGGAGAGGTCGAGGACGTCCAGGAGTCTATCACGAGCTGTCCCATGAAGGCTCTAGCTGATGGCGGTGTTGGCAACTTGATTGGAGCAAACAGGCCTTGGCTAGTGCAAGCCACGCAGGAAGTGAAGAAAGCTCATCACTCGGACCAGCAAGGTCAGAGCGGGTGCTCCTTTTTACAGGAGCGAGGGCAAGTCTGGAGCAACCAGACCCGTAGTGTTGATTTCGGATTTCGTCGCCAAGATGGCCGCTAGCCACGTGGCAAGTGACCGGGATGGCGCATCGAGTGGCAAGATGCAAAAGGGCCCCGCGCAGATCGTGGAGATGCTGGGGGGCTGATCTTCGGTGCAAATGCTGCTCGGTGGTGGGGCTTCTCAAACCCCAAAGCACAGAGTAGAGGGTGCCTCGGGTGCTGCGCAGTCAGCTTCTCGAGGGTCTCTCGGTGCCTCCACGGGTCTCTTCTTTGCAGGGACTGTGGATCGGGCTCTGAGATGTCTGGGAGTCTGGGTCTCGTCGGGCTCTGGGCTCGGGCAGGAGGCGGCAGCAAAGCAGACGTCGAGTTGCTGGATGGTGCCTGCGTTCACAGGGTGGCCACTCCTTGGCCACAAGGGAGATGCTCTTCAGTCTTCTGTGCAGCAGTAGGTCGAAGTCCAGTCTTCTTCTTTGTTTCAAGTTGATTTCAGGATGATCTGAGGTGCTATGGCACTGCTCCCACTCTTATTCCTAATCTGAGGGGTGGATCACCTGCTAGGTCCCTCCTCTGGGTGGGACCAGGAAGGGGGTTGGTTACACCCCCTTTCCTTTGTCTAGCTCCACGCCAGGACTGGGGCTGGAAAGCCCCAGCACCGGTTTGGACTGGCTTATGCACGGGGACACCTTGTGTGCCCCAGGCATGTCTCAATCTATTCAGCCCGGTCCTACCCAATACACAAAATCCTGTCTGGGGTGGTGCTCGCACCTCCCAAGGCAGGAAACCCTTTGTCCAAGCCTCCCTTGCTGGAAGGACTCCCAGCAGCAGGAGGTCAGACTTGTGTCTGTGGTGGCAGCATCCATTTTGTGATGCTGAGGCTCGAGTTTAACTTTAACCGGGGGTTCAGGTTATGTACATGTCGTGTCCCTCTAGAAGGGTGGAATGCTATCCCCGTCGGCAGGACTGTCGAGGGGATAGTATTCCAAATCGTATGACAGCTTACTCGACATGTTTTGATAAAGCCAAACCAAAGTTAGAATATAACCGCGAGGATTATAATGCACTTAAGAGTATATGGTAAGGCAATATCCCGGAACAGCTAAGGGAGTTGTTCCCGAGAGCTGCAGACGGGCTCAGCTCGTGCCAGAGCACCATATCACATGAAACCAAGTTAACATGTGTCCAGTTAGGGTTAGATATAGGGATACTATATCTAAGTAAGAGGTGATTACACCAACTTACCCCAGCTGAGTGATCAGCCAGTTGTGTCAAATATGGAGGCCAGGCCAGGGGTGGCACAATACATGCTGCAGCCCTTGGTAGGCCTTGGATACACCTATGCCATGGGTACCTGGAGTACACTGTTACAGGGGCCTATAAGGTGAACCAGTTCCAATTGTGTATGCACCTAAGGTACATTGAGTCCATTTTAAGGAGAGAGCAATTAGCCTGGGGCCCTGAATAGCAGGATCCCAGGTCAACTAAGTCAAAAACCAGCTAAACACCAGGCAAAAAGTTTGGGGGTAACCATAGTCATAGGTGGTGCCGAGTGCAGCTGTGGTGGTGCCGAGTGCAGCTGTGGTGGTGCCGAGTGCAGCTGTGGTGGTGCCGAGTGCAGCTGTGGTGGTGCCGAGTGCAGCTGTGGTGGTGCCGAGTGCAGCTGTGGTGGTGCCGAGTGCAGCTGTGGTGGTGCCGAGTGCAGCTGTGGTGGTGCCGAGTGCAGCTGTGGTGGTGCCGAGTGCAGCTGTGGTGGTGCCGAGTGCAGCTGTGGTGGTGCCGAGTGCAGCTGTGGTGGTGCCGAGTGCAGCTGTGGTGGTGCCGAGTGCAGCTGTGGTGGTGCCGAGTGTAGCTGTGGTGGTGCCGAGTGTAGCTGTGGTGGTGCCGAGTGTAGCTGTGGTGGTGCCGAGTGTAGCTGTGGTGGTGCCGAGTGTAGCTGTGGTGGTGCCGAGTGTAGCTGTGGTGGTGCCGAGTGTAGCTGTGGTGGTGCCGAGTGTAGCTGTGGTGGTGCCGAGTGTAGCTGTGGTGGTGCCGAGTGTAGCTGTGGTGGTGCCGAGTGTAGCTGTGGTGGTGCCGAGTGATGCTGTGGTGGTGCCGAGTGATGCTGTGGTGGTGCCGAGTGATGCTGTGGTGGTGCCGAGTGATGCTGTGGTGGTGCCGAGTGATGCTGTGGTGGTGCCGAGTGATGCTGTGGTGGTGCCGAGTGATGCTGTGGTGGTGCCGAGTGATGCTGTGGTGGTGCCGAGTGATGCTGTGGTGGTGCCGAGTGATGCTGTGGTGGTGCCGAGTGATGCTGTGGTCGTGCCGAGTGATGCTGTGGTGGTGCCGAGTGATGCTGTGGTGGTGCCGAGTGATGCTGTGGTGGTGCCGAGTGATGCTGTGGTGGTGCCGAGTGATGCTGTGGTGGTGCCGAGTGATGCTGTGGTGGTGCCGAGTGATGCTGTGGTGGTGCCGAGTAATGCTGTGGTGGTGCCGAGTAATGCTGTGGTGGTGCCGAGTAATGCTGTGGTGGTGCCGAGTAATGCTGTGGTGGTGCCGAGTAATGCTGTGGTGGTGCCGAGTAATGCTGTGGTGG
This sequence comes from Lissotriton vulgaris, assembly GCF_964263255.1. Lineage (NCBI taxonomy): Eukaryota > Metazoa > Chordata > Amphibia > Caudata > Salamandridae > Lissotriton > Lissotriton vulgaris. The sequence continues at coordinate 1,666,697,074 of NC_141685.1, read as the reverse complement.
TGCCGAGTAATGCTGTGGTGGTGCCGAGTAATGCTGTGGTGGTGCCGAGTAATGCTGTGGTGGTGCCGAGTGATGCTGTGGTGGTGCCGAGTGATGCTGTGGTGGTGCCGAGTGATGCTGTGGTGGTGCCGAGTGATGCTGTGGTGGTGCCGAGTGATGCTGTGGTGGTGCTGAGTGATGCTGTGGTGGTGCTGAGTGATGCTGTGGTGGTGCTGAGTGATGCTGTGGTGGTGCTGAGTGATGCTGTGGTGGTGCTGAGTGATGCTGTGGTGGTGCTGAGCGGTAATGGTGCATTGTAAGAACGGCCTACAACAGATTGTCTTCATTCAACCCTCCCCTACCTATTGTTCCTGAAGCTCGGAAAAGTCAGAAACTTGGGTGTATGGAAAGCCTCATTGCGAGCAAATGAGTGACGATATTGAGTACTTGGTATGTTATCACTGTACTTCAAAGATAGCAAGGAGGATTCCTATTGTACGTTTACCATAGGCAACTGTAAGAAGACACTAAAAAGCCTTGTGCTATTAATCATGATAAACAAAACCCGGCTTCACAGTAGTAAGGGGGCATGTATTTTCTCCTGCCTATGCTATCTTTGCGGCCAAGTTATTACAGGTAAGTACAATCAAGTCAGGATTCTGTGTCAGAGCTCTGAAGCTGCAGCGTGTCACTCACGAGCATCTCTTCGCATTCTGGTTCAAGTAATGTTGCATTATAAATGGATAATTCAAAAATACAAACAACGCATTGAAACACATAAATAAACTACTCATTCCTGAAACAAAAAACCATGCCTTCTAAGAAGTATTTAAAAGTAAACTAAAATGTACTAGCTTTGAAAACGATAGCTCTCGGCATTGCGGGGGCGGGGGACACATTCCTTGCAGTGTGAAGCAGGGGGCGGGGGAGCGGATGCCTTTGAAGTGAAGCTCTCGGCATTGCTGTGGCGGGTCTGATGCAATGATGAGAGACAGGCGGCTCTGAGACCAAATGGAAAGCGCGTGCACATGCCGCCTGGTTTAGCTTTCCTGGTTACAACTCTATAATCGACATCTATCACTTACGTGATAGAATAGCCGAGATCTAATAAAATGGATGGATGAAATGCTCGAATTAAACTCAGCCACTGGTAATTACTTGGGCTGCTTCAGAGTCCATTATTATTTTGCACAACATGCCACCTCAGTTTGGACCCAGCTATATATGCAAATCAGTCTTGATCCTGCTTCAATAGGAACAGGCCAGCCCAAACTGCCAGGCTCTGTACGGCCTTACCTGAACACTAGCAACCCAGGATGGAGATGGAGATTTCAACTCTCTGCTCCTCATTACATGGGCGTCATGCTTAATGTTTCAGCACGGGGCCCACTTTCATGTAAACTACACGGGCAATATAAACAATAGCGGCCACTGCTTTATTTTCACAGCAGGCGCCCACTCACATAACTCGTTTTTTAAAATGTACGTTAATTCATGGCAGCTGCTCGTTTTCTTGTAGGCTGCTCGCCCAAATCGTTTTATTTTGTTTTGTTCTTCAATCAATTGCTCCCATCCTTCCTGTACCGCTGCCACTTCTGCCCCCTTGTAGGGGACACTTTAATCGAGCACAACCACCTTGAGCTTAAAAAGTAAAAGCCCTTCTCTTGAAGGTAAAATAGAGCTGGAGGTTGGGTACCAGTGGATTGAGGGTGGATGTGGCTGTTCCCGGTGGTGCTAACAACCGCACCTCACATGGTTTGGCTCTCCTGGCCTGTTCATTTGTAAAGAAGGCATACTTAGTGTATACGGTACCTCGCACTGTGTATAGCTTTAGGCCTGGTACAATGACGCCATTTCATATTCCTAAAGTGACATCTAAGGCAAGCTGTTTGACAGTAAATACGAAGATTAGAAAACAGCGTTTTTTAAATATTTAACTCGTGTGTCACATTGGGATTCGGAAAGAAATGTGCAGCATTTCGCAACCATGATCCAGGTACAATGTTTATTTGCAGCCTGCACACATTATTTTGTGCCATTGTGCTAGTCAAAATTAACAAAGCAGTGATTTTTTTCGCAACAAATAAAATCATCCCAATTTTGTCTACGCAACAGGCCGGTCTAGTAACTTTGTATCCAACAACTTACTGTGGTTAAACAGGCCGTGCAAATACATATAATTTTAACAGTGTTCCTGAAGCTGTTTTTAACGTTTATTCTTAAAGAATAAAAAAATACATTCAAGATAGCCTCTACAGATGCGCACATTCATGAATGCCACCTAATTACACTCTCAATATCACAAATACACCACACATAAAACCACATAGCAACAATCCATATAAATACACTCCACACCATGCCACATAATTCCCATTAGCATAATTTCTCCCACAATGCCATACAGTCCAAACCACACAATTCAGTTCCACACATTTCCATTACACACCACTTAATTAGACAAACCACATCATTTTAATAAACACAATTGCACAACATATGAATCCAATCCACACCACAAAATTCCACATCATGCCACAAAGGTTAACGGCACGCCACCTAATTAAACTCCACTACATACCACAACACAAAATACTAATCCGCATATTTACACTCCATGATACTCTATCCCACTCTACATAATTCCAGTACACTGCGTACCATATAATTACTATCCACATAATTCAACAGCACACCATGCCACATATTTTCACTACACAAATTTACACTATTCCACACCACACAATTCTACAACTAAATTTCAATCCAACCCACATAATTCAACTTCATGCCACATACATCCACTCCATAAACATAACTAAAAGACATTGTCATTTACAACACCATTAGCTCCAACTTTCACAAATGCGAGACCTATTGCATTACAAATGATTGTTAATGGAAATACATCCGGAATGGAAAGCAAGAGTTTGTCTGTGCTGTATTTCCAGGGTCCTGTACATGGGGAAAGACATTTATTAATGCTGATGAAGACTATCCAAGAAGCAATGTCAAAGCAAATGGATCTCACCTATGTGAGAACTACTGGCTTTGTCAATATGTTTTAGCCATGTGGAACAGCAATGCAGCTTCTGTGCAGCATGGCTAAAAGTTAGGGGGTGGGGGTGGGGGGGGGGGGGGCAATACTACACGGTTCGTGCTGGCCATGTCATAGCACTTTTTTCTGGTGGGAGAGGCTGGGGGGGGAGAAGGAGCAAGCAATGACGGATGGGACGGGGGAAGCAACAACTGGGGGAGGGGTGCTGGACGAAGCAATGTTGGAGGTGGGTGAGAGCAAGCAACAAGAGAGGACATGGGGAAGCAATGATAGAAAGCGAGGACGGGGCAAGCAAAGATGTGCAGCGGGAGGGATGGAGACAGCATGCAAACACTAGCACTCCTACGGAATGCAAAATAATTCAAATGCAAAACTCCTATGTAGTGCTACATAAAAAAGTTATTTCCAATAAAGTGCAAACAGTGGAAGGACACTGCACAGGATAAGAAAGCAGTACTTGGGCCATGCTCCAGGAGAATAAATGATACACAAAGAGGAAGGGAATCCAGCACGTGCAGAACCAACAGTCAGAATAAGAGTGATGACAAAGCCAACTAATGGTAAGTAATATGAGGGCCCAAAAAAACGTAAAGGTACTAAAAGGTCTTGCAAAAGTGACAGTTCATGCGCCGTATCAGGCAAAACTTAAAAACAGGAAACCCCCAAATTGTACCTAGCTCATTTTGATCCCCGAAACAGTAAACATAATATGCATGTCTGTTCCAAGCCAGAAGAGGTGTTTTTTTCATCTTTTATAATCAATCAAGGCATTCATATAGCGCACTACTTACCCGGGTCTCAAGGCACTTGGGGGGGGGGGGGGGGGGGTTGCTGCTACTGCTCGAACAGCCAGGTCTTGAGCTTCTTCCTGAAGGAGAGGTGGTCTAAGGTCTGCCGAAGGTCAGGAGGGAGGGTGTTCCAGGTTTTGGCGGCCAGGTAGGAGAAGGCCCTTCCTCCTGTTGTCGCTCTTCGGATGCGGGGGACGGCGGCGAGGGCGTGGTTGGTCGATCGGAGGTTGCGTTTGGGAGCGTAGAAGTTGAGGCGGTTGTTGAGGTAGCCCGGGCCTTGGTCGTGTAGGGCTTTGTGTACGTGGGTGAGGAGACGGAAGGTGATTCTCTTGTTGACGGGGAGCCAGTGCAGGTCTCTCAGATGTCCGGAGATGTGGCTGCGTCGGGGGATGTCGAGGATGAGTCTGCCTGATGCATTCTGGATCCGCTGGAGTCTCTTCTGGAGCTTGGCGGTGGTTCCGGCATAGAGGGCGTTGCCGTCGTCCAGTCGGCTGGTGACGAGGGCCTGGGTGACCGTCTTCCTGGTCTCGGTGGGGATCCATCGGAAGATCTTCCGTAGCATGCGCAGGATGTTGAATCAGGACGCGGAGACGGCGTTGACTTGTCTGGTCATGGAGAGGGAGGAGTCCAAGATGAAGCCCAGGTTGCGTGCGTGGTCTGTCGGTTTGGGTGCGGTGCCCAGGGCGGGGGGCCACCAGGAGTCGTCCCAGGCGGAGGGCGAGGAGCCCAGGATGAGGACTTCCGTCTTGTCTGAGTTCAGTTTCAGGCGGCTGGTCGTCATCCACTCGGCTACATCTTTCATTCCTTCGTGGAGGTTGGTTCTGGCGGCGGCGGGGTCGTTGGTCAGGGAGAGGATCAGCTGGGTGTCGTCGGCGTAAGATGATATTGAGGTTGTGTTGGCGTGCGATGGCCGCAAGGGGGCTCATGTAGACGTTGAAGAGGGTGGGGCTGAGCGAGGAGCCCTGAGGAACGCCGCAGATGACTTCCGTGGCTGCAGATCTGAACGGTGGTAGGCGGACTCTGTGTCCTTCCAGCGAGGAAGGAGATGATCCACTCCAGTGCCTTCTCTTGGATGCCGATGTTGCTGAGGCGCTGCACTAGGGTGCGGTGGCAGACTGTGTCGAACGCCGCGGAGAGGTCTAGGAAGATAAGGGCCGCTGTTTCTTTTTTTTTTTTTTTTTTTTTATTGCAGAATTGGAAACAAGACTTCAGAATAGGCCAATCAGTACACTCTTAGCATCCCAACCATAACAATGACAGATGTGTCGTACACAGCCATTTAGCCCACATCCCGGAGGCTGGGCGGCGTGCCAGGCCTATCCGTCTCAGGAAGATGCTTCCGTGTACTCCCTTCCCAGGTATTCGATCAGCTTCACCTTTTAGTATCTGCTTTTACCCCCCTAAAATACCCTTCCCCATGCACCAACCAGCGAACTGCACTTGACCCAACCAACACAATATCATCCATAGCATGCCAAAGTCCTCCTTCCGGATCCCCCCCAGTATGGTTGCCAGAGTGCCTGCCTTCACTCCCGGGGGCCCCCCGCTCCCCGGGACAGTCCTAAGTTCCATCCTCTGATTCCGATCCGTGCCGCTATGTCGAGCTACCTCCCACAAAACGCCCCCCCCCCCCAAACTACTACTGCTACTGCTGCTGCTAATGCGGGCATTCCAAAGCCATACTATCTCTGGGGCACGTCACACATCAGGAGTCGTTCGCAATCACTAATAGTACACAGAGTCCTCACGGACTATGACTCCTCCTCCTCACCCTCCACCATATAATCACGCAACGCCTGCACCACCACCTCCCAAGCTCTCGCCATTTCCAAACAGCTCTCCTTGCCAAGTCTAGTAGCCTGCCGCATTCTAATAGTGCTTTCACAGCCTGCCCACTTCAACAGCTCATTCATCCATCTCCTCACCGATGGGCCTTCTCTAGATTTCCAGTGCCAAGTTCTCTCTTTGTGCCAACATGAGTCCCAAATCCATGAACTTACTTGTAATTCGTTTTTTTAGTATGGGGGAACCAGAGCAGGAGACACGCCGCCATATCAAATTCCACCTCCCTATCAGTCACCGCATTCAAAAGTTCCCCCACCTCCGGCCAATACGACCCCAGTTTCGGGCATCCCCACAACAGGTGATCCAGCTCAACCTCGGGCGCCAAGCACCGTGGGCACACCGCGTCAAGCACTTGGAATTAACGCTTTATCCTTTCCGGGGTTAAGTACGCCCTGTGTATTATAAAGAAATGCACCTGCTGAAACCGCGCGTTTCTCGTACCCTTCCACGTCCGCCCCAGGACCTGGCTCCAGACCGTATCTGGTATGGGCTTGCCTATGCTATCCTCTCATCGTGACTTCAAAGCCAGCATTGGTGCTAGCCCCTCGGTCAACATTCTCGCGTGGAGGCATGTTACCGCCTTAACCGTGCCCGCGGCCATCACCACGTATTGGCATGCCATGGTCACTTCCGGCTCAGCAAGCCCTACCCCCCCAATGCTTTTGCATCGCCGCTACCACAGCCGCGTGCAATAGAAAAGTACCGTCTGGCAAGCCAAACTGCTCCTGCAATACTCGATAGGGGACCAGCGCACCATCAATGTATAAATCCCCCACCATCTGGAGACCCAACTCCTCCCATTCCAGGAGTCTGGACCAATCGCCCCCATGCGGCAGTGCTGTCAACATCCCCAGCGGTATCTCCGGTGCATACGGCCGGGTTTTCCCCGCTCTTTTCAGGCTCCTTTGCCAACACATTTTAAGCGTGCCTTCCTCCACCGTGAGATCCCTCGAGTCCAATTTCTGTTGCATGACTATATAAGATAGGATGCACTTTAGGATACCGGAATCACGCTCACTCTCAGGACCCCTAAACTCTCTGGCCACTTTCTGCGTTAGAATCTGCAGTTGCGCCGCCAGGTAGTATAGTTCAAAATCGGGGACTGCCATCCCCCTTCATTATTAGGTCTCATTTGGGTTTCCAACGCCACCCTCCCCCTACCATGGCCCCAAAGGAAGCCAGTCACTAGCATCTTCAGTTCCTTAAAGACCCGCTGTGGGATCCACACCGGCAGAGTTCGAAAATAATAAAGCAGCCGCGGAAGCGCCACCATCTTCAACAGTGCCACTCGGCCCAATACCGACAGAGGAAGAGAGGCCCAAAATGCCATGCTGCCCCTCAGGGCACGAATGCAACGCCCTACGTTCCCCTCCAAGAGGTCCGCCGCCGTGTGATAAATGCGCACCCCCAGGTAGGTGAAGCCCGAAGGCTCCCACATGACCTCCCTCGCTAGTGGGGGGCAGGGCGTGCCCGCCCGCAATGGGAATATATAGGTCTTATTCCAATTCACCTTAAGGCCAGACAACCGACCGAATCCAACCAGCATATCTACCGCTCCCTCCAGGGACTGTTCGGCATCTGCTAAGTACAGCAGCAAGTCATCAGCATACAAAGAGATATAATGTGACTCCGGCCCCTGCGCAATCCCACTGTACATGGCGCCCAACCTCGCCTGTGCCGCTAGCGGCTCCATCGCCAATGCGAACAGCAGGGGGGACAACGAGCAGCCCTGTCGCGTCCCTCTGCAAACAGGATAGGCCGAAGATACCAGCGGCCCCAGGCGCACCCTCGCCCTAGCTGACATGTAAAGCACCCTTGTCCACCTCCGGAATCCTTCCCCGATTCCGAATTTCAGCAGCACCTCATCCAGATACTTCCACTCGAGGCTATCGAAAGCTTTTTCAACATCAACTGCCAACACCACTGAGTCAGGAGCTGACGTCCCGGCACCATCCAAAATTCGAACCAGCTGTCGAATATTCATGGAGGTGTTCCTAGTCGGGATAAACCCCGCTTGGTCTCTATGCACCAGTGTGGTCATGTGCGGCAGTAACCTGGTGGCCAGAATGCGACTCAAGATCTTATAATCCACCGTCAGCATCGATAAGGGTCGGTAGGACGTCACACTCAGCGCATCCCTACCTGGCTTCAACAGTGGTACTACTAGTGCCTCCCTCATTGACTCAGGCAGGTAACCCAATTGCTTGGCCTCCGAATACACCACCAGCAGTTTTGGCGCTAGGGTGTCAACAAATTTGGCGTAGAATTCTATCGGTAAGCCGTCTACCCCTGGGGTTTTATTTCGAGCCATCTGTTTAATCGCTACTCTCACCTCCGCTAGCGTTATGGGACCCCCCAGTTCCTTAGCATCCTCGCTGTCCAGCACCGGCATCGAGGCCAGGTGGCCACCTATCTCAGCCTCCTCCGCCTCCAGTTGGCATTTATAGAGTCCCGTGTAATAGGATTGAAAGCACGCCATCACCGCTGTTTGCGAGTAGACTACCTCCCCCCCCCTCCGTTCTTATACTCATGATCGGGCACCCCCTAGGCTCCGGATCTGCAAGCTTGGCAAGGAGTGCGCCCACTTTATCTCGCTCCTCATGCACCTTGATGTTATATAACTTGTAGTCATAGCACCTCAGCCGTTCAGTCTGTCGCCACCGCCTCCTTAGCCTCCACCAGTCTCTCCTGTAAATCTGGCCGTTCCGGCCTCTGCTGTTACAAGCCCCTCAACACCCTTTCACCAGATCATTCAGGACAGCCGTCCGCGCATTTGAGAATCTACCCATACACACGCCTCTCACCACCACTTTCATCGCGTCCCACTCTACCGATCGTGACGAGGCAGAACCCGCATTCTCCGCAAAGTAGCAGTCAATTCCCTGTTGAACCGTGTCACTGAACACCAGATCCTCCAACGTTTCAGGCCTCAGCCGCCACGATGGGACTGCCGACCTAGCCTGTTGCCACTGTATTGACACCAATAAGGGATTATGATCTGAGATGGTTCTGGTCAAGTATTCAGTGTGAGTCACCACCGTCGCCAAAGTGCCACTACACAGCACTGCGTCTAGTCTAACATGCAGTTTGTGTATTGTAGAAAAGTAGGAGTAATCCCTCACCTCAGGATTCTGCTCCCGCCACACATCAAGCAATCCCCACTTTTCCTGCCATTCTTTCCTGTGAGCTGCCAGCCTGCGCACTGGGGAGTCTACTAGAGGCGGGTGTGATCTATCCAGTGCTACATCAGTGATTGAATTAAAGTCGCCCCCTAATAAGTTAAGCTATCAAAAAAGCGGGCCTGATCGGAATTGGGGGCATACACAAAACCACCTCCCTGCCATAAAGTCGCCACTCAACCGCTACATATCTACCCTCGGGATCAACCCGCTGCGCCGTGACTTGGAACGGTGTCCCCGCTCTTACCCATGTTAGGGCCCCTCTGGCAAATGCCGAATAGGTTGTGCCAAACACCTGTCCCCGCCACCTCCTTTGTAAGGCTCCACATTCTTTCTTAGATAAATGAGTCTCCTGAAGCATTGCTATCTGCACTCCCCGCCTTACCAAGTATGCATGCACTTTATGGCGTTTCACCATTGTTTGAAGTCCGCGGACATTCCATGTAATACATTTCACATTAGGTAACGACCCCATTATAGACATTCCTGTACAACATCAGCATCAAACAGTTGTACCCCGCATTGCAGCAGTTGTGTCTCCCTTCCCGATCCCCCCACAAAACACCCCAAACCCCACTCCCCAGGACAGGACCTAATAACCCAGCTTCAGCCCCGTTCCAAACCATCAAAACCACACACTTATACTAATCTGTGGTCGTCACCACAGAAGGCCTTAAGGGCCACAAGAGGGTGATAGATCACCGATCCAGGGTAGGCAGAGCTCCCACCCCGCGCCCTCTGTCCCATGCTGCCTCCGCAGCCCCATACCTGATAGCACCAAAAGTCCGGAGAGTCTGTCCCAACAGGTACCCCAGGGCTACTGGGTTCACCAAAACGTTACTCATTAAACAGTCCATCTGAAGTCTGTGGGGTGACCACTGGTCCCTTCATACTACCAGTTTCCGATTCATCGCCTCCAGATTTCTCACCTTCCTCCTCCGAGGCCGACCCCTCCGACGTCCTTTCCAGCTGCGATCCTGTAATGCTTGCCGTCGCAGCCACTGCCCCTTTCTTGCCATCCGCTATCTGGGCGTCTCGCATGGCCCGCTGGAGTTTATTCCGCGAGCGAATGCGCTGCGATTTCCTAATCCGGATCGGTTTTGGCCTTTCCCTTCCGCTTTTATGCGTGCGGTCAGTTCCAGCACGGTACAGTTCCAGCCACGACCAAGCTTCGTCCGGTGTCTGGAAGAAGTGTGTCCTGTCATCGAGGATAACCCTTAGCTTGGAGGGGAAGAATAAGGAGTATTGAATCCCCTCGTCCCTCAGTTCTTTTTTGACTGCTAGGAAGGACGCTCTGTTTTTCTGTACCTCCTGCGTATAGTCCAGAAAAATCGTGACATTGCTATTGTCCACTTGGAAAGGGCCCTGGGACCGTGCTCTTTGTATCAACAGGTCGCGATCCTTGTAGTGCAGCAATTTCACCACCATCGGTCGGGGTGTTCGGCCCTCCAAGGGTGGCCTAGCCGGAACCCTATGCGCTCTTTACAGGGAGAAGAAAGGAGAAAGCCCCTCCGGCGCCACGACCGTTTTAAACCAGTCCTCCATGTATGCCACCGCATCATCCTTCTCAATCTTCTCCGGAAGGCCCACCACCCTCACGTTATTCCTCCTGTTATGACTTTCCGCATCCTCCGCCCGTCGTTCCAGAGTCGCCAAACGACCAAGAATATCTGTCAGTTTGTGTTCCGCTGTCACCACAGCAGGTTTCAGGTCCAGGAGTAATTGGTCATGTTCCTTCACTCTATCCGAGAGCTTGGCATGGTCTGCTCTCAGTAGGCCCAGCCCCGTCGCAACCTGCGCTATATCGTGATGCAGTGTTTCCTTCGTCGCAGTAATCGCTTCCAGGATAGCATCGAGGCGTAGGTTCAACCTCTGTTCCGGCGTGGAATCCTCCCGTGGGGTCCGGGTATCGCCAGTCTGGACCACCGCGGTCGCGCCATCTTGTTCCTGGGGTGTGTTCAAGACCCCGCCAGTAGCTGCCATCTTGGCCACGGTAGAAGCTCCCCCTAGGCCACCGCCAATAGTCTCGCTAACCCCAGCATCCTTGCACAGTCCCACCAACTACTGCCACCATCCGGGGAATACAACTTCTGAGGAGGTGCCGCACTCACCGCCGTCCGGGGAACGATGTCCTCGACCCCCTCGGTCGGCGCCTAAGATGCCACCAGGCGCGCCTCCGCTCCCCTCGCTCTACACGACAGCCACCAGCGCACCAGCTTCAGGCGCCCATCGTCTCCGAGCCTCCTCGGACCTTCACTCCGCCATCTTGTCTGTTTTCCCCGGCTCCTCCGGGATCCAGGATTCAGTCGCTACTCGTCCCCCGAGGTCCCGCCAGCGACCAGACTCTCTGCACCTGGTAACAGTCACCACAGGTGGTGAATCCGTGCCCCCAAAGGCATTGTAGGCGGCTGTGACAGGATAAATGTCGGGACTCGGCGCGGAGCTGGACGCTCACACGGCCATCCCGGTCGGCGCTTAAACCACTCCCCCATGAGGGCCGCTGTTTCACCGTTGTCCAGCAGGGCTCGGATGTCATCGGTGGCGGCGATGAGGGCGGTCTCGGTGCTGTGGTTGGCTCGGAAGCCAGACTGTGAGGGGGGGTCGAGGGATCCATTCGTCTCGAGGAAGGCGGCCAGCTGCTTGTTGATGGTCTTCGATGACTTTGGCTGGGAACGGGAGGAGCGAGATGGGGCGGTAATTCTTGAGTTTGGTGGGGTCCGCTGTTGGTTTCTTAAGTAGGGCCCTGAGTTCAGCGTGCTTCCAGCTCTCAGAGAAGGTGGCGGTGTCGAAGGAGGTGTTGATGATGTCCCGCAGGTGGGGTGCGATGACAGCGTTGGCCTTGTTGAAGACGTGGTGAGGGCAGGGGTCGGTCGGGGATCCGGAGTGGATCGAGTTCATCGTGCGGATGGTATCTTCTGTGTTGATCCGGGTCATTGAGGGTGGTGGTGGGGGGCGTTGGTGCGGTCGTGGGGAGCGTTGTTTGTGGGCCGAAGCTGTTGTGTATGTCAGCGATCTTGTTGTGGAAGTAGGAGGCGAGGGAGTTGCAGAGGTCTTGCGACGGGGTGATGTCGTTTCCGGGGTTGGGGTTGGAAAGCTCTTTCACGATGTTGAAGAGTTCCTTGCAGTTGTGTGCATTGTTGTCCAGCCGGTCCTTGAATGCTGTTTTATTGGTGGCGTGGATTAGTTGATGGTGCTTTCGGGTGGCGAGCTTGAGGGTAGTCATGTTGTCCGGTGTTGGGTCTCTTCTCCAGGCTTTCTCGAGGGCTCGGCAGTTCTTCTTGGAGCTCTTGAGTTAGTCGGTGAACCATGGGGCCTTCTTGCTGCCGGGTCTGCTAGGCGGGGTCCTCAGTGGGGCGAGGTAGTCTGCGCAGTTGCTGATCCACTTCGTGAGGTTGTCGGCGGCCTGGCTGGGGGTCGCTGAGTTGGCGGGGGGGTGCTGGCTCAGGGAAGCGGCGAGCTGGTCTGCTGTGATCTTGTTCCAGTTTCTTCGAGCCACCTGTTGCTGGTGGTGGTGGATCGTTGATCTTCTGAAGGTGAAGTGGACGCAGCTGTGGTCCGTCCAGTGGAGTCCGGTGGCGTGGCTGAAGACGATGTCCTTGCTGGATGAGAAGACAGCGTTGAGTGTGTGTCCGGCGAGGTGGGTGGGGGAGGTTACCAGCTGCTTGAGTCCGAGGTTGGCGAGGTTGTCAAGCAGGGTGGTGGTGTTGCGGTCGCTGTTGTTCTCCAGGTGGAAGTTGATGTCCCCCAGGAGGATGTAGTCAGCGGAGGGGAGGGCGTGCGGGCTGATGAAGTCGGCGAAGTCTTCGCTGAATTGTGTGCGTGGTCCCGGGGGTCTGTAGATGAGGGTGGTTTTGGGGTCAGTGTGGATCTGGAAGTGCAGGTGTTCGGCGGTTGTCAGGGTATCGTCGGTGTTGGTCGTGATGCGGATGGTGTCCCTGTAGATGATGGCGATGCCTCCTCCCGTCTGTTTGACGCGGTCTCTTCGGGTGATATTGTAGCCCTCTGGGATGGCGATGTCGGGCGCTGAGGAGTCGTTCATCCAGGTTTCCGTGAGGAAGACGACGTCAGGAGCTGTGGTGTTGAGGAGGTTCCAGAGTTCGATGGTGTGTCTGTGGACGGAGCGGGTGTTGAGTAGGATGCACTGGAGGTGGTTGCTGCTGGTGTTCGGCTTGGCGGGTGTTGGTGCGGGCCGGTCCAGTTGCAGGCGAACTTGCAGGCGTGACAGCTGAAGGGTCCGTGGGTTCGTCTCGGGGTGGCTCGGTAGCATCCCGGGGTTCGGCCGGTGTTGAGTGCGTTGAGGGTGGCGGCGTCATACGTCCGGCGGGTGGGCTGGGGTCTGCGGGGGCCAGAGGTCCTGGCCCTGGGCTTGGTTTTGCCAACCAGCCTAAAGTCATTTCTTTTGGGATCCATCTTTTCACTGCCAAGGATGACCTCTTGGATTCCTCCTTTACAATCTAATAAGAACTAGATAATTAGGAGTTCCACAAAAGTGTTACAGATCATACTCTCCCTAGCGGTTTACAGAGCAGAACATCTGCTTGCAGCAGTATTTCTTTTTAATCCATTACATGTCCCTGCAATAGTTTGGATAGACATGCTATAGTATTGGCTGCAAGGTGGTGTGAACACTTAACAAATGAGTTTTAACGAACAATCTTGGTTATTCTACTGCACACATTAACAAAACCTCTTAATACAGAAGTCCTTCATGACATTTCAATGTTTAAAGGGTCTAATGCCACATGCAAGGGGGACCCCGACTGTAGCAAAAAAACGAATCTCTCAATATTTAGACTATGTTCTTCCCTCAGTTGTCCCCATTCTCGAAGATCCTGTAGGAAAAGATTAACTAGGGTAGCAAAAAACTAAGACAGCATACTAAACAGACACAAAGTTCTACAAAAACTCTAATAACTTACACTACTCTTTTACTTAGTAGATTGCCCAGAACATTGAAAAGTTTGTATTAGCCACTCTTGTACCCTACCTTTCAAAGCATGCCCCTTACATCATATTGCTAAGAAATGGCGATGAAGGCAAAACGTTTGGAAAGATCTGTCACTATAAAAACTACACCAGCCTATACCGGGGACAAGGGTGCATGTTTACAACGTGTTTGCAACAGTAAGCTCATCTGACTTGAAGCTAGGCTTAATGCAGTGTAGGCAGAATCTCTTTTTTAATTGCAAACATGAAGTATGAGAAGCACCTGCTTTTGTACATCAATGTGGCTGTAACACAATGGTAATAAATGCAATTTATCTTCGGCTTCGATGTTTCTGCCTACAGTTTTGCCCTGCTTGCAGTTATGGGAGTGTCAGAGGGCCACGCAGGGGCTACTGGGCCAACCGTGTTGGTTGAGGCCTTTCACTCTGAGGCCCGACCTACTGTGGATCCCGCTCAACTGGGCCAAGTAACCCTTCTGCACTTGAAGCTGTGGTCGAGCAGTCAAGGTTCCCTCAGAGGGATAAAGATACATTCAGTAAACACCACACGCAACTTAAAGTGCAAAGAGTACAAACACTAAATCAATGTCCAGCCAAGTACCAGCTTTCATAAGATAACATTTCTTACTCTACAGTGCAAATAAATGCAAAATTCTAAGGCAACAGTACCTTCCAGTTTGAGGTTGGGGCTCTAGTAGTGGTGAGGCGATTGCTTCTCCCCAACCTCCTTCATGTAATGTGTTCATGGATATTCTCCATTCATTTGTACAATTTCCAAGAAGGGATGAAAGCCGTCGCAATCTGGATGAGGAACAGCTATCTGAAACTCAACTCTGAGAAAAGAAAAATGATCCTCATCCTCGGCTCCACCCCTTCTGCATGGGAAGACACCTGGTGGCCCCACGCCCTTGGTAACCCACTCACCCCAACCGACCAGGCACATAACCTCAGCATCATACTGGACTCCTCTTACACCATGAACCGCCAGATCAACGCAGTCTCCTTCGCATGCTTCAACACTCCTGCATACTACGCAAGAAGGAGGGATGGGGCGTTTTTGGGATCGGTCCAACATACATACCCCTATAAATATATGACACGAAAAGTGAGTGTGCAGTTCCTAAGGAAGGCTTAGAGAGGGGAAAGGGAGAGATAATGCCCCAGGAGGGTGAGATAATAGTTGGGGTGGGGGGAGGGAAGAAGGAAAAAAAAAAAAAAAAAAAACGCTCCCTTTAGGAGCAAGAGCCCTCACACACCTCGAAGGTTGGTATGCTTCATTATTGGGCAGCTCCTCATTGGGCTGGCGTTGCAATGCCCAACATGCCCCACATAGGGGCTCTTCGCCAAAGGGCTTCTCTTTTTGCCGATGAGAAGTATGAGGGGGGAGGAGGCAAAAAAAAGTAGTGCAAGTAGACGGGAGAGTGAGAGTGAGGATTATAAAAAGAAACAAGCACTGAAAATGCAATTGGTCTCGCCTTTGATTAAGTTAAAGCCATTTGCTTTGCTAATGGTATTTTACAGCAAAGCAAATGGCTTTAACTTAATCAAAGGCGAGACCTACTGCAGTTTTAACGCTTGTTCTTCTATGTTTGTGGCATGTCCCGGTTTTTTATTTTCAAAATCTGCTCATCAATCCTGTCACCATGATGAGCTTTTCTTGCAGATATGGTCCTGTTGATAATCAACACTTCAGTGTTTCAAAACATCCAGAAGGGGCTGCAGGTTTTGAAAGTGACTTGCATTAAAATGTTCACAACCTGCTCGCTACGAGTTACCAGCTGCATATTGAACTGCTTGCTATTACTTCAGAGCATGTTTATTCTGCATGTGCGAAATCAATGGTTCTCTTTTTCATAAGACAGTGCTAAACATGCCCAGCAAAAAGGAAAAAAAAAAAAGTTGCTGCATAATTTTGTAGGTGCTCGCATGCAGGTTGACCACATGCAAAATGATGCGTGTGGCCACGTGGTAGGATTTTTTTCATATTTATCCATGCAGAACAGCAACAGGGAGGCTGCACGGCTTGCTAAAAACCATTGACAAAGCCAATAGGCCTCAGTTTAGACCTCTTGGTTTTGCCAAGGTTTTTCTTTTTGTGCATGCACTCAATGGAAGTGCAAGTGGCTTCCATTTGTCTCCCCCCTGCATTCAAGTTGTGTGCTTCTCCCCACCCCTTGCTATGATGCAGTCGTCCTCCCGTCATCTCCACACCGACTTCCTTTTGCTTTCTCACCTGTGTGCTGGTCAGCCCAGCCCACCCCACCCCACCTTACCTTACTCTCGCCCATTGATTCTCCTCCATATTCCCGTCGTCCTTCTTGGTTCGGCAACCCCCCCGCCATCTTTCCATCTCTTCTCTTTCCCACCCATGCCATTCGTGTTGCTTCACCCCACACACCTAAGGTCACCTTTTGTTTTGTCTTTCCATTGCTGCCCTTGGTTGCTTCTGCTTTGTCTTTCCATTGCTGCCCTTGGTTGCTTCTGTATCTCCATGAGTCTACTGCTTTTGCGCTTATTTTAAATTCACAGATGCAACTATTAAAACCAGCGCTTGTCATTTTGTAGGCAGGCGCATGCGTGGCGCAACCCCTTTGACAGTGTCATTTTATATATATTTTAGTTCCTTTTTTAGCCATGCTTCACAGCATATGGGATGCTGCGCATTAAGGCTTAAAACTATTGGTAAAGCCAATAGGTTCCAAAGGTGAGACATATTGGCTCCTCAGTGCTTGTTGTGGCATGGTGCAGCATTCAATTTTAGGAGATTAATGGAGCAGCACGAGAGCCCTCAACCATTGTGTAGTAATGGCAGTTTCAATGCTGTAGCACTTTCTGTACAATTTACACATTTCAGAGGCAGTGTGTCGTAGGATATTGATTCATTGTGATTGGTTAGTAGATTATTGGTTTAGCACAGTGTGTAGCGTGACGTGTTGTAAAGTTTTAGCTTAATGGCATGGACTGACTAATTGTATAAAAGTATGCACAATCCGGGGTTAATAGGGTAGTACATTACGAATGATTAGTTTGATGAAGTCCAATTGCATTGGTATGGTTTATCCCAGTTTATTGAGGAACGTATTGACGGGCGGACTGACTGAAAGAATATACAATATATGGTTAGCCGCACAAAATGTTTTTCCCTGGGTTACCATGAACATACTACTTTAATTGAAGTATTTGCACAGAATCGTAGGTACGGTATATGCAGGCATTTGTTTCTCCCAGTTTTTGATAAATAGTGCAAACTCGACCCGGAGGTATTTGAGCGCTTTATAGGAACACCAATGACATTACACTAGGACACATTCATTTTTTTTTTTTTAGTAGGCACAGGGAGATTAAGTGATTTCCCCAGGATCACATGTTGAGAAGCTGGCGCAGAGATTCGAACCGGCTGAAAAGTCTGCAACTCTGGCCATAACGCCACATTCTCTCCTTGTAAATATTCTATAGGTTCTGTGTATTTCGTTATGGACGTTCTTATGAACGTTTCCCACCTCACCTTATCAGGCACTTTTGTCCCCCATCATAACATGAACCGGTCAAGCAAAAATTGTATGAAAGGGACTGCTGTGATATAAATCTACTAAATATGTATTTATGCCAATTCAACGATCCGCGCATTGGGAAAGATCGTGTCTATCCATGTGCAGATCAGTATGCACACATTCAAGAATAGTCACAGTAAGGTTGATTCTTTATGTATGTAGTCTTTTTCAATCAATAGGTGGCACTGTAGGCAATATGAAGTGAGGGACTGATTGTTTGCGTTTGTAGTAACGAGTCTTGAGCGAATGAGGGCACTAAGCTGATCTGTAAAGTTAAATCTCCACAGCAAGTTGAGCGTTGCTAAAGAATGTCACTGTGAAAAAAAGTTTTCATTACCAGTTTGAAGTGGAATTTATCTTCAATTCTATTGCCTGCAGTTAAGGAAAATAATCAATTTGCGCTAACTGCATGCCGTGTTAAATTCTCGTGTCCCTAGTACTAAGGTTAAAAAAAATTTAAAAGCGGCAGCAGCACAAGTGAAATAGACCAGAAACACTAAGCACAGCCATAAAAGCGTTGAGGCCGTGAAATACAACACAATCCCTGGTGCGAGTGCCTACAAATGTAACAAGCTGCGTGTAAGCAAGAAATAATCCCAGGTGCACTTAAAGAGTATAGTCCTTGTGTCCTGTGACAAGCTGCATGCCACATTCAATTTATTTAACCCTAGTACTAGGGACACAAGAATTTAAACACTGGCAATACACAGACAGTAAAGAAGCAAAAACACAGAAGTGGATGCCTGCTTGTGCCCCGGGGGGAACGGACATAAAAATAAAAACAGCGTGAAGCGGCATTTTCGTTGCTATGGCAACATGGCGTGTGACTGTCCACAGTCCCTATGAACACAGGCATGCTGTCCGCTATGGACAAATGGCAAGAGCAGCCATGTTTATCCATGCAGGCGCGTGCATGAAAAGCCCTCGGCAAAATCGAAGACAAAAGGTACTCGCAATAGCGAGAGCAACGCATGCGCTGCTTTCGCCAGGCGAGACCTAAAAATCTGTAGGAAACCAACAAGGTATCCTGTATTCACTGGGTTTGTATACTATACTATACTAAAAAAAAAAGCCTATAAGGTCATGGCTGGAGAGGGAAGAAATTAATAACCACTCAAGGTCAAATTAGGATATATGCACTGAATGGGGTCAACAGGTTTCATGCCCGTTTAAAGTCTAAAGGATCTTGGCATTTCATCAGGACCAAAGGATCCTGGTCTACTCCAACAGGGACGGAGAGTCCGGGTCTACCAGGCTTGGGTAGGTTGCACACCCTGGAGAAGCGCCAATTGCTGCTCAGTCTCTCGCCACTGTGCGGATGCCTGAATTGACACGAGGGGGCCAGTTTTCCCCTCCCACTAGAAGTATCCTGAATGTACATTGTTTTTCCAATTGTACTGGTCTACATCACAAGTCCAGCTACCAGGATACAGCACTTCACTCTCACAATCCGTGCCGTCAGAGTAGACGAGGATCACTTGGTCCTGACGAAATGGCGAGATACTTTGGACTTTAAACAGGCATGAAACATGTTGACCCCATTCACGGCACATATGCTAATTTGAGCGCAAGAGGTTATTAATTTCTCCCCTCTCCAACCACAAGTTTACAGTCCTTGTGCTGTTTTTCATATAGCATATAAACCCAGGGAATAAAGGATACCTTCTGGGTTTCCTATAGCTGTTTTTTTACTCCTCAATTGCACTCTCCACTCTACTCCCTCTCGTTTGTCTGCCCCCTCACCCCTCAAACTTCACATCTGCAAAAAGATAAGCACTCCGGCTAAGAGCCCCCCAACGGGGCCTGTTGGGCTTTGCAGCGCCGGCCCAGCAAGGAGCTGCCAGATGATTAAGCATGACATCCTTCAGAGTGAGGCCATTGTCCTACAGAGCGACTCCCCCCAACTATTCTCTCAACCACCAGGCACATCATCCCTCCAAATTTATGTCTTACCTGCTCTTGCAGCAGAGATTTACACTTTGCAGCAGGGCGCCTTCAAACATGTGCCAACGAGTCTTGCTCAGTACAGAGAGGGTTGGGCTGCTCTCAGCCCATGTGGCAGCACCTGGCAACGCAGGCTCCCTCTTCTGAGAGGCACTGCCTGAGTCTTCCACATTTCAGAGCAGCTCTTGCTTGTGAAGAAGAGGTAAATTGGGGAGGGGGGGGGGGGGGGGGGGGAGATCCGCTTTTTTGAACACTTAATGGAGCCAGTGAGGTTCCACAGCATCTCTGGCAGTCCTCGAGGCAGAGGCAGTTCCCTCGAAGTGCAGATCCAAACTGTGGATCGTAGCCACAGTCTTTCATCTGGGCAGTTGCCTGAATCCTTTGGCAACGTTTGTACCGACAGCCTCTTTTGGCATATGGGGTTTCCGCAGTACAGGGTTATCCAGGTGTACGCTCTCCCAGCACAGGTGACAGTCAAATCTTGCTCCTCCTTGAAACAGTAACGTTACCAGTGGTATCCTCTGGCAACCGGGTCAATGCAGCAGGTTGGAACAGGCATAGCAAGACCTACACAGTGCCTCAACACACGGCAGCCCTCTCCTGGCATATGGGGTCATGGAAAACAATCCTGCACAAGGATGACGGCCCGATTGGTGCTCAGCCGAACCCTCACGGTAAGGCTTCACACTGGACCATGCTCCCTCCAATGCTCGACTCTATCTCACAGGGCACAATGGTCTTGGCATGAAAGACCGAGAGTGGTGACCCAGGGACAGTGGCCTTGTTTCCCTGGGTGATGAACACCCCTCACCCAGCAGGGAGACTTACAGGCCTTACTGCTCACCCTTCCGCCCGGAAACAGGCCGAAGTCTTGCATTGCTTTTCCTTCTCACTCAGCCAGTCTAGCTGGTTGGCAGGGGACACATGTTTGGGGACTCACCCATCCCTTGTTACAGTCCTTTTCCAGACACCAAATAAGATTTAGGGTCTCGGTCTTTGATGTTTTATATTGGAGTTATGCTAATTTTGAAGGGGGCACGTCTTTTCATCTTCCTTTATGAAAGGTCTGCCATAGCAGGCATTACTCAGAAGCACATTGTCCCACAACACAATTTGTGGGATTAACCAGAGTTCACATCGCGAGGTAAGCCACAGTTATCTGTGCATCAAAAGGTTGATCTCAGACCCCCAGCACTTCCCTTATTAGCCCCATCTCCCTTCCTTGGATGTGTCCCTTTATTGTGATCCATCACTGAATCAAAGAGCAAGCTCTTGAACTGTTCCCTCCGGTGTGTCCCCATTTAGCTCACAGGACTGCAGCAATACACAAATCTATCTGAGGTGGAGTTATTCCTCTCCTACTCATGCTTTCACCAGACCGGTCTGAACTTCCCAAATGGAACCCAGGGTCCTTCATACAATACCACTGCAGGAATACTCACTCAGTGTACATTCATAGCACACTTTGAGTTCAACGCTAATACCTCTATGTATTATACCCTCACATGTACACATGCATTCAGCAATCACTCAGTCCACGCACTCTTCAGCACCAACGCTATTCCATATTTAACTAGGGTGAGGTCTTTACAAGCACACACTCTGTGCGCACTGCACAACACTGCACCCTTCATACTTTTACTCCATGCAAGCACAAACACTCCGCAAATGCTTTATCCACATATTTATTGCACAGCACTACATGTATTCATCTTCCATACATACACCAAATAAATGTACTAGCCACACATGCACTGCACAGTACTGCTCCATCCTTGTACTAAGCCTGGGTGGAGAACTCCGCTAGTTTCGTGGAGTTCTCAGCACTCCATGGAGAGCAGGGAGCTCCGAAAATACGAGTAGGTGAATTTTTTTTCCTAGCTTGTGTTCCACAATTAGGTATGCGATCTAGCAAAATCCACCTCTCAACGAGACTTCCCAACGTGGACGGTCGGATTTCTCAATGTGGGTGGTTGCGACTGCTTGCGTTGAGAAACCTGTTCGCGTTGAGAAAGTTGCCCCTCGAGAAGAAAATCTACTCAAGCAGCAGAAAAGACACAGCACCTTCTTGCACTGCCGTTACAGTTGATTTTCCAGCACAAGACAAACACCAGGCACTGAAATCAATGCGAACAGGCGTGACCAAGCGCACTCAGCCGCCTGCGGAACTCTGCGTAGCGGAGTTTTTTGGTCACTTCGCGATGTTCCCCGCAGCCCGACTCCGCCCAGGCTTTACAACTAAAGCAGATTTACCATTACTGCACTATGCAGCACTCCACAACTAACCTGATGTAGGCCCAGGGTGAGTTAAGCACACAGCAGTAGAACGTTTAAAAGGTGAAGGAGCCTGTAGGCCTCACACCAGTAATACATGGTAAAAACGTCCTGCTAACTATACTATACACCCAGTATACTGCCACCTCCGCGCACATGCTGCTTAACTCCTGGTGAATGTGGTAGCCTTCTACCACTAGGAGGGTAGCGCTTTGGGCACCCCTCCCAGTCGAACAAGACCGGATTCTGTTTGATCATGCATGTGTCCCATGACCTAGAGCGGTCAGTGTTCGCCTCGGATGATAAAATCAGCATTAGGGATCCAGACAACAGTACAACTGGGCAATCCGTGCAGGGGCACTTGTCTTTAACCATGCATGCAGAGGACTTTTACATCCCAACAGGAAGTTTCACATTTCTGGTGGTCCAGAAAAAGCCATATAGCTAGCTGTAAGACTCAAGAGAACCCTGTGACTGCAGCAGCACACACATGAAACTGGAGTCCAGCCTGTGCATTTCTACCTGTGCTCATTCGTGGGGCAAACAAGGACTTGCTAGTTTACAACTAAACCTTTGTTATGCATGGGGCTTGGTCATTGGACATTCCGATTAAGAAAAAGAGCTGTTCTGTCTAACTGTACCGTCTGCCGATGGACACAGAAGAACCATTTGAGACGTAGGTGCAAGACCATTCACTGGCTGAAGTGCCAGTACAGATTCAAAAGCCTGATTTATCACTCCAACAAATCTACATGCATCTACTCAGGAAACCGATACCCCCTCCTCCCCCATGTAACCCCCAGTAGCCTGAGTGACCAGTAGCCTGAGTGAACAGTAGGCATGTCAGGAATGAGGAAAGTGCATTTTTGCAGGATCGCTGCCAATTTTTGCTAGATTTAGCACAGGTCTACGGACTATACACTGTTGCAAGGATATCCAGCAGCCAATACATGTGCTCAGACCCCTAAAAACATGTATTAGATTTGCCAATCCGGGATTGGCCATTTATTTACCAACAAGTCCCTAGTATATGGTACTCTGGGTACCCAGGGCCTTGTAAGTTAAAATGTCACCCATGGACTACAGCACTTACTGTGCCACCAGTAAAGTGACAATGGAAAGCAGGTCTTCAGTGAAAATTCGACCCGTCACAAAAAACCTTTGAGAGGCCTAAACCTGTCTTTTTAGTACTTATAAGTCACCCCTAAAGTATGCCCAAAATGCCCATAGGGCAGGGCCATATCATTTAAGAAGTAGGCTATGTCAATTTTAAGTTTTACAAAGTCCTGACCTTGGAACATCTCTTAAGTAGTTTTTCACTGTGGCAAGCTTAGTTGTTCCATAGAAAAGCACTGGATTACAGTACAACATATTATACAGTGTACCTTCAGTTTGGGAATAGCTAAAACATGGTTAAACCACTCAAATTAATAGGAATTGAAAATCCGAACTAATGGCAAAGTTGGATTTAAGATTACTATTTTGAAAATGTCACTTCTAAAATTGCAAAAAAAACTATTGAGGGACGGAATGCTGGACAATGCAAACATTCACCTGCAATCACAAGTATCTGGGTGTAATCCATCACTCTTTTGCTCACATCACCACCCCAGTTGGGACCCAGCCATATGCAAATAAGTCTTGACCCTGTTGGAACAGTCCACCCCGAACTGCCAAGCCAGGTCCTCCCTGGACCGGAAACAAGCATCCTGGGACAGGTTTCAGGGCATCACCCTTCATCAGCCAGGCAAGCCTGAATTCAGTGGTATAGTGAGCACAGGACCCTCGTCTGGCCATAGCGTTCCCACTTAGGGCAACATATGCAAAAGAAACAATTGATGGACGGAATGCTGGACAAGGCAAACATTCACTCCCAGTCACAAGTATTTGGGTTTAATCCATCATTCTTTTGCTCACCACACCATCCTGGCTGATGAGGGCTGAACGCCCTAAACAGGTCCTAGGATGTTTGTTTACAGTCCAGGGAGGACCTGCCTTGGTAGTTCGGGGTGGACTGTTCCCACTGGGAGTAGGGTCAAGGCTGATTTGTATATGGCTGGGTCCAAATCGGAATGGCATGGTGATGGATTTAGGCCCAGATCTCTATACTGGGGTGAATGTATGACATTCTGCATTCTGTCCATCAATTGTTCTTTTTACTCTTAGAAAGTTGGCATTTTCCTGCTTGACAAAACCCTCCAATAGTTCTTTCGGAATTAATCCAAAATGGTCACCGGGCCACCAGCTGGGAGGTATGAACTGCTCTCAGTAAAGGGTAACTAGAGGGGCTCTGCAGGAGGTAGGATGGCCTTGGTGAATGTGACCATCAACTATGAAAGCTTCAAAGTGGCAGCCCCCGTCACAGGCAGACAATTACAGGCCTAGGTGCGAGTTACGTCTAAGCAACCAGAGTTGAACTAATGCCAGTGGGGTGGAGGGAGCAGGATTGGGGAGGAAGGACCCTGTCCCAGAACTAGTTTTTTCCCAGAAAGAGTCCCCATTTCCCTAGACACAACTCAGGGGTGTGCCCAGAGCTCCGACTAAAGGAAGCATTATTCTAAAATCTTTATTCTGGCAGAGGGATACACTACAGGACTGTTTAGAGCCAACCCTCAGGAAGTGGTGTACGGGTTGTTTGGGTTTCCCATGGGAATTTTCCTATTGGTTAGGGAGTCTCCCCCACCCCACAAGCTAGTGTCAGGCATACAAGTGGCTCCCCTGGCTACCTCCTTGAGAACACTGCACCTGTAGAAAACAAAAGTATTGCACCTGCTGAACTAAATGAAGAACTCAGAAGGACTGGGCCTGAAGCTTTTTACCTGTTAAGGCAACACAGAAGAGTGGTCTCCGAAGACCACAAACACAAAAGCTGCAGGAATCCTGCAACAAAGGAGAGCCCACTGACCAGTTTCAATTGGATTTGTCCTGGGCACTGCTGGTGGCTCCTAGAAAAGTGAATTCTAACTCAGAGTCATGGAGCCAGCTGCTGCGTGTGCCCCTTGCCTGCCCTCTGCCTCGCTGCTGCCTCGTTTGCCGGTTGCCGGCTGCCGCCGCTGCGGTTGTTTTTGCCCTTGTTTTGTCGAGAATTTGTGCCTGTTTTGTATAACTTTCATTTTTTCCTTGTTTTGTCGAGAATTTGTGCCTGTTCTGTTTAATTTTTATTTTCCCCGTGTTGTGGTTTTCCTTCCTTGTTGTCCGCCTACCTCGCCGCCCTCCGCCCTCCCTTCCCGGCGCTTTTCCCCGCCCCTTTTTCTATTCTGTACCCTCCCGCCTCCCAGCTGCTCCGCCCACCCGCGCACTTCGCCTTAAATGGCGACCGTGCGAACGCGCAGCGGTCACGCGCAGCGGGCGCGCCGAAGGCGCGCCAAAGGTAAGCCCGTCTACGCCCGTCCGCGCCTGGTCCGCGCCCAGTGCCAGGACCCCTGGCCCACGAGGACCCCGACCGACCCGCCTGACGTACTCCGCCGCCACCCTCACCGCACTCAACTCCGGCCGACTCCCAGAATGCCATCAAGCCACTCCACGACGTACCCACGGACCCTTCTGCTGCCACGCCTGCAAGTTCACCTGCATCCGGACCTGCCTCGCACCAGCACCCACCAAGCCGAACACCAGCAGCACCCACCTCAAGTGCATCCTGCTCAACACCCGCTCCGTCCACAGACACGCCATCGAACTCTGGAACCTCCTCGACACCACAGCTCCAGACGTTGCCTTCCTCACGGAGACCTGGATGAACGCCTCTTCAGCTCCCGACATCGCCATCGCCATCCCAGAGGGCTACAAGATCGTCCGGAGGGACCGAAACGCCAACCAGATGGGAGGAGGCATCGCCATCATCCACAGGAGCACCATCCGTCTCACGACCAGCACCGACAACACCCTGACCACCGCCGAACACCTGCATTTCCAGATCCACACCAACCCGAACACCACCCTCAGAGGCACCCTGATCTACCGACCCCCTGGACCACGCACACAATTCAGCGAGGACATCGCCGACTTCGTCAGCCCGCATGCCCTCCCCTCCGCTGACTACATCCTCCTGGGAGACCTCAACTTCCATCTGGAGAACAACAACGACCGCAACACCAGCACCCTGCTCGACAACCTCGCCAACCTGGGACTCAAGCAACTGGTGTCCACCCCCACCCACCTCGCCGGACACACACTCGACGCTGTCTTCTCATCCAGCAAGGACATCAACTTCAGCCACGCCACAGAGCTTCAATGGACGGACCACAGCTGCGTCCACTTCACCTTCAAGAAAACGACGACCCACCAACACCAGCAACAGGCCGCCCGCAGAAGCTGGAACAAGATCACAGCAGACCAGCTCGCCACCTCCCTGAGCCAGCACCCTCCTGCCAGCTCAGCGAACCCCAGCCAGGCCGCCGACAACCTCACGAAGTGGATCAGCAACTGCGCGGACGAACTCGCCCCACTGAGGACCCCGCCCAGCAGACCCGGCAGCAAGAAAGCCCCATGGTTCACCGACGAACTCAAGAGCTCCAAGAAGAACTGCCAAGCCCTCGAGAAAGTCTGGAGAAGGGAACCGACACCGGACAACAGGACCTCCTTCAAACTTGCCACCCGGAAACACCACCAGCTGATCCGCGCCGCCAAGAAAACAGCATTCAAGGACCGGTTGGACAACAACGCACACAACTGCAAGGAACTCTTCAACATCGTGAAAGAGCTTTCCAACCCCAGCGCAGGAAACGACATCACCCCATCGCAAGACCTCTGCAACTCCCTCGCTTCATACTTCCACAACAAGATCGCGGACATACACAACAGCTTCAACAACCAACCAACGCACACCATGACCGAGCAACCACCCCCCACCACCACCCTCCACGCCTGGACCCCGATCAGCACCGAAGACACCATCCGCACGATGAACTCCATCCACTCCGGATCACCGACCGACCGACCCCTGCCCTCACCACGTCTTCAACAAGGCAGACGCTGTCATCGCACCCCACCTGCGAGACATCATCAACACATCCTTCGACACCACCATCTTCCCTGAGAGCTGGAAACACGCCGAACTCAGCGCTCTACTCAAGAAACCAACAGCGGACCCCACCGACCTCAAGAACTACCGCCCCATTTCGCTCCTCCCGTTTCCAGCCAAAGTCATCGAGAAGACCGTCAACAAGCAGATGGCCGCTTTCCTCGAGACGAACGGATCCCTCGACCCCTCACAGTCTGACTTCCGAGCCAACCACAGCACCGAGACCGCCCTCATCGCCGCCACCGATGACATCCGAGCCCTGATGGACAATGGAGAAACAGCGGCCCTCATCCTCCTAGACCTCTCCGCGGCATTCGACACGGTCTGCCACCGCACCCTAGTACGGCGCCTCAGCAACATCGGAATCCAGGACAAGGCGCTGGAATGGATCATCTCCTTCCTCGACGGAAGAACACAGAGAGTCCGCCTACCACCGTACAAGTCAGAGGCCTCCGAAGTCATCTGCGGCGTCCCCCAAGGATCATCTCTGAGCCCCACCCTCTTCAACGTCTACATGAGCCCCCTCGCGGCCATCGTACGCAAACACAACCTCAGCATAATCTCCTACGCCGACGACACCCAACTGATCCTCTCCCTGACCAACGACCCCGCCGCCGCCAGAGCCAACCTGCACGAAGGGATGAAAGAGGTAGCCGAGTGGATGACGACCAGCCGCCTGAAACTGAACTCGAACAAGACGGAGGTCCTCATCCTGGGCTCCTCTCCCTCCGCCTGGGACGACTCCTGGTGGCCTCCCGCCCTGGGCACCGCACCCAAACCGACAGACCATGCACGCAACCTGGGCTTCATCCTGGACTCCTCCCTCTCCATGACCAGGCAAGTCAACAACGTCTCCTCGGCGTGCTTCAACATCCTACGCATGCTACGGAAGATCTTCTGGTGGATCCCCACCGAGACCAGGAAGACCGTCACCCAGGCCCTCGTCACCAGCCGACTGGACTACGGCAACGCCCTCTACGCCGGTACCACCGCCAAGCTCCAGAAGAGACTCCAGCGGATCCAGAACGCCTCAGCCAGACTCAACCTCGACATCCCACGAACCAGCCACATCTCCGGACATCTGAGAGACCTTCACTGGCTCCCCGTCAACAAAAGAATCACCTTCCGCCTCCTCACCCACGCACACAAAGCCCTACACGACCAAGGCCCGAGCTACCTCAACAGCCGAGTCAACTTCTACGCTCCCAAACGCCACCTCCGATCAGCCAACCCCGCCCTCGCCGCCGTCCCCCGCATCCGAAGAGCGACTACAGGAGGAAGGTCCTTCTCCTACCTGGCCGCCAAGACCTGGAACTCCCTCCCTCCCGACCTGCGCCTGACCCAAGACCACCTCTCCTTCAGGAAGAAGCTGAAGACCTGGCTGTTCGAGCAGTAGCGGCTCCCCCCCCCCCCCCCCCCCCCAGCGCCTTGAGACCCTACGGGTATGTAGCGCGCTTTATAAGTGTCACTGATTGATTGATTGATTACTCGCTCCTCCTCAAGAGTCCAAAAGTGGACACTTCTAAACTTTCTGAACTTTTCACAAAAGAACCAGAGGCTGCCATCATTGCATCATCGTTAAGATTCAGCTTGCTGGTTTGCTCCGCTGAAAGCTGTGCTACCTCCAGAAAAGTTTCTAAGGCCCAACATGGAAGATTTCCCTGGGATATATGCTGAGCAGCACCCTGCCATAGTCCAGCTCTCCGTAGGATCCATCAGGCAGCCTGGCACTGCGCCAATACAATTCCTCCAGAAAACAGACTAAGTCCAAAGTTACATTTTTGACCAGGTTGAACAAGCACAGTCTGTGTGAACTTTTGATCTTGTCCCAGTCCAAAGTGGCCAGATACCCATAGTTGACGATTTTTGGCGCTAGACAGCTATAAAACTCCTAAAAATCTCTACGGTTCCCCAGATCCAATTTGTTGTTTTGATGTCGATTTGCTCAGCAAAATTTAGACTATTTTTGTAAATTGGAGTGATACTTTTATTGTGTTTTCGACACAGTTTTGGTACTGATAGAGTTTATTTATTACTTTGAGGTAAGCCGGACTGCTCGGTGCCACAGCTACCCACGACTGGGTTAAGGTTTAAATTACAGTAACTTAACTGGACAGAATAGTAATAGTACTTGGGGAGGTCTCACAACCACCACATAATAGTCCACTTCCCCACATTAGGGCTTTCTGGGGAATAATCTTTCTGCTACTACTTCTAGCACACTCAATTAAAATTCAGATTGGGTGATAAACCTTCCCATAACTCCCATTTAAAGTTATTTTTTTTAACTGTTATTCAAAAAAGAGACCATTTATTGTTGTCTCCTAACATATTTGTAATGCAATTGTTTCCAAAACAACTGTTTGCACACTCGCGTGCTAGTCAATTTTTGTCCTGAGCGAGCCCGTGGAGTCCCTCAGTCAGTTATGGAAGCAAGCGTTGTTGTATATGTAGTTTACTTTGTACAGGGCCATTTAATCGGATGGTATTCTTATGCATTATTGTGAGCGTGGCATAGAATACTCTTTGTGTTGTTACGAGTTCGATTTCAGGGCATTAGATGCCACTGATGTCCTGGAAGAGAAGTTGTTTTGCTGTACTGCCTGGCGTTCACCTGTTTCTTTATCTGCAATAAATATATCTAAACCTTTAATACGCCTCCAGCATCTTTACAATCAATCAATGTACTTGTAGAGCGTGCTACTTACCCGTGAGGGTCTCAAGGCGCTGAGGGGAGGGAGAGGGGGGGGGGGGGGAGGGGGCGGTGGGGGGGGTGCTGCTACTGCTCGAAGAGCCAGGTCTTGAGGAGTCTTCTGAAGGCGAGTGGGTCTTAGGTCTGCCGTATGTGGGTAGGGAGGGTGTACCAGGTCTTGACGGAGAAGTAGGAGAAGGATCTGCCGCCGGAGGTCGTTCGTTGGATGCAGAGGACAGCGACGAGGGAGAGGCTGGCGGAGCAGAGCTGGCGGGTGGGAATGTAGAAGGGGAGTCTGCTGTTAAGGAAGGCTGGTCCGGCGTTGTGGAGTGCTTGGTTTGCGTGGGTGAGGAGCTTGAAGGTGATCCTCTTGTCGGGAGCCAGTGTAGGTCTCAGGTGGGGGGTGATGTGGCTGCGGCAGGGGACGTTGACGATCAGTCGTGCAGCGGTGCTTTGGATGAGTTGTAGTCGTCGTAGGTGTTTGGCTGGGATTCCTGCGTACAGTGCGTTGCCGTAGTCCAGTCTGCTGCTGACGAGGGCCTGTGTCACTGTTCTTGTTTCGGTCAGGATCCACTTGTAGTTCCTGCGGTGCATGTTGAGGGTGTTGTAGCAGGAGGAGGAGACGGCGTTGACCCGTTTAGCCATGGAGAAGGAGGAGTCTAGGATGAATCCTAGGTTGCGTGCATGGTCGGTGGGTGTTGGTGCTGTTTCCAGTGTGGTCAGCTACCAGGAGTCATCCCAGGCTGAGGGGGTGGGTCCGAAGAAGAGTACCTCCGTCTTGTCCGAGTTCAGCTTCAGACTGTTGCTTCTCATCCAGTCGGCGACGGCCTTCATTCCCTCGTGGAGGTTGGTTTTGGCAGTGTGAGGGTCCTTGGTGAGGGAGAGGATGAGCTGGGTGTCGTCAGCATAAGAGATGATGTTGAGGTTGTGATGGCGGGCCACTTGTGCGAGGGGGGCCATGTAGATGTTGAAGAGCGTCGGGCTGAGGGATGAGCCCTGGGGGACGAAGTAACGTCGGTGGCTTCGGATCGGAAGGGTGGGAGGCGGACGCTCTGGGTTCTGCCGGAGAGGATAGACGTGGTTCAGTCAAGGACCTGCTCTTGGATTCCGGCTTCTAGGAGGCGTGTCTTTAGAGTGCGATGGCAGACAGTGTCCAAGGCGGCCGACAGGTCCAGGAGGATGAGGGCTGATGTTTCGTCGTTGTCTAGGTGGCGCCAGATGTCATCTGTGGCAGTAATGAGGGCTGTCTCGGTGGTGTGGTTTCGTCTGAATCCGGACTGGGACGGGTCCAAGATGTCTTCCAGGTGGCGGGCCAATTGCCTGTTGACCATTTTCTCAATGACTTTTGCCCGGAACGGGAGCAGGGAGATGGGCCGGAAGTTCTTGAGGTACTTGGGGTCCGCCTTGGGCTCCTTGAGGAGGGCGTTGATTTCGGTGTGCTTCCAGCTTTCCGGGAATGTCGCTGTTTCGAAGGAGATGTTGATGACCTTCTGTAGTTGGGGTGCGATGGCTGCGTCTGCTTTGTTGAATACGTGGTGTGGGCACGGGTCCGACTGAGATCCTGAGTGGATGGAGTTCATGACCTTGCGTGTCTCGTCGTCATTGACGTTGGACCAGGCGGTCAGCGCTGGTGGTGTTCACAGGGGAGGTGGAGTCTGGCGTAGTCGGGCGGTTGTGGTGTTGAATCTGTCGTGGATGTCAGCGATTTTGCGGTGGATGAGCTAGTGAGTCGCACAGTTCTTGTGAGGGTGGGATGTCGTTGGCGCTGGGGTTGGAGAGTTTCTTTACGATGCTGAAGAGCTCTTTGCTGTTGTGTGCGTTGTTGTCCAAGCGGTCTTTGAAGGAGGATCTCTTGGCTAATCTCAGGAGGTGGTGATGTCTGCGGGTGGCATCCTTGTGGGCTGCGTGGTTGTCCGGTGTGCGTTCGTGGAGCCATATTTTCTATAGTTTCCGGCATGGGCGTTTGGAGGTCTGGAGCTAGTTGGTGAACCAGGTGGCTCTCTTGCTGGCGTGGCTGTTGGGAGGGTTTCTTGATCGGCGCAAGGGTGTTGGCACAGTTGTCGATCCATTGTCTGAAGTTGCGGGCTGCGGTGTCTGTGTTGGTGGGGGTCAGTGGGTGGGTTCTGGGCGAGGGTGGTGATCAGCCGGTCTTCGGTGACTTTGCTCCAGCAGCGGCGAGGCAGCTGTTGGGTGCGGTGGTACGTGGTTGGTTTCTTGAAGGTTAAATGTATGCAGCGGTGGTCTGTCCAGTGGAGTTCGGTGGTGTGGTTGAAGGCGACATGGGTGCCTGTGAATAAGACTGGGTCCAGCGTGTGGCCGGCAGGGTGGGTAGGTGCGGTGACGAGTTGTTTGAGGCCGAGGTTGTCGATCAGGGTGGCGGAGTTGGCGTCGTTCTTGTTCGAGGTGGAAGTTCAGGTCCCAGAGGAGGATGTAGTCCGTGGAAGCAAGTGCGTGGGTGCTGGCAAGGTCGGAGATGGAGTCGCTGAACTGAGCCCGTGGTCCGGGGGGGGTCTGTAGATGAGTGTTCCTCTGAGGGTGGTGTTGGGGTCGGTGTGGATCCGAAGTGCAGGTCTTCGGTGGTGTGGAGGGTGTCGTCTGCGTGGGTGGCGACCTTGAGGGTGGACTGGAGGACTATGGCTATTGCTCCTCCTATTCTGTTGGCGCGACCCCTGCGGGTGACCTTGTAGCCGTCCGGGATGGCTATGGCGATGTCCGGCGCCGAGGAGTCGTTCCAACAGGTCTCTGTCAGGAAGGCCACGTCTGGGGCAGAGGTGTCGAGTAGATCTCCGAGCTTGATGGCGTGTTTGCGTGCAGAGTGGGTGTTGAGGCGTATGCATCAGAGGTGGTTGGGTCCGGTCCTAGGGGGTTTGGTGGTTCGGTCATAGGTGATCGAGCAGGTGCGGTCGGAGAAGGGTCCGTCGGTCCGTTTCAGGGTGGCCTGGAAGCAGGTGTGGTTTCGGCCGGCGTGGAGGCTGCTGCCGTCGTAGTTGAGTCTGGTGCCGTGGTGTCCAGGGGTTCTGGCGCGGACGGGCTTCCCTTAGGCGAGCTCGCTGCTCGCGCCCACTAAGCTGCCGCCATCTTAAGGGGGTCTGGGAGGGAGAAGCAGCTGCGGGTGGGAGGCAGGGGAGAGCGAATGGGCCCGGGGAGGCGGGCCGCAGGGGCAGCAGCGGCGGCAGGAAAAGAGCAGTGGGCACAGGGGGTTCGGGGGCGTGGAAAACAGCGACGGAGTGCAGAAGAACCTCAATCTTTTCTTGGATACATTTAAAAAATATATCTATTTTCTTGGAAAACAATTATACAGAACTAATAGACATTTCAGAGAGGAATTGACAGCGAGTAATTGACAGAGTGGAAGTAGAAAGGATCTTTATCGTCAACTTCAGGCTATTTCCAAAGCTACAGGGGAAGAAGAGAATGTATGTGAAGCTGCGCTAAAAGACCTTGATAAGTATTTTGCATCCAAGGTGTGCATTGGCGTAATGAGACATACAAGTTTTCAAAGGAAACAGAATAAAGAGGAAGCTGTGGATGACTGGCTGGCTGATCTTAAAAAACTAGCAATTGACTGCAAATTTGGAAATTTACAGGACGATCTTATTCGTGACCAATTGGTCAAGCACAGTACCAATACCTCTTTTCAGGATCGATTATGGGTAAATGGAGATGCACCATTAGATGACATTATGGCAATTGTTAGCAAGGCGGAAATGTCGGGGAGATGTGCAACAGCTGTTAAAGAATCAGAAAAAGACACAGGAGTGTTCAAACTACAAAACCCAACGAAAATCCAAGTCCAGAATATGACTGCACAATGGCGTAATCAACCTCAGAAGAACACAGGAACAGAAAGAAAATGTAAGAGAGGAAGTGTGATCTTTGTGATAGCAAAGATCATTGAGCTTTAAGCAAATACGGTCGTGCCTTAAAGAAAAAAAATGTGGTATCTGGTCTAGTAGGGCATTTCAGTAAGATGTGCCGTAGGAAGAATAATGTCAAATTTGTATGTATTGATGAAGATGAAACTGACAGGGATGTTGAGAATCAGGATAATTGTGTCAAGAGTTAACAACCTAACTATCTTTTGAATGTTGTGGACAATTCTGTAAAAGGGAAACAAATATGTGAGATATACTTGGGTGGTGTTAAAGTGAAAGTATATGCTGAATCAGGGTCGCCTTTCACTATTGTTAATGAAAGTGTTTGGAAAAACAAATTGTGGGAAAAATAGGACAAAACTAATCTCCCACAGATGTGAACCCGGTAAGTTTCACTGGGGAGAAGATTGACATGCTTGGGTTCAGGTGGCTTACCTTTTTATTTAAAGGGAGGTCTGCGAGAGGCAAACTATATGTGAAAAAAAATGGTCCTTCTGTACTTAGTTGGTTTGACCTGAAGAATCTACATATCATTCTGGAGCCGAATAGTGAGGAGAAGGTGCTTATAATGGATGAGACTAGTAAAATGGGGGCCGTTTTGGAAAGAAAATTTCCAAAAGTTTTTGGAAAAAAAAAAAACTTAGGAGCACTTAAAGGGTTCGAACACAGAATTGTATTAAAAGAACAGGCTGAGCCTTAAGTTCATAAGGTGAGGCCAATACCTATTCTGATACGAGATGAACTTAATAAAGAACTGCAGGAGTTATTGAAAAAAGGTGTGATTGAAGAAGTGGTGAGTTCAGAGTGGATTTCTCCGGTTGTGATCGCACGAAAAAGCAACAGATGAATCTGTTTATGCATAGACTTGCACCATTTTAACAATAACATCGTCATTGAAAGATTTCCACTTCTAAAGATCAATTAAATGGTTTCTTCCCTAAGAGGGGCAAACTGGTTTTCTACGATAGATTTATCAGCAGCATACCACCAGGTCATACTGTCACCTGAATCTAGGAAACTCACGGCGTTCATTACATCATTTGGGTGTGATCAGTTTAAACAAATGCCATTCGGGTTAGCCTCAGCCGCTGCTGTTTTTCAGCAACTCATGCATAGACTTTTTGGAGAGGTGAAGGGCGTGAGTTTTTCAGGACGACATCCTTATTTCTGCTAAGAATGAGGAAGAACACAACCGTATTCTTAATGAGATATTAGAAATTTTGCAAAAAGCGGGGTTTAGTGTAGAACTAAGCAAGTGTAAATTTGCACAAAGAAAAGTATCGTACCTTGGACATATAATAAGTGAGGATGGTGTTAAACCGAAACCATCACTCAAATACTATTTTGGATTCACCTGCTCCGACTAGTAAGGATGAGGTCAGGTCTTTATTAGGCATGACAGAGTATTGTGCTAAATGCATACCCAATTTTGCAAGTAAAATATTCAATATATGTTCACTCCTTAAAAAAAATGTAAAATTTAAATGGTCGGATGAATGTGCAAGAGTTTGCAAAGATCAACGCTGATTTGGGAAGTGTGAATGCTTTGAGCAGTTTTGACCCACATTTTGAATGTTTTTTGACAACTGATGCTAGTGACAAAGGACTGGGTGCAGTGCTCTCACAGAAAATGGGCAATGGGACTGAGAAAATCATTTTATTTAGTCCAGGGCTTTATCCCCTGCAGAGAGTAAGTACCCAATCATTGAGAGAGAGGCCTTAGCTTGTGCTTGGGATATATGTAGGGGGTTGTACCCAACTAATGTCACTGGGACCTGGGTGATCAATGTAGTAAAAGGAAGGAGTCCCAGTAATCAAGAAACGGTTTACAAGGCAAGAAATAAATCAATCACAAAAGAAATCTGTTCACATTGTTTTAATCACAATGTGAATGTTTGTTGCAGATATATAACGTATCTTAACACGTAAACATAGTTCATGTAGTGCCCCAAATAGTAGTAAGACAGGGGAGGGGGGAGTGATCCTGTGAGGAAATAGTGGAGGGAAGGAGAAGGAAATGTGTTGTGACAATTAAATCAGTCAATAAGCGTCATTCGTCCATACTACACAGTGTGTAGGAATGGGGACCGCAAGGTTCAATTTATCATTTCAACAGAACAACATACTCCACAAAGTTCAGATAATGAAAACATTAGGGCGTGGAGTTGATAATAAGAATGGTTGTCGACGTTTCGACCCTCTATTGCGCAGGTAGAATTGCTATCCTTGCTGTGGGGTCTTCATCAGGACGAGGGTGGGGACACACCTATTCAATGTAAATACATGAATTAAAATTGGGAAATGAATCCCTATATTGTTCCAAGGGGAAAGCACATCAGTATCAGCATAAGGTCATAGGGACTAGAATCATTCCTGTGACACAAAATTGTAGCAAGTGTGTTCATACGTCACACAGTCAATATCAGTATAACTGGTAGACCCAATGGGTATTAAGTGCATCTTAAATAAATGGAAATTACACTAAATTAGTTGATTATATCAAGGAATTTGTATGGAAGGAAGAAAGGAGTACAGCCAGTCCGAAGTGGCAGCAACCGGACAATTCAGTATCTGTGGGATTACTTAGGCTCAAGATATACCGAGCAATTATTCGGTGTTAGTAAGTTAAAATAAACTCACCATGAAGTAGTGTAAAACTGGACCGTGGTGCCGTATGACAGCGTGGTCCGAATGGATCGTCTATGTTATGAAAGCTGTTGATTTCCAAAAAGGGGCGGGCAATTAGACAATTGCAAATATACATTAGTTGAAGGTAGATTGAAATAAGAGTGGGGGGGCTTACCACGAATCAATATCGGGACGGCCCCAAAGCAATTTGGTGACGTGATCTGATGTATCAGCAGTTGTAGCGGAGCTGAGGAGTATAAATACAAAGGACCCGGATTTAGCAGAGGGGAGGCTAGCAGTAACACAACCTTTTAAAATTCATCAGCGAGTGGCACTCACCAAGAAGACACGATCCTATTATGGTCGTAGGGGGGTTTCGGCTCATTCACATAGGTGCTGCGTAGATCATTCTAATAGTAAAGGACCAGAGTCTCAGCACAGGGGAGATTAACTGTGCAGTACCAATAGAATTAAATTAAAACGGGAGGTTGAACTCACCGGGCAGCAACGATCGGGGTCCGATCGTGAGAGGTCCGGATCAGTCGGACAGAATGCTTCGTGAAGTAAACTGCGAATAAAAGCGGGAGATAATGTTGTAGAATACCCATAGAGGGATGATTATCTTTACCCGTATCCAATAACTGAAAAAGCGCTTACCGGGTTAGAAATCAGTCACATCCCGCAACGAGCAAAGTTCGCAATGGCGATGCTCAGTTCCGGGTTTAGAGATATCTCCATAGCAATGGAGTCACGTGGTGCAAAGCACCCGTGTAGACATAGTGAAAAGACTTCAGTTGTATGGTTACTATTATATATGTTTGATATTATTCTCTGAGGATTTACGTGAACTGTGGCCTTTACCCTCGTGTGAGAGGTACGCTACGCCCCGTTATGACACTGTCACCATCCAACTGAATTGCATCCATTGCCATACTGTTTACTCAAAAGTGTCACATGGTTTTGGATGGCCTTTACCCTCTTGTGAGAGGTACGCCATGCAACCTACTGCCCACTCATAAGTATGGTTACTACTATATATGCTTGAAATTAGCTTAAAGGTTCTACATGACCTGTGGCTTTGACCCCCGTGTGGGAGGTATACTTTATCTCGGTACGACACGGTCACCATCCAACGTGACTACATTTATTGTCATTCTGTTTCCTTAAAAGTGCTATACGTGGTTTCTCTGTGAATTATGAGTTTTAATTTTGTGAATGTTTAGACTATGAAACTATACTAGTGGCTATAGGTACATCACCCTCACTCGATTGAGAGTTCAGTAACTCCCTTTACTAGCATGTAGTATCAGTTAATAGATATGCTTTTATACTAAGACCCACACTGCTGTCCTTTGACTCTGCATAATCAGGGTAATTTAGAGGTAATTCACCAATTCTCTGTCCAATCAATGGATCGTGTTTTAATGGTTTAACCTGCCTCGTTACCGCACTTTGGCTGGAACTGAAGTCTTTTCACTATGTCTACACGGGTGCTTTGCACCACGTGACTCCATTGCTATGGAGATCTCTCTAAACCCGGAACTGAGCATCGCCATTGCGAACTTTGCTCGTTGCGGGATGTGACTGATTTCTAACCCGGTAAGCGCTTTTTCAGTTATTGGATACGGGTAAAGATAATCATCCCTCTATGGGTATTCTACAACATTATCTCCCGCTTTTATTCGCAGTTTACTTCACGAAGCATTCTGTCCGACTGATCCGGACCTCTCACGATCGGACCCCGATCGTTGCTGCCCGGTGAGTTCAACCTCCCGTTTTAATTTAATTCTATTGGTACTGCACAGTTAATCTCCCCTGTGCTGAGACTCTGGTCCTTTACTTTTAGAATGATCTACGCAGCACCTATGTGAATGAGCCAAAACCCCCCTACGACCATAATAGGATCGTGTCTTCTTGGTGAGTGCCACTCGCTGATGAATTTTAAAAGGTTGTGTTACTGCTAGCCTCCCCTCTGCTAAATCCGGGTCCTTTGTATTTATACTCCTCAGCTCCGCTACAACTGCTGATACATCAGATCACGTCACCAAATTGCTTTGGGGCCGTCCCGATATTGATTCGTGGTAAGCCCCCCCACTCTTATTTCAATCTACCTTCAACTAATGTATATTTGCAATTGTCTAATTGCCCGCCCCTTTTTGGAAATCAACAGCTTTCATAACATAGACGATCCATTCGGACCACGCTGTCATACGGCACCACAGTCCAGTTTTACACTACTTCATGGTGAGTTTATTTTAACTTACTAACACCGAATAATTGCTCGGTATATCTTGAGCCTAAGTAATCCCACAGATACTGAATTGTCCGGTTGCTGCCACTTCGGACTGGCTGTACTCCTTTCTTCCTTCCATACAAATTCCTTGATATAATCAACTAATTTAGTGTAATTTCCATTTATTTAAGATGCACTTAATACCCATTGGGTCTACCAGTTATACTGATATTGACTGTGTGACGTATGAACACACTTGCTACAATTTTGTGTCACAGGAATGATTCTAGTCCCTATGACCTTATGCTGATACTGATGTGCTTTCCCCTTGGAACAATATAGGGATTCATTTCCCAATTTTAATTCATGTATTTACATTGAATAGGTGTGTCCCCACCCTCGTCCTGATGAAGACCCCACAGCAAGGATAGCAATTCTACCTGCGCAATAGAGGGTCGAAACGTCGACAACCATTCTTATTATCAACTCCACGCCCTAATGTTTTCATTATCTGAACTTTGTGGAGTATGTTGTTCTGTTGAAATGATAAATTGAACCTTGCGGTCCCCATTCCTACACACACTGTGTAGTATGGACGAATGACGCTTATTGACCGATTTAATTGTCACAACAAATTTCCTTCTCCTTCCCTCCACCATTTCCTCACAGGATCACTCCCCCCTCCCCTGTCTTACTACTATTTGGGGCACTACATGAACTATGTTTACGTGTTAAGATACGTTATATATCTGCAACAAACATTCACATTGTGATTAAAACAATGTGAACAGATTTCTTTTGTGATTGATTTATTTCTTGCCTTGTAAACCGTTTCTTGATTACTGGGACTCCTTCCTTTTACTACTTAGCTTGTCCTTGGGCTTTAGAACACTTCAGGGCATTTGTTTGGGGAAAATCTGTTACTATCCTGTGCGGATCATAGACCTTTGGTAAGGATTTTGACCAGCGAAGGTAGTGTAGGAGCTTCAGCTAGGTTATCTAGAATATTAATGAGAATGAAGGAATAGATCTATAAGATAATTTATGTACCTGGCAAGGACAATGTGGTTGCTGACTGTCTAGATTACCTTTACCTCTGGAGGAATGTGTGGATGATCCATGGAGTGATTTCAGCATTGCTTTGGTTCAAGATTGGGTACTCCAGTTATTACTAAAGTTGAATGGTTGGATGAACAGTCTAAAGATTAGGTGATACAATCACATTATAATCATATTTTCAAAGGTTGGCCGAAGAAACACCTTATCAAGGATGAGTTGAAATCTTATTGGGATGTACGTACTGAATTTACTTTTGATTGAGACTTGTTATTAAGAAGTGAGAGAATAATTCCACCTAAAGTCTTACGAAAGATAGCGTTACAATTGTGCCACGATGGACATTTTGGAATAGTGAGAAGAAAAATTGTAGTGAAGGGATTTTCTGGTAGCCAGTTGTTGACAAGGAGTGGAAAAGTTTGTAAGAGAGTGTTCAGTTTGCTCTTCTACAGATAAATCACTTAAGACCTTGAGGTCTCCAATGAGTGAAAGTCTTATTCCTAATCCTCCTTGGGAAGTAATAGCTATTGACATTTTTTGGCCTGTAAGAGAATCAAAGGAATATGGTTTAGTAGTAATTGATTTGTTTACTAAATGGCCTATTGTGAAGATTGTGGAAAAGGTGGACACTCACACGGTTTTAAACTTTTTGGACAAACTATTTGTTTTGGAAGGTTTACCAGCATATGTGTTAAGTGATAATGAAGTACAGTTCACTTCAAATGCTGCATAAAATTATTTTCAGAAGTGTGGAGTCAGACACAAAACGACATCACTTTACAACCAGAGTGGGAATGGAAATGGTACTGTGGAGCGATTTAATCGTGTGTTAAAAGGTGTGATTCAGGCTGCAATAAATAAAGGGTTGGAATGGAAATTAGAAATACAAAAAGCAGTTTAGGCTTACAGAACCAATACACATGCTGCAACTAATTTGTCACCTTTCATAATGATATGGGGAAGGACACCCCGATGCAAGTTTAGCCCAAAATGGATTATATAAAGGTAAGGTGGAGCAATGGTCACCTCTTGAAGTAAAAAGGAATTTGATATCTGCACATACGAAGAGTAAGGAGTATTATGATAGGTCATGGAACTAAACATGTTCCTGTAATGGTTGGCGATTGACTGGTCTTTTGATTCAAACCCAAAGTTCCAAAGGGTGGAAGCAGGTTTGAGGAATCACAGCAAGTTGCTGAGGTTCTTTGTAATGCAATAATATTTAAGAATGGCAGAGTTTGGAATCTTAAAAATGTTGCTCTGGATCCCAAACGACAACATGACACTAATACACCTATTGTGACTCAACCCTCAAATTTTGAGTGGGTGAAGGAATATTTTGAGCACAGAGCTTTAAAAGCTGATTTGAGCACGAATGGTGGTAGAACATGAAATTGTATTGAGAGAAATGAACCATCAGTAGCAAGTCAGACATCTAGTACAGTTGAAGAAAATATTTTTCTTCCTCAAGATCCTACTCCTTGTTTGGGGGAAGGGAAGGGGGGGGGGGGGAAATGGGGTTACCGAGCACCTCTAATTGTAACACTGAGCATGTTAACACTGAGCAGCTTGGTGGTGAGAACGACAAGGGTGTCATTGGTAAGAGGAGAAGAGTTCTTCCAGTGTGGCTCAGGGAATATGTTAAATAGTGTCATTAACATCCCTGTACAATTGGTTTTATTTTGTTTTTTCCCTTTACTATTAAGAGAGGGGGATGTGTTGTATATGTATTT
Source organism: Lissotriton vulgaris (assembly GCF_964263255.1). NCBI lineage: Eukaryota > Metazoa > Chordata > Amphibia > Caudata > Salamandridae > Lissotriton > Lissotriton vulgaris. The sequence continues at coordinate 1,666,656,273 of NC_141685.1, read as the reverse complement.
TACTTTGTACAGGACCCTTTAATTGGATTCTTTTGTATTATTGCGAGCGTGGCATAGAATACTTTTTGTGTTGTTAAGAGTTCGATTCCAGGGCGTTAGTTGCCACTGATGTCCTGGAAGAGAAGTCGTACTGCCTGGCGCTCACCTGTTTCTTTATCTACAATAAATATATCTAAACCTTTAATAAGCCTCCAGCATCTTTACCAGTGTGTGACTAGGTTTTCACAAAAACTACAATTATGCAGTGAGTCTCCTGTTACAGCCTATGGGGACCTCTAAGGTCTTCAACAGATATTACTAAAAAAATGTATGAGTAACATTTGTTCACAAATATTCCCTTGTGTCTGATGTAAATATATAAATGAATATTCTTTATTGCATTCATTTTCTCTTCTGACTTTTTTTTTGGTAACAAATTCCCAATTAACTTCATAAATTCATTCAACAGCAAATTTGATGCTCTCAATGTATTTTGGTTGCACATTGCCCTTCATCAGGAGATACATTAATAAAGTCACTTCACTTAATAGGTGCTACATGCTAACAAATCCTACTGCAAGGAGAAGACCAAGTACTGCATTTCAGATTCCTCCTTGCACTGGGATTTGTTAGCCTGTAGCCCCCTTTATTCTATTACTTACCAGACATGGAGGCTAGTTCCCTTGGCATATATCCATCAGTGCCCATCTGATGCCATGTTCCAGTTGCAAAATGGTAGCGCCAAAGCTCCCTAAAAAGAGGATAATCCTCATTTTCTGGACCTCCAGACTCATCATAATCTGGGTTATACCCTCCAAACACATACAAGTTGGCATTATCTGCTACACAGCGGTGCCCGCTTCTGGCTGGAGGAGATCTGCTGCCTAGAGTAAAGAAAAAACAAATTGATTAAAAAAATCACAGCAAACCTTTGGGAGAAAAGAAAGGAGACACAAGTGCCCCTTTATCTAAAGGCAGAAAGCATAGTAATCTTGTCATTACAGCATATGATTTAAAAGAATTGCAAAATTAAACAATATGGAGACAAGAAAGAAGGAAATGGACAGGTGAGGTCAAACACTTGTTTCGAAGATTGTTATTCTGCCAGAAATAAGTAACATTTATGTTTCTACAATATAGGAACCAAACCGTTGTAAAATTCTAAAATGCATGTTCCAACATGTAATAATGAATGTCTACATGCAGGTCTGATGAACCTGCTAAATAGATTTGAGAAACCAACAAACATTGCAGTAAGTAAACACTGTCACACAAAAAGCTTAGCAATTGGAAAACATAAGGTATCAGTGACCTAAATTTAACTAGTGTAAAAACTGAGCCTCTGCTAAGGTATTACGCACAATACACCTTTGGTGGTGAGGTATGAACGGTTTCTTCTCATCACATTACAAGAGAAAAGAGGATAGAGGATAGTGCATAGTAAGGCATGTTGAAGCTTGTTGGACCACTGAAACCTTCATTTTGCAGGAGAGGCCCGCCCTACTCCTGTAAATGTAAAGACGGATGACCAGATTACAGTCTCATAAAAAACATACCTAGTGAATACAAAATATGATGTAAGAAATCGAATATTGTCTGTATGAAACACATAAAATTGTCAGAGATACATTTTCAATATTTAAAAAGGCCATGGTGCTTTTAAAAAGGCACAGAATTTTTTTTCCCCCAAATATAGAAGCTTTTCAACTTTGACGACTTTATCCCAAATATCCTCAGTTTGAGGGCCAACATCCAGAAAGGCAGGACAATCTATGTGTCTTCTGTAGTAGAACATACAAGCTAGAAAGCAAAAACATGACTTAGGTGTGAGCATCCAATTGCACCACAAAGAATGCAGGCTCAGTTTTAAAATGTAGTCCAAAATTGATGTCCACATATCTTCCCTATTTGTTCTGTTACTGCACAAAAAAGTATCACTTGTCAGGATTATGAAATTGCTCTAGGAGTCTGTAAGCAATTCGCACCAATCAGAAACTTAGGACTTTAGAACTATGGGCCAGGTGTACAAACATTAAGAATACGGATTTGCTAACTGCAATAATCTCCAAATAACACTTAGGAAATCGGTATTTAATGCATGAAGCTCCTTTGAATTTCATGAGCGATTGCTAATGGGTCGTAAATAAACCTACCTAGTGCATTTTCATAAGGAAGGTCGCAATTTACGCCCTATTAGGACTTGCAGGCATTACAGGAATGCTTGTCTGCTAAGCTCAGCAGACCACCATTTTTGTGATTGCATCTATTTAAAAAGATTGCTTTATTAAAAAGCAGACAGTTTTCCTCAAAGGAAAATGTGATGAATTTAAAGAAAAAAATGAAACGTTTAAGTTTAATTTTTAGGTCTCGCTTAGGCAGCGCTTGCGCTGTCTCTTCGAGACATGCTGTACTGAGGTATGAAATTTAAGCTCTGCCCATCTTTTCAATTGGCTCCTGTTACTTTCCTTTCTAAAATGGTTGCTTTTGATTTGAGATTAAGCTTAGTAGTACCTCCTTAGTACCGCCTTGTCTACATTTGTAACCTCCCACGAGGACTGGACCGTGTTACTCATTGTGTTTTATTTACAATCCATTTGCATTATTTCTTTTTAAATCACTTGCTCCTATTGCACACAGTAGGTGCTTTCCAGCATGCTTGTTTTTTGTTGTTTTCAAGTGCCCCATGCTGTGCTTGCACGTTAGAGGCCATGCCCCTTTCTTTAGCCGCGCTCGTCTAAAGAAAGGGGCCTGGCCTCTATTAACATGCAAACGTGGCATGGGGCACTTCGAAACAAAAAGTATATGCAATGCAACATGTCTCGCATTTGCGAGAATTTAAGCTCTTGTTATTTACAATGCAATAGCTCAAACTCTTGTAAATGCGAGATCTATTGCATTGCGGAACCACTGCCTGCTCTTAACAAATATTATTTACATTCTCAAAGGGGGAAGGGGTCCCTTGGTAACCTTTCCCCTTTGCAAATGAGTAAACTATTACTGTTTTGAGATCGGAATTCGGTCTCAAACCAGTAATCCATAACATACAGATTGGATATTTGGAAGGGGAGCTCTAAACACGCCCCTTTCAAATATCGAAACGCAAATGCAAAATACGATTTGGTAAAAAATGACCAAATAGCATTTTGATAACAGGAAAAACATTTTTCTAGTTGCATATGTTCTGCGAATTGGGCCATTTGTGAATGGAAAAATGCTTTGTACACCTGGCCCTTTGTTCCTTACGTTGAACAGTGCATGATGTTTATTGTTGTCGAATGCTGAAAGCCCAGGACATCTAACAATTGAGGAATCTTTAAAGAAGCCAGACTATGTGTTCAGGAAACATGCCAAAGAAATCAATACTGTTAGAGTGGGATACAGGATTTGGCCTTGGAACCTGGAGGACACATTCAGTCTGTATAGCAGCTAAGTGTGAATCCTTTTGGAAACGTGTAATAGGTCCAAAAGCCAACAACCCATGGCCACTCGGGTGAAAGAAAAAGAGTTTTGGAAATTTATATCAGAAGTAATGTGATCAACAGAACTGACTGAACAGGGTAGACAAATTTCAGTGTGCATTTATTTAAGAAAGCCAAGCACATTATCTCTGGCTTGTGATATCAGAAAATTAATACTAGACTTTTTTTGTTTTCAGAGTGGCAAACCGGTGTTTTGTGGAAAACCTCAAGAGCATAAGACTGTAGAACATGGATTTTTCTTTCCTGTGGATTGTTCTTTAGAGTATTCATTCTTGAGGTGTATCTAGATGGCCTATTGCACATTTATTATATACAATTTCATTGTAATTTACTGTATTTTGTGAATATCTGTTGCTATTTAATTGATGCATACTTACTTGTACCGATTTGACTTATGCTAGTGTATTATTCCAACAAAATTACGCAAGGTTTCTATGCACAAACGCGGACCCTGTTATGTGTATGTTTTGCTTTTATTATACAATAAAAAGACAGACAAGGAAAAAAAAAAGAAAAACAGAAGACCGTAGAAAAATATATTTTAGTATTTCATGGTTCTGTTGGAAGACATTCCTGAGCAAGTAGATTGACATTTCTCATATCAGGAGGGAAGGAGCGGTTCCTGGCAGCCACCTCCAGATGGTCAGAGCTGCTAAAGTAAGATTTACCCAATTCCACTTGGTGTGTTCCTATAGTACAATGTGGTGATAGGGTCTGTCTGAAGGAGACCAGACCTAGGATGTTACAATCATTGTCAAGGCTATGTTAATCATCCTTAGCTTGGGAGGATTGTTTTGCTACTTTGACTCCTTCTGAGACTAAAAGCATTGAACAAGTAAAAGAGTATTCAGATTAGTTCCATAAATTATCAAGCATATGCTCCAAGGATCTATGTGGGCAACACTTCATGGAACTGTACTCCCATCAGACGTTTCTTTGCAATACACCTTGGAAGACACTGCAGAGTAATGTATAGCGTAGTGCAGCTTGTATCACTCTTCTGAAACAAACAGATTTTCTATTTGCATTTCCAAGTTTACTCAGAGAACGCAATACTTTACCTGGAGTATTGTAAAACTTTGGGTCGTCTATGTGAAGCCCAAACACCTGATTTAGAGAGATTGTCTTCTCAAAATCTTGCTTTGCTCTCTTGAAAGGTAAAGCTTGTAGGAGTGAATATCTAGAAATCTCTAGATCTAGATCTAGAAATATCTAGATCTAGAAATATCAAGATCCCTCCACCCCTCCCCATGGTGTCATAACACAGGGATGCACTTACAAATGGTGCGTGGACAGATTTAAAACCAAAATATAGAGCTTTCCACCAAAATAGTATTTTCCTACACAAACATCAGATGTAATTATAAGCAGAATGAGGAAGTGGGAAGCTTGCACTAAAATCAAGAGCATCCAATCCTCCTGGTGTGGTGGAGGACATACTAGGTGTAGTTCCAGTAACCTAAAATCTGCTTTTATTTACTTATTTGCCAGTTTTATACCTAGAATAATAATCTTGAACCAGAAAGTTATTTAAATCCGTTGACCTTTTGATTCGATTAAATAGTTTCCGTCACTTGCTCTAGCAGAAGGGTCTTGGCCTATGCAAGAGCAAAGTGAAGGTCCATGTGCAATATTGACAGTTTCTTTGGTGAAAAGGAATAAATAAGTATTTAATTCAGCACTCCGTCTTTAATAATAATTTTGCCGGTGCAGGACATCGAATGTTCATCTTCCTTTCCAAACAGAGAAACATTCACAAAAGGTAACTTATGAAAAGAAAGGAGCAAAAACCAATACGGAAAACAAATGTGGAAAAGATTGGGGCAGAGAGCAAGCAAAGCTATTATTTTGTGAAGTTGAAGTATTTAACCCCTTGGCCGCGGTGCTAATTCCGCCTCAGGGCTGGGAGTGTGGGCAGGTGAGCGCAGCGCCGCCATGCTCGTGACGGTACCATGCCATCATGAGTCACGGGCGAGTTGTGCTCCTGACGGTGTGGTTCAGCCACGACCCCGCCCACTCACTAATTCGCCCGCACAGGCGGGGGAAATCAGTGCTGTGTGGGCGGAGCGGCCGCAGCATGACGGAACCACGCAGTCATGAGCACCTGCCACCCGTGTCTCATGACGGCATGGTTCCGTCATGCCCAGGGAAGGGGTTAAAAAAAAGAAACTATAGAGCCTTTTTATAAATTATTTCCTTCTACTCCTACATCAGATGTTTAAATAAAAAGACACCAGTACATCAGATGTTTAAATAAAAAGACACCAGTGTAGACTGCCTAACACTCCCTTCTAAACATAACCATCTCAAATTAAATGACTGCAGGCGCAAAGCAACAAAGGGGCAGGCATCGCGAAAATAATTTACATGTTGATTCGAGGCCAGCTACAATGAGTAAGGATGTGACCTGGAAACAAAACCTACCCGATACCAAGTAACTAACATAAGTAGCATAGAATTCATCCATGTCATGTTATGTTATATTTTCCTGTAAAGTGCAATGAATGACACCCGCAGGTGTATCTTGGTGCTCGGCCTCTTCAAGTAAAGTCATTAAAATAACCCTGTTTTTCGTAATCTCCTAAATTGAGTGAAGTCCACACAGCTATGCAGATAATCAGGAAATTGATTCTATGCCCTCGGGCACTGCAAGAAAAAGCTCTGCCTCCATATCTTGAGGCACGAATCCAAGGAGTAGACAAGAAAGCTTTGTCACTAGATCTCAATGTGGGTACAGGACAATAATAGCATCATTTGTCCTTCGAATAGTGAGGAGATCTACCTAATAGGGCTTTGTGGATGAGACAGCATGTGTTAAAGAACAATCGCTTTCTGAGAATAGAGGCTAAAGGAGTGCCTGCTGAAAGGTTACAGATAAGTTAGGAAGCTGTATTGTGTATGACGAAGTTTAGTCAAGAGGGTATCGCTGACTGCCATAAGCAGTGCATTGCTGTAATCCAGGTAAATGATTATCAGTCTCAAACACAAAAGCCTGGTTACATGCTAAAACATACAAGTTCAATTTTCCAACTGGGTCGCAACCATTCTTATTCGGTGGCACAGGAATGACAAACTAGTTATACCCATCCCTAAGTGTCAATGCATTTATAAAATCAAACCAAACCAAATTATGCCGGGAGCCCACAAGTCTTAATAACTACGTGGGTCTAGAAAAAAAAAAAAGGAGGCGAGTCAGGAAGTGCCTCATGTAAGCAACACCAATGGAGCTGGCCTAATCTCCACAACGGCCCCATCAACGCCGGGGATGCCTGGCTCCAGCTTGGGGACTCCCAATAGGGACCATCCCACAGGGAAAGCCAGGACAGGTTCCCCAGCTGTATACAGCTCTAGGACGCCGGCTGGCAACAGTGCGCTTTACAAGTAATACATTACATTACATTAGCTGTGGATAGGTGCTCACCAGTTAGCTCACTTTGTCATCATTGGCACTTTCCTGACATAAAGGAACAAAACCTAACTCCCAACTATGTGTGAGGTGAGAAAGAAAGTGTGTCAACTAAAGTGATACCAACTAAAGCCCAGTTATACCAAGGAGGTCAAGTGTACTCTCCCAAGGTTAAAAAAAAAGAGTTACGGACACCTTTCACTTCTATCTTTTATTTTAGATAGAGTCCAGTTAAAACAAAGAGTTAAAACAAAAGGGTCCCGTTTAGACCATCTTAACCCGAACGGCCAACATGTTTTATTGCTGATAATTTTGTGGTAATTTCATCAGGGCACGAGGACTCAAATCCACCTCAGGAATGCACCGGACCTATAGGGTTGGATTGTAAAAGAAAAGATCAAAAAGGGGAGACAAAGCGGATATCAGAGATTAGATGTAGATTATTAATTCCAGAGAGCAACCACTACAATCTACCATTTTTTTAATTTATAATGTAATTACCGGATAGTTGCCAGGTGGACTCTTATCAGCAAACCACCATAGTAGGTCACCGAGGATCGAAATCCCGCACAGCCAAAACCCAAGCCTAAAAGTGATTATGTGCAAGTTACCACAAGTTACAAGGCGAAGGAAAACTCCTTCGCTGTACTTTGAAATTTCAACCACTTCATTTTTATACCGTACATACAACCACGTTACATACTGGAATCTTTAATAGGTAAAAAAGAAACTGCCAGCTCACTTCACTTCTACAGTTAAAAATAAACACCTATCAATGAATAGGGAGAGGAGTTAGCCCAAAGGCTAGGGAGGTAGACTTCGAATCTGGGGAACTGGGTTCAAGTCTCGGAAAGGAAGCTGAACATCCTGCGATTCTGGGCAAATCACTTAATGTCCCCATGCCTAACAAAAAAATAATTGGGTCCTCATGTAATGCAACTGGCGCTATGTAAAGCGCTCGGATACCCGATTCGGGTCAAGTTCGCGCTACGTTAAAAAACTGTTAAAAAAAAAATAAAAGAATCCTGGCTGATTGTACATTCACACTCAATCACAACCATCTGTCAGACTAACTGACTATAGGACTGACCGCCGGGCCGAGCTCTTTTACTTCTGTAACAGATCGACCCCGGTCACCAAGCCCGCTTAAAAAGCAAATCTGTGTCTGGCATCCCGCAAGTTGTCCTTGCACTCATCTGACCGAGTCCCGGAAGCAGTTCTAGCTACTAACCATACGGCATAATCAGTTTAATTTCTAATCATGAGCGCCATCTTAGAACAGAGTCAATATGCGATCAGTAAAAATCAGGCACTACAGGAGACCTCTAAAATTCATTAAATGTTATCATTTCATTATTCACAAGAGGCACAATGCAGTCTAGAAATCTAACCACCGGTTCGTGTCATAGGTTACCCACAAATCAATGTCCGTGGTAGTAACCACCCGTATCCCACCATTAGTTTCACATCTAATCCTGTAAGTCTTCATGGAACAGGGTTAGAACATGACATCTAAACTACAAAAACAGTTCTCTCAGAACTTCTCCAAAATTGATACCATAATGTCTTAATTGGAGATCACGGTTTGAAAACTGTATGTCGAGCACCTTTGCCCCATGCAACTCCAAAAATGTAAAATATAATCATGGTTTTGATCAAGATTGGAACCTTATTGTGCTCATGTTCCCAGTATTCATATGTGTATCCTGCCCTAATAAAAAATTATATGTATATGTGTCCTGTAATATAAAGGGAGATAATTACTACAGGCCCTTGTTTGTCCAAAATCAGGTTTACAACATACGGATTTAAAGTAGGACAGCTGAATAGATCATCTCATTGATGGCATAGACAGTTGTAATCTCTCTATCTTAGTATCTTATGCCATTCAATTGAATCATTCCATCCCACCTGGGCAGCTTTTTCAGAAAAGAAATCTAGCGGTCTTCCCTGTAAACCAATATGTTCGATAGTGTGTGGTGCTCCTATTACTCATTCCAGAATTGTACACCTGAAATCCTTTCAACTATGTCCCATCTCCTGAAAGAGGCAAACAAGTTGTGTAGTTAATTTGCCCGCTTTCAGTGTGCTAATGTGTTAGCCCTCTTTTGTGCAGGATACCACTGCTATTTTAACCACCTTGGAAATGATAGAGCGTGATCCCAGTACCTAATTTCTTATAACAATTGACATTGAACCTCTTTAAACGGATATGGGGGGGGTGTCGATTCTCACAGGAGATCTAACCCGGCGCTTACCAAATAGCGTTATACAGGAAGAACAAATAAGTGCTGTGCCACAAGTGAGGGGACAAACCCCTAAACAAGGACCCTGGGGTCCTGCTATGTACAAAAACTGGGCCTATGCACATGCACATAAGTAAAATACAGTACAACACAATTTCTGTTGATTAATGGAGACAATGGTGTCCTTTTTGGTGTATTCGCCTTTAATGCTATTTTGCATAGCAAATCAGCCCACATGTTTTGTCAATAGGGTGTTAGACCCTTGACTTCTTCAGGGCTGTAACAAGGCAATTGGTGTCTTAGACCCAAACACTGATAATTCCGACCCATGGGTCATAAGTAATCCAAAGCGGATACTCTGAGTTAATACTTTTTTCTTTCTGCAGTGAGAGTTCTTCTATAGGTGTCAAACAGTGATAGTTGACCCAGTGTTTCAAGCTGGTGTATTGTATTCAGGCCGAGTACGGCTTGGTCTGTGCGAGTCCAAAGTTACAAAAAGGCAAAGTCTGAATCCCAATTAGAACTGGCAATATTAAGCCATCAATCAGTCTGCAGCGAGTACGCCGGACTCCTGTCGTGCTTCCGGGACCATGTTACAACCGGATGCCTTATGACCCACCAGGTCGGCATGATCACCGGTGTTTAGGTCTAAGACACCAATTGTCTTCATCATTAACCAGGAGAAATGGTGTTGTACTGTATTTTACTTATGTGCGTGTGCACAGGCCCAGTTTTTTTAATCGAATTGCTTTAAATCAGCATTCACCAGGATGCCACGTTGTGGCAGCAGCGCGGGCTCTTGGGGCACGTGACTGGTTCTACAACACTCCCCTTAAGTTAATTCTTAAATGTATTGAGCTACCTTTGACCAGAAACTTTCAGCTATTGAGATCAACTGTTGCTACAGGTCACAGGTACTTCTATGGGGGCAACATTTGCCCCAAGCTATGTGGGACAATTTGAAGAAAATGTAATTTACCATCCTTCAAATCCATTCCTACAGCATCTCCCTCTACGGAAGAGATACATAGACAATGTTCTATATATCTGGTCAGGCTCTAATAACCAATTGCTTGACTTTCTCCATTGGCTAAATGGTGCTGACGGCTATTTGCATTTCACTTAGACTATTGATAAACATACAGCAGTATACCTGGATTTGGATATTACAGCGAGAGATTAGAAACTACACTTCGTAATCCATCAGAAACCGATGGATAGGAATTTGCTGTCGCATTACAGATTTTTTTCATCCCAGGGCACTGCTGCATAATCTCCTGGTAGGCCAATTCTTTAGATACAGCAGAAATAGTACTGAGACTGACCAGTACATCTGGCTACCTGACAAATGCTTCAAACATCTAACAGAGAGAGCTTATCCTCCTAAGATTATCATCAGGAAGGCACAGAAGAACTAACGAACACTCCCCTTGCTGCCTTACTGGAGAAGAATACAAGAACTACCAGAAAGTGTCTACCGGTGGTCACTACCTTTGAATCTTTGTCTACAAAAATTAGACAAATAATCAGGAACAATTGGCATCTATTGGATATGGGATCCAATAAATTGCCCCGGCCTAGGTTTGCCTTTAGAAGAGGTAGAAATCTCAGGGATAGTCTAGTCCATTCTTGACAATATGATCATCTGAAACAAGCAACCAGTGTGTCTTCTGGACATTTCCCACACAGGAGCTGTACTGTTTGTAGTCTGTCTCAGGCTTAAGAGTGTTATTCTTTCAGATTGCAGGACTTGGTTCCAGAATAAATTCAGTAGCTGCAACATCAATAATGTAGTTTACCGCTTGACCTGTAGATGTGGGCTCCACTACACTGGCTTAAGCTCAAGAAAAATCAAGACTGTGGACCAGGAACCCATAAGCACACAAAGCGGACAAATTAACTACATGGCTTGTTAGCCACTTTCAGGACATAGGACATAGTTGAAAGGTTCAGGTGGACAATTCTGGAAAGAGCAATAGAATCAACACGCTACAGAGAACATGTTGGTTTGTAGGGAAGGCAGCTGGATTTTTTCTGAAAAAGCAGTCCACGAGGATAGAACGATTCAATTGAATGGCGTAAGATACTATTTAATGGGTTTTATATATAGCGCTGGCTATACCCGTAGGTGTCAGAGCGCTTTACATAAGGTTCAACAATGTTACAACAATGATAACAATTACACGTTCCATCAAATATATGCAACACATTAAAGAGCGAGAAGGAGAGGCAAATAGTGCGGATAGGGGGAGAGGGGGAGTGAGAAGGGAGGGAATATGGGGTAGACAGTATGAGAAACGAAGGGAAAGTCTGCCCAATGAATGACTGGGTAGGTGACTGCCGAGGAGGGAATCCACAGCCAGTCTCCCCTGTAGCTCTCATGGTAGCTCCATCGGGCATCGGTCAGATAGCTAGGTCTCAACAGACTAGGGAAAATTCACGGAAGAATGTCCAGATGCGATAGGGGTAGGGATAGGGGTGGGGGTAGAATGAGGTGGAGAGGAGGGAGATAAGGTCAGGAGAGACGAAGGTGAGCCTGCCCATAGACCGGCTGGGTAGGAGACTGCCGAAGAGGGAATTTACAGCCCATCTCTCCTATAGTTATCGGGGTAGCTCCACCGGGCATCAGTCAAAATAGCTAGGTCTCAGTCGAGGGAGGGTTCCCAGAGTAAATGTCCTGCTGGGAGGGCAGGAGAATGCTTGGGTGAAGGCTGAATGGGATCAGGAAGATGACCAATTATTATAGGGGACGAGTTCTTGAAGTTCGAATTCCAATGGTCCCCAAAAATCTCTATAACCCAGAGGGCAGGGGGTGTAAGCTGTGCAGTGGTTCAGCATGAGGATAGAGCAAAGGACCGCCAGTCTTCAAAGGGGGTGTGTGATGGCAAGAAATAACCACCAGTGGGAGAGACAGCCGCCATTCGCAGGTCTGGCGGGGTGCCTGGGATGTCAATCTCCCTTGAACAGAGTGCTAATCAGGTTGTCCCTCAAGGTCAGAACAGTAGTTCTAAGATGAAGATATTACAAGCATCTATGACGTCAATGAGAGGATCTATTCAGCTGTCCTATGTTAAATCCGCAGTTGTAAACATGATTTTGAACAAACAATGGCATGTAGTAATTATCACCCTTCATATTAAAAGGACATGTACACATGTATAATTTTGAATAGGGTGAATACATATAGGAATACAGAGATGTGAGCGAAATAGGTTTCCAATCTTCATGAATACCATGATTATATTGCAAATTATTGGAGCTGCACAGGGCAAAGGTGCCAGACATACACTTTTCAAACAGTGAGCTCCAATTAAGACATTACGGTGTAATTTTTGGAGAAGTTCTGAGCAAATGTTTTTGTACTTTAGATAAGATTGTCCTATTCTAACCTGGCTCTATGAGGACTTCCAGGATTAGATGGGAAATTAATGGTGGGATACGGGTGGTTAACGCTACAGTTCTGGATTTGCAGTGGTCTATAAATGGAACCACTGGTTCCTGTCATGGGCGGTCATGGTGCTTCTTGAGAATATTGAAATGATAAAGCAGAAAGAATTTCAGCAGTCCCCCCGTAGTGTCTGATTTTTACTGGTCGTGTATTCAATCCGTTCTACGATGGCGCTCATGATTAGTAGTGAAACAGATTATGCACTAGCTGGGAACAGCTTCCGGGACACGCTCAGCTGAGTGCACGGACAACTTCTGGGATGCGAGACGCCAATTTGCTTTTTAAGCGGGCTTGGCAACAGGGGTCTATCTGTTACAGAGATAAATGACATCGCTCGGCGTGGCGGGGAGTCCTATATTCAGTTGGTCTGACAGATGGTGGTGATATAGTGGGAATGTGCTAGCAGTCAGGATGCACTGATAGGTGTTGATTTTTAACTGTAGAAGTCAACTGCACTGGCAGTTTTTTTTCACCTATTAAAGATTTCAGTATGTAACATGGTTCTCTCTACGGTATACAAATGGAGTGGTTGAAATTAGAAAATACAGTGAAGGAGTTTTCCTTCATATTGTAACTTGTGGTAATGTGCACACTCACTTTTAGGCACACATTTTAGCTGTAGGGGGTCACAACCCTCTGTGACCTCTTGTGGTGGTTTGCTGGTAAGAGTACACCTGGCAACTATCCGGTAATTACATTATATATCAAAAAACATGGTCACTGGATGTAAGGTTATACATCTAATCTCTAAGCCATATGCTTGGTCTCCCCTTTTTTTACCTTTACTTTTACAAACAAACTCTACAGGTCAGGTGCATTCCGGAGGTGGATTTGAGTCCCCATGCCCCGATGAAATTGCCACTAAATAATCAGCAATGAAACATGTCTGCCGTTCAGGTTAACATTGCATAAACATGACACTTGTTTTAACTGAATGTTAACACTATCAAAAATAAAAGATAGATGCGATAGGTGTCTGTAACTCTTTCATAACCTTGGGAGAGTACACTTGACCTTTGTATAACGGGGCTTTAGATGATTTCACTTTGACACAATTTTTCTTTTTCACCTCACACATGGTGTGGAGTCTGGTTTTGATCCTGTATGTCAGGAAAGTGCAAATGATAAAGTGAGCTAATAGGTGAGCATCTACCATCAGCTTCATGGACGTTGCTTACGTGAGGCACTTCCTCACACACCTCACATTTTAGGTCTCGCCTGTCAATGCGCATGCGCATTGAGCTTGCAAGACTATAGGGGCTTAAACAGACTAGACTGGCGATTTGATGCAGTGCATGTGCGCTCTTAGCTCAACGCGCAAGCGCAATGAGTTAAAATGCGCATGCACAGAATCAAATCGCCAGTTATCTGTTGCCCAGCTTGGTGCCGCCAGCAGCTCTTTCCGCTCCACCCCCTGCTGCATCAAAGGCTTTCACAGCCGGCCGGCCGTGTCTCCTTATTCAACTTATTTTTATTGTGGCTGCTATTTTCCACCTAACACTCCATCTAGGGACCAGCAGTAGTATTGCAGGCGTTACAGCAGCTTTCAAAAGGGGCATCTATCTTGGTACACTGAGCACACTTTGTCAGCTCCAGTATTTAAGGAATACTCCACTACAGTGCACCTCCCAATTGTCGTGACTCGCACTCTATTTCCACCCCTTTACATACAGTTTATGGTCCGATGGTGAAATTAATAAAGAAAATTGCGGCTGCTATTTTCCACCTAACACACAATCTAGGGACCAGCAGTAGTATTGCAGGCGTTACAGCAGCTTTCAAAAGAGGCATCTATCTTCGTACACTGAGCACACTTCGTCAGCTCCAGTTTTTAAGCAAAACTCCGTCTACAGTGCACCTCCCAATCGGGGTGTGTGTGTGCACATTATCGTCTACAATGCAAATAGCTCTAACTCTCACACATGCGAGACCTATTGCATTGCAAATCCTGTAATGTAAATATTTCATGCTTCCACAGTTCTTACTGTGCTCTGTAAAATGACGGAATTGCTGCCTCCATCTCCAGAAGTTGAAGCGTTGCGATTTCAAACTACTACTTTAAATTGTAAAACTCGTGACTCCAACTCTATTTCTACCCCTTTACATACAGTTTATGGTCCGATGGTAAAAATTAATAAAGAAAATTGCGGCTGCTATTTTCCACCCAACACTCCATCTAGGGACCAGCAGTAGTATTGCAAGCTTTAAAGCAGCTTTCAGAAGGGGCATCTATCTTCGGACACTGAGCACACTTCGTCAGCTCCAGTATTTTTGTGCATTTCCAGTGTGATTCATATTGTGGTGCAGGTTTTGGGAATTACACATTTTTATGGTCTAGAGTTGTGGTATGTTAGAAAGTATAATAACCTCAAATTCATTGGCATGAAGATGGTGCACATGTGGAATAACAAAGATGGAGGATGGTTGACAAGTGAGATCAGAGAGTGGCAGCAGCAACTGGCAGCAAACCGCCTAACCTATAACTTGTTTCCTCTCACTGCCTCTCGTATTCAGCCTTCCATACTACCACACCCACCACCACCACCACATCCACCGCCACCACCACCGTGTCCACCAATACCACCTCCACCAATACCACCTCCACCAATACCACCTCCACCAATACCACCTCCACCACCACACCCACGTCCACCACCACACCCACGTCCACCACCACACCCACGTCCACCACCACACCCACGTCCACCACCACACCCACGTCCTCCACCACCACCACGTCCTCACCACCACCACCACGTCCTCACCACCACCACCACGTCCTCACCACCACCACCACGTCCTCACCACCACCACCACGTCCTCACCACCACCACCACCACGTCCTCACCACCACCACCACCACGTCCTCACCACCACCACCACGTCCTCACCACCACCACCACCACGTCCTCACCACCACCACCACGTCCTCACCACCACCACCACGTCCTCACCACCACCACCACGTCCTCACCACCACCACCACGTCCTCACCACCACCACGTCCTCCACCACCACCACGTCCTCCACCACCACCACGTCCTCCACCACCACGTCCTCCACCACCACGTCCTCCACCACGTCCTCCACCACCACGTCCTCCACCACCACGTCCTCCACCACCACCACCACGTCCTCCACCACCACGTCCTCCACCACCACCACCACGTCCTCCACCACGTCCTCCACCACCACCACCACGTCCTCCACCACCACCACCACCACGTCCTCCACCACCACCACCACGTCCTCCACCACCACCACCACGTCCTCCACCACCACGTCCTCCACCACCACCACCACATCCTCCACCACATCCTCCACCACCACCACGTCCTCCAACACCCCACGTCCTCCACCACCACCACCACGTCCTCCACCACCACCACCACGTCCTCCACCACCACCACATCCTCCACCACCACCACATCCTCCACCACCACCACCACCACCACCACCACGTCCTCCACCACCAGCACGTCCACCACCACCACCACCACGTCCACCACCACCACGTCCACCACCACCATGTCCACCACCACCACCACGTCCACCACCACCACCACCACCACCACATCCACCACTACCATGTCCACCCCCACCCATGTCCACCCCCACCCATGTCCACCCCCACCCATGTCCACCCCCACCCATGTCCACCCCCACCCATGTCCACCCCCACCCATGTCCACCCCCCCCCATGTCCACCCCCCCCCATGTCCACCAACCCCCCCAGTCCCCCCCCACCCCCCACACCCCTTCCCCAAGGCCTCCACCCCACAAGTCAACCACCCCCCCCAAAGTCCACCCCCCCCGAAGTCCATTCCCCCCGAAGTCCATTCCCCCCGAAGTCCACCCACCCGAAGTCCACCCCCCCGAAGTCCATCCCCCCCGAAGTCCATCCACCCCCGAAGTCCATCCTCCCCCCCCCCGAAGTCCACCACCCCCCGAAGTCCACCACCGCCCCCGAAGTCCACCACCGCCCCCGCGAAGTCCACCACCGCCCCCGCGAAGTCCACCACCGCCCCCGCGAAGTCCACCACCGCCCCCGCGAAGTCCACCACCGCCCCCGCGAAGTCCACCATCCCCCCCGAAGTCCACCATCCCCCCCGAAGTCCTCCACCCCCCCCGAAGTCCACCACCGCCCCCCCGAAGTCCACCACCGCCCCCCGAAGTCCACCACCGCCCCCCGAAGTCCACCACCGCCCCCGCGAAGTCCACCATCCCCCCCGAAGTCCACCATCCCCCCCGAAGTCCTCCACCCCCCCCGAAGTCCACCACCGCCCCCCGAAGTCCACCACCGCCCCCCCGAAGTCCACCACCGCCCCCCGAAGTCCACCACCGCCCCGCCGAAGTCCACCCCCCCCGAAGTCCATCCCCCCCCGAAGTCCATCCCCCCCGAAGTCCCTCCCCCCCCGAAGTCCACCCCCCACAAGTCCACCCCCAAGTCCACCCCCCCCCCCCCAAGTCCACCCCCCCCCCCCCCCCAAGTCCACCCCCCCCCCCCCCAAGTCCACCCCCCTCCAAGTCCCCCCCCAGTCCACCCCCCCTCCCCCCCCCAGTCCACTCCACCCCCCCAGTCCACCCCCCCCCCCCCCCCCCAAGTCCTCCACCCCCCCCCCCCCAGTCCAGTCCACCCCCCCAGTCCAGTCCACCCCCCCAGTCCAGTCCACCCCCGCCCCCCAAGTCCTCCAGTTTATGGTCCGATGGTGAAATTAATAAAGAAAATTGCGGCTGCTATTTTCCATCTAACACACAATCTAGGGACCAGCAGTAGTATTGCAGGCGTTACAGCAGCTTTCAAAAGAGGCATCTATCTTCGTACACTGAGCACACTTCGTCAGCTCCAGTTTTTAAGCAAAACTCCGTCTACAGTGCACCTCCCAATCGGGGTGTGTGTGTGCACATTATCGTCTACAATGCAAATAGCTCTAACTCTCACACATGCGAGACCTATTGCATTGCAAATCCTGTAATGTAAATATTTCATGCTTCCACAGTTCTTACTGTGCTCTGTAAAATGACGGAATTGCTGCCTCCATCTCCAGAAGTTGAAGCGTTGCGATTTCAAACTACTACTCTATTTCTACCCCTTTACATACAGTTTATGGTCCGATGGTAAAAATTAATAAAGAAAATTGCGGCTGCTATTTTCCACCCAACACTCCATCAAGGGACCAGCAGTAGTATTGCAAGCTTTAAAGCAGCTTTCAGAAGGGGCATCTATCTTCGGACACTGAGCACACTTCGTCAGCTCCAGTAGTTTTGTGCATTTCCAGTGTGATTCATATTGTGGTGCAGGTTTTGGGAATTACACATTTTTATGGTCTAGAGTTGTGGTATGTTAGAAAGTATAATAACCTCAAATTCATTGGCATGAAGATGGTGCACATGTGGAATAACAAAGATGGAGGATGGTTGACAAGTGAGATCAGAGAGTGGCAGCAGCAACTGGCAGCAAACCGCCTCACCTATAACTTGTTTCCTCTCACTGCCTCTCGTATTCAGCCTTCCATACTACCACACCCACCACCACCACCAGTGTCCACCACCACCACATCCACCGCCACCACTGTGTCCACCACATCCAACGCCACCACTGTGTCCACCGCCACCACTGAGTCCACCACCACCACCACGTCGTCCACCAATACCATGTCCACCACCACCACATCCACCGCCACCACTGTGTCCACCACCACCACGTCGTCCACCAATACCATGTCCACCAATACCATGTCCACCACCACCACCACGTTGTCCACCAATACCATGTCCACCAATACCATGTCCACCAATACCATGTCCACCAATACCATGTCCACCAATACCACGTCCACCAATACCACGTCCACCAATACCACGTCCACCAATACCACACCCACCACCACACCCCCACCACCACACCCACCTCCACCACCACACCCACCTCCACCACCACACCCACCTCCACCACCACACCCACCTCCACCACCACACCCACCTCCACCACCACACCCACCTCCACCACCACACCCACCTCCACCACCACACCCACCTCCACCACCACCACCACCTCCTCCTCCTCCACCACCTCCTCCACCACCACACCCACGTCCACCACCTCCTCCACCACCACCACCACGTCCTCCACCACCACCACGTCCTCACCACCACCACCACGTCCTCACCACCACCACCACGTCCTCACCACCACCACCACGTCCTCACCACCACCACCACGTCCTCACCACCACCACCACCACGTCCTCACCACCACCACGTCCTCACCACCACCACGTCCTCACCACCACCACGTCCTCACCACCACCACGTCCTCACCACCACCACCACGTCCTCCACCACCACCACGTCCTCCACCACCACCACGTCCTCCACCACCACCACGTCCTCCACCACCACCACGTCCTCCACCACCACCACCACGTCCTCCACCACGTCCTCCACCACCACCACCACGTCCTACACCACCACCACCACGTCCTCCACCACCACCACCACGTCCTCCACCACCACCACCACGTCCTCCACCACCACCACGTCCTCCACCACCACCACGTCCTCCACCACCACCACGTCCTCCACCACCACCACGTCCTCCACCACCACCACGTCCTCCACCACCACCACGTCCTCCACCACCACCACGTCCTCCACCACCACCACGTCCTCCACCACCACCACGTCCTCCACCACCACCACGTCGTCCACCACGTCCTCCACCACCACCACGTCCTTCACCACCACCACGTCCTCCACCACCACCACCACGTCGTCCACCACCACCACCACCACGTCGTCCACCACCACGTCGTCCACCACCACCACCACCACGTCGTCCACCACCACCACCACCACGTCGTCCACCACCACCACCACCACGTCGTCCACCACGTCGTCCACCACCACCACCACCACCACCACGTCGTCCATCACCACCACCACCACCACCACCACCACGTCCTCCACCACCACGTCCACCACCACGTCCACCACCACCACCACCACGTCCACCACCACCACCACGTCCACCACCACCACCACATCTACCTCCACCACATCCACTACCACCACCACCACCACCACATCCACCACTACCATGTCCACCCCCACCCATGTCCACCCCCACCCATGTCCACCCCCCCCCCCATGTCCCCCCCAACCCCACCCCACAAGTCAATCCCCCCCCGAAGTCCACCCCCCCCGAAGTCCACCCCCCGCCGAAGTCCACCACCGCCCCCGCCAAGTCCACCACCGCCCCCGCCAAGTCCACCACCGCCCCCGCCAAGTCCACCACCGCCCCCGCCAAGTCCACCACCGCCCCCGCCAAGTCCACCACCGCCCCCGCCAAGTCCACCACCGCCCCCGCCAAGTCCACCACCCCCCCCCCGAAGTCCACCACCGCCCCCCCCGAAGTCCACCACCGTGAAGTCCACCACCGCCCCCCCAAAGTCCACCACCGCCCCCCCAAAGTCCACCACCGCCCCCCCAAAGTCCACCACCGCCCCCCCAAAGTCCACCACCGCCCCCCCAAAGTCCACCACCGCCCCCCCAAAGTCCACCACCACCCCCCGAAGTCCACCACCGTGAAGTCCACCACCCCCCCGAAGTCCACCACCGCCCCCCCAAAGTCCACCACCGCCCCCCCAAAGTCCACCACCGCCCCCCCAAAGTCCACCACCGCCCCCCCAAAGTCCACCACCGCCCCCCCAAAGTCCACCACCGCCCCCCCAAAGTCCACCACCGCCCCCCCAAAGTCCACCACCGCCCCCCCAAAGTCCACCACCGCCCCCGCGAAGTCCACCACCGCCCCCGCGAAGTCCACCACCGCCCCCGCGAAGTCCACCACCGCCCCCGCAGTCCACCACCCCCCCAAAGTCCACCACCGCCCCCCCAAAGTCCACCACCGCCCCCCCAAAGTCCACCACCGCCCCCCCAAAGTCCACCACCGCCCCCCCAAAGTCCACCACCGCCCCCCCAAAGTCCACCACCGCCCCCCCAAAGTCCACCACCGCCCCCCCAAAGTCCACCTCCGCCCCCCCAAAGTCCACCACTGCCCCCCCAAAGTCCACCACTGCCCCCGCGAAGTCCACCACCCCCCCCCCCGAAGTCCACCACCGTGAAGTCCACCACCACCCCGAAGTCCACCACCACCGCCCCCCCAAAGTCCACCACCGCCCCCCCAAAGTCCACCACCGCCCCCCCAAAGTCCACCACCGCCCCCCCAAAGTCCACCACCGCCCCCCCAAAGTCCACCACCGCCCCCCCAAAGTCCACCACTGCCCCCCCAAAGTCCACCACCGCCCCCCAAAGTCCACCACCGCCCCCGCGAAGTCCACCACCCCCCCCCCCGAAGTCCACCACCGTGAAGTCCACCACCACCCCGAAGTCCACCACCACCGCCCCCCCAAAGTCCACCACCGCCCCCCCAAAGTCCACCACCGCCCCCCCAAAGTCCACCACCGCCCCCCCAAAGTCCACCACCGCCCCCCCAAAGTCCACCACCGCCCCCCCCAAAGTCCACCACCGCCCCCCCAAAGTCCACCACCGCCCCCCCAAAGTCCACCACCGCCCCCCCAAAGTCCACCACCGCCCCCGCGAAGTCCACCACCCCCCCCGAAGTCCACCACCCCCCCCCCGAAGTCCACCACCGTGAAGTCCACCACCACCCCGAAGTCCACCACCACCGCCCCCCCAAAGTCCACCACCGCCCCCCCCGAAGTCCACCACCGCCCCCGCGAAGTCCACCACCGCCCCGCGAAGTCCACCACCGCGAAGTCCACCACCGCCCCCGCGAAGTCCACCCCCGCCCCCCGAAGTCCACCCCCCCCGAAGTCCACCCCCCCCGAAGTCCACCACCCCCCCCCAAAGTCCACCACCGTGAAGTCCACCACCGCCCCCCCAAAGTCCACCACCGCCCCCCCAAAGTCCACCACCGCCCCCCCAAAGTCCACCACCGCCCCCCCAAAGTCCACCACCGCCCCCCCAAAGTCCACCACCGCCCCCCCAAAGTCCACCACCGCCCCCCCAAAGTCCACCACCGCCCCCCCAAAGTCCACCACCGCCCCCCCAAAGTCCACCACCGCCCCCCCAAAGTCCACCACCGCCCCCCCAAAGTCCACCACCGCCCCCCCAAAGTCCACCACCGCCCCCGCGAAGTCCACCACCCCCCCCCGAAGTCCACCACCGTGAAGTCCACCACCCCCCCAAAGTCCACCACCGCCCCCCCAAAGTCCACCACCGCCCCCCCAAAGTCCACCACCGCCCCCCCAAAGTCCACCACCGCCCCCCCAAAGTCCACCACCGCCCCCCCAAAGTCCACCACCGCCCCCCCAAAGTCCACCACCGCCCCCGCGAAGTCCACCACCGCCCCCGCGAAGTCCACCACCGCCCCCGCGAAGTCCACCACCCCCCCCCGAAGTCCACCACCGTGAAGTCCACCACCCCCCCAAAGTCCACCACCGCCCCCCCAAAGTCCACCACCGCCCCCCCAAAGTCCACCACCGCCCCCCCAAAGTCCACCACCGCCCCCCCAAAGTCCACCACCGCCCCCCCAAAGTCCACCACCGCCCCCCCAAAGTCCACCACCGCCCCCCCAAAGTCCACCACTGCCCCCCCAAAGTCCACCACCGCCCCCGCGAAGTCCACCACCGCCCCCGCGAAGTCCACCACCCCCCCCCGAAGTCCACCACCGTGAAGTCCACCACCCCCCCAAAGTCCACCACCGCCCCCCCAAAGTCCACCACCGCCCCCCCAAAGTCCACCACCGCCCCCCCAAAGTCCACCACCGCCCCCCCAAAGTCCACCACCGCCCCCCCAAAGTCCACCACCGCCCCCCCAAAGTCCACCACCGCCCCCCCAAAGTCCACCACCGCCCCCCCAAAGTCCACCACCGCCCCCCCAAAGTCCACCACCGCCCCCGCGAAGTCCACCACCGCCCCCGCGAAGTCCACCACCCCCCCCGAAGTCCACCACCCCCCCCCCGAAGTCCACCACCGTGAAGTCCACCACCCCCCGAAGTCCACCACCGCCCCCCCAAAGTCCACCACCGCCCTCCCAAAGTCCACCACCGCCCCCCCAAAGTCCACCACCGCCCCCCCAAAGTCCACCACCGCCCCCCCAAAGTCCACCACCGCCCCCGCGAAGTCCACCACCCCCCCGAAGTCCACCCCCCCCGAAGTCCACCACCGCCCCCCCGAAGTCCACCACCCCCACCCCGAAGTCCACCCCCCGAAGTCCACCACCGCCCTCCTGAAGTCCACCCCCCCGAAGTCCACCACCCCCCCCCCCCCCGAAGTCCACCACCGCGAAGTCCACCACCGCCCCCCCAAAGTCCACCACTGCCCCCCCAAAGTCCACCACCGCCCCCCCAAAGTCCACCACCGCCCCCCCAAAGTCCACCACCACCCCCCCGAAGTCGTCCTCCCCCCCCAAAGTCGTCCACCACCCCCCCCCGAAGTCCACCCCCCAGTCCACCCCCTCCCCCCGAAGTCCATCCCCCCAGTCCACCCCCCAAGTCCATCCCCCCCAGTCCACCCCCCAAGTCCATCCCCCCCAGTCCACCCCCCGTCCACCCCCCCCACCCCCCTCCACCCCCCTCCAAGTCCACCCCCCCAGTCCACCCCCCCTCCAAGTCCACCCCCCCAGTCCACCCCCCCCTCCAAGTCCACCCCCCCAGTCCACCCCCCCTCCAAGTCCCCCCCCAGTCCACCCCCCCAGTCCTCCCCCAGTCCACCCCCCCCCCCCCCCCCCAAGTCCACTCCACCCCCCCAGTCCACCCTCCCCCCAATTCCACCAGTCCACCCCCCCCCCCCCCAAGTCCACCAGTCCAACCCCCCCCCCCAAGTCCACCCCCCCCCCCAAGGCATCCACCCCCCCCCAAAGCCCACCCCCCCCAAAGTCCACCCCCCCCCAAAGACCACCCCCCCCCAAAGTCCACCACCCCCCCCCAAAGTCCACCACCCCCCCCCAAAGTCCACCACCCCCCCCCCAAAGTCCCACCACCCCCCAAAGTCCACCACCCCCCAAAGTCCACCACCCCCCAAAGTCCACCACCCCCCAGTCAACCCCCCCCAGTCCAACACAAATAAAAAATGTGTCATTTACAATACCAATAGCTCAAACTTTCCTAATGCGAGACCTATTGCATTGCAAATGCTTGTTTATAGACCTACGTAGGTATTAAAGGATTGTGGCTCCCAAAGTAATTTGGTTTGTTTGATTATATAAAACGTAATGACATATAGGGGTGGGTATAACTAGTAAGTCAACCCTGTCCCACAGAATAAGGATGGGTACGACCCCCTTTGAAAATTGAACTTCTATCATGCAACCAGGCTTTTATGTTTAGAATTTGAGTGGAGGGCGTCCTGGCTCTCGTTTCCCTTTAGGCTCCCCTTTGTGAGATGACGGATTATCGGTGCCTGGACTATCGTTTTCCTGGTTGAGGCAGGAAGCCAAGGAAAAACTTTCTTCAGGATACCCATGGTGGCAAAACATGTCCCTTTAGTCGTGGCTATTTCATCGTTGATCTTAAAGTACAAAATAAAAGTATACAAAAATAAACACTATCCTGAGCACATTAGAAAAGGTTTGTGAACGGGTCATGCAATTTATTAATAGAACAGTCATATTACAATCTGTTCTATAATCCTGCTTAAAAAGTCTAGGGCCACAGTCTTATCTATGTAGGTCATGTTGTCTTGACCCAACCGCATGGTACACCCAGTACTTACACCCATATACAGGTGTGTTAGGTGACATGGTGAGTGAGTAGGAAGAGTCATTGCTAGGTTGGAGCAAACGGTTTTCCTACTGCTGATGGGGGAGAATAATCTTCACAATTGGTAAGGCGGTCTCTGCTGTGACTTTTGGTACTACCACACACTGTCTTGAACACTCAGATTTTTTATTTTCATGCACTGTGCAGTGCACTTTTTTTTAATTTTCCTGCCTCAAGTCCAATGCTTTCAGCATTTTAACTTCAGATTTTATGTTGTGCATTTTGCCTTCAGCATGTTCACTAAAAACAACTGACTAAGAGAAATTTAAGGTCAGTCAGCTGATATAGGGGTACTACACATAAACTGGTCCCAGTGTGCTTGTTACAGGTCCATGGAGGATCTGTCTTGATAATTCGGGCTGGATTATTCCCTTGGGGAGCAGGGTCAAGACTGATTTGCATATGGCGGGGTCCAAACTGGGGTGGCGTGGTGGGCAAATTATAAAATGGATTAAACACAGATCTGTTGACTGGGGGTGAAGGTTTACATTGTTCAGCATTCCGTCCAAACATCTGTTCTTTCTACCTTTGTACTCTGATCAGTGACCAATGGTGGGGCCTAGATGTGCGTTTCCCCTGCTCACTACCACTGAATACACAGGATCCAAGCAATCTCTCACTGTCTGGCTCCAACAAGGCCAAAACCAGCCCGGAGTTGCTTGTATTCCCTTCTGGAGAGGGCCACACCTGGTATCTTATGACGGAAACTTCCCATGAGGTTCAGGGTCAGTACTGATTTGCAGAAGGCAGGCCTTTGTCTGGAATGGCACAGCAGTGGAAAAGGATGCTACCTCGAATGCCAGCGGTTAGACTACTATTTGCAAGCATACCTCATCACCTTTTGTGTAACTGATAAAATCAGCAGTACTACTCTTAAGAGCTGCGCTCTTCTTGAAACCTCCTTCCCTACAGTCACAAACATTGCTTGGCCCATTTCACTTTGGGCCTCCCTTTCGACCAAGTGCTTGGTCCCTCCTGCCCTGTGTGTCCCTATAGTTTGCTGGAACACCTTCCACCAAATGCTGTAATGGCCCTTTTATACTAAGACTCTTCCCCCCCCCACCTTCACTTACTTCCTCTGTCCCAACACATTACCATCTTCCCAAAAGAGTCTTCCATCACCACTCTCCCATGCATATTTAACTAGCCTACGCGTCCATAACCCTCTGTAGCACTGCATAATCCACCACCAGACACAGCTCCGCCTCCAAACTCTACACTTCGGTCACACTACACAGAAACCTATACTTCTAAACATCACATGAGACTACAATGTATAACAGAATACCCTACAGTATTCCATTCCACACAAAAACACAACCTACCAAATCATACACTCAACAACTCCCCCCCCTTCCAAATAATCAACTATCAGTCAATACCAGTACATCAGACAACAGCCACATCCAGAAGTACAGCCATGCCATACGGGCTAACTATAATAAGACTCTAGCCTTCTTATCGCAACACTTAACCAAAACAAAAAGTCACCACATCATGTAACACTGCTCCAGTTCTAAATACCCTCCAGCTACTTACCCACTCCATCCCTATCCCCAAAATAGAATATATTTAACCACATACTATACCAACACTCTACATACCTCATGACAAAGCCACTACACACATCCTCTCAAAAATCATTTGAGACAAATAAACAGCATGGAGGGTCCTGCTTACTTTAACTCTAAAGAAAGCTACTCTTAGTTTTGTGATTGAATATGGACTGTACTCCTGGCTGAAGACTGTTTGCAGGGCTGAAAAGCTTGTGACAAAGATAGGGGCACAGGGATCAGGTCAAGAAAGGGACTGACCAGTTTCGCAACCACCATAGGAGGTTCGATTTTATACAATTAAGAAGCAATAAAAACCAAATTACTGCAGTTAAAATGAGTAAAAATGCAATCCAATCGAATGGGAAAGGCCATAGAGAAGTAAGTGGAAGAGAATTTGGCACAAACAGCTTGATAGTCCTTACGGTTAAAGACATTTTCTAAGGCATACCCACTCGTAGCACTGGCTGATAAATGAAATAGTGAGATGGCACTAACTGATAACCATGGGTGTAACCTACACGAAACCATCATAGTGACCTCATGCAAGACAAAAGGCAGTGACCCCAACAAACAAAGAAGTACACGTTCAGTGTCACCCAGTGAAAAACATCTGTAACCACCATTTGAACTGGAGGTGTCCGAAGAGCATACTAGAAAATGAACGTGTTATGAAACTACTAGTTAATTAAAAAAAGAAAAAAACTTTAACCCTAAAAAGAAAGAATATAGATAATAAGGTGGCTAGTAATCGTCACCCACCTGCTCTCAAAAACCTGCTAGGGATCCTTAGGCTGCGACACGAGTGGCTGAAGAGCTGCCTAACCGGAAGCCATCCCACTTTCTTCTTATAGCCTGTTACCACAATTACCAGCAAGGAGTCAGACGTACTGTACACAACACATGGCATTAAGTATACAAAGACAACAAATAACAAGACTTTGAAACGATGGATGTAAGCAGCTGGGTGGGAACAATGTACATAAACAAGATCCTGAAAAAGATACCCAACAAATGATGTGGTATGCACAGCTCCTACTTCATTTTGCATGCAAAAACACATGTAAATGGGGAAAAATAATTACGCTGTAGTAAATTCAGTCACTATTCTTAAATCTCCCTTATGCAATGTGCCACTATACTTCTGGGCAGAGAAGTGCAAAGCTACACGCATGAAGAAATATCTCAAATCTTTAGTAGTCTAGCTGAGTAGATGTCCTTTGCTGTAGAAGAGGAAGAGTTCTAGAAAGGACTGGGACCACTTCACTATCCTGCAGCACTTTAAGGTGGACAACATTTACACCAATTTCTTATTCTATACATTTCAACACCTTAAATTGTACCAGGGTTGATGTTGTGCTGCTTTAGATGTACTTACTGTGCTCTAACGCAACCACTTGGCAGTATGAGGGTCCTGGGGATGCAATCCTTGAGATTAAACGCAAAGAAGCCAACACAAGCAGTTCACACTTCAACAAATGCAGAGAATGCAGAAAGCACTACTTCTAAACGGGTGGTTTCTTAAAGACATTCATCATATATATATTGGAAGATCTACTCAATTGAGAGCATTTCGGTTACAGAATGAAATATTCTGCATCTTGGCTGCTCCAGCTTTTGAGCTCCATTATATAGCAGAAGGCTCGTTTGTACATTAGTGGATTCATGGTCCCACACATTTGCCGCACTTGTGGATGCAGGAAAATACAACCGTGCCAATGCCTCTGGATGAGGCTATTAAAGACACTCCCACTTCCATGAGAAGGTCTACTTGTCTTGCATTGATCCAGTTTGCCTGATGGTAAATGTGGGGGGTACTTGTTTCAGGGTGATATATAAAATATCTTGAGTTGAATTGGCTGACTATCGAATCTATTACAAAAGGAGTGGGGCATTTTTCAATGCCATTGACAACTTACCAAATAGACCCGATTCCTTCACCTTATTATCAGTTTCAAATATTCTTTCTAAACTATATGGCTTGGCCTGGAGAGGTGGATCTCTAGGTGGGAGTAAAACCCAACAGAAATGGCAGCCAGACATTTGCAATATTTCTGAAGAGCAATGGTTATGTTGTTGCTCAGCTAGCAAAAATACTTCCCTAAAAAGTAAACACAGACTTCTACAGTTTGGATTTATACAAAGATTCTACTACATGCCAATTAACCTCAACAGATATGGTATCAGGAAGAATGCTAGACATTACAGATGGGGAGATGAAGGGACAGACTGTAATAACCTGGCTTGGCTATGTCCTAATTTGCAAACATTTTGGAGAAATGTATTCATTGAGCTGGGACAATATACGCCAGAATCGAGCCTGACTTCTTATGGGTATGTGAAAGATACCTGCATCAGTCAGGAATCCTGCAGCACTGGCACTTTAGTTGCAATGAAGGCAAAAAGCAATGAAGTGGTGGTAGGATCTCTTTCCCCTACATAAGCAACAAGATACAAGACCTCATACATTGTATTAATGCAGCAGATAATCTGGACAGCATGAGCATGGTAAAATTAAAACCAAGAGATGTATGGGCACTAATGCAACTATACCCTACATGGTATGCTCTGGTTATTGCGGAGTTGGGAGGAAGACAATAGGGATATTTGACTGAGCATTAGAATGCAGGTTGCTATTATTCCTGGATGCAGTGTTTCGAAATTAGATTATCGCAGTTAGGCTACTATCTGGCAAGAGGGGTATTAAGGTGTGGTTTAAATGCTGTTATTATGTAATGTCATCATGCTTTCGTCCATCACAAATTCAAATATATTGTGATTGCATTGCTCCCCCACTTTTGAATAAAACAGTTTGCAGGTGGGAAAGATAATTGATTATTATGCTAGTGATAAGCACGCTGTAACTGCAGCAAGGTCAAAAGCTCATCCCAACCACAGTGGGCCTTTTGTACCAGGGCTATATCCTTAGCCATCACATGCCCACCTCTCCACTTCATCCTTTTGCCTTTAAACATAACTCTCGTTGCTGGGGGTTCAATGAGTTAGAGTGATGGTAGTAGAACTGAAGTAGTCTACCATAAAGGCCCATCTTTCCAGAAAAAGCAATCAGCAATGTCAGAGGTTCAGTCACTTCTAATGAAATCATCACACAGGTTTACTAGCAGTCCCGCCACGGTGAGGTCCGAAGCCTCCAAAACTACCCACTTTCTAATTCCTTATCCTTTCTTTAATTATTCTGAAGCTGAGATTTCAACCAAACTAATTCTTCCAAAAATCCAACAAATTCCAGATATTAAAATAGACATCCCTAGAAGAAGTTGAAGATTATTCCTACATGTTGGAAACAAAAAATGCCATAAATTCCTGAACTCAATCCAAAAGGCTTACCACAAAACAAAATGGTGGTCTTCTGGGTTGAAGGAAAGCCATATAGGGAGGTACACTGAGACGCTCTAGACGAGTCAGTGAAGGAAAGCCATATAAGGAGGTACACTGAGACGCTCTAGATGAGTCAGTGAAGGAAGACAGGAGCCATGGAGTCCTTGACAACAACAAGTAGCCTTAGGGGGGAAGCTAGGGCATTGTCCTAGCTCATCCTGTAACATTAACCTTAAGAGATCTTAAACAAGTCTGCAAGACCCTGGTCCTTCGAATAATCCAAAAAGTGAGAAGTGATTCAGCCATGCAAAAGGCTTAGGAAAAGTAAGTGTAGTCAGTTCATTTTTGTGTGCAGCGTCTCTCCATATGCCCACCAGTAGAACAGAGACAAACCATTCACTACCGACTGAGAACAGCGACTACTTTGTGTATATCTCATATGTTGCTTTGAACAGGACTAAATTTAGCAATTCGATAACAATCTACATCCCACAAGAATTACATAATGGGGAGGGGGACCTCTAACCCATGCCCCTCTTCTTAATGGGATCAGAAAAACAAGTTACTTACCTTTGGCAATGCCCCTTCTATTGAGACTATCTAGCTACATGTTCCTCTTTTTCAGTATATCTCCCAGGCACCACTGGATCTGGAGAAGTTTTTCAGCAATACTCCCAGGTCCTGGGTGGTTGGATTGGGAGGCTCCATGCAAACTATCCCGTCCCAGAAGTGACTGAGCAGATAGGCATGTAAGCACCACCCCTGCTCTAGGACATCAGTTTACTGGCATACAGGAGGCTTCTTCCTATTCCAGCCAGACTGCATCTCCAAAGCAGTGCTCTTGCGGAAACACCAACACACAAAACTGGTAACACTGGTGGTTAAAACCAGGGCTCTCCCCACTTCTATAATACAGCCTAACGCCGCCTCAAAATGCAGACATCATTTGCGATCTGCTAGGGAAAGCCTATTCCATTTATCCAATATAGCTTATTGGGAGCCTGCCAGGTGGTTGGCCACCAGAGAGATGTTTAGTTGCGATCGGGACCTCCAGAAACATGAAACTAATTGATACAGGCCTGAGGGTCTCTTTGAGCCCTCCTTGGTGCAGTACCGCACAGATGTTATTCATGAAAACCCACACTAGTCACCCATGGATGGATGGCCGAAAAGCCTTACAGTTCTAACAAATGGTACATAGCTCTAGAGAGTGGATGCAGAGCTGGCTTCCCACTAGAGGACTCTGATCTCCACTTCAACCGGACGACTCACCAAACCCAGTGGTGATGATTCAGATACCAATATCAGCTCTGGGTGGGTAAAGGGAGAGCGGTTTGCCAGAGGGGAACTGTGCTTGGTCAGCCACCATTGCAGATCTTGACCAGTCTCTTGATGCTGGGCCCACTTGGATTTCAGGTTCCATTGCAGGGTCCGCATGTGGCACCTAGAATGGGCGAAGAGAAGGATGCACAAGACTAAGATGTCAAGAAGTCTCAGAACCACCCCACCAGGATAAAACCCAAAATATTGGGATCACAGTACAAATGTCTGAGACTAGCTAGAAGATTCTATGAGGGAATCAGGTGGGATTTTGGCTCACTTATAGTGAAACCCAAGAATATAATGGAGTTCCCACACCCTCAATAGCCCAGAGATTGTAAACGGCCGACTGAAAAGCTCGAGATCAGCTACCAGTAGTCAAATTACAGGATCTCCTAACCTCCGAAGATGGGTAGCAACCACCATCATCACGTTCATGAACACACCAAGAGCAGAGAAGAGTTGGAGCATAAGTTGGGCAAATTGAAAATTGTTTATGGCCCACCTTGAACCACAGGCAAAATATGAGCGACTACAGGACACTTCTGTGAAAATTCAGGTTCTGCAAGTCCAAGAACAGCATCCAGTTTACTCTAACTCAGAGCAGATAAGATCCAAGCCAATGTGAGTATTTGGAATTGGTCCTTCCTCAGGAAGGTATTCAGGGGTTGAAGGTCCCAGAGAGGCATGGGGCACTCTTCCTTTTTTAATGTGAAGTAGCAGCAGGATTAAAAACCCCTTGCCTCTCGCAGAGTCTGGTATGCATTCAATGGCACCCTCTGTGAGCAAGTGCTTCAACTCCTGCAGCAGGATAATCAGATGCTCCTCCGAAAATCGTTCTGATGTGGCACGAATCTGGGGTGGGGAGGAAATGAAAGGCAGGGCATAGTTTGTATAATCTGTAAGACTGATCTGTTGGAAATAACGAATTGTCTACTTGGGAGGAAAAGCTGAATTCTGTCTCCCACTGGTCAGGCATGAGCTGCCAAGGAGGAACTAAAGCAGATTGGTGGCTTAGCAGGGGAAGAGAAGTCAGAGCACTGTTGCCCCTGCTGGCCAGTGCCATGTCTGCCAGTAACTCATCCACGGCTCCAGACACGAAAGCTCTAAGCTGTCTGCTGTATCACTAACTTGGAATGTTGCCATTTCCTAAAGGCTAATCCCTTGGAGTAGCCCCTAAATATGTGTAACGGATGGGTAAATTATTTTACAGGAGTCAGAAAGCCCTAAGGAACGCACAGTGATCCCTACTCTTTAAACTGTTCCAGAACAGTGTCCGCCTTCTGTCTGAAGAGTCTAGACCCATCAAAGCGCATGTCCATCAGCGATGCCTACACTTTACCAGATTTGGACAACCTAGTACAGGTGTACTTGTGGAACACAACACTAGTACCAACTGCTCTGCCACTGCAATACATGGTTCTAAGCGCAAACGGATAATTTATTTTGTTACATCCTGCCCATCATAGACCTAATATGGTTTCCACCACAGTCATCAAGGCATCCGTGAGGGTGTCAATGAATGAGAACAAGGACACAACTGTTGCTGATTAAGGTTAGAGAACCTCGGTTAGAACATTTGTCTCAGTCTCCTTTGAGGCCATTTGTAGATCTGGTATCTCAGCTGCCCTCCAAACCACCACTGAGAATGAGGCTAGTAGCCTCTTCTGGCAGGTCAAGCTCAATTTTAAGGGAGGTGTTAAATTCATAAATTTTTTTTGTAAGTCAAGGTGTAAGGCACCGGCAGAATAAAAAAAAATTTTTTAAAAATTAAAAAGTGGCAGAACCAACCCATTCCCCTCACAATCGTCCGTATCTTGGGGTGCTCCCTGTTCAGGCACAGGATCCAGGTTAGAGCCCAAATAACTGAATGCACACTCTGCTGGCACCTGAGCCGAAATAGAAGCACAGAGTTAGACCGTATAACTACCAGTTGTACCATCCTACTCTCTGGGTAGAGTATAGGCCAATATTATTTCAAGTACGGTGTCAGCACCATGTTGTCTACTAGCACCAATAGAAATGGTACTGGTATTGGGACGACATGAATTAGCAAGGATCTTAGTGCCGGCGTTGAAGTCAGTACTGGAGTCAGTATTGGTCTAGTAACTGCTCTCACAGGGACAAACCACATCAGGGGAGAGCCCACCTGGAGGCCCTTTCGTTCTGTGAAATCAAAGATGTGCCAGAAGGAAACAGAAAAGCACTTCCGTTTTGCAGCATGGCCACCTTGAATGCCTCAATAATTTCCTGGTGGCAGGGCGGTGAGGATGTAGTTGGGGAAATGGATTAATGACAGCACAGAGAACTAGGGGCACATAGGAACCAAGTGAGGTACCATTCCATGGCTGGCAACCTGGTAGAAGAGTAGCAAGATGGCGTCCAGTCCCACTGTGCATTTTGGTTCTCGCATTTAGACTTTGAATTACGCACAGATTGTAGGCAGGAAATGGACTGGTTGTAGGAATGGCTTTGTGACTGAACTGCGACTTGAAGCAAAGGTGTGAAGACCACAACTTCTTATGCTCAGGGATGTACAGCTTTGCCTCCTGGTCCAAATTAACCTTCAGGTAAGGAAAACAAAAATTAAAAAATTGGTGCATTGGTCACAAGACAAAAAGTCTTGAAGTTTCAAGAGAACCAACCTCTTGAAGGGACAATGAGGTCTCTCGCAGTAAAGGCTCAAAAGCTTTACCATTTAATGGCCATTAAAATTATGTGCAGTGGGGCCAGCGTACGTTCAGGTTGTATGGGTATTATATTATTAACTGCTCGAAGACCAAAGCTTTCATTTTGATCCCTGCTTTCCCTGTGCCCTACTTATTGGCAACCCTCCCTCGAAAATCAAACCGAACTTACATTGAATACTATGCCACATTTGCCATCTAATTCAGATTGCCTTTTCACCCTCATTCAAACAAAAGTCCCACTGGAACAGTTTCACAACACAACAAAAAGGCAGTGACCCAACTAGGACACACCACTCTGTACCTGCCAAATCCAGGAACTTCAAACATGATGCTACCCTAGAAGTGATCTCAAATCCAAAGTTATGGAGGGTATCATCAGTATTGTCCAGTATTGTTTTTGTTCTACAACTCCTCAATTTCTGCGGATTCTCTGCAGGTTCTCTAGATGGTCTGCTTTAGCCTCTACAATGTTCTATCCTGAAGGGGAAGGGGGTGGGCGTGGGTGGGGGCAGTTGGCCTTACTCGCTCAATGCCATACTGCCTTCTCAATATCGCGTCTCTACTCTTCCAGCCTGTCACATTATCTCATCCTTGCTCTAGTTTTTGAGCACAGACAGGATTACTTTGATTTCTAGGAGACAACTTTCAATTTATTAAATACCACAAGGCTTGAAAAAGGATGGCCTGTGCCAATATTTTCCTCATGTTCACAATGTGGTATCTTGACAACTACTGAAATATTCGCAGCTTGTAAGAAATGTGTTTTCTGTCTATTGTTTGATCATGAACCTTTTTTTAGCTTCTCTTTGACTAGCACTCATGAGAATGTCCAGAGCACCTGTATGTAGGCCCACATGCAGTACCCATGCCAGCAGTTGGCCCACGCACTGAATGTCTCAGTATTGCGAGATGAAACGAAGTCTTTCACTTCGATCTCAACTACTTTTCCTTAATACTCCCATGCCACACCTGGTTATTATTCCAACATACCCTATTTTCTAAGCTCTTACAGTTCAATGCTTTACTGCTCTAAGCCGGTTATTGTGGCCCGTATTTTTTCTTGGTCCGCCAATCATTCATTCACCATTATTTGAGGTGATGTATTCTTTAGATTTAGCTTGCTCAGGTCCTCTTGCATTTCCTAGATAACCAGCTTCATATCAGACAACAGAGCCTACTTCTTCCTTTATTTTCTTCAGGAAGGTTTTTTGAAGGTATGCCACGGCCATCTGAAAACAGGGATCCCAAGACCGTATTAAACAAAACTTTTAGGAAAACATTTTTGGGACGGTCCTTCCATATGATGGACAAGCTGAAACAGGATATTATGGGGATTCAGCTACCATTGATTCTCAAAAATTCAACCATGTTGCTGAACCCCACCATAAGGTTCAGCTGTTCTGGCGGCCCAATATTTACAATTCAAGGCACTCTGCCTCACCCAAAGAGCCTATTATGGGCTTCCTTCTAAACGCACGTAAGCAATATTTCACTTATTTTCACACATACGGTGAATAACCTACATCTTTTATTCAGTCTCCCATTACAGACAAGCTTGACTTGATAGCGGGTCCTTTAAAGTCATCACTCTCCACCTCTGGAGTTATCTACCTTTTGCACTTAGTTAGGTGGTCAATCATGTAGTGCAAACAAATCAATGAAATTCAATCTCTTTTGCTAGAGCTAGTGTCGTTTTATAGCTTTAGAGGTAGAGTAGGGCATCATATCAAACCCACACTCCTAGACCCAACAGGTCAGCCCTTGGGCAAGATTATGATCAATAAATACCTCATGCACTTACTTTTGTCTGAGTCTGACTCTTCATTTATAGGGATCCGTAGAGGGAAGGTGTCAAGACCACACTGTTTCACACAAAGTTCTCCCACTAGCGCCAACCCCCTGAAACTCAGTCTAGCTCAGCAGCCACTGTCTCACCAGTGATTTTCTACTTGTGGTGATTCCATATGATGTTCCTCTGTATAGTTCACCACATCTCAGACTCCTATTGGGCCTCAAATTGGGATCTCTTCCCTGCCCCCTGGTCAGTCAAACCCAGTATGTAGTGTGGTTAGGCTCTGCACTCCCTGGTGTCTTGATTCAACAACTACTTGGCTTCTTTTTAAAGGTCCTCACAATCGGGAGCATAGAGGGAAAAACAAAGGACCCAGGTTACCCTCCACTCAAAGTGTATTTAACGAAAAGAACCTGATCCTGATTCTTAGAGGTATTTATTATCCCATCACCTGTGTGCTATTGTGTGTGAACGGGAGCCCTATTGAGCTTTAGCCTATCGCAGGTGACAGTTGACATACAGCGACCGCAATGAACCAAAGAGGACCCATAGTTGTGGCCACAGGTATGCCAGCAGGTGACCACAATAAGATTTGAGCGCTGGATATTCACAGCAGTGTGTGGCAAGACAAACCCCCAGCCCTGAAGAAGTTGCCGACCAAGTAAGACAGGCAACGAAACATGTTGGTTTCTTATAGATTAAAAACGAAGCTCAACTGTAGAGTATAGGTTTTAATAGGAGTAGATACCCAGCAAGAATAAAGTGTATCATTGAGCTAGGGATATCTAACCCATTTTTAACAGGGTAGAGCACTGTATAGCGGTTCTCTTGCCCCGGGGGTCGGGTTAATATAGAGGTAGGTAGGCAGAATCAAATTTTTTTGTGTTCTTTAAATATCATTTACACTTTTTACACCACTTTCTTGTTTTGGTTGGAAGGAGCCAATGATAAGAGGAACAAACTGACGAGTACCAGTCAGAAGTTCCCTGGTGGTGGTTCCCGTGAGGTTCCTTCCTTCCCCACGCACATTTTTCACAGACACTTAGCATGGCGTCTGGATGGCAGCTACGAAGACGTAGGTAGACACACAACGGTTTTTAGCAAGATGACAAGGAGGCACACCCAGTCTATGAAAATAATGTGTTTGGGAGATTTAAGTATATCCACACACAATAGCAGACAGGTGATGGGATAATAAATACCTCCAAGAATCAGGATCTTTTTAAAAGTAGCAATGTGGAAGAGGGGGGGGGGAAATGTAGGGGTGGAGATGGAGAAAAATATGGTCATGTGGAACCCTCCGCCATGCATAGGACATGCTCAGCGCATTAGGAACATGGCATTGGCCCAGAATCCACTGCTTACGGTTTTTCACAGTCCACCAGTGAAGCAATCAGGAGGTAGCATCCTGAACACAGTGAACACTTCGCCTTGGGTCAGGGATGTGCTCTGAAGCGATTCAGTACGGTGACTGCTTCACTATGAACATATGCAAAAAGAAAAATTGATGGACAGAATGCAGACCAACTTCATACATTCACCCTAGTACAGAGATCTGGGCGTAAATCCATCGTTTCTTTGCTCCCCATGCCATTCCAGCCTCTCTCTGCATAAAGTGAAATTTATGTATGTATGTATGTATATAGGGTTTGTTACCTATTTTGCAGTGTGGTGGGTGTGGCCATGCAGAGGAGCACATGTACTCCTGCTCTCCACTCCAGCCTTGCATGCCTATGTTCATAGTGAAACTGCAACAAATGATGGACGGAATGCTGAATGATTCAAACATTCTTCCCCAGTCAAGAGATCTGGGTTAAAGCCATCGTTCATTTGCCCACTATGCCACCCAGTTTGGACTTTGCCATATGCAAATCAGTCTTGACCCTGCGCCCTATAGGAACAGTCCAGCCTGAACTGCCAAGGCCAGGTCGTCCCTGGACTGGAAAAAAGCATCCTAGGACCGGTTTTGGGGTTACACCCCACAATATAATGATTTCTGAGTAACTACCCCATCATTAGGGTAACAATATGCTTGATTATTTTTCAGCAGCAAATTTGAAACTTATATATTATCCTAACCATGGCATAGAGTGTTAATATGGGGACCCTTTTAAATGCCTTTTTGACTTGTGTCCAAGACTCGTATGCCCATGTACTAATAGGACATACAAAAATGTGGGGTTTTTCTGAAAGAATTTCGTCAAACCTCAATTGTCTCTATACTATAGCATATTGGTGGCTGAACATAAATTGTTTATCGATTTTATAAATATTGACAGGATTGTATTTATATTTTTAAACATTTTCGTATATTTATCTTATATGTATTTGCCATGGTTGGAATTTACAAATCTGTAATCAATTTGATGAAATGCATTCTTTTGGATTACTGCTGCTTGTGATATAATGAGTTGTTCGGTCGTATTTATTTCCGTATTCTTTTTATCACATTTTGAAATGTATAGTCTGTCTTTTATTTCTTGCATGGACTTTGCACAGCTGTAAATAATGATATTGGCACTTTAAAAGGGCGGTTAACTTTATGCAACGCGTCATGTGGTCAAGGTGGGACCGAAACGCGTCATGTCAGCTTTGGTGCGGGATACTTGCAAATAAAAATTTGGCACAAAGAACTCTATGGGTCTGCTTGTTCATCTGCATACCGATAAGCTGTTTTGGTGGAGTACGAATATATATATATATATATATATATATATATACACACATATCCATACATACATACATACATACAAGTCCCAGCCGCTCTTGACACGGCTTCTGTTGGGTGCGGACCTCTTTCTCCCTCCAACTCCCAAAATCCAGGAATTAGGACGCCATCACACAAAATAGAGTGAGCAGTGCAGTTTTAATATTCTGCCATTTAACAAGCAAGTGCTCTCCCTGACGCGTTTCGCTCTGCACGCAGAGCTTGATCTATATATAGTTTGTTACCTATTTTGCAGTGTGGTGGGTGTGGCCATGCAGAGGAGCACATGTACTCCTGCTCTCCACTCCAGCCTTGCATGCCTATGTTCATAGTGAAACTGCAACAAATGATGGACGGATTGCGGAATGATTCAAACATTCTTCCCCAGTAAAGAGATCTGGGTTAAAGCCATCGTTCATTTGCCCACTATGCCACCCAGTTTGGACCCAGCCATATGCAAATCAGTCTTGACCCTGCGCCCTATAGGAACAGTCCAGCCTGAACTGCCAAGGCCAGGTCGTCCCTGGACTGGAAAAAAGCATCCTAGGACCGGTTTTGGGGTTACACCCCACAATATAATGATTTCTACTTTAATGATGGCGGCCATTTAGTGATACTGCCTAAGTAATGGACCAATAAGTTATAAAGAGTTGCAAGGAGAGAGGAAGAGAGAAGTTCTCCAGATAAAAGAGTGTGGCAGAGTTAAGTTTTTCTTTTTTTAGCAAAAGGTCTTTCCTCTATTAGATACCATTCAGATATGGCCACTCCTGTGATGGTGGGAGAATATGGAGTTGTTATTTTTCACAACATTTTTTTTTATTGTCGACAGGCAATATGAGAGCAAGAGCGGCCAGGGTAATACATCGCATACATGGAAAGGCATTGATAAAGATGTCAACATTTTACAATAAGTTCGGTGAAGAATAAAAGATATGTGTCCGAAGCAAACAAAAGAAAACATCATAAACCATGAACAGTGTCGCAGTGCACAGTGACTATGGAGTTTTGTTTACAGAGCTGCTCAGAAAGCAGATGAATTTTGGTTAACAAGGAGGTTTTGAATAAAACTACTTAATTTTGCATTGGAAGGTATTTATTTACTTTATTTTGGCTCACAATCCATCTTTATATACAGCTCTCGACATGTTTGATTTGAGCTAAATGACTTGTATCTCTTGTGGAGTCACTTTGCACGCCTTTAAACAGGTCTGCCATTTATGTCAATGTATGGCAGTATTATTATCGGAAGCTGATCTAACCACAGCCTATTTTGCAATCTGTACACGTTTAAATATGGCCACCAGTTTGATGGACAGGAAGTAATGTCGAAGGCGGACTCAACCACAGCAGACAACTAACAAGCATTTGCAATGCAATAGGTCTCGCAGCATTAAAGTTTAGTTACTGGCATTGTAAATGACAATGCTTTGCATTCATTTTTTTGTCTTTAATTTGCAATTGATATATAAACATTGTTTGCACAAAGGCATTCACACGATACCCCCGATTGACGAAACCAGTTTGAGGCTACCCATATTCAAATGTACTTTTTAGGACTAACACTCTAACTAACGATGGTTTACAATGTGACCATAAATCGAATGTGGGCAAACCATTCAATCAACTGATACACCCAGATTGTAAATACGTGTAATGTGCTGTGTTTGGTACTGTTCCATCTACATGTGCCTCATCATCAATGATTTTTAATCTGGTCTTAACTGAACCACACAATATAGTTCTTATGCATAGCACCTCGATCTGCCTGTGGAGGCATACACTTCACAAGAGTATTATATGTAAACAGACGTATACAGGAAAGGGTCTGCAGAACACAGGGGGACACACAGAGAGGCTGCTACCTGTAAAGTACAGAACCACACTGCACAGAAAAAATACGGGGCGTTGTACTATGTGGGAATGCGCACAATTACAAAATTACACCTGCAATAATATCACATGGAACACTTGGTGCCTCTCTGCCCCTGTACCTGCGTCTCCTCATGCAGTGAATGTCTCGCCTGTACATAACACGTGTCACTGGGTCTCAAAATGACCTTTCACAGCTTAATCTTAGTCCCACAATGGTCCAGGCACCGTGTGCCGCGTGTGGACCCCTTTCGCTAACGTTGGTACGCTTCGCAGCGCTTCAGTTCGTCCCGTACGGTAAATCTAGAGCGGCCCGCTAAACCTCACGTGTCTCACGTATGAAGCGTACGGCACTGGGGAAGGGGGCGAGGCGTACTGGGTGCCGGGGTTCGTACCAAGGCCGGGAGACAGGATGGGGACGTCTCCCAGGTACGGCCACACAGTGTACGATTGTTGGGGGTACGCGCCTTACAGACTTTGGGTCCGGAGCGCACTCAATAACAGTACCTTCTGGTGGGGGATGCGAAGTGCACAGCAGCGGGGGTCAGTCCTCTTCACGTCACGATGCTTCTTGGGGGCAATGATAGGTACTGCTTGGCAGGGTTGTGTGGGGGGGGGGGGGGGGGGAGGGGAGTTGGTGCGTGTGTGACGGGGGCGGAGGAGGGTGTGTCTGTACATGCGTGCAGGGGGAGGTGTGGCTGTGTGTTGGAGCTTCCCAGGTGACAGGAGATGGCCACGACGTGCGCCTTATCGCACGCACGGCCCGCTCCTGTCTCCTGGAAAGCTGAGTCGCTCACAATAGGTCTCTGGTTAATGGAGAGAGAGAGAGAGAGAGAGAGAGAGAGAGAGAGAGAGAGAGAGAGAGAGAGAGAGAGAGAGAGAGAGAGAGAGAGAGAGAGAGAGAGAGAGAGAGAGAGAGAGAGAGAGAGAGAGAGAGAGATTCCCATAGCCCTCTCTCTCTCATGCAATAAGAACACTGCTTCAAGCCCTCATTATTGCTCTCACCTTCCATTTGCTGCATTAAGGACACAGCTCTTGTACGGGAGGACAAGGCAACTGCAGCATCTGCCCTGAGACAAAGCCCTGGCCGATGCAGGCGGTGCCTCCGGGCCTAACAAGATGGAAGCTAAGCTACGGGGAGGCCCACGAATAGGACCTTGATGGATCGTGCCAACAACCATGACCAAAGGTAAGCCCACGGGCAGTGCAGCCCAGCAAAGCACGATGGACCGGTTCGCGAGGGTCGGGACCCCAGGTGCAGACATGGGAGGAAGAGCTAGTGCATCACCAGATAACGCTGCGTTATTGGCCGCCATCACCCAATCAAGAGACATGCTAGAGACTAAAATCGGAGCGGTGGGCTCAAAACGGACATTACTGAGCCAGGACTTTTCCGGACAGTTTAGTGCCTCATCGAAGCATAGTCCAGGGTCTCCAGTGTGGAGAACACGGTCACTACGCTCCAAACCAGGGGGGTCTACCCTTGAAAAATTAACCAAAGGCCTAGCAACATTGATGGAAGATGCAGAGGGACTTGCCCGCAGAAACACATTCTGCTTCATGGCCTTTCCTGAAAACTGCAAAGAGAACGACATGGATACATTCCAGACTGTATGGCTTACCTCGTGGATCCCTGCGGACACCCTATCCTCATGCTTCATGGTAGAACGCTCACACAGGGCCCTGCTTCAGCAGCTGCCGGGGGCTAAACCACAGCCTATCATTGCTAGAATTTTAAATGACCATGACATCATCCCGAAACAAGCTAGGGCATAGGACAAGCTCCTATTTGAATCCCAATGGATCCTGGTCTTCCCCAACTGTGCTAATTTTACTTGGCAGCAACGCCAGTCTTTTCAGGCAGCCAAGGCTTGGCTCTAAGATCTAAAATAGTCATAAATGCTCCTGTTCCCAGCACGGCTGCATGTAGTATACATCTCCTGCACTTTGTTCTTAGGCACACCAGAGGATGTTTTTAAATGGACAGATGAAAGACGACACTTGAAGCTGTATACTCCACCATGTCGGGATGCAGATTCTTCAATGGGGGAACCTCGCCGGTTGATAAATAAATCAGAAAGACAAACGCAGACACAGCTCCAGATCCAGATCGAGATGGTGCTCCAGGGCCCGCAACGAGGAGCCAGCAGAGGCTTCTGAAGCTGGGGCTTCTAAACCTCACAAACAACTGCTTTGGGAAGCTATGTGCAAATACTCCAGGTTTCTTTCTGTATCCTAAATGATGTAGTGTTTAGGTGTTTTTCGGCTGCAAAAATAGGGTGATACACTTCCCTCCGGTCTGCTGCCTTCGTGATGATGGGGTGTTTGGGGATCCCTTGGACAGTTAATCTGTTGACCTCCCGTTGGGGTAGGCATGAGACACCAGCCATGACAGAAACTTCAGCTGTTGAGAAGTAGTCGGGTGGGGTGTAGGGGGCTATTTGGGATTTCGAGTTATTACATTTTGCGTAACAGTCTATTGTCCTAGGGTGGTATTTCCATATATAGGCGAGAAATAAATCATGGCCCCCAAAAACAGAGGTCGACCAAGCTTGACGAAACCTCCCCAGGCCAGTTAAAGGTGATAAGCTGGAACATCAGAGGGATGCTTGACAAAATTAAGTGAGGTGAGAGAATACGTTAGGCAAAGCGCATTGAGGCGGACTTCTTGCTACGTAAAGAAACGCACATTATGGGCAAAAAAAAAAAAAAGACCATGGATGGCCCGCTATGGATACAAGTACACATACCATGATGGATTCAAGAGGGGTGCTGGGGGTTGCTGTAATGATATACTGCAAAATTTTGTTTATATTTGTCCAATCTTGGGTGGATACACAGGGTAGATGGAATGCAAAATGCTTTCTACCACAATCTTACCCGACTAAAGGTTCTCTACGGGCAGATTCTTCCACGACTGGGTGACCGACTGGAGATTGACTAGGTTACCTTTGCAGCTTCAATCCCCTATGCCTTGCTGGCAGTGCCTGCAAGTGCTGTGTGGGCTGGTGGCAATTGCATGATTGTGCTGGATGCCCCCCCCAGGCCGGTCTCCTCGATCGCCAACGCCTTTGGAATTTACGCTGCCGCTGTTGAGGTGACTGTCAGGTCAGACCTGCCTCAGCAGCTCCGCCCCCTTTGGTCTTGTAGGCCTGGCTACCAGTGGAGCAGAAGGATTTCGACAGAGGAACTATGCCGAGCTGCCTCCTGGGCTTTGTGCCGTTCTCAGTGCTAGTCTCCTTCGTATGGCAGTAAGACTCCGGAGTTTGCAATTGGGGGGCCACATGTCATGGTTTTACGACTGTCCTGAGATTGCAAGTGGTTGTTTGGAGCCTCTTGTTGTGGGGAACACCGCACCTGGAGCCCTTGACCCACTGCTATTTGACTGTCTCTAGACGCCGACACGTTT
This sequence comes from Lissotriton vulgaris, assembly GCF_964263255.1. Lineage (NCBI taxonomy): Eukaryota > Metazoa > Chordata > Amphibia > Caudata > Salamandridae > Lissotriton > Lissotriton vulgaris. The sequence goes on along the minus strand of NC_141685.1, from coordinate 1,666,613,254 downwards.
CCCAGGGTTTTTTCGCCTCACTTCTGCAGAGTTTCTGCCCACTTCTAGGTCCGCGGTGCTGCTCAGTTTCCTGCTAGCTTAATTCTCACGGGTGTTATGAGCAAACTGATGCGGACCTGGTGTTCATGCCCTTGGTCCTAATTTACCACCTGACCCCGACCGTCCCACCGGAGCCATTCTGCAGCACTGACCCCTGAGATCTTTCAATTGTGCCCCCCTCCTGGTGTGGCTGCCGGGCTGTTGTCTTTCAGGCCTGCTCCAGCGGATGTGTGTGGGATTACCTGGTATGTGACTGCCTCTAGCCCCGGTCCCCTGCTGGGTTCTCACTTGCGCATGGTTGGGTCTCAGCTGATGCGCCCCCTCATTACATTAATCTTCATGGACCCCCCCCCCCATCCCTCAGTTCAACACTGATCACGCCGTGAGTCATGTACTTTGCCCCTGGTTGTGGATGCACTTAAGTTTTGGGACTTTGCCTCCCCTCCATTTTGTGTGCCTCTCACCTCTCTACCATTGGATCTTCTCAAGATGGCGACCCAAATCCCTCACTGAAATGAAAAAAGGACAGACCTAGCTCTGGGGTTCTGCTGAAACTGAGGTAGGACTGCCATGTTGACACTGGAATAAAATCAAGACGCACAAGTTACTACTTGTGTAACGATATATCTGTAATAGACATTAGTTAGTGATAGATTCCTTACCTTAGAATATCCCCAGGCATCAGACTGGATCCGGAAACTTTTGCGTGGCAGTACCCATGCGCGTCTGTAGGCGTCGTCCGCGGCTCCATATCCGTCGTGGGCGCCGTGATGACGTTGTCTGAGTACTTAGACGCCGCCTCCGCGCGCTGACGTCAGTTCTTATAGACGGCTTTTCCGCGCCAGAAACGCAGAGCCATGATCAAAACCAACACTGGTGCCATGAAACTAGGGCCCTGAAAGGGGATTACCTTAACCCTAGATATCGGTTCGCAGAACGGGGAGGATGGGTGGGTCGGTAAGGAATCTATCACTAACTTATGTCTCTTACAGATATATCGTTACACAAGTAGTAACTTGTGCATCTGAAAGACACGTTAGTGATAGATTCCTTACCTTAGAATAGATACCCCAGCAATACCAACCACGGTGGTGGGTCTGCGAACCAATAATCACACCAGAAAGTCCTGGAGGACGGAAAAGCCAAAGATGCCATCCCTCCGGACTTGGCTGTCCAGGCAGTAATGTCTTGCAAACGTGTGCAGCGAGGCCCACGTAGCTGCCTGACAAATGTCCTGTGAGGGGACTCCTCGGCCCAGGGCAGTAGTAGTCGCCGTGGCCCGAGTGGAATGGGCCCTCAGCCCAACAGGAGGTTCCTTTTAAGCCAAAGAGTAGCACACTTGGATGCACAACACGATCCACCGAGAGATGGTCTGTTTGTGCACCGCCCGTCCTTTCTTGGCGCCCACGTAACCAACAAAGAGTTGGTCATCCACCCAGAACTGGCATGTGCGATGCAGATAGTATGAGAGCGCACGTTTTGGGTCCAGACGGTGGAGCCTCTTCCTCTTTCGAGGGATGTGGAGGCAGAAAGAAGGTGGGCAAAGTGATGGACTGCCCGATGTGGAAGGCTGTGACTACCTTGAGCAGCAAAGAGCGTTTTGTCCGCAACACAACCTTGTCCGGATGGACAGAAAGGAAATGAGGCTTAGAGGAAAGAGCCTGGAGCTCACTCACCCTCCTGGCTGAGGTGATGGCAACCAGGAAAGCAGTCTTCAGAGTAAGAAGGCGAAGAGGACAGTTATGAAGCAGCTCAAAAGGGAGCGCACATCAAGTAAGTTAGAACCAGGTTCAAGTCCCACAGGCCATCACGAAGAGAACAGGAGGAAACATATGAGTGATGCCCTTCAAGAATCTGTTAACAAATCGGGGACTTGAACAGAGAAGGCTGATCAGGTAGCCTTAAGAAGGCGGAAAGGGCAGAAAGGTAGCCCTTGATAGTGCCCAGAGCCGAGCCCTGCTGGGCAAGAGAAAGGAGGAAGGGGAGAACCTCAGAAAGGGGGGCAGAGAGTAGATCCAAAGCCTTTGCTGTGCACCATGTCACAAATCTGTTCCACCTGCAGGCGTATACCGAATTTGTGGAGGGACACCTGGCTGCCAGAATCACATTACAAACTTCAGGAGGCAAGTCAAATGGCCTCAACTGTCGCCACTTAATCTCCAAGCATGGAGGTGGAGACTGGCCAGGTTCGGGTGGAGGACCGTCCCCTGCTGCTGCGACAGAAGGTCCTCCTGAAGAGGCTGACGAATCGGGGGGGGGGGGTTAACCGACAGGCATGCCGAGTAGCTCTGGATACCAATATCTTCGTGCCCAGTCCGGAGCCACAAGGATAACCTGGGCCCGGTCACGCCTGATCTTCTTCGGCACTCTGGGCAGAAGTGGTATAGACGGAAAGGCGTACAACTGACCGCAACTCCACTCGCGACGAAAAGCGTCTCCGAGCAAATTCTGCCTTGGAAATTCCAACACGCAGAACTGATGACATTGCGCGTTCTCTTCTGTGGCGAATAGATCTAACCAAGGCTCTCACCACTGCTGAAAGAGGCCTTGCTCCAAGTCAGAGTTCAGACGCCATTCGTTATCCATCATGCACCGACGGCTGAGTTAGTCTGCCCTGGCGTTCAGGGAACCTGCCAGGTGTTGAACCACCAGGGTTACACCCTGATGTTCCAGCCACTGCCAGAGGCGCAGAGCCTCCTGGCATAGGGTCCACGACCCCACCCTGTTTGTTGCAGTACCACATTGCAGTGGTGTTGTCCGTGAACACCTGCACTACACTTCCCCTGGACAGAGGGAAGGAATGTCTTCAGTGCAAGCCGGATCACCTGCAGCTCCAGAAGGTTGATGTGGAGCAGGGACTCCACCGGAGACCAGAGGCCTCTGATCTCCGCCTCTCCCATGTCGCCCCCCCAGCCCTGGAGGGACACATCCGTCACAACTACGTGATCCGGTTGGGGTAGGGAGAGAGATCTGCCGCTGACCCAATCACGGTCCGTGAGCCACCACTGTAACTGTCTTGCAGTGCCCTCCGAGTTCAAGACATGGTCGGACAAGTTGCCCTGATGCTGGGCTCACTGAAACTTCAGGTCCCACTGCAGAGCCCGCATCCGCCACCGGGCGTGATGCACCAGAAGGATGCAGGAGGCCATCAGCCCCAGAAACCGCAGCCTCACCCGGACCAAGACCCGGGATAGAGGATGAAAGATCAGACTCAGAGCCTGAATATCCCAAACCCGCTGTTCGGGAGGATAAACCCGAAACTGCGCAGAGTCTAGAACTGCTCCGATGAAGAGGAGCTTCTGAGAGGGACACAGGTGAGACTTCGGCACATTGATGGAGAACCCCAGCAGGTGCAGGAGGTCGGCTGTAGTCTGGAGGTGGCTGACGACTGTCTGGGGCGAGCCCGCCTTCAACAACCAGTCGTCGAGGTAGGGGAAGACTGAAACCCCTAACCTGCGCAGATGAGCTGCGACCACCGCCATCACTTTTGTGAACACCCGTGGGGCGCTGGTAAGGCCGAAGGGGAGCACGGTAAACTGAAAGTGCTCGTGGCCTACCATGAACCGCAGGTAACGCCGGTGGGCCGGCAGGACGGGGATGTGAAAATAAGCGTCCTGCAAGTCCAACGCTACCATCCAGTCTCCAGGGTCTAGGGCAGCTAAGACCTGAGCCAATGTCAGCATCTTTAACTTCTCCTTCCGGAGGAAGCCGTTGACGTTCCGTAGGTCAAGATAGGGCGTAGGCCCCCTTCATGAGTACCAGAAAGTAGTGGGAGTAACAACCACACCCTACTTCTGGCCCAGGAACGCGCTCGATGGCCCCCTTGCCCAAGAGGGCCGTAACTTCCTCCTGCAGAAGTTTCAAGTGATCCCCCGACACGCAGCGGTACTGCAGTGGCATGGCTGGAAGGGACGTCTCGAAGGGGAGGGAGTAGCCCCTTTTGGAATATTTGCAGCACCCACCTGTCCGATGTGACAGTGCGCCAGTGGTGGAGGTGATGGCGAACCCTGCCCCCGCACTGGAGTCACATGGGCCTGAAAGCTCGGACTAGGAGGGTTTTGAGGCGGATGCTGCAGGGGTAGGTGTGGACTGGCATAGCCGTTGTCCCTGACCGCCGCCACAGCGGTTTCCACGTCCGCCACCACGCTTGGTGGTAGTCTGCGGCCCGTGACTGGCTGGACGTGTGGGGGCACCCCATCCTTGGCCACGAAAAGAGCGATAGGCAGCCGTTTGCTGACGCGGGGCCAAGAGGCCCAAGGACTTGGTCGCAGCCCTGGAGTCCTTAACGCGCTCAAGTGCATTGTCTGCCTTGTCGCCAAAGAGGCGACAGCCATCGAACGGCATGTCCAGAAGTGTGTTTTGGACATCAGCCGAGAAGTAGGCGGACCTCAACTAGGCGTGGCGACGAATCGCCACCGTCGTTGCCATCGCTCTGCCCAGTGAGTCAGTAGTGTCCAGCCCACACCGGATGGAATAACGCGCCGCATCTCGACCCTCCACAAGGGCTTGGCCGAGTTTAGCCCAGACTTCCACCGGGCATTCTGGCAGCACGTCCGTGACTGTATCCCACAGAGAGTGGGTGTAGCGGCCCAAGGTGTTGACCTACCGCAATCCTAAACTCAGGGAGGAGAATACTTTCTTCCCGTATTTCTCGTACCTCTTGGATTCCCGATCGGGTGGAGCCTCCGGGAATGCGGTCTGGAAATTAGAGGCCTGGATAACCAGGCTCTCAGGGGTGGGGTGGGTAGACAGAAAGCAAGGGTCGCCCGGAGCCGGGCGGTGGCGCCTGGCCACGTTCCTATCCACAGGCTGACCTGTAGCGGGCTTGGACCAAGTGCCCAGAAGAACGTCTGATAAGGCCTCATTAAAAAGGCAGCAGAGGCTCGGCCGAGCTGGACTGCGGTTTAAGGACCTTAGTGAGGAGGTTAGTCCTCCCGGCCGCGACGGGGAGCTCAAGGCCTAAGGCCTTGGCCGCCCACATCAGCACCACGCTATAAGCAGCCCCCTTCTTCGTAGCCACCCTAGGAGGGGAGACAAAACCAGTGCCGGGAGAAATGTCCAGACCACTGGCTTCCTCAAGCTCTCCTGTCCAGTCCGCAGAAGACTGACACTCCCTTGCCAGAGGGTCCTCAGACCCCTCCCAATCCACCTCGTCACCCATCGCCTGGTACTGAGGCTCAAACGATGGGGCCGGGTCATAGAAATAGACCGGCGGCGACCCGGATCCGGTGGGGCCCTGCAGCATCAGGACCGAAGTCGCCGAAGCACCCGACGGTGCTGGGGCCCGAAGCACCCGGCCCGCTGGGGGACCCAGTCAGGCCGCTTGGCCCGACGGTGCCACGGAACCAGACGGAGGAGTGAGCGACCTCATGGCCGAGAGGAAGGCCTCGAGCTCCTCCGGCGTCGCGTGCTGCCCAGGGACAGGCAGGTATGGAGCAGGCCGCGGCTCCAGAGGAGCCGCGTGGGCGGTGTCGCCCGAACCCCCGGCCGCATCGTGCGAGCATCAGGGGGCGTCAGAAGAGCGATGTTGCCTCTTCGACTTCTTGTGCCTCTTATCTGAGGACTTCGAGCCAGACGACAGATGACGACTCCCGGAACGGTGGTGACTCCGGCCCCGCGACCGGTCCCTCGACCTCCTTTCGGACCGGGACCTCGAGCGGCGCGGGGCGGACTGCCGAAGCTAGAGTCGCTTACGGGACCGCTCCTGTCTAGCTTTAGACGTCAGGGCCCGGCAGTCGAAGCAGGACTTGTTGTCGTGGTCCGGGCTTAGACAGTGCAGGCACTGGCGATGGGGGTCGGTAACCGACATAAGTCGGTTGCTGTCAGCGCAGGGCTTGAACCCGGGCATCCCTACTGGCACCGTCTGAGTCAAAAGGATCGTAAAAAGTTAGTCAAAAATTGACTAGGGTACAACTTTTTCCGGAACTGCGCTTGCTGGTGCGGAAAAAAGAAGAACTGACGTCAGTGCGCGGAGGCGGCGTCATAAGTACTCAGACGACATCATCACTGCACCCATGACGCCGGACGCAGAGCGGCGGACGCCTACCGACGCGCATGGGTACTGCTATGTAAAAATTTCCGGATCCAGTCTGACGCCTGGGGATATTCCAAGGTAAGGAATCTATCACCAACGTGTCTCTTTCATATTACCCTATATGCAAGCAAGCAAACTAAATTTGCTCTATTCAAAAGATCGATTCCCCCCCCCCCCCCAAAACCCCTCCCCTTCTGTGCTGCTACCTAATTTTTCCCCTTCTCTTTGCTTTTCTCCGACTGGCATCCCTACTGAACCACTCCTGCTTTACCGTTTATGGTATCCGATGTTTTTAGTATTTTGACATTACCGGTCTCCTATTACTCTGTGTGGATGCTCTCCATTTTCGAATTTTCCAACCTGAATCCTCCTTTTACAGCATTTTTCTAATTCATCCATCACTGTCCTCGATTGCCTCTATTCTAATCTTGTTTCTTACCAAGTCTTCTCCTAAGCCCCCCACAATACCCGGATCCTGCTCTTGCTAGACATGGCCTTAACTCGTGGAGCATCTTATATCCTTCTATTATTTCTAGGAACCCCAAGTAAAATTTCAAACAAATAACTGAACCTTCACCCTGAAATGTTAATAGTTCATACTTACCACAGACTGTCTTGTCCTATGAAAACAGACTTTATTTTCCACACCAAACGCCCTACTACATGGAAAAACACAATCCTTCTCCACCTTCCTACCACTAAATCTATCAAAACTCTGTATGGAATTAAATTGTCAACTTCCCCCTCCCTTTCTTTCAATGGGGTAATTGATATATCCATATTCAGAACTGGTAACATTCTTATTCAAGCATCTTAACATCACCTCAACATTTTCGACAGCCATTTTCAGTACCATGGCCTATCTACTCTCACAAATGGGTCAAAACCCCTCAGCAATCTAATTGCCTTGCTCCCTCGTGACTTCACCCACGCCCTCGTTCAGTCTCACCTTACCCTTCCTTGCTCGGTCTGCCCCAGAACCTCTGACGGGCCCCTCTCCTCAGCGGAGGACCTCCTGCCCCCTCTCTCCAAAGATAGTTTGATCTCTCACCTACTTTCACCATCCGTCGCTCTACTCATGTCCCAACCATCTTCCCAGCTTCTCCCTCAAACTCTCTTCCAACTCAATTGCTTCCTCTTGGGACTCCTACTGCACTCTCATCTATGTATATTGTCCTGACTTCTAATCAAATCCTTTCCAAGTGAGACAATGTGGTTTATTTATTTCTCCCTCTCTCCCTCCCTACTCATCCGCTGATCTCACGACTGACTAAGCACTTCATGCAGAATCCATTTAACACTTGTCCAAATCTCTTTAACCACCTGCCTACTGTTATGACTCCCTCCCACGTCTGTGTTCACCCTCCTCTTGTTGGCTTTCCCTACCCTGTCAACAATGACCAGACTTCATCCCCAGCCTCCTTCTTTGTGCAAAAATAATAGGGGGGGGGAGAAATCTGCAGACATTGAACAGTATTGAACGCAAACTAAATTCTCTAGCTACCGAATTAATGCAGCTTATCCTGAACTCCTTCGCTTGCCCCTACATCTGATACTTCCCCCTCTAGTTCTCACAACGTCTCAACATGCACAGTGGCCGACCATACCCCTTTGCAGACGAGCTCACAGGCATTACCGAGCTGTTTGCTCCCTCTCCACTGCTGACCTTAATGACCCGAGTAAATCCTATCTCCCCAAGTCTCAGGTGACGGATCAACTCCCTTACTCCAACATCCCAGTAATAGTGGGCGTTAACCAAGTCCCTTCAACTCGCAACAACTCACCACCATCCACACCCTCAAACCAACAAAGGACAACCCGAATCCCCTTTCTTGCAGGCTTGTTAAATGCAGATTGGCAGTACTACATGCTATTGAGATTTCGGAAACGATACTCAGTGAGGCTATTAACACTGCCTTACTCACTGAAACTTGGCTCAATAACCACTCGAAGGCCATCCCTGACCTTATCAAAGGCTCCCTCCCCTGGCTCAATAACCACTCGAAGGCCATCCCTGACCTTATCAAAGGCTCCCTCCCCTGGCTCAATAACCACTCGAAGGCCATCCCTGACCTTATCAAAGGCTCCCTCCCCTGGCTCAATAACCACTCGAAGGCCATCCCTGACCTTATCAAAGGCTCCCTCCCCTGGCTCAATAACCACTCGAAGGCCATCCCTGACCTTATCAAAGGCTCCCTCGCACGGCTACTCCATCATTAGACAGGACAGACCTCAGAGAAAAGGGGGTGGCCTAGCCGTAATCCATAAAACGGAGTTACCACTCTCCCTTTCGAAGTACACTGATCACTTGACCTTTAAATACCTTGGTGTAGAACTCACTATCAAAGGCTCTCCTCCGATTAGACTGCATAACATCTACCACCCTCCTCTCCTTTGCTGACTAATTATCCAACCTTCTCACACACTTCTCCCTTACTGCCTCAAACAATCTGTTTTTAGGAGATTTCAACATCCATTAGAATAATGCTGTGGATCCCACGATTAGGCGCCTCGTTAACCTTCTTGAGATGAATGACCTTAAGCAACTATGCAGGAAACCAACCAATATCAAAGGGGCCACACCCAGCTGTAAAAAAAAATACAAGATGTGGACCAGAAACCTCAAACAAGTCCCCTTCTTCTTACCAGTGAGAAAGCCTATAGCCATACTTTTTATTTTGAGACTGGTTATACGATCCTTGAACCTATACACTTATTTGGCAGTCTGCCAACATAACCAATCACAGCGTCCTTTGCCATCAACCGAGGGCCTAATCGGTTGCATTGCCCAAGGGCCAATGCAAGTTACCCTTGCATAAGGCATTGGAGACCATTGCAGAGTAAATTCCTTTAAAGGCCACAACGAGGCGGCCTACTGGTGCTGCTTGAGTCCCGTAACTGTGCAGATTGGGTTTCGAGCCCTGATCCGGTGTCCTGGGGCATGCGGATTGGATGCTGCGGGGGTCACGGTAGTCAAGCAGCCCGCGTTTACCAAGTAGAAGGGACCTTGGCAGTCGTTCTGTGAGACTTGTGAATTTAACGCACTAAAGTGCCGGAAAAGTAGCGGGCAAATCGCAGCACCACTAGGTTAGGAGGAAAGGTAGGCAGTTCGCCTAAAAAGCAGCAGGGCTTCCCTAAATAATATTCTAATTACGTCCCAATGTCAGAATCAGATTCTGAAAGATTTGAATACATTTTTCTTCTTTGGGGCACTTCTGATGTTGCTGGAAGTTTCTGCATCCTCGTTTCTCCTATGAAGTTTCAGTCATCTGATGCTCTATCCTGGTCTTTGGATTTATTTTTCTTGGTTTGAATACCGAGTAACTGCCGCAGTCCAGGCGCCCGTATCACGCCCAGCGCCAGAACCCCTGGCCCCCGCGAGTGCCTCAACGCCCGTCACAGCTACGATACCAGCACTCTCCACGCACTCAACACCGGAAGTTCACACGCCCAACTTCTGGCCGCCCCGAAGTGCACCCAAAGACCCTTCTCCTGCCAGAACCGCAGCTTTACCAGCATCCGATACGCCAATCCACCCACCATGAAAGGACGCAACCACCTGAGATGCATTCTCCTCAACACCCGCTCCGCCCGCAAACATGCCGTCTAACTCTGGGACCTACTCGACTCAACCTCCCCAGACGTCGCCTTCCTGACAGAGACCCAGATGAACCCCTCCTCGGCACCCAACATCGCCATCCTGGACGGTCACAAGATCACGCACAGGGACCGCACCAATGGAACAGGAGGTGGAATCCCCATCGTCCGCGGGAACACTCTCAGAATCTCGACCAACACCGAAGACACCCTCAGCAACGTCGAACACCTGCTCTTCCAGATCCACACCAATCCCAACACAACCCTCATATACAGACTCCCTCGGACCCCAGCCATAGTTCAGCGACTCCATCGCCGACTAAGTCAGTACACTCGCCCTCGCCTCCACAGACTACATCCTCCTCGGGGACCTGAACTTCCACCTCGAGAACACCAACTCCACCACCTTGATTGGCAACCTCGCCATCCTCGGACAGTTTGTCACAACACCCACCCACTCCACCGGTCACGCGCTTGACCCAATCTTCTCCGCAAGCTCCCACGTCTCCATCAGCCACACCACTGAACTCCCCTGGACCGACCATCACTGCATCCACTTCACCTTCCGGAAACCCACCGCACCAAACAGATACCTCGGAGCTGCTGGAGCAAAGTCACTGAAGACCAGCTGACCACCACCCTAGACTGGAGCCCACCCGCCGACCCCACCAACCCCGACACCACCGCCCGCAACCACAGACAGTGGATCAACGACTGCGCCAACACTCTTGCCCCATTCAAGAAACACCAACAAGAAAGCCAGCTGGTTCACTGAGAACCTCCAGGCCTCCAAGCAAACCTGCCGAAAACTAGAGACGAAATGGCACCGTGAACAGATGCCAGACAGTTACGCAGCCCACAAGAACGCCACCCGCAGACACCATCACCTCATCAGATTCGCCAAAAGAGCCTCCTTCAAAGACCGCCTAGACAACAACGCACACAACAGCAAAGAGCTCTTCAACATCGTGAAGGAACTCTCCAACCCAAACTCCCAACACCAACACCAACGACATCCCACCATCGCAAGATCTGTGCGACTCCCTTGCCACCTTCTTCCATCACAAGATCACAGACATCCACAACATCTTAAACGCCATAACCGCCCGACAACCACCGAGACTTCCGACCCCCCGGCCACCATCTACACCGATCCCCTGCTCACCTGGACAAACGTCGACGACCCCATCAAAATCATGAGCACCATCCAATCCGGCTCCCCGTCAGACCCATGCCCACACCACATCTTCAACAAAGCCAGCACCACCATCGCACCCCATCTCCACAAGGCCATCAACATCTCCTTCGAGACAGCGAACTTCCCGGAGAGCTGGAAGCACGCCGAGATCAGTGCCTTACTCAAAAAACCCAAGGCTGACCCTAAGGACCTAAAGAACTTCTGGCCCATCTCCCTGCGAAGGTCATCGAGAAGATCATCAACAGACAACTGACCCGCTTCCTCGAGGAGAAAAGTATCCTGGACCCATCCCAGTATGGGTTCCGCAGCAACCACAGCACCGAAACTGTCCGCAGCAACCACAGCACCGAAACTGTCCTCATCGCCGCCACCAAAGACATCAGGGCCCTGCTGGACAACAGCGAAACCGCAGCCCTCATCCTCCTGTACCTGTAGGCCGCCTTCGACACTGTCTGCCACCGCACCCTACACACACGCCTCCACGACGCTGGGATCTGAGATAAGGCTCTCGTATGAACAACCTCCTTCCACTCCGCAAGAACCCAGAGAGTCTGCCTTCCCCCTTTCCGAAGCCACCAAGATAATCTGCGGCGTACCCCGGGGCTCGTCCCTCAGCCCGACATTATTCAACATCTATATGGCACCTCTCGCCCACGTCGCCCGACATCATCATCATCTACGCCGACGCCATGCAGCTGATCCTCTCCCTCACCAAGGACCCCCTCACGGCCAAAACCAACCTCCACGAAGGAATGAAAGCCCTCGCCGAGTGGATGAAGAACAGCCGCCTGAAGCATAACTCGGACAAGACAATTCTCATCCTCGGTTCCTCCCCCTCGGCCGACTCCTGGTGGCCAACCGCACTGGGAACAGCATCTACACCCACCGACCACGCACGCAACCTGGGGTTCATACTCTCTCTCCATGACAAAGCAGGTCAACGCCGTTTCGTCCTCCAGCTTAAACACCCTCCACAAGATCTACAGGTGGATCCCCACCGAAACAAGAAGAACAGTCACTCAGGCCCTCGTCAGCAGCAGGTTGGACTACGGAAACGCCCTCTACGCAGGAGCCTCGGCCAAACTCCTGAAACTACTGCAACGCACACAGAATGCCTCTGCGCGGTTGATCCTCGACATCCCTCGCCGTAGCCACATCACACTCCACCTGAGACCTGCACTGGCTTCCCGTCAACAAGAGGATCACCTTCAAGCTCCTCACCCACGCACACAAGGCACTCCAAAACACCAGACCAGCATACCTCAGACGACTCACCTTCTACACCCACAACCGCCAGCTCCACCGACCTTACCCTCGCCACCGTCCCCAGCATCCGAAGAGCGACCTCTAGCGGCAGATTGTTCTCCCACCTCTCCGCCAAGACCTGGAACACCCTCCCCATACCCCTACGGCAGACCCAGGACCTGGAGACTACTCAAGTCCTGCCTATTCGAGCAGTAACGGCTTCCCCCACCCCCAGCACCTTGAGACCCTCGCAGGTGAGTAGTGCGCTTTACAAATGTTTGATTGATTGCACCGATCAGACCGTTTGCCATCCATGTGTGTGACCCATTTGCTAGAGATGCCTGACAATGGGCAAAGGGATGTTTCCTTGGTGCACCACTGAAAAGAGTGAAGGTCATCAGCTAGATGTGGTGTTCAACTGTAAAGAGACAGCTTCTGACCCATGCACCCAGAGCACTGACTTGAGAATCTGCCATGGCAGAATAAGAGGAACTTAGCGCATCACCGGAGGAGACCCATGGATGCCCAGCAGCAAGACTACAGCTCTTCGCAGGCATCCACGGACAGTCAACTGCAACGTCTGACTGCTGAACGCTCCCGGGATTTTCTGTATCGCAATCGAGGCAGGATCAGGTAAGACAGATCACTGGGTCGCAGAGCCCTGAGGGATGCTGCTCTGACTAACATCACTACTGCGGTAGCACACTGAATTCTACAAAGCCATTGTGGAACTTCTAAGATTCGTACTCCCTAGAGGAGTTCTATCCTGAATGTTGTCTAACGTAAATGGGGACTTACCAATACCAGTAGGTAAGTGGGACTCAGGATCTTACCGGAAACATGCTACAGTGCCTGCCTTAATCTGTATAATACTTGTGTGTGCCATATTTCACTTTGTGAAAAACAACAGGGGGCTGGCTCTAATCAGTAAGGCTGAGCCGGATAGTTATCTAACAAAACAGGAATGCCAATACTGATATGGATAGTTCAAATCAACCAATGTCCAACCAAATCAAGAAAAGAAATTCAAGAATGGGAATTGCTAGTCAAAAGCATTTTATTCAATAAAAAAATTAAAAGTTTATTTCAACATTTAATTCATAGTACAAAAAAGATTTTTATGACAAACACGTGGGACATTAAAGCATTAGCCTAACACTCTATCATTCAACATTTCAAGCATATCACAAACAACCATGTCACATTCACATACTTAGGGGAGGAGAAAGATATTGTGTAGTTTGTAAACGATTGAGGAGAACCCCAAAACTGGGGGAGAAAAAGAAATGAAAAAAGCAAAAAACCACCAAGGTCTACAAGTGTTTTCCTAGAACAATAAAACAAGCTATTTTTTCTTAGTACATTCCTATATTTCTGGCAGATCAATTGGAACTCATTGTAAATTAATACTGCGAGGTAATGTATGGAATCGAGCTCCGGGTTCAACTAATTAGATGCCCAGATGCTCAAGTAGACCGGTTGGGGCGGGGCCTTCGCGTTTCGAATCCCACTGGAATCGTTGGGGATTCTCTTCAGGGCCTTATAAGATTATCAAATAAGGGGTGTACTAGGCGTGTATTGAGAGGAGTGTCCTTTCGAGGTTCAGTCCTATCCTTTTAATCAAAAAGGCGTGTATTCTTATAACAGATGTCCCCATACAAAGATGTCACAATTCCTATGCACTGCTGCAATAGACGGCTGCCCCTAACGTTACTTGGCTATGTTTCGGGCCTATGTGCAAGTGGACGGCAGGATTAATGCGATGCAACAGTCTTAGCGGTCTTGAGACTTTAGAAACCCGGAGGTGGTGGAGTCAAATAAACCGCACGACGGAAAAACGGTGATCTCGGTCCTGTTTGGATCGGCGTGCTTCAAGGTACGGTGAGCCAACTGGTAACACAAGATACCGAAGCGTTCCGGCAGGGGTGCGAGTAAGTTCAGCAATTGAATGAAGCCCGTACTGGTGGCCTCGAAAAAAAGCATTGGGCTGGTTGCCCATCAGCAGCGTGGTGAAATTTGGTAGCCCGAGCGGCCGCACGTCCAGAAGGCGTCTGCATCTGCACTGCTCTCTCGCGCATGTGTGCCATCTATTGCAGCAGCGCATAGGAATTGGCATGGGATTCGAAACACGTAGGCCCCGCCCCAACCGGTCTACTTGAGCATCTGGGCATCTAATTAGTTGAACCCGGAGCTCGATTCCGTACATTACCTTGCAGTATTAACTTACAATGAGTTCCAATTGATCTGCCAGAAATATAGGAATATACTAAGAAAAAATAGCTTGTTTTATTGTTCTAGGAAAACACTTGTAGACCTTGGTTGTTTTTTGCTTTTTTCATTTCTTTTTCTCCCCCAGTTTTGGGGTTCTCCTCAATCGTTTACAAACTGCACAATATCTTCCTCCTCCCCCAAGTATGTGAATGTGACATGGTTGTTTGTGATATGCTTGAAATGTTGAATGATAGATTGAGTGTTAGGCTAATGCTTTAATGTCCCACGTGTTTGTCATAAAAATATTTTTTGTACTATGAATTAAATGTTGAAATAAACTTTGAAAAATGTTTTGAATAAAATCCTATTCCCATTCTTGAATTTCTTTTCTTGATTTGGTTGGACATTGGTTGATTTGAACTATCCATATCTATATTTCACTTTGGTGTTCATATATAAAAACTACTTTTGTCATTAAAGTGAGTAAGTATCTGGCTTGACATTCATTGACTGGGAATCATGGATGCCTTTTGAGTCTTGAGCCCATGTACACCTTCCCACAAGAAGCCTTGGACAGCTCGACCAGTGCCACAACAGAATCAAATCCTAAATGGGTAGTACTTGGCCCAGTTGCTCAAGACCATAGCAGGTCCGGAAACCCAACTATCCCTGGCCCCCTCAAGACTTTGCAGTTGGACCCTGTAGGTACTTCTGGTCCTGTGGTACTCTGAAAGGGGTTGAGACAGGGCGATCTCGGACTATCAAAGCAGTCATTAGGGGAACCTTTATCAAAGAGGCAGCCCAGCTTATGCATATGCACAAGCTGACCAGGGCCCATTTACCTGCAGACTTAAAAGAACTCTAACTGCAACATAAAAGGATACCTCTATTAAGATCTGGCGAAAGGTCCTGGTGAACAGAGGTTAACTTCGCACTTTAGAATTAGACAGAGCCAATTATATACTTACTAGAATGGGGGCTTGTTTCCTCAAGGTAGGATAGAAAAGGAGGTACTATATTAGCATATACATTCAGAGGATACTAGGCACTGTGACGTTAGACAGGACAACTGGAAGACCTCATAACACTAGAAAGTCAGGGGCAGGGACGTGAGGCACGTAGGCAACTGTTTTGCCCAGCAGCAGAATCAGGGGAACTTATGTTATTGGATTGTAAAGCGCATGGCTGCCTTAGCAACGGGGAGAACCAGTGCTGATTCCACAGATAACCAGACAGAAGAGGAGAGAAGGGGCAGTGGATTAAACAGGAAAGAGCCAGGTTTTAATGCCTTCCTGAAAGCCCCATTTTTTACATGCTTCTGGTAGTACATGGAAGAGCGTTCCAGAGAAAGGAAGCTAAGGCACGGAACGACCGACCTCCAGCCAGGTGCTCTTCTAACACGGGGGACACGTGGGAAATGTTGGTTCAAGAAACGAACTGATGGAAGAAGCTCGATGCGCATGGTTGGCTTCTCAGGGTAGAATCTACCAGTGGGCGGACAAGTCAGGGAAGCTTTTATAAAATCGACTGTCGTCAGCTCGCCACCCCAACCCAAATCCCCGCTGTCTAGGACACCAATTGAGTGGTGGTCACAGATCCGGCAGAGATAACGATTAGCTTTGCTAATTTCTAAGAGGCCTTGTATGCACTGAAGGAGGCAATCAGATTGAGAGTTTCTTTGAGGATATACCCCTGACGGCCTAATCAATGGAAGCGCAGAAGTCCTTGGAGGATCCCCTCACACTTAAAGAACTGACAGCAGCATTGTTGGAGATGCGGTCAATCAAGGCACCTGGCCCAAACGGGTAACCCTGCAAGTTTTACAAGGCATATGTGTCCCAGCTAGGCCCACATTACCTAAATGCCATTCAAGAGGCAGTCCAGACGGATCAGAAGCCCCCAGATTGGAGGAATGAGGAGCTTATTGTCTTTTTAAAACCAGGCTGCCCCCCCCCGAACATCATGCCTCATATTGCCAGATATCCCTTCTAAACATAAAGGAGAAACTTCTGACAAAAATCCTGGCAACAGACTAAGGCCAATTATGTCAGATCTGGTTCATCCAGATCAGGCGGGTTTTATGCCCGGTCGGGTGACACATAATATCAGGAGGGCCCACAACGTCCTAGCTGAAGTTGATCGCCTAGACAAGCCAGATGCCCCAGTTGCTAGCTGAGAAGACCATCAACTCTGTTAGTTGGACATATCTTTTCGCACTCGTGAAATTTAATTTTGGTCCTCCCTTCCTATAATTTATTCGGCTACTCTATACAGATATGACCGTGTCAGTGCAGGTGGCCGGCTGTGCTTCTCACCCCACTCTTCCCAGTTACACAGCACACACCAGGGTTGTCCTCTATCTCCATTTATTCACATTGGCCATCAAACCCCTGGTTGTTTGAGTCTGTAGGGACGCCCTGGTCCGAGGTTTTGAACGGACATTGGAAATGTCTGATCATATTGCTTTATATGCATACAGGATGTTTTCCCTCACAGATCTGCATTATCTACAAGATTCTGGGGCTCGATTTATGGAGAAATGTGAAGTCTCTATATCAACGTTCACAAATAGACTGGCGTCCCCCATGGGCGAAGCATGCATTATGCCACCCATGGGAGCCCATTCAAAATGGAACTACAGGCTTGCCATTGCAGCCTGTGTAAGATGGTGCTAGTACCACTTACTAAAAATATAGGTTTCCTATATCTAGGGTCACTGCACTTAAAACCTATAAGTCAACCCTATAGCAGGTCTCTGCAATCCTGAAGGCAAGGTGCTTGGTTGTGAGTGAGAGGGTGCCCTTGCATGAGCAGGACATCCCTACAGCCTACTGAGTCCATTCTCCCGGGTTGTCAGTGAAGCAGCCATATACCATATAGAGGAGCACAGCGTAATTCCCGATGACCATCTCGTAACTGGCTGCAACAAATTCTATCATATTTGGTATCAAACATGTTGGAATCATACACACCACACCGTAAACGATATGGTGGTAGGATTCCAAGCACTGGAAGAGCCCTCCATTAGGCTCTCCATGTCCCCAGTACCAGTCTTCCAGATCCGGACAGCACAAAATGGTTGCTGCTAACCAGAGACAATTCTGCCCTCCAGCTGCTGAGCTAAGCTCGAGCAGAGGAAGGCAGAACAGGTATCTGGTCACAGGGAGGTGTGACCACCTCCCAGACAGGATTTAGTTTATTGGGGCAGGGTGGGTGCACTTGCCAGTGCCACTCAGTGTGCATGAGGGGCAAATGTGGTGTCCCCATGCATAGTCTAGTTCAAACCAGCCCTGGGAGCAGTTGGCTCCCTCTCTGGCGTAAAACTGGACAAAGTACATAGGAGTAACCACCCCACTGTCCAGACCCTCCCCGAATCGTCCCAACCCTTTCCCAAGGGTACTTAAGGGCTTACCTGTGGGTGGGTCCCTAGATTCGTCGAGGGATAAGATTCAGATCAGACACCACTTCTACCATCTGGGCACTCTGGACTTCGCGGGACTTCGTTTGGGCTGGACTTAGTCTCCCTTCCAGTCTGCTGCATTGGCTGTGCCTGTGCACCAATCAGGAACCTTCCAAGCACTGTGGGCATCAACGACACCTGAAGGAATCTCCCTTGGAATGAAGGAGTCACTTCCCTGCATTTGTAGGCACTGCAACTAAGTTGACTGGTCTGTTGATCAGGAGCTCCTCCGGACTCATAAGGGTTCCGCAACACAGGTGGTTGTTTCCACAACTCTTGAGTCCTGCCCTGCCTCTCACCAAGTTTGAGGCCAGTATCCCTTGTGGGGGCTCCCTTCCAAGGGGATATTTGGGCTCCATGTAGCCCCAACCGCCAGCATCTCCTGTGACCAGAATTTTTGGCCACACAGCATCGTAGCCTGCATCTTTTCGTGAGCTGCTAGAGGTTCTCTCACGACTCCAGTAGCTCTGGCCTGTAGGTCCATTCGAGGGTCACCTTTGTTCTCTTGGGTTCCCCCCATTGCTCTGAGCCAGCCCTGACTTCCCTGCTTGTGGTGAGTCCCCTGGACTCAGGTCCACAAGCAGGGAAGTCAGGTTCTTGTCAACTCTCCTGCATGTTTGCGTCTTGTATGGTCTTTTTTACAGGACACTGCACCAGTGCAAATAGTTCAAACCAAGATCAATAATAAGCACTGTATACATCACTCCTTTGCAGGTCACCACTGTTACACACGGATTGCTTTGCATACCTGACGTTTTTTAATATTGTATTTCTCTTTCAGATTACACTTAAGGAAATTCCTTTTGGTATTGTATTTTAGATTTAGACCATTGGTCTTCTACATGTTGCATTCACTACCTGTTCATCTAGCACTCCACCACTGATGACATGGTCATACAAGCTATGTGAGTAGGGGAGGTATCTGTTAACCAGTCCTGAAGAAAAGGGGGTGGTGATGAACAGAGTGTCTGAATTAAGCAGACCACTCTTACCCAGTCCAAAGATCAGGGCTTGATCCATCACCGTTATTTATCTCACTGCACCATCCCAGCTCAGAACCTGGCTATATGCAAATCAGTCTGTCCCTGGCCCAGTGCATCATGGGAACAGGGCAGACTAAACTACCAAGCCAATTCTTCACCAGAAAGGAGACAAGCTACCGGGGACCGGTTTCTGGCATTTCAGCCGTCTTCGGCCCGGCTTGCTTGAATCCTGATGGTGCAGTGAGAAAGGGACTCATGTCTGAGTATACCCAGTATAAGAATTGGCTTGGTAGTTTGGTCTGCTCTGTTCCCATGATGCACCGGGCCAGGGTCAGACTAATTTGCATATAGCCAAGTTCTGAGCTGGGATGGTGCAGTGAGCTAAAAAACGGTGATGGATCAAGCCCTGATCTTTGGACTGGGTAAGCGTGGTCTGCTTAATTCAGACACTCTGTTCATCACCACCCCCTTTTCTGAATAACCAGTCCTGAAGAAGCAGCACACTTCGAAACATGTCGATACACACAGGAGGTCTTCTACATTGACATAACATACCTCCATCTCCCATCTTTAACCCCTTCAGTGCTGATGACAAAGCCAGCTCGTCATGGGTGTTACCTGCCCTGTGCTTATGACGAGCTGGCTTTGTCATGAACAATGTAATCTCAAAGAGTTCAGCACCCAGCGGGAAAACCCATAGCAGCCAAGGTGTTAACAATACTGGCACCATGGAATATTAAAGTTATCTACTCCACGGGAGCTAGGTATTATTTAACATTCACTTTCCACTCACTCTTGACCCTTCCACTCACTCATTCTCACACCACACAGTAAATAATATCAGTGCTTGTAGGGAAGAATGTTTCCGAAGGCTAGAGAAGTGTTTTGAAGTCTTCTTTATTCAAGTACATGCAACACCCACAGGTATGTGCTGCCGCTCGACTCCAGGACTCCGGGCAACTGACTAATATTGAGCAGAGTGCTAGAACCGAACGGAGCCATTAGAACCAGAATACAAAACATAACAAACATAACATGAAGTGTTCCCTCGTGCTGAGTACAGCACGAGGACAAGAGGAATATACTACAACTTCTCCCTCTTCACAGCATTTCAAAGAAGAAACCAAAAGAATAAAAGCAAGTAATGAAAAGAAAACAAATGCACATCAACCTAAAACATAATCATTAAACCTGACAGGTAACTTCCTACATCGAACAGATGAACTAGAAGTTTGATGTAGAACCTCCCCGACAACCTCAGAATCAAAGGAGGAGGGAGAGGAACTTGTCTGTGACTGTTTGATCAGAAAAAGAACTCAAGGAGGAGGGAATCGGTAGAAATAGGCACATCTAACCAAAAAGACCAGTCACACTGATCAAATTGTTCTTCGGTTAAATTCAATAAAGAGCGTGCTTGCGAATTGGTCAAGTGGACTAAAGCTCTCTTATTCCACCATCCTCTACTGCCAAGTAAAGCAGAAGCTTTACTAACAGAAGTTACTTGGACTGGGGTAGAGAATTTTGAGAGACCTTTAGCAACTCTTCTTGGGTTTTTGATAAGAACCCAATCGCCGATTTTTAAGTCAACTGAATTGAAACATTTACCCAAATCATGTTTGTCCTTCATGACAGTCTGCTTTTGTAAAACTCTATTATACAAACTAACATCACAAGGTTCATTGACTTGGGTCTCAACATTCTTCTGAGACAACCACTTGGGGCACAACTTAGTATGAACATTTCTGTTTCTTACCAAAGAAAAAGGAGACATACCAGTTGTACTAAGAGGAGAAATGTTATACGACCAAAACTTATCCTCAAGAAAATTCTTGACGTCATTGTGAGAGGAAATAGCTGTTTGAATAGCATCTTTGAGAAGTCTATTGGCCCGTTCAACCAATCCGTTTGAAGTGGGTGAGTAAAGGGCCATTTTAAAATGAACCACATCATGTTCCAGTAAAAATGAGGTACATTTTTCGGATATGAAATGGGAACCATTATCAGTAACTACAACAGAGGGACAGCCTTCAATAATAAACAGTTTCTTTAAGAATTTGATGGCGTTGGCAGAAGAGGGGGAGTCACAAAACATGTGATACAACCATTTCGAATGATAGTCAATTAGAACAATGACATATTTCATCTCATGAGGAAGGACATCGAATGGACCAGAAAAATCCAAACCGACCTTTTCCCATGGTTTATCCGGAAAAGGAACAGGATGAAGGGGGGTATTCATAAGTTTCCATTTCTTATCCGAAAGCAAGCATTCATTGCAAGAATCAATGAAAATTTTTACCTGAGACTCAATAGAAGGCCACCAATAATGGGATTTGATAAGTTGAGATGTTTTAGTGATGCCAAGATGGCCTTGATGTGCGAATTTAATGATATCAGGTCTGATATCTGAAGGAGGAACAAAAACATCATGTCTCATTATCAAATTGTTAACTAGGGAGAGTTCAGAAGAAAATCATAGCGAACGCTTTTGACTCATTAGAGAGTTTCCTGTTCTCAGGCCAGCCTTTAGAAATATATTGTGCGACTAATTTTAAGTTATGATCATTCTCAAATGCTTTGGACCAAGATTCTTGCGTGATGCATGGACATAACTTTGTAGCATCAAGAGTGGCGACTCGATGTCACCAATTTCTTGCAAATTAGATGAATCATTAAGCGACATGCGAGATAAGCAGTCAGCGCAAAAATTCTTGCCACCAGATATGTGCTTTATATTGAAGTGGAATTCATGTAACTTTGATAAGAGTCTGACAAGTCTTGAAGAAGCTCTCCCTAGGCCATCACCATTAAGAATCTGAGTGAGGGGCTTGTGATCAGTAAATAAATCAAATTCTCGTCCCCATATATAATTTTTGAACTTCTCAATGGCCCATATGTAAGCCAAGGACTCTCGCTCAATAGTGCTATAGTATGTTTCGGAATCCTTGAGTCTCCTGGAAGAAAAAGCAACTGTGTGTTCTTTCCCCGAGACTCACTGTCCTAAGACAGCACCTAAGCCAGTCAAACTAGCGTCAACCATAATGAAACATTTAGCAGAATCTTGAAAAGAATGTAACGCAGGTGCTCCAACAATCATGTTCTTGATGTGAATAAAAGAAGCATCAATTTCTTCTGACCAAACAAATTTTGAACCTTTGCGAAGCAAAGAACGAAGAGGTTCAACAATTTGTGCATAGCCTTTGACAAAATGGGCATAATACTCTGCTAAACCAAGGAAGGAGCGAAGGGCATCCTTGTCTTTGGGAGGGGAGGCATGAGTAATAGCCTCAATAAGAGAGGACTTGGGTTTTATACCTTCAGGAGTTAAAGTATGACCTAAGTATTCCAAAGATTGAGAGCCAAACTTACATTTGTCAGCTCTGACCGTCATGCCAGATTCATTAAGTTTGCTCAAAACAGAAGTCAGATGTGACAAATGCGAATTCCAATCAGGAGAAAAAACCAAAATATCATCCTGGTAGGCCTGTACACCAGGAATAGACTCAAAAAGATGATCCATTATTTTTTGGAAAACACTAGCTAGCCCAAAGGGAAGTTTCAAATATTTGTAAACTCCAAATGGGGTCACAAATGTGGTAAGATCTTGGGAGGCCTCAGTGAGGGGAACCTGATGGTATGCCGAACGCAAATCAATTAAAGAAAAATATTTTGCACCACCCAGATTGGCCAGGAGATCATGAATTTTGGGGAGGGGATGGCAATCAACCAAAATATTTTTATTTAAAGTGCGTAAGTCGGCACATAGCCTGACCTCGCCATTCTTTTTGCGTACGATAACAATGGGCTAAACCCATTCAGAAGAGTCTGAAGGTGCGATGATACCATCATTTTTAAGAGAAGTGAGCACAGACTTAAGTTCATCCCTTGCGCTAATAGGGACTGGGCGAACCTTATGAACTATGGGCTGAGCAGACGCTTTCAATTTGATCTCATGTCGAAAACCTTCGACAGTACCTGGTTGGTTAGAAAAAAACTTTTGGAAATTTGTTTAATGTCAGACTCATGATCATTGACGAGAAGACATTCGGAAACAAAAGGTGGAGCAGGAGAGTAATCTTCAGGAGGATCACCTACTCTAATAGGATCATCAGAACCAGGTACTAAGTAGAGACCCATTTTGGCGAGATCTTGCCATCCAACAATATTGCGACCATTAATCGCAACATAAATTTTTGTAATAATAGATCTGCTAAAGCACTCTAGCCTATAGTTAAAATAACCAAGCATGATAATGTCAAATTCACCGAATGCTTTAGGACGGAGGTCGGATTGATCAAAGAAATGGAGTTATTCAATTTTTCACGAAACAATACATCGTTCAAAATGGTTATTGGAGATCCTGAATCTGCCATTACCAAAATTTCAATGTCACCAAAGAGTGCAGAGCAGAATGGACCTTTAACTAATTTGGGAGCGTGAATGTAATTGCATTGAATAGAAACAACCATATCTTGAAATTCATCAATGCAATCATCCATATCAGGACATACAATGTTATTAACAGAAGGTCTGGTTGTCTTCTTGACAGATCTGCATAGACCTTGAAAATGTCCTATTTTTTTGCATAAAACACATCTTTTGCCAAGAGCAGGACAAGTAGGATTGTTACCAATATGAGACTTAGAACCGCACCTGTAACAAAAGGGGTTAGGTTTTTTAGGCAATTGTTTATAAGACCTATTCACATTAACAACATTAACAGAATTAGAATTTTCAACTGAGGAAAAATGAAAAGGAATATGAGGTTGGTCTTTCTGAAGAGCATTAGACGTTGTTATGGACCTTTCAATGCTCTTAGCAATGTCAATGGTCTCTTGAAGTGTAGGCTTCTTACAACTCAACAGGCGTTGTTGGATCTTTTTGGAATAACAAGCGAAAACAAATTGATCCCGGATGTAGATGTCAGGGTTTGATTCAAATTCGCAAGTGGATGCTAAAATTCTTAACTGGGCAATATACTCTTCAATAGATTAGTCTTCACGTTGTCTTCTTTTAAAGAAGTTATGTCTCTCGAGCATTTCATTTGGTTCTTCACCATAATGTCTGGCTAAGCGAGACAAAGCTTCCTTATATTCATCCCAATGATCACCTGCATCACCAGAGGGAACAGGGGACCTCGGAAGATTTTCGAAGACATTCTGTGCAGCAAGCCCTAAGCAACCATACAAAATAGCGACTTTTCTTTCAGGGGTGAACTTCACTGCGTCAATTGCAACAATATGATTAGCAAACGCTCTGACCCACTGACGCCAAGGAATAGTTGGTTTGCCAGGAAGTTGAAGAAAAGGTGGAGGTTGAGCAAATTGTTGAGAGGAAGCCATTAAAATAAGTTATTTCACAGTTTCAGCAAAATTAAAAAATGATGTCAAAGAAAATAATTAAAATAATGACATGTGCCCAAGAAATGAAAAAGGATTAAACAAATTGAAATTTATGAACAAAACTGAGATACAGGCAATGGTGCGCTTGTCACCGAAGGAAACACACTTTAAAATGAAGAAATCAATTCTGTCACTTAAATGAATGCAAGTAGAATAATAATGAAAACGGAAAATACCAGTTGTGATGTTTTCAAAAGTCGATGAAATATCGGCAAAACGAAATGAAGATAGCGCAGTTGACAGAAGTCAATTTCACTGAGCCGATTCCGTGTGAGCGTGTAGCTGTGAGCGCGTAGCTAGGCAACCAAGTAAAATGGCCGCCTTGCGTGTACGTGTTGACGAGGTAACGTAGGAGACGTCAAAGTGAACTGCGTCAAATGCACGTCAGTATGGGTGATGACGTGCGTGGAACACGGAGTACTCACGGGCTCGAGACGAACCGTCTGGCAGATGTCGAAATGAAGAAAAATCCTCAGGAAACAGGCAAAGTGCACGCCGAGAAGAGTACAGCCAGGCAGTTCGACGAGGCAGTTCGAGGGTGGGATACGAACCCACGTGCTTTGCACGCATGGGTTCGTATCCCACCCTCGTCGCCAAATGTAGTGAAGAATGTTTCCGAAGGCTAGAGAAGTGGTTTGAAGTCTTCTTTATTCAAGTACATGCAACACCCACAGGTATGTGCTGCCGCTCGACTCCAGGACGCCGGGCAACTGACTAATGTGGAGCAGAGTGCTAGAACCGAACGGAGCCATTAGAACCAGAATACAAAACATAACAAACATAACATGAAGTGTTCCCTCGTGCCGAGTACAGCACGAGGACAAGAGGAATATACTACAGTGCTCCCACATATCCGCAGGTAGTAGCACGCCACATACTGTAGAGAGGCGCAAAGACCCCTATGATGAAGCATGACACCAAGGGCCCTTTTGATGTGTGAGGGGTATTTAAGAAACACTATGTGCTTCCCACCAATGTAGGTAATGCACATGACCCTGAATTAAAGTAATCCTCTACCATAATCCTTCATGGGTGGATCCTACTGTTTATGAATAATTACAAGGGGAGGTCGAATACACCCCCAGTGTTCAAATAAGACATCACCTCTCCACTCCCTCTTTTGTTATTTATAGTAACTCTCCTGCAACACCAGATATCGGAGGGCATTCACCTTCCAAATCTCCTGGTCACTCCTGAGTGATGGACTCTGTCCCCTCTGCTTGCAGGAACTTCTTAACTAGAATCCACCTTCGGATTCCACCAGACACTTTCTCCTCTTCCAGAAGCGGCACTTATCTGAAGTCCTCCATTGGAAAGGACAGTGGTTTCCAACACCACTTCACACCTATGCACCTTACTTCCCTGGTGCAGGTAACGTGGGTACTAGGGTATCCACGGGTGGGGTGGCTCTCCAACCTTCTGTTTTCCACTGGATTTCTACAGGGTCCACCAGGAAGGGTCCTTAATCTTTAAAAGTCCAACTGCGACTTACAGGTAAACTTGTACAGAGCAAGCAGTAGTGTTCGCACACTGCATATGCTCTCTTTGGGGTTCCTAGTCACTCACTTTGGGTCCCCAGCACTTCTACATCCTCTCGACATGGTCTTGACCTGAGACGTGGTTCTTATACCACTTTCTTCGTATATGGTTTGGTCCCCCCCTGGGGTCCACTGTGTAGTACATGTTATTTAATGTGGTCCTTTGCAAAGTATTGTGTGCATTGTGCGAATCTCCGAGTAGGAGATATTTTTATGCGTTAGAAAATATTACATAATAAATACATATTTTTATAAATACCTTGTGTGGTTATTTTTCACTTAATCTACACTATAAGATTGCATTCTGGTAACACAAGCAGCTTTAAACTCCTTTGGACTAAATCTGAATGCTGCTCTCCACAGCTACCACTTAGAGAGCCTTCCAAGGTTGTCCAAGACCTCTTAAATCACAATAAGGGTGTCTGGACTGGTGCAAGGTGTCCACTTAAATAAGTGTACATTAGATGCCAGGCCAGCTTCTCACATGGGTTCATTGGGCATCGGCAGGGACAGACTCTAGGTGACAGACTAGTTCTGTTGCAGCGTGTTGTACGGTTTTTGTTTTCGAACACCAATATTAAATGCCATGCATGTAAAAAAAAAAATAATAATAAATAATTTATATATACACCGCAGTAATTTGGCAAGGACGCAGGGGAAAGGGTGATGAGAGAGGAAGATTCCTCTCTTTGGAACAGTGCGGAAGCGGCGCATACTTAATATCATGCAGCAACCATCAGCACTATGCAGTTTTATATTGAATGCACGAACTTGGGAGAACATTGCCTACCAAATTAAAAATTAAAAATGACGCTATCAAGCAGTAATAGAATCAACAGGCGCATTCCCACAAACAGCGTTGGTGCATTCTGGGACCTGAAGTAATATGCAGGCACACACCACTTGGTTTTGATATTCCGCTCACCTGTGAACAAGACGTCAGTGACGTCGAAACGCGTAAGGAGTACGAGCGCTGGTGCACATGAAATGACGAATAAAAGTCGGCTGCTTCATCAGTCACTGTGGGGCTCTTCATTTTGTTTGTGTTTGACCCGCAGCCTTCCAGGATCTGTTCCTGGCACAGAGCCCGCCCTGCAGGACCGGTGGCCCCCAGCAAAACGGAACTGCTTTTTGAGGATATATAATTTTTTTTTTTAATTTTTTTTATGTACGCGGCCCTTAGGCTGTATGATGGTAATAAACTTTGTTATGGAAAAAAATAGACAGACAGAAAATATTTAAGAACAAGAAATCTGTAAGCTACGCGGACACCATCAGTAAACCTGCTTCCAGACCCAAGTGCATTCAGTTGGAAGTTATAGCAGTCTTAAGGAGCAATTCCAATCAACTAGATTTCTAGCATGGAGTCGCACACAAAGAAAAAGTGCCAGAGTGATCTATTTAATTTTATTTCTTCAACTATAAGGTTGTTGTTTTTTTTTTAACTAACTTTAAAGCCAACCTTCGGGAGCAACCAAAGAGCAAGGCATTTAAGGACAGAAAGTGACAAAAAAACTTACCAACATTTATAACCTGTCAGTAGGACCTGAGCAAAGTTGTACTGTTGAGGACACTTAACTAACTGCTGGGATGCACATTCAACTGTCAGCCCAATTTCTTTTTAGTTGTTACTTGGTTACTCAAATTTGGGGTACTACATAAAGGACATTAGCCTGTTCCTCCTGCTGGTAAAAAAGGAGGCCATTAGTTAAGGAGCAGGTATGCTTCACATTCAAAAAATTATTTTTAGTCTTGGCTTGATATCACAGCTATCTGCAACACATATTACCAATTCTTCAAAATATTCATAAATTGGGCAGAGAACTGCTCCACTCACCGCCTGCTATTGGCGGTTTGGTTCACCATTCTGCCTTCTATGGATTGCGTGTGTTGCAACACGAGGGACTATTATTCATTTCAAAAGTATACTGATTCACCACACAAATTATTTATCTCTCAGATGCACTGTATTATTAAAGTAAATACATTTCCCCCCCCCCACCCCCAGTGCAGCAGGCTTATATGTTTTAGTCAGGACTCAAAATGCAACCCAGACCTATTGACTTGGCCAATGCCTTTTTGGTTTGCTAATAAGGACTGTGCGGGCTGTTGACAAAATCTGCACTAACTATGGTACTCAACTGGTACATGCGGCAGAGTGTCAACATGCTAAGCTTCGTGCAGATCAATCAAGTGGGTAAAGATAATAACAGTTGTTAAATTTAGCCCTATGCTAGAGCAACAACAGCTACACTGACCCATCCCAAAGTTTGCATGAAAGTATAACTTTACTGAGAAAGTTTGTGTTTTGTGGATGGATATAAAAACGTTCAGTAATTTCAGATATCAGCGTTAAAAAAACAAAATTTAAAAAAGTGGTTGACCGGCTCCCAATTGTTCATTCTATATAGATCTTGCCAGTTTACAAATCTGGCACAAATATTTACCAATTCCATCAGGCCATCTTTGCGGGCATACAATAGAACTCAAATTTCAACTGAAAAAGCGTTTTATTATATCTGTACAACCTAGATGAATCTGTGTACAATTTAACAATCAATCATCAAGGTTAACTTTTTTTGTAAGAGGAAAGTTTTCATACAAATCAGTCAAGGTAAGCAGCTGGTAATTTAAGTAAGCTGGTAACTGCAATATTATAACAAATATGCATGAAATGTGGCAGTTCGTTAGCATGTAGGTGGGGGGCAGGGTCCTGCCTGCAGCTAGGTCCTGCTCCCAGAACATGTTGCACATTTTTGAAGGCATTGTGAGAGGTTAATGATCTTGGGAAAGTAGCCCAAACAGAGCACACCATCGCAAACAAGCAGGGGAAAGTGAAGCTCTAAAACAATGAATCCTCCAGCTTGCAGGTCAGCATATCCAACAACAGAAAAATTCAAGGACCTGGACAACAGATTCCATCACAACAACCTTCGCATACAAAGTGTCCCCACCAGCATTCCTGACATAAATCTGCCAAAATATCTCATGGATCTCTTTGATGTCATCCTTGAGAGAACTGCTAGAGACCTCGTCACAATGGACAGAGGCCATAGAGTCTTGAGTAGTGCTGGAAAACAAACACCGGATGTCTTGGCTCGTATCCACCGCTTAACGGGCAAAGAAGCAACCATGACCAGGGCAGGGCAGGGTGTTCCCCCTGCCCCTTTAATGACACACAACTCCTTTTTCAAGATATTTCAGCAAATACATTGGCAGAACATCAAGACTTCAGACTACCAACTCCAGACACCCCAGGTCCGAGAGGCAGAGTAGCAGACTCGGGCAAGATGCCCTCAGTGACACTGGCCAAGCTCTACAGAACTAGAAACTAGTAAGGCCCAGTGTAGTAGATTACTCGGAGACTTCCTGTGCATAACAGCAGGTTTATTGTAATAGCAAAACAGCAGGCATCTTCAAGACGAGCTGGCCAGGCACAAACTGTCTCAACCGAGAATCCCAGGAAGAGACAGAGCCACCTACATTCTGGAATATATGACAGAAGGCTAAACAAAGGGAAAAGCATGGAAACAAAGGTAGGAATAATATACAAAACCCAGCTTCAGGAACATCTCCAATGGGCAAGTGATGAAAGAAAAGAAATATGACAATTTGGTGGTAACGTGGATACGAGCCTCTACTCCAATCTGCTGAATTTGACCACCCACATTGTAGACAATGACTATGGTCTACCTGCTTGGTTGGTGTTGGAGGGGGGGGGGGGGGGTGGAATGGAGTTGGAACCAGTTAAGTTGCAATGAAAGCAGATTGCTCCCTCTCCAATACTTCTACTGTGGGCAGCTATGTACCACTATGTAATCATTATGATCACCTTCTAGGCAGCTTTAAGCTGTTCTATACTAAGAACGGTTTGATTTTAGAGGTTAGTGCTTCATGGTTTGGGTTCTTCCATGTTTGGGTGGGGGGGAGGGGGGGGGATGATGACCACCCATGACTGACACTACAAAAATGACCAGTAGTAACTCATTTCAAGAGGCTAAACCTCCAGAGTTAACTTAAGATAGCAGGTGCTGATATAAGCCTGCTCCTAGAAATCCACCTCATGGGGTTAGAAAAAACTAGCTCTGGTCTCTTCCCATTCCATTACCATGAGTCCTTCCTCACTGATAAGTGTAGTAAAGGAAGTAACAGAGTCCACTGTAGATATAGGTTCCTTTAATGTAAGTTCCTTCCAAGATTACAGGTACAGAAGTAAGACAGATAAAACCCCACCAGGAGCCAGCTCTCATCAGCTCAGCCTGAGTAGATCAACTGACTTTAAGAGCCAGAGAGTCACCCCAGGCATTCTATGATGTCATCAACATTCTAATCAGTAGAGCACCTCAGAGAAGTAGTTTACTACACATCCTCTCTCCTTAGAGAATGAGAAAAGAAAGAAGAAAAC
Organism: Lissotriton vulgaris; assembly: GCF_964263255.1. Taxonomy (NCBI): domain Eukaryota; kingdom Metazoa; phylum Chordata; class Amphibia; order Caudata; family Salamandridae; genus Lissotriton; species Lissotriton vulgaris. Next base: position 1,666,583,142 of record NC_141685.1, on the reverse strand, counting down.
AGACAAAGATACCTCAAGTGTGACATTTGCATAAAAGTACAAAAATGAAGTACACAAATAAAATGTACAACAAGTACTGCATGAGGTAAGATTAGCATGAACAGAAATACTATAATCATAAGTATGAGCAGAAATAGAATAACATGCTAAATTTGAATGGAAAGAAACCACTAAATGCTACTATATGCCACATCCCCTTCCCTTAGAGTAAAAGCATGGCATAGATGAATAAAGAGCAGAGTAGCAAAGAAAGATGGTCACGCTCACAACTGGGTACACCAGAGAGAAAACCCCCTGAAAAAAAAACAAAGGCGAGCGTAGACACAGACCCTTTACAAGCTCCCCTAACAAAACAATCTGACAGAGAAAAATAAAAACTCCTCACTCAAAGTCCCACCGACATGAAACCCTTGGCCACGAATCTCAGGCAGGTAGACTTTGACGGAAGCAGAGTGTCAAAAAGCAACGATGTTAAACAATCTCCACCAAAAATAGGGAACACAGGGTACTAATACTAAAAAATCACAACCTCCCAAAAGTAGGGTACACCACAGGAAAGACAACCTGGGAACTGAAATAGGGCATTGACTACCCACAAATCAACAACCTCCCCTCAAAAGGGTACACCACAGGGTAGGGAAACTGGGAACTGAAATGGGGCATGGGCTACACGCACACACCACTACCACAAAAAGCTAAAAGAAATGGGCTTTGACTACCCACAGACACAACCTCCCCTAAGTAGGGTACACCGCAGGACAATACCTGGGAATCAAAATGGGACATGGACTACCCACACAGACATCTTCCACTATGTAGGATACACCACAGGATAATACATGGGAACCAAAATGGGGCATGGACTACCCACACAGACAATCTCCCCTATGTAGGGTACACCACAGGACAATACCTGGGAAGCAAAATGGGGCATGGACTACCCACACAGACTACCTCACCTATGTAGGGTACACAACAGGACAATACCTGGGAACCAAAATGGGGCATGGACTACCCACACAGACCACTACCCCAGGAAACTAATAGAAATGGCATTGACTAGCCACTCAAACACACAACCTCCCCTAAGTAGGGTACACCGCAGGAGTATATTCCTGGGAACAAATGGGGCACGGACTACCACCAAACATAAGACGTAGATTCAAAGAACCCAAAAAAAAAAAAAAAACATTGGGGCATTGACTACCCACACACAGACCACCTAGGGTACAATTGAGGAAACAAACCTAAAAGATATGGATAAAAATGGACTACCCACAACCCAGCAACATCCAACCAGGACATGACCTAACACAGAATATAGAGTAAGAATAAGAGCAACACAAGTTTGCCACACACCATACCACACCACCACAAAATAAAGCTATATTCAATAATGTGCAATGGTAAATTAGCGGTTATAAATAAATAAAGAAAACTTGCTCCGGTGAGCGACCTCTCACCCGGGATCCAAGCATTCAGACCATAAGCCAAACAGGACATACGAAAAGTCAACTTGCTGTGTCCCAGTAGAAGACTTGCAGGTCGATGTAGTGTTGGTAACGCTGTCTGCGCAGCCATCGCACCTCCAGAAGCAAAGTCCATGCCACTGCTTACATAGGCAACATCGCGTGAACTTCGACAGGAGCATGGTGAAAAGGAGCAAGAAAGACCAGGAAGACCGGACAAAGCACCTTGGCGAAAATAAAGTTTTGCTCCAAGTACTGTTGAAGGAATGCAGTAGACAATACCAAAACGCTGGTCAGCTCGAAGGAAACTCCAACACTGAACTGGCAAAAACACAGCAGTTTGCGCGAAGCGCGTTCACCACAGCCTTCAGATTATATGCAAATGCCAAACACAGATGACGAGACGCTGCCTCACGCCGCGCTGAGTGGCTCACGGCACGTCTGTGCGCATGAAGACGTGAGACAATAGGAAACTACACGGAGGAGACGAAGGAACGTCAATGTGGTAGCATGGGAACTGGACTGAGAAGAGGTAAGAGCGCACGCTGAGAACACTTTTGAAAAAGGCAGCTCGCGCGTGGTTGACAAAGTAAACTGCCAAACAGCTCCGCAGAAACACGGCTCTCCGTGTACACAGTAATGTGCAGAAACGCACAGCAAGGCCACAACAATCCAGTTACCTCACATGACGCTGCAATACACGAACCGGGAAAAGTATCCTCTTGTCATGCAAGCGGTTCCTGCCAAAGTACCCTGTCAAGCACAGACCCAAGAAGTGCTGGCAGGGACGATACACCTCCGCAGGTTTTTGTTAAAGAGTGTAACTAAACGTCTAAACAGTTCCTCTGAGAAAGATTAGAAAAGTTCACCGCAAATGTGAACTTTCAGGCTGTGACTGTCACTAAAACTGCCAATCCAGCTGATGCATAAAGAGTGCTCCCAGTTGCGCACTGCCAACATCCTCATATATGACTCATGAAGTAGATAAGACCAACTGTGACACCAAGACGCTTCCCACTCAGAATGAGGGCCAGATAAAATAGATAAATACCACAGGCCTCAGGGAAGAGCGTTGCTGGAAAGACTTTATCCAGACAGCAGCAGGGTGACAGCAGGCTCATCAAGTAACTTACGCCCAGATTGTAGGCTGTCCAGATGGTACAGGACACTGGTGGGGTTGGCTGGGGCGTTGCCTTTGGGTTACCATTTGAGATTTGAAAGTCCAAAAAGTCTTTAGTACCTTGTCTTTTAGTTCCTTAGTCGTCCTTTCTCCTTAGTTCACACGTAGGTTCAACCTATTGAGAAACGTCGCCAAAATGTAGTAAAGTAAGTAACAGTCCACTGTAGATATAGGTTCCTTTAATGTAAGTTCCTTCCAAGATTACAGGTACAGAAGTAAGAGAGATAAAACCCCACCAGGAGCCAGCTCTCATCAGCTCAGCCTGAGTAGATCAACTGACGTTAAGAGCCAGAGAGTCACCCCAGGCATTCTATGATGTCATCAACATTCTAATCAGTAGAGCACCACAGAGAAGTAGTTTACTACAAGAAGGCCAGAGTAACGATCCTCTAAAACTGTGCTACCTCCTTCACCAAGCAGAATTATAATTTTGACAAAGGCAGTAGTTAATGGCCTCTGGGAGGGCTGCCCGAAAAGCCTGCATCCAAGTCCCAAACCCATGTCAAAAAAAATTCTTGAGGGACACCCTTCAGATTAGGATGGTCTTCACTAAAGGACCCTTGATTGTCCGGAGGTTGGGAAGGGAACTTTACATAGCACAGCTCAGGACAAAACAGCAACACCATAGAGGCATAGGTGGTTGTGGGGGCGGGGGGGCTTAGCAATCCCTCGAGGGCAGACATAGCTTGCTGATCTATCCTTGGTAAATGCATGGAGCACTTGACACACAATACCCGCCATTATTCCCATTTAACAGCAGGTTACTGTTGTTAATCAGTTTTTCATGTAACATGGCTGACAGTGGTTGTTAGCCCTTCCTTTGTGTTCCTACCTCCTTAAGCCTATCAGAATACCTATGTGTGTTCTAACTTGTACTTGAGTGTTCTACTCTTTTCAGTTGATGGTCTGGTCAGTTGGCGAGGTGTGCACTCAGCTGTGTCTCACAATAAATCTACATGTAACTAACTAGAAGTGTCCTGAGATCCATCTTCAACAATTTGGCGACTATTTAGCAGACCAGACCAGAGAGGAAACCAATAATATCACAGCCTGAGCAGCACCTCGCACCAAGAACCCAAGAGGGCAGGCCACCCAACTGCGTCAGAAACTAGAAGAAAAAAGAAACTATAAACCCGCCAAACACCAGGTAATAAGAAGAAAACCAGCCGCATATAAAGGAGGCACGCTGTGAGAGCTATCGTTAAGTGATCGTGTGAGAATGTGCGGTGAATAATTTATTAAGCAGCCAAAAGGGAGGGAACTCTGCATCGGCAAGGCTGGTGAAGAAAGAAGTTTAGTGTTTTGAAACTCTGCCTTACCGTCCTTCGGCAAAGAGTTTCTTTCCCGGTTCGGTTATCCTTGCTCCGATGACGTTGTGGAACTTCTGCTGGTCCTAGCGGAGAGCGGTACAAAAGGGGGTGGTGGTGGACGGAGCATCTGAATCAAACACTCACACCCAGTCAAGAGATCTGGGTTTAATCCATCACCGTTCTTTAGCCCACTCTGCCACCCCAGTTCAGACATGGCTATATGCAAATCAGTCTGACCCTGTGCTTCATGGGAACAGTCCAGCCCGAACTGCCAAGCCATGTCTTCCCTGGACCGGAAACAAGCTTCCGAGGACCGGTTTCTGGCATTCCAGCCGCCAAAAGCGGTACAAAAGGGGGTGGTGATGGACGGAGCATCTGAATATATGCTCAGACGTGAGTCCCTTGCTCACTTTGCCACTATATTCAAGCAAGCCAGGCTGAAGACGGCTGGAATGCCAGAAACTTCTCTTTGGAAGCTTGTTTCCGGTCCAGGGAAGACGTGGCTTGGCAGTTCGGGCTGGACTGTTCCCATGAGGCACAGGGTCAGACTGATTTGCATATAGCCATGTCTGAACTGGGGTGGCAGAGTGAGCTAAAGAACGGTGATGGATTAAACCCAGATCTTTTGACTTGGTGTGGGTGTTTGATTCAGATGCTCCGTCCATCACCACCCCCTTTTGTACCGGTCCTAGCGGAGAAGCAGCGCTTTCTCTGTGGCACGTCGTTGTTGTCCTGGTTACCAGTGTCACTTTGTTAACAAGTGTCCAGTGAAAGCGCGCGTTGGTTTCTTGATTCTCCTTCTAATGCTGACACCACACATTGGACGCTTGTTTGGAGCCTTATGGCGAGGAGATACAGCCTCTGTGCTTTGTGGTCAGTTAAGCACAAGTAAATAACCCTGGCTTTGTTTTGATTATCGTACACCAAGGTTTACCAATTGACAATCACTCATCAACATAACTAAAAGTGTCCCGAGATCCATCTTCAACAGTTACGATCGGATGTACAATGACCACAGGAGTCCCAAAAAGTTTCGAGTAATGATTTACTGGGAAACAACCTGGCATCCGACCACCTTGAGCAGCCAGCACAATAGCCTGGGAAGATTGGGTGGAGACTTTGGAAAACAATATCACTGCTTTAGATGGTCATAACGTTTCACCTGCAAGGAAGAAAGCATTATTGCTTAGTGCCTTGGGTAGTGATGGCCAACGTTTTTTCAAATATCTATGGGTCTCAATGGTCAGCCTATGGATGACGTTTATAAGGAAGCTGTAAAACAAAACAAAAACAACAACAAAAAAAGACTAGAAACGAGGATCGTAAAGAAGTTAAACTTGTAATGGCAAAATACAATTTTTATGCAAAACCTCAAGCGGATAAAGAATCCATAGATTAATTTGTAGCCAGTATGCGTGAACTATCGGTGAAATGGTGTTTTGGAGTAATGTGGGACCAACTAATTGTGCAATGTCGTGAAAAGGAAATTCAGGAGAGACTTTGGGGTGCCAAAGACCCCTCATTAATGGAAACTGTAGACATGGCTAAAGTAATCTCAGAATTGTATCAAGGAGCGGGGAGGAGGGATAGAAGCACTGCAGAAGTCACCAATCTTTCAAACAAGATCATGTAGAAATTAACACGGTCTCTTAAAAAAATACAAAGGGAGTGTCTGGCACAATTCCAAAAAACAAAGGGAGAGAATGTATGCGGTGTGGAAAGTCAATATCACATTGCTGACTCGAAGAGATGTTTTGCTGTAGACCAGGTGTGTAAAAAGAATGGCAGTAAGGGACAGAGCAATACTGCTCAAAAGTAGAAGCCTAAAGTCAATGTGGTGCAACAGTGCATTGATGTAAAAAAAAAAATAAAAAAAAATAAAAAACAAAAAAAAATGCACAGATACGGTGTTAGTAGTAGATGAGGCTATGAACAGCATAATTTCAGAAGTAGGTGAGGACGCAAGGAGATTGACAAGACAAACCAGCTGTATTTAACGTGTGTGGGCAAGAGGCCAGTCATGGTTGAGTCAGGATCCATGTTCACCAGCAATCTTGAGGCTTTATTCAAAACGTTGTGGGGTAAAGTCTCATTAAAGGACAGATGTCAATCCTGTTGGTTATCAAGGGCAATCCATTGACATTTTAGGATATAATATTGGGGTCATATGCTTTGGGACAATGAGCACGGAGGGCAAGGTCTACATTGCTAAGGAAGGTCCCCCCCAAACTTGGTTGGATGTACCAGTTTGATCTTCAAATTGTAATCAATACAAGAACACCTAGTAAGGTTGTGGATGAGAATTTAATGATAGAGGATAAATTAGCAGGAAGCACCCAAAGTGTTCGGAGACAGATTGGGGTGCGTGAAGGGATACACACAAAATTATTCTTAAACATGAAGCTTGCCTAAACTCAGAAGAGGGCCATTGTAGTTAAGACAGGGCCTCAAGGAATTGTTGCAAGACTTGTTGAAGGTAGAAGTTACAGAACCAGTAGAAGCATCGTTATGGATTTCTCCAGTGGTTGTAACACAGAAACCTGATGGCCGCTTGAGATTTTGCATGGACTTACGATCACTTAATCTAGACATTGTGACAGAAAACATTTCCCCTGCCAAACATCCGGCATGGTCAATGCGTAGCTTGACGTGTGCAGATCACCGTACATATAACTGCACTGATGTAGCCAAATGAAAGTACACTAATGAAGGTGTGCCCATCAGCTGCCAGATAGTTGAAACCGGGGAAAACAATTCACATCAGCTGTCGATTGACTGAAAATGCAGGTTGTTCGGAAACAAAATGGGAGGCATGTAGGCGGAGCAACGTAGCAACATACTGGACGCTCCACTCTGCGTCCCACTGACGATGCAGATCTAAGTCACACAAGGGCCGGAATCTCACTGTCATGAACCACTGTGCTCGGCTCGAACGGCAGACGGTAACATTGGCAAACAGATTAACTTCAAAAACAAAATCTTAATCTGTGAAGAAATTAGACCACGGGGACAAGGCAGTGAGCGCAAGGTAAATAGTTTTATTTAAATAGTTACTTACATTACTCCTGTCCGTCGTATGTCCAAGTGCACTACCAAGCCATACCACTCCCCACTGGGCTTCCCTAAATAATATTCTATTTATGTCCCAATGTCAGAATCAGATTTTGAAAGATTTGAATACGGTGATAACTCTTATGGAGAGTTTAGGTATCACAATAAACAGGGAGCAGTCTATTTTTATTCCCGCCAAATCCTTTACGTTTTTTGGCTTCACTATAGATCTAATGAAGGTGGTCCTTTTTTTTTTTTTTTAACCAAAAAAATAAATTGTTAAGATTCCGAAGGAGATAATGTAGGTATTGAAACGAGATTCCTTAACTTTGAGAGAGCTTGCCAGACTCCTGGGTCTCCTCTCTTCTTCCATTCAGGCTAACTTTACAGGTCCATTACACTATTGTGCTTTACAGACATGAAGGTGAAGGCTCTTCTAGGCGGCTTGTGGTATGGAGACAGGATTCGCATAGATCAGGAGGCCAGGTTTGAATCGATTTGGTGGCTGGAAGATGCCTGGAAGGGCCAGGCAGTCTTCGGTTGATCTACAGAATTTATTCTGGAGTCCGATGCAGGTTTTCAAGGCAGAGGTGCTCGACTAGGTACACAAGACACAAGGGGTATCTGGTCTCACAAGGAAAGGTCTCATCAAATGAGAATTATCTAGAACGGACCACAGGTCTTATGCTCTGAGCTTTAAACACAGTTTGGATGTTTTGTCTGGAACATAGCATGAACCTGAAAGCACAGTAACAGTATCTCCCTGGAAATACATATGTAATGGAGGGCTGGAGCTTGAGGTTCTTAAGGTATTACAGTGACTGGAACCCGAACGAGAGCTACTTCAGCAGTCTGTCCCAGGTATGGGGTCCTTTAAAATTAGATCTGTCAGTGCGAGCAGACTGACAATTCATCTGAAGAGGTTCTTCAGCTGAATGCCAGATCCGGGTGCTCTAGCAGTGAATGCTTTTCTAAAGGTTTGGAAGGGAACTCATGCTTCTGCCTTTCACCCATTCGAAATGATTCAGAGGGCTCTTCAGAAAGTCAGACAGGAAGGATGCTCACTTGTGCTAATAACTTCCTTTTGATCATCCCAGGAATGGTTTTCAATGACCCTAGAGCTAGCTTGTGACACTCCCTTCTTCCTGCCGAGTAAGACCTTTTAAGAGACATCGATGGAAGAAAGAATCAGAGGATGTTGACTGGTACTTTGAACCTTCTTGCCTGGAGAATGTCAGAAGATTTAGGGAAATGTCAGGCCCTTCAGGAAGAGCTGAGAAACTCCTTGAGGAGCCCTGGGTCCCCGGAACACACAGTATATACAAAGGAATTTGGAGTACATGGGTACGTTTGTGCTTGGAGACGGACCTGAATCTCGTTGAGAACCCTATTGTTGAAGCGGTGAAGAAGTTTGATAAGGGCCTTAGCTATAGAATGATTAATTGCGATAGGTCTGCAGTTTTGGGTGGACACGCTCTTGTCAAAAGTTGAAGTGTTGGAAAAAATGTAATGTTCTATAGGGTTCAAGAGTATTAGGTGAAGGAGACCCCCCACTAGACCCAATTATGAGACCCTTTGGGATGTTAATTTAGTCTTGAAGTTTTTGTCTTATTTGGCAAGTAATAAATATTTGGATATCAATAGACTTTTTATGAAGCTTGCTTCCTTGCTCTTTAATATCCTGTCACAGGGTACCGGATATCAATGTTGAGTTGATTAGGAGAAAAACAACGTCTGACACTATATTTTACCCAAAATATGACTATTTCAAGCAATTGTGTGTTAAGAATATGATTGAAAGATGTGTGAACTTTGTCCTGATGGTATAGAGCCAATTCCGATCTCTTTTGTGAAACCCTTTAGAGCTGTAACATCTGCTACAATTGCGAGATTGCATATTCAATTTAACCAATCAGCAGGTGTTGACCTCCAGAGATTAAGCTCATTCTATGAGATGAGCTATGGCTAGTCAATCCTTTTGGAAAGGTAGCAGACTAGAGGACATTCTGAGGGCCGCTGGTTGGTCCAATTCTACTACCTTTGCAAAACATTACTGTAAACCAATTCAACACAGCTCATATTTTTTTGCAATACTACCAAAATGCATAATTGTAGCCTCCTAGTTAAATGACAAGAGAATCTGAATTTCATTTGAAGACAAGGTGGCCTACATTATCCCACTTTCCCATCCCTTTTGATGAGTTGGTGGCGCTTAAAACATTTTTTTTTAATCTGTAAAGGGTACATTAGTGCTTACTTTCTTTGTGGAAATGTTTTAAGATTTTAAAGTAAGGATGTAGAAGTTATGAACTGATAAGTGGTGTTATAATGATATGATGAAGTTTTCCTTAGATAAAAAAAAAACATAGTATCATGTAACAATTTCTGATTAGGTCTTCCTGGAAATTGAGATGGAGCATTAACATCTCCTCTTACTTTCAGATACCATCCAATAGTTCATTCCCTGGTTGGATTTTTCTTCTTTGGGGGACTTCTAATGTTGCTGGAAGTTTCTGCATCCTCGTTCTCCTTTGACGTTTCAGTCATCTGATGCTCTTGCGTTGTCTTTGGATTTATTTTTCTTTGTTTGAACATGAAAAGAGTTTTGTCTCAATTTCAGAGAGGCCTCGAAGGTTCTGTTCTGGAACAGTTTTCTTTATGATGTAGGACTTTAAGGTGGATGAGTGGAGTGGCATTAAAGGAATAATGCTTTATGTCAGCCTCTCGGTCTTTAATGAAATTCAGATTCTCTAGTCATTTAATTAGGAGAATCGCAATTCTGTCAAGTAGAACACTGAAGCAGAGTTTGAGTTTGACAGTCCTGAGTGTAGTGGAGGAGTCACACAATAATTATATTAAAATACTTTTATTAGTCAAGAAATTAAGATATAATAACAGGTGAGCGCCAGGGAAAAGTAGTATCAGGTCTTCAGGCAGCTCACTAACTAACAGCTTCACCTAGAATAATATATGTCCTAACATTCGTTAATTCTAACACACGAGCATTTAAAGAGACACAGTAAGTAATACAACACATCCCCCCGTTACAACAAGAAAAGAAAATGTAATATAAACTATAATATATATAACTAATCGATGTCTAACTATAACTAAAAAAACAATTAAAAAAAAATTTAAAAAAAGAATTACAAAACAAATCCTTCTAACCAGCCTGGCAACACTCTTGTTCTTTTATCTGGCAAGATATCAATTACTTTATTGTGAACAACATCATTGTCATTAATCTCAGTATTTGCTTGGGTACTACAACCCCCAACCCTTCCCCTTTCATCACAAGAAGAAGGATCACAATTTGACTGAACAATCAGTCTGTCCAGACGCAGGGCCATTACAAAATTCAGTAGCCAGTTGAGACTGTAATTGGCTATTCTCAAAGTGATCCTCAATCCAACCAAAATCATTTTCACTTAGATTGAGAAAATCCACAACTTCCTCCTGATCAGGATTAATTGCAACACTCTTAAAATTCCATTCCCTCCCATCGTCAAGCCTTACAGAGTTCTAAAACACCTCTGCCACTCTCCTGGGAGGTTCAAAACGACTTTCTCCTTTAGGGACCTTAAAGGGTTTCTTAACCCTAACCAAATCACCCATCTTAATTTGCACATTTTTGGTGTTATGATGCCTGTTGTAGAACTCCTTGCTTTTTGCATGAATTGACTCCAACTCTCTTAACCTCCACAGGAGACCAATAGGTTACCTTGCCACCCAAAAGCCATCCAGGGTTGAATTTACATCTGGGTGACTTACCTCTCATCATTATGAATGGGGACAATCCAGTTTTAGTTTGAGCTGTAATTCTATAGGACCAGACAGCCTTTTGCACCTGTATTTTGTAGTCTAATTTTTTGTTCACTGACGCTTGTATGATGCCTTTAATTACCCTGTTAAATCTCTCCACTGTGCCATTGCCACTGGGATTATATAATGCCGCGGTTACACCACATCTATCAAAATAATCCTTTGCCAACTTAAACATAAATTGAACACCATTATACGTTAGAATACACACTGTAAGCCTTCCATAATAAAGATTTTATCTAAAAATTTGAGAACAGTTTGTGTATCAATCCTATCAACAAACTTGACAATTGGCCATTTCGAAAAAAGATCAAGTGCTACCAATCCAAATTCCTTTAGCTCTCCTATAGGTCCAATAATGTCAACTGCAACAGTATCCCATGGTAAATCAGGTATTAAGCCACCACTCATTACAGGCTTCAAGGTTCTAAGTGTCTTGTCAGTAGAATTACACACCACACATCTTTTCACAAAATCTTCAACAGCACCATCAATACCTGGCCACCAAAACATTCCCTTTACAATAGATCTGGTCTTTATGATCCCAAAATGACCTTCCTGACATAATTGTAGTACTTTCTTCCTCAATGACCACGGTGGAACAATTCTATCACCTCTGAAAAGTACACCATTATCACTAGATAATTCCATGCAAACTTGCCAAAAGGCATTTAAACCTCCTTTGATATCGCTCTTCCTAGGCCAACCTTTCCAGATGTAATCCATCACATTCCTCAACACAGTATCTTTTTCTTGCTCATCCATCCATTCAGTTTTATTAATGGCAGGTGCACCAGAATAATGTACTAAAGCCACACAGAAATCATTCCAAGGAACATCAACACACTCTTCAAGTGGGGATGGTAACCTGGATAAACAATCAGCAATAAGATTTTGTCTTCCAGGTAAATAAAACCATTTTATAGATTTATTCTTTTATTCGCATAGACAATCTTGCCAGTCTTGCAGACGCACCAGATATACCTTCACATGATAAAATGCGAATTAACGGCCTATGATCGGTGCGAACAATAACTGGTTTGCCCCACACAAAGGCTCAAAAGTGTTCCAAGGCCCATGCGCAAGCCAAAGCTTCCCTCTCTCTATATAATCGGATATCTACTCTCAGCAGGAGAGAGAGCTTTAGAGGCAAACAGAATTATTCTTTCCTTTCCATCTAATCCCCTTTGTGATAACACTGCTCCTAAGCCTTTATCCCTTGCATCCGTTGTTAACAAGCACTCTACATTAGGGGCAAAGCTGGCAAGTGCATTCATATTTTGTAAATGAACTTTGATCATTGTAAATTCCTCTTCACACACCTTAGTCCATTCAAACTTTGTGTTTTTCTTGAGAAGAGCACGAATGTTGAAAACCTTTGAAGCAAAATTCCTTATAAATTTTGTACAATATTCAGCCAGGCCAAGGAACGCTCTCACTTCTTTTGTGGCCGGTGCAGGGAATTTTACAATATTTTCTACCAACGCAGGTTTAGGTTTGACACCTTCTTCACTAATAATGTGGCCCAAATACGACACGCTCCTTTGACCAAATTTACATTAAGATAATTCTACCGTCAAACCCGCTGATTGTAAAGTTTCTAACACTTGCTTTGATTTCAAATCATGATTCAATTTGTCAGCTGCTGCAACCAGAATGTCATCTTTAAAGAAAGAAACCATATCAATTTCCCCAAAAAGTTTATGCATCAGGCGCTGGAAGACAGCTGCGGCTGATGCCAGCCCAAAAGGCATACGCCTGAACTGGTAACAGACAAACGGTGTTATAAACGCCGTAAGTTTCCTAGACTCTGGATCCAACTCCACCTGATGGTATGCGGCAGAGGTCAATCGTGGAAAACCATGTTGCACCTCTCAACGAAGAAACCATTTCATTAATTCTTGGCAGCGGAAATTTATCAATTACGATGTTATTATTTAGGTGGCGCAAATCAATGCATAAACAAATTTTTTCCATTGGGTTTCCGGGCAACCACAATCTGAGAAATCCATTCAGATGTTTCGATTTCTTCTATTACTTCTTTAAATAACAACCCTTGAATCTCTTTAACTTCCTCTCTGATTGGCATGGGGAATTGTCTTACCTTGTGTACTTTGGGCTGAGCATCGGCTTTTAAATAATTTTGTGCTCAATCCCTCTTAGTGCACCCAACTCTTTACCAAAGACTTTCGGAAAACTTTCAGATAGCGCATCCCCCATCCCCCAGTTCACTACTTTCATCCATAATCAGGACTTTTTCTTTACTATTGGGGTCTAATATAATGTTCAAATTCTTCTGGTCAAACCATTCCAAAACATATGGTCCCACCTTTGCTACATACAACTTCCCTCTAGTGGACTTTCCTTTGAATAAAAAGGTAAGCCACCTGGAACCCAGCAGGTCAATTTTTTCTCCCGTATAGCTAACAGGGCTGATATCTGATTTATTCAAATGTTCCCCGATTTTACTAACAAATTTTTGTTTCCAGACCTCCTCATTCACCATAGTGTAAGGGGATCCAGAATCTGCATAAACGTTCACAATTACCCCCCCCCCAAAGATATTTCGCATATGGGCTTGCCTTCCAAGGAATTCTGAGATATTTATAACATAATACCCTCGGACATTCTTCACACATTCATCATCGGCTACATCCTCAATTTCCTCATCGCAAATGTACTTCACATTGCTCCACCTACGGCACATTTTACTAAAATGACCCATGAGTCCACATTTCTTCTTTAGTGCAGGACACATTTTACTGAAAGCCAAATGTCCCTTGCCATCACACCTATAACATAGTCTTTCTTCCACATTCCTATTCTGAAACTTCGTTGGTCGATTCATCCATCTTCCTTGCTGCTGTTGACGATAACTCTTCACAGGACCCTTAATTTTGCATATAGCGCCAGATGTTTTAGTTACATCCTTATCAGTCTCTTTAACAACCGTAGCACACTTACCAGACATCTCTGACTTTCTCATAATGGCTACCACATCATCTAATGGTGTGTCTCCGTTAACCCACAGACGATCTTGTAGAGCAGAATTATTATTATGCATGACAAATTGATCACTGATCAAATCATCATGCAATCCACTAAACTTGCAGTCAATAGCCAGTTTTTTTAAATCATCAATCCACTCATCAACACGCTCTTCCTTTGTCAGTTTCCTTTGAAAGAATTTATGCCTTATAACACCAATGCATACCTTCGGCGCAAAATATTTATCCATATCTTTAATTGCATTGTCAAAATCATCCAAGTCTGGATCTGTACAATTACTCATGCTTGAATAAGTTTAAGCCAATGGGTCCTACGGAATGTAACAAAATCCGCTTTTTCTGTTCAGATGTCCTCTTGTTGGCTTCATCCACCGCCTCTATGTAATTTATCAAATATTCCTTCCACTCAATCCATTTTATATTTGGTTGTGAACCCTTAAGCCAGAATGGCTCAGGAGAACTTATTGAAAAAATTTTGTTGCACCATGTCTTTATTTATGCTTGCAGTGCAATCTCCTTCACCCATACACAATCTAGCAATAAATAGCGTATTATTGGAGAGGTTCCTTAATAAAATAACTTTCTCCAGACTTTCTCCCCTGTTGCTTTTTGAATGCCAAAACTCGTTAACTAAGATATTAAAATTGGTTTCCACGTTAATCCCGAGGAGTCCTCACTCGGTTTCTGTATAATTTATCCTTCTGTGAAGATCAGTGTGAGAGACCCTCAAAATGGCCGTCCCGCAAGATCACTTAGCGTGACCTCGCGTGCTGATGTTACTTTGCTTCTTCAAGGAAAGTATGCTGTCTGCGCATGCCTGGTGACGCACAAGAACCACCCCCACCGCGCCACCCGCTCCACGCTGAGCAATGTTGGAATGCCGCCGCTGCTCGAATAATGCAGCCAGAGGCGTTCACTCCAACAGTCACCGTGTAATCTCACACTCAGGTAAAATCCACCACGTTCAATGCCAGGGATGTTGCCAAGGGTTTCTTCGAGTAAATATGGTAATAATTTACTCACGAAATTCCTCCGACGATTCAGAATGTTGATCCAGTATTTCCAAGTGCACAGTTGTGAATCACAAAGAGTATAAATCCTTTAAAACAGTGCTGGTTTCCCTCATTGCCAATTTGTAGAGGAGGAGTCACACAATAATTATATTAAAATACTTTTATTAGTCAAGAAATTAAGATATAATAACAGGTGAGCGCCAGGGAAAAGATGTATCCAACCTTCAGGCAGCTCACTAACTAACAGCTTCACCTAGAATAATGCATGTCCTAACATTTTTTAATTCTAACACACGAGCATTTAAAGAGACACAGTAAGCAATACAACACTGAATAACTGCTGCAACCAATCACAGTTTGTCACCCAAGTTGGGGACCCATTTGCTAGAGATGCCCGACATGAAGGGCAAGGGCCGTTTCCTAGTGCACCGCTGAAAAGAGAGAAGGCCGTCAGCCAGATGTGGTGTGCAAACATAAAGAGACAGCTTCTGAACAATGCACCCTGATCACCGACTTGAGAATCGAAGGCCAATTAACTGCCCAAGACCTCCCATGACGGAATCAGAGGAACATACCGCATTACCGGATGAGACCCCTGGATTCCCAGCAGCCAGCAAAGAGACTACAGCTCTTCGTAAAGAATCCGCAGCAGTCAACCGCTTAGTCAGACTGCTAAATGCTCTCGGGATTTTCTGTATCGCAATAGCAGCAGGATCAGGTAAGACAGATAGCAGGGTCGCGGAGCCTGGAGGTGAGTTGCTCTGACTAACAGCACCACTGCACTGGGACACTTTGAATTCTAAAAAGGCACTGTGGAACTTCTTTGATTCGTACTCCCTAGTAGGGACTAACCCGAATGTTCCCTCATGTAAATGGGAGACTAACCACTAACAGTAGGTAAATGGGACTCAGGATCTTGCCGGAAACATGCTACAGTGCCTTACTCTGTATAATGCTTGTGTGTGCCATATTTCACTTTGTGTTCATATAAAAAATATTTTGATCATTAAAGTGAGTGAGTATCTGGCTGGACATTCATTGACTGGGATTACTAGATGTCTTTTGAGTGCTGAGCCTGTGCAGACCTTGCAACTACCTCTTCCTACGAGAAGCCTAGGACAGCTCGACCAGTGCTACAACAGAATCAAATCCTAAATGGTTAGTACTTGGCCCAGTTGCTCAAGACCATATGTTTACATTCTTTGTTTTACTTTATTAATGATTTCACTTGAACCAAGTACCTGCGTGTACTTGGTGTGTTCCATGTTCCACGTTCTTGATGTGGCAGTTTTTAGGTCTCGACTTAAAGCATTGCTTTAGCAATGCTTGTTTGTCGAGATTTCTAGTAAGTTGTAAGCTGTCCGAAACGTCTGCCAACGGCGGATTAGCCACAGTTCATGTGAGACAGGTTCATGCACAAACCAGTTATGTCACAAACCACCATTTGTCTGTGCTTCGCATCAGACTTCAAAGGCTGCCGCTCCCCCACCACAGCAATGCCGAGAGCTTATATTTCCCGTGCTTTCCCCTCTGCCTCCATCCGATCACTTTCTAATATGTTCTCTTATGTCATGAGCAGATATAGATAGTTTTTTATATACCAGTTCACTTTCTCTGACCGCACTTCGCATTGATGTTCGTGGTCCGTTACTGGGTCATATACTTATACTTCTTAAGGGTTCCGGCATCATGCTAGTACGGTTTCGATTTAACTATTTCCATTGATCATGCAGACCCTTTCGTTTCCCTTTCGCTACACATCTAGATTTATATTTCACTCTAACATTACGTCAGCATTCTTCCCGCATTCCTCTTCCGATTATATATTTTCATTCCCTTTTGACCGACACACATGCCATTGTGGAATAAGGTTTTTGCCATACTGACGTATAACTGTCCATTGTCTATTGTGAGAGGCAGTCTTTCTTCGCTATCAGTTTTACCTTACTGGGTTTTACCTTACTGAGTTCCGCACGCCGCACTTCCGGTGCGTTCGGTTCCATTGTCGCGGTCTAGTGGTTGCGACCCGGGTGGTTACTTCACCTCTGGGTTTTGGTATCATTCAACTTCGGAAGGATTCTGCAACCACGCCTGAATAAAATAAGTTGATATCGCACATCCCGAATGACCTCACACTAACGAATAGACTTAAATACTTATCGTGTTACTCCAGTGGCGCTGGGGTTTCAGGCGCTCATCTTTATACTTTATTTACTTTAGAACTCGATTCACACTCACCCGTGTCAGTGAGGACCGTTATTGGATTCTTTGGTCTCACACTTGAGTGTATTTGACATGGACACTTTACCACACAGGGTTATATTATGTCCCGACACTGGTATTTCTGCGAGTATAGGATGGTCTTTGCCTATTTTTTGCGCAGATTGCCCTTGGTATGGAATTATCCGTTCCTCATGACCCAAAATTGGCGCATGGGCTTCACAGTATATACTGAAGGTGAGGCTGGTGTTTATAATGGTGCAAGAGTTTTAGCTGCGTGATACCCAGTCACCCCTAAGGATGAGACTAACGTTCTTATTTCTTTGTTTTATTACAGCGACTAATATCCTTTCTCTGATACTTTATCGATGTGGATACTGATTACAGTTTTCGCCGCTATCATTCGCAATATATGTATACTTGGCCCCAGTTGCCCACAACCCCAGTGTTCCTCTTTTCCCCCCCCCCGTCACCTTTCACCCCGTTGCCACCCCTATTCATACCACGTTCAACATGTGATTACGCAAGGCTTTGCCTGATCTTATGTTTGTCTTTTTACTCCCCTTGTTTTCTCTATTAGAGTCCACATTACGCATCCACACTCGGGTATGCCTCACGCCAAGTCACTTTGAGTTACATGACACTGTATCCATCCTCACCTTGTGTTTCACCCACCATTCCTCTTCTTTTCAGTTCGGGACACATTGTCTGTGTTTTTATTCTTGACTACTACCTCCATATCCTTTGAACCCGACCAGGTTAGAATTATCACCGGTGCAGGGGTGAGTCTCCGAATTTTAGCTCTTACTGTAAATGAACTTTTTCAGGACCTGCAGAATTCAATTTTGTCTTCCACTAGCTTTTTAGACCAGTTTTCCAAAACCACCCCCCCCCCCACCCACCCACACACACTTTTTTGCTGTCGTTGACGCCTTTGCTTTGGCATCCGGAACTGGAACGGCATTGTTCTGGATTTGTTTTTATTCTTCATTTTAGTCCCAAAAGCAAGCATGGCAGTGTCATTTTCAGCTGCTGTTTGTAACGAAGCCCATTTTGCATTTTGTTTGCCGACTACTGCATGAATGTCGAACCATCACTTTAATGGAAGTAGCTTAGACATTTTACATCCTGCTCTTTATAAGAATTTTCTTCTCCGTGCCATGGGAAGGGCACCCTTCTACAACTGCATTGCCAGCAATAGAAGTCCATCTGTTACCGGCTCCTTCCTAAAACACTAGGAATGTGCTCGTTTCCTCCCACCCTTCCTTTGATGCCAGAGGGCTTTGGAATGCAAATTCTGGCCAGAGCATGTGCCTCACCACTTGCTTCCCTGCCCCCCCACTTCAGACTTGAAAAGGAATGCACTCCCTGATATCTTGTTCTCTTAGCCCTACACTCGCTAAAGCTCACCTGTGGGCCTTTTCCCACTCACTAAAAGCTCCTCTCCTCTGTCTCGCCCTCGCACACCCGCTTTGTCCGTTACTCCTTGCTTTCTTTATATCCATTCCTCCCCTGTAGTTCTCTCTCATTCTCACGCTCTCCCTCACTCTCCCCGTAACATTCCTCTCGCTAACCTACT
Source organism: Lissotriton vulgaris (assembly GCF_964263255.1). Lineage (NCBI taxonomy): Eukaryota > Metazoa > Chordata > Amphibia > Caudata > Salamandridae > Lissotriton > Lissotriton vulgaris. The sequence goes on along the minus strand of NC_141685.1, from coordinate 1,666,564,490 downwards.
TTCCCTTTCAATGTGGAATATTGAAAAATATAAGCAGTCGCCAGGTGTTTTTAACTACACTTTTTTCACTTTCTACGTGCGCATCACTTGTGTTTTTTTTCCTCCTCCTACCCACTCTCTCTTCGTCTTTCTCACTCTCGCACCCACACTCTTTCGGTTACTCCTTACTCACCCTCCAACTCCACCCTCCACCACTTGGGACCACCACGTCACTCGGGGGCACCACCACACCACTCGGGGGCACCACCACATCATCACTCAGCACCACAACAGCATTGTCCTTGCTTGTTCCCAACAAGCATTGCCATAGTCAATAGGACTCATTAGGAAAGTGAGCGCTATCTGCTTTGTGAATAACGATGCTATTAATTTATATATTTTCAAAGCCAACACATATTTAAAAAATGTGTCATTTACAATACCAATAGCTCACACTTTCCTAATGCGAGACCTATTGCATTGCAAATGCTTATTTTACCTTGTCATCCAATTTAGCGGTTGTGCTGTGCCACTTCTGGAATAAAACTTTATTTCTTACCTGATTCCTGGATATTTTACTTTACAAATTTGGCGGCGATTATTGGAGTCTCCTCTTGCAGCGTTTCTTGTGGCACAGGTGCGGAGGAGTTCCCGAACTTGTTCCCGTACTTGTTCCCGTACCTAGCGTTTCCACCTAGTGTTTTTAGGGGATCATAATTTCTATACAGAGCTGCGTTATCGAGATCTCTATAGCATGTTCTGCAGCGATTCTATGGATTTTACAAGTTTTAGCCATACTTGAAGATTCAACAGCTGTCCTCGGTCTACCGTCTCCCTGACAACTGTATCCAGTTCTGGTGACGTTTCTTTGTGACACGGTGTATACGTGAGTCTGACGTGTTGTTCCTCTAGCCACTGGTCTCCTGCGCCTGTTACTTTGAAAGGGAGTTGACCTTATTTTCTACGTCTTATTGTCAGAACGTGGCGCCATATGTCATCATGTCCGGCGCCATCTTTGTTTTACCAATTTTCAATCCCGGCAACGTCTGTGAAGTCCTGCTGAAGTATTTCTAAATCTACTTATTAGACTTCACAAAGGTACTTTGTATCCTGAATTTTTCTTAACGCTTTCGATCTGTATCATTTAGATACCTTGGATGCATTTAAACTGATTTTGTGCACCCTCATCGATGCACACTACTATAACCCTTATATAATCACACCTTTGATGCGCACGACTATCACACAATCTCCAGAGTGCATTATTTATGGCAACATATATTTTTTTTAAATCAAATATCAAAATTAAAATGGTCATTTATATTAGATTCATCCAGAATTGAAAATTTGTTTTTTAAGCATAGGTTGGAATTTATACATATTATTTTGCAGTTATACTATTGTAATTATTTATTGCATTTATTTTCTGTTCTGTTAATTGTATTATTGCAACATGCAATTTGATCCTCCCAACAAATTCCTCCAAAGAAAGGGTGAACCTCCAATTCCATGGGCAAGATGGAAGGAGGAATTCATCACCTATTTGAAAGCTATTGATGGTGAACGAATGTCTGCAGAAAGGAAGAAGAATATATTTCTTCATTGTTTAGGCTCCGAGGGGCAAAATGTTTACATAACTCTTCCCCCTATAAGATCTGGTGGAGATTATGTTTATGATGAAGCTTTATTACGCATTGAGGATAGGTTCAAACCCAATACTAGTGTTGCATTTAATAGATATAAGTTTTATACAAGAGCCCAAGTAGAGGGAGAGTGTTTTGTTGATTTTCTTACAGCCCTCCGTGCTCTCTCTTTACATTGTAATTTTGGATTAATTACTGATGACACGATCAGAAATCAAATCATCGTTCATGTTAAGAACAAGAAAGTCCAGGAACAACTTTGGATTTTAGGTGATCTCAATTTCGAGAAAGCAATTAGCACTGCCAAAGCCTTAGAACAATCGGAAAAATGGATGAAGTCTCTTGATAACAAGACTTCCAATTCTAGTACTGTTAATAATGCGATACCCAATTCTTCAGATTCAGGCATAATAAATAGTGTTACTTCCAATAATTCTATCGTCTACTAGCGCCTCAAAGGCTATGCGTAGTTCTAACTTAAAAAGTCAGATTAATTCCAAACGGTTTTATTGCTATAGGTGTGGCAACCCAGGTCACATTGCTTCTTTTCCAAGTTGTCCTACCATTGGGAAAGAGTGCAGTAAATGTGGACGTGTAGGACATTTTTCTAAGATGTGCAAGGACACTTATACTTTACGAGATGGTGTGTATGTTAGAAGGTGCGTGCATATTATTCGACTCTTGATCTCCGCTCTGCATACCACCAAATGGAGTTAAAAGAAGATTATAAACATTTCACTGCCTTTATTACTCCCCATGGCCTATTCCAGTTCAAAAGGATGCCTTTTGGATTAGCATTGGCGGCCTCTGTTTTTCAGAGAGCTATGTACCACATCTTTAAAGATGTCAGTACGTTCGTCAAATGCTTCCAGATGACATCCTTATTTTTCTAAAAATGAGAACGACCATCTCCATCTTAAAGAAGTTTGTGGTAGGCTGAGTGAGTGGGTTAACGCTTAAATCTAAGAAATGCAAGTTCTTCCGCAAGTCAGTAGAATATTTAGGCCACACTTTTTCTGCTGCAGGTGTAGTGCCTAAGTCTTTAGCTGAAGCCATTGTGAAAGCACCTTCACCATTGTGAAAGCACCTTCACCAGATAACAGAGAAACTTCTCTTTCGCTGGATTATGTGAATATTATAGCAAGTTCATTCAGAATTTTGCCACCAAAATGGAGCCTCTCAGGGAACGAACTAGGAAATCTTCTGATTTTGTATGGTCTGACAGACATGAAGCAGCTTTTCAACAGATTAACAATGAGATTGTAAATGCTCCACCTTAAAATCTTTTTCTCTTAACAAAAAGTGCATCATATTGTTGATGCCAGCCGTTATGGGCTAGGAGGTGTTTTGAGTCAATTCTCAAGCAGAGAAGAATGGTGTGTTGCTTTCGCCTCCAGGACCTTATCTGCTACGGAAAGAAAATATGCTGTAATTGAGAGAGAGAATTATTGGTGTGTATCTGGGCGGTAATGCATTTTCGCAACTATGTATGGGGGAATAGATTTATTCTCAAAACAGATCACAAACCGCTTGTTGCCATTTTATCTCCTGGTGGTGGATGGAATTCTACTGCTCATATTGCCCGCCTCACTTCCAAACTACAAGAATATGATTTCAAAGTAATGTATGTTCCTGGGAAGAGTAATGATACTGCGGATTTCCTTTCCAGATTACCTTGTTCTGATGGGAGTTCGAGTTCAGAAGAACAAGATGTAGACATGGTGACTACAGTTGAAGACTGTTTCAGAGTAGTTTATTGGGTTCTCTGAATCTGAATAGATGTCGGAAATGGAGAATGATACGGTCTCTCAATTTATATTTGGTTGTTTGGAAAAAGGTTGGCCCAAGGATAAAACCACCACAGCAGACTTCGCTCCTTTCTGTCAAGTATCAACAGAAATTGAAGCAATTGGTGATCTACTTTTTAAAGGGGAAAAGAGGATTCCTCCCATATCCTTACAAGGGAAAATGTTGACTCTTGCACACCAAGGACATTTAGGTATGTCCTCTATGAACCGTCTCATCAGGGCGAATTTTTGGTGGCCTTATCTTGACAAAGTAGTTGATAGAACTGTTAGGGAGTGTCCTGAATGTATAAGCAGCGATAAGATGCTTAGTGTTTCTTCTGCTCCCCTTAAACCAGTTCCCTGGCCTGAGTTTCCATGGCAGAAAGTGGCTTTCAATATTTCTGGTCCATTTAATCATCTTCCCTACAATGCTCGTTTTGCCTTAGTGATGATAAGATTACCACTCAAAATGGCCAGAAGCAAAGTTTGTTGCAAATGCTACCACCCAAGTCATCATTTCTTTCTTTGAAGAGGTTTTCGCACAAGAGGTGTCTCCTGAAATACTAGTTACAGACAATGGAGTTCAGCTCATTTCCCAAGAAATGGAGAATTTTCTTTGTAAGTGTGGTATTAAGTATCTGACTGCTTCTCTTCATGATTGTAGTGTATTGTATCTTGGTCATTGGGCATTCTATTCTCGTGCTAGTTATTCTATTTAGTGTGCACATGCCTGTGCATGTGCACAGAATGTATTTATGTATTGATTCAAATGTGGAGTCGCTTTCTGAAGCCAGGTGTCCGTTGTGAGTCAGTTACCGCTTGGACTCCTGGCTGATGAGGCGCTCCTCCAGTGATTGGAAACCTGCAATAAACTTCGATTTGGAATACATTCTCTTTCTCAAGAATCTCTTTAAGGAGTTATTGTCCTCTACATATTGGCGACGATCGGGATTTTGTTTCCATCACCGACCCCACGCAAAGGAATTTATTTTGGCTAATTTTTACTTCGTCGAAATTGGATTGCTTTGTCACTCGACACATCTTTTGGTGTCATGATCCAACGATTCATTGGATTTATTGCTCGTGTGGATTAATTGGTCGAGTTTTATTTTGGAGGAGCGAATTCGAGACTGCTTTCTCGACATTTTGATTCTTTGGGGCGTGAATCGCAACTTGAAGACGTTTGGCTGAGTTCTGAATGGAAATAGAAGTCACCTTACAAAGCCTTAAACTTATGGTTGAAGTTTAACGCACCCTTCAAGTCTTGAATCTTCAAAACCTGACATTTCCAGGATTTCATTTTGAATTACGCGCTTACCGGTCTACTTGGAACTCCGGCATCGCGTCTTTGGAACGTCAACAGCGCACTCTTCTCTTCGAACTCCGAGTTACGCCTGTCTTCGCCTGGAACTCTGGGATACCTCAGCATACACGTCACGACGCTCACGTCACGACGCTACGCACGGCGGACATCTTGGTGAAGTCTGAAGCTTCAGCTGTTGGCGTTGGTGTTTTATCGACGTTTTACGCGTCTGGCTTATCTGCGTGTGACCTCGGCGATTCACACGCCTTTTTAACAAGCGATTAACTGCCTTTGTTTGAAGCCTTTATTTGAAGCTGTATTTAAGCGGTATTTAAGCTGTTCTGTAAACCTTTAACGAAGTTTTCTTTTACAGCAAATTCGTATTATACAGGTTTCATGTTTATTTATGCTAAGTTTTCACGCAGTTATAACTTGATTGTATATTACCTATAGGAAATATCTTGCTATTTTCATCGTATATTTTCTTTAACAATATGACCTCGGTTAGGGAGGTCACACAACCTCCTCCTTTTCTGGAGAAACCTGGAAAGCCTACTTTGTTATGGTCTGAGTGGTTTGGCTTATTTGAAAACCACATTTTAGCAATTGATGCTTCTGACTATTCCCCTCCTAGGAAGTTTGCTCTTCTTTTTGGCAGTCTTGGGTTAGCAGCGCAACGCATTTTTAAGAGTTTGGTACCCATTCCTCCTCCTGCTGCTGATTCAGGGGATAGTGAATGGAATGTTTACATAGAGGCTATTGCCAGATTAAAAAAGCAATTTGAAGAGTCTCCTAACATGCTAGAGAGGCACAATTTCTATAAAAGAAAACAAAAGGAGGATGAAAAAATTGACGAATATATTTCAGCGCTAAGGGTATTAGCTATTACCTGTGATTTTGGTCCTTTACTTGACAATTATATTCGCGATCAATTTGTGTTTAATTGTTCTTCTACCAAAGTGAAGGAAAGAATTCTTAGTTGCAAGAATCCCTCGCTGTCTGAAGTTATTGACCTTAGCCTGAGTATTGAAAGGTCAGTAACCTCTACTAAGGCCATGGCACTGGATACTGTCACTAAAGTTAATTTTATTTCAGATGATGTGTCTGAGGATGGTGTATATGCTATTTCTAGTAAAGAAGCTAAAGAAAAATGGCAAAGTAAGACTAGTGGTAATACAAATAAACAAAATTTTTGTTTTAGATGTGGGTCCAAATTCCACATTGGGAATTTTAAAGGGTGTCCTGCCATGAATAAACGTTGTGTTTTGTGCAAAAAAAATAGGTCACTTTCAAAAGGTGTGCAGATTCCAAGAGAAATCTGTCAAAGTCAACTATGTAGATATGAATGATTGTTGCGACACCTTTGATAATCTAATGTTGATGGTGGAGTGCGATGATTCTGAACCTATTAAGGGACCTTTGTGTGAAGCCATAATTGACAATATTAAATTACAGGTAATGGCTGATTCTGGAGCTCCCATTACTATACTCAGGGACTCTACATTTTTTGATAAATGGGGAAAGGATGTGAAATTAAGTCAATCGGATGTTAATTCTAAAGCTTTCGGGGAGAAAGATATTGACATGTTAGGCTTTTTCTTAACAAGTGTAGAGGTCCTGGGAAGGTCCATTATTACAAAAGTCTACGTGGCCATTAAAGGAAAAGATATCGTGGGTTGGAAAGACCTCGCTAAAATGGGTCTATATCTTGTCCCAGGAGATGAAAATCCAATCAAAGTACGTGACTTTCCTATTTGCTTTATTGAGGATGCAAAAATTGATAGAACTGAATTGCTAAATGAGTTTAAAGATGTGTTCAGTAATAAAATTGGGTTGGTGACTGGCGCAGAACACAAAATTAGACTCATTCCTGGAGCATCACCTGTTTTTCATAAGGTTCGCCCTGTTCCCCTTAGTGTCAGGACAGAACTCAAAAAGATGCTTGAGGATCTTGTTAGGGACAAGATTATAGAACCTTCAGAATCCTCCCAATGGGTTGCGCCCATCGTTGTAGCACGCAAGAAAAATAATGAGATCAGGCTATGCGCAGACCTCAGGGGTCTCAATAAAAACATCAAAATCGATTGTCACCCTCTCCCCAAAATTCAAGAGCTGTTAGCAAATCTGGGCGGCGCTAGGTGGTTTTCATTGTTGGACTTAAAGTCCGCTTACCATCAGATTCCCTTGTCCAAGGATTCTCAAGAGTTAACAACCTTTGTGACCCCGTTTGGTGCTTTTAAGTTTCTGAGGCTTCCATTCGGGTTAGCTTCAGCAGCTAGTGTTTTCCAAAGGTTAATAGACTCTTTGTTTGGGGATCTGGTGGGGGTTCAAGCATACTTAGATGACATTTTGGTCTTTGCTAAAACAATGGATGAACACAATGTGCTGCTTAAAAAGGTTTTGTCCATTCTCGGCAGTAGGGGTATGACAGTCAGGGAAGACAAATGCAAGTTTGGAGTGTCTGAGTTAGAGTATTTGGGTCATTCAATTTCGAAATCTGGCATTAGACCAAAATTTTCTGTCGTTAGGGCTTTAATGGAAGCCAAACCTCCAAGTGATAAAGACACTCTACGTTCGTTTCTGGGCCTAGCCGAGTACTATGCCAGATTTGTAGAAGGGTACGCTCAAGTGGTGGAACCTCTGAGGTTACTATTGAAGAAAGGTCAAAAGTTTGTTTGGACAAAAGAGTTGGATGAGACTTTTGCTAAAATCAAGGATTTAATTGTCTCTGCACGTTCCCTTCAGGCGTTTAGGGATGATTCTATGTGCATTATTGCAGTAGATGCAAGCATGAAAGGGCTTGGTGCCGTGCTGTGTCAACAGGTGGAGGGCAAAGAACACACGGTAGCTTTTGCCTCTAGATCTTTGAAGGACTTTGAAAAGCACTACAGCACAATTGAAAGGGAGGCGTTAGCCTGTGTGTGGGCGGCCCAAAAGTTTAAAATGTATATCTGGGGCCGCAAATTTGTAATGCTTTCTGACCACAAACCCCTTTCATTTATTTTCAGCAAAATTTCTGGTACCAATAGCCTTTCTCCTAGGCTGACTAGATTGGTTTCTAAACTGCAGGAATTCAATTTCGAATTAAGGCACATCACGGGAGGTAAAAATTTCAGGGCAGATTGCTTGTCCAGGATGTTGATGGACAAAGATGATGAGGATGACTTGGTTGAAGAAGATGTGGAATGTGTCTCTATGGTGGATGCTGTGGAGGAGTGGAGTTCAGCCATTTCTGAAAAGGATTGGAAAGAAGCTAGTGAAATGGATGGTGTTTTGTCACAGGCTTTAGAGTTTTCGGCTAAAACTTGGCCAGATGTTAGGAATCTGTCTGGGGATCTAAAGAATTTCGCTCAGGTGGCAGAGGAACTCTCAGTCAAAGATGGAGTTTTGTTAAGAGGTGATAAGTTCGTTCCCCCCAGTGGTTTAAGGAACACGATTATCAAGTTAGCTCACGAGGGTCACCTTGGTGTGACCAAGACTTGTATGAGAATCAAAGCTCATTATTGGTGGCCGGGTATTGACTCACAGGTTAGAACTACTGTAGACAGTTGTGAGGAATGTCTTTTGTCTGATAAACATTGGAAGACCCACCAGGCCCCTTTACAACCTTCTCAATTTCCGGGAATGGCTTGGCAGAAGGTGGCTTTAGATTTCTCTGGCCCATATAAAGTGCTTCCAGAAGGGAAGAGGTACCTTATCTTAGCAATCGATTATTTCTCTAAATGGATGTATTATAGGTTTGTAGAGGCTCCAGATTCAAATAATACCATTTCTTTCCTTGAAAGACTGTTCTTGTTGGAAGGAGCCCCTCGAACCTTGGTAACTGACAACGGGACCCATTTTGTCTCTGACAAGATGTGTAAATTTTTGAAAACACATGATGTGAAACAATTGAAGGTGGCACTTTATTCACCCTCATCTAATGGTCTAGTGGAGCGTGGCAATAAAGTTTTGAAAGAGGGAATTCAGACAGCCATAGCATCTGGTGTGGATGTTTTTAAATTTTTGGAAAAGAAAATCTGGAACTATAACGTCTCACCGCATTGTACGACTCAAGTGTCCCCTTTTCAATTGTTGCGGGGAAGGGAATTTCATTCCCCTTTGTTTCCTGCTTGGTTAAGGAAAGTGGAGGGCGTTCAATTTCCTCCTGTTAGTGATAATGTGGACTTTGCAGTCAAACAGAAACAGGCTGTAATGAAGGAAAATTACGACAGGTCAAAATGTGTAAAAGATGTTCAAATGTTGGTGGGAGATTGGGTTATGATTAAGAAACCCTATAAGGTTACAAAAGGCTTGTCCATGTTTTCAAGTCCTGTCCAAATTCTTAAAGTCAGTAAAAATGCAGTTTTTCTGGGGGACAAGGGTTGGTGGAACGTGAGACAGTTGGCGAAGTTGACCGCAGATCAAGCTGCCCTTATTTCTAGGAGGAAAAATGTATCCACTCAAGAGGGTTGCGATTGGTCTCATTGGCTCCAACCAAAAATGTTCCAAGCTTGTGATGAGCTGCCCTCTGCAGCGCCTGTTACTTCTAATAATTCCTCCCCTGTTCATGATACTGTAGTTTCCCCTGCAGTTCCGTTTTGCAGTCGTAGTGGTCGCATTAGAAGACCTCCTGCAAGATACAACGAGTTTATATCTTTTTAGCTGTTTATTGTTTCTTTGTTTTCTTTTCTGTATTTGCATAAGGGGGAAGGTAATGTAGTGTATTGTATCTTGGTCATTGGGCATTCTATTCTCGTGCTAGTTATTCTATTTAGTGTGCACATGCCTGTGCATGTGCACAGAATGTATTTATGTATTGATTCAAATGTGGAGTCGCTTTCTGAAGCCAGGTGTCCGTTGTGAGTCAGTTACCGCTTGGACTCCTGGCTGATGAGGCGCTCCTCCAGTGATTGGAAACCTGCAATAAACTTCGATTTGGAATACATTCTCTTTCTCAAGAATCTCTTTAAGGAGTTATTGTCCTCTACAATGATCCAAGAGAAAATGGTCAAGTTGAACAATTTAATCGTGTTCTTAAAGATTGTGTTGAATTTGCTTGTAGGTCAGGTGACTCTTGAAGAGATGTTGTGAGAAAAAGGTTGTGAATGTACCGTGTTACCTCATTCAGTTACTGAAGTAAGTCCCTTCAAACTTCTCAAAGGGAGGGAAACCAATAACAGACATATGTCCTTGGTGGGTCAAATAAATTAACAAAGATGTTGATCATATGGACGTTGGTCAAGTTGCTAAACGTGTGGAGATTAAACAGGACAAGATGTTTGATTATAACATGAATGTGAAAGTTCCTAATTGCGACCTGGGAGAGTGGGTAAGAATCCAAAAATCTAGTTTTCCATCCAAAAGGTACTCCCAAATTTAGTAATCCTATTAAAATTGTCAAAGTGTGTAAAAATTCAGTTATTACTCAAGATGGAAGAGTTTGGAACATGAGAAGAGTTGCCAAGTGTAAATTTCTAAAATTATGCAAGAATCACCATGAAGATGTTCAGCAGAGTTTACATTCTTCTCAGTCTATAGCTTCCAGAGTTAAAAGTAACTACAGACCAATTGTATTACCTGCCAGATCCATAATTTTTTGATGTATTTTCCTTTTGTTCTCTTTAATTCTTCAGTTTCTGTAGGGATAAGATGTTACATTCTTTGTTTTTCTTTATTATTTATTTCACTGGAACCGGAACCAAGTACCTGCGTGTACTTCTTGTGTTCCATGTTCTTGATGTGGCAGGTTTTACCTTGTCATCCAACTAAGCGGTTGCGCTGTGCCACTGCTAGAATAAACTATTTCTTACCCGATTCCTGGATATTTTACTTTACACCATAGTGGGTCAGAAAGCCCAACCGCCCTTGGCCCCCTCAAAACTTTGCAGCTGGAGCAAGGATTTGCATGCAAGCGACTTGCTGGATGAATCCTCTCATAAAATCATAATAAAGTACTAATAAATGTTTGTGATACTAATTTACACAAAATCTGTACACAATGTAGAAGAAGGGGAAGATTGCCTATGTGTCTACTAACAAGTAACCTGAATGAGACTAAAATGGCCGCTAAAAAACATGTGAATTGAATTGCGCATGCGCCAACTGCATGATGTAATAACCTCTAGAGGGAACGCTTTGCTTCGGCGCACTAACACCGAAAATGGCCGCTTCAGAACTCACATGCTAAGCATCTGCTCGAAACTAAACTGTATTTTATACTAAGTACTAATGCATAAGGTATTATTTTTATTAAATTGGATTAGAGTAGAAATAAGTGTTATACAGTGAAACCATTTTTGTTTATCTAGCGTCTGGTCTTTTTGATTTCTCTGTTAGTTTGTAAATGGGACAAAAAATGTGAAACGAGGCTAATAACCATGTGGGTAGTGCATGCAGGTGCATTAGAAACAACCCAGAGTTGTGATCTCCAGTCCTGGTACTTGATTAAGGAAGACCTTTTATCATAGTCTGAAAGATGACGGAACATCCTGTAGAAAAAGCAGATTTTCCCCAGATATCCTCAAGCACTGCCGGCGATCAAAGCCTGAATTCTCTCAGTAAGCTATCAAATAAAGAGGCGGGCGCTGTAAAACTGGAAAGCAGGAAACGTATTTATTCTTCGAAGGAAAACACGTCAGATCGGACCAACAGGGTGTTGTCTCGAGGTGCTCTAACTGTACCTCTGTGGCTTGGCCTTTTATACACAGTTTTATTTCTTTATTGCAGTGTAACACATTCCTGACATTACTTTGATGCATTGTAAACCTTCTCTAGAATTCCCGCTTCAGGCCCGTTCCCACACATATCAACCATACTGTACCCCACCCTGGTTTTAATAGGAGATTGCGATCGCGCAGCTGGGCATTCTGGCAGGAGCTGAAATGCGCGCAATCGGTCGGATCTCATGGGGTTGTGGCGTTGATTAATTCCGAATCCTTGGATGTGACGCGGAATCCTACTGTACGGGGGCAATAAACTGTATCCGCAGGGTTGATTATGGCCTGGGATCGATCGAACAGCCAAGTGCAAGGGAGGAGATTATCGAAGGGCCTGTTCTTGCGCAAAGGATGAAAGGGTATGTGGGCTCGGCACGGGAAGTGGCTCCGGGGGCAGGGTCGCGCTGAGGATGCTTTATGACTCTAGCATGTGTGCTTAGGGGCTGCCAGCGCGTGGGGGATGATTGTGAGGTCGGGAAGACGTGCAGGTGATCCGCAATGTTACGAAGTGGCCATAGTGTCTAAAATGGCTGCTGCTTACGCGCTCGTAAAGGCCTAAATGGGACAAGATGGCACCGGTAATGTTCACATCGCATTCTAATATTTAACAATCCTGAGGACTCAATGAACAAATGTATAAATGTTATACAATGTTAAAAAGTAATATGAAAACGGGTGGGAATAAAGCTTGGGTGAAACAAATTAATGGGCGGGAACATATGACAATGCTCTTAAGAAAAAGTCATAAACTTAGTATGGCGTGGTTATCATCCCCTTGGCTTGTCCAATCATAATTCACAATTTACACAAGTTTGAAACATTTAGGGGTGGACCATGCCACCAAAAAGGTATCATTGGGATAGGTAGGTAAATGAAGTAGCCTGATTGCTGCCAGAATGCTGAGAGATAGAGATGGAGTCTGAATGCGGATCAAATTACCTGAAAGCAGACTTAGAATTTTCTACAAATAAAATTAGGAACGAGATTTGCAGAAGAAAAAAAAAAAAAAAAAAAAAAAAAAAAATCGAGGAGGCGAGGGAACTAGGAAGGAGTTTTGCGGTAGAAGTGGAGGAGGGAAACTGGCATCAGAGAGGGGTTTGACGTTGGCGTTAAATCCAGAAGAGGTGACCTATCCTGTCCTAATCCGGTCCTGAACACGTTGCCTGATATTTTTTGAGGGGCCCAAACTCTTGGCCAGAGGGTCTGATCTTGCACCATCCTAGGTAAATATAATCGGTATTTTGTTTATGAGCCTTTCTCTCCTGGAGGTACTCAACATTAAAATGTATAGTCTAATTGAGGTACCTGAATATTACCTCTTCCGGATGATGGAGTTAACACTGTAATTTGTATTTGTTTCACTAAAATAGTTCAGATAAAAACTTTAAATTGAAACTGAGGCTGTGGTCATTTAATGAATAAACCAGGTGAATAATTTCTGTGATTAATTACCTGTCTAATCAACTAAAATAGATCCATGAGTAAGGAAGGGCTTAGTAATTAAATAGGTTAAATTCGTTAGGCAAATTGGACATTTACAACAGCCCTAAATTGATCTCCAGCAAGGTTTTATCGACCGGATTGTGCAAGTGAGAGTGGTTTATGGGCCAGAGTGTGTGTTTTTTTTTTTTAGAGACACTTGTCCGCAGGTTGGTGTCCCGCTGGATCACCCTGTAACTCCTGCTTGCCCAGTGGTCCGCTGAAAGGGGTTGAGACAGGACGATCTTGACCTCTCTAAAAGCAGTCAATATGGGAACCTTTATCAAAGAGGCCACCCGGCTTATGTATATGCACAAGCTGACCAGGGCCCATTTACCTGCAGACTAAATAAAACTCTAACAGCAACATAAATGGATCCCTCTAATAAGATCTGGAGAAACGTCATGGCGCTCAGAGGCCAACTTCGCACTTTAGAATTAGACAGAGCCAACTATATACTTACTAGAATGTGGGTTTGTTTTGACGAAGGAGAATAGAAACCAAGTACCATGTTAGCACATACATTCAGAGGATACCAGGCATTCTGACACATCGGTAAGGTTAGACAGGACATTTGGCACTACACATACAGCACTAGAGAAAAAACTCCAGGCCTTTTTATCAAGCTTTAAATACAGTTAAGTCCTCCGGAAGTGTGGCCCACAGATCTAGACTTCATTGTCCTCCCTAAACTCCAACCTAGAACCTCTACTATGTTAGATAAACTCATTACTGCTGTGGAGATAATGGGGCCAATTAGACATCTCAAACCCCCTAAAGCACCATTTTCTCTACCCAAATGAATCCTTTTATGGAAAGGATAATAGGTCAAATATAGGTCTCAGCTATTTTGGAAGCAACAATTCTAAAACACTACCAGGTCCAGATGGGTTTACCACACTTTAGTTTTTATTTAAATAAGTGGTTTGCTCCCCAGCTCCTTCTAGTCTTAAACGCCGTATTTAATGATCTGAACACAAACAAGGGTGTCTCCCTGTACCCAACAAAAACCTGTATCACATAGCCAAACTGGGCAAAGACCTGGCTCTTTGTCCTCCTATAGACAAATCCCTTTACTCAACCTGGATCGCAAGATCTTAGCTGAATTCATAGCAATCCGTTAGATAATTTGATGCCTGGCCTAACCCACCCCGATCAAAGATGTTTTATCTTAAATTGAGGAACAAACTGTGGTGTTCTCCGTTCTCATATGGAACTCGGAACACTGAGTGAAGAGTGTTCCAGATGTATCGGTTGGCTCAGGCTTGATTGATGCAACTTGTACTGCTCAAAATAAACTAACTTATATAATATACAATCCCGTTTCCTGCATCATCCTTCGTGAGACTACTTCACTGGCGACGATCGGGTGACGGACGGGCGAATCTCACAAGCCTGAAGCCCTGCGTCTTGCAGGGCTTCAGGCTTGTGAGATTAGTTACCATATTTTTCAGATTGCTCAAGAGCTGACAATGCAAAACGACATTTTACTAAGAGGGTTACAATTAGTGGTACCTCGTGATTTTAGGGAAGTTGTGCTTGAGATGGCTCACGAGGGACACCCTGTTATGACTGGTATGAAAAGGAGAATCAGTTGTGAGTTTTGGTGGCCCAGTATTGACAGATCCATAGAAAGAAAAGTTAGATCATGTGTGGAGTGTACAAACAGTGACAAATCACAAAAGGTTGTGAACTATCATCATGATTCTGTTTCAAGGCCCACAAGACCCTGGGAATGAGTTTCGGTTGACATTGCTGGGCCTATGAGTTTTGGTCATAATCCTTTCATGCAATAGTCGATCAGTTTTCTCAATGGCCAGAAGTGAAATTTGTTCCTCATGTGACATCTAAAATTGTTATTGAATTTCTTAACTGCATTTTTGAAAAGGAAGGATTTCCTGTTTCCACATTGTCCGACAATGGTGTACAGTTTACATCAAATGAAATGAAATCATTGTAACAATCATGGGATAATTCATAAACGTTCCTCTGTGTACTATCCTCAAGGGAATGGAATAGTGGAAAGGTGGATTAGGGTGTTGAAAGAAGGATTACAACTCGCTTTGTGCAATGGTCAAAATTGCTATGATGCTGTGAGAAAACTTTGATGGAATTATAGAAACACTCCCAGAAATGATGGTGATTTATCCCCATTTCAAAATATGCGGGGCAGAAAAGGTGTTTGCAATAGGAGTCAGTGGATGAGATATCGGATTAGTGGAAAATCCAAGGAAACAGTGCCCAGGGTAGCTCGTCCATCTGTCAATGTACCATGTAGCGTTGGTGATTGGGTGCAGGTGAGGGAATCTGGTTTTATTAGATCTGGGGAATCTCGTTTTTCGGATCTCATGCAAGTTGTTAGAGTTGGCAAACAGGTTGTGGAATTGTCGGATGGCAATGTTTGGAGTCTTTCAAAGGTAGTGATGGTTCCCAGATTTCACGATACTGTAAGTTCACGTCAAAAGGAGAGTGTTGCTGTTATAACACATGGAAAGGTGGCACGTAGAGGTATGACTCCTCGTCAGAACACAAATAGGTGGAGGGGTCAGCATAGTTTGGTTTCTAATCAACAAAGAGTAAGTTATAGGTCAAGACATACTCCAGTTTGGTGTAAAGACTATGTTATGGATAGATAATTTGTTTAAGAAGATGTTTATCCTTTTAGGAGAAAAATATATGTATTAGCTTTTAATTTTTTTTTATTTTATGTTTAATATGATTTTGTTTCTTTTAAGTAGGGAGATGTGTGGTGTTCTGCGTTCTCATCTGGAACTCGGAACACTCTGAGTGAAGAGTGTTCCAGAAGTTCCAGATGTATCGGTTGGCTCAGGCTTGATAGACGCAACTTTTACTTCTCCAAATAAACTAACTTAAATAATATACAATCCTGTTTCCTGCATCATCCTTCGTGAGACTACTTCACAAACCCTTTACATTTCTTTAGTTACTTGGGCCACACTTGCAATCTGGGACTCTGTCGCCCCCCACGGGGTGGGCTAGTTACATTTCCCTGGTTAACTGATTTTTCACTGGGAACCTCTTCATTCCACAACAGGCAAAAATCCTCCTCTACACCAATACTGATAAAACAACATTGAACCTTTACTAGGGTTTAACTGGGGCCAAGTGTGAATTGTGGTCTGTACATCAATGTTGCCAGCTGCCCCCTTTTTGGACAATTATATTTAGAAAACATCATTAATTAAAAACGTAAGACTAGAAGTCAAAAACTGCTTGAAATTGTATTTTCTTTAATTAGAGACCTCAATTTAGAGCCACAGAAATGTTTAAGTTGAATTGCCTCGTTGTATCCCTTTTTTTCCCTCACAGAGGGTCAACCCTCTAAACCCTCCATCCCCTCAAACTGAATCTTGAAGGAACTTCAAAACCCACAAATGCATTGTTCAAAATTATTTTCCACATCTCTAGTCGTATTAGCTCACTGTATGATGCAGCCACATGCCAAAGCCCATCACCCACTCCCTCTTTCACAAAATAAGATCAACTTCATTCTACATTCACCACCATCAACAACTGGGGACAAAGATAAGTAAAATACATACCAATCAAGCTCAGCTACTCCAAGAGAGGCCCTAGAGGGATGATAACTCAAGTTGCACTTAACATTCTTCGAGAGGTTCAGTGCCAGCTACTCAGGGTGCTTGGCAAATTGGGCATAGCTCTCCTTTACACAGACACCCCTGCATGTGTTCTCTCAGAACCAGTGTGACTTATGTGACGAAAAGTGAGGCAGGACAAGCATTTGTCACAGTTCTGGTTGCAGTCCTGCTACAGGCACAAAGGCAAGGAAACAGCAATGACAGAATGTGGACCATGCATATATGTTCTACATGATGTGATCTAACAGAAAGGAGCACTGGCCTTAACAAGATATTGGCTACAATTACTAACAGAAGCAGGTTAACTGAAGTATAACCAGATAGTGGTCTCATTTTCTGGTCTTTTAATTATTGCAATGTCCCAATGAGCAGCCCGAAAATGTACCTTTGGTCATCAGTAAGGCAGAAGTGCCTTTCTGGGAAGGATCAGGAATATTTCCCAGTTCATATTCAAAAGCTCACTTTTCATAAATATATTACTAAAGCATGATGTGGTAGTGCACTGTCCATTAGATAGCAAATTTTCTATTGAAATGGCCACACACCTTTCCCACCAACATGTAGATTTACTGTTAAAACTATATAGAACATAAACAGTGTTTGGAAATTGGATCCCAGCAAAAAATATTTAAAATGTGAACATCACCAAGTAAAGTGTTCCGATTTGTTTTGATCCTATAAAAATCAACATGTGTCTTCATAGATCGAAAAATATATTTGAAATGATTGAACAGTTCATTTATTAGATATTACAGTGTTGTGTTAGAAAAAAAAAGCCTGAAATCTTACAGCCTTTCATTTCAGATGCTTTTCACAGCGAGATGGTCACACAGTTCACTTTACAAAATCCTTTAACTTCAGTCACAGAGAGAAAAGCACATGTAAGAAGACAAACTGACTTCTGACCTCCGTCTCTGAAACCCAAGCAAATGTGACAAGATAACAAGATTTAAGGGCAGCTTTATTGCTTGTTCACTTTGTGAGCAAGCAGAACAAGCTCTTATCAGTTTGCCATAACGGACAAGTAGGCCCTAAAATAGCTCGTTCTGATTAAATCTGGCTTGCCATAGCAAGTGGATTTTTCAAGCCGAGGGTTCTCTCCCTCTCATAATTCTGAAGTAACAGTATTCAGTCAAAGTTGGTGTGACTCTGTAGAAGCCCAAACTATGCTACTTAACTCCTTATCTTGACCTGCATTGATGGCAGCTTGCACACTACCCATTATCCCCATATTAAAGCGTACAGTAGAATTTCCAGCAGGATGATAAACTGGAGCAGATTTCCCCTGGTTACCGTTCCGAAATTAGATACAAAGCATTTCTCAGCAATAAGTTGCAGTCCATGGTCACTTAATGGACTTAGAGATTCCCCTCTCTTAAAAATGTATTTTCTAGGAAAGAAACTGCAGCATTAGCATCCACCACATCACAGCCTTCAAACTCTGGCCATTGTCAATAATTGTCAATGACTACGAGTACGTGTTTAGGCACCCAGCATACATCCAAAATGGGTCCTAGAATGTCTTCCCATGGATTCTCTGGACATTTGCTATTTCCAGGGGATGGTCGAAAAACAGATTCCGACTGGTTTGTGAGAAGTAAGTTTTGTGCTGGCTCAACGTCAATGCCTGGCCACCAATACAACGTATTCACCCTTCTCTTTAGTTTAACTATTCCTAGATCGCCGTCATGACTTCTTCCTAAAATGGTTGCCTTAACCCTTAGGAGGAACAACTCCTTCCCCTCTAAGAGTGTAACCTAAATCACTAAGAGGTAACTCATCCTTTAACTGCCATAATTTCTTACAAGCTGCATGTAATGTAATCTCATCTGTCCAACCTTTTGTAATGAATGTATTCACCATTCTCAAAAACTCATTCTTCTCTTAAAATCCTTTCACACCCACAGGTATGTTAGAGACTTTATGGAATACGAGGGAAGTACCTTCCTTTAGCATTATTTTAGGAACAAAACTACTCAATTTCCCAACCTTGCCTGAAAACACACCGGAAAACAATTTCATCAGTTCTTCCATAGAAATTGTTGGTTCTCCAAAGCAACAAAACCTGGTCACTAATGATGGAATCCAAGGCGAAACCTAAAGCTCTCTGATCCATCCACTCAAGAACAAAAAATGGCCCCTTTTCGCTACATATAGCTTGCCTTGTGATTTCCTTCCCCTAAATTTGAATCTGACATATCTATAACCAACCAAGAGGAGGGGGGTGGGGTGAGATGGAGGATCTTTTCACCCATGAAAGTACACTTGTAAACTTATCCTCCCACAAGGAAAGCTGTACGATCGTGTACGGTGACCCAGAATCCACCACCATCTGTATGTCCACCCGACCAACGGTCTTTTTGCAAGAGGGTTTCTTTTTAGCTACTTCAATGACATCCAGAACCGAGTTCTCAATGCTTAGGGTGCCCTCATCACACAACCACTCACTCAATCTCGCTTATTGATTTCACTTTCACATCTCTGGCTACATGCCCTATGTTCCCACACTTTTTAACACAGGCCGTTTGTCATGCTTGTCAAATTTCACTTTATCCTTCTGTTGTCGCACAGGGCTTTTCCCGCTCTACTTCCCATTCTTCCTCTTATCCTCTCTAGCATTGGTTACTTGCACACAGATTCAGCCTCTACCCCACTCTTCAATGCAGCTTTAGCACATTGTTTCGACATATCAGCTTTTTTTTTACGATAGCAATAATCTCATTAAGCAGCGCACCCCCACAATTTTTCCTGGATACCAGAGTAGTTTGAATGCGTAACAATTTTGTACCACATCAGTTCGTCATACAAGGATCTGAATTTGCATGTTATTGGCAATTTTTTAGTGCAGTCACGTAATCTTCTACTGTTTCAGTTATTGATCGTTTCCTATGGCTTCACATACCGTTGGTTGGTAGTGAGTAAGTCTTATAGCGCCTTTTTAAATACAACCGTGCCCACATCAGCCCGTGTTTTAATTTCCATCGGACTGTATTTTTGTAAGCACTCAGGACCCAAGCTATGTAATATCTTTTTCATCCTAGTGGATGTAAAGTCTTCACCATTCTCTTCCTCAATAGTAAATATGTAATAAATAAAATAGTCTTTTCAATTCCACTTTCCATTTATTCTGGGGTTTCACAAGGCAAGGTAGAAAAGGTAATGGTGGAGTAAAGTCGAAGTTTTGCATACTCATCTCCTATAACTAATATCTATTAACCAGTTGCTAATCAATACTCTAAAACCGGAATCAGCCACACACCTATCTGCAGTTGGTATGCTCAATCGAAGGCGTGCATATGACTAACCACTAGAACTCAATTTTAATTCATCACTACTCAAGTCATAGGATGTGTGCCCTTTCCTCAGGTGTACGGATCACCGTAGAGTCATGCCCACGCTTTCTTCACAGTATCTTCTAAAAGACCTGTATATGCTTCACTTGAACTCACTACAATCACAGTGCCTTACACCAAGCATGATGAGGTGTGCATATCATGTTTGCAATGACACCTACTTGAGGACGCGTAGGTGTCATTGCAAAAGTGCACAATGCACAACTACCTGCTTGTGCACTTCCCGCGATACGGCAAGCACTTGTCTGAGCAAAAAAGGTTCCACATGATATTGATCCCAACCATGTGTCTCAATTTTAAAGCAGCTCAATTATTGCTCCCTTCAATTGTTATTTCTTCCCACATTGCGCCCGTCAAGTGCACATCGCATTTACTGGCACCTTCAATTAAATGGTCCAATATTATCTCCCATGGTGTGCGTGTGACCGCAGATGCGCGCAGTGCACTTACAATACATGCTGTGCACTTGCTACAGTGCTTTTAATTCTAGTAGTGAGGCAATATTAAATTGGTGAACGTATCACCGACAAGCACACCCAGGAACATTGCCAAAATGGCATCGCCCATTGACTTAGCAGTATCCCAGGTTTGACTAAAATGGCCCCCCAGACATCAACATCACAGCACACTCGTGCACTTATCAATATTAACTGCAACTCCTTATCAGGTCACTACTGCACTCACACAACCTTCACCTGCACACCACCTATTTCGCCCCATGATGACGCCTGGAACCTCGGTCCTAGTTCATGTTAGGGGCAATTCCATCCTCGTCGCCAAATTTGTAGATAAAAGACATTACTTCTTGGTAGGAAAGCGATTTATTGGAGAGCAAGTGTGTAGCATCCTATCGCCACCAGTAAACACTCAAATGCCACTTCAACCACTACATTCCAGAACACCAGTGGTCTCCTGGTTACCTGGTCACAGGTTACCTATATACCACAAACAGCCCTAAATAACACACCAAGTAAGTCCCACCAACCCAACAAACATCACATGCCACCGCTTTTGCCATGGTACAGGAAGCAGATATTGAAACCTTCTCTATTTAGGCCCTTAGCCCTCATCTGCCATTACACCTTCTCCTGGTCTGACCTCTTCACGCAAGGCGCTGCCTCACCAACACCTGAGCGCCACAGGTGCAGACTCATTAATAAACACAGATTCCTGCGTCCCTTCTGCCTGACTCATCAGCTGTGTACTGCGTGACATATGACAACCCTCTCTCCCTCAACACCCGCGATCTTCCTTCAACTGACTCCTACCGCTGGATGCTGCCCACTTAAATGGGGGCACTTGACAGCAGTGCGGACCCTTCTCACAACTGTAAGTGGTCTGATCCCACCCAAGTACCTCAGGACTCGAAGTGCAGCATCCTGAAGCGTCTAGTGTATGTATATGTGTGTAGAGCATCCACCTCTCAGGCTTACTGGTCACCTGTCAACCTCAACTACTTGACCGTAACCCACCACTCCTTCCCTTCTCGACCCAGCCAATGTCTTATCAACGTCAACCCTTACCTGGCGGACCAAGATGCGGCCTCACACATAGCCTGACGAAACGCACCAGCTGGCCAATGCCTTCTCCGCCAGGGTCCATAGCTCGCCTCCTCGCGAACCTCAGCCGCCCGCACCGCCCGTTCATCCCCGGTGCTCCAGCTTTAACACGCCCCTTTTACTGAGAAGAGCCGGGTAGGCTGGACCGAAGAGTTCCAGCCTTGCCAATCATTGTCCGCCTTACTTAGCCTTGCCAAATAGAAGGAAGCGTTTTTTCAAAGCAACCTGGGAACGTCAGGGTGACCAGTACAAAATAATCGATTCCAGATATCGCGGTACCTCTAGCAGCCGCAGTTTTCAGACAGTGCGAATAGATGTAACCACAGAGTTCCTGGCATCGAAAAAGAGCGACGACAACCGTATCCATGTCGGCCATCTTGTAAAGGTAGCTTCTGAAGGATTATTAAGGGCAACCCACCTTTGCTAACACATGTGGCACATTTAAGTGAAGAGATGTGTTTTTATTTTAATTATCTTTATTTTCTTTTTTCCGAAACTGCAGTTATGAACAAGCGTATTACTCCCAGATAAATAAGAAGCAAATAACAATTTGGCATTGTAAAACGATGAAGATTTATTTACGGAGAAAAGGAAATCAAAGGAGAAACAAGCACTGGCGTTGCCAATAGGTCTCGCATTAGGAAAGTGTGAGCTATTGGTATTGTAAATGACAAATATTGTTTTAATATGTGTTGGCATTGAAAATATATAAATTAATAGCATTGTTATTTACAAAGCCAATAGCTTACACTTTCCTAATGCGAGTCCTATTGGCTATGGGAATGCTTGAGGGGATCCGTAGATAGAGAATGCACAGAAGGAAGAGACTGCACCAAAGGCATGGCAGAGGGGATCAGTATAAAGAGACTGCACATAAGGAAGAGACTGCATCGAAGGCATAATAGTGTACAGAGGAGATCAGTAGGAAGAGACTGCACCGAAGGCATGGTAGAGGGTACAGAGAGGATCAGTACGAATGTACACAAGGAAGAGACTGCAGCGAAGGCATGGTAGAGGGTACAGAGAGGATCAGTACGAAGAGACTGCACCGAAGGCATGGCCGAGGATATAGAAGGGATCAGTAGGAAGAGACTGCACAAGGAAGAGATTAAATGCTGGACTCCCTCGTACCTCGAAAAACATATTAATATCGTCTTGTGGAATGAAAGCTACTGCTGATGGGCCGCGCACCAGGGCCCTCGGGCCAAGCTCGTGCTTTATAAATCTGCCAACGTAAACAAACGAAAATAATCACATACCGGCCTTGTAATTAGGAAGTGGTCTGGCTGCCGTGCGAGGGAGGGGTGTGTAACACAAGCCCGTGCTTAGGGCAGGCTCGAGCTGGCAAGAGACGCCAAGAACAAGTCGGGTTGGGGCGGGAGAGTGAGAGAGTGGGAGGGAAGAGCTGGAAAAGCCGAGAGAGAGGGGAGGTGCTGGTGTGGGAGGGGGGAGGTGCTGGTACGAAGAGACTGCACACAAGGAAGAGACTGCACCGAAGGCATGGCAGAGGATATAGAAGGGATCAGTAGGAAGAGACTGCTCAAGGAAGAGATTAAACGCTGGACTCCCTCGTACCTCGAAAAACATATTAATATCGTCTTGTGCAATGAAAGCTACTGCTGATGGGCCGCGCTCCAGGGCCCTCGGGCCAAGCTTGTGCTTTATAAATCTGCCAACGTAAACAAACGAAAATAATCACATACGGGCCTTGTAATTAGGAAGTGGTCTGGCTGCCGTGCGAGGGAGGGGTGTGTAACACGAGCCCGTGCTTAGGGCAGGCTCGAGCTGGCAAGAGACGCCAAGAACAAGTCGGGTTGGGGCGGGAGAGTGAGAGAGTGGGAGGGAAGAGCTGGAAAAGCCGAGAGAGAGGGGAGGTGCTGGTGTGGGAGGGGGGAGGTGCTGGTACGAAGAGACTGCACACAAGGAAGAGACTGCACCGAAGGCATGGCAGAGGATATAGAAGGGTTCAGTAGGAAGAGACTGCACAAGGTAGAGATTAAACGCTGGACTCCCTCGTACCTCGAAAAACATATTAATATCGTCTTGTGCAATGAAAGCTACTGCTGATGGGCCGCGCTCCAGGGCCCTCGGGCCAAGCTCGTGCTTTATAAATCTGCCAACGTAAACAAACGAAAAAAAATAATCACATACCGGCCTTGTAATTAGGAATTGGTCTGGCTGCCGTGCGAGGGAGGGGTGTGTAACACGAGCCCATGCTTAGGGCAGGCTCGAGCTGGCAAGAGACGCCAAGAACAAGTCGGGTTGGGGCGGGAGAGTGAGAGAGTGGGAGGGAAGAGCTGGAAAAGCCGAGAGAGAGGGGAGGTGCTGGTGTGGGAGGGGGGAGGTGCTGGTGTGGGAGGGGGAGGCTGTGATTGCGTGGAAAGAGAGGGGAGGTGCTGGTGTGGGAGGGGGGAGGTGCTGGTGTGGGAGGGGGAGGCTGTGATTGCGTGGAGAGAGAGGGGAGGTGCTGGTGTGGGAGGGGGGAGTTGCTGGTGTGGGAGGAGTGCTGCTAGGGGAGGAGAAGCCTGATGCCGGATGGGGGCGGGAGAGGCTGGGCTTGCATGCGATGCGCGTGCATGTTCATGTGAACTTCATGAAAACCGCGGGGCTGAAAGCCCTTTGGTTTGAAGATGTTTTCGCCACATGAATTCTCGCTCCGCTCGATGCGCTTGCGCACATCGATAGGTCGCGAGACCTAAAAAACAATGACTGTGCCACCCTGGCATCAACAACGCATTTATAGTCAACGGGGGTATACACAGGCATGTGTTTATTGTGAGGGAAGTCACTGCGCTTGCATTTATAAAACCAGCATTTGCAATGCAACAGGTCTCGCATTAGCAAGATTATGCCTTTTATTGTTGCAGGTTTTTTAAACACACAAATAAAAGGGATTGTCATTTACAATGCCAGAAGCTAAAAATCTCGCAAATGCGAGACCTATTGCATTGCAAATGCTTGTTTGCCTATACGATTTTGGGTGATCCTTGAGTAGGTGTTGTATTGATACACAACATAAGTATGATTGTTCAAATAAGGAGTTTATTAGTAAATAATGCAATTGAGTATTAATTCAATTATCAAAGAAAGAAGAGCTTTAGATGAGTTGCTGAACAGTCTTGAGTCCAGAAGAAGAATGCCGATCAGCAACGCATCCAAAGAGAACATAGAACACAGAATACAGAATGCAACCAAACTAAAACAATCTAATAAATTAAAGGTATAGAATACAACATCTTCCTTCCAAAACAAAAACAAGATCAATATAAATAAAAATCTTTAAATTTAGCTGGAGTTACAATATTTCTTTTTGTATTAATTAAATCTGAATTAGATGATTTATTAACTTCTTCTGAAGGATATTTTCCAAAACATAAAAATGAGGAGTTCTTCAACTTATCCGTTTCAGATGTTATTTTTTTCAATTATGTCTTTTTGAAATGGTTCGATTTTAATGACAGCACTCTTGTTCCACCATCCTTTGTTATTTAGCATGACTGATGAATGTGTAACTCTAACCACCTGTTGTGGTTTGCCTATATTTTGATTCTCCCTTATGCATTTTTTTTAGGTTTTTTTAATGATAACCCAATCTCCTATAGCATATTTCTCTTCTTCAATAACAGTATCTTTAGAATTCAGTTTGTACTTTGTTTCAAAATTTCCCTTTACGCAATCAGAAATAGAATTTGCAATTTATCCTTGTGAATTTTCTTTAACAATTTAAAATTCTTTTCAAAAACTGGTTTCAACACAGATTTAGCATCTCTTCCTTTCAATAAGAAAAATGGTGTAAAACCTGTAATAGAGTGTGAAGTATTAAGATAACTCCAAACTTTCTCCTTAATATGTTTTTTCACATCCAAACCATTTGATAAAGCTGTTTGAATTCCCTCCTTAAAGAACTTATTAGCTCTTTCCACCAGACCATTTGCGGCTGGAAAATACAGTGGTGTTTTTTCATGCTTAATGTCATATCTTTTTTTTTAAATCAACCATTTTCTTTGAAATGAAATGTGTGCCATTATCAGAAACTATTTTTTTTGGGAAAACCTTCACTACAAAAGATTTTCTCCAGGGGGCGGAGCTTGCCGGCAACCGCGATGGCCGCCTGAGCCTTCAGCTCCGCCGCGCTGATTTAACTATCCTTAAAATATCCTACATCGGTGGACACCAGAGAAGCATTCTGAGCCTCCCCTGTGCCCACGAAACGACAGAGCGGGCAGCGGCGAGCCCGAGTCACGGAGCAGCATCAACGGTGTGGTCCACTGCAGCCGCCCGGCGGCGATTAGGCCCAGAAGCCGCGCTCTGTGGTCGGAACGGCACCCGCGGGGCGTCACAGGACGTGCGGCCCGGCATAACGCGGACCCCGGGAGAGGCTGGGCCTCGCGGCTGGGGGCCTCGGAGT
This sequence comes from Lissotriton vulgaris, assembly GCF_964263255.1. Lineage (NCBI taxonomy): Eukaryota > Metazoa > Chordata > Amphibia > Caudata > Salamandridae > Lissotriton > Lissotriton vulgaris. Next base: position 1,666,538,661 of record NC_141685.1, on the reverse strand, counting down.
GGCTTGCGCTTCGGGGCAGAAACACAGAGCGGGGATTGGCAGTGCAGGGGGTGGTGTCCCCCCTTTCTCCCCCTCCCTCCCCCCCTGCCTTGTCAATCTACAGCGCTGGAAAAAAAATGCAGAGGTAGCAGTTGCAGACGGCGGCTTGCCTGGGCTAGCCCAACGCGTGAGGAGCCTGCTCTAGATACTCAGGCGCATATAGAGCGGAGGCACCTGTGAGAAGCAGACTGGGGTGAAGCGGAGCTGGGCCAATTGCTGCAATCCCCCAGCTCGAGGACATCCCGGCAAATAAGAGGGGGACCCAGTGTGTCGCAAGCTGGGTGTTTGAGCAGTGACCTGGCGGAGGGAGTGGGGGAGGGGTGTGTGCCCACCCCATCCTCGCTTGGAGCCCACAGATCGAGCCGGCTGCGGGGTTGGACAAGGACTGGAACTGAGACACTGACAGGAGGTGAGCAGTAAGGGGGATATCGCGGGCCCCTCGCCACAACTCGGCGCTACGTGATCGGGGCCCCGCGCTTATGTCATTAGTTGGAGCAGATCCTTGGCACGGCTGTAACGCTGCTCTCTCACACAAAGTGACATTGGTTTCTAGCCCGAATTGTCCTTGGCCGGGGCGTTTGTGCCCCCCCCCCCAATGCTCGTGGCACGTGCATGGAATGCGTTGTGGAGATTGTGGCAGCCTGAAAGACCACCCCTATAGCAGTGAACGCGGCGGAAAAGAGCTGGGGATATCGTGTCAGCCTGCAGGCGCCCCAAGGGGAACAGTATTTGCGACGGGGATACGGAAAGAGGGCCCACTAAGCCAGATTAATCTCCTACAAGGGACTGGGGTTGGTGACGCGCAGCACGCAGCAGTCTATTACTACCCCTTAAGTGGCCCTGATAGTGCGACGGCCACGGCGCTGGACATACACTGATAGGATGGGCAAGGGATATAAAACGCAGAGCAAGGTGCCCTTCGCGCAGAGACCCTCACAGTCGCAGGGGGCCCCGACAGAAGAAAGCATGCACACACAGACAGTGGACGACCAAGTCGCTGGCACGGATATAAAGACCATGCTGCTGTCCATGGAAAAAAGACAAGATATGTAGGTGAGCGACCCAATATACCCTTGCGGGCTCGGGCAGTACTTATTATAAGAAAAAAGGCCAGCAAGGGATTTTATTCTATTTCTATTTATCAGCTTCGTTAGGGCCTGTTGCAAGAATCAAGGTACCTAAACTGTTTTTAATCAGTAGCTGTAATAAATCATTTGTTTTAGAAATAGTCACAAAGGATCAATATGTACAGTGTTACCACACTAACACAGTAAATATAGTAAATAAATGCAAGAAACCAGGGTTTTATGTTGTCTGAAGATTATTATTTGCTTTCAAAACAAAGGAGGTTTTTATAAAAAGAAGAAAACATTCTTAAAAAGTAGGGTACATATACAGATATTGATTAGATATACAAGGTATTGGTTATTTCCTCCTTTGATATATCTAAACACAAAGTCCAGGCTGCCAACACAAAATAACACAATGATTTCAACTAAAAATCAGAAGAAAATCAAAGATAAGAGATAAGACTTTTCTCTAGTACAGACGACAACAGCACTTCCAATTAGTTTGTTGGTGAAGGGCAAAGAAATCAATCCTTTTGTGCCAAAGATTACTCGTGTTATATGCGGAAGTGATATCAATTGTTCAACGGGGTGTCCAATATTCGCTGATCGTTATAGAGACAACCATACAGTTTTCGCAAAGGTGAGAAAGGTATCTCGGTCGTAAACACGCCGGACCGCAAATGAATTGGGTTGAGGCTTGTAACCTTTCTTTGCCCTTCACCAACAAACTAATTGGAAGTGCTGTTGTCGTCTGTACTAGAGAAAAGTCTTATCTCTATTTGAGTAAAAAGGGTCATCTACTGTATGTAGAATTGCTCTGTCCTGATGATGGTCTTGTGAAAAATTCCTTAAAAGACCGAAACGTCGTCTATCTAGTCCAACTCTGCATATGATCCATTATATCATCTTTGATTTTCTTCTGATTTTTAGTTGAAATCATTGTGTTATTTTGTGTTAGCAGCCTGGACTTTGTGTTTAGATATGTCAAAGGAGGAAATAACCAATACCTTGTATATCTAATCAATATCTGTATATGTACCCTACTTTTTAAGAATGTTTTCTTCTTTTTATAAAAATCTCCTTTGTTTTGAAAGCAAATAATAATCTTCAGACAACATAAATCCCTGGTTTCTTACATTTATTTACTATATTTACTGTGTTAGTGTGGTAACACTGTACGTATTGATCCTTTGTGACTATTTCTAAAACAAATGATTTATTACAGCTACTGATTAAAAAAAGTTTAGGTACCTTGGTCCATGGAAAAAGGCCTCCAGACCAGTATGTCCTCCCTAGGCACTAAGATTGACGCACTCACTTATAGGATGGACCGCATGGCTGAGCGCCTCGACAAAAATGCTGAACGGCTTGATAGGGAGGATAATGGAAGTGGAGGAGGCCCAAACGGAGCTTGACACCGATCACAAGAAGCTGGAAAAAATCATGCAAGCCCTTCAAGACAAAACTGAGAATTTGGAGGCCCGCTCACGTCGCTGTAACCTCCGCATCACGGGACTGCCAGAAACCACTCAGACGGGTAATATGGAGAAATTTGTAGAAAAGCTTCTTACCACCCTTCTGGGAGAGGGGGTATTCTCGTCGATGTTCGTGGTGGAGCGAGTCCATCTCACGCTAGGTCCTTGTCCGTGCCCCCGGAGCGCCACCACGCCCTATCATTGCAAAGCTGCTCAATTACCGGGACAGAGACACAGCGCTCCGGATGGCGCGGGACAAAAAATCACGGCAATACGAAGGATCGGAGATCTCACTTTACCCCGACTTCACTGCCAGGGTTCAGGAAGTGCGCAAACATTTTCCTCCTTTTAAGAGATAACTCAGGGACCTCGGACTGGACTACGCAATGTTATACCCGGCCAAACTGCGGGTCAACCAGCAGGGCCAGTCCCACCTCCTCACAGACCCGAGGGTCCTGCAACAAGCACTGAAAGGTTGGTCGAGGAAGCAAGCCAGAGGCGCGACTGGCTCATCGGAAGGAGATGAGAGGAGCAGTCAACTTGACGAACAGGAGTGACACAGCGGGACGCAAAGTGTGGTATGATCTGTCCATTGAGGCGGTGATGTTACTAACTTAGTTTATTGATGTCAGGTATTGGGGAGGGAGCAGAAGTTCTAGCTGCTTAACAAAAGGCCGCCCAAGGATTGTTGTATAGACACGTTGACTACTGCATCAAGGGAGAGTGGTGGGGGCCTAATGTATGGAGTGATTCCGGCGGATTGATAAGCATTAAGTCATCTTGGTGTTCATACGGGGATGTTCGGAGTAAGATTGATACAGCATACTTACTAGCAATGTTTTGTGTTCTACTGATGTATACAGCATAGCGCGGCGAGGGCGGGGCGCAGCTTGACTAGTGCTATGCGCACATGTAACAGATATAGGTTGGATGGCAACCTCGGCCCCTGCACGCAATGCACCACTTTTTGTCCAGTGAAGGCAGGGTTATTCTTAGCACTGGGTTAAGGGTGGGGGCGGAGAGCACTGCAAGGCCAGGTTGGGGGCGGTCTTCTGTGGGTGGGGGGTGATAGGTGTTTTGGGGGGGAGTTTTGGATGGGGGAGGGGGGAAAACGTTTTTGGCTTGGAACATGCAACTAAGCACAGGTAAACACAGGACATACGTGCACAGTAAATTCAGAGTTGACTGGGATGGCGCATACAGCTGACCTAGGATGCTCCACACAGACACCCTTGGTTAGGGCACTTACATGGAACGTTCACGGTCTCAATGACCACAGGAAAGTTAGGAAGGTGCTTAGCTACCTGCAGCGGCAACACATTGACATAGCGCTCCTGCAAGAGACCCATCTGCCATTGACAAGCTGAATGCTACACAGTAGGGGCTTTGAGGGCAATATTAACGCGGCAGGGTTCACGTCGCATGCCAGAGGTGTGCTCACCTAGGTGAACCCCAAATCTAAATTCGCTCTCCAGCTCCTAAGGGCGGACACGGCGGGTAGATATGTCATCTCCAAGTGCACGGGGCAGGGTATGGAATTTGTGGTGCTTAACGTATATGGCCCGAATTATGACTCCCCAGATTTTTACCAGTCTCTGGCTCCAATAGCTAGAGAATATGACCCGGAGCACCTGCTGTGGGGCGGCGACTTCAACTTAGTACTTGACCCAGCCCTGGACAGATCCGCAGGTCCCCCGCGTAGACCGACGGCCGCTGCGCTCACCTTACAAAGCGTGATCACTAGCTTAGGCCTTGACGATGTGTGGAGGTCTAGACATTCCGGACAGGGGAGATACACTCACTACTCAGCCTACTACAATATTCATACCAGGATAGACTATTGGCTGGCCTCCCCCTCCTAGCTGGGGAGAGTGAGAGACTGCAGGGTTCTCCCTCGAACTCTGTCAGACCACTCACCTGTGCTGTTACTACTAGCTGCCCCCAGGAGGACCATTCTACCGCTCATATGGCGGTTCCCTCCATATTCCCTATTAGACCCTCTGTTCCGAGGGGAACTAGCTGAGGCTATAGATACTTTCTTCGAGACCAACGTGGGTTCCGTTGACAGCTTCCAAGTGGTGTGGGAGGCTTTCAAAGTCTACATAAGGGGGATAGCGATGTCCAAACACTCAGGGGTCCTTAAGGCCATCAGGCAGAAAATGGAGGAATTGGAGCGCCAATTGGCGCTCTTGGAGGAGCGACAGCGGAGACACTCAGATGAGGCATTAGCGGCTGAGATAAAGTTACTACTGACTGAATACCATGAGGAAGCTGACAGAGAAGTGAAACATTTGGGGAAATACGCAACAGCCCGGACATATGGTAAGGGTGAGCGACCAGGCGCTATCCTGGCTCGAATTCTGTGTGGGAAGAGGGGACGACAACAAGTGATGGAAATAAAATCTAGGGAGGGCACGGTACTCACTATCGAGACTGATATAGCCCAGACCATTAAAGACTATTACGCAGATCTGTATACGCCCAAAAGTGGGGATCTGGATGAAGACATACTCGAATACCTGGAGCACATTAATATAACGTCCCTTTCTAACACGCACAGGGAATTCCTGATGCTCCCCATAGAAAAAGATGAAATAATTAAAGCCCTTGCGGGGATGTGCGCGGGCAGTGCTCCGGGAGCCGATGGTCTCACGATAGGTTTCTATAAGGCATTTCAGGATAAACTTCTCCCGCACCTCTCTAGGCTACTGGATGACATTTGCGTTGAAGGTAGCATGCCGCAAACAATGGGAGAGGCTCTCCTTGTAACGATACTGAAGCCAGGCAAGGCGCAGGACGAGTGCAGTTCGTACAGACCACTCTCACTGTTCAATGTTGACACTAAAATATATGCTAAGGTATTGGCTAACAGCCTTGCGCTCTTAGCGCCTCGGCTGGTTGCACCGGAACAAGCGGGTTTCATCCCCAGCAGGAATCTAACATATAACATCCGCACAGTTCTGGGCACAATGCAGCATGTCAAGCAAGAGCAGAAGGCACTTGCTGTATTCTTAGACATGGAAAAGGCCTTCGACTCTGTGGAATGGCCGTTTATGCGTCTGGTGCTACAGAGGATGGGCCTGGGGATGCCTTCCTACAAATGGTGGGGGCTTTGCACCATAATCCACGAGCCAGAGTCCGCCTTGGTGACTTTGTCACTGTTATCCTCTCAGTCCTCAGGATCAGTGTGATGTGAAAACAAGGCCACCTCCTGATCTATCCAAACCCAGATTGCTGTAATAGCCGTGGGTTAAGGAAGGATCAAGCGAGGGCAAAACTGCGGGGAAGGAAGGGGACAGCAGGGAGGGAGATCTGAAAGACAAACAACAAGAACGTTGGTACCGGTTTCTACACACCAGGTAACAGGCAACCACAACAACCCACAAGTAATTCCATCTACCTGTAAAGGAAACTAAGGTCACTGTACTGTAAGGTATATGGCACCTCCTTATCATCAGATCCCGATAAGGATACGAATGAAGCTATGTCCTCCTGTAACACACAAAGATAACAGCCCTTACACTCTATCCTATAACACCTTGAATATGCATGTATTTATATTTGCTGGAAACTTGTGTGAATGTACCTACCCCCTCTCCCCCCCCCCCAGTGGAAGAACCTTGCTGCGACTAAAGGGGAAGGTCTTGTACAGCGTCTTGTCAGCCCGTGTTCTTTGGCACACGTTGTAAATAACGAAAATGATATAGGGTTACGTCACCCATTGAGAATAATTAAAGTAACAGTACCTGAAATCGTAATCCTTCTGGTAACTTAATTGGTACTTGAAGTAGTATTCATACACATGTATTCCCAGCAGGAGTCGCAAGATGCTGACTCTACCAACAGGAAATAATCTTACCAAGCCTGGTAAGACAATGAGGGAATATGGCAAGATTTCGTCCTCCGCATGAACCTCGGAAATTAAGGCTCACCAACGGAGGGCAAAGATGCAATTAGAACCTTGTATACACAAACGCCCCCGCATGAGCCGATGCAAGACGGCTCGCCAACGGAGGACAACAGGACACACAACTCCCAACAAGGAACCAAGATTCCTCCGCATGAGCCGATGCAAGAAGGCTCGCCAACGGAGGAACGCATACGCGGCACTCACTAGCCGGCGGAAATTGCCGTAACACGAATCAGCCGCGAGCCACACGGAGATCCACAAGGCAATCCTGCGAACAGATGAACAGCGAAATCCAGGTCAGAGAGGGCTCGTACTCGGTCTATGGATCAAGAATATCCGACGAGGAAAACAGGAAGTTTCCTCCTATATATCACCGCCCATCAGTAGGCGCTAGGCATTCTGGGACTTGTAGTTAGTTTCCTCACCTCCGGGGCACACAGTATGATACCTCCCTGTTGAGGCGCTCATGGGATCGTGACAGTCACCGACTCCTTCCCGATAAGCAGAGGGACACGACAAGGCTGCCCGCTTTCACCGCTGCTGTATGCCCTAGTGGCTGAGCCATTGGCATGCGCGCTGCGAGAAAACCACGGCAACGAGGGCATCGGATTCCCCACACACAGAATATTGGTGTCAATGTATGCGGACGATACGCTGCTATATGTCCAGGACCCGGAAACCAATTTATCCTCGGTATTAAGAGAGGTAGTGCACTTTGGCGCCCTCTCGGGCCTCAAGGTCAACTGGACTAAGTCCTTGGCCTTCCCACTCTCCCCGGTAACTCAAAACATAGACATGGAATACCCACTGCAGTGGACCATGGACTCTGTTCGATATTTAGGTGTGCGACTTCATACAGACTCGGAGATTTTGTTCAGGGAAAATTACGGAGTAGCTTATAGTAAATTAGAGGACGATCTGGAGTCCTGGTGCAGGCTCCCTCTCACACTCCTCTGAAGAATCTCCATCATGAAAATGGTTGTGCTGCCTAGATTATTGTTCCTATTTGTAAACATCCCGATTGTGCTGCCCAAATTTTTTTTCCAGAGACTGACACAACTCATGATCAAATTGGCTTGGGCCGGTAAGCAGCCCCGAGCTAAGTGGTTGCTACTCACGCTCCTCTATAGTATGGGCGGACTAGGTGCCCCAGACTTGGAGCTCTACTATAGAGTTGCCCAAGTGTCCCATCTACACACCTGGCTGCATGGTGACAGCCACATTCCTCATGTCCTCATGGAAAAATTATTTGCTAGTCCGGGTTCGCTCCTGGCAACTATTTTTACCCCAGTTGATCGCAAGACTGGAATCCTTGATTCCATCGCAGCGACTAACCATGCGTGGCACAGTCTCCTGCAACTACAGGGAGGAGCATTACTCTACTCGCCAACAATGCCGGTTGACTGGGCTCAATGGCTATCCCCTATCAAAGAAAGGGGAGTAGTACAGGCTCTACACAAGCCTAACATGAAATTGGTGATTTATTCCAGGATGGCACTGTGAAAACCTGGGACCAAATACCTGTCAGCGCTGGGGACATCCCTCTGCTGCCTAGATTTCAATTTCACAGAGTACGCAGCGCCTTCGCGGAGCTATTAGGGAACGACTTGGCAGAGCCGCCGGAAATGCCGGTACTCACGTATGTAATAAAGACTGAAACCCCCCGCAAGTTATTGTCTACCCTATATAAGTTATCTCTGGCACACAGGGAACACCAGTACACGACGGCACGCTTGGCCTGGCAGAGAGATTTATAGATCGTTATTGTTGATGACATGTGGCGATACTGCTGCGTTAATACCAGAAGGTTATCTCTGAACGGTAGGCATAGATCAGTGCACTTTAAGTTCCTCAACAGAGTGTACTAAACCCCAGAAAGGCTCAACAGGTGTGGCCTTCGTAACTCTGCAGAATGCGAGAGATGTCACGCTCCCGATGCAGGCTTCCTACATTTATCATGGCAATGCCCAGGTGTGCAGGCTTTTTGGGAGAAGATATTTGCTGATATCAGCAACATAGTGGAGACTGAGCTAGTTCTGGACCCTGGTCTGGCCCTACTAGGACACTCCAGACAGCTGCCTTGCACAGTTCGCCGACTGGTAGACAAGGGGATGCTTATGGCAAGGCGGGTTGTCGGATATTGTTGGATGAGGGGTCCTGCGCCTACACCTAAACGCTGGGCACACGATATGCTTTACTGCTGTACGCAGTCTGAGGCTTATAGTGAGCTACTGCCCCCCACTAGTTGACCTAAGAATTTCTGGGGACTGTACCACACATACCTCAGTGGCAGGAACGAAGATGACGCCTCTGAGGAGGGCCAGGAACAGGGGGGAGTTGCCTAGATCTACATACCAGGGGGGCTGCACAGCGGATCTAATGCTGGAAAGCGAGCTCCACACTGGGGAGGGGGTGCCTCCATGGGGGCCAGATGTTGCATTGGCATTTGAGCCATTCTCACCTCGGCACCCTCTGGGCCGGCACATTCTAGAAATAGTGTCTTTCCATGGCACCTCCTCTGTGGGTCATTATTAAGACTGTGGTTGGCAGGAAAGGGTGGGTTTATGCTGGGGCTTCCCTGGAGTGACCAAGTGATGTTGTGGCTGTTAGGACATATTTTCCTTAGCCCCCACCCCTGTGGATGGCCCAGCAGATGTATCTTCTTCTTAATCCCCCCTCCTGCCAGGCAATGGAGTGCTGGGGTGGGTGTGAGTAATAGAAGGGGCATCGCTGGGGCCATGTGTTGTTCGGGCTGTATGGTTTTGTCTCCTTAGACTCAGTCAGCCTGATTCATCAATCTCCCGTTTTGGAGGCCCTAATAGCGAATTATAGCGATTCGCTATTAAGGACTCGCAAAACGGGATTCATGTAGGATTAGCAAAATTTATTGCGATTCCTACTGATTCCTTATTTGCGATTAGCAAATTGCTAATCGCAAATAAGGAATAACTCGCCATTCATTCCTATGGGCTAAAAGGCTCATAGGAATGAATGGGGAGTATTCCTTATTTGCGATTAGCAATTTGCTAATCGCAAATAAGATAGCAATTTGAAGGGTGCCAGGGGTGTCCAAAGGACACCCTGTAGCACCCCTCAAATGAAATTTTACACAGGTGTTGCACACACACATGTCCAAAGGACATGTGTGTGTGTAACATGCAACTCAGAAAAATGCATTTAAATGCATTTTTCTGAGTTTTCGCAATTTACCACGAGGTCTGACCTCGCGGTAAATTGCGGCAAGAAATTACGAATTCGCAAAAAAAATTGAATGATGAATTGCATTTAAGGAATCTCAAATAGAGATTCCTTAAATGTAATTCCTCGCAAAATTGCGAGATCGCAATTAGCGATTTTTGCATTTGGGATGCTGAATCCCAAATGCAAAAATCGCACTCGCAAAGGGCCAGATTCTCAGAATCTGGCCCTTTGCGAGCGCAATTTTGTTTGATGAATCAGGCCGAGTGTCTTTTCCAGGATCGATCCCCTCCCACTTTCAGGATTTGATGGAGGGTGCAGGTGCACGGGCCACATAGAAAGTGGCTTGAGTTCCGAGTTGCAGAGATGGGGAACCAGATTGAGCCCTGGCGTCTGCTCCACATCCTGTGATTTTGGGCAAATCATTTCTTGTGTAATGTAACTGGTGCTCATAAATAGTGCTGCAATAGCCTTCAGCTTGGGCCAAGTTCAAACTAACTGAAAATGTCAAAAGGAAGGAAAACAATAAAAAAAGAACCATCTGGTCATGCTTTATGATGCTGCAAAGGGAGCATGATAATTAAAGAGGACGCTTTATTATGACAGCTTTTCTGCCTTTGTTTAGCTTAACAGTCATGGATCATGTATTCAACTCCAGAACACATTTTAAAGTGTTTTCTTTATGTTAACTGTTCATAGCACCTACTGAAAAAATACCAGATTTGGGGAATTGTATTCATTTTGTCCTGGCCAGGATATGAAAATACCGGACATACCAGTAAGAAACTGTCCAGGTGGAAACCTAGCCAAATCAAGTGTTGTGGCAATTTCACCTCGCTTGTTTGGCCAAAATGTAAGTAATGCCCCATTTTTCAGAGTACGACAAATTAAGTCTTCCAGTGAACACTGCTGCGTAATTTCAATGTAATTCCCTTTAGTGCCTCACTGTCTGTGTTTTCTATGTTGGTGAGGCTGCGCTGTGACACTTAAGTCATTCTGTGCAAATGGTAGGATGCATCATTCTACGTGTATTTTCTTTTTGTTATGCAAGGAGAACCTAGGCTTGCACTAGGATAGCAACATGTTGTTTTGTTCATATTTTCCTGTGGCTCTCTCCTGCAATAGGGATCTTCTAGGGTGATGCGTGTGACTTTCCTTTCACTCACCAGAAGAAAGGGACATTCAAATTTCCTGCCTAAACTCCATGTGGCCACACCCTTCTTCCACTGCCAGCATGAGTGAGAAAACAGCAGGCCTATGGGTTTCAACCTGGCAGCTCTTACAACACCCCTTTTGTAGTCAGCCCTTAAAACACACTTTCTGGATTGAAGTGGGGGGGAAGGGGAATTAATAGATTTCGTTCCTGCCCCCTGATTACCACACCCAAGTTAGCCAGGTGGCGGCATAAAAACAGCTTGCCAGCAGTTTTCATCAGGTAACTTCAAGCTGGCCTCTACAGCGCCCACTACCAGGAGGATCTTATCCAGAATTTGCAGCAGGAGGTCAAAGCGAAGACCTGCCCAGCTGAGCCCAGCCCTCAGGTGCACAGAAGACCTGCTTCAGCAGGCTGCTTCTTCAGCTTACTTCTTCATCTCTTTAGGCACCAACCTTTTACTGCCTTTCCCAAGAAGAAGTAACCCATGCTCAGGACTTCAGTGGCCTACTCCAACACCTGAGGCGTAGGCAGAAGTCAGCCCTGACCCTCCCATACAAAACTACAATGTGTTCAGTTCACCCAGACTTTATAAGCCAGAAGGACCACAGGGCCAAGCTCTAACTCTAGAGGGCCATCTAATCCCCGTTACACCCCACTCTCCACAGGGCTGACCAAAGCAGGCTGAGTAAAGCAGTACGCCAAGCCACATCTAGTGCTTTGGATTCACGGTCCCACCATATCCAGAAAATCCTGCACTAGGCTCAGTGGAGTAGGTTTGCCCCAAAGTTTTACTTACTTACCACATCCAGCACCAAGGCACCCACAAATGCAGTATGTTTCTAGCTGATCCCTTCCTATGAAGCAAGCAGGAACATCAAGAAATCATTTTTATGGACTGTTTACCAATTCTATATACAATTAAACTGAGTCATTTGCGTGCCAGTCCAATTCTAGCTCTATTTCTAAAGGCCTTGTTCAAAATGCAGACAAAGGACTTATTTCTCCATATGCCAGGAATATTATTCAGTAACGTTTGGTTCGTTTTTGGCTGTAGTATGTCATTCTGACTAGACTCTGTTTTAGGTCTTAGGCCGAAACATGCCAACATTTGTATGTTGCTTTCAGGATATACATTTAAGCCTTTGTGTTAATGTGCTTTCTCCAAAGAGAGCTGTTTGAGCCTCATTCAGAACGGGGTTGAGCTCAAGGCCTAAGCAAAATTTGCAAACATGACACTCTATCTCTGTGCAGCAGGGTTGCCTCTTCTAGCATGTTGAGGTTGTTTTTCTGCATATTTTCCATGATTTTTCATGTTTTTGCCATCTATGAATGAGCTTTTTTGGCAAGATAATTGCCTCATTTATGTTTAAGGGCTTAGGCCCTGTTGAGACTAAACATGTGGCTCTATTCTGCCTGCAAGAGGGGGGCCATTTGGTATATGCACAATGTTTTCTGGTTGGTTGTGCTTGGTTCTCATGTATTTGACCCGCACAACGTCCTTCAGATTTGGGGCTACAGCATGTGTTTTACACATGGAAGGGCATGTAAAGCACTATGAGGGATTATTACACAGATGGGATATATAAACCAATATCACTATTTGTCTGCAGGTCACTTTAACCATGATTCCGAGAACAGAGAGTCTTTATTGCTTTTTCAGATGGTTTTATGTTATAAAGTAAGCTAGACCATGACATGGGTACTCGCAAACATTTTCCCAGGGCCGCAAAGTTTGGTCTGCGATGTGACAGAAGGCCACATTGATACCAGCAGGGTGGTGGTCGGGAGTTGGAGGTAAGGTGGGTGTAAGTGAAGCAAGGCATATACATCTCGTTTCTGAATGGCACACTGTGAACCCAAAATCTTGGGATTAATCCTAACTTTTCCACTTAACTAAATTGCGTGATCCTAGTAAATTGTTTTATTTTACTTTCTACACATTTGAGATTGTCCCTTTTGTAGCACCCCTCTGCATCTTCAACTCTTTCAATTTTGTTGCTACTAGTTTTACTGCAGCTACAGTCTCAGGAAACGCATAGCTTTAACCTAGACTTCAGTCATTTGTAGTTTTTACATAATTTTCCTCACATCATATTGTTATGGAGTCATTTCTTTATGGGTTCTTTGAAGTTCTTAATTGCTGGCAGGATGCAGCCATCATGCCAGAATTCACCTGATCTGCAACCAACTGATCTGTCTACCAGGCTGACTGCTTCCCAGAGTTCTCATCCAATCCTTGGGCGCCAGTAGAGTAACCGACAATGGCATTGCTTTGTGTTTTACTTGTTTTATCTTTACCTATTTTGTTCTACACTCAATGGGCCTGAGTTTATACATGCAGAACCTCCCAAATGTAATAGTTCGATTGGGTTGTTTATTAATCTCAGGAAGGCCATATTGTGTCTTGTGTTTTAGTGGAATACCATTAAACTGTAGTCAGCAGCACAAACAATATGGAGTTCAGAACAACAGGGAAGCGTTCCACCCCACTCTGCTTCACAGCCCCTATGGCTGCGCAATTCACCTTTCTGCAGTAACTATCCACAACCCCTCTTGCCACGCCATCGAGGACCGGGGCTAAATCGCCTTGCTTCCCATCTGCACCTGAAGTGTACAACGGACACAGTGAGGTTTCACTTAACACGAATGCCATCCTGTCCTCTTTCTGATGCAGCCTGAGCAAAACGGCAGGCCCAAGGTGTCCTGCAGCACTGACCACTCTGTGAGCCCAGGCTTCACCAGTTGCACCCCACTGACACCCAGTGGTGTTGGAGCAGCAAACAACACACACCACTCCGAAACCCATGAAGTGGGTGCCTGGCCACCTTCCATCATAGTCCCTCTTGCTGCCAGGCAGTCCAGTCAGACTGCTGCCTGCTTTCTTTACCTCTATACCAAAAAAATGCTTCATATGACTATTGCTCTTTCTGCTCACTAAAGAGCCAGGATTCGCAGGACGCTTTAAGATGTTTGGTTAGTGACAGAGAGCGTCAGCAGGAAGCCACTAGTCTGCCATCTTGCTCTGCCATGCCCCCCTGCTTTGAAGTTTTTAAAAGAGACAAATTTGTTCTTCCAAAATAAGTATCATCTGATATGCAAAGCATTTTTAATGTAGATTATATGATTTTAATGGATCTTAGGCCTTTAGAACTTCACAAGAATTATGACCTTTTTTACCACTTATTGTAATCATATTTATTTGAAAATAAATACTGATATGACCAAGGTGATGGTTTTCCTAAAGTGAAAAAAGAAATTGAATGTAAATGGAACATCAGCACAGAAAAAAATAGAAACTGTTGACTCCTATGTTTATCTTGGAGTCGGTTTCAGATTGGACCTCAATTTCAAGTTGCATGCAGCTGGAGTAATTGCAAGGGCAAATGGGGTAGCAAGTGCTTTAAGAAGGCTGAATGATAAACTTGTTTATAAATCAATTTTATTTGACAAAAGTAGAGATGCTGTTTTGGAAAAATAGATAGGTATTCCTAATGCATCTCCAACTAGTGTTTTAAGATTAGATTTTGGCCTGGTTTATATAGGATTTAAATTATGTAAGCAAATGGTGAACTATTGGTAAAAACCTTCATACCCCAATTGTTTCTTTCAGGGATCTGTTGAAGAAACATGTGATAAATTCTAAATATAGTCAATGGAACAAGATGATTTCAAATATAAAATTATATAAAATTGGAACTTGGTGTAGAAGCAATAAATATTATGGAGACATCAAAAACATCCCATTGGAAATTAAAGCTGAAATCTATATGTACACAAGTCGCTTTTAATATAGATACAAAAGCTGGTAAAAGAAGCTTAATATTTGAGCATATTACTAGTCCAGCAGGGAAAGACTCCCCCCAATTTATCTATGAGAGATCAAATCAAAAGTATCTACAAGGCCGTTAGTGAAATGGATAGGCAATTTAAATTGTCCCTGTTGAACACAGAAAGATATATGTGCTCTGCCCTTTATGAGTACTAAGCCATCAATCTTTGGCACATATTGTCCTTTTAAGTCCTGTTTTTTTTTTTCCTCATTCGCCTTTAACCCTCTTTAGAAAAAATAAAGACCAACCACCATTCGTAACCCTACTGAATGAGTTCAAGAGTTTTTAGCATTTTATAAACTCAAACAAGGGTACCTTTAATAGGCGGGAGGAATGTCAAGGGGTGAGGATAGGTTTTTTACTCCAACTAGGTCTTTACAGACCTGACGGACCAAATCGATGACCTGGGAGACCAGAACAGTAGTCCAAGGAGCAACCAAGAAGAGGCATAATCATAGGACCAGGGGGAAAAAAAACAGGCTCTCTATCTCCACTGTATCAGTAAGTCCCAAAATGCGATCTTTTTCTTACTACAGGATCTAGCCATGTTCATCTTGGATATTTCATACAGAGGACAGCCATTCTGAGTGGGTTGGTGCAACTGGATCCACCCAATGCATGCATAATTGTCTCCTAGCCATTAGGATTGCATAAAAAAGTAGAGATCTGGCGGGACCAGTGATGTAGTCATTGAGGCCAAAGATAATTAGAGGCAGATTAATATCTAGTGATACTTTCAAGATGGACTCAAGAGTCTTCTTTACATTTTCCCAGAAGTGCCGAATGGAAGGACAGTCCTTAAACATATGAACGTCTGATACTTCGGGCATCCCACATTTGTTGCAGACTTTACCTTTCTGAAATTTCGATAACTTGAGAGGGGAAAGATACGCTCTATGAACCGTAAACAGATGATTCCGCTTCAGCCAAGCAGGTTTAACTATTCTATGCAGGATTCTAAATGAATCCACCCAAACAAGATCACACTGAATATCCATCTGCTCTCCCCATAGCTCATCTGTAAGTTTAAAGACGCCATCCATTTCCTCCTCAATTGCCCAATACCACACTTAGACCTCCTTTTTACCAGCCGGTCTCCCCACTAACTGTTCTTCCAGTTCACTGACCTTCCCAAAGGATGTATTATGCCTAGCCTGGGCCTGGGCCCAGCTTTTCATCTGGATGTACTTAAATCTGGAAAGGCCAGTCCCCACTTTCTCACGTAGATCTTCCCAGGAGAGTAAGGAACCCCTATTCAACAACTTACCCCACACTGTGATCCCAGAATCTCTCACTGGTTTAGTCAAACTATCCTGGAAGCATACGGGTGTGCCTGGGGAGTCCCACAATGGCGCTAGATTTGAAAAGTAGTTAAGCCCCACTTTACTTCTTATTATGGTCCAGTTTTTTACCATCGAGTGGAGAACCTTTAATGTAACTTTTTTGAAAAATGTTTGGTCTCCGAACTTAAACATAAAACCTTCCTCTGGTAACCCTGCCCCCCTTAACATAGCCCGAAACATCTCTCCTCCCCCTGTACTGGCATTTTCAACAGCATTCTTGAATGAGGGAGCTGAAATGCCCAGGCATAATATTGCAAGTCGGGCAGCGCCAATCCTCCCTTATCCCTCTTCCGCCTTAGCTTCTTCCATGCCAACCTGGTAGCTCTATACTTCCAGATAAAGGAATTTAATTCTCGTTGACATTTTTCTATCTGATACTTGTCAAAAAGCAGCGGGATGGTATTGAAAAGAAATGTGAGCTTAGGCAAGATTGACATTTTTACTAAATTAATCCTCCCCAAGATGGATAAGGGGAGGTGAGCCCAGGATTTAATCTGCTTTTGACACTCTTTAAAGACTCGATCAAGATTGTATTCTGGATTTTTACCTACCTCCTGTATAATTCTAATCCCCAGATATCGCATGGTAGACCCGACTTGGAGTTGTGTGTCTCTTATATTCCATGCCATTATTTCGGTTTTGCTAGCAATAATTTCATAACCCAAAACTTGTCCGAATTCCTCCGTACGTTTAATGACTGTAGGAAAAGCTAAATCCAGGTCGGCTATTAGAATGAGGATATCATCTGCGTACAGGGCCACCCTTCTCTCCCACTCTCGAAATTTAAAAGAAGTGATGTTATGATCTTCCCTAAGTACCTGTGCAAATGGTTCAATGTACAAATTGAAAAGCAGCGGGGAGAGAGGGCAGCCCTGTCTCGTACCCCTGGTGATCTTAAATATGTCTGTCAGGGTTCCATTCACTAGTAATCTAGCTGTCGGGCCTTATATATCAGTTTTATGGAACGGCAACATTTTTCTCCCAGATTAAATTTCCTCATTACCTCAGACAGGTATCCCCAATTAAACCTATCAAAGGCCTTGGTTGCGTCTAGGATTAAAACAGCCAAAGGGAGTGTAAAAGTAGAGGCGATATCAATTGTGCCTACCAAATCATAGGTAAGATCCGCTAATTGGCGCCCTTTAACAAAGCCCTTTTGATCTGGGTGGAAGATACTATCAGCCACCCCCCCCCCCCAACCTATTTGACAAGAGGGCAGCGAAAAATTTATAGTCATTATTGAGGAGTGAAATCGGTTGATAGGACCCACAACTAGTTGGGTCTTTACCGGGTTTTAAAATCAATACGACTGTAGCCTCACTCCATGAACCAGGGGGGTTTTATCCCTTCAAAAGTATGTTGTTATAAACTTTGACAAGTTGATGTAAATAATTAATTTACTCTCTTAATTTCTATGCAGGTAAGTACTTAATCAATAATAACTCAATCGAAATGAAGGAAAACAGAGTCCGTGGTGTAAGAGTTTCTAAGGGTTTTATTCCTCATAAAGGAATCAGGATATCATGTTCTGACCACCACACAGGGTGTCAGAAGGGATAGATGAGCGCGCTAACGTTTATTGACAATACATAGCTTATATACTTGATTTACATCATAATGTTCAATGTAAGAGGCGTAACAGCTGAGAGAAGACAAGATAACAGTATACACGTGGTGCTAGTACATCATCAAGAGGCGTAAACTAGGCGTGAACTAGGGCGTGTGCTAGAAACGTCACTGATAGGTGACGCAAGTGGGTGGCACCAAGGGGTGGTGCTAACAGAATGTTGCAATGTCAGCAGAAATCGGAAGCTTGGATGCGCGCGCAGCTGCATGACGTGTGATAGACGGGGTGCAGGGGACTTGACATTTACACTGACGGGGAGAGACAGAAGTCTGGCATGTCAGATCAACTTGTGCTTCTATCATATCTGATATCTGGTGTTTAGGAACTAAGCTATCTGGGCAGAAAGGTCTCTAGAGCAGAAGCTATTCTATACTTGCTGTGAGTGCGTGTATAAGCGCCTGAGTGTCTGTATGAGAAGCATGGGGGCATGGGGCCTTCCATGGAAGCATGGCAACAGAGGCTATGAATTACTTGCATAAAGACAGGTCGGCCCTTTAGCCCTGTAGCTGAGGAAGGATGTTTACTGAAGCTAGTAGGCTGGAATGTATCTTCGGGGAGGAAAACAGATAACTCGAAGGTTATAGTCAATCTTGGCAGGCAGCAGGCTGAGCTGAGCACGGAGGGCCGCGCTAGAAGTAAGTCAGAGTTCACGGGTACGGGGGCTGCTTGGGCAGAGGCCCTCGCAGTCAGAAGCCAGAAAAGAGGCTCGATGGCAGAGATTCAGGGCCTACTCTCAGCCAGGCTGAAAAACGTAGGAGTATACTTCAAAAAGACGTTGGCATAGCATACTTAGGAACGGACCATCAAACCCATTCATGGTGGGTCTGAAAGAGGACAAGTTAACGTTGGACGCAAATGTATTTGCGTCTTCATAGCTGGTACAGGAGGGAAGTTACATGCACTTTTAACTCGTACATGGAGTCGGTGGGGTACTCGCTAGGGAACACAACATGACCATAAAATTTATATTACCTCATTCCCTCCTTGTTCCCTACGGACCCTTCATGATATATCGATCCTCATAAATCGATCGGTTTGTTCTTGTAACATTATATGTTCGTCTTTCTTTCTTTGACTGTTTGAGAGGCAACTGGAATGCTCAATGCAGGATGTGGCACACAGTCCACATATCGCTGGCCCACACTGCAGGCATAGGCAACAACTGAATACTATAACAAGACCAATGCCTAGGAAGGATAAGATCTTCCATCCCCAAGCTGTTAACGTAGTCCAGAACCAACCGGACCAAGTCCAGGTGCCTGGATTCTGATGTATCTGATTTGCAATTTTATGTAAACGGGTGATAGCTTGATAGACAGATGGTGCATTTTGTGGAATGAAAACACAGCAACTTGACCCGATGACCTTACAGGCTCCACCTCTATCTGCCAAGATGACGTCAATCACAAGACGATTTTGAAGGACAACAGTCCGTATAGCAGACTGCTCCTCTGTTAAGTTACCTAGAGCGGAGGCAGTTTCGTTCACTACTGCTTCAAGTGTTCTCGTTAATCTGCGTATTAATTTACTGTTTTGGACAGGCCCTAGGAAGAAAAAGAATCCTTTATTGAAATCAGTGTACTGTTCCCATGCCGTTTCTGTGTAGTCGACAAGGGGAATATCTCTTTTGGGTCTATTCGGTGCTAGATTCGTGTTTCTATGGTAATCAGGAGGAGCTAGGAAAACAGGTGGCAGAAGGAATGCAATGTAACAGGTACCGTCCCAATCTGGAGGCAAACGTATGTATGCGGTATGACCACAAACAAAATAGGAATGACTGGTAGCTTTAAAAGACGATTTACCATGGTCACTGAACTCGACCACAGTAGTGCATTTACTATGACCTAAGTGTACTGAACCTTTCTTGCTAACACATAATTCACCTGTGACTGGTAACACTAACATATGGGGCAAAACTGGAGCAGTTTCAGATTCAACAGTGAGGATCATAAGGCTAATTGTGTAATTACCTAATCCATATACTTCATTTTCTAGATCAGTTCCTATTCGAGTGGGAAGTCCCTCTTTATCAGGATAACAGACGTTGAGCAGGACTAAGTTCAAGTTTCCCCAAACCCAGCCCCCATCGAAAACAGCAATATCAGGATCTAAAGAGTTAATTATTTTAAACCATGCTCCACAAGAGCCATTGTGAGTGAATGGGTACGGAAAGAGAGGCAGAGCTCCCTTGTAATTCTGGTAGGGAGGGAGTCGGCCACATATCCAACAGTCTGTAGCATTACTTGTCTGATGGGAATGGTGTAACATACTAATGAATGTATTGTTGCGCAGCGCAAGTCTGTAAGAGAGTTCATGTGCAGGAAGTTCACTAAAAGTGTGTTCAGCAGAGGCATTGTAAGCAGATTGTTTACGCCTGAAAATAGGCCAGTACATAGGAAGCAGAATGCTGGCAATAATAATTAGAATACTCAGAATAAACATGATTATTAGTGTCACTATGCAGTGACTACGGAGTGATTTGCAATATGTTCTTCTCTTTTCCTCTCTCTCTCTAACTCGATCTAGGGGATACATGTCAGAAACTATTTAACCGATTCACCTAGGGGAGGACTTAAACAATTAAACTGTCTGACTTGCTAGATCGAAGCTTCATACGGTAAAGTTCTTGAGGAGTCTTTTCTCTTTTAGGCACAGTAACGTCTTGTGCTTCAACACAGTCTTTGGTGGGGGTGGACGAGTCAGAGTCCTGTTTCAGTCCGTTTTTTAGTTCATTGCATAGCTTGATGTGACTCGTGTGGACCCACCCCTTTCTCCCCTCGATTTTCACGGCGGTCCTCGTGGTAAGCAGAACGGTCTTCGGAGACTTCCAGCGGGGCTCCAGCGGACTTTTCCGGTCGAAGTTCCTGACGAGTACCAGGTCCCCTGGACGGACCTCATGCGCCTTTACATCGGTGTTGTCAGGGAAGGCTGCGGCAACCTGTGAACGACATGATTGGAGTGCAGACATCAAGGAGGCAAGGTAATCTGTCAACATGTTACAATCAACATCAGTGATCTTTTTCGGAACGGGCGTCCCCCACATATTTGGTGGTCTGCCAAAGACCACTTCGTACGGGGATAGCCCTGATCTTGAGTGGGCGACCATTCTCATGTAGAATAGTGCCACGGGCAGGGCGACTATCCAGTCGACCCCTTTTTCCTGACAGATCTTGGCAAGACGGATTTTTAGTGTCTGATTATGCCTTTCTACAAGGCCAGCTGCTTCGGGATGTCGGACACAGTGGAACCTCCACTGATATCCTAGCAAGAGGGAAACTTGTTTCATCAACTCGGACGAGAACGGCTGTCCGTTATCTGAGTACACGACACGGGGCAAACCGTACCGTGGGAAGAATTCACGAACCAACTGTCTGGCTGTGGTCGGAGCAGTGTAGTCTGGGACTGGGTATGCTTCGGTCCAGCGGGACAGAGCACAAACGATAACAAGAACATACTTAAATCCTCTACAGCTATTCATCTGGATATAATCCATCTGGAGGACTTCAAAAGGGTGATCGGGAGGATGGAATCCCCCTTGCTCAACAGGGACGCTTTTACCTGGATTGAACTGACAACAGATCATGCAAGTACGCACTTTCTGTTTTGCTGCTGCTCGTAAGTGTTTGTTGTACCAGAGATTCTGTAAACTGTCTAACATGGCTTTCTCTCCAAGATGGGCAGGACTATGTGCTGTATTTATCATGACTTGAACCATTGAGTCGGGGAGAAACCATATAGATTTTCCCTTCGTCACCCAACCTTGGTCTGTCTGAATCCCTCCTAGTTCAGTCCATTTCTTTATCTCCTCTGGAGTAGCATGTGTCTGGATGTCAATTACGTCTAGGGCGGGATCTCTAACTGTCATACACTGTGTCTGTACTATTGTCTTTGTCACATCAGTAGTCTGGGTGTGAGTCAGTGCTGTATGTTTTGCTGTCTGGTCTGCCAGGTCGTTACCCTGGGAAACGGAATCTGTGACTTTGGTGTGTGCCTTACATTTCATGACTGATATGCCCGAGGGCAAATGTATTGCTTCTAACAGTGCTTGAATAAGGGGGCCATGTTGTATCTTGGCCCCATGGGAAGTCAAAAAACCTCGTTCTTGCCAGAGGACTCCGAAGTCGTGTACAACTCCGAAGGCATAGCGGGAATCTGTGTATATGTTAACATTTCTGTTCTTGGCTAGAATACAAGCTCGGGTCAGAGCGATGAGCTCTGCTGCTTGAGCAGACAGGGTGTCAATACGATGTGTTTCTTTAATTTCAGTTTCAGTGGTCACGGCGTACGCGGCCACTAATTCTCCTGTACTTGTTCTCATACATGAACCATCCACATAAAGTGTCAGGTCTGGATTTGTCAATGGGACATCTGTTAAGTCTCGTCTAGGCTTAGTTACTGCATTAATTATTTCTATACAATCATGCGGAGCTGGATCTGTCGTAACTGTAGGTAACAGTGTTGCTGGGTTCAGGATGCTGCAACGTCTGATTTCTATGTGTGGCTGGAATAGTGTTAATTCATAACCTGTCAGTCGTGCTATAGTTAAGTGTTGAGTCTGGGTTCTGTTTAACAAAACCTCTACAGAATGTGGTACTTGAACTGTTAACTGATGACCTAAAACAATTGAATCACTTTGTCTTATTGCTAACGCTGTTGCTGCTACTGACTTTAAGCACGCAGGGAGTGCTTGAGCTACTGAATCCAATGTACTAGAAAAATAAGCACAAGGCTTGTGTGAACCTGCTTGATCTTGAGTGAGGACAGATAACGCTGTGCCATCACGTTCTGTAACAAAAAGTGTAAACGGTTTGCTGTAACATGGTGTCGCTAAAACTGGTGCTTGGCATAAAACTTTCTTTAATTCTTCAAAAGCTTGTGTGTGTTCCTGAGTCCAAGGGAGGACAGTCGAGGTTGCTGCCTCCTGTGTCGTTAACTGGATGAGTGGTTTAGCTAAAAATGCATACTGGGGAATCCATTGTCTGCAGTACGAGGTGAGGCCTATGAAGGCCCGCACTTCCTTTTGTGTCTTGGGTTGCGGCATGTTCACAATTAACTGAATGCGATCGGGAGTGAGCTGTCTCCCCACTTTGGACAGTAAGTGACCCAAGTACACAACTTGCTGAGCACAGAATTGTAGCTTCGAAGGAGACACCTTGTGTCCCTTGTCAGCCAGGAAATGTAAAACTGTCAGTGATGCTTTTTCACATTCGGGCTCACTTCGTGCGGTGATCAGCAGATCATCGACGTATTGTAGTAAAGCGGTGTTAACTGGCATTTGAATACAATCTAGTTGTCTTTTCAGTGCTTGACTATAGATGCTGGGGCTTTCTGTGAATCCTTGAGGTGCGCGCGAAAATTTGAAACTGCGTCCATTTAAACAGAATCCGAAGAGATATTGGCTCTCGGGATCAATAGGCACGCTGAAGAAGGCGTTCTTGAGATCAATTACAGTAAAGAACGTTGCTTCTGAATCAATAGCAGTCAATAGAGATGATATATCGGGGACCACAGGATACTGTGGGATAATGCATTTATTCAATTCTCGAAGATCAATCACCAGCCGATATACTGGCGGTGCATTGGGATCAGTACGTTTAAGAATCGGAATTATGGGTGAATTACAGATATTGGAGTCGGTTTCGACGACCACTCCTTGGGCAATGAGCTCTTCAATGATTTTCAGTAAAGCCGCTACAGCATCGGGTGGTAACTTGTATTGTCTGATTCTGGGTAATACAACACCTGCCTTGAGGGTAACGCGGTATGGTGTAATGTGCATACATCCTACATCAGTTGGGCCTTTTGCCCACAAGTAATCAGGTACATTTTTCAATCTGACGTCAAACTCACGAAGAACGTAATGACCCTTGAAATCCCGCAGAAAGAGTCTAACTCCCTCCGGGGAGCAGCATATTATAGCTCCTAGAGCCTTCAATGTTTTAATTCCTAATAGATTTTCCGGACATGATTTTGTTAGTAATAAGTCTGTAACGCGTGATAACGGACCCACAGCCAGGGGAACTGGTTCTGATACTTCATTTACAATAGGCTGTCCTGAAAACCCAAGGGAAACATTTTGTGAGCCTGAGAGGGGTGCCCCTGGAACTTCGTCATGACTTATTGTAGTGCGACTTGCCCCTGTGTCAATTAAAAACTTTCTATCTTTCCCCAATACTTGACTGTGTACATAAGGACCTTCTTGATCTACAGGAATCTCGATAAGAGGCAAGCCACCTTCCCTCTCTAGGCTGTTTCATGTATATCGGGAATATTCGGGGTAAGCAGACTGAGCATATTGGTACATCTGTTGTGAGACTTGCTGAGTTGCAGCAATGGGCTGTGGCTGTGGTACTGCTACGGTTTGTGCTGTCTGTGCAGATGCATGCATGGGCTGTGTATTCTGTGTAGACTGATGCTGGTTATGGTCTTGTCTAGGAGGATGCGGTCTCTCTTTAGTTTTTCCTGTCGCTATGTTATGTTTCAGAACTGCGCATTCGTGTACGTAGTGACCTGGCTGCTTGCAATAATTGCATGTCCCTTTCACAGGAGCTGCAGTGTGACTTGTCTGGGTCGTACCTTTTCTGTGACTGTCGGATGGAACCGTCTGGGCTACTAACATTTTCATTTTCGTGTCTTTCATGCGCTTCTGTTCCTGGTCTTGTTCTTCCCTAATTCTATTCTGGTGATATTGTAACATTTGTAACATCTGGGATGGCGTATTTGCTTGCCATGTACTCTCGACTTTATACACTCTATTTTTAACTAACGGTAGGGAATTCTCGACTAACTTTGATACGAAAAGATGTGGGTACGACTCGCTACTTGGCTGGAGGCCACTATTGATAATAAAACATTTCTCGAATCTAGAATAAAAGTCGCTAGTATCTTCATCATGTTTCTGTTTACAGGACGAGATTGCGTCCCAATCCTCCTTTCTAGTTGTCAATAATCTGGGCAGGACCTGTACTATTAAACCTGGTAATGCTTTAGTTTTGTCCCCAAGGCCTAACCCTGGAACCCGTTTCTTTTCTTCATCCTCTATTTCTGCCCAGGCAATCTTTGCGTCTCCCACCTCCCAGTCCTTTTCCTTTAATTTCTCGAATATACCCGTAGGCAATAATACTTTCAACATTTTCATAATATCATCATATGTGTAGTCCCCCATCAATAACATATCTTTGAGCTCTCTATGAAAACCTGCAGGGTCTTTATCATGGCACGGTACTAATTTCTTCATTTCTAACAGTTCTAACTTAGTCAGAGGCGTGTGTACATACACGCGTTTCAAAATTTTATCCTCACCCATAACAGGGTGCACTTCTCGCAAGGGGTTCTGACTTTCTATACCACTCCCGCACTGCATATGGTACATTTTCCTTTCTGGGGGTGGGGCGGGAACATATTCAGGACTTACAAAGGTATCATATCTGCGTCGTTGTTCTAGAATTATTTGAACTAATTTAGTGCTTAGGCCTCTCCATCTATCCATCAGTAGTGCTTCTAGTGTCTCATGTAAGGGACCTGGATCGGAATAATGTTTTCTGTATTTGATGAGAAGGTGTTGAATCATATATACCCCTGCTAATTTCTGTTCGTCGGGGGAGAGGTTCAGAAATGTCTGTGCTACCGTGTCATCATTATATATGTTTGCATTTTCGGCCCATGATACCGCTGATCGGGCTAGTTCTTG
Source organism: Lissotriton vulgaris (assembly GCF_964263255.1). Lineage (NCBI taxonomy): Eukaryota > Metazoa > Chordata > Amphibia > Caudata > Salamandridae > Lissotriton > Lissotriton vulgaris. The sequence goes on along the minus strand of NC_141685.1, from coordinate 1,666,513,323 downwards.
TTCATCCATAGAATTGAGTACATGGTACCCAACTCGATCTCGAAGCCGTTTATCAGTTTCCTGGAACTGATGCTCAGCAGAATTCGGATTCGTTAAGGCAGAGAAGAAAACTCTCTTGCTTTCTGGACGGATACCCTTCCTAAGATAAGTTCCCTTACCTACATATGCTATAGTGCTTGTAGTTGGTTCTAGTTCTTCAGATTCTTCTTCCTCCTCGGAGGGAGCCTTTTCTTTCTCTTTGTCGTGTACTGCTATCACTGCCTTCTTAATCTTTTTATACATGGCCTCTATGCAATTTTGTCTGTCATGTTTTCCATCAGCTATATTTTGACCCCACTTACTCAATGCATCTAATTCACTCTGATCTGTTCCGGGCCTGTCTCGTTCTCTTATTAGACAATTTATGAAAAATCGGAGTATCAGTGCTTGCATATTAACTTTCTGTTTCTCCAGGGCATCCTTAATACTGTCGGGGTCCTTTCCCGTTTGAACGAACTCATAAATTCTATCTAGGCGTTCCTTCATTCCTGCATAACATAACAAACTATCAGTAGCAGATCTTAACCGTAAAGACGCTAATACCATTAAGTCGTCCTGTCCAGGTTCTGGATCATATCTACAAACTGACATATTTTCTTTTAGTGCATCAAGACGGGACGAATTAGAAGAACGGGGGGATCTGTGCGTAAGAGGACTCTGCATACCTCTGAGATTTAATCTGTGAGTCGGTGGCGGGGTCTGGAGACCCGCGGTCGCACCTCCTGAAGCGGAAGCTTGGGCATTATCTCTGTGTGTAGTCAGTATCTGAATTTGTCTCTTAGTAGGATCTGATTGAAGTGGTTTCGGTAAATCAGTTTTAGGTGAGGGAAGTGGCGGAGCTGGCGGAACGGAACTAGTCTTTTTCGGTGTCGGCTGAGCGTGATCTTGGGGGGCAGTACCACCCCCGGCCCTGTCAGTAGGCAGGGCACGAACAGGCAGATTGGTGTAAGCTGGCGCTACATCTTCGAGATATGAATTTAGGAATATGTCTTTAGTAGTCTTATGCATTACTTTAGTTGGAACTAATGGTGACGGCAAATTTTCCGGTATTTCTGAAATGGCGTCAGGGGTACCATCGGCCAAAAGATACATGTTGTTCACTTTGCCATTTTGGATACGATCTATTTGTTCTACTTTTACTCGAATTCCCTCAGTAACTAATTCGTTTTCTTGGGCCTTTTCTGATTCTTTAAGCCTGTCTTCTCTACGGAGTGCTCTATCAGCACGCTTACGTGATTCCTTACGCCAAAATTCTATGGCGTCTTTCTGAGATTGTCTAGCTTTCTTTTTCCGTAATATTTCTTCTACCTTTATGATGCACTCGGCATCCCATGTTCCGTTAACTGGCCATCGGTATCTTTCCTCTAAGTGCTTGGTATAATCGGTCCATAACTCTAGATACAGGATGGCGTCTATGCCATGTTTATTATACATAAAATTACCTGGAGTGTCCCTAGGGGGGATTGGAATCTCTTCCTCTAACATCCCTTTCCTAGTTCCTATCTGCTTTAATTTGTTGAAAAACGGCATTGTGCCTACTTGATACTGGAATGCTTGATCCTTGATACTTAATGTCAACTGTAACTATTTATACAAAAACACAATAATGCACAAAAACAATCACATTCATACCACGACATTAATCACATGAAACATTTAAAGACATAGTTAACTTCCCCCTACTCTGAATGTACCGCTCAACGATACAGATACACTGCTGTAACAGTGCAGAAATTCGGAATACTTTATATACTGCTAAACAGTACAGATACACTGCCTAAAAACAGTGCAGACCGGACTTGCGTACCCAAACCCGTCTAGATACGACCCAGCAATGGTACTCACCGGGAAGCACGGAAAACAGAAGGCCTCGGAAAACTCGACTGGACTCGACTCGGAACTTCGGAAAACTTCGGAAAACTTCGGAAAACTTCGGAAAACTTCGGAAAACTGGTGGGCCTCTTCACACCTCGGACCTTGCTTCCTTCGGCTGGGCTCTGGTCGGGATCCTCCGCACTCCTCACCGCCTCGTCTGGGCACTGATCGCAGTCTTCGTCACCTCCGTGTGTCAGAGGGGGATGCAGGAAATCCTGCCAGTACACGTGTTGTCCGTCTAACTGATGGCAGGGGACACGGATTGCAACGCACCTTCCGGCGCGTGAGGTGGGGGAGGGGTCCCTATTCGGGCGCCAAAATGATGTAAATAATTAATTTACTCTCTTAATTTCTATGCAGGTAAGTACTTAATCAATAATAACTCAATCGAAATGAAGGAAAACAGAGTCCGTGGTGTAAGAGTTTCTAAGGGTTTTATTCCTCATAAAGGAATCAGGATATCATGTTCTGACCACCACACAGGGTGTCAGAAGGGATAGATGAGCGCGCTAACGTTTATTGACAATACATAGCTTATATACTTGATTTACATCATAATGTTCAATGTAAGAGGCGTAACAGCTGAGAGAAGACAAGATAACAGTATACACGTGGTGCTAGTACATCATCAAGAGGCGTAAACTAGGCGTGAACTAGGGCGTGTGCTAGAAACGTCACTGATAGGTGACGCAAGTGGGTGGCACCAAGGGGTGGTGCTAACAGAATGTTGCAATGTCAGCAGAAATCGGAAGCTTGGATGCGCGCGCAGCTGCATGACGTGTGATAGACGGGGTGCAGGGGACTTGACATTTACACTGACGGGGAGAGACAGAAGTCTGGCATGTCAGATCAACTTGTGCTTCTATCATATCTGATATCTGGTGTTTAGGAACTAAGCTATCTGGGCAGAAAGGTCTCTAGAGCAGAAGCTATTCTATACTTGCTGTGAGTGCGTGTATAAGCGCCTGAGTGTCTGTATGAGAAGCATGGGGGCATGGGGCCTTCCATGGAAGCATGGCAACAGAGGCTATGAATTACTTGCATAAAGACAGGTCGGCCCTTTAGCCCTGTAGCTGAGGAAGGATGTTTACTGAAGCTAGTAGGCTGGAATGTATCTTCGGGGAGGAAAACAGATAACTCGAAGGTTATAGTCAATCTTGGCAGGCAGCAGGCTGAGCTGAGCACGGAGGGCCGCGCTAGAAGTAAGTCAGAGTTCACGGGTACGGGGGCTGCTTGGGCAGAGGCCCTCGCAGTCAGAAGCCAGAAAAGAGGCTCGATGGCAGAGATTCAGGGCCTACTCTCAGCCAGGCTGAAAAACGTAGGAGTATACTTCAAAAAGACGTTGGCATAGCATACTTAGGAACGGACCATCAAACCCATTCATGGTGGGTCTGAAAGAGGACAAGTTAACGTTGGACGCAAATGTATTTGCGTCTTCATAGCTGGTACAGGAGGGAAGTTACATGCACTTTTAACTCGTACATGGAGTCGGTGGGGTACTCGCTAGGGAACACAACATGACCATAAAATTTATATTACCTCAAAGTACTGGTATAATGATCTCTTTTAAAGATCGGTATAGCTCCCCTGTAAGCCCATCTGGGCCAGCCGCCTTCCCTCTTTTGGACTGGTTGATGACCCTTCTTACTTCCTCTACTGTTATTTCCTGTTCTAGATCTGATTTTTGATCCTCCGTGATGGTAGGTAGGATGACCTTCTCCAACCACTTTTTTCTTTTATCACTGTCATCGATGATAGATTCGTTATATATGTCTTGAAAAAAAATCACGGACAGCCGAACCAATATCTAGATTAGAGGAACGAGATGATAGCTCATCTACTACTTTTATCTCTTTTATGTGATTACGCACCTGATCTGATTTTACTTTCCAGGCAAATAATTTACCTGCCCTTCTCCAAATTAAAAATGGAAAATGTTACTTGCTTCCCATCTATGAGCTATTCTCTCTTGGAGAATACTCTCCAACTGTTTTTTAAGCAAGTCTAGTTTGTCCAGATCCTCCTTCGAATCAATTCCTATTTGAGTATTCAATGTATACTCAATTTCCTTCATTTCTGCTTCCAAGCCCATGGTAGCTTCCCTAAATTTCCGTTTCCTAAAGGTTGCTCTATTGGTAATGCAGCCTCTCCAGAAAGCTTTCAGAGTGTTCCAGACCACAAAAATATTGGCTGTATCTAAATTCACTTCAAGGAAATGTTTAGTCTCCGAGAGGAAAAAAATGATTTCATCTTCCTCCAGCCAAATGGTCCGATCGAAGGACCAGGACCTAGTCTGCTATTGGTGTGTGAAAACTAAGCTTAAAAAAATTGTAGAATGGTCATAGAGATGTGACGGCAGATATTCAATATCCTTAACTCGATCTTTAAGGTTATAGCTAATCAAGGCGTAGTCGATTCTAGACTTATGTTTATATTTCAAATTTCTAAACGAAACTCCCAATTGATCTCCCGCCCGTTCCCTCAATAAATCAGATAGGCCCATCTGGTCCATGATTGTCAAGAGCAGCTGCCGAGATTTAGAAGGGACTACTGCCCTGGTATTTGGCGATTTGTCCAATTTAGGAATAAGCACTATGTTAAAATCGCCTACCCAAATTACAGGATCTGGGAAGTCGATAAGATGGCAACGAATGGCATTTAGATTGAGACATCATCCTGATTCGGACCATAGTATCCCACTAAAGAGAAAAATATACCTCCTAAAGAGATCCTCAGAATAAGCCATCTACCACTAAGGTCTTCCCTATGTTTCAATATTTGGGTATTGGCTTGTTTTTTAAATAAGAACAACACTCCTCTGCTATTTGCCGTCTGGTCAGTGCAGATAAAAACGTCCACCCATTTCTGTTTTTTTAGCATTTCTTTTGTCTCGGTTTTAAGAAGATGGGTTTCCTGGATGACAATGACCTGCGCCGGAGAGTCTCTTAGATATTGTAGAATTCGGGCTCTTCTACCCTTCGTGCGCAGGCCATTGACATTCCAGGACAAAATCTGCAGAGGGGTCATGATATTTCTTCCTTTACCTCGACAGGTGTCCCACTGACCTTCCAACCCGGCAAACTGGTCCTAGCCTTCCCTGAGCCCAAACGGCTTTATAGACACCATCTCTGAGACCACTCCTGAGCTTTGGCATAAGTAGTACTGGCAGGGTCTCGGTAAATGAGGAATTTTTACCCTTATACCCTCTGTGCGCCCCCCAGCTCCTAGCACCCCCCTCCCCTTTGGGAAACCCTTCCCTTTTTTCTCTGGTCTGGTGAATGACCAGGTTTATATCCTACAGCCACTCTCCCCACCCCTTTCCCCTGTGTTGTGTCTGTGCCGTTGTGTTAAAAAAAAAAAAAAACAAAGAGCCAACCAACCTCATTGTGTGTTAATATGTGCTTTCTCTATAGATTTTTTAATTACTTTTCTTTAACCCCAAATCCGTTTTTTTAATTGTTTTTTTTCCCCTTTTTCAGTTTACCCCTTTCTATCCTCCACATGGCGGCATACTCAGCTTATAAAACATCAATCTATTTTATCGTATGCCTTCCAATATCTAGTTTTCTTACCCAAATATCATTCCTGAGACATACAAAACAGATTAGAGAATTGGGATTGGAAAGGGATTAAAGGATTAAAGGAAAGAAGCCTCAATCTCCACATAGTCAGCCCTCTCTAAATAGGATAATACATAGGACCCCCACAGGAAGAGAAACTCAGAGCAGAACGACCCTACCATACCCTAATCATTCCTTCTCAAGAGAAACATTGCTTAGGGATTCTAGTAGCTCGTCTGCCTCATATGGAGATCTGATGTTATACATCTTGTTATTGAACATTATTTTTAGAAAAGCGGGAAATTTCAGTTGAACTGTAGCACCGACTTTCCTAAATTTGTCCATCCTTTGACCCAGTTCCCACTGGCGCTCTAGTGTGACTTTAGAAAGGTCCGAACACACCTCAAAAGAAAAATCAGAACCTCTCAAGGATTTGCCCTTCAAAGCCAAATTTAAAATCTTCTCCTTAACCGCATAGATAAGGAAATTAATAAGAATCTTCCTAGGTTTAGGTCTACTCGGATTGAGGCGAAAAGGGTCTCTGTGGATTCTCTGTATATCCTTTTCCAAAAAGCCCACAGACTCCTCGAGATTTAAAGCCTCCTTAAGCAGTGCGACGACAAAGGTCTTAATGTCTGCCCCTTCCTTACCCTCAGGAACTTTCAAAAGACGTAGGTTATTTCTACGAGAATTATTTTCGAGTGTCTCCATTCTATCCCATAGGGCATCTCCATCTCTGCGTAAAGTTTGATTTTTTTTTTCTGCTGACCCCAGATTCGCCTTTAGCTCATCAACCGAGTTCTCCAAGGATTCAGTTCTTGAATTTAGTAAGTCCACTTTTTTTCCAGGATTTCACATGCCGCTCTAATCTCGGTCTGGTTATCTGCTGACACTGCAAAGCCTTGTTTTATGTCTTCTTTTAAGGAAGCAAATAGAACTTCTATTGAGCTCCCTGCTGAACTCTCTACCCCTCCTCTATCGATCTGTCCCTGTTGCTTAGTCTGCTGTTCTAGGATTGTCTCAAAGACTTCCGAGGGCCTAGATGCTAAGGGTAGCACAGAGGGTGACATAGAGATTTCGGGAGTGGTGGAACTGGTGTTCGTGAGCGTGGACTTGGGCATACTGCTGGAGATTTCGGGGGTTTCTTTAGATTCCATAATGGCAGAGTTTTTACCGGGGGTGATAGGGCCGTGAAGTCGGGGGACCCTCTCCTGTTTTGAGATAGTAAGGATCTGAGGCTGTACCTTGAAGAACGAGCGTAGAGATGGTGTGACTCTTACAGTGTTATTTTTAGTAGATCCTTTGGCAGGGCCTTTATTTCTAACTCCCTTTATGCTCCTTCCCTTCACCTGGTAGTTCAGGAAGGCAGTACTGTGGACAGAGGAAGTTTCCCCTTTAGCTGATCCTTCTTGATGTTGAGCCCCCAATATCTCTTTTGCCTCAGCTATATCTGTTGTATCTTTAGGGATGCACCTCTCTTTATCCTGCCCCTCTAGACTACCAGGCTGTGCAGCTTGTCTGGGTGTACACTTCCCCCGCTTCCCCCTCCTCTTACCTCCTTTCTTACTGGCACTGATATTGAGTATGGGGGGCCTGACTCTATCGCCTGCTCCTGCACTACAGTTTGAGACCCCTCTTGTAAAGAGGGAATCTCGCTCTTATCACCTCCACCACCTCCGCCGCTGGTGCCACTCTCCTCGCTGCCCTCGTTGTCCTCGTGTCTTCAGCACAGCTTGCCTCTCCACCGGCCACTCGAGGGAAGAAAGCGCCGATACCACCACCGGTGCTTGTTCTAGCTCTGCCGCTATTCATCTGGAGGAGGCTGCGGGCCGCAGCTCTCCGACCGCGTCTCAGCTCCAGGGCGGCTCCGGACCAATGCGGCAAGAGGAGCAGACGTGAGGTAGACTCCTCGGGGCACCTATTCACCTCGGGAAAAATTCCTCAAAGGCACTGAATTAGATGAGAGAGGGTCGGCGGAACTCCCAGGCTCGGCACACAATGAGAACGCCTCCAAACTAGGGGAGTGAGAGCGCTAGCTTAGGACGTGCGCCACCGCTCAACTAGTGGGCGCTATGTTTTCCCCTTTTCTGTCCTGGTTTATATAAAACCGGGAAACTTTTGCTGTTACCTTAGTTTCACACTTTAAAATTAACCATGTTTAGGAGATTTCATTAGATTGCACTGCAAATATACTCCTCTATATAATAAATGAGTGCAATTTCTTAAAACTTTAGAACTAAAGATTTTTTTTTAATGGTGTAAAGTTTGGAACATGCGCTGCTTAGGAGGGCCTTTATTTTTTAAGCAACAGTGGTCCCATGCATTAATAAGTATAGGAAAACAATAAATATAGACACAGTGGAACTATATTGAGTATTGTGATTTGTCCAGCCGGACAGGGATCACTAATTTTTACTTGTAAAAGGTTTCAACACGGAATTCCCTTACATTCAAGAGAGTGGGACACAAGCCTGTGCCCAAACGTTTACAAATTGGCAAAGTGAAGGAAATAGGAAAGGCAGAAGGGAGAGAGTTTTTTAGGCAAAGAGTGAGAGATTTCTGAGAATTGATGAATGACAGAAATTCAAAGACACCATCATAAGTATAGCACAATCGTTATACATTTAAATACAGTGTCTAAACAAGTCGACGGCATTTCGATCCCTTAACAACAATACATGGGATCATCATCAGGACAATCATTAAAGCCTAAAGAATGTTACACAGTAGCCTAAGGGAAAAGAAAATGTAGAAATATCATCAAGGGAGAATAACCTATCAAAACAGTTCATAGAGTGACATCAAGTGAGCGTGATTAAAATTCCATATGGGAAATGATGAACTAGCAGCATGCTTAAAACTAACAATGAAGGTGGTCTTTGAATTTCTGTCATTCATCAATTCTCAGAAATCTCTCACTCTTTGCCTAAAAAACTCTCTCCCTTCTGCCTTTCCTATTTCCTTCACTTTGCCAATTTGTAAATGTTTGGGCACGGGCTTGTGTCCCACTCTCTTGAATGTAAGGCAATTACTTGTTGAAACCTTTTACAAGTAAAAATTAGTGATCCCTGTCCGGCTGGACAAATCACAATACTCAATATAGTTCCACTGTGTCTATATTTATTGTTATCCTATACTTATTAATGCATGGGACCACTGTTGCTTAAAAAATATGTTCCCCGAGGTCCTATGCTGACTCGTTGGGTGCCTTTGTTGTTTTTTGTCATAGGAGGGCCTTTAGCAATCGCTTTGCTCATTTTCAAGCACACACTTGTGCTTGCGGCGGCATCCACCTTGCGGGAACGAGTAGGGGCGCACCACAAGCACGAGTGCAGTGCTTGAAAATGAGCAGACTGCGAGCGCACGCACACACCACTCCCGGGCTGACCTCCTGCTCCCCCTCTCTCTCACACGCATTTCTTGTTTATTAGGCTTCGGCCACTGTTTTACGCTGTCAGTGTTGCTACCCTCCTAATCTTAAACGCTCCCACTCCACACTACCTGTTGGGAGCCTGGAGCTGCCGCCTGCTCCGTAACACACTCTGCTCATCTTACCACAGTTGGATTCGTCCTGCACTTGATGAACAAACAACTCACTAATGAGCAAAACAATTGAATATATCACTGCAGCATTTCATCAGCCCAGGATTGATAAACATGTCCACGAAGTCTGCCAGCACCGCCGTTCTGTTACAAACTTTCCAAAGTGCCTTAAGACTTATTAGAACATTGGAATGTTGGGAGCTCCATTGCAGACAATGGAGTGCTCCATGCTTCTTCAGGCCGGTAAAGGCCCGCAGAGCAACATTCCAATGTTCTACAAAGGCTTCTCGAAGCTCGAGGGGATTTATATCCCCTCGAGCTTCGAGAACCCTTTGTTTAATTTGTTAGAAAATTCTGCCCTCTAGTGGCAGAATGTTCTAATAGCCTTATAGCCCTTCGTAGCAGGGCTATACCGGCTATTAAAGTCCCGCTGTCTCGTTAAAGTCCCTCGCCTTCGGCTCGGGCCTTTAACGATTCAACGGGCTTTTAATAGCCGGTATAGCCCGCTACGGCGGGCTATAAGGCTATAGTAGTGGGTCTTGTTAGCTGCACTATTACATTGTTCAGGCATGTTTGTGTTTTAATGAGTGTCCGTTAATTGTTTGAGTTAAAGAGCTTTTGAAATCAGGGCGATGATTCACAGTGGGTAAAATCTTACACTGTTAATGATCATTTGTATTATTGCAGTGATTACAAGACCACAGTGTCATGGGCTCGACCAGCCAAACATTGCACATCCCTGCCAAATAAGGGGCCATTCAGCAATGTGAACACTGCTACCCTGGAGTGACTCACCCACTGTTTGGACTAATAAAGATGGTTCTTGAGTGTGTCTGTGCAGCAGGAAATAGAATCAATATATAGGTTCACATGTTAATTAAGCATGGACCAAAATTATTTTCCTTACTAGTTTTAAATACAAGAACACTCCGTTTTAGATTAAAGTATCCACTGGTGGGCTGCTAATAATGTTTTCTTTTTGAATAGTACGTTGTGAACTGAATCACCTTCAGACACTTCTAGAGTTATATTAAACAAGCATTTTCAATAGCGTGATCAGTTGTATTACCTCACTATGCAGTGCGCTTATAGAGAATGCAGAGATGCCTTACTCGGTATATGCTCCCGATCCTAGTAGGGCTCTAACGTAGGGATTTTTATCCCTCAATCCAAACAAGCGTCATCGCTGTATTTTTTGGCCACACCCCCCACACACTATCCTAACGCACCCTGGAACAGCGTCCTTAACAACGTGGCAGCCCCCTCTGACGTGGTCACGCGCCCATGTGACTATGTCTATTGTGACGCACCCGGAAGGGCTCCCTGATCGGTCCTGGTAAAACAGTGAGGAAACACACACACACACACGGTGATCCTCGGGTCGCCGTGACGGGTCCAAGAATAGGCATAGCAGCGGGTGGCATGGTTTGTTGCAGTAAGTATTCCTGGCACAATGCGGGTGGGCTCCGCTTCTCCACAAACCACTTCTCAGGTATCTGCAATGCGAACGCTCTAAAGTATCATTTTGCTTACCTCCGTAGAGTGTGACTAGAGCCAGCCCCCTGACCCCGGCTTCTATGAAGCACAATTCCATTGCATCTCTAGTGAGCCTTCATTTCCCCTTTTGTTCTTCACAGCAGTTCCATTTCAAGCACATAATAAGCATGCATGCTTTTTTAACTGGAGTGCTTCACCGTGATTATATGCTCTAACCAGTGGATCGAGCGTTTAGACACACACCATAAATGAATGCTGTATGTGGGTTGCAATATAAAAATACGGGCTGACTATGAGCCCAGAGTGAATGTGCGACTGGCTGTTGTAATTCACAATTGACTTGCATTACGTGGGGAACACCGGGCGTGATAAGCACCAATCACCTGTCACAGTACGTGCATTTTAACGATAAATACACTGGATCTTGTATGAGAGGAGCACCTATCCCTATCTCTGAGCCACGGCACACGTATTTTACTCATTTTGCGTGGATTGGTTTTTTTCCCCAGAATTTCCCTTTCTATAATTGAAGAGAGGGCGCCAGATTGTGAGTACATGGTTTGGTTTCGAAGTGACCAAGGGTTGAGTACACCTCAGCGAGTGTAGACCATTCAGGTCACGTAACTAGGTCCTGAAGAAAACCTGGTAATATCGCCATCAGGTTGAAACATGTAGACCACTTTTCACTTTTTATCACCATCAAGATACCGGAGGTCAATCTAACCGAGCACGGCATCTTACACAGTTTTTAGCATTGTCCAGTTGCTCCAGATTAAAGTATTTTAGGGAGTTAAATCTGGCAAATTTAATTCACTTGCTTTCACTCACTTGCACCACTGAAAAAAACCTGCTCCATTGTAATCAGGTGTTGAAGCACACCCGGATAGCACTCGGCTATTCTGGTGGGACCCCAATGATGAAGCATGTCACCAACTAGGTTGGTGAGTGAGGGGTCTTCTTAAAAAGGAAGAATGTTCTCCTTTTTGTGCACCTCTTCTTATACCACGGGGACATCGTTGTGTCTTCAGGGTATACTCCTTCAACTGTTTGATATGCTTAACCCCCCCCAAGTAAAATGAATTTAGAAATGATTAGCAAATTAAGTCATGTTAATTCCAGGTAGCACATAATCCTGTACTAATGGGCTGAAGCTGACAACAGCACATGTGTATTACATGTCTTCTGTACTAAAGCCACCTGATGGGTTGTTTTCAAAAGCCTGTTTTATTAACAACAACACCACTACACCAATACCACCACCTCCACCACCACCACCAATACCACCACCACCAATATCACCACTAATACTGCCACAATCAATACCACCACCTCCACCAATACCACCACCACTGCCAATACCACCACCAATACCACCACCACCTTCACCACCACCAATACCAGCACTACCAATACCACCACCATCAATACCACCACCACCAATACCTCCACCACCACTAATACCACCACCAATATTACCACCAATAGCACCACCACCAATACCACCACCAACACCAATACCACCACCACCAATAGCACCACCACCACCAATAGCACCACCAATATCACCCCAACCATCACCAATACCAATACCACCACCAACACTAATACCAATGCCACCTCCAATACCACCACCACCAATACCACCATCACCAATACCACCACCACCACCAATACCAGTACCACCACCACCAATACCAATACCACCACCAATACCAATACCACCACCATCAATACCACTATCCCAATACCAGTACGACCACTACTAATACCACCACCAATACCTATACCACCACCACCAATACCAATACAGCCACCACCAATACCATCACCACCAACAATACCACCACCACCAATACCACCAATGCCACCACCACCAATACCCCCAATACAAATACCACAACCACAACCACCACCAATACCAACCCACCACCACCGATACCAATACCACCACCTCAGAGCCTCTCGCTCACTAGTAATAATGAAATGAAATGAAATGGAGTTTTATAGAGCGCACTTCTACCCTGAGGCCTCGTAGCGCTTAGGACAGGTGAGTGACGGCCACCATTAGACTGTGCAGTTAGTGGAAGAGGAAGGTTTTCAAAATTTTGCGAAACTTGAGTAGGTCTGGTTCACTGCGTAGGGTAAGGGGCATGGAGTTCCAACAGGAGACGGCATTCCATGAGAACGAACGCCCCCCCCACCCCCCATCTAGCTCGTTTAATTTTCCTAGTTGCTGCCAGGAAGGTGGTACTGGAGCGTAGGATTCTTGGGGGGTGGAAGGGGGTGACTAGGGAGCGGATCAATGCAGGGCCTGCTTGTGTGCCACATAGCTTTATGGGCTATGCACATCGCCTTGAATTGGATCCTGGCCTGAATAGGCAGCCAATGGAGTTTTTTCAAGACGGCTGACCCTGAGTGCCTCCAAGGCAGTCCCAGCAGTAGGCGTGCTGCAGAGTTCTGGATGACCTGAAGTTTTTTGATGGAGCTCGCTGGAGTGCCTAAGTACAGGGCGTTCCCGTAGTCAAGGCGGGACAAGATAATAGCCTGCACCATGATCCTACGAGCCTGAAAGGGGAGGAGAGGCAGAATTTTCCTCAGCATCCTCATCAGGCCGAAGAAAGTAGCCGACAGCTTGGTGGCTTGGTGGTGGAAGCCTAAGGAACTGTCTAGCCATAATCCAAGACTTTTGATCTGGTCTTTGGGCTCTGGTAGAGTGCCCATACAGAGCGGCCAGTCAATGGGTACTCTGGGTGATGGAGTCTTACCCAGGAGCATCAGTTCCGTCTTGCCCCCATTTATTTTTAGATGGGAGAGTGCCATCCAATTGGCTACTGCTTCCATGCAGCTGCCCAGGGTGCTAGACGAGCTCTCGGAATGGTTGAAACCAACCACCAGTTGGGTGTCGTCTGCGTAGGTGACAATTTCAATGCCGAAGGGGCGCACTATCTCCGCTAAGGTCTCCATATAAATATTAAAAAGGGTGGGACTTAGGGAAGAACAATGAGAGAACCCGCAGTTGAGGGGCCATGGTTTGGATTGGGTGGCACCCAACGATACCAGAAACACCCGATCTTCCAAAAAGGATTGCAGCCAGGTGAGAGCTAGCCCTGTGACTACGAGGTGTCTTATGCGTGAGAGCAGGATGTTATGATCCACTGTCTCAAAGGCGGCACTAAGATCCAGCAAAATAATTGCTGTAGTGCCGCCTTGGTCCAGGTACCTTTCGAGCTGATTCTGTCACTGCTAAAAGGGCAACTTCTGTCCCGAGCTTTGGGCGGAAGCCTGCTTGAGAGTTGTTGTGATGGAAACACGGACACTTCTGATGGAAATGAAGTAATTTATTCCAGAGAGAGTAACTTTGCATCCAACACCCTTGACAACTGCCAGATGTCGAGTGCTGAGTGCCTGACATTCTTAAGAACATAGAATGAATGAGAATTCTACAATGAGGTAAGATGAACACAGATAGAAGAAACAAGGTAAGTGATAACATCACTAGATACATCATAACAAGAGTCATGGAGTAGGTTGTTAGACTCCAGATGGTTGACCAGAATGGAGTTGATATGCTTCTCTAGCAGCTTAACCAACCATGGCAGGAGGGAGATCGGACGGTAATTAGCCATGATTGCAGGATCGAGGTTGGGCTCGTGTACGAGGCCAGAGTTGCAGCCGATACCAACCCTCCTTCCCTCCATGCCTGCCATAAAGCACAGCCCGCCCTGCACCAGAAGGTGAAGCCAAGGCCCTACTATAGCTGGAGTATTTTTTATTAGGCCAAAGATAGCAATGACATTACACAATGCCAGAATGCACACTCAAATCACCAAGAAGGGCATGAAATAGCCCCCCCCCACTGCTCCTCCTCCTGAGCCACAACAGTGTAATCACAGAACGAAAGGTGTTGGAGCGCTTTGTTAGTGTTTATTGCTCAGATCATATGTAACTCGCACTTCACATTTTGTGCCTGTGTAATTTACAACACTTACACATCTTCTTCACTGCACTATTTATCACTACTTTGGAGACGTCGCAGTTTCTTCCTCTGATATTTACAATCCAACAAGCAGTCAAGAAGGGTCCTTTATTGCAATGCAATAGGTCTGGCATGTGGCAGAGTTTAAGCTATTGGTATTGTAAATGACAATGCCTTTAATTTATGTTTTTAAACCCAAAACATAACTAAAAGAAACTCGTGTGAATGCGATACCTTTTGCATTGCAAATGCTTGTTCCACATACATTAACTTGCTCTAGTAATAACACCTAACTCCTGTCACCGTGATTCTTAATTACCACTGAATCAACGCCTCCTGAGATTTAGACAGCGCTATATAAATGCGACTAGGCTACAATACAGTTTACAACAAATAGTAGAGGTTAGTTTAATTTGCCTTTCTAAGAGGGAGAACGATTAAATGATATCGTTTGACTTTATAGTCATCCAGGAATCACCCACAACGCCTCGTTAGGGGTAGTAAAGCTAAATAAATGCAATTTAAACACATAAATAGAAACTATTTGCATATACGGTAACGTACATGTAACTATTTTGCTAGTGTTTTTCTAGTCTTTCTTCTGTTTCTACAAAGCTGAACTTTTGTGACGCCGGAAGTGAATTGTTGCGTCTTTGGGTTAGTGGCTGAACCTGGGGTGTACAAGATACGCTCAAGATGGCGCTGTCCAGCACTGCTGGAGGGAAACATGAAAATTCGAATGGACAGTTGTCTTCCCCCGTGGTGACTCCGCAGAAAATTCGCGAGCTCATCAGCGAGGGGATCGCGGTCGAACAGTCAGGCTTTGCAGAGAGGTGAATGCACCGGTCCTGTGCAGGTGGAAGGGAACAGTTATTAGAAGGGTGATGTTACAGTATGAATGATATGCTCACACAAGTTCTTCAACGTAGAGGAATTATGGAAAGCAGATTTCAGCTTGCAGATCGGTCTAAAAATTGAGCCCGAGACTGGCAAGCACTGCGAAATGGCTGAGAGGCAGTACAGGAAGTTGTGTTAGTAGTGAGGATGAATCTTGAAATTTGGATGAAGGTTTTGGGAAACTGTTAGCTGTCAAGCATACATGCCAACATTTTAGGACAGGGACGTGGGAGATTTGAAATAAAAAATCGGGAGAATGAAAATTCCCCATTGACTTCTCTTGTAGAAAATGCAGTTTCAGGCGGGAGACCGCTAGAATAAAGACATTTTTGGCTTGAAAAGTCGGTAGTATCCCTCCTGAATCGGGTCGATTGGCATGTATGCTGTCAAGTGACTCGGCATCACCTGACATTACTTTGTTTATAAACATTTATTTGCACGCAGCTTTTCGGGTCTTAGCCCAGCTGTGAACTGCTGTTGGTTTAAAATCCAGGACTGGCTAGTGGAGGTGTCCAATGACTTTGAACCACTGAGTAGCCATGGGAAATAGTTGTATCAAATAATCCCTTTAGTAAGGGGCGGTGTGCTGTATAGAATGCTGCTTCAGTCGAGGAGTAACCGGAGAAACTCAGGTAAGAGACATTAGATAGCGATAGGGGAGAGAGAAGCAGCATGTTTCCCTATGTAATTAGGGACGTATACTGGTGATTTAGGTTGGAAGTGATGAATCTTTTATTCCAAAAGTGCTACAAAAAATCGTGTTCTGTTCTCTTGTTCTCTCAAGATTGGAAAATTGCAATGCTCTATCAACCAATATTCAGAGAAGATTTCTGCGGAAATTTAAGGTTCTGAAGTACACGGCAGCCCGGTTGCTGTTGGGCTTCTCCAAACACAATTCTTCATCGCAGGCTCTGCTGCAGATTTACTGGCTGCCAGTTAAACAGCATATTGACTGTAAAGCCCTCTGCATCATGTTCAAAGCATTGCAAAACTCTGGCCCGACCCAGTCTATCTTAGACAACTCTTTCAGCCATATTTGTCTAGATTGCTGTGGTCATCCTCCGTTTTCCATCTAGTAATACCTAAATTAAAAAAATTGTCTTGGGGCGACAAGTTTTGGTTTATGCACCACCAAACTATGGAACTCCATGCCCCTCCATTTAAAGAAAAAAAATGACCTATTTGGTTTTAGTAAAGCATTTAAAACGTGGCTTTTCAATTTTCAGCGTGAATAGTCCACCTTCTTTTCTCTTTATGCTCACCTCCGGTGGTTAGTGTCTAGACACCTTAGGGTGGTAGAGCGCTTTGCAAATGTTTATTTTTATTTCATTGTGAGATTCCTCACAATCTCCGTGGTGTACCCAACTAAAGAAGATGGTTTGCTGAACGAGACTAGAAGCATACATGTCAGTAGACCCGATTTAGACGAGAGACTAGATTTTTCAAGCCAAAAATTGATTTATTTTTGCTGTCTCCCTCCTGAAATTGCATTTGCTTCAAACACCATATGTATTTGTCGCTCTGTATATAATCATTTATTTTCACTATAGATACATGCCTTTCTTTGTTTATTGCTTTGTATAAACATGTACAATAATTATGTCGTTATAAAAACAACAAAAAAAACACACACAAAATCATCTTTGGTCTACATGTACTTGCTTCCATTGTGCATCTATGTACCTCCATGTACTTGGATCTGTGTGTCTTACTTTTCTCCTGAAAAAGCATATCCAATGCACTACTCTGTTTCTCATCCTGTACCTCTATCAATATCTTTAAACTGCATATAATTACTTCCTTTATGCATCTATATACTGTCAATGTACTTATGGATCTATATAATTATCACTTTCTTCTAATTTAGCATTTCCAATCCACTACCCTATTTCTCAGCCTATACTTCTCTCAATATTTCTTCTAGCCCAACTTTCTAACTCATCTCAAATTTCTTTCTACAACTCTTTCCAATTCACTACCCTCTCTCACCTTATACATCTATCATTATATCCTCTGCACCCACTCTCCCATACCACTACTATGTTCCCCAAAATAACCCTTTCTTGACTCTCTCCTACTCTACCCCTCCTTGCATCATCTTTACAATACCGATCCCCAAAACAAACCTTTCTAAACTCTTCCCTCTGACTCTTGCCCTCCAAAAACCTTTCTTTCCTTTCTATCCCTCCGCTATCCTTCTCACTCCAAATAACTGACTAATATCCACCACTCGAATTACTTTCATATTTCACCATACTAATTCACCACTAATCCTTTATGGGTTTCCGGAGTAGCGTGCTACTCGCCATCAGGGGTTAGAAGTGCTATAGAAATACAAACCTTCTTTCCTCTTCTATCCTTCCAAATCCAAATAACTGCTTAACATATCCACCACTTAAAATGTACTTGCATGTTTCACTATACTAATTTAACACTAAAACTGGTCAGTTTTAAGGTGGTGATTGATTCGCGGCTGGACAGTCCTCTCACCTCCGTACCCGACTCTAAGTACTGGAAGAAATTAGATGTTGATTCTCTCAACCTCCATCTTGCAAGCAATATTCTGGTTATTTCTTCCACAAGAATTTCGGATGCATATACTATCCTCACTTGGATCACAACATCTGTGAGAAAATAAATAATCATCGTCCTCCTGCTCCTTGGTTTACAGAAAAGTTGAAAGTCGAAAAAAACAAATGCAAAGCTTTGGAAAGATATGGGAGAAAAGATTACGCTCCTGAATCCAAGCAGAGCTATAAACTTGCTGAGAGAGAATACAACGCTCTGTGTAAAGCTGCTTGTGCTGAACACACGAGCAATACTATTGTATCTACACATAATACATTTTAAAGTATTGTTTAAAATAGGTAAGGAGCTCTCAGGAGCATCTTGTCAACCGACGCCCCCGGTATTAGATGAAACACACTGAGAAAATGTGGCGAAGTTCTTTATTGAGGAAGATGAGAAGATTTATTCTGATGTAAGTACAACTACAGGTAATGTCGAACAGCCGTTAACTAATTCCCTGCCCTCGTTAGGCTGTATCACGCCAAATGGGACGCCTGACTCTGCTTCTAGTCACAATATTACTAATTGGCAGCCATTAGACCCCTTTTTTTTTTTTATTCCATTCTAAATAATCTTAAATCGGGCTCCCCTAATGACCTGCTCCCTGTCCACATTTTTCAAAAATTAGAACCCAACTTTTTGATACTTATTAGGGATTTACTTAATGCGTCACTGAGAGAAGCCACCTTACCACCCGAATGGAAACACGCAATGGTTCATCCACTTTAGAAAAAAACGAATACCGTCAAACTTCCGCCCGATCTCCTTGCTACCCGCTTTCTCAAAAATTTTGGAAAAACATGTGAATCAACTACTTTCGCAGTATGTGGAAACCCATCAAATCTTACATGTGTCTCAATCAGGCTTTAGAGCTGGGTACTCCAGAGTCAACACTCCTAGGAGTTACAGAAACACTTCGGCAGCATTTGGACAAATTCGCTACCTTCATCTCTTTGGCATGAAACCAGCCATAAGATCTTTCGTAAAGGCCTCAAAACCTGGCTATTCAACCAGTAGACGTGGTTCTCTCTGTTGCGTGTGGTCCTATGGCGCCGGGAAACCTCCAGGTGCTTAGTGCCTTATAAATTTAATTTAATAATAATAATAATCCTCTATGAGTCCCGGAGTAGCGTGCTACTAGCTGAAAAAGCGATTCGACGCCTCGTCAAGGGTAGTAAGTGCTGTACAAATGCAATTACAATAGAAGCCAATGTGGAAAATACTGTCTCACAATTTGTTATATATATATTTATTGTTTTTATCCACTATTTTCCACTTTCCTGTCCTAAAATGTTGGCTTTTATGTGGAAGTGCTTTTTATTGACTTGCATTCACAGCGTAGGGAGTTTTAGGCGTATCAGTGGCAGGCAGGGTGATAAACATTGTGAAAATTTAAATGTTCTTGAATCCCTTCAAATCTCTGTTCTATAAAAAGAGTTTGGGAACAGCTGGTAACGTATTGGTGAGCGGCGCTCATACCTCAGAAGCGGTGTCACGTAGTTTACAGGAGCACACATACATATGCACACGTTTAAACATATGTCAAATGCAGGCCTGACAGTCAGGATGATCTTACTAAAAAGGGACAGTGTGAAGTATGAAAAGATGCATGAAGTGCTCAAAGTATAAAGGTTTTATCTACATCCTCCTACAAAGCATACAAATCCAACGAGGGATATTGTGTACTTTTGTTCTGTCCCCTCACCCCCAAAAAACTGAAATACCAGTTTGGAAGAGAAACCCATTCCCATTCACACAAGCCCTTGTGCACTTTACTGGAGTCATTTTTTTGTGAGAGTACTAATTTCTGCAAACAAACTTCTCCGACCGTCTTCTTAAACACCAATTTCCATTTTTGCACTGACATGGCAATCCACCTGCCACTCTATGGCTCCGGCTGCCTATGTTCTGCTTATTCCTTCACATTACAAGCATGCAATTTTAAACCTTAGCCTCCATAAGCTAAGTGACCCCTGCTTTTTCCTGTAACGTAGAATGGCATTTCCCAGCTCTTTCCTGCTCCATTTTAATGTTCCGATTCAGACACATTTTAACTTAAATTGGAGTGTGCGTCTTGGGCAACTGTTTTCCTGTTAATGTCCTCAAAACCAAATAGCATAGTTTGCTGACACAGCTGGTGTCTTGGTTCTATGAGTGAGGTGCACTGCAGAGCATTGTTAAACATTCATTGTTGGTGATTTAATCATGATAGATCGAGTAACAGACTTGTCTACATCTATGAATGCAGCTAGAAAGGGAAGACGGACTGGTGCTCTCCACTGAGTTGCAATTAAGAGATCAAATCATTTTCTCTTAGCTAGAAGATATGCTGCAAGAATATCAGATATAAAATCTGTAACCTATAAGAAACCTATGTGTCATAATGGCATTTTGACTGATTTTGAGCCATTTCAAGGCACGTGGCATATAAAAACAAATGAAGTCTAAAACGAAATTAATGTGTCTACTTTATATTTGCACAATATGTTACATCCTATCATCCGGTTGAGTAATCAACGTAATGTCAATTATAGCTAATAATGATATGCATCTTTTTGGAAGTATTCGGTTGTGGGTGCGCTGGGCCCTCAGAATTTTATATCTCAGAGGCATGCCTAGACATTGGATGGATTGGGGATGGTGTTAATCTCAAAGGTATCGTGCAATGTGTCACGAGTCACCAGAGACAAAGCAGCATTTCAAAAAATATACAGTCCATAAGAAAGGATCGACTTAAAAAGGGATTTTGAGATCAGTAATTTAGAAAAACCCTGAAGGTTTAGTACAAGATTCAAAAGACATAGTACAAGGAATAATAAATGCAGATGCAGCATCAGAAAATGCGAAGTCTCAAATATGTAGCAAAATCCGTAAGAAATCAGCCATCATAACTAGAAGAGATCAAAAAGATCTCAAAAGAGTTGTGGCTCACTCACAGATTCAGAGGTTTATATGCAGTTTGCTTGCATAGGAAAATGTACAGAAATTGGAATTTCAGCATGGTATGATCATTTTGCCAGCAAATTGCAATATTACATTATAAAATGTCACACAGCTGTATCACCTAAGCACTAGCCCACTAGTTGTACATTGATTCCCTGCTTCTGACCTAATGTCATCCGGAGATGCAAGAACAAACTAGTTACATAAACAACAGAACACTATTGTGTATGAATGCAGTTCCATGTATGAGCGGAAGGCCTTGAAACTGTTGTAATTGGGGTTCAATAAGCAAGCCCTTTGAGGACAGTGTCATGCAGAAATAAACAAACCACATCTTTGTTTTTGTGTCGGAGAGAAATATAAACACAGACTGAACACCATGATTCGGCATCCATTTTAAACATGATGGCATCAGGGCCTAACTGAGACCTACTTAGCCTAAGCCAGAAAACGCACTTCTACACATCATAGAAAATGTTTTTGAATTGTACTAGCTTTATGTCAGTATGCACATATATGTCACATATAGAATGGCTGATCTTAATGCACATCTTCAGTAGAATCACAAAAGCTTTAACCCCTTGACCGCGGCGCATATTCTGCCGCGGTGCTGATGAATTAACGAGTGGGTGTGCTTCGTACGGTCCCCGGCTGTCCTCCGCCCACGCCCTCTGTGACGAAGGACGGCCGGGGGGCGTCGACACACCCAAAGGGTTAACAGGGTACTCGGAATGTTGTAGTAAGATAGCTTATTAAATTCCTACAGAGAATTACACGTAAGATAATAGTTAGAGGGTTGAATCCTAATCGGTGGCTCAGAATTCCATCTTTTAGAGACCGATTATTAAATAACACAAAAGCAAGTAACCATTATTTGCTGTGCTGTTAAAAATGGGGAAAAAAGAGCAATATCTGCTGTTTGTTTTCACATTAATTTATGTGTACACACTCCCAATAATTACTCTGATCACTAACTTGTAAACTAAACATAGGGAAGAGATGTGGCGCATCGGCCAGGGTGGCTGACTCCAGAACAGGGGGGCTCACGGTTCGATCGCCGGCAGCAGGTTAGCCCATCACCATGTGACTCTAGGCAATAGCTTGCTTAATCTTCCCGACGACCCCCAGCACCTTGACACCCTCGGGTAATTGTTTGCGCTTTAAAAATACTGGATTTCATTTCTGGATATCCACCTCTGTAGATGTTTAGGGATTTTCTTGCTAACAAGAATGGTTTGTGTCTCAGCTCTCACAACTTGTATGAGTTATAAACATTTACCAAAAATAATTTTGTGTCTTGCTTACAGGCGTGACGTGACTTCAGATAGCCAAATTCTCTTTCAACACAAAACAGTTTGACAAGTGGTGACCCAACTTCTATCCCCCTTTTTCCATGTAATGGATAAACATGCACAGAATCCCCAGGGAGAAAAATAACAAACCCAACTGTACCTTAAATTAACACATTTCGTTTCTAAACTCCTTTAAATCTGCAGCAATAGTGACAACAAGAAATGATTTTGGTGCCTCTGTGCCTATTTGAGTAGTAGTAAGAATAAGACTGACCCTGAAACCCTACTGGAACCTATGTTTTGAGATTGTTGTGCATATCAGGAAGTTTTGCCTGCCTCTGGAAGAGATATTGCTTTGGTTTACATGGTTTTTCTTCTGGAGTTCACACATTTATTATGACACTAGACTTCTGTTAATGTAATTTGTTGGCTTCTTGGAAAGTATTTTTGTAACATCTCTGACATAGACGGTTAGTACTTTAATGTAACATTTATACAGCACTTACTCCTATGTGGGGCGCTGAGCCGCTTGCCTACACCATGTAGTTTTGTGGTTGGAAGTGTGTTGTCTTTGTTTTTGATTCTGTGTGGGAAGTGTTTCTGTGTCCTTTGTAAAGACAAGTGGAGGCAGTTCTTGTGAAATGGGACTCTGTGCATAGCAGTGTGATGGATGAAGAATTGTGAGAGACATGTGCGCAGTTTATGGTGTTTGGTAAGCTGGCAGCTTTGAGCAGCTCTACAGGTATTTGTCATGTTCATAATCCACTTAACTGGTTACTGCACTGGATTGTGTATTATGAGATATTCTGTTTAAAGTTAACGGTCCTGGGAAGCAATAGGTTGAAGGGAGAAATGGCGGCTAGATATGCAGGGATGGACTTTGTTAATTCAGCCCCATATCTGATTGCCATTGTGAGATTTCAAGAAGTCCTAGTATGCCGCTAGTTGGCACCTTGAGTGGGGGGCTAAACTAAAATCATCCATTGTCCAGCGGCATGTGGCAGATCACTTCAGTTATTCAATGCATTTTCAGTTGGTGATGAGTGGTTTATTAGGTCTCGCGACCTTTCAATGCGCGCAAGCGCATTGAGCGGAGCGAGAATTCAAGTGCTCGAAATCCTCGTCAAACCAAGGGCTTCTTGCGCTGCGGTTTTCATTGAGTTCACGTGAATCACGTGACCAAACAAGCACGCGCATTCACGGCCGCACAGCACATCAAAGGGCTTCGCCCAGCGTGCGCTCTGCGGCTTCTCCTCCCCTAACTGAATTATCAGGTACGTGTTGGTGACGCATTATTTTTTCACTTTGTCTCCGTGCCTCGTCTTCATTTAAAACTTCATGTTTACGGGGAACAGACCTTGCCGGCTCAGAACACACTGCGGCCCTCCATACAACTTTATTTCCTTCAACACCTTTCTCGCTAATTACCTTGCCGGCTCAGAACACACTGCGGTCGTCCATACAACTTTATTTCCTTCAACACCTTTCTCGCTAATTCGTTTAATTTTAATTTATTTCCCGTTTCTCGTCTTCATTTAAAACTTCATGTTCCAGAGTGCGCTAATTCGTTTAATTTGAATTTATTTCCTGTTTCTCGTCTTCATTTAAAACTACATGTTTACGGGGAACAGACCTGGCCGGCTCAGAACACACTGCAGCCCTCCATACAACTTCATTTCCTCCCCAGGAGGTGATGTTACAAGGCCTCTTTCGAACTGCGACAAGTCTGACCGTTAAAAACTTGAGACAGCCTTGAGGCGCTACATGTCAAGAGACCTTTAGCACAACATGGCGAGCATTACTTGGCTAGCGAAAAATCAGAAAACATTGCATTGCATGCAGTCCAGATAATTATAAATCACATGTCAAACTCTAAATTGACGTTCTTGTTAACTGAAAGCCAGAACCAAGGATCTTAAACAGTCATGTGACCAACCGAATTGCCATCTTTCAATAGCAAACAGTAGTTATACAGAAAGAAATGCAGCATATATCCAAGTAAAGTTATATAACGTTTCCGTGTGCTGGACACCCCTAGACTTATTGTGTAGAGAGAACTGACTTTAGGCAACCTCATTGCAAGTTTTGCACATATAGTCATCCGTAAACAAAAATGGTGTTAAATGGTTACGGAGCGTCTATTTTGTAATGCGCACCACAAACAAGCGTAGATACAGTACCACACAGTTGCAGAAGAGCGGACAACGTAGGCCTTCACTGCTCACAAGTATAATCAAGATTTAAAGCCTGTTCCCCGACAACACTAAAAGACTGTTCTATGTAAACAAAGCAATACACCAACTACACTTGGTTTAAAATTTAAAAAAACCACCAGTGACAACTACCAAGCTATCGCAAATTGAGTGAACATCTACATGGTTATCAAATCGGGATTGCCATGAATGAGAGTTAAGAAATCAAAAGAACAGAAAGTTACAAGTTTATTGAAACAAAGTCTCACTAAACACGGATGGCAAACATACACGTACGAAAATGGCATGTACCAGTAAATCTCCCTCGCTAGAACATGAAACGTTAATCTTAGAAAACATGCATCTGACTGCTTCGCATTTGTTTTTACCTTGAGACAAATGTTTTTCCCTTCCCTCTGATAGTTGAAAGCCGTCCAAAACAAGCACTGGCGTTGCCAATAGGTCTCGCAGTAGGAAAGTTGGAGCTATTACAATTGCAAATAACAATGCCTTTTATTTTTGTTTTCATTTTAAAAACATAAAGGGCTTTGTCATTTACAAAACCAATAGCTCCAACTTTCCTACTGTGAGACCTATTGGCAACGCCAGTGCTTGTTTTCTTTGGACTGGTACAGTATTGGGTGATGGCCAAGCTCCTTAGCAGTTTTGTCTTGTGTGAATTTATGAGTGTCGAGCAGGTCAAGGTAATTATATAATGCAGCCTGTATGAACTACAGTTGACTGTCCAACTTCTGAGCCTTATGATATTTCTATTAGTGTGGGTTGTGTATTGCATTTGTATTGCAATTGCATTTATATAGTACTTACAATCACGTCAAGGCGTTGTAGTGCTTTCACCAGGCAGTACGCTGCTATGGAACCCAGGGTTAGTATTTTTTTTGTTTGTTTATTGTTGGTTACTGGGATAATCTTGGAATCTTGAGGAAACCACACCATGGTTTACTCCATATTCTATGTGGTAGATTCAATAAATAGGAGTTAGCTTTGATCGTTAGCAGGCATGTGAGTAGGTAAACTCATGCATCGGTTGGCATTTTAATAGATAAGCTACCAAAGGTTATGTATTGTTATAATGCAGGATATGAATTTTAACACAGAGGTTGTAGTATATGAAATGAGGTGTGGGTCATTTGCACAGATACAAGTATTCTTTGCCTTAAACCCCTTTATTGTATTTCCTTACAACTCAAGTGATGAGAAGGGAGAAGCCTCCCATCAACCATTTTCAAGCCACTCTCCGCAATCAGTCCCTGCCCAAGTGACCATCATCTCTCATCTCCAGCCTCACTTGGGCGCCATCTTAGGGTCAGGTGTTTAATGATGTAGTTTGCCAAGTCCAGCAGATTACTTCTGCCCACACCAAGACAGAAAAAAGCGAAAACAAAAATTATCTGCTGCTTGTCTGGTAGGCAGGGCTCTACTTCTAGACCCTGCCCCGTTTGCTGAAACCGCTCAGGAGGCCGCTAGGTACTCTCTGCAGGGGGCCTCTCTCTCATCATGAAGCCCATGCATCTCTGGGAGGCTGCAATCAGGACTGAGGCATCAGCGCAACTCCTGATCCCCCTGCACAGAAGGCATGGCCTGTCCGATGCCTCCTATTGTATAGGGTCCACAGGGCCACTGCCGCACAAAAGTGCTGCCATCTTTGCCAGAATCAACTCCAGGGCTCACGGCGCGGCCGCCATTTTCCTCAGGCTGCCCACACCACTCCTTCCGACCATGTCTCTGGTGTCCAGCTTCCCTCAATCCTCGGACTACTGGGAAAGTCCTTGCTTTGTTCCGCTCAACCCCGCTCTGCATTGTGAATCGTTTGAGTGGTAGGAGCATGCGGAAAGGCTCCCATCAGCAGTGTGACTAGCAGAGTCTAAGCAGAACGCATCCACATGGCCATACTTGCTGGCCACGCCTCTCTATTTCTTTTACTCTTTGTCCATCTCCTTCATGCATTCGTTCTCTGTAAAGAGTTTCTAACTGTAACTACTCAAATATGAGCACTTTTTGAAATGCAGAAGGTATGTCCTTTTCATCGATCCTCAATATTTCTACTACTCCTAATTCTAACCTAAAGACCTAGCTTAAAAAAAAGACCTTTATTGGTAGCAAAGCCATTGACATCACCAAATGTAACACACGAGCACAGTGTACCTCCGCATACATTGCAATAATCACGTGAGCAGCAAAGCATTAGTTCGTACACAGCCTTTTAGCCGGCATCCCGGAGGCCCGGCGGCGTGGTAATGCATCAATTGTATAACTGTGCCATTAAAAGTGTTATGTCGCAAGCTACTTGTTGGCGCGGTGTGTCAACTGGCAATCTACTTCTGCAATCGCGGTCAACAGATCTAGTATCGAACAAGTTCAAGAAAAACAACCCCCACTAAACTCCCATCCCACCCTCTAGAGTGTGTCTGTGTGTCTGCCAACCCTGCCCCAACTATCATGTCCCCATGTGTACCTACTTTGTGTCCAGTGCCCATCCCCCCGTAGTGAACGGTCCTCCCCCAGCAACTCTCCCTCTATCTCAACCCTGAGTCCTCACAGCAGCCCCCACTTAACTCGGAGCACTCCCAGCCCTTCCCTCTCCTGTATCGCGGTGAACACAGTCAGAACCTTACTCCTCAATCCTATCCTGTAGTTCCACCGCCTCGGATGTGTCAGAGCTGTCCTCCTCCCCTTTCTGTAAGTGCTCTTTATAAAGATCCCAGAAATTCTTGGGCCTACTCCTGGGCGGTAGCAGGTCGCTGTATAGTTCTGTCTGGGTGCAGCAGTACTGTAGGTCTCGCATCCATCTTTTTTTGGTGGGAAGGGGCCCTCGCATCCAGCAAGCCGCCACCAC
The DNA here is from genome assembly GCF_964263255.1 of Lissotriton vulgaris. Lineage (NCBI taxonomy): Eukaryota > Metazoa > Chordata > Amphibia > Caudata > Salamandridae > Lissotriton > Lissotriton vulgaris. The sequence continues at coordinate 1,666,486,084 of NC_141685.1, read as the reverse complement.
CCTCCTCGCCAACAGCAGCGCCATGTCCACCAGACGACGCAGACCTGGGGCCAGTGGCTTAGAATAACCAATAAGCGCGAGCGCCGGAGTGCGGGGCAGAGGCTCCCCCAGAATCTGGTCTAGTTCGGCAAATACCTCCCCCCAGAATGCCTGCACCCCAGGACATAACCACGCCAAATGGAAAAAGTCCGCTTCCATTGTCCGGCAGCGCTCGCATTCAGCTGTGGGACGGAGGCCATAGCGGTGCAAACGCTCAGGTGTATAGTACACCCGCTGTAGATATTTGAAGTGCACCAGGCGGTGCCTGCCGTTCAAGGAAATCTTACGCGTGCTGGAGCAGCAGTATCGCCACATTACATCATCTATGAGGGACTGAAAATCAACCTGCCAGGCCTCCCTTGCCTTAGAAAGCCGCAGGCGCTGCTGCACTACACCCAACTTGTTAACCTGCGAAATGAGCTTCGCCGACGAGGAGGATTTAAATACATAGGTCAGTTCCAGGACCTCCTCCGGTTCCTCCAGGTCTGGGCCCAATATCTCACGGAACGCAGAGCGGAGTCTGTGATACTGGAACTTTTGCAGCAGGGTGTGGCCTGACTCGGTGGTGGTCAACTGGTCCCAGGTTTTAAGTATGCCATCCGCGAATAGGTCTTCCATTCTTACTATGCCAAGAGTCCGCAGGGCTTTAATCACTCCTTTTTCCCCCAACGGGTCAAGCCAAAGGGCCCACTCAACAGGCAACAGTGGGGAGTATAGTAATGTACAGCCACGAGAACTCACCAAGTAGTTCCAGGCATGGTTGGTCGCTTTAAGCGAGTCCATCTGGCCAACCGTGCGGTCCGTGGGCAGGCAAACAGTGGCGGGCAGAGGAAGCGGGTCCGCAAACAACCGCTCCAATATGAGGTGCGGGGTCCGAGCATCACCATGTATCCACGAGTGTAGATGCGATGCCTGTGCAACCCTATAGTAGCGTTCTAGGTCCGGTGCCCCCAGTCCCCCCCATCTCGCAGGGGAGAATCAGGGTCGTCCATCGGACTCTAGGCTGCTTGCCACCCCAAGCCAGCCGCACCATTTCTTTGGTGAGTTGCCTAAAGAAGACCTTCGACAATACCACAGGCAAATTCAGGAAGAGAAACAGGAATCGGGGAAGCACCACCATTTTCATTAAAGCGATTCTGCCCGAAAGGGAGAGCGGGAGCCTGATCCATTTATCAACGTCGTCAACCAATTTGCTATAAGCCACCCCGTAATTGTCCCGAATGAGGATTTCAGGATCTGTATGAAGGCGAATGCCCAGGTAGCAAACCGAGTCGGAGGACCACTGCAGCGGGTACTCCATAGCGAACGGTCGTGTCACCGGGGTGAGCGGGAAAGCAATCGACTTATCCCAGTTCACTTTCAGGCCCGACAGTGAGCCGAAGCGGACCACCTCGCGAAGCACCGCGGCCAAGTTGGCTTCCGGGTCTCTAACATACAATAACGTATCATCTGCATAAGTCGATATCCCTATTTTATAGGTGGGGAAGCTAATACCCTCCAGGCTGTGGTACTCCCGTATGGCACACGCCAGGGGTTCCGCCACCAGTGCATAGAGCAACGGCGACAGGGGGCACCCCTGTCGCGTGCCCCTTCCAATGTATATCGGCTCCGTCACCCTATCGCCCAGACGTAGCCTGGCAGAGGGCCGATGGTACAGCGCCCCAATCTGCTGCAGGAACGGCTCACCCAGACCCAACTTTCGCAGTACACGTACCATGAAGGGCCACTCAACCGAGTCGAACGCCTTTTCCATGTCAAGGAAGATTGCCAGCGCGCTGTTCTCCTGCTTGACATGCTGCATTGTGCCTAGCACCGTGCGTATGTTGTAAGTTAAATTTCTGCACGGGACAAATCCGGATTGCTCCGGAGCGACCAGGTCAGGGACCAGTAAGGCCAGTCGAGTGGCTATGACCTTTGCATAAATCTTAGCATCGACATTTAGCAGGCTGAGTGGTCTGTACGAGCCGCAAAGTTCGGGCGGTTTTCCCGGTTTGGGTATAGTGATGAGCAGCGCTTCACACATAGTAGTCGGCATTTCGCCATTCTCACAAATGGCATCAAAGAGGGCGACCAAGTGTGGCAGCAGTAAGTCCTTAAAGGCTTTATAAAAACTAACCGTGAGGCCATCCGAGCCCGGCGCACTTCCCGATCTCATACTCGCTAGAGCCTCCAGAATTTCGTCCTGGTGGAAGGGGGCCATCAAGAATTCTCTATCCGAGTTCTTGAGGAACGGCATAGCAATATGATCTAAATAGTCCTCCATTTCGTCCTCTACTCCCTGCGTCTTGGACTGATATAACTCTGCGTAGTATCTCCTGAAGGCTCTAGAATCTGCTCCTCATCTGTGACTGTGTCTCCCTCCGGAGTCCTCAGCTCCTCAACGACCAGTGGGCGTCTAGTGCTTCGGACCATGCGCGCTAGTAGCGCGCCAGGCCTTTCCCCCTCCCCGTACTGTCTGGCTGTGGCATATTTGCCCATATAGAGAACCTCCCTGCCCGCCAGAGCCTGAAACTCGGACAGAAGTTGGGTGATCGCCGGGCCCTCCGTATCGCCGCCCGACTGCAGTCGCCTAGCCTCCAGCTCCGCTATCCTATTCTCCAGAGTGGTGAGGTCCCGTCTGATGGCGCGTAACACACTCGAGTGCTTTGACATTGCCACCCCCTGATGTAGACCTTAAAAGCTTCCCAGACCGTAAAGAAGTCGTCTACTGTGCCTATGTTTGTCACAAAGTATTGTTCTATGTCTTCTGCGAGCTCCCCCCTGAATGCGTCATCCAACAGCGCAAAAGGGGGGAACCTCCAAGTGAAGGCCGGGATCCCCTTCCTGGCTGTTAAGAGGTGTAGGAGAATAGGGGAGTGGTCCGAGAGTGTGCGTGGAAGGACCTCGCATGCGCTAATGCTACCAAGTACCAGGGGGGACGCCAACCAGTAATCTATCCTAGTGTGGACATCGTGGAATGCCGAGTAATGTGTAAAACCACCCTTCGTTGGGTGCCGCTCCCTCCAAACATCCACCAAGTCAGATTTGGTCATTTCAGGCGCCATATATGAGGCCGAAGCCACAGGGCGCCTAACAGTGCCCGCAGAACGGTCCATAGTTGGATCGAACACAAAGTTAAAGTCCCCGCCCCATAACGTCCAAGGCTGTGCATATGATCTGGCAAGAGCGGACAGTGTCGCGTAGAATTCAGGGTGGTCATAATTGGGGCCATAAACATTCACCACCAATAGGTCCAGACCCTTACCCACACATCTTGCCAGGACGTACCTGCCTTCCGGGTCAGAGTGCACAGGAATGAGCCTCAGCTGTGATGAGGGATTGGCCCAGATTAACACCCCACGGGCATGTGTCGTGAAGCCCGCGGCGACTATGTTCCCAGCCAGACCCCTGGATTTTAGCATTCTACTGGAGTGTGGTAAGTGCGTTTCCTGTAGCAGGGCGAGGTCTACATGATGTCTACTAAGATAGCTAAGGACCTTCCTTAATTTACGGAAGTCGTTCAGGCCCCGCACATTCCATGTCATCAGTTTCAGCTTATCCGGGGCACGTGTAGGCAAATTCGAAGCAACATTAGACATTACCAGGATTCATTTGTGCATAATTATCGAGGATAAGCAAATCAGGACACAGCAGTGCACATAATCTCAAAATCGCCAGCCGGCGTTTCCGAACAGGTACAGCGCCACACTGCAGTTCACACTCCGCGCAATCAAACCCCACAAACAACCCCAGGCAACAACTCTCCCCAACAATCCAAATCCTAGTCCCCACCCCTAGAGCTCCAACCCACCCACAGCCGACCTCCCCCAACCCGGTCAGACAGGCCCCAAGAACCCCCCCCATCAACCCTCAATAAGTGTAGTGTTCAATAGTCCAACACTAGCCCCTCAGAGAGTAACACAACCAAAGGCACCAGGGCAGAGCGCGCCAAAATAGGGCACCACTAACTGTTCCGAAGGAATGTCTGATCAGCGCCTCAGTCCGGCCCCACTTGAATGTCAGTGCCCCTCGTATATCAAGAGTTATAGCCCTCTCCCACCCATACTGGCCCCCCCAAGTCTGCCGCATTTGTCCAGGTTACTCTCCCCCGTTGCAACTACTAGTGAAGCGAATGTAGGCCTCCTGCGCCTCTGCCAATTTGGAGTCCTCATGGTGCCAGGGTCAGGTGACTACCTTCGGTGAAGAGTTTCAAACCACGCCATAGTAGCCTCTAGTCCTGTTCTTCCAGGTTTGATGTCGAGCCGGCGTCGTCTTCTTGGCCTCGCCGGGCCTCTTTCCGCTCCCGCGTCCAAGTCTTCAGGGACTTATGAAGTTCCTTAGGGTCTGTGAAATAATACGACCTCCCACCAGTATTTATACGGAGCTTGGCGGGATACAACATCGCGTAGACCAGGCCCAGAGTTTGGAGTTGTTTCTTATATGGCGCAAACTGTCGCCTTTCTTCCTGCACCCTGGCTGTGAAGTCCGGGTAGATGGAGATATCCATACCCTCATGTTGTAGTTTGCCCTTCTCCCTCGCCACTCGCAAAGCTGTGTCTCTGTCGCGATAGTTAAGTAGCTTCGCAATAATGGGGCGAGGAGGCGCACCAGGCTGAGGTTGTGGGCCCAACGTGCGGTGCGCGCGTTCCACAATGAACATGGGGGAAAACACCTCCTCACCCAGTAGCAGTTTCTCTACGTATAACTCCATCTTCCCCGTCTGTGTGGTTTCCGCTACTCCTGTGATACGGAGGTTGGATCTGCGGGAGCGCGCCTCCAAATCCTCTGTCTTGTCTCTGATAACATGTAGGAGTCTATCGAACTGCTTTCTTTCTTTGTCCCACTCCGTTTGAGCCTCCTTAGCTTCGGTGAGACGGCGCTCCGCCATGTCTAGGCGCTCCGCATGCTTGTCCACGCGCTCCGCCATTCGATCCATGCGGTAGGACAGAGCGTCTATCTTGGTGCCCACAGATGCAATGCTATCCTGAATGCCCTTCTCCATTGCGGCTAACATGTCTCGGAGCTCCGTGGTTGCCGGGGCCGTCGCCGCGGCTCCCTTCGGCGATGCGTTCGGCGCCGCCACCTCCGACCCTTTCGGCCGGCTTCGTTCAAAGGAGATCTTCCCCTGTGCCGTGTCGTTCTTCCCCATCGCAGTCTCCAACGTGTAATAGTTCAGAACAAGGGAGCAGACCGCACATGCAACTCCAGGGTCTCCGCAGGTAATCGAGGTACTGCCACCAGATTCCGAGTGTCCGACGCGCCCAAGATGGCGTCTGCAATGGCGGACGGAGCCCTTCCTTTCACTTCAGCAAGTCTCGCAACCTCCTAGCCCAGGAGGCAGTCAGGTCCACAGTTCCAGCCCCGGTCAACCTTGCCCCTTCTTGGCTAGGGGAATCGGAATGGATAGGCTATGGCACCAAGCTAACGGGCACTCCATCTCGTGACGCAGGAATTCAGTGTTGTTCGCCTCTCCACGCCGCGGAGCCTCCAGGCCCTTCTTTCATGGGGCAGTCGCCGACTAGTAAGGAGAGGACGCCTCGGTCAGTGACAGATCCCAACTGCGAGTCGGTCCGCGCTCAGTCCGACCACTTCCAGCTCTGAGGCCGCACGTCCGATGACGTCGCCCGGCCTCCTCTCCAGGATAGTGCGCGGCTGCCGGCCTAGTTCTCTACTGCCGTGCCGCTGGGGACACCACCCTCTAATGGTTGGGAAGGCTCGCCCGCAATCGGCCCAAAAGTTCCTCAAAGGCAGCTGGGGGTGCCAGCAGATGTTCGAGAGCCCGCTATGGCATGTTCGGCACAATTAAGGATAATTTAACAGGATTATTCCGGGGCTATGCGAGGAGCCGAAGGCTCACGCGTCCGCCATCGACGCCGGCTAGCTCCGCCCCCAGCTTTTACATAGTTAACCATGAGTTTAGCTTTCTCTTCCTCCGACAGTGGGATTTGTAGTAACTTGTTCAGGCCTCCAAAAATCATAAAAATATTACTAGACCTGAAGGTTTAGTAATTTGAATAATCTACTCGACCTAACTGTAATGTACTTGACCCATAAACTGGTTTCATTATGTCTTTCTAAGCAAATATATTATTTTGCAGAGACCCCTTTTTCTTCATCATCAAGAGAGCACTTTCCAATATTTGAGTTCAGCATTCATGCTGTACAAAAAAAGCTATTTGGTTTGATTCAGTAGACTAAACGTTTTCTCCATGCATAATAAGAACCTAGCCCACATATAGGTTACGCATGACTCCGGGCTTGCCTCTTAGTTCTCTAATAGCATTGCAATCAGGGCACTGACATGAATGTTTCTCAGTTATTCTTTAAAAACCCACTTTTTATAAATCTATTACTAAAGCATAACGTGGTAGTGCACGGTCATTTACAGACAGCACATTTTTAAGTGAAATGGCCAAACATGTTCCCACTAACATGCACTTTTACTTATGAAACTATATAGTGTATGCACAATAATCTGAGGTAATTGGGTTTCAGCAAACATATTTATCATTTGCACATCACCAAGTAAAGTGTTCTGATTTATTGTCATCCTATTAAAATATATTTTTTCATCACACAGAATTACAGAACAACAATTTTCATAACTACTGAAATTATTTTGAAACGCTTGTACAGTTCACTTTTTAGCTATTTAAATGTGTTTTGGAATAAAACATCTAAAGGACTTTTTTTGAAGCAATTGTGTCTCTCCAAATGGATGAGAACAGTCAGCAAATGTACCTTATGTCCAAACCAAAAAGCGCAAAACACTTATCTTATATGCCACTATATATTTTTATCCGTTTTTTGAAAAATCAGTGTAAACTTATTGCAATACATATATTAACATTTTCTTCTTTCAAAAAATTCGCACTGTGTTTAAATATCATTTTTCCATGTAGTATATGTCCATGTAGTTTGTGGAATGTTTTGTGACATGTAAATATTTTAAATGTTTGTGCACATCTAAGTCTTAAATGTTAGTTCCGAAGAACTATTCTGTGTGTATGTTAATATATGTATTGCAATAAGTTTACACTGATTTTTCAAAAAACGGATACAAATATATAGTGGAATATAAGATAAGTTTTTGCGCTTTTTGGTTTGGACATAAGGTACATTTTGCTTTCTCATTTGTTGACTTTGTTCTCATCCATTTGGAGAGACACAACTGTTTTAAAAAAAGTTCTTTAGATTTTCAAGAGTGGCCGAACCACTGTTTCGCATATAGCACGTATCTCCAGGTTCTGCACTAGACTGGGCCATTGCTTTATTTCGTTAGAATAAAACATGACATCCTACAGCTTTTTATTTCACACTTTTTGTACTGCACGTTTGTTAGACAATAAGTTGATCAAATCCTGGAACTTTGCAGTCAGAGGAAGAAAACTAACTGTAGATGTAAACTGAATTTTTACTTGTCTCTGAACACAGAATCAATGTGACAAGATGATATAAAGGCATCTTTAATGCACCTTCAATTTGTGAGTGAACAGAACAGATTTTTGTCAGAAGGGCATGTAGTCCATAAATATAGCCTACTGCGGTACTCCGTACATGTTTTAAAAAAAAAGATATATCCTATAAATATTTGTCCCAACCCATTACAATTTTAATAAAGTGGTAATCGGTAGGGGAAAATATCTTACCTATATTTAAGGGCAAAATGCAGAAAACAGCCAAAGTGTTCCTAAAAACACATGGCTGCCTTTAACTTTTGTAAATTGTCATTAGCCGATCAGATAATGACTTGTCATCGCCAAGTACCGCAATACTTCTGTGAAATCCAGCAAAAGATTGCTAAAGTACTGCGACAACAGAAATCAGTAATTTAAAATTCCTTATCATATAAAAAAAATACTTTCCCTACTTACCTGCAGTATCCATAAAGATCATCTGCAGACCGTAAAATGTAATCCTGCCAATTTCATCGAAATCCAACTAGTTGTTTGGTTACTGTTCTTGAGTACATCATCTATGGAAAAATGCATGATGCTCAAACGCATCTCTGCTCCCCTTTGACGAGTTGCCATGAAACTTTCCATATTCTGCCAATTTAGAACAAGCATTTGCAATGCAATAGGTCTCGCTTTAGGAAAGTTTGAGCTATTGGTATTGTATATGACAATTTTTTTATTTGTGTTGGTTTTGAAAATAGCGAAAATTATAGCTTTGTCATTTACAATGCCATTAGCTATAACTTTCGCAAATGTGACACCTATAGCATTTGTAATGCAATATGTGTTATATTTACGTGACCTAGATGTATTGATATTACAAATAACAATGGCTTTAAAAAAAAAAAAATAATACTTAAATAAGTTATTGTAATTTATAATGGCAATAGCTTAAAGTTTTGTAAGTAACTTTAGTGAAGATTATGTTCAGTGTATTTTATTGTGATGAAAATCCAAGAACAGAAGTGAAATATTAACATCTTTTTGTGACATTTGTAATAAAGCTTGAAACATTGAAAGAAGATATTTGAACCAGTTGTTGAATGGTTGCACAGATTGATGCTGTGGTGGTGCTGAATGATGTTGTGGTGATGACAAGTGATGTTGTGGTGGCGACGAGTGATGCTGTGGCATTCATTGATGCTGTGGTAGCACATAGTGATGTTGTGGTGCCCCTGAGTGATGCAGTGGTGATGCGATAGATAGATAGAGGGAGTGCGATAGATAGATAGAGGGAGTGCGATAGATAGATAGAGGGAGTGCGATAGATAGAAAGAGGGAGTGCGATAGATAGAAAGAGGGAGTGCGATAGAAAGAGGGAGTGCGATAGAAAGAGGGAGTGCGATAGAAAGAGGGAGTGCGATAGAAAGAGGGAGTGCGATAGATAGAGGGAGTGCGATAGATAGAGGGAGTGCGATAGATAGAGGGAGTGCGATAGATAGAGGGAGTGCGATAGATGGAGGGAGTGCGATAGATGGAGGGAGTGCGATAGATGGAGGGAGTGCGATAGATGGAGGGAGTGCGATAGATGGAGGGAGTGCGATAGATGGAGGGAGTGCGATAGATGGAGGGAGTGCGATAGATGGAGGGAGTGCGATAGATGGAAGGAGTGCGATAGATGGAGGGAGTGCGATAGATGGAGGGAGTGCGATAGATGGAGGGAGTGCGATAGATGGAGGGAGTGCGATAGATGGAGGGAGTGCGATAGAGGGAGGGAGTGCGATAGAGGGAGGGAGTGCGATAGAGGGAGGGAGTGCGATAGAGGGAGGGAGTGCGATAGAGGGAGGGAGTGCGATAGAGGGAGGGAGTGCGATAGAGGGAGGGAGTGCGATAGAGGGAGGGAGTGCGATAGAGGGAGGGAGTGCGATAGAGGGAGGGAGTGCGATAGAGGGAGGGAGTGCGATAGAGGGAGGGAGTGCGATAGAGGGAGGGAGTGCGATAGAGGGAGTGCGATAGAGGGAGTGCGATAGAGGGAGTGCGATAGAGGGAGTGCGATAGAGGGAGTGCGATAGAGGGAGTGCGATAGAGGGAGTGCGATAGAGGGAGTGCGATAGAGGGAGTGCGATAGAGGGAGTGCGATAGAGGGAGTGCGATAGAGGGAGTGCGATAGAGGGAGTGCGATAGAGGGAGTGCGATAGAGGGAGTGCGATAGAGGGAGTGCGATAGAGGGAGTGCGATAGAGGGAGTGCGATAGAGGGAGTGCGATAGAGGGAGTGCGATAGACAGATAGTGAGGGTGATTGATAGTGGGAGGGCGATAGAGGTGGGGCGATAGAGTTGGGGCGATAGAGGGAGGGCGATAGAGGGAGTGCGATAGAGGGAGTGCGATAGAGGGAGTGCGATAGAGGGAGTGCGATAGAGGGAGTGCGATAGAGGGAGTGCGATAGAGGGAGTGCGATAGAGGGAGTGCGATAGAGGGAGTGCGATAGAGGGAGTGCGATAGAGGGAGTGCGATAGAGGGAGTGCGATAGAGGGAGTGCGATAGAGGGAGTGCGATAGAGGGAGTGCGATAGAGGGAGTGCGATAGAGGGAGTGCGATAGAGGGAGTGCGATAGAGGGAGTGCGATAGAGGGAGTGCGATAGAGGGAGTGCGATAGAGGGAGTGCGATAGAGGGAGTGCGATAGAGGGAGTGCGATAGAGGGAGTGCGATAGAGGGAGTGCGATAGAGGGAGTGCGATAGAGGGAGTGCGATAGAGGGAGTGCGATAGAGGGAGTGCGATAGAGGGAGTGCGATAGAGGGAGTGCGATAGAGGGAGTGCGATAGAGGGAGTGCGATAGATAGAGGGAGTGCGATAGACAGATAGTGAGGGTGATTGACAGATAGTGAGGGTGATTGATAGAGGTGGGGCGATAGAGTTGGGGCGATAGAGTTGGGGCGATAGAGGGAGGGCGATAGAGGGAGGGCGATAGAGGGAGGGCGATAGAGGGAGTGCGATAGAGGGAGTGCGATAGAGGGAGTGCGATAGAGGGAGTGCGATAGAGGGAGTGCGATAGACAGATAGTGAGGGTGATTGACAGATAGTGAGGGTGATTGATAGAGGTGGGGCGATAGAGTTGGGGCGATAGAGTTGGGGCGATAGAGGGAGGGCGATAGAGGGAGGGCGATAGAGGGAGGGCGATAGAGGGAGTGCGATAGAGGGAGTGCGATAGAGGGAGTGCGATAGAGGGAGTGCGATAGAGGGAGTGCGATAGAGGGAGTGCGATAGAGGGAGTGCGATAGAGGGAGTGCGATAGAGGGAGTGCGATAGAGGGAGTGCGATAGAGGGAGTGCGATAGAGGGAGTGCGATAGAGGGAGTGCGATAGAGGGAGTGCGATAGAGGGAGTGCGATAGAGGGAGTGCGATAGAGGGAGTGCGATAGAGGGAGTGCGATAGAGGGAGTGCGATAGAGGGAGTGCGATAGAGGGAGTGCGATAGATAGAGGGAGTGCGATAGATAGAGGGAGTGCGATAGATAGAGGGAGTGCGATAGATAGAGGGAGTGCGATAGACAGATAGTGAGGGTGATTGATAGTGGGAGGGCGATAGAGGTGGGGCGATAGAGGGAGTGCGATAGAGGGAGTGCGATAGAGGGAGTGCGATAGAGGGAGTGCGATAGAGGGAGTGCGATAGAGGGAGTGCGATAGAGGGAGTGCGATAGAGGGAGTGCGATAGAGGGAGTGCGATAGAGGGAGTGCGATAGAGGGAGTGCGATAGAGGGAGTGCGATAGAGGGAGTGCGATAGAGGGAGTGCGATAGAGGGAGTGCGATAGAGGGAGTGCGATAGAGGGAGTGCGATAGAGGGAGTGCGATAGAGGGAGTGCGATAGAGGGAGTGCGATAGAGGGAGTGCGATAGAGGGAGTGCGATAGAGGGAGTGCGATAGAGGGAGTGCGATAGAGGGAGTGCGATAGATAGAGGGAGTGCGATAGATAGAGGGAGTGCGATAGATAGAGGGAGTGCGATAGATAGAGGGAGTGCGATAGATAGAGGGAGTGCGATAGATAGAGGGAGTGCGATAGATAGAGGGAGTGCGATAGATAGAGGGAGTGCGATAGACAGATAGTGAGGGTGATTGATAGTGGGAGGGCGATAGAGTTGGGGCGATAGAGTTGGGGCGATAGAGGGAGGGCGATAGAGGGAGGGCGATAGAGGGAGGGCGATAGAGGGAGGGCGATAGAGGGAGGGCGATAGAGGGAGGGCGATAGATGGATAGAGGGAGGGAGGGCGATAGATGGATAGAGGGAGGGAGGGCGATAGATGGATAGAGGGAGGGAGGGCGATAGATGGATAGAGGGATAGAGGGAGGGCGATAGATGGATAGAGGGATAGAGGGAGGGCGATAGATGGATAGATGGATAGAGGGAGGGCGATAGATGGATAGATGGATAGAGGGAGGGCGATAGAGGGAGGGCGATAAATAGAGGGAGGGCGATAGATGGATAGATGGATAGAGGGAGGGCGATAGAGGGAGGGCGATAAATAGAGGGAGGGCGATAAATAGAGGGAGGGCGATAAATAGAGGGAGGGCGATAAATAGAGGGAGGGCGATAAATAGAGGGAGGGCGATAGTGTGTTTCTGGGTTGTGTGTGTGAGGAAGGGGTTGTGTGTGTGGGGGGGTTGTGTGTGTGTGTGAGGTTGTGTGGGGGGTTGTGTGTGTGTGGGGGTTGTGTGTGTGTGTGTGGGGGCAGTTAGATTTCATGAAGTCTTTGGCGTGGCAATCCATGCACGCTGTCTGTGACAATTTAAATAACTTTTGTCCTCTTTGAGCTGGAAACCTACTTTTTTTTAAATCTACTAATTATGTAACAGATGATAGATTAGGTGGTAGTATGGCGAAATTGTATTTTGGCAGAAAGCACAGCAGCTTCACAATTGTGTTTTTTGGCGGCTCTGCTTGGAACCAGATTGTTCATGCTGGAGTATAGTGGTCACAAAAATATGAAGGAAATGTTTGGAAAATACAATCCTTCTTTTAAGGAAGGAAAACCCAGAGATCCGACATCAACAAGCAAGCACAAAAATAATTGTCTCGAAAAAAACATATGTTTTTTAGGTACGATTTCTAGAAAGACTGTAATATGCAAAAGGAACACTAGTGGGTAATGTTGGCCAAAAAAAGCCTTTTCGATAACTATCTAATTCGCGTCATGTTAGACTGAAGACTAATTCATATAAAACTAAAACAAACCACGAGAGCATGAATTGTTAGGTCTCACATTTTTAGTTACGCAAGAGTTACACAAGATTAATATATATTTAGCATGAGATAAAAAAAAAACAATGCGCTAAAACGAAAGACAGCGCTTTTGCCAGTGTTAATCTTTACGTGACGTAAGGCGAAATTAATACCGCACGTTTTTATGTATTTGATTTGCCTTGTGGGTGATGTAAAGTTGTGTGAATTTTCCAAAGGAGTGATGAGTTGGTAACCGTGTATTGTACCTCTTTACTGGATGGCGTTGCTTAGAACAAATTGTTGATACAGCAGAATGAATAAGGTCCCCATTGACTGGGAGATATTCAAAAACAAGCTCTCAGCATTGCGTGGCGGGGGAGCGGATTCCTTTGAAGTCTGATGCTCTTTTGAAGTCTGATGCCGAGGCTCACAAGCAGACAAACGGTGTGCTATGTGCACGCGCTCGCACACAAGCACTGTAGGCAATCCGCCTAGAAATTCCTTTGGGTGCATTTTTTAAAGCCCCTACATAATATCTCGCCAACAAGCATTGCTAAAGCAATGCCTTAGGCGAGACCTAAAAAGGACTAGATCTGGAATGATTTGTGTGGATTCGCCAAACGGATGTAAAGTTATTAATGGTAAAAAATATGAGGAATTCCTATCTCTGTGTGACGAGATGGAGCAGGACATAAACAAGACTTACCGGAATATGAACACCAAAGGTGCGACCAGTACAGTCTCCCCTCTTTCCCTGCAGCAAACCGAGAACTGGAGGCGTTCTGACCCGGCGATATTTTCACCCAGCCTGGAAGGGGAACATTGTTTCTTTAATTGGGCGGAGTTGGAGCAAAGTCCCGCCCCCGGTCATGAGGAAGAAGAGGACGACGACGTAAAGGGCGGAAGTGAGGACTCACCGGCGTGTGAGACACCTGGAGAGAAGACGGACGCAAGCGGAGGTGGGAGAACGGAGAACAGTGTTGAGTAAAGGCGCGACGACCTACCGGCAACAGAAGCAACCCAGCGAGCAGAGAAGCCAGGAGGCCAACGACAAGGCGCTTTGCCCAGCCACGCTTCAGGTGAAGCGTGGCTTTCCCAGGTACGTTCTTGTATCTCAGAGTGGGCGGGTAGGCCTTAAACCACCATGAAGCAAAACGCGACCATTCCTGTCACTCCCCTCCCCTCACACCTTCGTCACGACGCTATAGCCTTTTTTTTGGCTTAATCTATTGTGCACGTGTGAATCCCTCACTCCCGTTTCCCTGATATCGTTAAGACCTTGGGCATTAGACTGAAGCAAGTCTATTTTCTTTTTTTTTTTTATGGTTGGGACGCGTCCGGACGGGCTCTTGAATCCCCACCAGCACCGTGGAGAAGAAGTGAACCGGACCTCAGGAAAGAGCGTCTCTCCACAGCAAAGGAGGAGCCAGAAACCCCTCTCTCTTACTACAGAAACATTATGCGCAGAAGGCGCTTACTTAAATCAATAAAACCCTCTTTATCCTCCTTGCGTGTTCCCTCCAGTTATTCCAGCCCACCACACTCTGGCAACCCTAACTAGAACTACAGAGTAAAGTTGCTACCCCCTCTCTGTTTTATATAGACACATTCACAATGTAATGGATGCCGTTTAATACCTTCTGGTGTAAAATCCTGAGAAACAGCAACTGGCAACCCTTACTGTTCTCAGTCTTTTTTCTTTTTTTTTGTTTTTCCACGGAAAAGCAAAACGTACAGATGGGAAAAGAAGTTGTTCATGCAAGAAGTGTGACCAATTGCAGGCATGGATGTAAATGAATAAGGTGTAAATATTGCAGCAGGGTTTCCAATAAGAAACACTGAATCACATCAACATTATCGATATGCAAGTAAATCGGTCAAATCCCCTACAATTCTACCCTCAGATAGAAGTTAGGACGATAGTCACTAAGGGCCGGATTCTGACCTACCATGAGACAGACCTAGGGTTTCCCCTTATACAGTTAGATCCAGCTTGCAATATTTCAGCCATGGGGACCAAATTCTTTGGAATTTACGCGGACAACCCCTCGCCTTATAAACCACTTTCTCCACAGCCATGTAGAAATCCATATTAGACTTCCATTCCGTAAGCGTGGGGAGGTGTTGTGCCCCCCAGTACTTGGCTATGTCTCGTTTGGCCACCACTAACCCAAGATTGGCCAACAGGAGCCATTAGCACGGCAGGTCTATCTGTGGGGATACCTAGGAGTAAGAATTTCACATCCAGCCCTTAGCTCGTCCCTAGTATTTTGTTCAGTTCTTCCATGATTGTGTGCCAATAGGTTTGAATGTGCCTGCATTTCCAGAAAGTGTGCAGGTATGTGTCGTGTTCCGCATGGCATCTGATACAGGTGGGGTCCTCCACCCTCCCCATCTTGTGTAGATGTTTGCAGTCAAAATAGAACCTGTGAATGATCTTATATTGTATAAGGCGCAGCATTAGTTTAATCGCTACTTCAAGCGGGTGCATGAGGGCCGCTTCCCAGTCTGTCTTCGAGCGGCCCAGTGGTGAGTTCCCACTTTGTGCAAAGTGGACCATGTATGTCAGGGAAATAGCCTGGGTCGGGATCTCTTCCTGCAGGAGCCTGCCTTCAAGTGGGGCGTACTCTGGCAGCGTCACACCGTCCAAACCTTCCGCATGCCAGGCGTGTTTAAGTCTAAGATAGGCATAGGCTTGGGAGCTAAGAATTTGGTATGTAGACTGAAGGAAAGAAAAGGAGGCCAGAGAGCCTCTTTCCAAGAGGTCTCCTATCTTAGAAATGCTGCTAAGGTCCAATTTCCCGATACCCTCAATTTCCTGATCTCAGTTAGTCTAGCACCTTCCCAAAAGGGGGTCTCCCGCGTGGGTTTTCCCTCCCATCTCACTTTTCCAGGTTGCTATTACGCTGGGTGGCTGGGTGGAGTCGCGTGGTCCGACACCCCCGTATAAGTAGTGTTGTTGGGAGCGTTTATGAAACTGAAGCCTTTCCAGCCTATATGTCGGGTGATCACCAGGCGCGTGGTTCCAGTTATTAATAATTTTTAGGTGGGCTGCCCTATCGTAAGGTCAACCCTCTGTTATAAGGGTTCAGTTGTAAGGTCTGCAGTGCTATCCGTGGGTCAGCACCGTCCCACAGGAGGAGACACAATTCACTGTTAATGGTATTTTGTGGTATGTATTCTGCAGAACGTAAAGGAGTTGGGGGGAGTTTTACTATTTTATAAATGGTGGCCCTTCCCATAATAGTCAGAGGAATCTTCCTCCACCTCTTCACATCCGCCTGAAAGTTTAGCAACACCCGCCTTATGTTATGATCCAGTCAAGTCTTGGGGTCGGTGGTGATGTAGAGCCCCAAGTAGAGAAACCCCTCTGTGGTTAGCCGCAGTATGAGGCTCTGGTTCTCCACTCAACGGGTAGAGGGTGGATTTAGTCCAGTTGATCTTATAGCCAGCATAGCTGCCATACTCCTCAAATATGTACAGTATTCGGGGGAGTGTCTCAGCAGGTTGCGTGACATAGAGCAGAATGTCATCTGCATACAATGATATGCGTTCTTCATCTAGAAGACACAAATCAGCGAGGAAGCCACCTAGATCTGGTCGGGTATGAACCACACAATCCAGTGGCTCCAGAATGAGGGCAAACAATAAAGGGGATAGGGGGCACCCCTGCCTGGTGCCTCGCTGTATCGGCCAGTTGGCGGAAGAGTGCCATTCACCCGGACCCGCGCTTCAGTCATAATATATGACAATGCCAGCCATTCTAGGAAGACCGGGCCAAAGCCAATTATTTTCCAGAGTATGCCACATAAAGGGCCAGTGAATCGTGTCAAACGCTTTCTCCGCGTTGAGCGAGAGAAGCAAATGGGGACCATCCCGACCCTGTACCGTATCCATCCAATTAGCTAGACGGTGCAGGTTGAAACGCGTGGCACGCTTAGGCATAAAGCCAGATTGGTCCCTGTGCACCAGCGGAAGGATCACGTTTAAGAGGCGCCTCGCAAGGGTTGTGGCCAGGATCTTCGTTTCAATGTTAAGAAGGGATATGGGGCAGTAAGACCCACATTCCTCTGGGGGTTTCCCTTCCTTGTGGATGACCACCCCCGTAGCTAGACGAAGGTCTTGCGGGAGACTCCCCTCTTCCTTTGATTCCAGGAACATCTTAAGGAGATGCGGCGCCAGAAAGGCACTGTTTATGTTCAAGAATTCAGCCGGAAGGCCATTAGGGCCCTGGGTCTTGCCTGCCTTCGGTCACTTCCACCCGCGTCAAGTCTCTCTCTAGACTGTCCCTCTCGTCTGGTGTAAGTGACGGTAGGTCAACCGTCTGTAGATAGTGGCGTATCTGTGTGTCTCCTGCCTGAATGTGGGCGTTTTATAGGGTCGTGTAGTACCGCCCAAAGGCTCCCGCAATATCTTCTGGAGTGGTGTGAGTGACTTCTTGTTCCCTAATGGACAGCACCCATCGCAACTCTTTCCGTCTCAACCACGCTAACAACTTACCCGCTCTATCCCAAGTTTCGTAAAGTCTATGTTGGGTTGCCAGTTGCTGTGTTCTCACCTCGTTAGTTGCAAGTGCTCTCGCCTGGTTATCTCAAGTTGACGCAAAGCATGTTCAGTCAGTGCGGCGGGGTCGGTCCCTTCCAATTCTAGGAGTGTATGTTCGAATTCCTCGATCTCCTGGGCCTCTCGTATCTTTTTGTGAGCCAGTATGTTCTGTGCTCTGTCACATAGTACCGTTTTGTATGCCTCCCATAAAGTGAACGCTGATGAGTCAGAGCCCTCATTTTTGGTGAAGTACAGCTCGGAGTCTATCCGGAGCTCCTCCGGGACACTCTCATCCCGCAGAGCCCATGCATTAAACCTCCATTGTGGTATGCAATGACAACCTCCGCGACCCACCCTCATTAGTAGGGGAGAATGGGCCGATATGCCCCTAGCCAAATAGTCTATAGTGTCCACCCGCTGCACCTCCGCCGCCGGGGCGAGAAGATAATCCAAGCAGGAGAACACCCTGTGGGCACCTGAGAAATAAGAATACGTCCGCTAATGCGGTCTAGAAAACGGGCCAAAGGTGTGATTTCAGGGGTTTCTTTGCGAGAGAAGGATCGATCCATCAAGGGGCTCAATACATCATTAAAATCTCCCCCCCAGTATATGTATGGCTGGGCCAGAGTGCAAAAGGAGCGTGGCTAAGTTATCTAGCGTGCGCTGTTGGAGCTGAGGGGATACATAGACACTGCCTAGGAGGAACGTCTTGCATTTCCAAATACCTTGGACTGCCACATATGTTCCCTCAGAATCCACTCATTTTAGTGTGACATGAAAGGGAGGGGATTTCTTAATCAGGATTGCCACCCTTCGTGAGCCTTTGGTAAATCCCGCGTGGGCCAGAGTGGTATAGCAACTCCATCCCAGGAAAGAGCAAGTTGATCCCTACAGGTGGGTTTCTTGCAGGAATATTATATCCGGTTTCTGTCTCTTAAGTTATCGGGTAACCAACCCTATCTTGACTGTATTACCTAAGCCATTGACATTCCATGTCATTACTGCGTATCCGTCGTCTGTCATGTTAACTCAACCTTTGGATCTGTTCCAGTGCCTCTCCTTAGCGGGAGTGCACCCCACCCACCTCCCCCTCCACCCTCTTCAGCATTATGATCACAGCCTTGATTCAAACTAACTCCATTCCCATCAAACAACCTCAAAACATTACTCAAAACGAAATACCAACCACCCTCCTCCCCACACTCCTCAGACACTCCCACCACCACCCCCCAGCTCGCCAACATGACAACCTTGTTGCGGATAGTCCACTAAGAGATCTGTTGCCCCCTCCCCCCGCCCCCTTCCCTCCCACAAAATTAACTACTCAATTCTGTAACAATAACCTCACAGAAAGTGTTTCCCCGGCTTAGTTCTAAGTCGGTGGATGCCCACCAAGCCTCAAGAAAGTCTTACTGTCCGGTGGGGGCCAGCAGACCCCGCTTCACAATCCTCTTCGCCTTGTTCAGGTGGCTGTCAGACCTGCATATCCGGAGCTTGGAGGTGTTGGTCCGTTGATTCTAATTGTAAACTGTTTTCAGTCTTAAACCCACATGAGCGGTTTCAGCCTGAACAGGGTTTTCGTGATACTTCTACTTTTTGTGCTACTGTTCACCATCCATTGTTTAATCAAAGAAAAACTTTGTTAAATGGTGTAGCAGAAAACAGTACAAAAGGGGGTAGTGATGGACGGAACATCTGAATCAATCAAACACTCACACCCAGTCAAAAGATCTGGGTTTGATCCATCACCGTTCTTTAGCCCACTCTGCCACCCCAGTTCAGACATGGCTAAATGCAAATCAGTCTGACCCTGTGCCTCATGGGAACAGTCCAGCCCGAACTGCCAAGCCATGTCTTCCCTGGACCGGAAACAAGCTTCCGAGGACCGGTTTCTGGCATTCCAGGCGTCTTCAGCCCGGCTTGCTTGAATCCAGTGGCAAAGTGAGCAAGGGACTCACGTCTGTGCATACCTTGCCACACTTATGGCGGCCAAAAGCAGTACAAAAGGGGGTAGTGATGGACCGAGCATCTGAAAACCTGGCATACCCATGGAAGGCTCTGTGTTAAACATTTGCAAGCCTGCATACACATTTGTGGATCTTCTTCAAATTAATCTTTGTACATGTTGCAATATGTTTATTTGAGCCAGGGTGCACTGTGTTTAAATTGACTGTCTTGTTGGCTAAAGCTCAGCTGGCTACAGGGGAGTATTTCTTAAAGCGGCTATAGGCAGCAGTTGCATAAGGGTGAAATTGGCTGAATACTATGACTTTGTCTCTAGCACTCCATGCTAAAGATAGGCTGGCCCCCAGGGTTTGACGTCTAGGGACACCAAAGGGTACTCCTGGTTTACCAAAGAGAGTACCGTTCAAGCTCATACAACACACAGACTATTCTTTTTTTTATTTTATTTTCTTCTTCTAGTTTTGAGAGCAGTATTGAAAAAAAGGATCTGCTAAAAATAAATCTAGTCTTGTAGTGAAGATTTTCACTTATAGATAGTCTATGGTATTGTAGCTACCTTTGAGATTTGAGAATGTTATTTTTAATGGTTGGCGTGGTGCAGCCATCCAGAAAAGCACTTTAGAATGATGTTTATGCCCGCAACAATCTGTTTGTATTAAGTTTTTTGATTAATTATTCATGTTTATGTTTTTCACTTCCAAAATACATCTTGTTTTCTTGCTGGAAATACATCAAAATGTGCAATGAGCTGTGGATTCAATATGGGAGATACCACTTTGTTTCTTTGTTTCATTTTGAATTTTAGGAAAGAAGCCTGTGACCAGTCTGAAGCATCCCAACGATCCTGTGAAGTGGATGCACTTTCCTGTGAGACATCCAGCAAGGAAGCGTTCTTCAGCCGATTAGAAAGCTTCACCATATCCTTTTCTATGTAGAGATTTCTATCTAATAACCCAACGCTCAAAAGTTCTCCACTCCACTGGTGACTTCTGTGTAGTCTTTCTGCTTTGTACCAAATGTTCCCGACTTTTGCATCTGCACACATTAGTAGTTCCTGAGTAGCTCCTGGTTTTGTTTCCTCACCATCCACTGTCACCGTTGACTGTGAGAGTTCTGACCTACGCATACTTCATGTTCTTTTAATCTCTAGTATGATGATAGTGGTCTATGCTGTGTACTGTCTTGTCTTTGATGATGGAGGAATGGTAAACGCGTAGATCGCATCTTCTTCTCATATCTGTTCAGATGATGATGAACTAATGTATGAAGAGCCTTCTCCTTGACTATTGCACTCCCTGAAGTGGGCTGGAAAGCCTCATGAGCTGTCACCCTTGGCATGCGCCCAGTATGGTTGGACCAATGTTGAAAGTGACATGCTGAAGTGCTCCAGCTGCCAGGCCTTACTTTGCATGACCCTGCATCCAACATTCGATTTCAGCAACTGTATGTATAATTATGATTACTTGTTCTCACTTTGTGCTTGGTGTCATTGCTTCTGGATTCATAGCATGCTAAATATCTGGTATTAATATTATTCTGCTCATGGGTGATCGTTTATTTGGCCTTATGACTCCAAAGGATCAGTGGGCCTATTTGGAATCGGATTGGTAGCTTTCAAGTTGTAAAATTACCTTAAGAGGGCATTTCACTAAATTTGATTGGAAGAATCTGTTGCTGTCGGTTGGTCATTTGTATCTATTCCTTGACAGATGTTATGTTCCAGCAGTTCATGCCAGTAATGGTGTCTGCATGGTATATTGTGAGCATCCCCCAGCAACTTCCATCTTGAGCACACCGCTTGTGTACAGTTGCAGTAGGATTTATCTCTGCCTTCCTAACTCTTGGCCTCTCCACTAAGACCTGGTGCAAGTGAGGTGGGCACAGACTACTAGAAAGACGATCAGTTTGTGTAACTTGGGGCGTGAGTGCTATAAAATTACATACATTTGTCTGGCCTACAGGAATTGACCATGGTAAGTCTGTTGCAGCTTCCACTGGCTTTGGCGTTTGGCAGCCTCAGTTAAGGAATTTTGGAGCCCTAGGAGAAATGGCATTTTGTAGCATTAACCCCCTTGTGTTAGTGGTACATTATTTAACACTTGTAGGGCAATTCTGGAACCTCTTGCTTATAGCACCCTAGACAGTTATCTTACATTTCTCTGGAGCAGAAGACATTGAATTTGATAATCCTTGCACTAACTGTCACCCAATCGGGGTGCCTAGTACCAGTATGAAAAGCTGGATAGATCAAGTAACCTATTGTGTTTATTCAAATTTGGAGAAAAGAAGCCAGCTATTGAAAGCTTTATGAACTTGCAGGTAGTCAAATGAGAGCTTCAGCAACACAGGAGAAAGATTCCTGACTCAAAGTCCCAGACAATAGAAGAAACATCCTCCAGACCAATGCAGAGATTGCAAAGTATACCTTTTTCTAATAACATGAAATTATATTTCAATTAGATTTGAAATAATGCTTTCTCGCAATAAACCAAATTGTCACATACTTGACTCCGATGGCCCTAAATCATAAGGTTCAGAAGACCCATCTGAAGAGTTACCATAGTCTAGATGAGAAAACATTGTTGCTTTACTAGTGCATTTTAGGTGTAGAGAAAAAAACAGCCCCAAAACACAAAGAGCAGAAAAACAAAAGCATCCAACTTGAAAGGCCAAAAGGCTATATTTTGAACAGAGGCAGTCAAGGCCGGTCTTGGATTACATTGTTTTAAAAAAAAAAAAAACTGAAAAACAATTGATTTCCAATGTTAATAATCTGAAATTTACACAAGATGACCTTTCACCACCAGTGCCATCTAAAGTAGTGATCCGCTATTTTAATCCATAATTGTTTTAATTCTTCTGTTATTCTCAATTATGTGGAAAATGAGGAAATTTCTTAGTAAGCACTTCTTTGTTTAGAAAAAATAAACAAAATTAACCTTTCAGAGAATCAAATCTGCCTTTCATCAAAACAAGGTCACCTTTTTACATTCTTGCATAAAGTTAAATATCTACCAGAATCCCGTTTATAAAATACAGTGATTATTCCACAGCCGTGTAGTCCCAGCCTCTCACAAGCATTCAAGCATTGGATGTGACCATTCAATGGCATTCTATGGTCCTAAAAATCTACATACAATGTTCTTAACATGAAGACTAGTAAAAAGGCGGTATATGAATGCATCTGATAGATCCTTATGGCATCGTCTCTAAAACACTTCATTGTTCAATCAAGAGTGAGACCAGAACACTTGTGTAGAATGAATTTAGGAGCATCCGAATCCTCCCTCCAAAATAATACCATTGTCAGACTAGCAAACAGACAGCCTGGGACGGTAGTTGGTTAGTTATATGATGCAAGGCTTGCAATATTTAAAATGCTCTCTCAAATATGATTGAGCCCACCCTGGTTTATAGAGACCAAGGTGAGACCCGATGATGAAGCATGACACCAATATGTTGTGTGAGGATCCATAAATAACCTTAAAGTTTTTCCCATCCTGGAGTAATACATTCTGAACTGAGCCTATTTCAGGCAGAGCAGAGCATTATGGGCAGAGCAGACTGGCTTAACTTAACTTAACTTTATGTGTAAAGTATTTATGCAGTACTAAAACAGTAATAAAGTTGAAATTACAAAACAATAAATATCACAAAACAAATTAGTAAAGTAAAACGAAATGTACAGAATGACAAAAAAATCAATAAGTTGAAACTAAGATATGAATTTTTAAAGTTTTATGTAAAAATAGAGCCAAGAAGCGCGAAGTTCAATTGATAGTCAATGTCATGGTAGAACTGGACTTAGGTGCAATGTCAAGCTGACTGTAATAGAGCGTTGGTCAGAGACACTAACCGGGTTCGTCCTGCTTAAAGATTTTACCTTATGACTTTAGTCCTTTATCTACCATTCTACCATTCTACCATTCCACCACAGGAGTACAGGTCTAAATCACTCAGGGGAGGCACTTAAAGACTCACAGGGTGGCGGACAGACACTTGTTAGCTGAGCATTGGATGGAAAAGGCATCCCGTAGTTTGTTGTGTTCCTGTAGTTTGACAGAAGGGTTGACTTAAGAACCTTGAAGTCCACTTCTTTGTTATGGGTTCAAGAAGGAACACAGGTCCAGTTTTGTAGACTCTTCTCAGGTCTCCTGCAGCAGTTTTCAGTCCTCATCTGATCTGCCAAAAGTCCAGGAGTGTTCTGTAGTGGGTGATTGTAGATGCCACATTTATGCCTGGCTTGATCAAGTGGGTCGGAATGGCCCCCGGGGACCGCCTAACCAATAGAGGTTCCTGGGCCTAGCTCTACCCACTTTGGGCATTTTCAAGATGGCAAAAGTCTTTGGCCGCACTAAACTTGGGATCTAAGGGCAGGGGATGTTTTTGGGGAGTGTACTATGGTAATACTAGTGTACTCTGACATTTAACACCAAAATCCAGATTGAAGCAGCAACGGTTCTCCTAGTTATTGTGAAGATAGAAGTCTGATGGAACAAAAAGGAGAGTTTACATCAATCAGGCAGGGGATACAGAAAATGTATTTTAGCCTCCTGCATCCCTCATTTGAAGTACACCCCAAATGTTATATGTAAACCTAGACTTTGACATAGTAATGTTTGAAAGAAGTCCATTGTGATTACAACATGGCTGGCTGAAGGAGACAAAGGCTAATAGTTGCCTATGTGAAGCAGGCCTCTTTGAAGTGCTTCCCAAGTCTTCTATGAAAAAACTCCATCAGTCGTGTCAAACTGGATTTAATTTCATGCAAGATTTGACACTTGAATGTCAAAACGAATGCTCACAGCCTGGCCTTGTATATCCTGTCAGGCTTAGGGTGGTCATCTCTGCCCATTCAGGGTTACCTATTGTTTCCTCCTGGGAGGCATTTCACACCCATCAAGGGGGCTATTCAAATGTTAATTACTGGCTGGCAGAAGTGGGAGAACAAAATTCTTGTAAGCCTCCAGCAACTTGATGCAGGGAAAAGTTAAGTTTCGAAAAGTTATTTTTCTGTAAAATATATTTAGTTAAAATCTGAATTCACCTTTTGAATTGGATTTAGTGGTTTAAATTATTTTATAGCTAGTCCCATTCACGAGATGCAGTATTAGTATTTATTGTTGCATCACCATATTTTCCTTTGGAACAGCCAGCCTTGCTACCATGAACATAGCTTATTGTGCCTTTTCACTGCAAGGACATGTCTAACAATTAACTTTTCCCTGTCCTACTTTTAAATTCTATGCACCCCCCTTATAGGAAATAAGGCCTACTTCGGGATGAGTTATAAATATTTAAAATAAAGGTTTAGGCATGTCAGAAGGGGTTATTTTGACGGGTCGAATTTGAAGTTTAAAACTGCTCAACTAGACTGCAAAGGGCAGGCCTGCAGTCATGTTTACACTGTCACTGTAGTAGACGGCTCAGTGGGTCCTGCAGTTCACTTATGGCATTGAACTTACACGCCCTTGGTACAATTTCTACTACATACTAGAGACTTAAAGGTAAGGCTCCCTGTTTTCCATTTTTACAGATAAATACAGACAGAAAACCATTTATTTTCTAGTCTGTATTTATTTTTCAAATGTGGATATAAACGGAAAATAGGTGCTTTTTGAGTGATTCTAAATATACTTTACGATGACTGCCAGTCCAATAGCTGCGTGTATTGATAGGTAAGGGGGTTAAAAAAAGAAAGGAATTTTAATAAAGAGGCTTAAACAGCAGTAGATATGCACAAAACTGATACTGAAAAGTGCATTGATTTATCTTCTGTGGGTGCGCATATCACTGAAACCTGGCAGGCATTCAAGAATGACTGCATATTTATTGGTTAAATAAATGTGGAAATATACCAGTTTCACCTTTTATTTTTTCCACAAAATTCATAGTAAATATGGATAAATACAGATAAAGTTTACAAAAAATAAATATGGATAAATACAGACGGAAATGTCCCCAAAATAAATGCCATAATACCAAGAGCTCTACTTATAGGTAACTTAGATATGTCAGTTAGTAGTTTCACGATACTAACCTCTGGTTAGTGAGCATAAGGTGCACAGATTTCTACAACCAGCAAAAATATAAAATCCAAAAAAGACGAAAAATCTGGGATGACAATGCAGATTCCCTACTAGAAATAAAGAAATTACCATATTTGTCACAAAGCTCAACAATAGTGTGTACATTGATATGTAGCTCCAGAGGCAGTTATTCACTATGGAAATAGTTTCATAGCCATATTAGGAGAATGAAGAGCCTGATTGTGATAATCATAAACTGGAGATTACCTAGACCAGCTTCTTATGGCTGTATTTGCAGCGTGCATGTTGTTTGAGTTCATGTAAGTATTGATGCCTGTGAGCGTTTCAGCTATCCTAGGTACAGATTTGGTATCAATTGATTCTTGTGCAACTAAGGGAACCACAGAGTATTTTACAGATTTACTGTTGATGGGCAAAATCGACAAATGTGTAAAAGTAAGCTAACTCTCAATTGGTTCGCTATACATTTTATTTATTTCTACCAAAACCAACTTAGATTTTAATCAGTTTCGACAAGATGAATAGTGGAGCAAAGAGAGTATTATAATTTAGTATGAAATGTTTTTATTGAGCATTTGCAACAAGACAGAATTACAGTAAAGCTGAAAGAGGCCGCGGGTCAGCCCGAAGTCCGACAGGCAAATCAGTGTGATGGGAAGGCACCAAACAAAGGCCATAACATGCAGAGTCACGATTATACACAGCAAGCTGCCTACAACCCAGCATGGGCCTGCCGCGTCATAAACACAGTAAAGCTAGAAAGCGACCCCCTTATTCGTCACCAGATCTGCCAGGTAATTAGGCCTAGATCCCATAACAGTGCCCCGCAGCTCGGTACTAACCAACCTTCAGTCCAGCGCTCTCCCATCGACAAAGCGTTCCTCAGTCCGCTGAAGGTGCGTCGCACCTCTGTCATCTGACGTACTCAGAAGGAAGAAACCCCCCCCCCCCCAACAATCCCATCCCGACCCAAAACTCAACAAACCCCCCTCCCCCCCCCATCCTGTGGCCCCACACCCCCTTCCCCTCCCAGCTCCCACCCCTCTTGGTCCATGATCCTCCTCTTTTCCCCCATTGGCCTCATCCAACCTTCAGGGCCGAGTCAGCCTCCTTCCTCTCGGCTTCGGTCTCCGTCAACCTCAACAATCGAAGATATCTCGGACAAGTTACCTCCACAAACTCGGAAGACAATAAGGCTAGAAATGGCTTCCACAGCTCAGCATAGCGAGCCCCTTCCCCTGCTCTGGACAAAGAGAGCCTTTCTATGCCCAGAACAATCCAAAGGCGGTGAAGCCAACCCTGGTATGTAGGAATCTGCTCTGATCGCCAGTGCGCCACAATATTCTGTATTGCCGACCCCTGCGCGATGGCAATCAAGCGGCCCCTCCGTGATCTTAGCGGGTAGGTCAGCGCATTAGGCAGCCCTAGAATGACATAGGAGGGAAAGCGCAGGATGTCTGTGTCAAAATGAGCGTCTACATCGTCTAAGATCCGACGCCAGTATTCCTGCAAGAATTTGCAATCCCAGAGTATGTGTACCAGCGTGCCAACCTGACCACAGCCACGCCAACATAGGGGGTCCTTGCCACTGTCCATCTCATACAGGCGCTCGGGGGTGTAGTACCAATAGGTCGCTACCTTCGTGAGAGTGTCTGTGAGCCCCATATGGTAGTCCGAGTGGCGCGCCCTGTAGTACACTACCTCCCACTCCTTAGGAGTAAGGGATCTCCCCAGCTCCCGCTCCCAATGCACCCTACTCTCGCTATAGATGTATCTGTGTTTGTGCATGAGCATTTTATAGAGATCTGAGATTAACTGCTTGTCCGTTGTGCGAGTGATCAGCCAACGCTCAAAAGCCGTCAGGCGCCTGTCCGCTGCGGATCTCACAGTGGTGTTGAGCGCCCAGTGCCTGACCTGTAAATATCAGAGCCTTTCGGATTCCAGCAGGCCGAACTCCTGATGGAACTGTGGGAAAAGGACTACTCCCTCTGGGCCATAGATATGATGGAGAGCGCGACAGCCGGCTGGTTTCCAACGGCGAAAGCTTTCCCATCCATCCCCGGTTGAAAGTCCGGGTTCTCAATGATGGGGGTGAGGGGTGACGGGAGGGTGGTAAGACCCTGGGAAACTCCCACTCGGTCCCAAATTTCCAGTGGAACCCGCGTGATAAAGGACGCGTAGAGATTAGGAGGCCTGTGTTATCGGCGCATAAAGGGAATTTTCTATAGGGTCCTCCCGGCGACCGCCTGATCCTTAAACAGCCAGTGTTTCCCAGATTCCCATCAAACCCATTCTACCAGGAAGCGCAACTGCGTCGCCTGAAAGTACGTAGCTAGGTCCAGAATCCCAATCCCTCCGTGTTCAGGTGCTAGCATCGCTATCTGCAGCTTCAGACGGGGCTTCCTCCCGTTCCATATAAACTGCGAGAGTTCCGACTGCATCAATTTTATCCAGCCTCTCGGCGGAGTAAGGGTGGTTGTGCGAAAGAGGTAGAGTATTTGAGGAAGAATCGTCATCTTGACAGCCGCCACCCTGCCCAGCCTTGACAGCAGGTAGTATTTCCACTGTACCAACTCGTGTCTGATTTTTTTGTCTCAGTTGGGAGTAATTAATATCTACGGTAGTCTGTAGGGAAGGCGCTAGTTGTATCCCGAGGTATGGGACCGCCTCCAAGGCCCATTGCATGAGGAACGCCTCCTTAAACCGGAGCGCGTGGCTGGCTCCAGTGACAGATCGAGGGCCACAGACTTAGTCATATTAACTTTAAAGCCCGAGACTCGGGCGAACTGAGCAAGATCGTCAAGGCAGGCAGGGAGAGAGTTCCGGGGGTCAGCAAGCGATATCAGTACATCATCAGCATATAGGCTTATGGTGTGGACATCGCCCCCAAACTTGATCCCCTGCACCTTCGGGTCCAGCCGAATTAGCTGCGCCAGAGGCTCCATATAAAGGGCGAACAGTAGGGGGGATAACGGGCAACCTTGTCTGGTGCCTCGCTCGATCGCGAACCGTGGAGACGTGTAGCCATTGACCCGGACCGCAGCGGAAGGGAATTTATAGCAGTTTAATACCCTAGTTCGGAATTTAGGCCCCATGCCGGCCTTCACTAACACTCTCTCCAAATAGGGCCAATGCACCCTATCAAATGCCTTTTCGGCATCGATAGCCAGCAACATGTATTCACCCTCTGTGCGAGCGGCCTTTTCTCGGAGGTGGAGGGCCCTCTTGGTGTTATCAGAGGTCTGTCGCTCCGGAATGAATCCAGACTGGTCTGGATCAACCAGCCCTTCATGCATGGTCCCAGTCGGGAGGCGAGGATCCCGGTGTAAAGCTTAAGATCCACGTTTAGGAGAGAGATAGGCCTATATGCTCCACAATCCGCGTGATCTTTGCCCGGTTTGGCTATCACCGCAATAGAAGCCTCCAACAAGTCTCTCGGGATCGCACCCTCCTCCGCGAAACAGGTAAAGAGTTTAGCAAGCAGAAGGGCCACCTGGCCACAGAAGGTTTTATAAAAGCTTGCCGGAAATCCATCCGGGCCAGGAGCTTTGCCCAGTTTGAGGCGGGAAATAGCCGAGATCACCTCCTCCGGACGAATGTCTTTCTCTAGACAGTCAATCTGGTCTTGTGTCAGGGCCGCCAGTGGGATCGTCGCCAAGAAGTCTGCGTCTGCCTCTGGGTCTGGTGGGGCAGCCGCGTATAACTCTGCATAGAAAGCACTGAAGGCCCCAGCTATAGCCTGGTCCCCGGTGACAAGTAAGCCATCCCTCCCTCTCAATTCCTGAACCTCCCGTTTCTGGGTGACCGCGCGTAACTTGTGCGTCAGGAGGCGCCCCCATCTGTCCCCCCCTGTGTAATACGCATGACGCAGTCGCAAGGCTGTGTATTCTGCCCTATCTAAATCTAAGGCAGCAAGCTGCTGGCGGGCGGCTTTCAATTGCCGCCATATTCTCGGGGCCCCTGTCCTCCTGTGAATCTGCTCCTGTTCCCTAGTCCTCTGGGTAAGCTCGTCCCTTTTGGCCTGACGTTCCGCGTTCTCCGCTGTCGAGACAGAGATAAACTCCCCTCTAAGGACCGCCTTTAGCGCTGCCCACTGTGTAGCCAACGTGGTGTCAGTGTTGCTGTTATGGGAAAGGTAATCCGCTATTACTCCCTGGATTTTGGAGACCACCACCTTCCTATGCAACAATGATTCTCGGAGACGCCAGACCCTGCTGGAGCGCTGCGCTGTCGGCCCGGAGAGGGTGACTGTGACCGGCGCGTGGTTGGAAAGAGAGGCCGTAACTATATCAACGCTAGTGACAAGCGATTGGGTAGCTGTGGAGACAAGCAGGTAATCTAGGCACGCATACGTTTTATGGGCAGCTGAAAAGTATGTGTAGTCCTTCTCCCCGGGGTGAAGCACGCGCCAAAGATCCACTAACCCCAAGTCCCGCACACGGGCCAAGCCTGCAGCCGATAACGCTCCTACCTGTGCAGTGCGTTGACAGGACCTATCTAGTAAGTTGTCAAAAACCAAATTCAAATCCCCACCTAGCAAGATGTAGCGGTCTGTCGTATCAGTAGTGTCAGTGAGTGCTCTATGCAGGAACTTTTCTTGGCCTTCATTGGGCCAGTAGATCGTGACAATCGTGTAAGTCAAGTCCCCCACCACAAACCTATAGACCAAAAGTCGACCTTTAATTTCAGCAAGCTTGCCCAGAACCTTACCCTTAAACTTTCGTGCCACCAGAATTGCAACTCCCGCCTTTTTATCAGGGCATGAGGAAAAAAATTGAAGGGGGAATTTACAAGACCTAAGCCGGTGACAGTCCCTGGCTAAAAGGTGCGTTTCCTGTAGGAGGCAGATGTCCGCCTGAGATTGTTCTAACTGGAGCAGGATCGCTTTGCGCTTTACTGGATTGTTCAGACCCCTCACGTTTAAAGTGAGAATAACCAAATCATTCATCACCATCTAGAGAAATGTATCTGCAAACCTGCCATAGAAGCAGACCCGTGTGGTCCCACTCGGGGAACCCAGTGCCGTCCCTCCCCCTTAACGACCAATAACCTGAAGTATAGACCGTACCTCCCTTCTCACAAACCATGGACCAAACACCCTCCTCCTCCGGGCCCCCCCCCCCTCTCCCACCCACCCACAACTAGCCCCCCCCTCCCCAGCGTGAAGAATACAAAAAACAGTCTTGTCCATCATCCACTAATGCAGATGCACAGTAACTATCAATATTGGGGGAATGTGTCCGAAGCCATCGCCTCCCCTCCCGTCGCCGACCCATCTGGTCTCATCTCCTCCTTTCTCAGCAATGCCATAGCGTGTCGAGGTCGACTTTCAACCGCTATCAGGGCCCGCCAGTTCCGTCGCTGCCTTCTCCACCGCCGCTCGCTGACCCAACTTGATCTCCCCCAGGGGTGGACGTTTGGGCCTGCGTCTCCGCCGTTGCTGTTGCCACTGCCCGGTGGGGTCCACCCCAGTCGCCCCCCTGACAGGCGGCTCCTCCTCCTCCTTCGGCTCCTCGATGTCCAAAAGACGGCACGGCTCCCGGAAGGACCGTAGTTGGCAGACCTTATTGTCCAACCTAAACACCAATCGAAAGGGGTGGCCCGACTATAGGATATGTTGCGCCGTCTCAGCTTCGCCGTGATCGGTCTGAAGGATCTGTTTCTCGAGGGTGATGGCTGCCAAATCCTGATAGAAAGATGGCGAGTGAACTCCATAGGAGATAGCTCCCATCTGGCGGGCCTTGCTAAGGATCTCTTCCTTGGTACGGAAATCCTGCACGCAGACCAAGATATCAGCCGGCGGGGCTGAAGCGGCCCTGGACGGGCCCGTCCGGTGCGCCCTATCCAGGAGGAGTGCTAAGTCCGCCGGCCTACCAAGAACGTGGTTGAACAGGCCTTGTGTAAAATGGAAAAGGTCCTCCGTGTCGGGGGTCTGCTTCACACCCCGTATCCTGATGTTATGCCGCCAGGAGCGGTTCTCTAAATCCTCGACGTAGGATTGAAGGTCCACCTGCTGGTCATGTATACAGATGATTTCCTGTTGCAGGGCCTCTAGTTCAGTGTCGCTCCCCTCGCCTTTGGTCTCTAAATCAGCCACCCTTTCTCCTATGGCATCCGTGTCACGGCGGACCTCTCTGATCTCCTCCTGTAATTCCCTCTTCAGCACGTGAATGTCCTCCCGCAGCCCACCGAAGAGGTATTCCAGAAAGGCCTTGGTAATGGGCTCCTCGGTATTTGCCGTTCCAGAGGTGGGGGAGCCCGTGGCCATCTTGTCGGCACCAGCCCGCCGACCCGTCGCGGTGGTATCTGCCCGCATCCCCGACGTGGTAGGGGTGAACAGGTCCTTAATGGTTCTATCTTTCCGGCCCCGGACAGAGGACATGTCCCGCAAGGCTCGTGGCCGGGCCGCGACTGGTGCTATGCTGCGATACGGGCCCGGTTTTCAAACAAGCGGGAGGTCCCGGTTCCCCACCTGAAAGCGTGAAGCCGCCGACTGCCCTCAGAGCTCCTCCGCAGGGCCCACAGCTGATCCTCCACACACCACGCTGCCGTTAGGAAGGTGTCCGTCACTCACCCAGCCAAGCTCTCACCGCGACGTCAGTGCCAGCGCCGCCTTCCCCCGGTCGTTGCTCCAGCCGCCAGTCCTGATGTAGGCCGTACTGACCGGGGGGGGGGTACACCTTCACTGGCCTCTGCTCACCAGTCCGAGGTCCCAGCACGTTCCCTCAAGGCGCCTCGCGAAGGGCCACACCTCGCCCAGGTGCGCGGCCAATGGTTTGTTCAAAATGGCGACCGGCAACGTGCAATAAGTCCTGCCTCCCCGGGCCCACCAGCAGGTCCCAGCGCCTGTGACCAACCACACTGCACCCCTCCAAGTGAGTATTCCCGTCTGGTCAAGCCCTTCAGTGTCCAGTGGAGCGGGCAGCGTCACACCGTAGCTCCCCTCTGGCCCACCAAACCACGGGGCCGAGCACGCTACCACTGGGTGGACCCCTCGCCCGCTCACCGCACCTCACCTCGGGCCGGGGTCCCCAGGAGCCGACGTCCGGTCGACGGGCAAATGGCGCTCAGCAGGCGGGTCCTCCACAATGCGCCGCACCGTTACCGTCCTCTATTGGCCTCAGCAAATGCCGCTCCCGCCACGGCCGATCTCAGGCGGCGGCAGTAGGTCTGCAGTAGCCCCTGGGCAACTCCACCCCACGGGCCTCACGCAGAGACCACGTGGGCCAGACCCACCACCTGCACACCGGCTCTCGCGTAGTATCGCCCCATCGGCGGTGCTCTCCGGCCGGGCACACTCCGCCGTCACCTCCGGTCACGTCTCATCGCCTCTTCTTGCCGCAAGGCCAAACCAGGCCGCTCTCGGCTCGCGCCTCTCTCCGTGGCTTCAGGAGCCCCAGGTGCTCTGCAACAATTCTCCCCGGGGCCGAGCCCGTCAGGGCAACCAAAGCTCCTCGGAGGGGCCCCAAAAACGGGGGATGAGGTGCTGTAGAAGGTGCTATGTTAGCGGAGGGCGGCGGGAGCTCCGGGAAGCACGTCCGTTCACACCGCCATCTTGGCCACGCCCCCCCGAGTATTATAATTTAGAAGCAAAAATGACTGTTGCTTTATGACCTGAATACCACATTGCACCATTATTATGCTTCTAAACAGTACCACGATTTTCAAAGTGTTTAGGACACTGAGTATTTCA
This sequence comes from Lissotriton vulgaris, assembly GCF_964263255.1. Taxonomy (NCBI): domain Eukaryota; kingdom Metazoa; phylum Chordata; class Amphibia; order Caudata; family Salamandridae; genus Lissotriton; species Lissotriton vulgaris. The sequence continues at coordinate 1,666,453,200 of NC_141685.1, read as the reverse complement.
GAAAACAATAGGACAATATATCCTAGTATTAAAAGTGCAAGAGTTGTTCTGCTGGAAATACGTATTGAGATGCGTTTTTCAAAAGCAACAAAAGACTAAGAAGGCAATCTTGAAAAAAATGAAAATCCAAGTGAAGACAGAGAAATGGAAGTCAAAATAGATTCCAGTTTTATAAAAAAGAAATTGGATGGAAAAACAGCTTGAGGAGATAGTGAACAAAAAAGCTACAACCCCTTTCCTCATGTTACTACCATCATTTCAAATTAACACACTCTCCTTGTGCCTTAGGTCCCCTACCACCAAAATTGTTAAAGCAATATCTGAACCCAAGCAAACTCTGAATCCGGATATGGGGATGGTTAGCCTATCAACTGCATGCTGGCAGCAGATCATGAATATTCAGACTGTTTGAGCATGCAAATGGCAATAATGAATACGGTTTGGATCCCACTAAGAATAAGCACATTCACAGAATCAGGATTATTAACCAAGTTAAGAAAACATAATCAGCTTGAAAATTCTAACACAGGATGAGGGCATATTTGAGGCTGGTGCACAAATTATTCAAATATATCCTTCCTTCCAGGCCCCTTTCATAGCCCAGGAGTTACTTTCTTTGTGAGATTTATTTTACTGATTCACACTGGTAATAGTCACTGGGCTCCCATCATACCATTATGTTTACCATGGGGCAGTGGCCTTTCAAAAAGCAACTTAATAAGCATCTTTTACCCAGTGAATAGTCATTAGAGAGGTCTCTGTCTGCTTTACTTCCATGACTCCTGCATCCTTAACATTAGCTCTGCCCTCCCTAGAGTATTGAAAAAATAAAAACATGAGGTGCTGTGGATGATCAGACCTAGAGGCTACAAACCCTATATCTTTCTTAGACATGTTGTTGGGTGCAGACATTCAACAAGGGTGGATAGAATGAGTTGGAGTCACATGGTTTAGATGTAACTTTAGACATCGTTCTAAACATCCCTTGTTCGACAGTAAACGTTCTGATAACTATTGCATATGAGCATCTGTTGGGCCTCACACATGCTAATCTAATTGTCTACATGTTTTTAGATACAGAGAAGTGTGCAGAGCTACAGACTGCCTTGCGGACGTCACATGAGCGGTTTTGTTTTTGGCCCGACAGCCCTTGCCCAGGTATGTCTGCCTCAGAATTTTCATACATTTCTTCCAGGTTTGGTTACTGGGCATGTATCTTTCTCACCCCTGTTCGTTAGATAACTGCCATGGTACAAGCTGAAATTGTAGCGTTTGTATATAGTGCCAAAGTGGTTGTAGAGAATCTCCCTTTAGTGCGGGGTCACTCCTGATATTCTCTATTTATTTTGACTTTACTGGTATTATAGCTCTGTGCATTGTGACATCCCTATACAGTGCAGTGTCACAGTGCTCAGGTCCAATTGATTGACAAAGTTATACAAGTGGCATGGACGTTAATGTAATATATTGACTATTGTGTGTACTTGCATCACCCACATACATGACAAAAGCGCGTGACTCCAGAGAGTACCATTCTGTTTTGATTTAACTGTAGTTGAATGCTACTACGTTGACTCATGGCAAACAAAATTACTGTACTAACTATGTAGCAAAACCTACATTTACATATTTGCTAAGTCTGCAATAAGGTGTGCTTTCCAAGGCCACACCATTAGGTGATGTTTAAAAGTGGGCCATACTAGATATGAAGTATGTTGCCACAGTGAACAGTTGCAAAAATGTGTTTGTTGCTGTGTAGTTAATGCTACATTTTCCATGAGTAGAACAGGTTTTGAGTAGAAGCCTAATTTCTGGTTGATAAGCCTACCTGCAGATTCCTCACATTTAAGAATTCCTGGAACAGGACTGTATCCAGTAAACTTCTGTAATAGCTCTCTTCTGGTAGGTGGCTTCTCCATTTCGACGTTGGGCGTACAGTTGTTATGATGTCATCCAGCCTATATAGCAACAGAACCTGCACACTAACATTAGTTCTGTTTTTTTCCACAAGGTTCAATATGGTCTGGAGCTTCACTGGTGATTTTTCTGTTACCAAACTGTTTTTTTTTTCTGGTTCAGTTGGAATAGTGTTTCCACCAAAAAGCTCAAGCGTTCAACCATGTCGCCAATGTGATGGACACTTGTCCCTCACGGACCTGCACGACAACTCTCTGCGGTGCCTCAGCTCAAAGCATGACTCATTGTTATACTACCTCTGTTGATAAATTCAACCCAAGCCCATAATGGAATGTGAAAAAAAGTAGCCTGAGTCGTCCATCAACCAGGTCATGGTTGAAGTCACGAGCAAGGTCGAAGTCCACTTCTGATGGATACATCTGCCTGTGGATTCCTCACCTTATGCATATCCCCTGCGCCAGCATTTTGCACAAATTTTTCCTGGCTCTCCACGCCGACAAGGTCGTCATAACACCATGGCTCTGGAGCCATAAGAGGACCACGTCTGAGTAATGAAGTCAGTTCCCTTTTTTCCACACTGTCAACGCTAATGTTTTTTTCTGGGACTCTCCATTCTTTCGACTGGATACTTTGCTATTTTGTTTGTATCTTTCTCTGTTTTGGCATGTCTGCCCCGAGGAAGTCTGGTTTTAAGCCCTGTAAAGAATGCGGGGGTCGTATGTCGATCACTGACCCGCATGAGAACTGTCTTTGGTGTTTGTCGTCTGACCACGACATAGACGGTTGTTCTTCTTGTAGGAAGATAAATCTGAAGGCTCTTAAGGCCAAGCTGTATATGGCCAAGGCAAGAAAAGAAAAAAGGGGTCGTAAAAGGTCGAAGTCCAAGTCATCGATGTCGCATGACTCCAAGAGAAAGCATAAGAAGAGGAGACATGCTTCTCGCTGCCGGTCGTCGAGGGCTGTGGTGTCGAGGTCGCCTTCTCCAGCTCCTTGATGTTAAGAAAAGGACTTTGTCTCTCCTTCAGTATATCCTCAGGTGACTCCAGTCCATTCTCCATCTTACAAGGGGACTTCGGAGCAGTCACCGACGGCGAGATTTTTACCGACTCCAGAGGGTGTCTCTAATCCAGCAGATGCTGAGGTTCCTTCAGGTCCTGCTGCTCCGCCTGTGGCTCCAGTGGCTCCGACTCCAGAGGTGCCTCGTTTGGATCTCGAACCGGCTCAGTATCCACAATTTCCGGTGCCTGGTTCGGATCCATCGCATTTTTTTAATGCAATATATGGCATGTACGCCAGGGCCTCACACCCCTCTGGTGCACCTTTGGGTCCTTTGGCATTTAATTTGGGTGTGCCTCACGTGTATCTACAGGCCCCCTTTGTGCCTTTCATGCCGGCGACTCCGTCCTGGCACTTTCAGGCTCAGAGAATGTCAATGCCGTATGGGCAGTCCCCGGCTCCATCTGGTGAAGCTTCTCGGATTTGATCGCTGCCAGTTACGACAGTGGATCCTCCTTCGACGCCACTCCCAAAGCCATGGACACCGCGTGTGGTGCTACCGACGCCGCAGCAGAAGATGTGCTCGAGGAGAGAAGCACAGAGATTATTGGAGGAGGAACAGTACCAGGCTGTTGAGAGGGAGGAAGGAGAAATGTATGACACAGAAGATGTGTTTGAGGATTTGTGTGAGGCAAGTGGACTTTATACTTCTCCAGAGTGAAACTTTGCTTCTCTGAAGGCTTCCCCCTCAAAAGAGTTTGCTCCTTATTATTCTGTGATTAGGAAGGCTGCAGAACCTTTGGATTTGCAGCTCTCTATGGCTGAGTATAAGCCTAATCATCTCACAGAGGTGCTTCATTCTCCGTCCTCGGTGTTTGAACCACTCTTACCCTTTAATGATGCACTGACTGAGCCACTCCTCGATGTGTGGCGCAACCCTCTTTCTGCTCCTGCAGTTTCAAGGTCGGTGTCCAGAAGATATAGACCTGCTCCTGGGGATCCAGTGTTCCTTTCATCTCACCCCTCTCCTGAGAGCTTAGTGGTGCAGGCTTTTTGTTCCAAGCAGACTACAGGGGCTTTTCCACAGGCTCCGGCCGAGAGGAATTCCAAGAAGTTGGAACAGTCTGCGAAGGTCTTTTCATCAGCCAACATGGCACTGAAATCTACCACCGCGACTTGTCTGTTGATTAGATACATTCATGCTCTAATGGACTCTGCCAAACAGCTTCTTCCTAAATTCTCTGAGGAAGATAGGGGAAATCTAAGTGAGGTTTGGCGGACTCTCAGGCTGCGGCTTGCCAAGTCATCCAGTCTGGTCTGGACACGGCGGATTCTGTGGCCAGGGTGATAGGTTCATCTATTGCAACAAAAAGACAAGCTTGTTTGAGGTCTTCTGGGTTCTCTCCTGATGTGCAGGCTGCCCTTCTTGATCTGCCTTTTGATGGGTCTAAACATTTTGGAGAGAAAGCTGATTCTGCCCTGCAAAGATTTAAGGACTTTAAGGCCACGGCAAAGTCTTTGGGTCTGCAGACTCAGGCAAGAGGTTATGGTTATAAATGATACTGTGGCCTCGGGAAGTCTTCCTTTCGAAGTTTCAGACAGCCTCAGCAGCAGCAACAAAACCCCTTGTACAAGTCCTATAGGGGTAAAGGCAGAGGTTGCCTTTGTGGAGCCGGGCGTCAACCTTCTTCCTCCTCCTCTACCTCCCCAACCCCTCCTGGTAATGCAGGAAAGCCGTCCTAGATCCGCCATCCTGGATCATGTAGGTCCTGTGGGAGGCCGGCTTACCCATATTCTACAGGATTGGCAATTTATCATTTCAGACCTTTAGGTTTTAGATCTGGTAGAAAATGGGTACGCCCTTCCCTTCAGGGAATTTCCTCCTCATCCTCCTTGCCTGGGGTTCTGTACAGAGGATCAATTACTTCTGCAGAAGGAGGTTCTTGCACTGTTACAAAAGGGTGCAATAGAGGTGATTCCGGAGCAGGAAAGGGGTCCGGGATTCTACTCCCGGTATTTCCTGATTCCCAAGAGGATGGCAGGTTTCGTCCTATCCTGGACCTCAGAATCTTGAATCTGTTTCTCAAGCAGGAGAGTTTCAAGATGCTCACCCTAGCACAGGTTCTTCAGGCGCTGCAACTAGAAGACTGGATGGTGTCCATCGACTTACAGAATGCGTATTTTCACATCCCAACCCGGAAGTATCTCCGTTTTACGGTTGGTTCGCAACACTACCAGTTTGCGGTCCTTCCGTTTGGTCTTACTACTGCACCTTGAGTCTTCACCAAGGTGATGGCAGTGGTTGCTGCCCATCTCAGGAGGTCGGGATCCTGGTTTTCCCCTACCTGGACGACTGGCTCCTGAAAGCAGAGTCTCCAAAGATGGTGCGTCGTCATTTGCAGGTAACAACCCAGCTGTTGTACAAAGTGGGTTTTTTGATAAAGGTACCCAAGTCTCACCTGGTGTCCTCACAGCACAACCTGTTCATAGGGGCAGTACTGGATACCACTGTGTGTCAAGCTTTCCCGCCTCCGCAAAGGATTCTCGACATTCAAGAAATGATTCCCTTGTTTTACAAAGGAGCGGTTGTTCCAGTTCTGAAGGTCCTTTGCTTGCTAAGTCAGTTTGCTTCGTGATTCTGTTAGTCAACCATGCACGCTGGCTCATGATGGCGCTCCAGTGGTGTCTCCGCAGGCAGTGGTATCAGCATAACGGAGATCTCAGGGAGTCAGTGAAGATCTCCAGAGAAGTTGCAGCGGATCTGTCTTGGTGGAGCGTGGAGGGCCATCTGTCTCCAGGAAAGCCCTTCTACCTTCCTCCACCAGTGGCCACAGTGATATCGGATGCCTCTTTCCTAGGATGGGGTGCTCATCTGGGGAATCTGGAGGTCAAGGGTCTTTGGTCTCCAGAGGAGAGATTGCTTTATATCAATCTTCTGGAATTGTGGATGATGTGTTTGGCGCTCAAGTCTTTTCCCCCTTCACTTCGCGGTCAGCGGTTCAAGTCCTGACGAACAACAATGCTGCGATGTGGTATGTCAACAAGCAGGGAGGAGTAGGGTCGTACCGTCTTTGCGGAGAGGTATTGCGGATCTGGTCCTGGGCTCAGGACCATCGGATTTGCTTGATCGCAAGTCATCTGGCTTCAGGACTCTGACTCTGCCATATTGAATCTTGCATTCCCCCAGAACTATACCATCTTCACTTCTAATAGGACCACAAGAGGTGGTGGTATTGCTATGGCAGTCAAATCCTGCTTTCCGGCGGAATGGAAGCCGTCAGGACTACCCGCATGTGAAAGCGCTATTTTCAAAGTCGCCTTTTCCCATCAATTTACTTTCAGTGGGTTACTTGTATACCGTCCCCCCGGCAATGACTCGGTCTTTAGGTCCGCGCTGGCCGATATGGTCAGTCCTATTGCACTCGGCTGTGCCAATTTTAATATTTTGGGTGACCTCAACATCCATTTTGATAATGGGTCTTCCACTACCGTGAGCTCTTTGTTGGCGGATCTGGAAGCTCTCCAACTGACTCAGCTCGTTACCCTTCCAACCCACTCGGGAGGCCATATTCTTGACCCCTTCTTTTCCACACTAGAGGGGTTAAGGCTGTCAGAACCGAGGTTGATGGGGTGGACTGATCACTTGCTAGTAGAAGCTTTATGTCCGGTCCATGATAAGCCTTTTATACCCACAGACAGGCCTATCCTTAAAAGGCCTTGGCATAAGCTTACGCTGGAAGAGTTCTACAGTATATTAGAGCGAAAACCTTTGAGCACCTTTACTAATGTGGAACAAGGATACCAACAGTTCTGCGCTTGGATCACCGATGCCTTAGATTCTCTTATACCTCTACGATGGTCGAAAGGCCGGACAAAAACACCCAGTCCCTGGTATAATGAGTCTCTCGCAGAATTGAAAAAATCCTGCCGAAAAACAGAGAGGGAATGGAGACGTTCCTATGACCCCGCTCTGAAAACTCGGTATTTTACTGAGTTGAAGCTCTATCATAGAGCTATCTGTAGAGCAAGAGCTGCATTTTACGCTCATGAATTTGCGACCAGCCCCAATCCTTCAAAACTGATTTTCAAGGTATTGAAGGACCTTATGAAAAACAGATCCTCATCAGAGGTGATTTGCACAGATTCGCACTGTGATAAATTGGCCTCCTTTTTTGTGGAGAAAGTGGAAAAAATCTATCATGGGTTCGACACACTCCACCAGGATCGACAGGCTACTATCCCTGGCACGACAGATCATGAGCCTCTGGCCATTTTACCTGAACTGTCTACTGAGACCTTTGATAGGTTCAGCCTTAAGGTCAAGTCAGGTTCTCCTGCGGACCCGTTAAAGCCAGCCTTCATTAACACACTTTCCCCGCTGTGCCGTGACCCCATATTGAATCTTATCAATATGTCATTGTCTTGTGGAACGGTACCCGCGGCATGGAAACAGGCAGTGGTCACTCCGATATTAAAAAAAGCCAACTCTGACCCCCGATTGCCAGAAAATTATCGACCTATCTCCCTGCTGCCTTGGATCGCCAAAGTAACAGAAGCCCATGTCAACTCTGTTCTGTCCGAGCATCTGGTTCGCAACCAGATTCTGGATCCCAGTCAGAACGGCTTCCGGTCAGGACACAGTACTGAGACGGCATTACTTTACATCACGGAACATCTTCGCCAGGTACTTGACTCAGGTCATACTGCAGCGCTTATATTATTAGATCTAAGCGCTGCCTTCGATACTGTGTCCCACCCTATACTTATCCAACGCTTACAGGAGGCGGGAGTGACGGATGTCGCTCTCCAGTGGTTTCGGTCTTTTCTGGCAGACCGCTCCTTTAAAGTGGCTATACCACCTGGCCAATCCGCCACCTATCCCCTGGAGCTCGGGGTACCACAGGGATCTTCGTTGAGCCCGACAATGTTCAACCTCTATGTGAAACCGTTGGCTGGTGTCGTCAAACAGTGGGGTCTTACGATGGCCTCATACGCGGACGACACACAGCTAGCGGTGACACTTAGTGAAGACCCTGAGGCGGAGGCCCCCAGATTCCGTGCGGGTCTCCTGGCAGTAGCTGGCTGGCTTCGCACCAACTGCCTTCAGTTGAATGCCACCAAAACGGAGGTGTTGGTTCTAGGGAAGCACGCGGCGTTATGGGGCAACCAGTGGTGGCCATCAGAGCTTGGTGTCACTCCTATTCCAGCTGCTGGAGTGAGAAATCTAGGAGTCTGGGTTGACTCTGCGCTGACCTTTAGAGACCACACCAAGAAGGTGGCTGCCACGTGCTATGGAATCTTGCGTGGTACTAGGTCGGTCCTAAAGTACTTTGATCCCCCTACCAGACAGCTTGTAGTCCAGGCCTCAATACTCTCTCGACTGGACTACGGCAGCTCATTGCTGTTAGGGGTGAATCAAGCGGAGGCCTCTAGGCTCCAAAGAGTACAAAATGCCGCGGCACGAGCCATTGTGGGCCTCCCCAGACATTGTTCAGTGTCTGGTACCATCTCGGCCTTGCACTGGCTCCCGGTCAGACAGCGAATTAAGTTCAAGGCGCTGTGTCTGGCCTTTAAAATTTTGAAATCTTCTTCACCGCCGGCACTTGCCCCTCTTCTTACGCCCTATACGCCTTCGAGATCCTTGAGATCGGAGGGGCTTCATTTGGCCGTCTGTCCACGCTTCAAGCTGAGCAGAATGGGTGGCCGCTCCTTTAGGGTGCTAGCGGCAGGTTTATGGAATTCGCTCCCGGTACACATTCGTGCTCTTGAAGATCTGCTCGCCTTCAGGCAGGCGATTAAAACCTTCCTGTTTCCGGTGTCTAGTTAATTTTCTTTTCTTTTATTGTGTGTTATGTTACAGCATCTGTCAAAGCGCCAGGACGCCCCTTTGCTGGGGCAGCTGTGCGCTATAAAAATAAAAATAACATAACATAACATAACATCTGGCCAGGGTGTTGGACGTGCGTTCGGACAGTCTGTCGGCAGTTCTCTGGCGATCACGATTGGAGGCTTTATCCGGAGGTAGTTCATCACCTCTTCCAGATGTGGGGAACTCCTCGGGTAGACCTGTTTGCCACTCTCGAACGAGCACTGCCCGTCATTGTGCAGTCTCCAGTTTCCGAGGCAGGGAGCGTTGGGGATGCGTTTCGGTTGAGTTGGAGCTCACAACTCTTTTACGCGTTTCCTCCCATACCCTTGATTCCTCGGATTCTGAGGAAGATTCGCCAAGACTGGGCCCAAGTTATATTGATTGCCCCGGATTGGCCAAGAAGGGTGTGGTACACAGAACTCCTGCACCTTTTGTCGCACCCTCCGCTCCTTCTCCCTCTCAGGATCGACCTCCTCTCGCAGTCGCAGGGGCATGTTCTACACCCCATCCTTCAGAGCCACATTCATGCCTGGAGATTGAACAGGGCAACCTGAATTTCATGGCAAGACCGGAGGCTAGCATTATGCATAACCTTTTATTCCACCACTCCTTGCAGCACTTAGAAGTATTACATCACCAAACAACAAACTTCTAGAACATAGAATGTTCAAGCACAATATAACTCTGAACACAGCAGCCATCTTCCTCTTTTATTTAGCTGCTCCTTGCAGATAAGTACTATCTTTTTACTAAGAATTATTTGGTTATTAAATTTGAGAAAGAATTATATTTTTTAGAAGTTTACTCGTTTAAAGAGTGTTTATGTCTTGAGGTTTACTCGTTTTATTAGTATGTTGAGGAGAGCGTGTGTTTGAATATTTTGGCTTTTGAGAGTGGGCGTTAAAGCATTATGTATGTTTAGAAGTTGAAAACCCAATTTTCGGGTTTGTTGTGTTTGTGTATCCGGTTTATTTTCATGCGCGATGTTTTTCGATCAAGGGTTTTATGCTATAGTTTTTCAGTTAAAAGTTTCGTTTTGATTTAAACGAGCTCGAAGTTTAAACGGGCTCGTGAGGCACCTTACTTGTCTCGCGTTGGCTCGAGCGCTCACCTTAGCTCGAGCGCGGTGATTGTAGAGTCCGCGAGGCGGGGGAGACGCAGCGTGTGGCGAAGGTTCCTTCTTGCATCTCCTCAAGTTGGGGGTCGCGTCATCGCGCGGTCGCGTCATCGCGCTTGCGTGCGTGATGACGTTTTTTCGGCCATCTTGGTTGAGGACTAGTCTGCGTAGTTGCGTTTTTCGTGGCGCGATCGTTTCTAACTGTCTTTGAGGTGAAATCTTGCTCTTGGTAGGATCGGTTAAGAGGATTTGAGCGTTTTTGTTGGTATTATGGAGGTTAATGTGGAAGAACAAGGGGAAGGATCAGGCGAGCCTGATTTGAGAAAAATGATTCAGGAAGAGATTAAGTGCTCTATGAAGGATGTGTTAAAAAGTGTTTTTAAAAGGAAAAGAAAACTTGACATTGATGAGGAAGAGGAATTTTGGTCAGTAAATGAGGATGAAAGTTCTGAGGTTGTTAAAAAAGGGAAAAAGGCAAAGAAGGTTAAAAATGTGGATGTTGAAGTGAGGTTTTTAAAAGGATCTGGTGGTTCAAGCACCACAAGAGATGGAGGTGTCCAGAGCGGCGCAAAAGAGGGTGTCCTTTGCGGCACAAAAGATGATGAGGAATCTTCTGAAGAGATTTCCGAAGAAAAAGAGAGTGATGAGGATGAATTCATTCTTGAGAGTTATGATGATGATTGGGACATGGACAGTGATAAAAATGAGAAAGAAAGGAAGGAAAAGGGCTTGGTTAAAGATCCTCAGGGTGAGGAGATGTTTAGTCCAGATTTGATAAGACATCCCAGAAGTGGTGATTGGTGGCCTCTGCCACATGTTGCAGAGTTCATTAAACTATGGATTCGCAGGCCGTTAGAGAAAGAGGCAAGGGCAGTCATGAAGGCTGAGTGTTCAAGGCCTGTTTTGGATGGAAAGGCTTGTTTAACTCCTGATTTGGATCCTGATCTTATAAGTTTTTTATTTAAGATGGGTCGTGATCCTAGGAAAGGAGTTGAGAAGGCTCTGAAACAGTGTGAAGACAGGCTCTTGGACATACTTGGGCCTTTGGCTAGAATTCTAGATATGGCAGAGGAGGCAAAGATGAAGAAGGTTGCTGTGGATTTAGATCTTTTGAGAGGTTGGTCTCAAAGAGCGGTTTGTTTATTGGGAAATGCAAACGCTGCATTGATTTCTGAAAGAAGAAAAGGAGTTCTTATGAGGATAAGTCCAAAGTTGGCTGATTTTTCTAAGAAAGAGCCAACAGATGACCCAAAAGGGTTTCTGTTTGGTGAAGGTTTAGTAAAAGGAGTTGGCAAATATGTTGCAACTTTTACTAGTTTGGATAAGGCCCAATCCAGTCTAAAAAGAGTCTTCAACAGAGGTGTTTTTGACAGGGCTGGGGGAAGGGGCCGTTTCCCTAGCCGAGGATTCTCGAGGGCCCATTACCAGTCAAGTGGTAGAGCTGCGTTCAGAGGCTTCCAGTCTGCGACAGGATTTTTCCCGCAAAGAGGAAGAGGATTCGGAAGAGGGCGGCAGCCAAGGGGAAGAGCACAGTTTTCACAAGGTTCCTTCAGTAAGTATGAAGACGAATTTTGGTTTTTTCCCAGACAAGGTAGGGGGAAGGTTGAGATTTTTCGAGGAAAATTGGAAAAAGATTTCTACAGACAGTTGGGTTTTAGGCACTGTGAAAGGCTATGTTGTGGAGCTGGTGGATATTCCAGTTCAATTGAGGGAGCCAAATCAGTTGGTGTTCGATGGAGAGCTAAAAGAGATTGTAGGGAAGGAGGTGTTGGAAATGTTAAGAAAAGGTGCAATAGAGGAAGTCTCAGAGGAGTTCAAGGGCTTTGTAAGTACAATATTTTTGGTGGAGAAAAAAGGAAAAGGATGGAGGCCGGTGATAAATTTAAGGAATTTAAATCAATTTGTGGTTTACAGGCATTTCAAGATGGAAGGAATCCATCTGTTGAGAGATATTTTGCAAGAGAGGGATTGGTTGGTGAAATTGGATCTGAAGGATGCGTATTTCACGATTCCGATTGCGGAGGAGAGTCGCAGGTTTCTTCAGTTCAGATGGTTGGGTCGCTTGTACCAGTTTTCTTCTCTTCCTTTTGGTCTGGCGTCTGCACCTTGGTGTTTCACGAAGGTTTTGAGGCCTGTGGCAAAGTTTTTGAGGGAGAGAGGAGTTCGAATGATTATGTATCTAGACGATTTTCTTCTTATGTCCCAGAGTCAGGAAGAGTTGAAGGCTCAGCTTTCGTTTTGTATGGATCTTTTGGAGAATCTGGGTTTTATAGTAAACAGAGAGAAGTCTGTTTTAGTTCCATCGCAATGTCTGGAGTTTTTGGGATTCAATGTGAATTCTGTGGAGACAAGTTTAAGTTTGCCAGGAAAAAAGGTTCAGAAGATAAAGTCGGAAGTAAAATGTGTTTTGAAAAAGGATTCTGTGAGCTTGAGAGCTTTAGCAAGAGTGATTGGTTTGTTTTCTTCTTCAATTCAGGCGGTTTTTCCTGGTCCTCTTCATTACAGGGCTTTACAGCGTTTGAAGGCGGATGCTCTAAGGAGAGGTTTGTGGTATGGAGATCAGGTTGTGATTTCGGAAGATGCTCGGGAGGAGTTGTTATGGTGGTTGGAGAATTTGGAAGCTTGGAACGGTCGTGCAATTTTTGGAATTTGCACGGATTTTGTTCTGGAGACAGATGCAAGCCTCTTTGATGGGGTGCTTGCTTAGAGGATCAGGAGACTGGCGGGAGGTGGTCTCAAGAGGAGAGATCGATGCATATAAATGGTTTAGAGATGAAAGCAGGGCTATATGCTCTAAAGAGTTTTGGAAGGAATTTGAAGAATTTCAATGTGTTATTGAAAATGGACAATGTTTCTGCTGTCCGTTATATAAATCGTTTGGGCGGAAGCAGGTCGAAGAATCTTTCTCTGTTGGCGAAGGAGATTTGGAATTTTTGTTTGGAGGAGAGAATAGGTTTGAAAGCAGAATATTTTCCAGGCAAGAGCAATGTTGTTGCGGATTGGAATTCAAGGTTTTTAAGAGATTACAGCGACTGGATGTTGAATGTTCAGATTTTCAGGAGAATTGTAAAGGAGTGGGGTCCGTTGGAGGTGGATCTGTTTGCTTCGAGGTTGACCTTCCAGCTGGATCGTTTCTACAGTTGGAGGCCGGACCCATTGGCGGAGGAAGTGGATGCATTTCAGCAGAACTGGAGGAAGAATCGGTGTTACGCTTTTCCCCCATTTGCAATGATTCAGAGGGTGTTGTTGATGGTGAGGAAGCAGGTGTGCGAGTTGGTGTTGGTGACACCGTTCTGGGCAGGTCAGGTTTGGTTTCCAGGCCTTTTGGAATTGGCGGTAGAGGAGCCAATGTTAATTCCAGATTCGGAGGATGTGTTAATAGGAGAAGGAGGTATGTATCATCCTTTGGTTATGGAAGGGGCGTTGAGCCTTCTTGTTTGGAGGATATCAGGAGAGAAGAGCAGTTCGGAAAACTTTCGGAGCAGGCTCAGGATTTGCTCAATGAGTCATGGGCTCCAGGTACTAGGAAAAGATATTTGGGAGCATGGAAGAAGTGGTCATGTTGGTGCTTGGAAAGGGGTTTGGATCCCGTGGAGGCATCTGCCATAGAATTGGCTAATTTCTTGTCTTTTTTGTGTGTATATATATTTTTATGTTGTTTTTCAGATGAGAAGTAAAGGTTTTTTTGGAAGAAGATCGGCGTGAAGTTGGAGTTTGTTTCTCTTCAGGAGCAGCGTAAAAGAGGAAGATGGCTGCTGTTTTCAGAGTTATATTGTGTTTGAACATTCTATGTTCTAGAAGTTTGTTGTTTGGTGATGTAATACTTCTAAGTGCTGCAAGGAGTGGTGGAATAAAAGGTTATGCATAATGCTAGCCTCCGTGTCTTTAATGAAATCCAGATTCTCTCATCACAAACTTGGAGAATCTACATTCTTTCTCTCTCCCGCCTGACCTGGTGGATGTTATATCATCGGCCAGGCGACACTTCACCAAGTCTTTCGACTCCTGCAAGTGGTCAAAATTTGTTAAATGGTGTGGAGAGGAGTCTATTGATCCCTTAAAAGCTCATCTTTCTGATGTTCTTTGTTTTTCAAAGCATTTGGCCTAGCAGGGATGTGCTGTGGCCACTGTTAAAGGATATTTGTCTGCTTTATCAGCATTTCTTTGTTTGCCTGATCAGCCGTCTCTTTTTAAGTCTCCGATAGTTTTAAGGTTCATTAAGGGGCTTACTAACATGTTTCCGCCCACTCCTTTTATTATGCCCCAGTGGGATTTTAAATCTAGTTTTAACTTTCGTAATGGGTTCCCTATTTGAACCTATGCATAGTTGCCCTTTGAGACTGCTGTCTTCAAAACGGTCTTCCTTGTGGCTATCACTTCGGCTAGGAGGGTGAGTGAGCTTCAGGGTTTGAGTTCAAAGCCTCCCTTTCTGACCATACATGTTGAAAGGATGGTCCTCAGGACAAGGGCCGCTTTATTGCCTAAAGTGGTAACTCCCTTCCATCTAGGGCAGTCCATTACCCTTCCTACTTTCTATCCTTCCTCTCACCCTTCCAAGGAGGAGGAGAGGCTTCACTGCTTGGACCCTAAGAGGGTAATTAGTTTCTATCTGGATAGAACAAAGGACTTGCGACAGAATGATCAGCTCTTTGTGGGCTATGTTGGATGCATGAAGGGCAAGGCGGTGCACAAGCGCACTTTATCCAGGTGGCTCATCATCGGCATCAAGATCTGCTACGCTCTGGCTGGTAAGGAACCTCCTGAAGACATTAGAGCTCACTCCACCAGGGCTAAATCGTCTACTTCTGCCTTGTCTAGGGGTGTTCCTGTGTTGGACATCTGTAAGGCCCCAACTTGGGCCTCCCTCCACACTTTTGCGAAGCTTTACTGCTTGGATTCTGAAGTGAGGAGGGATGGCCATTTTGCATGCTCTGTTTTGCAAGACTTTTTGGTATAGAAGGGTGGACACCCTCCTCCGGAAGTGGGACTGCTGTGGGATTCTATTCATAAGGTGAGGAATCCACAGGCAGATTTATCTATCAGAAGAGCAAGTTACTTACCTTCGGTAATGCTTTTTCTGGTGGATACAGGATCTGCCTGTGGATTCCTCACTGACCCACCCGCCTCCCCATTGTCCACCCTCTTATACCTTAAAAAGAGATATTGCTTAATATGGTTATTTCATATTGTCATTTTGTGTTGCCTCTATTTGCCTTTGTGTAGGTTTATGGGAAATGTTTGCTTTCTTTGCTTTCCTATTTCACTTTACACTGTGTTTATTTGTGTGAATACTGTGTACTATGTATGCATTGTCTCTATGGCGGTCCGCCTGTTTGCCTCGGTGGCACGGAAAAAATCGGTGGGACTGACGTCATCACGCCGACGTGGTCCTCTTATGGCTCCATTGACTTCATGCGGAGCCGCGTGCAGAGCCTTGGTATTGTGGTATAGTATTAAAACTTAAAATAAGCGTTCAAAAGCCAATTTTGACCAAAAAGACATTATATTAATTTGTTTCTACAAAAAGGGTAAATGCCATTGATTCTGAAAGTTTCCGTTAAATAGTTTAGATGAAATGTTTTCTCAGTAATTCCATGAAATTGTTTTTCTCTGAAATCACATACAACCAGGTGAAGCCAGGTCACTGGTCTTTCAATAATTGGCTGTTCTTTTCAAATCTTTTGTAAACCCACACCCCTTTGCCAGAGGCTTTTAGAAGCTGCGTCAAGCCCACGTGCCAGGCCAGCGGCAGCAGCAGAACTCTTTCATTCACCACTAAAGAGGACATGCAGAGAAGCTTCCACCTACCTCTCTCTTCCTCATCTCCAGCACCACCAGAGGTGCAGCAATGGTTTGCTTGTGAAGTAGAAAGTCATGCTGATGAAGAAAAGTAATCGATCATGGAGAAGTGGTAAACCCTACCCTTTCTCCAGCATCCTACCCAATGCCCTCCTCCGCAACATCAGCGGATCCTGCAGTAGGAAATGTCTGTCCTGTGGCAGAAATGGGCAGTGGAGGTAGTGCCAGAGCAGGACGTTTGGCAGAGGTGCTCTTGGTGTCCCAGAAAGGCAGCAGTCTTCATCTGACCCGCTACCTGAATTTGTTTCTATGAAAAGACAAGTTCAGCATTCTATCTTTGAGTCTGGTTTTACCGCGGACTGACTCTGACTGGAGGGTGTCAATACACCTACATGCACGTACTTTCATATTATAATGGTGCTGACCCACAGAAAGTACTTGTGCTTTGTGGTGGTTTTACAGTACCTTTGGATTGACCACAGCACCTCGAGCCCTTCACAAGGGCATTGGTGGTGGTGGTCGCCCATTTTAGATGAGAGCAGGATCACCTCATTCCCATACCTGGACAGCAGGCTCATCAAGGCCAGTTCACCTGAGCTGGTGCCCCATAATCTCCTATTGACAACTTCACTGATGTTTGGCTTGAGGTTTTTGATCAGTCGAACCAGAGCTCACCTAGAGGTTTTCCAAAGTCTCCTGTTCATTGTACTGGACTGGATACCATCAAGCTTTCCCTCCTTCACAAAGGACCCACAGCATTCAAAACATGGTTCCAATATTTCAAGGGGGAGAGCTTGTACCAGTACTGAAGCTCAAACTACTACTCACTCTGTTGGCTTCTTACATTCTACTGGTCATATGCACACTGGCACACAAGGGCTGTTCAGTGGGTACTTCTCAGGTAGTGGTTCTAACTTCAGAAGCTTGACTGATTCCATTGTTATCTCCGGGAATGCTACGGCAGAGTTGAGCTGGCAGGGAAAAGAGGACAGCCTGATTCATGGATGACTCTTCCCTCCCCCCTACAGAGGTGTCAGATGCTTTCACTTTCAGGTTGGGTGGGCATCTGGAGGAACTGGTGATCATAAGTCGCTGGTTTCCAGAAGAGAAGACATTTTACATCTGTCTGCTGGAATCGTGGACTATCTGGCTGGTGGTCAAGGCTTTCCTCCCTTCCATTCAAGGTCCGTTTGCCCAGATCTGGACTGTCAGCCTGACTGCAATGTGGTGCCTGAACGAACAGGGAGGTTTGGGGGCTCAGATTCTTTGTCGATAAGCCCTGATGCACTACACCTGGGTTAATCAACACTGTGACTGATGGCTCCGTCAATGTTATCTTGCCGACCTCTAGTGCTGCCTTCACCTGGAGGTAGTCCAGGATCTTTTTGCCCTTTGCAGCATACCTCCAGTGGATCTATTTGCCACTCAGAATAACACTCATTGCCTGAAATTCTGTGCCCTCCAGTATCTATAGTGACGTGCAGCAGGGACATGTTTCAGTTGATGTGGAAGTTTCCGCTTGACTAAGTGTTTCCTCACATATATTTGATTTCTCAAGTTCTGAGGAAGTTTTGCCATGATCAGGCCCAAGTAACTCCTCATTCTTCCTGGCTGGCCCTTCTTCCTCAGATACTCGGAGTGAATCTGTTATGTCAATGGAAGGGCGTATCTTGCTCCCTAATCTTCAAATTGTACACCTTCATGCGCGGAGATTGAGTGGCTCAATCTGATCACCTTTCAACTTCTACCTGAGGTGTTGGACACAAATCTTTACACACATCACCCACTTCCAAAGCAGTTTATTGAGGGGGCTGGAACAAATGTATTTATTTGTGCGCTGACTTAGGGGTTGATCCAATCAGAGCAACCCTATCCAATGTACTGCAGTTTCCACTGCCCTTTGCTTAACATGGCTGTGAAATAGCTACGGTGAAGGGATACCTCTCTGCTTTGATGGTGTTAATTTTTACCATGTCCACCCACCCTGTTCAAATCACTGGTGGTTGTGAAATTTCTGAAAGGTTTGACAAGCATGTATTCACCAGTACCGTGAATGATTCCAAATTGGGATCTCAACCTGGTTCTGACATTTCTTATGGGAACTCTGTTTCAGCCCCAGCACAGTTGTCAGGTAAGATTTCTAATCCTCAACACCGATTTCTTAGTCGCCATTTCTTCATCTCATTGTGTAAGGGAGCCTCAAGCACTTTCTGTTCCCTCCTTAAAATTGTGCTTCTCGCCAGGCATGTTAGTGAGCGAACTAATATTAAAAACACACATTTTACTTATGGGGGAAGTGTTGCCCTTGCCTTCCATGGCAATAGTCTCTTAACAAACGCTTCTTACAAGTAAGGTTTGTTTATGCATTTAATGTATTTATTTTCATTTCAAATAAATTGTTTCAAAAACCAAGACAACCTTTCGGTAAAATCAAATACCAGGCCATGGTAATCATATTTCGTGATGCGGAGTGAAAAGTGATACAATGAATAAATAGTGTGCTGGAGCTATATACAACATATTAATGTGACTGACAGGAATAATGTGATGCTATTTATGAGATTCGTATTGCGGGTGCCGCAATCCAGGATCAAATTAAAAATGGTCCACATTTGAGAATTGTCTAAGTTTCCACCTGCAATGGAAAATCAGAAAAAGGTCATCAGAACAGAAGATTAAAGGAGACACCTAAAGAGAAGAATTGTGTGTAAGAATCCTTGATGCTGCATTTCAAGAAAGGTGCATTGTGAAAATGTGGGATTTTAGTTTACATACCAGAGGAATTGTGTCAATAGTTTTACAATCCTAGGGAGTATCTGACTCGATGGATACCTCATCCGGCTTGTTCTTAAAGATAGTGTAACAAACAGAGTATGAAGTTCCTAAGGGAAAAGAGCAGGTGGAGGCTAGATCAGTCAGGGGAAGGTAAGGTACCCTGATGTGAGAAGAAATCTCAGAACCGGAGGAAGGATTTCCTTCTATGCAGAAAAGACCCTCACACACCCAACAATCAGGTGTCTTGCTTCATCATCGGGCCTGCTCCTACTCGGGTCGGCGGTGCAATACCCGATCAGGCGCCCTGGAAGGGGCCTACTTTGCGGAGATCTTTTTTCAAGCCGTTGGGTGCAGTGCGTGTGAGGGCCCTTAGTGTAAGAATGGGTTTAGGTGATGATAAAGTGTTGTGTGGGCTAAAACAGGGAACAGAGGTCCACTCAGAACTAATTTAATAAGACGTGGCCCCTGCCCTGGTTAAAAATAGAAAGACGCACCCTCCCACTTTAAGGTGTGTGGGGACATGTGCTGTTGAAATAGGTCGACATGTTTCTTGCCTTAAATCAAGTGAAGGCAATTCTTCAGGACCAATAAAGAAATGATCTACCTACACTTTTTGGTGGTGGTCATGACCTCATTGAGGTTAATGTGTGACCACCTGTACAGCACCCTAAAAAGTGGCACTAGTAGATCTAGCTCAACCCAGCTGGAGTTGAGAGCAAGTGGCATCAGTACTGGAGGAGGCAGACACTTAATGAGTAGTGTCGGTTTTACCAAACAAGGATAGAGTGTATCCTCACCCGGCGCTCCATCCAGTCTGGTCCCAGACTGGAAGGAACGCCGGGTTAGCATACACTCAATCCTCATTTTGTAAAACCGACACTACTCATTAAGTGTCTGCCTCCTCCAGTACTGATCCCAAAAAGCATGTGTCTTGCTTTATCATCGGGCCTGCTCCTACTCGGATCGGCAGTGCAATACCCGATCAGGCGCTCTGGAAGGGGCCTACTTGGCGGAGATCATTTTTCAAGCCGATGGGTGCAGTTCGTGTGAGGGCCCTTAGTGTAAGAATGGGTGTAGGTGATGATAAAGTGTTGTGTGGGCTAAAACAGGGAACAGACATCCACTCAGAACTAATTTAATGAGACGTGGCCTCTGCCCTGGTTAAAAATAGAAAGACGCACCCTCCCACTTTAAGGTGTGTGGGGACATGTGCTGTTGAAATAGGTCGACATGTTTCTTGCCTTAAATCAAGTGAAGGCAATTCTTCAGGACCAATAAAGAAATGATCTACCTACACTTTTTGGTGGTGGTCATGACCTCATTGAGGTTAATGTGTGACCACCTGTACAGCACCTTAAAAAGTGGCACTATTATATCTAGCTCCACCCAGCTGGAGTTGAGAGCAAGTTGCATCAGTACTGGAGGAGGCAGACACTTAATGAGTTGTGTCTGTTTTACCAAACGAGGATCGAGTGTATCCTAACCCGGCACTCCTTCCAGTCTATACCTGAGTAGCTCCTACTCGGGTATTGCACCGCAGACCCGAGTAGGAGCAGGCCCGATGATGAAGCAAGACACCTGCTTGTTGGGTGTGTGAGGGTCATTTTCTGCAGAGGAGGAAATCCTTCCTCCGGTTCTGAGATTTCTTCTCACATCAAGGTACATTACCTTCCCCTGACTGATCTAGCCTCCACCTGCTCTTTTCCCTTAGGAACTTCATACTGTGTTTGTTACACTAGTCTTTGGGCATGTATGTTGGACCTTGAAAAAGCCCTTTGTTCCCCCTCTTTGATAAAATTGTTCTAAAAGATAACAAGCTGTAGGTAGAGAAGATGTGCTGGTATGTTCTTTTACATTGTCACTGAATAGTAGAAAAACAGGAGAATTATCCAGAGCCTCACTTACCAAAAGGGTAAGGGTCTTTCTAAACAAGCTCAAGGATTAGAAGTGCGTTGAGTTCACAACGCGCTAGACTATTGCGGTATCGGCTGTAATAATAAAGAGAACAAAACAAACATGAATAACCCTTAGATTAGAAGGGTCATCATTGTGGGAAAAGGGCAAATTGCAGAGCTGTCATGAAATTAAAGATCCCTACAGAAGACAAGAAATTAACATTTTATATATGAAATCGTATGAGTATCCCCATATGGTAACTAACCATGAACACCACTACAGTGCTCATGGTATGGTTCGAGAATTCACTGATTTAAAAATCAAATTGAAAAATAAGATGGTGGCTCGGACCGCCAATTGCTATGTACAGAAAGCTAGTACAATATAACATCTCCTTTTAGACCTGAACAGCTACAAAAATGTGAAGTGAATTCTTAATGTTGTATTGGAAATCCCTTGGAATGTCCACAATGTGGGAGAAAAGCATTGGGCCTCTTGTTTAGTTGAAAAACTTGCAATTCCATGAGTTTACAAGACCGTACAAGAACCCCTAGTGACAATAATTAACTATAAACCTTGACACCACTGTGGAGCTCATTCATTGACACTTTTTAGGGAATTAGCTAAATGGAAACAGCAAAAGAAATGTAACCAAGCGGCACAGTTACTGTGTACAACATACTTAATGAGATTCAGCATCTCCTTTTGAACCGCAACACAATACATTTCCTTCACTGCTGCCCGTCCATTAAATCCCTCGGGAAACGAATGGCTCTAAAAACTGGTAAATCTAGGTATATAAAACACAATTTTAGAGTTATAAAACGAAAAAATTACAAATTTTTTCGTCATTTTAGAAACTGGACGAACTCAACCAAGGTCAATTAAGGCCGTCACATGGATCGGTATTTTCTACAAAAACAATTGAAATGCGGGCAAACCATAATGGCAAGGCGTAGTAAGATCTAGCCTCGCCGATAATCATTGTACTAACTGTTTCCAAACGTGTGCCATGCTGGAATTAATCGAGGCTGGTAGCGCGAAGAAGATTAAGCAGCTGAATACATTCCCCAGGGTGCACGAGGATGAGGTGGCGTGACACACGTCAGATGAGTATCACCTTCAACATTACCATGAGATTGTTTGAGGGTTTGTTTATATTCCTGGGATAATTTAATGGCCCAAATTAAACAGGGGTTAAACAATTTAAATTAAAAGAAGCCTTTTTGTGAAAACATATTTGTTGGCTACAACAAAAAGTAAGGAAATACTGCCCCATAGTGCAAAAATACCCCACGTCTCCAAATTCACAAAATTATACATACGAAATGTCAATGTTAAAAAAACATGTTGGTGTATTAAAAGTGTCACAGGGTCAAGACAAGGATTGAATCAATCTGACTTCAAACTTAAGAGGCCTAAAACATATTGAAAAAGCCTAAAGCAATATTGACATACACTAACCAGTGACAAATTATCAAAGCGATCTTTGTTGATCCAATGTAGATGCCTTGATAGCACTGTCTGATAAAGACATCTAGCCGCAGATTCCGTACCTTTGAATTCACCAGCGTCAGTCTGGATCAGGAAGATTTTTCATTGAGTAATACGTTAGCGCGCCGGTAGGTTGTCTTGGTCTGCTCCGCATCACCTATATAAGCACCACCTCGGCACAACGATGTCCGTTCTTTTCTTTCCTCATCGGATCCATGAAGAGAGCTACCTTCTGCCACTTTTTGGCAGGATCTTTTTTCAACATTTTGTCAAACATTTTTGGGTGTGTAGTTTTTCGGACAGGTCCAAGAGGACTTTTGGATTCAAACCATCTGGTGCCTGCCACTGTGCCATGTCGGTTACAGATCCACACTTGTTTTTTTCTTTGGTGCCTGAAGCGCGACCTTCACTTAGTCGTGCTTTGAATGCCAAGCCATGGTTCCTAAATCTTTGAGGGTGCAGTCCATAAAGCTGCTTGTTGCCTGGTGTTCTACGCAAACAAATGATGGACGGAATGCTGAATAAACCATACATTCACCCCCAGTCAAGAGTTCTGGGTTAAATCCATCATACTTTTGCTCACCATTCCACCCCAGTTTAGGCCCAGCCATATGCAAATCAGTCTTGACCCTGTGCCTCATGGGATCAGTCCAGACCGAACTGCCAAGCCAGGTCCTCTCTGGACTGGAAACAAGCATCCTGGGACCAGTCTCTGGCTATTACCCATCATCAACCAGGCTAGCTTGAATCCAGTGGCACAGTGAGCAAGGGACTCATGGCTGGGCATACCAATCCCACTTAGGGCGAAAAGTGCTACGCAAACAAATGATGGACTGAATGCTGAATAAATTATACATTCACCTCCAGTCAAGAGATCTGGGTCAAATCCATCATTCTTTTGCTCACCATGCCACCCCAGTTTAGTCCCAGCCATATGCAACTCAGTCTTGACCCTGTGCCTGATGGGAACAGTCCAGACCGAACTTGGTGGGGTCTTGGACCCTTTGTAAAGAGGCCCTGTGTCTCTGAACGTGACTGGAACAGCAGGACATTACCCTGGTGGTTCAACACCTGGAGATTCTCTGAGCGCCAGGGTGGACGCACTCAGTTGTTGATGCCCAGCGGATCACGAATGATGTATCCATGGTTAGATCTGTTCGCTTCCGCCGAGAACACGCAATGTTAGCAGTTTTGTGTGCTAGAGTTTCCAAGGCGGCTCTTGCTCAGAGACGCGTTTTGTCTTGAGTGGAGCTCAGGCCTCTGTATGCCTTTCCGTCCATACCACTCCTGATCAGAGTGCTCAAGAAGATCTGAAGAGACTGGGCTCAAGTCATTCTTTTTTTTTTTTTTTAAACATTTTTATTATTTTGAAGCAAAAGAAAAACAGTACATAACAAGCATGTCACTGTCAAGCCACTGTCCTGCGCCCCCCCTAGTGTTAGTCAGATACACACGAAGTGACGGCTCGTGAACATATCCATGGTGTACAATTCCCTATACTTGAGCAGCTCCATCTTAAGTAGGCCTCATAGGTATGTACAAACAGCATTTCTCACAGTCCTCCATCTAAACCATGGTATCGTCTCCATTTGCCCCACACTTTACGGAACTTCTCCGGACATCCTCTCGCCCCATATGTAACTCTTTCGGCCGCCATGTACAAATCCATGCCCCTCCTCCATTCTCCTAGCTGGGGCACATCCGGCGCTCCCCATTTCCTGGCCACATCCCTTTTGGCTACCACTAGTGCTAGGGCCAAGAAAATCAGTAGTGGATGGGCCAGGTCCACATCATTGGACATCCCCAGGAGGATGAGGTTCGGGTCCAGTGGGACAGCCATCTCTAGCACCTCACCCAGTTCAGCGGTGACCTCCCCCCAGTAAGTCTGTGTATGTGGACACGACCACACTGTATGGAAGAAATCTCCATTTGCAAATCCACAGCGCAAACAGGTAGGGTCCGTGATCCTCCCCATCTTAAAGAGCCAGATCCTGTCGAAGTAAACCCTGTGTAGTATCTTAAATTGTATCAAGCGGAGTCGCGACTTTATCGGCACCTCTCTAGGGTGCATTAATACTACCCCCCAGTCCACATCATCCATCTCTCCTACTTCCTTCTCCCACACCGCACTAAGGCCCTCCAGTCTGTCTGGTTTGTTATTCATGATCGTCCTGTATGTCAGTGAGACTGCAGCAAACGGCCTTCTAGAGGCGCGTATTCTGGGAGTGTCTCTTGTAGTGTCCTTTCCGCTCGCCATGCATGCCTAAATTGGATATATTTGTATAACTGTGAGTGGTGTAGCCCAAACTCCGCCTGTAGCGATTGGAATGTCTTCAGGGTTCCACTTTTAGTCACATCTCCTATGGTGGAGATACCTATGTCATCCCAACCTCTGAAACCTCTCAGTTTACCAAGTTCTTTCAACCATGAGCAGTCCCAGATCGGGGTCTGTCTCGAGGGTCTATGCGCCCATCCCGTAGCTGTCGAGGCCTTTTTCTATGCCCCCAGAGTAAGTCTAGTGGCCGGTAGCAGCCTGGTCTGTCCCTTCCCCTCATATATGTAGTGCAGACAAGTGTGTGTGCCTAAGGCATATGTGGGGTGCGTGACCGGCGCATGCACCCATTCATTGATGGGGGCCAGATGCTCCGCCCAGTAATAGGCCTCCAGGTCAGGGAGTGAGATCCCCCCCATCGTACTGGTGTCTCTGTAGGGTCGCCAGCGCGACCGTGGGGTGCTTCCCCAGCCACAGGTAGGACCTCAATTCCGCATAGACTTCTCGGAGAGTCTTGGGCCTCAACGGAAAATATTCATTCTGAAAGGCGTACAGGAATCTCGGTAGGGAGATCATTTTTAACATGGCCGCCCTTCCAAGAATTGTCAAGGGGAGTAATTGCCACCTGCCTGCGTCCAGTTTAAAGGCGCTAAGAACACGGTTAATATTTCGATCGTAGGAGACGTCTCTGTTCGTTGTTATGAATATCCCTAGATACAGAAATCCCTCACTGGACGTTTGCAGTCTTTCTGGAAGCTGCGGCCACTCGGTCCGCCCTCGGGGGTCATAGAGCGTCGACTTATGCCAATTAATTTGATAACCAGATCTGGCCTCGTATTGGTCTAGGTACATATATAAAGGGTCGGAGTCTAATATAAACAAAATAGGAAAGAAATCTCAAAGTAGTACTTGTTTTCTCAGAAAAAATACTTTCATTCTTATCAAAGGCATCAATGTAGCTCAACAAACAGAGAAAAGATTCGGTACATTCGGTGCATATTTATTTAGCACGTCTTGTGTTTATAAACTGCATGAATTTCAACCCAGAGGGTAGGTGATATTGCAATTAATGCATTGACAATACAAATTTAGAATCAACACATTTCTAAGTCCTTAGATAAACTCAAAAAACATGTCAACGCGCTCAAGGTGCATAGAGAAAAAGGGTTAATTAGAAGGGATGGGTAAGTGGGGGTGAAGGTGGGGACCGGGTAAAGGTGGTGTGACTGAGTAAAAATCACAGTGAAAAATGAGAAGCCTTTACAGCCTATATCGATCAAAAGGTTCCAAAAAACATTCTCAAACATAGGTTACGTAGTCATCCATTGTTTAGTCCTATGTTTGGAAACATGAGGAGTAATGCTAGTCGACGTTTCGACCCCTGAAAGGTGCGGGTGATTCAGAACCTCAGGATGGGGTCTTCATCAGGACGTTGGGTTAGAACTGGAGCGCCTATAAATGATGCAAAAGCCATGAATGTATATTGTACTCCTATATATTGAGTTAGTGCACTCGAAATTAGACAAAAAAGTTACCTACTTCGCATGAGGCCCGTTTGGGCCTGCAGCCTGGGGACCTTCAAAGGTTCCTTAGTGATGCGTAAAATCTGTAATTAAGTGAAGGTGGTATCAGTAAAAATTTAGTTGATCCACCTGGGATGAAGCGGACTCACGCTACATCCACAATGAGAAACGATAGTTGGGGAAGAAACTTACTGGTAGCTTGTCTCAAAGTGGTCCAAACTTGTGGGGTTCCGTCGTTCACAGGACCAGCCGGTCCGTGGTGGAACACCGTGTGTCTCTGGAAGTAAAGTATCAAACTAAGTTGTGGTGGTTGATCTGTAGTTCCGCGTCAAAATGTCACAGTGTATTGGTACATTGAGAGCGCAGTTTGTTAAAAACAGGGGCCACCTGTCTATACATGGATCAGCGTTAACATGCTCAAAGTTATAAGGAAAGGGTGTCCGAGTTGGCGATAGCGCACCCGAGACACTAGGAAAAAATTGGCATGGTTTCGAGCGTAATTCGGGACAGGAGTCCCACTGAAGAAAGACGGGAGGAAAACTCCATCAATTGGGCAAAGTGTGTTATGCGCGCTACACTGAAGTAGAAGCCTGGATTATGGCTCACCTGTCCGTAGCGCTAGTCTGTCTCCTGGCTCTCCTCTGGCTGTCAGCAGTGAAGTGAACCGCGAGGTGCCGGCGCTAGATGCTACCGGGAGGCTCGCCCTGCTCTGGCCAATCAGCTGCAGGTTGCTCAGGGAGTCTGGAAAACGATGTGTTTTTCTATTCTTAAGGGATCGTGATTGTGTTGTAAGCCTGTGACCCAAGGGAGGCCAGTGTAACACAGGCTTAACCCATTGTTTGCCCGGACAGTATTAAGAGCATGGTTTAAAACATCCACATGAAACACTAAGAATGGCTCGACTTGGTGTAAAAATGTTACAAAATCATGTACACGGTTGTTTATACAATTAATTGGTGCTTGAAAAACACCAGAAGTAGACCATCAATTCATATAGGATACATATCGATAAAAGTGCATTGGCTCAAATTGCACAAGACCATTATATACATATGTTCCAATGTTGTTTGGCACAGCGTGATACAGTGTACATGTCAAGGAATATAGTACGTGTATTCAAAAGACAAAACCTCTTTGCCACCTGTATTATACATTCTGGTCAGTGGTTCAGTCTGGATCTAACAGGGCCATCTGGGAGAAGGTGGTTTCTAGTTCATTTAGGCCTGTTTTTACAGAGTCAAAAAATTGCATCCATTTACATTCGCGTACATTTAGAATAGAGTTAAGATTGCCCCCCCGTGGGCCCAGTGTAATTTTCTCAATCACCACCCACTTGATTGATTCGGGTGTGTGTGAGTGCTCCTGGAAGTGTTCTACCAGGGGGGCTCCCACCGTTTTGCACCTGATCCTGCTGCAATGTTGTAGCACACGGTTCTTAATCTTTTGTTTCGTCTGGCCTATATATATCATCCTGCAGGGGCAGAAGATAGCATAGATCACTCCCTCAGTGTTACAGTTCGTGAAGGTTTTCAAGGATACAGACAATCCATTGTGTGTTATTGTTCCAGTCTCTAGGCATAAATGACAGGCCTTACAGCTTCCGCATTTGTGGTTTCCCAAAATGGCAGGCAGGTTCCACATTGATTGTATTGTGGGGGCAGTCGGGTTGTCTAGCATAGAACGTACTACAGTGTCTCTGATGCTCTTTGCTTTTTTGAAAGCATGCATTGGTGGGTTGGGCATCTGGAGGGTCTCTGATACAATGTTCCAATATTTGTTCACTGTCCTGCGTACCGCATTACTTTTGCAGCAGTAGGTGGTCACGCAAATCATCCTGTCATCCAACGGTTGGCGCGTCTTCGGTGTCAGCAGTGATTCTCTGTCGCTGTACCATGCCCTCTTACGTGCCCTCTTCACCAATCTTTTCGGGTATCCTCTTTCAATAAGTCGGAGGATCAATTCATCAGATTCATGGAAGTAGTCATCTTTCTTCGTACAGTTCCTCCTGATCCTGAGGAATTGTCCGAGCGGTAGATTGTCCCGGAGAGCCCGGGTGTGATGGCTAGAGTATTGCAGTAAGGTGTTTCTTTCTGTCGGTTTTCTGTACAGAGTAGTGAAAAGAGATCCCTCACTTTCCTTGATAGTTATATCTAGAAAGTCAATGGATTCGTTATTACAGGTGCTTGTGAACTGGATGTCACTTGATTGTGCATTGAGCCAGTGTGTAAAAGCCTCAATGCACAATCAAGTGACATCCAGTTCACAAGCACCTGTAATAACGAATCCATTGACTTTCTAGATATAACTATCAAGGAAAGTGAGGGATCTCTTTTCACTACTCTGTACAGAAAACCGACAGAAAGAAACACCTTACTGCAATACTCTAGCCATCACACCCGGGCTCTCCGGGACAATCTACCGCTCGGACAATTCCTCAGGATCAGGAGGAACTGTACGAAGAAAGATGACTACTTCCATGAATCTGATGAATTGATCCTCCGACTTATTGAAAGAGGATACCCGAAAAGATTGGTGAAGAGGGCACGTAAGAGGGCATGGTACAGCGACAGAGAATCACTGCTGACACCGAAGACGCGCCAACCGTTGGATGACAGGATGATTTGCGTGACCACCTACTGCTGCAAAAGTAATGCGGTACGCAGGACAGTGAACAAATATTGGAACATTGTATCAGAGACCCTCCAGATGCCCAACCCACCAATGCATGCTTTCAAAAAAGCAAAGAGCATCAGAGACACTGTAGTACGTTCTATGCTAGACAACCCGACTGCCCCCACAATACAATCAATGTGGAACCTGCCTGCCATTTTGGGAAACCACAAATGCGGAAGCTGTAAGGCCTGTCATTTATGCCTAGAGACTGGAACAATAACACACAATGGATTGTCTGTATCCTTGAAAACCTTCACGAACTGTAACACTGAGGGAGTGATCTATGCTATCTTCTGCCCCTGCAGGATGATATATATAGGCCAGACGAAACAAAAGATTAAGAACCGTGTGCTACAACATTGCAGCAGGATCAGGTGCAAAACGGTGGGAGCCCCCCTGGTAGAACACTTCCAGGAGCACTCACACACACCCGAATCAATCAAGTGGGTGGTGATTGAGAAAATTACACTGGGCCCACGGGGGGGCAATCTTAACTCTATTCTAAATGTACGCGAATGTAAATGGATGCAATTTTTTGACTCTGTAAAAACAGGCCTAAATGAACTAGAAACCACCTTCTCCCAGATGGCCCTGTTAGATCCAGACTGAACCACTGACCAGAATGTATAATACAGGTGGCAAAGAGGTTTTGTCTTTTGAATACACGTACTATATTCCTTGACATGTACACTGTATCACGCTGTGCCAAACAACATTGGAACATATGTATATAATGGTCTTGTGCAATTTGAGCCAATGCACTTTTATCGATATGTATCCTATATGAATTGATGGTCTACTTCTGGTGTTTTTCAAGCACCAATTAATTGTATAAACAACCGTGTACATGATTTTGTAACATTTTTACACCAAGTCGAGCCATTCTTAGTGTTTCATGTGGATGTTTTAAACCATGCTCTTAATACTGTCCGGGCAAACAATGGGTTAAGCCTGTGTTACACTGGCCTCCCTTGGGTCACAGGCTTACAACACAATCACGATCCCTTAAGAATAGAAAAACACATCGTTTTCCAGACTCCCTGAGCAACCTGCAGCTGATTGGCCAGAGCAGGGCGAGCCTCCCGGTAGCATCTAGCGCCGGCACCTCGCGGTTCACTTCACTGCTGACAGCCAGAGGAGAGCCAGGAGACAGACTAGCGCTACGGACAGGTGAGCCATAATCCAGGCTTCTACTTCAGTGTAGCGCGCATAACACACTTTGCCCAATTGATGGAGTTTTCCTCCCGTCTTTCTTCAGTGGGACTCCTGTCCCGAATTACGCTCGAAACCATGCCAATTTTTTCCTAGTGTCTCGGGTGCGCTATCGCCAACTCGGACACCCTTTCCTTATAACTTTGAGCATGTTAACGCTGATCCATGTATAGACAGGTGGCCCCTGTTTTTAACAAACTGCGCTCTCAATGTACCAATACACTGTGACATTTTGACGCGGAACTACAGATCAACCACCACAACTTAGTTTGATACTTTACTTCCAGAGACACACGGTGTTCCACCACGGACCGGCTGGTCCTGTGAACGACGGAACCCCACAAGTTTGGACCACTTTGAGACAAGCTACCAGTAAGTTTCTTCCCCAACTATCGTTTCTCATTGTGGATGTAGCGTGAGTCCGCTTCATCCCAGGTGGATCAACTAAATTTTTACTGATACCACCTTCACTTAATTACAGATTTTACGCATCACTAAGGAACCTTTGAAGGTCCCCAGGCTGCAGGCCCAAACGGGCCTCATGCGAAGTAGGTAACTTTTTTGTCTAATTTCGAGTGCACTAACTCAATATATAGGAGTACAATATACATTCATGGCTTTTGCATCATTTATAGGCGCTCCAGTTCTAACCCAACGTCCTGATGAAGACCCCATCCTGAGGTTCTGAATCACCCGCACCTTTCAGGGGTCGAAACGTCGACTAGCATTACTCCTCATGTTTCCAAACATAGGACTAAACAATGGATGACTACGTAACCTATGTTTGAGAATGTTTTTTGGAACCTTTTGATCGATATAGGCTGTAAAGGCTTCTCATTTTTCACTGTGATTTTTACTCAGTCACACCACCTTTACCCGGTCCCCACCTTCACCCCCACTTACCCATCCCTTCTAATTAACCCTTTTTCTCTATGCACCTTGAGCGCGTTGACATGTTTTTTGAGTTTATCTAAGGACTTAGAAATGTGTTGATTCTAAATTTGTATTGTCAATGCATTAATTGCAATATCACCTACCCTCTGGGTTGAAATTCATGCAGTTTATAAACACAAGACGTGCTAAATAAATATGCACCGAATGTACCGAATCTTTTCTCTGTTTGTTGAGCTACATTGATGCCTTTGATAAGAATGAAAGTATTTTTTCTGAGAAAACAAGTACTACTTTGAGATTTCTTTCCTATTTTGTTTATATTAGACTCCGACCCTTTATATATGTACCTACTTTAATTGACCTAGGTCAAGGAGTTCTCAGGGTCTACCCCGTTGTAACTCACCACTCGTATTGGTCTAGTTCACTAAAGCGTGCCGGTATAGTAGTCTCCGGCAGCGTCACATACAGTAACACATCATCATCATAGAGGGATAGTTTTTCCTCATGTAGCTCTGCTGGTCCCAGCCTGAATCCTGATACTCTAGGGTTCTGCCTAATTGCGCACGCCATGACCTCAATCGACAAGGCAAACAATAGGGGGGACAGGGGGCAGCCCTGCCGAGTTCCCCTTTGTATGGGGAAGGCCTTGGATATCGCCCCATTCACCCGGACTCGAGCACTAGGGCCGGAATAGAGGAGGTGAACCTTCCGCCGGAACTTAGGCCCAAAGCCCATATGCTCTAGGACTCCCTCCAGGAAGGGCCAGTGTACTGCGTCGAACGCTTTTTCGGCGTCAAGTGACAAGAACCAATGTGGCTCGGTCCTGCCTTCCACTTCACTCAGCCAATTATGTGTCCTACACAAATTATATTGTGTCGCCCTTTCCGGGATGAACCCTGTTTGGTCCATATGTACCAAGTGTGTTATGACTCGTCTCAGGCGAAGAGCCAGAACGGTTGCGTAAATTTTCGCCTCGACATTCAACAGGGAAATGGGGCGGTAGGACGCGCAGTCGTCCACGGGCTTCCCCGTCTTATAAATTGGAATAATCGTGACCTGTCTGAGATCCAGCGGGAAGTGTCCCTCCCCCTCAGCGTCACGGTATAGGCCCAAAAGGTGTCCGGTCAGAAGGTCTGCCGTCCTTTTGAAAAACTCCGCAGGGAATCCATTTGGGCCAGGGGCCCTACCTGCACGAAGTTTCGTCAGTGCCACCCTGACCTCTTCCTCCGTGATGTCAGCCTCCAAGTCCTCACAATCCGTCTCCTCGAGCTTCGGGATGTCAACAGTAGCTATGTATGCCTGCGCGTCCTCTTTGGACCCCAGGTCACGGGCCTCATAAAAGGTCCCATAGTAGTCTGCGAAGGCGTCTGCTATCTCGGTGCCAGTACATGCCCATTCATCTGGACCAACCCTCACTCTTTCCACCCATCTCTCGTCCCTCTCTGTCCTACTTAACCACGCCAGAAGCTTTCCGGACTTGTCACCCACATCATAGATGCGATGTAGGGTGGCCAGCGCCTGTGTCCTGGCCTCCCCTGTCACTAATTGTTTATACTGGGCTTGTGTATCCAGCAATAGTCTCAGGGTCCCTGGGTCTTTAGTACGATAGTGATCTGTCTCCAATTGCAAGATCTGCGTCTCCAGGGCTTGTATCTCCGCCTGTCCCTTTCTCCTAGCATCCGCCAATCTGCAATGTGCCCTATCTCTCAACACTACTTTGAGCGCTTCCCATAGGACCACCCTAGAGTCCACAGACCCCACGTTTTCTGCCAGGTATACCTTAACGTCGGCTCTCATTCCCCTTAGCAACTCCGGGTTCTGCAAATCCCAAACCGAAAGTCTGAGAATTCTAGGTCTGACTCGTCTCCTCCCGCCCACCTCTAACACCAGCGGCGAGTGGTCAGACACCCCTCGGGCACAGTATTCCGCCGAGTCTGACATCTGTATCTTCTGTCTCGCCATGAAGATATAGTCCAGGCGGGAGTAGACTTTATGTGCTCCCGAGAAGAAGGAGAAAGCCTGGGCATTCGGGTGTAACCATCTCCATACATCTATTAGTCCAAGGGCAGTCATGGTTTTGGCTAATGGGGTCACAGTCACATGTCTGTCTCTGTCTCCCGTCCTATCTACCGAAGGGTGTATTACATCATTTAAGTCCTCCCCAAGGATCTGGATCGTGTCGGATGTATTAAGAATGATGTCGGACACCCCCTTTAGCGTGTCCGCCTGGAGTTTGGGCGGAGCATAGGCAGAGATGAGTGTGTATTCTTTCCTACCCCATAGCCCTCGTACTCCCACATAGGTACCTCTCGGGTCGGTCCAAATCTGTGCTACTCTCATTGGTGTAGATTTTTTAATCAATATTGCAACCCCTCTGGACCCAGAAGTACATCCAGCGTGAACCAGAACTTAATATTGTCCTCTCGCTAGGAAGGCACATTTCGTACCCCGCTGATGCGTTTCCTGTAGGAGTACCACATCTGCTCCAGATCGCTTAATATAGTTGGTAACCAGACCCCTTTATATCTTATAGCCCAGTCCATTTACGTTCCAGGTCATCACTCTAATACCTCCCCCACGTGCCATTCTATCCGGATCCTCCATTGAGATAATGGTGGAGTCTCAGTAAGCGGCCTCGGGCGCCTCGCGCCGGCGTTCACCGTGTGCTGTACGTGTGCTGCCAACCCGTGTGCGAAGGAGTCATTGGTGACATTGTAACAATCCTGTTGGTGTGTGGTGTAAAGTGCGCCTGTGCTTCCCTCAAGTGACTGCAGTGCTCATGCCAACCATCCCCCCTCCTCCCCTGCTGCCTCCTCCCTCCACCCCCATCCCCCCGCTGCCCCAACTCGCCCATCCAATCAAACTCAACATAATATCCCCACCAAACGCCGCTCCCCCACCCTACCTTCCTCCCCCAGCAGGCCTATCGAGCACTTCCCCTCCTGACAGGACTCACTGGTAGGAAAAGGTCTGTCGCCCTCCCTGAGATTCTACCCCTCTTTAAACTACCCCAGCGTGTTTATCGACCTGTAACCAAACGGCTGAGTTCCGCAAAGTCCAAAGAGTCTAGCGGAAGTCCGTTAGAACGTAGGGGAAGTGAGTAACAAAACACTACCCTCCCCTCCCTCACTACAATGAACAGAACTGAACACCCCACAAAAACCAACAATAGGGTGCGTGTAAGTCACTTGCGTGCTTCCATGCGGTCAGCCGATATCGTGTCCATCTACCATTGTTAGATTCAAGCGACGTGGGGACCAGACGCTCCCTGTCCTGACAGTCCATCAGCATTCTGATCTCCCTCCAATTCATGTATGGCCATCACCAGCGGGTGCGGAGCCGGTCCCTGACCCTCCTCCACCTCTGATGCCTCTCCCTCTGCTGCGCTGTCTCTATCGGTAGGGTCCTCTAGTGCAAGGGCAGAGAACCTGGATCCGGAGATCGTGTTCATCTGTGGTGGATCGGCAGCTTGGTGTTTCCCCAGTGGCCTATTCTGTGTGGGGTATGGCGTCGTTATGGTCTCCCTCAAGGTCCTCGCTCTGCGTCTCCTCTGCGGCAGCGCCCTCTCCCAGAAAGTCCCAGATGTTAGACCTGTCCTCAGCAGCTCGTTACCATTCTCCTCCCATCTGCGAAGGGGCGGGCGCTCCTCCAACCTTTGCCAGGCGTCATCTGGATGTGCAAAGAAGTATGTTTTGTCCTTGTAGATGACCTTAAGTTTGGCCGGAAATAGAAGCATATATTGGATCTTCAAGTCCCGGAGTTTAGCTTTGACTGAGTCAAAAGAGCGTCGAGTCCTCTGCGCCTCCTGGCTGTAGTCAGGAAAGATCATGATTTGCGAGTCCTCTATCCGGATCTCCCCTAGTTTCCCCGCTTCTCGGAGGATCAGATCTCTATCTGCAAAATTCAGAAATCTCGCTATTATCGGTCGCGGCCGACCCCCCCACAAGAGGTTTGGCCTTGAGAGCTCTGTGCGCCCGTTCAATAATAAAGCAGTTAGAGAAAGTTGCTTGGGGCAGTGTTTCAAGGAACCAGGAGCGCAGGAAACCCGCCATATCCACCCCTTCAATTCCTTCTCTAAAGCCCACGAAGCGTAGGTTGTTTCGTCTCGCCCTATTTTCCACGTCGTCCACCTTCCATATTAGCTGCTTTTGGGTGTCCTTCAGGTCCTTCACAGCCTTCCGGAGGTCTTGTATGGAGTTTTCCGCTT
Organism: Lissotriton vulgaris; assembly: GCF_964263255.1. NCBI lineage: Eukaryota > Metazoa > Chordata > Amphibia > Caudata > Salamandridae > Lissotriton > Lissotriton vulgaris. Next base: position 1,666,418,556 of record NC_141685.1, on the reverse strand, counting down.
CTCCCAGCCTGGTCTCCGCCGTAGTGACCCTTTCCGTGAGGTTTCGAAAGTCCTGTCGCAACAAATTGACCTCCACTCCCACCTCGCCGATTTTCACCTCTAGGGCCGCTCTTGACGCCTGGATGTCTGCTCTGAAGGCCTGTATCGCACTCATCAGGAGGGCAGTATCTGAGTTCGCCCCCGCTCCCTCCACGCCTCCCATCTGCGGCGCCATCGCGAATTTGTCAATTGGCCCTTGCTTCTGTGTCTTCGGTGCCGTGTCCTTATTTCCCATGATGGCTTGACCTCTGCGCTGCAAGTGTGGGGGGGTGGGGGGGGGGGGGGGGACACACCTTAATTTCGTTCTCACTTTCTCATGTGTGCCCCATTCGGCCCCTTGCACGATTGACCCTCCGGTTGCTTACCATCAAAACCACCATTTTAGTGGCAATAACGTCTGCAAGGAGGGTGAGCAAATTGCGAGCACTGTCATTCAACCCTCCTTACCTGACCATCTTCTGTGATAAGTTGGTGCTTTGCACTAGCGCCTCTTTCTTACCGAAAGTGGCAACACCATTCCACATGGGACAATCTATTACCTTGCCCACTTTCTACACTCTTCGGCAACCATGTAAAGAAGAGTGTTGTCCTACCTTGACCGCACTAAAGAGTTCCAGGTGAACTACCATATCTTCGCAGGCTACATTGGCACGAAGAAAGGTTGTGTGCTGCAGAAGAGCACTATCTCACCATGGGTCGTCCTCTGCAACTAAATTTGCTATATTCTAGCCAAAAAGCAGCCTTCTGAAGGTTTAAGGGCACATCTCACCAGAGCAAAGGCTGCTACCACGGCGTTGCAACGTGAAGTTCTAGTCCTTGACACTTGTCAGACAGCAACCTGGGCATCCCTGCACACTTTTACTAAGCACTACGGCCTGGATAGTCCAGTCTGCATGGACAGCCTTTTGGGCTACTCTGTCCGGCAGGACTTTCTGGTCTGAACTTGTCTGCAGTCCCTCCTCCAGAGATGGTATCGCTTGGGTATCTATTCAAAGGTAAGGAATCAGCGGCTAGATGTCTCTATCAGATGGACAAGTTACTTACCTTTGGCAATGCCTCATCTGGTATAGACATGATGTAGCTGAAGATTCCTTACTGACCCACCCATCCGCCCCACCCTGCGGACAGGTTTCTACGGTCATGGATTAACCCCCTTTCCGGGCTTTAGTTGTTTAGAGACACACCAGTGTCACTGCACTTCATGGCTCTGCGCTTCTTGCGTGAAAAGTTGTGAAAAGTAACTGACGTCAGCACACCAACGTGGTGCCTATAATGGTGACGCAGACATCACAATGGCGGAGACTATGCGGATCACATCACGTGTAGCCGACCGACACCACCTACTGGTGTGCAAGGATATTGTTCGAAGAAAAATCTTCCGAATTCAGTCCGATGCCTGGGAAATTTCAAGGTAAGGAATCTGTGACTAGATCATGTCTGCTAGATAAGACGTTACCGAAGGTAAAACTGGGTTCGAACTGGTTTGCGCAGTAGCTCTGTTTTAGAAACTGAACTGTACATCCTAGTCTGACTTTTAAAGAGACTCCTTGGAAGCACAATGAGTTTACTTTTGGGAGCAGGGTTGGTGTTAATAGTGGCCATTTAGCAGGGATTAGCCATCTGGTAAAGGAAAGGCACAGTTAACAACACAAAGTGTTATTTCTTTTGAAATGCAGTTCTCAAATGGGGTTCTTGAGAACTGAAACTTGATGTTCAGAGCCATCCTAGACATTGTCTGAGCTCCCTTCAGGCTGGAAACTGAGTTCCAGCACTGGGAGAGGTGAGGCGGGGCTATCTCATCTCCATGTGGGAAGAACTAGAAGGGAAGACCAGTCTCATTCAGGTGGCTATGGGCATATTGGTTGAGGGACTCTGGGAAAGTCTGCAGTACATTGAAAATAGAAGAGCTGAAAATAGAGGATGGGATTCACATGAATGCTGACAGGATTGCATTTAGGGCATCCCTAAGTCCCTAGCTAGTGCTCAGATCAAAAGACTGACAAAGTTCCTAGGTTCTGGGCTCCACTTCTTTCAGAAGCACTGCGTTTGTCGCTTGGTTACAGACTGCCCCAGATATTAGTTTCCCTCTTGTAAGGTATTACCTCGGGTAGATTCCTATAGCTGTCTTTCCCAAGGCCATATCACCATGACACATCACTTTAAATCTACCCCAATCTTTCCCTCTCCTTCATCTTGCATTTTGGCTTGTATCGGCTCTGTCCGCAAGGACAGCTGGATTAAAAGACAAAATAGGATGTCTGATAGTTAATGATGCTTTATGGCCAAAACTGTGAACTAATAAGTTAAAATTAAGTAACAGCGACATAAGTTTTAATTCTATCACTGAAGTTTAATTTAATGAATAGCACAGACTATGAAAGACCTTAAAGTATGAAGTCCTATCAATATCTCTTATTGCAACGTAACAGGCCTCCTTTTATGAATGGTTTACTTTGTCCTAGCTGTTTCCAGTGTGCCGGTTAGGGTGAAAGTAGAGAAATGAAAGCCACATACATGGAAATAAATTATAATTAAGGAATGGTGGGAGTGAGAGCGCAAATCTTATAAAGTGACACCAGTATCTTTTTGAAAGATCCACATTTCCTCTGTCTCCCGAAGAGAAACAGTGTAACTAGCCTCAATATTTGTGAGTTTTGATTTTGTGAAATAGAACCAACGTCTTAAGTAAGAATTCACATTTGTGGTAGGAGAGGTTTATTTGCTTTTGAGGTTCTGGTTTACTATGTGGTATTGGAGATGCTGTAAAGCACATTGCAGTTTCTGTCGGTGTAATTGACTGCTCTGCCTATATGTAGTACCATGTTATTTTTTAATTCAATGTCAACGATCTTGATTATTTGTATTTTCTATGCTTTTCGTAGTATTACTAGTTAGACAAAAGTCAATAAGTAAAGAAATTATGATTATGGGTTTTTACATGTGTAGCTCACATTTCTTGGCGGACAAAGAAGCTCTCTGCAGAGATCAGAGGTCTTCACTCATTCAGTGGCAGAAGTATCATTGAGTTGAATAACTGCTAGGTACACTATTAGGTAGCACTATTGTTACTTTATATGATGTGCTTTTGTTGCCTGATTTTGCATACTTGTAGGGTCTAGCTTGCTGTTTGTACTTTTTTCTGTCTTACAGGGTGTTTCTTTACATTTTCTATTTCTGTTTAGAACGCTTTTGGGTCCTTCTGGTAAATGAGCCCCAGGTCATTCTCACCAGTTTCATAGAGCGGTTCCAGAGCTTGTGCCAGCTGGAATTGCAGCTGCCCTTCCTGAAGCCAGAGGACCTGAAAAACATGGTGAGCTACAACAGCCAGCAATTTTAGTTTTTCCGTATTCTTACACCTTCACATCGATTGCATCACACTTTTTCCTACAGTTTTAACAAGTGGCTCAGTTCCCCTGCTCACTGATAAAATGTAAAACAATGACCAGGCTTTGGATGAATGGACAAGGAAACATTGAAGCCAGTGTCTTAGTAGAAAAAGCTGGCTCTTCTTAAGCATTTGAAAGGCAACAGATCACTATGGTTCAAGGATGATTAGGGAGTATGTAGTCCAGGCAGAGGACTCAACAGATTTCTTAAGAGTGCCAGAGCTGCAGGGTCTTCAATGGCTATTTTGCATGCGCCTTATGGTTAATGCAAAGAACCTTGAATTTAATTCTTTCGAGGATCTGAAACCAGTGGAAATATTTCTTAGCTGGCACAACGTGGTACCACTGTAAAAAAAAAAAAGAGCTGTGAGGTTCTGTACGGTTTGAAGCTTGGAATGCTCCTTACGTGGGCAGCCACTAAGAGTGTGATTGCAGTAGTAGAATCTAGAACTCACAGCTGCTTTGGTTAAGGGGATTTTGCGGCGAATGGAAAGCAGAGGCAAGGTAAGTTAGTGGAAGGACGGATGTGTTTGTCATAGTAGTAGTAAACTTTGGGCACTATTGAAAATTGTTTATCTACAGGAGTCAGTGAAGTTGCCAAGAGAAAGTGCTAACAACTGATGTCAAGAGTAAGAGAGCTCTCTTTCCCTTTGAGTAACCACCAATGCAGAAATATTCACCCTCAACTGCATCTATCATCTAAAACATCTTTCCTCTGATTTCAGGACTGCTATATAAGTCCTAACCATTTCTAAATTGCACTATTGGATTTATCATTTTGAAAGTGTGACTGCCTCCTTTCTAAAGCTAGACTTGTTGTTCCAAAACCTTGCAGCCATAGTTCTCCAATGTCAGCTGTTGCAGATGTACATGATGTGGAAAGGCATCTATCTTAGTTTCAAAGAGAGCTGCCAGTTCATGATTTATACTCCAGTTGCTAGAACTTTACTCAAGAATCTGTCGCCCCCACTATATATCAAATTTAATCTCCTCTCTCTAGACCAAGAAAAGTATACTCTATTCCGACACAAACTATTTGAGTTCTCCCGAGAATCCCTCTGGTAAGATACATTGTTGTTGCGTTGTTTAAGGCACATTACCGTAAATTCGAGTTAGTAGACATTTCCCTAACATTAGCATTTCTGATTTTCCTAGCCTTTTGCTGTCATTAGATTACTTCGGCTTTCTCACCGCGTTGCAGAATTGTAGTGCCCTGAGTCTAGTGAGTACATCACTTGATTTCACATGCTCCTTACAGTTATTCACGACACCGGGTTAATAAAATTGAATGGACACAGAGCAGAACATAGAAACGGTGACACAATCCAATGAATTAGAGACACTGGGATGCGTTCGTAAATCTTCATTTCTTCACCAGATTTGTGTCTGTTACTCACACGTTCACAATTTTTTTTCCTCATACGATACCTGAAATAACATGTGTCCCAATTCTACTTGTACCAATTTGTAACATTACTTCTCTTATACCTAAATGATATATTTTGACATTTTAGATCCACAATGCCACACCGCGGAACTTCAAGTCGCTAAAGGAATCACAAGAACTAATTTTCAAACCCCTGAAGAAGGGTTCAGAGGAACCTGAAAGGCATTGGGTGTTATTTCATATGATTTTGTAAATAGGCTAAAGTATTTCATTTGAGTTTGATCGTTAATAGAAATGTGTTAAAGAATCATGTACAAGAAAGAGTGAAATAATGATTTCAGAAATATGAATAGAAACCAGATGGATTGTTTGTGTTTATTTTAAATATACTGCAAGTTGCATTGTCTAATACGTATTGAGTACTTTAGAATACTAGCACAGAAACCCTAGGGACAATAGGTAGAGTTCCCTGCAGACCTGGATTGCGACTGCGTCACCTGGGCAGAGCACTGCATAGCGCTGTACAGCCTAGTGATGAGTCTGCGGGGCAAGGGTTTCGTCTGTGTATTCTCTAGTGCCTGCAGAGTGGGCAGGGGGGCCGGGAATTCTGCAAGTTGTCTGTATTTTGTAGTAGAACAGCTCTGAGAAACTTACTGCCTCTGCCCCAGATACGGACGGTGGGGAAATTAAAACATCACCTGGATACAGATCTGCAAATGTGTGGAGTCTGAGTGACTTTGCAGCTACTTTACTAGCTCCCTCCTCCATCACGGAGAGCATAGGGTTGTGCGCTAGTGGTATGGAAGGGGCATACAGTATTCGCAACCGGGCTCTATCCCGCCGGAGATCCCACCCCCAGCGCAGGGTCTCCACCGTGACAATCTCATCTCTTATCCTCTTTAATGTTTGGTATAGCGCCACCTGCAGAGGTATCGGGCCGCTACATCTATCTCCGCCTCAGTATGCGGCTGAAATGGGGTGGGATGCTCTCAGTAATGCAAAAACTGGGCCTGTGCAGAGTACGCATATAGTTGTATGTCTGGGGCGCCCATCCCGCCTTGTATAAACAGCAGGGTTAAAAGTTCCCAGGAGACTCTCGACTGCTTACCAGCCCACACCAGTGAGATCAATAAAGTACGGACGGATTTAAAAAAAACCCTGAGTCAGGGGCAAAGGTATATTTACAAGTGGCAGTCCAGCCCAGGCAGATACTTTTTCCCACAACTACTCAACAGCCCAACCGAAATTCAAGTTCCAAAGTTCCAGTATATCTCTGCACAGCCAAATCCCTATATATTTCACAGGGTGATCCGCCCAATGCAAGAGATATTCGATCGTGAATGAATGTGTGCTGTCTGTAAGTGAGAAGATAGTGGATTTGGCCCAATTTATGGAGACGCCTGACAACCCACCAAACTTAATCAGTTCACGCAGTACTGGAGCTATATTAGCATGGTCAGAAATGTATAGAGTAATATCGTCCATGTATAATGAGACCAAAAGCCCTTGTGTGCTGGAGCCCAACCCTCAAGCTGCATGATGTTTGCACAGCCTCGCCGCCAGTGGTTCCATCGCAATAAAGTAGGGGAGAGGGGACAACCCTGCCTCGTTCCACGGGTGATTGGAAAAGGCTGCAATGTCATACCATTCAGTCTGATTCTTGCAGGTGGGTCAGTATATAATAAGCAAATGAGTCCTAGGAACAGTGGGCTGAACCCAGTTTGTTCTAAGATAGTAAATCGATATGGCCATACCAATGAATCAAACTCTTTTGTAGCGTCCAGAAACACCGCCACTGCAGGAAATTGCGGGTGTAAATAATGTAACACAGAAAAAAGGTTCCAAGATTATGGGAGGTGAACCGCCCCGGTATAAAGCAGGACTAGTCCAGTCTCGAAACAAGTGGGAGCAGTGGCTGCAGTCTGCCTGCTATCAGTTTGGCTAGGATCTTAGCATCAACGTTGATTAATGATTGTGGTCTGTAAAAGTCCACTACATCACTGTCTTTCCCAGGCTACAGCAACGTAATAATCCTTGCTTTGCGCATATACTACGGTAACCTACCCAGGGTTTGTGCCTCCTCATACACCTCGAACAGTTGCGGAGCCAGCTCCATCGCATAGGCCTTATAGAAGGCAGTGGTGAGCCCATCTGGGCCCGGGGCCTTGTCTAGCGGTAGACTACATATTGTCTTAACTATATCTTCTACCGAGAATGGCATGTCCAGATATTTCCTGTGACCCCTCCCTAACTACAAGAGTTCAACTAATCCGGAAATTCCTTGAGGTCACCAGAGACTTCGCTACGCGTGGCTGTGTAAAGGTTCTCGTAAAATTGCATGAATCTGTCCAGAATGCCCTGCAGGCCCCTAATCAGGGTGCCGTCCTCCCTCTAACCTCTGTCACAAAAGTGGCAGAACAGGGTTTTCTAAGCATGTTGGCGATAGTCCTGCCCTCTCCCCATATTGTCTAGCTCGTGCATTCTTGCCCAGGAAGTTCACCTCCCTTTGCGCCTCCTCCTCAAACTCCGCAATAGCTTCCTTAATAGAGGCCAGTATCGTAATGTTGTTCGTGGAGTAATATTAAGATTCAAGTTCCCTGATCTTGCCTTCTAGAGCTGTCAGCGTACCTCTTATTGACCGCAGGATCCCAGCTTGCCGCGCAATGCACTTCCCACGTATCACCACCTTGAATGCTTCCCAAAGGGAGCCCTGAGATGTGACTGAGTCTGTTTTAAGTAAGAAGTACTGCCCAAGGTCCCCCCGGATTTCTTCCCTGAAAGCCTCATCCAGCATAGCATTTTGGGGAAGTCTCCAACTAAATAGCCCTGCTGTGTTTTCGGCATGAGCAAGCTCAGCAGACAAGGCACATGGTCTGCGAGTGTTCGAGGAAAATGTGCAACGTCCGGCACCCACATTTCTATGTCCCATGTAACCAGCCAGAAGTCCATTCCGGACCAGGTGCCTCGATAGGCAGATATACAGGTACCCTCCAGTGTATTCAGGTTACGCCTCCTCCAAATGTCTGGCCACGATTATTGCATTAAGTGTGGCACTCGAGTTTGGATGTAGTGTACGGGAGAGTCCCTTCCTGTCCATGGTGTCACACAGCACTGTGTTAAAATCACCTTCACTGCACCCCCCATTATTGTCTCGCAGCCAGTGGAATGAATCTTTGCCCAAAGTTTTTTAAATTACTCTGGGTTGTCTGTATTTGGCCACTAGTGCTTTTTCCACTCCCGCCAGCTTCTCCAGCAATTGCACGTGGCGGCCTGCTGGGTCTATCTGTGACTTTGACTACTTCCAGTCCAATCTCTGTCGAAGTAATGCCACTACCCCACGTGCATAATTTGAGTATATGGATGAATAAATGTTTCCCCAACGCCTATTTTGTAGTTTAGTGGTGGAAGTAGTATTTAAATGTGTTTTTTGTAAGAAACAAATGTCAATATGGTGCCTCATTAGGTCGACATGTACCAGTCTGCTTTTCCTGTGGTCATTCAAACTGCGAATGTTCCAGCTTCACAAATTGATAGTAGTCATGGTAATGGTAGTACTCTGCATATCTGGCCTCGAATTAAATGCTGGGCTGCATAAACCCCTCTCCCAAGTAGGAGCACCTTATGCAGAATTGCCCTCGCCACACCTCTGTCCGTCCAAGAAACCCATTGTGCCCGTCTCTCACTACGTGTGCATACCAATAAGGACCTCTAATGTTCTGCGTCATTTTGACCAAACTTGTGAGCTTTACCCTCCCCACCCTCGCCCTCCCCCACCCACACCAACCCCCCAACTTGGTTGTGTGTAAATAACCACCCTGAAAAGTATAGGAAACATTCACTACAGGTAAACAACCTAAGTTAAAATGGGAGCTCTCTCTTGGGGGCTTAGGTACCACCGGCATACTACCCTGCCAGAGGAGAGGGTGGCCGAGATAAGTCGAGAAGAGCCATTCACCTACAACCCTGTGCTGATCAACCGTTGTTTCTTAGTATAAACATTTATAAGCCCACATTGCATTCCCTTTCATGTCTGCCAAAGGGTCCCCCCAACAAGGAACACATCATCGAGCTACCACTCTTTTTTACTGCTCAGTCTGGAGCGGTGAAGGTCGGGAGTCAATCATTCTCACTTAGTCCGGCTTCTGATTGAGGACCAGACGTGGCCTGCCGTTATTTTTCCTTCCTCCAATGTGTTTAGCAAATTTCAGGGCAGACTTCGCGTCTGTAAAAAAGTGCGACGTACCTTCACGAGCGACCTTTAACTTGGATGGGTATTGGAGCGCGTATGGGACTTTTGCTTTCAGTAGGAGACGCTTGGTTGGCGGTAACTCCCTATGGGCAGCCTGCACTGCTGGCGTAAAGTCAGGGTAGAAAGAAATGTTGTTTCCTGTATAGTTATCGGTGGCCTGCTCCCTGGCCAGTCCTAAAATGGCATCTCGATCTTGATAATTCAGCAGGCGTGCTAGGATATGACAAGGTTTCAGCAGGTTGATGGGAACAATAGGAGAAGCACGGGCATTCTGAAGTAAGGCTTAGATGGTGCACCCAGGTTGCACCATCTAAGCCTAAGAGGTTGAACAATTGAACAGAGGTGGATTGTGGTGCTGTCTTTCCTGCGCACCCTTTTCCCACCGCCAACACCAGTATCTCCTTTTCAGGCAGGGCTTTGACTGTCTTTTCCAGCTGTGTAATCTCCTTTTGTACTTTCCAGGCATTGACAGAAGACACTGTGAGCCTCCTCTTACACTTGATAGAAGTGGAGCTGGAAAAGAAAGCTGATGAGACCAAGGCTGTTGTGAAGTTTACAGCAGAAGCTCTGCAAATTCACGTCGCAGCCTGCATTTTGGCACTTTGTGGCTGGAGTTATAGGTCGGTGTATAATGAATTTGTTCTGAACTTTATTTTTGCCCTGACCGTTAAAACAACCATATTGTTACTGGCCTGGCCTGATACGCTCCGAGTTATCTAAACCACCCAGCAGAGTTTGATATTTTGGCATTAGTGGTAAATTGTTATGGAACTTTGTATAGGGTGTTCAAGCCTTAAATTGTAGTTTGTGTTGGAATACTCCTTGGATGCTTCTGGTGATTAGTGTTCTTTACCGTTTGTTGTCCGTTGTTAACAGTAGGTCTGGTCATCTAGTTAAAGTGAGCATTCGTTATGTGAATAGCACAATCCCAGTTAGCATCATAGCTTTAAGTGGGGTTAAACAACTGGGCGAGTCTCTAAAAAGGAGCATGGCAAACCTGTAAAAAGGGGTGCGGCCAACCCAATTAAAGACATTCACTAAATCGTAGGAACTAGCATTACGTGCTTAAGGAAAACTTGAGTTCCTACTCAGAAAAGGATAATAAAATACCAAAAACCTTACTGAGAGCAGGTACTTACTTGTTATACATGCCATGGCCTCCTGTCTTTACTCAGTTACTCTTTCACTTGGAATATCTTGCCTGCCTGCCAGTCCCCTCCCTCTCTGTCAGACTTCTTTACCTCTGTTACTCGATCTGTATGCTGCTTTTTACTGTCTCTATTACTCCCTCACTGTCTCTTCTAGCCACCCCCCACGCCTTCTCTGTGCTCTTGTGGTTACTCCTCTGATACTGTCTTTCAGTACTTTCTTGTCCCCTCACTCAGTGCTTTAAATGGGCCAGTACTGTCTGCTAGTGAGTACCTTTTGTATTACCTGCACTTCTATTCTTCCCATTTCAAGCATTGCCCTCACTGTTACTCTCACTATATTTCTGTTAGCCCCTCTGGTTGTTGTTTACATCCCTGTTGCTATCCGGTCAGCTCTGTCGCTCTGCCCGTCTCCTTCAGTCCCTCCCTTTCTCTCGGTGATATTACTGTTTTTGCTACTCCACTTCTATCTCTGCATGTACTCCTATCTCCGTTACTCTGTCTCACTTTCTTGTTCCCTCTCACACCACCCAATCTGCCTCTACGTGGGGAGCTCATCTTTCTCCTGTTGACTTTCCAACGTCTATTGACAACATGCGCCCGGACCCTCTCATGCCTTAGTAGGTGGCTGGCCATTTATTTTCTCCATCACAAGCCTCTCCTCTCATCCTGAGGTCTGACGTAAAGAGCTCTGTGTTACTTACTGTCACCTTTTATTTGTTTAAGGAACAGAGCAGCAAACAATCCCGAAAGGCCAGGAAGCCCACTACAGAGTTCATTACACTGAAATAGAGAAACTCATGTCAGGCCCGTCTTGCTAAAAAGACCAGTATAGAGGAGAACTCTCTTCAGTTTCATCTTTGAGCTCTCTCCATTAGTAAGAAGTGAACAAGCGTACATCTCCTGTTTACACTCTAGTGCGCATGCTGACTCCAACGCTATCGTGGCAGATGTATCAAGTCTTTTTGTGGTCGCAATGATTCTATTTAGCAGAATTGGACCTTTTGAGACACAAAAATGCCTTGTCTTATGTACAAAACAAAATCTGATTGGTATGTCTTAATGTTTTTCGTCTGAATTCCAGTTGCAAAACATTAATCTTTTACCACATCCTCAAAGGATGTGGTAAGTCATTCGCAAACGGGAAAATAACCCCTTCCTCTTAGTGAATGTTGGCAAAAAGCAATTCTAAAAGTAGGGAGTAGTCCCATGGACCACTTCCCACTCGTAAAAAATAAATGTACTCTTTATATGTATTACGTTTTCCTTTAAGGGAAACAGGTTGCAATTTTTTAAAATTGCTTTATTTAAAAGCAATCACAAACATGTTGGTCTGCTGACCAGCATCCTTGTGATGGCTGCGATTCCTAGTGGGCTGCAATTTGCAACCTGCCTCATTATTATGGGTAGGTTGTGCCCCCTGCAACAAATGCGGCTCAAAGCTTTCCACTTGTACACCCTGCCTCCTCCACCCCCTTCCCCCAGGCCGGCCAAGCTCTTTGCTAGGGCCGTTTTCGGTTCCCAGTCTGGCCCTGGTGGAGGTCCAATTACGACCCACTGAAAATCGGTAATTTGCTAACTGACCTTTCAGTACACAGACTGGTTAAACAATGACCCAACTAGTCTAGAAAATACTGGTGCCAAATTGCGACCAGTATTTTGTGACCAGATCTAATGACATTTGGTCCTAAATTCGGAACACTGTCTAAATGCCTATTTTGGCAGGCAATTTAATTCCAAGGTATGCGACACTCGCCACCTTTTTGCTGTTTTCCCCTTAGATTTAAACCTGCTGAAATGTTTCATGCGGAAAAAAGCATAGCTAGCAGAATTTGTGGCTTTCAGCACCAATTCCTCATTTAGTGCCTAATTTCCATGTTGAAATCTCACAATAGGAGGCATTTACTGCATACAGTGAATATCTCGCCATACAGTAATGCCAATTATCACTTCCAGAAAAAGTCCCCCCTATTCCAACCAACTCCTAATCGGGCCATTGTGTCCAAGGATTGTATGGATATGAGATTGTGGGCACAGACACTGACGCTGTCCCTGCAAATCACAGTTAGAAGACAGTGGCAGGGCAATGTTGGGAGGAACCATATACATTACACGTTTACTACACGTATTTAAAGATTTTTGATTTTTTATAGATTGTTATATTTCACAAGCATTAAACGTGTGTACAGTATTTATAAATATGTGACTGGTGCCATCTATATCCTTTATTTTCAGAAACAGAAGTAAATGCGCCTGAACACTGAATATACAACGCACCTGAACACTGTAATATTAAATGCTATTACTTAAGCAGCATTCCATTTCCATTTTAGCCCAATAAATAGAGGCGAGGTCTGATTTAACCCATCTTGCTTAGTGTTAATCTTGTCATAAATTAAAGTTTGAAAGGTCAGAAGACTAATTGACATCACCTTGAGTGATTCTGATGAGTATGTCTGGCACTCTGTTTCTGACCGGTCCTTTCTCTCCCTCTCTGAACAGTCCATCTTTGGGGTCCATTCATCTATCCATCATCACCTGTTCTCGTTGCATCCGCAAAGTGGGGCTTTGGAGTTTCCAGCAGATTGAGTCCACAGGCACTGTGGACCTGGACACATCGCTTGGACAGACTAGCACACCCGTCACACCTGTCGAGGGGCGCTCTGATCAGCGCCCTTCCTTGGTGCTCGTTTCTCCACGCCGGATGAGCACGCGCAACCGAGACAACCAACATTCGCCTGGTTCTGATCAGGTATAGTCCTTAAAATGCTCTCTTTATTGTGGTCACTTGAGGCCTGATTTAGATCTGGCGGACAGGTTACTCCATCGCAACGGTGACGGATATCCTGTCCACCCAACTATAAATCCCTTTCTATCCTATGAGATTTATAGTTCAGCAGACGGGATATCCGTCCCCGTTGTGACGAAGTAATCCGTCCGCCAAGATCTAAATCTGGCCTTTAGTCTCAAACTGTAAAGCAGCAAGGGATTTGTTGTCTATAATGTGGATGGAAGCATTGTATGTCTACTCCTATTGAGCTTTTTCTTACTGCAAAACACCAAACCCATGCAAAAGAAAGACAAGAACGTGAGGAGCCATGTTTAAATCATTAAATATACCACCTGCAATGTAGGGAAAGCCCAGCTTAAGACAGACCATATGCATTCAGAGCGATTCCAGCTGTATTGTAGAAAAAGCCAAGCTTGCTGGGTCATGTTTATATAGAGTATTGTCAACTGGGCACATGCCACTGAACACAAGTCCTTGTAGGTTGTTAAGCCATAACGTACATTGTAAACGGAGTTCAGGTAAAAAAAACTCCATTGACATTAGCTGGGCTCCCTGTGAAGTGTAACACTGAATGATGGACATTGCCACAGTTGTCTCTTAAGAGTTACTTAATTTCTGCATATAACCAGGAGAGACCGTATTCATGAATATCGTTATTGATAGAAAAGACAAGTTACTTTGTTGTAATCCTGTTTCTCCATTACAGGAATCTTGCTGAATTCATAAACAACATGCCCAGACATATTGTATTGCATTGTAATTGCATTTGTATAGCGCTTACTACGCCTGACGAGGCTTGAAGCGCTTTTTTTGGCGAATAGCACACTACTCTGGAGACCCGTGGTGAATTAGTATAGTGAAACATGCAAGTAAATTATACGTGGTGGATATGTTAGTCAGTTATTTGGATTTGGAAGGATAGCAGAAGGATAGAAGAGGAAAGAAAGTTTGTGTTTATATAGCGCTTCTAATCCCTGATGGGGTGTTGAAGTGCTTTTCTGGCCAGTAGCAGGCTACTCCGGAACCCGTAAAGGATTAGTGTTGAAAATTAGTATATGAAATAGGAAGTAATTTGAGTGGTGGATATGTTAGTTAGTTATTTGGATTGAGAAGGATTGGGGAGGGGGAAAAAAAGGTTGGCATTTATATAGCGCTGGTAACCCTGATGAGGTCTTGAACTGCTTTGTTGGCGAGTAGCACGCTACTCTGGAACCCATAAAGGATTATTGGAGAATTAGAATGGTTGAATATGGAATTAGAGGAGTGAACATGCTAGTCTGTTATTTTGATTGAAAAAGATAGTGGAGGGATAGAAGAGTGAAGGATTTCTTTTTTTAGGTCATAGCAGTAGGAGGAGGCTTTTGGATGAGTAAAAAGGGGTTTTGGAGGGGAAGAGTTTAGAAAAGTTTGTTTTGGGGGATCGGTATAGTAAAAGAGGTGTCAGATGATGCAAAGAGGGGTAGAGTAGGAGAAAGTCAAGAAAGGGTTATTCTGGGGAACATAGTAGTGGTTTGGGGTTTGGGATAAAAGAGAGTGGGTGTAGAGGATATAATGATAGATGTAAAGGGTGAGAGCTAGGGTAGTGAATTAGAAAGAGTAGTGTAAATAAGTTTGAGATGTCAGGAAGTTGGGCTAGAAGATATATTGAGAGAAGAATAGGCTGAGAAATAGGGTAGTGCATTGGAAATGCTAAATTAAAAGAAAGAGATCAATATATAGATTCATAAGTACATTGCAAGTATATAGATGCATAAAGGAGGTAAATATAAGCAGATTAAAGATATTGATAGAGGTAGCGGATGAGAAATATGGTAGTGCATTGGATATGCTTTTTCAGGAGAAAAGTATCATGGAGGTACATAGATGCACAACTGAAGCAAGTACATGTAGACCAAAGATGATTTTTTTTTCCTTCTTTTTATAATAACCTAATTAGTATACATGTTTATACAAAGCAATACACAAAGATAGGCACATATTTATAGTGAAAATAAATCTTTATTACAGAGGGACAAATACATAGGGTGGGTATTAATGAATGGGAAAATGGGCAGCATTCCTGGCCCTGGTCCCGACCAATCTTGAACAGACTCAAACAGGCACTCACCCTTGTCCTCTCCACCCTTGTCCTCTCCACCCTTGTCCTCTCCACCCTTGTCCTCTCCACCCTTGTCCTCTCCACCCTTGTCCTCTCCACCCTTGTCCTCTCCACCCTTCGCTGAGACACCCAAAGCCTTGGTGGGTCCCTTGCTCACCTTGCCACTGGATTTAAGCTAGCCTGGCTGATGTAGGGTGTTACCCCGACACCGGTCCCAGGATACTTGTTTCTGATCCAGGGAAGACCTGGCTTGGCAGTTCGGGCTTGACTGTTCCCATGAGAAACAGGGTCAAGACTGATTTGCATATGGCATGTTCAGAACTGGGGTGGCGAAGTGAGCTAAAGAACAATGATGGGTTCAACTCAGATCTGTGACTGGGAGTGAGTGTCTGAAAAGTTTCAGCGCTCCGTCCATCATCTCCTTGTGTTTGCTTCATAAACAACCCACCATATACTTGGGTAAACCAGGAAAGTGGACATAGGTGCACTGTTTTCTACTGACATTTGCGCTTGTTTAAAGCTTCAAAGTGAACAGTTGCTGTGCAACACTGTCTAGGAATGGAAGGACGATCAGGTTTTTCTGAAAACACACAGGCGGTTTTCATTACATTGCCTCCTTATCCACTTTCTTATCTTTTGTTTAAAAATAGGCCTACAGTTTAAAAAAATCTTAAAGTTGAAGAATTAGTTGCTCACAAGTGTATCAGTTTTAGGGTTCAATATACTACTTTGCTTGTGCGAGCACCAGGCAGCTTCAGACTACAGCTGTGCTGGTCCCTTCCCCATCCATTTCTCCTTGCTGTTCCTGGTTCTCGTCTGTTTCTCACCCCCTTCCCCACGGGGCCTAATTGTTGCAATTTGGTCCAAGGTTGTTTGCTTCTGTTATCCATGCTAACAATACACTTCGATGACAATTTAATTTACCATTCCAAAATGGTCATCAGCCATGCTGGAACAGTACACTAAAAATAGCAGCCAAGCTTCATGATGCACATCTCAGAATAGCTTTTCCTTATTAGTAAGTTCATTCCAAGATGGCCCTATGCAGCTGCATGCATATGCATGCATCGTCGCAAAATGAATTACCATTTGCCAGTGCACACAAGCATTGACATGGCCAATAACTCAACCTTTCAAATGCACAATCTCTTGCCTTTCTGAATGTTTGTGATTAAGAATTAATTTGGGCGTCATTACTGCTTTTTAGAAGAAATCGTAGCAGAGTTCCTTATCTATTGCACCATCATAGAATGTTTTTGGGAAATGTAACTTAGGAGATTTTCCTAAATCTAAGAATGAAATGTAGTCCTTGCATGATTAGAGTCTCCCTTTTGAGCTAATATTTCTTTTCCGAGTACCATAACATTGGCCCAAAGATTTACTTGAGATTTATATTCAGGCTTTTTACACATTTGCGTCTTTGTGGATTTTCATAGTCCAGTTAATGTACAAACTATGTTTTTTTTTTACCATACAGTTCGTCATTACTTTCAGATCAACTAAACTGTTTTGTACATAGATTTTCTGCTGAACCATCACCCAATTAAGGCCAGTCCTTCTATATGTTGAACAAAAACTAAAACCTAATTGTCAAGATACCACCTTTACAGTATGTAACACTGGGACAAGATTAACTGTGTAAGAGTTAAGACTCTTGCAAAGCCCTTTTAAGGAACATCCTAATTTTTAATCGTTCTTGTGCGGTCACTTGAAAGACAATGCACTTTTTTTTTGCAGGTACTTTTTTTCTGATTCTAATGCCAAAGCAAGAGTTCTCACAAATCTCATCAGATAATGCAAAGTATTATCATTAATCTTGCCTCCCATTGTTAATGGGGTCACTGCTTGCTGTTCTATCCGAACAGTAGTTCTTAATCATTGATTTCTTCATTTGTTTTGTAATCGACCCAGATCTTCCCTTGTATTGGGAGAAACATCTGGTATCTTCCACGGACCTCCAAACAGAACTTTGAGGACAATGAATGTCCAGAGAATTAGTGATCTTGTAGGGATGGTAATAATTCATTGAAAGGATGGACTTAACCAACAAATGTTTATACTAAAACCCAGGATCCTATTAATATTATTATGATGACCCGTGATGTGTAGCGTTACGTGGGTTTGTTAATGTGTGAATTTGATGATCAATATATTTAGCACAACAGTAAACTATGATATTTCAAAAGGTACTTTAGATGTGTAGAAGACAACTTTATTCTGTGGACAAACATCCATCAGTTACTTAAGCAGAGAGTAAAAGCCTTGAATAAATGTCCTGACAGGATTACATTTTCTTTAACTTGCCACAAAGATAAGATACACTACCTGCATATACAACTAAGAAAGTAAGAATCCTAATTAATACATTTGAAATGCTTAAGACACAAACCAAAATAATATGCTGCATTTTGTATGTTTTCATCCTCCATCGTGTAAGTGACCTTTAGTTTACTCTCAACCCCAAAGTTAAGATGCATCACATTGTTAGATCATCAATGCCACAAGGACTGTATAATAATGTGTGAAAACATTTACAGCAGATGATACCTAAAAGAATACTCTAAACAAGCTCTGGAAAAAATTAAGACTGTCAAGAGGAAGGCTTTCTTGACAGCCGGGAAAAAACATATCGGACAGACCTATGTTTGGCTCAGTCTTCAGCAGCATGACCTATTATATAATCTATTACCAGACAATGAGGCATCCTCCAAAGTGTTACAAAACTATCTGATCTATTTAAAGGAAAAAAACTCTTAAAATACAAGTGCTTCAGTAAACCATAATCTAAAAGCTTTAATTACTAAACCAAATGGTACGAATATAAACCTAGAGCAGTCATGGAATCAAACTGAAAGTATGCACATTTCTGTGTCAAAATTTGCAAACTGCAATAACATAACTAAGAGCAATATAATTTATCATCCATGCACCAGACAAGCTATCAAAATGAGGAGTTGATCTGCTTCCAAAAGTGAATTTTGTGTTCAGACTATAAAACTGCCTTGTGAATTATTATATATTTGGCGAAGAAATTGGAATTAACAGACTTGAATCCTCTGTAGGATATTTCAGTGATTCCCCACAAAACCTGCATCAGTTTAGGGCTAAGAAATTGTACTCTATACCAATTGTGCCACGGATTGAGCTGCTCAACTATTAGAAAAGATGTGTCTTATTGGATTTAAAATGTACCTACTGTTTGGTGTGAAGAAGTGAATAAACGTCAGTATTTTCATAGTACTTTTCACTTATGAAATGTAAGTTAAATAATAAAGCCTATTGAGTAATCCAGAAATAAGAAGGTACTTCAGTAATTGTCCTATGTGAACAAATTCATCCTCCGTCATAGGAGACCTATAGCTTATTCTCAAACCCCAAAGGTAAGATGCATCACATTGTAAAATGATCAATATCTTATTTGAAAAGTACTTTTCCTAGGGTTTGTAAATGATATGCAATATTAGCATCAGCACAGTTTTGAGTTTCTAAAGTTCAGTAACCTTCGTAATTAAAAAAATCTGTCATGGTGGTGCATATAGACATAACATGACTGATTCTCTAGAACGTATTCACATTTGTATACTCGATATATAGCATCCACACATTTGTATTAAGAACTGAGTTGGCATCATTCCCAAAACTAGACCGTGACCCCCTTACTATGAACCTCTTATTGATCAACCACACTATTATCAACAGATTGCAAGATTCTTGGCAAGATCCTAGTTGACCGATACACTAGGATGCTCCCCAATCTGATCAATTTATTTTATTTATTTATTTGTGGTTTTGTATAGCGCTAGAATCACTCCATCAGGCGTATCTCTGCGCTTTTGACCGGTAACTCCACGAATTTATTGATATACTGTGAAATGTTTAAATTTGATTTTTGAATAAAATGGTTTTTAGTTGCTTACGAAATGTTAGATGTTCACTACATTGTCGTAAGGTCAGAGGCAGTTTGTTCCACATCTTTGGTCCTAGAGTGGATAGAGCTCTACCTCCATGCCTGGCCTTTTTAACATGGGGGACCACAAGTAGAAGGTTGGTACTTGATCTGAGGGACCGCGCTGGGACATAAGAAACAAATCTCCGTTCGAGATAAGTAGGTCCCTGTCCGTTCAGACACTTGTGGATTAAGCAACAAATTTTAAATTTGGCCCTTTGTCTGACTGGGAGCCAATGCAGTTGCTCAAGAAGGGGTTTGGAGGGAGTTCTCGGAGGGGCATTCAGAACAAGGCGAGCTGCCGTGTTCTGAATGACCTGCAGTTTGTCTAGCACTCCTTCATTGGCTGAGATTAACAGACCGTTGCAGTAGTCTATCCGACTCAGTACAAGTGCTTGCACCAAGGTTTTCCTCACTGAGTTAGGTAGAAGCGGGAAGACTTTGCGAAGCAGGCCGATGGTGTGGAAGCATATCCCTGCTATGTAACTGGTATGCTGTTTAAGAGACAGATCTTGGTCCAGTCGAATGCCCAAGTTCTTCACAATCTTCTTGGGTTCAGGGACAGCCCCCAGCTCAGCAGGCCACCAATCCGGAGTCCAGAGTATCTTAGCTTCTCCAAACAGCATGATCTCTGTCTTGCTGACATTGCATTGGAGGTAGTTGGAGGACATCCAATGTGCTACTGCTTTCATGCCAGCTGAAAAAGAGTTCTTAACTTCGGCGGAAAGAGATTTGAAGGGAAACAGGAGTTGAGTGTCATCTGCGTAGGATACGGGGACAAATCCGTATCTACGCAACACTCCTGCCAGGGGGGCCACGTAGATATTAAAGAGTGTAGGGCTCAGACATGAGCCCTGTGGCACCCCCTTAGAAATCTCAATTTCCGCCGAGCGATATGTGCCCATGGTGACTCTCTGGGTACGATCAGCCAAGAAACTCTTTAGCCATTCCAGGGCTTTGTTCTTAAGGCCAGCGCTCGACAACCGTTGAATTAAGATGGAATGAGATACGGTGTCGAACGCTGCCGATAGATCTAAAAGAACCAAGATGACTGATAGGCCCTTGTCCTGGTAGGCATGGAGATCATCAGTAACAGACAGCAAGGTGGATTCAGTACTGTATTTGGGGCGGAATCCAGATTGGGACTCATCCAAGGCATGAACTTGTTCAATATGTCTAGATAGATGTTGATTGACATATTTTTCTGTGACTTTCCCCAAGAAAGGAAGCAGAGAGATGGGTCTTAAGTTTGTCAAGTCAGACCATGGTAGGGCGGTGTTCTTCCTCAAAGGTCTGACAAGAGCTCGCTTCCATTCTTTGGGGACAGTGCCTGAGATGAGTGAAAGGTTCACTAGTTCTGTAATCAGTAGGCTAAGGTGTTCATCCAAAGTGGGTATTAGTCTGGCTGGTATAGCATCCTCTGGGCTGCCACTTTTGATTTGTTTTATAAGTCGCGATATTTCTTGAGATGAAACAGGGGGAAAGATATCCAGAGATTGTGAGTCTGGTGTGGAGTCAAGGGGGGTAGGTAAGGGGTTCACCGGAGTAATAGTTGAAGCCTGATTGGTATATAAAATCTTATCGTAGATTTTATCTATTTTGTTGGTGAAGAAACATGAAATCTCATCACACAACTGTTGGGACGAAGTATCAGGAGCTTCACATGCTGTTGGTTTAGCAAATGTCTGTACTATTTGAAAAAGAACTCGAGGGGAGTTTCCAGCTTCTTGTATTTGGGTAGCAATATGTGCTTTACGCGCGCAGCGAATTGCTTTATGATAGGAGGATAAAGCGCTCCAATATTTTTCTTTGTCTCCTAGAAGATGGGATGTTCTCCAAATTTTCTCTAATTTCCTGGCTCCTTGTTTGAGAGTTCTTAGTTTATCGGAGAACCAGACTTCTTGCTTCCTAATTGGCTTGGATTTAAAAAGTTTTAATGGAGCAATTCTGTCTATAGTTTTCCTGATTTCATCATCAACTTTCTTGAGAGCTGCTTCAGTATCATTTAAATGTCGTATTGTGGGAGGGTTAAAATTATCTTTAAAAGTGGAATTGGTGACTTTGTGCCACTGTCTACGAATGCAAGGTAGTGTGCTGTGGTGCGTGGGTTTATGTGCCTGGGGGGGGGGTTATGAATTCCACAACGAAATGATCGGTCCAGCTCACCTGAGTGGCAGGTGGGCATGAAATTGCGTGGACATTCGAGAAAACTAAGTCCAAAGTATGACCAGCCTGATGCGTGGGTCCTTTGTTCTTTAATGTCAGACCTAGCATTAATAGGTCTGTTATCAATGATTGAGCATCATTGCAGTCATGTTTCTCACCATGGACATTAAAATCTCCAACTAATGTGAACTCCCCATCATTATTTATATGTGGGGCAAGTAATTCAATTAAAATGTTGGAGAAATTTTTGTAGGTGCCAGGTGGCCTGTAAACTAGGGCACCTTTATAGTTTTCCTTAGAGGACTGTATCTTAAAAATCAGGATTTCTAAGTCAGGGGAACAAAACGCTTCTAAGATTGTTGCTTTTAGTTCATCTTTGTATGCTACAGCGATTCCGCCACCAATTTTTATAGGGCGGTCCAGTCGCAGTAATTTGTAATTACATGGAATTGCAAGAGTAATGGCCGGTGTGCAATGTGGTTTGAGCCATGTTTCAGTAAGAAAACACAGCTCTGGTTGACTAGAGGATATCATATCCCATACCTCCACCGCGTGTTTTGATAGGGACCTTATATTGCATAAGATGTTTTTCCTCCCTTGCGGGGTGGTAACTACGGCAGGTGATGGCATGGGTATCAACAAATCCTCACATTGTATACGCGGAGTCTCAGTGTGAACAGTCGTAAATTGAGCACAGCAGGATTTGCAGGAAAAGGGGCCTACCACCTCTAGATGGGTGGGGCAGTTAGCGTTTAATGAGTAAGGAACATTTAAGCTTCTCAGTACCTTAGAGGAGTATGTAACTCTCGTCGTAGCGCTGGACGGCGGTGGAACAGCAGGACCTGCCATAGCCCCTAGCCCGGTCTAGCGCGGACGGGCGCAGACGGGCAGGTCTTTGGCTTGTCTTAGGCGCGTCGAAGGCGCCCCCTGCGCGCAATCGCTGCGCGCTTGACTCCCGACGAGTGGCTAAATAGCCCCAGTTGCAGTAAGGCTAGAGCGCTAACCGCTCTGAACTACAACAGGACCAGGAAGTGTGTCACCAGGCTCGTACCTGACCCGCCCTCCGCTCAACGGTATTGGATACCGAGTCGGACCGGGGCGGGCAGGCTGAATGACAGAGCACTGGGAGTTTGTTTACCTGATTCGAGCCCCTGGCAGCGCCTAAAGGGAGCGAGTAAGCCTACAAAACGGGTATTAGGATCAGTCAATCAACTCTGACTGTATTAAAACTATTTTTCCATCAATTTAAAAATCAGCGTTTTAAAAACGGTTCCTTCAATGTGGATTCGTACTGGGGAGAAACACCTTCCAAAATATCCGTAGACTGTTCCACGTCCAAGATGGGGTACAGAACCGATTACCCAACTCCGCACGCTTAAGAAAGCCTTTGACACCCTGACATGGCCATATTTATTTGCGGTC
The DNA here is from genome assembly GCF_964263255.1 of Lissotriton vulgaris. Taxonomy (NCBI): domain Eukaryota; kingdom Metazoa; phylum Chordata; class Amphibia; order Caudata; family Salamandridae; genus Lissotriton; species Lissotriton vulgaris. The sequence continues at coordinate 1,666,395,924 of NC_141685.1, read as the reverse complement.
CTTCAATGGGTGGGTAAAGTCCCACGCTCATGGCATACACAAAACTTATGTCTTGAGTATATATTGGCAGTCACATATCCTCTCCCTTTTGGGTGGCACGTGGTACACGTCTGGGATTCCCACTATCCTCCCGCCTCTTTGTCCTCGCAATAGAGCCATCAGCAATTCAGCTTAGCAATGGGGTTTGAGAATTGGGGTATCCCACTAGCAGGCATCACTCACAGCGTGTCCCTCTATGCTGACGACTTACTGATATACATATGGGATATCACAATGAGTCTAGTACCTCTATGGACAACACTAGACGACTTTGCGCAAGCAGCGGGACTATAAGCCAACTGGGCAAAATCTACCATATACCCCCTTCATTCAATCTCCCCCCCCCCAAGAGATCCATATTTGATCAGTCCAATTGGCTTGGAGCGAGGGGAGCCCCACAATACTTAGGAATCAGACTCTATCATTCCCCTAGGGACCTATATGAAGGCAACCACCGAAGGGCATTGACGAGCATACGAACCCAAATCAACTTCTGGCGGATCTTACCCTTGGCCCCAATAAGAAAAATAGTCTTAGCAGAAATGGTAGTGGTGCCCCGCCGCCTCTATCACTTTTCAAACGTGCCGGTAATCTCTCCACAATCCTTTTTCCGGGAACTCGGTTCCCTGCTGGTCTCTCTAATATGGGCAACAGGACGTCGAAGGGTAGCCCAATAATATTACAGCTACTGGTGAACCATGGGGGATTGGGCACCCCATCTTTTAAAGCTTACTTCCTTACAGCACAACTCCAGTGGGACGCCATCTGGATGAGACCGGTACAGACTCTGGCCCCTAATGATCCCGGCGATACACCGTCTACTCCTACCAGGCACCCAACCTACCCAATTTAAGTGATGGTAGCCAGGTTCTGTATGCTACGAATTCCCTGCCTATCCCGTGACACACCACTATACACCCCTTTGCTGCCGCTGGCGGGCTTACCCTGGGGCTGCATTCATTACACTACCCGAGTCTTAAGAGTATGGACTAAACACTCACTTCTATTTGCGGGTGGACAATTCCTGCCATTTGATCGCCTAGCAGAGAAGAGTGGGCTCCCACACTGATCATTTCTCTTACATATTCAACTCGTCTCAGACTGTAAACAGACCTGGGATCTATCTGGAGGATAACCCTCAACACACCCAATACTCCACACTGTTCTAACTATGGACAAAGGGCGCAACCTCACCACATGGATCTAAAGGGCTAGACTGCAAAGTCGATAGACTATTCGTATCGCTAACCCTCCTCCTAGCAAAGCAATGCATCGCAATGCATTGGCGCACGCCCTTGTGGCCCCTCTCCTGGTGGCCTGGAGAGGTGCAGTAATTAAATGGGGCACAGTAAAAAAGACTCTATTAGATTGAGGAGGCACGCGGGATATGGCGCCACCGCATCTCCATGGAGCGGGCAACACATTTCAGACGCCTGGGGACACCCGTCCATTCACCCACGTATTCACCCACTGTGATGGGGTTACCGGATCCAGACCCTTTGAACACAAATGAGCCTCACCCACTTGCCATTCCACCCCAACCTCACCCACACAGATGCATGATTGGACACCCCAGGGTGACACACACTCACTCAACACCACAGAATAAACCTACACCTGCGTAGGGGCCAACACAGAGACTGACACACAAATGCCCACCCCACATCCCTACCCCCAATCACCCACCCCCAGTTCAATCCCCAGTTCGCGAATCATACCCATTCCTTCCACCCATCGAAGATGAGACTAACAATTAGCCACCGAAATGAAGGCAATGCCCACGGATTCCCTACGTTTCCATTCAGACAACGCAACAGTTAATCCACCCGAACACGCACACAATCCTAAACGGACACTTTAGAGTTATATTGTAATCCACCTTTTGTAACCTGAAAATTATGTTGAATGTAATTTTTAAAATGAAAAACTCAATAAAATGGTGTCAACGAAAAAAAACTGAGTTGGCAACTTAAGATAGTTTTTGTTTTTTTAAAACCATACCAAAACAATGCTGTAACAAAAAAATCATTTTAAAAAACTGTCTCTGCCTGTGTACCTTTTCATTTTGCTTAATGTGTGGCGCTAATTGAACAGCTATTCCTGTTTGTTGTGTTTGTGTTCAGTATTATGATGTTTTCATCAGTGTTGTTCTCAGGTGGGCAGGCTCATAGTCTAGGATACTTTCAGGATGTTCGAACGCTGTGATGATCGCGTTCCATAGTTCCGCTATGGGGTATACCGGAATCCCAGTCATTCCCCCTCTTTAATAAGGCGTACTCATAATTTGCCCGTTTACTAACATCTACCTTCCAGCATGCGATTGCAGGTGCCTCCCTCGTCTTCCAATGCACCTCTTGGCCAGCACGAGGACCAGGTTTAGGAATGTAGAACTGGGTCTGCTTGCCATGGGTCTTAGGAAACAAGCCCAGGGGGCATATTTCTTGATTACTGCTAAGGCCTCTATTTACTACTTTATTCAGTTGTACAATTATCTTCTCCCATTTCTACCTTAGAATCTTGCAATGTCATACCATGTATAAAAAGCCTGCATCTCTTGTAATACACTTTGGACATCTGTGCGTGTCTACCCCCATCATTACGTCTAAGCATCTTAATGCGAGATAGTGAGGAAATTATTGAATTGTACATACTCGCGTTCCTAGAGATTCTATGCATGTACTCTTGTCATGTCCCATTCCTTGTCCATGAGAACCTCAGCATTGTTCCCACCTGTCTTTAGCCGTTTGCGTAGTCTGTGCGGTCACATGTATGAATGACCAATAGAACCAGGATTTCAGTTTACTTCCATTCTCCCGCGTGAAAAGGAGTTTGTGTTTCGTGCATTGGTGATTCTACATCTCTTTAATGAAATTTCTGACTGTGCCATAAGTTAGAAATTGTGCTTGTGGGCACGTGCAGTTCTTCTTTGAACCATGGATAGAAATGTATCCTACCTGTAGCAATCCCCTATGATCGACAGTCGTGCGTTTTCTCAAGTATGTAAATATCCTGTTTTCGCGACCATGGTTGAAGCAGGCCCTCAATAAGAATAGTTGGGGTGTACGTGGGAAAGATTTTAGTTTTGATGGTGCATCTCTGCCGACATTTGACCGCCACTTTCACTAATATAGGCATCTGTTGATATTTTGACTTGCAATGCATGAAATGAGCTATTAGTGTTATCCTCTCCTCCCATATTTGCTAGTTCTGTTACGCTCATCGAGCCACCGGGATAGTCATTGCATCTGGAAAGAAACGTAATAAGACTCCAAGTTATGTGCTCCAAGTCCTGTATCAGTTAAGGCTACCTTCAGAACATCTAAATGTACTCTGTGGTGTTGTGCACCGCAGATGAAATCTCAAAGGGTTGAGTTTAGTTCTTTGAACCATTTGGGCATGATCCGTATTGATAGATAAGCAAAATAATAGAGCAGTGAGAGCAGCATAATCATTCGGAGACCGCACAATGTGGTCCATGACCGAGATCGGCAGTGTCTGCCAGAAGGCCATTTTGCCCTTTAGGACAGGCATCGCCACAGTTGGTAACCTTCATAATGCTTTTATTTTTTGGTTACGAAAGAGAAGAGACCGACAAGTGTTTTGCGACTTTTACTTTAAAGCCCCAGCATATATTTTAAATAATTGGTGCAAATCTGCTTTGCTAGTACAACCACGTCTTACCCACTACTACAAGATTCTAAACTTGTGTGTCGCTCCATCAGGGCCTATAACTATATAATTGGAAAAAATTTTATTTTGATACATTTCGGACGAATCAAATATTACATTGATTTTCAGATAACATACAATCTTCTTTCTATTGAAATAACTGGAGCACAGTAGCACAATGTAATAATGAATGTGATTTCCGCAACAAGCTCGGCATGATAACCACACTTGAAATTGCACCTCAAGGTAGTTGGATGATGCCGAACATTTCATTTTTAAAGTAAAATTGCTCTGCGTAAAACACACTAATGAAGTTGTTTGAGATTTGTTTTTCAATAGAATTTTAATCGAAAGTGATAGCATTCTACAATTAATTTAACCTACGCAGCCGGGACTAATGTAATGTAATGTAATGTAATGTAATATATTATCATGCTAAGTAAGCTTGAAGAACGGTAGACTTAAAGACCAGTGTCACAATTTCCTTTTTTTTAAAGTTATCTTTATTGAGTTTTTTCCAGTGTATATTACCCCCCCCCCCCCCCCTCCCCCCAGGTCATACAGGTTCGGCAAAGAATATTTCACATATAAACACAGAAAAATTAGAGAATTCGTACATTGTACAATAATGGCTAAGTAAATTAATCAAACAACCAAGAAAACATTTCCCTTCTTTTTGAGGAGATACACATAACATCTAGATAATTATAGATTTCAAATAATATGCATCTTTAACCATTTAAGTTTTTGTGGTATTTAAATCCCGCAGAATATGGCTTTATGTTACAGAGAATTACTTTGAGATTGGGACCACTCAATCAAAGGATTCCAAATTTTCAATCCCCTGACCCTCCTTCTTCTGCCTGTTCTTTTATATATAGCCATTTCCAAATTAAATATAGCTAGCAATCTAGAAAACCATTGTTGAAAGGATGGTGGGTTAGGGTCTAGCCAGGCAGAAGCAATACATATTCTTAGAACCGCCATGGCAATAAATATTAGTTCATGTCCAAGTGATGATTCATTGAGATTGGTTACTCCAAGCAAAATCATTTCATTAGAGAGGATTATTCTGGTTTTTAGAATCTCAGTTAAAAACTGTTCAATACTCAGTTTTAATGGGGATAAATTTACACAGGAAGAAAATACGTGTATGCTATCCGCCTCAGATAATGTACATCTAAAGCAGCATGTACCCCTCCCACTTCCCCATTTAGCGATTCTATCTGGGGTATAATACAAGAAAAAGCATGTTTTATAAAATTGTGTTTGCAATTTGGTTGACATAAGGATGGTTTGGGATAAATCATAGGCATGATTGAATTCTTCCATAGTCATTGTTCATTTTCCCTGCCACTTCTGAAATGCCTTCTCGAGATTGTCCGGAAGAAGGGATACCAAGTGAGAATACATCTCACCAATCGTAATTTTTTTTGGTTTTATTAATGTTTCTGCTGTCGGTATTTTATTAAACGAGGTATTTTCTCTAATTCTTTGGGTTAAAAAATCTCTAATTTGTAGATATTTAAAAAAGTCCCTCCATTCCAAATGATATGTTTCCCTCAAGGTTTCAAACGAGTGTAACCCCTCATTTACGAAAAGACATCCAAAGTGTGTAATTCCAGTCATGGTCCATCTCTTAATGCAGGCTCCACTAAAGATTTCAGGTAGAGCTGGATTATTGCTTAGTGGAGAATAGAGCGAGAGTCGTCCGATGCCCAATAATTTCCTCACAGCTTTCCACGCTTTAAACCCTCCGAGTAAGGTCTTTAGACGGACCTTTTTGTGATAGCTATCATAAAGAAATCGCCACAGATAACCCTTGCTCCCATTACCTAATACCAGCTGATGGATTGATGGTAGGTCTTCCCCTAAGATTATCTCATTATTATCTAATAAAAAAAAGAGTTCATGATTATATGAGAGCATACAAGCCCAATAATATAATTTGAGGTTAGGGAGGGCTAAGCCTCCTTTTTCTCTAGGAAGAGTCAAGAGCTTATAGGCTCTACGTGGTTGTGAATAGGACCAAATAAAACTTGAGAAAGTACGCTCCATCAATTTGAACCAATATTCAGAGATTTCCAGATTGATTGCTCTGAACATATAAAGCAGTTTAGGGAAGTATACCATTTTTAAGGCGTTCACACGGCCAATCAAAGATAAGTGTAGGTTATTTAAACGATGAAGATCTTTCTGCATTTTATCTAGCAGAGGGCTCAAATTTAATGCGACCAATTTATCGAGGTTGGAGGAGATACATACCCCTAAGTAGGTCGCCTTTATTGTCACTCGAGGATCTATCATGATGCATTTATCGTTTAAGACTACTTGGGTTTTACTTTGAGAATGTAGCCGGCCATATTACCAAAGTTTTTGGCCTCGGTTTCGATTATAGGTAGGGCTAATACTGGATCTGATGTTACTATGGCTATGTCATCAGCATATGCAAGAGTTTTTGTTATATAGCCTTGGGTCCGAATAGGGATAATACTGGCATTAGATTCCAAACTGCGAATAAAGGGATCAATATAGATGGCAAACAGTAATGGAGAGCATGGGCATCCCTGTCGAGTTCCCCTTGATATTGTTAATTCTTTAGATAGATTCCCATTTATCATCACTACTGCTTTAGGGCTGGTATATCGTTTTTGTACTGCCTGAATGAATCCTTGTTTAAATCCCAGGTGACCCATTGCCAGCCACAGAAATGACCAGGAGACCCGATCAAAGGCTTTTTCAGCGTCTAAAAGAAGCGCCATTGGGTCTCCTGTCACCTCTGTGCTGTCACAGAGGGTGATCACTCTATGGATATGATCTGTGGTTCCTCTTCCAGGTATAAACCCATGCTGGGAGTGTGAGACAAGTTTGTGGATTAGTGGTGCCATACGATTCGCTATTAACTTGGAATATATTTTTGAATCCACATTAATTAAAGTGATAGGGCGATAAGAGCCCATCTGATTAGGAGGTTTATCTTTCTTCAGGAATACTACTATTTTCGCTTTTGACCATGATCTTGGTGGTAATCCCCCGTTAAATATGTGCACACATACTTCCAAGAGAATCCCTTTGATTTGATCTAAGAAGGTGATATAGAACTCTAGGGGGATCGAGTCTAGGCCAGTTGCTTTTCCTCTCGGTAAAGTTTTCACTGTCTCTAGGATTTCTTCCAGAACTGGTATCTTCTCTAGATCATCTCGATCTTCTTCGGCGAGTCTGCTGGGTGTTCCTTGATTTAAGTATTCTCTTATACTGTCTATATCAGCACCTCCTTCCTCTTTGTATAAAGTACTATAGAAGTGCCAAAATGCCTCTCTAATTTTGTTACTTTCTGAGATTAAGCCGTCCACTGGATCTGATATTTCACGTATGAAGTTCTGAGATGTTTCTTGCCTCATACGTATGGCGAGTTGATGACCAACTGATTCGCTTACTTCGTAGATTTTCTCGCTATGTGCAGTGGCTTTTTTAACTGCCTTGATAATAAATGTATTCATAATAGCAGCCTTATCAATTGCTACTTGATATTGAATTTTAGTGAGCTCTTCTACAGTTAAAGAATTATGGGTTGCCCTGATGAGTTCTTCTTCAGAGCCCTGTAGTTTTGCCGATAACAATTTATATTGGTCTCTGGCCAATTTATTAACCCTTATTGAGTATTGTGTAGTTTCCCCTCGGATTCCAGCTTTTAAAGCATCCCACACTATCTCTATAGAGGTACTCCCTATATTATTTTCTAAAAAGGTGGGTATCCATGCTCGCATATGATTACAATAATCTTCTTCAAGAAGCAGGGATTTCTCGAAGGTCCAAAATCTTGGCTTCTGGCCCATTTGTGTTAGCTCTAGGGTGCATACTAGAGGATTGTGATCGGATAGTACTCGAGGCAGTTTTTCTATTTGTGTGGAAGAGCTTAATAACTGTGAAATAAGAAAATAGTCAAGCCTAGCATGCACCCGGTGTGGATTTGAGAAAAAGGTGTAGCCAGGATCCTGAGGGTTAGAGTTCTGCCACCCATCCAGAAGTCCGTGCATCTGACATAGATTTTTTAGGGCCTTGAACACTTTAGGTTTCCTCCCTTGATACGCCCAGTTATTATTTGTTGACCAGTCTGGGGGTAAATTAATATTGAAGTCCCCACAGATAAGAACTGGTAATGGCCAATGTGCTAATTCGCTAGAGACCTCATTTATCAGGGTAGGATCATCACAGTTGCTTCCATAAATTGAGCAGATGGTAACTAACTGCGTTTGATCAAACTGGCATTCTGTGATTGCCCACCTCCCGAATTTGTCTGCTTTGCATCGTTTAAAACTAAATCCGCCGCCTCTAGCTAAGATTGCCACCCCTCTGACACGAGCTCCCTGGGTAGTAGCACAGACTAATTTATACCCTAAAGTTTTTAAAAGATGTAATTGAGAGCCTTCAATATGTGTCTCCTGCAAACATACTATGTTGGGGCCTGTAGTTTGTAGACCCACCGCAACTGCTTGTCTCTTCTTAATGTCATTTAGGCCGCAGATGTTAAGTGACATAATCTTCAATACCCCCATTTGTTTATGCTACTTATCTTGGAAAGATACTCTCCCATTAAAAGACTGTTAGCTATAACTTTATAGTTTTCCTTTTCCCTGTAGTTTTTAAAATTCCTGTCTGACCTGTCCCCCGAACCCCCTCCAGACCCAGAGATCCCTCTGCCCTGCCCTCCCTTCCAATGCCCCCTCTTTCCCTCCCCCCACCCACCACCATCTTTGAAGGTTACCTGACCCTGTCTGGACCAGGGGTGTGACATCTGTGAAGGCGGCCCCTGCGGGCTGGACTAGTTTAATAGTGCGTGTTAATTACCTATCTGATCCTAATGGGCCGAAGCCCGGATAATATGAAAAAAAAATGTCAAACTTAATTTTGTAGACTAAATAAGTTTCCCTGCCTGCTTATACATTATACTAGTTCACAGTGCTTCAACATAATTTATTTCCTAAACAATACATAATGGAGTAATTAATTCAGCTTAACTTCCCCACCCTAAAGTTTGCATTGTTTCCCTGAGTTTCATAGTCCAGTCCCTGAGATCTCTCGTAAATAGTTCTCAGCCTGCACTTCGCTGTTAAAGATTTTTGTTGTTCCCTTGAATATGATTTTCAGGCGTGCAGGATTTTGCAAAAATACTTTTGCTCCAATTTTTCCAAATGGTTCAAATAGCTGGCGCATTTTCCATCTTCGCTCAACTGTAGAGTGAGCGAAATCCGGTCTGGCAAAAAATTTGAATCCCTTATATTCTCTTTGAGTAGTCGGTCTGGCAAGGTCATAGATTGCTTCACGGAGAAGGAAATTGCCGAAGTAAACCAACATTGCCCTGGGATATTGATTTTGTTTATTAGAATGTTTTGATGGCATTAGGGGAAAACGATGAGCCCGTTGTATCTCCCTTTCCATATCCCAGGCCTCCAACTCCGGAAATGATGTTTTAAGAATGTTGATCATTGCTCCTCTAGCGTCGTTTCCCTCAAAGTTTTCTGGGATTCCCAGGAATCTTAAATTGTTTCTTCTAGATCGGTTTTCATGATCTTCCACTTTAGCCATGAGATCTTTTATTACTCCATCTTGTTCCTTTTCGTTTTTTTGGAGTTTGACGATATCTGTTTCAAGATTCTCAGTGCGGGTTTCCATCATGACCATCCTCTCGGACATCTCAGAACAAATGTTACCCACTTTTTTCACTGCACTTTGCAGTTTTTCTATAGCCATGCGATTTCTATGGCTGTCTTTCTTCACATCCTCATGGAAGTTTTTTATTGAACTTAGTACCTCGCTTAATGAGGGCTCATTTGTTCTTTGTCGTGACATTTCACCCGGTGATTTAGTCATTAGGCTTTTTCGAGTAGAATTAGGTCTACTTTTTGCATAATCTGTGTGGTTACCGGGATCTGTTGTCTCTTCGTTCGTCATATTTTCCCCTTTTTTATGTTTCATCCTTTTTCCCCCCCCCCCCCGCTCCTTTTCTTCCTGAAATTAATTTCGCTGGATAATCTTGAGTCATTGGAGCCCGAAATCTCCAGGGGAATAGAACCAGTTTGCGCACTGGGATTTGATTTATTTAAGTCGCTTGATTCACTTAGGTCACTTGAGATAGACATCCCTGTTTCATATATTTCTGATTCTGATTCGGAGTCTTCGTCAGAAAGTGAGTGAGTGGCTGCATATGATTCTTTCCTATCTGGGGGCGTTTGGGTGTTAAAGGAGGGGTGTAGATGTTCAAGTTTCTGATTCATCTCTTTTTGATCTGATTGCTCTCTCTGCTTAGATATCGCTGTATCCTCTTTTATGGATGACTTTGTCTCGTTGTTCTTTATTTTTGGGTCAGGTTTCATATTTCCTTTGGTTAACAAACCCACAAATTCCCTCCCATCAATTGGAGCCAACCATGGGGATGCCATATACTAACATATTTGTCTCCCTACTCGAACACCACTCTAAAATGGCCGCCGTACTAGCTGCTCTAATCACATGACACGCATTGTATTAGCACACACCTCCGCCCTCCTCTCCCGAGGGACGTGGCCACGCCCCCAACAATTCGGTCTCAATACCGGAAGAGACGGGCGATCCCTCACCAGCCCGATCTCGGCGGTCAGAGGGGTAGGACACAAGCCTACCGCGCGGAGAAACATAGGTGAGTGATTATAGCGAGGCGCACCGGCCAGAGGCACAAGCTAAGTAGCAGATGGGCCGGTGAGTTAGTCTTTGGTTAGCGTAATCCCCACAGGCTGCCCAGTAAGTCATGAGACAACACAATACACGGGCACCCTCAACCTGAGCCAAGGGTCCACATAATACAGCATGACGCTCCGCAGAGAGCCGTTAATTACTGAGATTGCAGACACCATGCACACAGCGCTACTACTTATGGGACTAGTCTACAAACTGGTAGATTGCATTGTTTAGCACAATCTTGTGACTCGTGGGTTCAAGCGCTCCTTACTAAACTCTATATACATAGTACACACCTGCTGTCACCTGTACACTGTATGTTTGGCTAAGACTCTGGGGTAATATGGTCCAAGGGCACCCCACTTATAGCCAGAACAAAGGGCTCCCTATCTGTAGTGAAGATAGATCTACAATGAATTAACAGATAGACTAAGATAAACCGTATAATCTTGATCTAATACTATTGTATTCCATTCCTCAATTCTAACTCCCACCTCCTAGCCTCCTATGACAGAGGCATTTTTACGCGCTGTACAACCCGCCGAGTTTTGATGAGGCGGTTAATTCTTGACCTTTAGGTAAGTTGAGAATATCCGTTTTTAATCACAACTTGAATACTGCTGTATTGTTTTTAGTGTTTTTAACCACATGATCCACGAGCATGCAGCCACACACCTGGATGCTATAATATTGTATTTCCACACTGTTCCACACCAAGCATGATATGTGGTCCAGTTCTCAAAGGGGTACATGCCTGGCACGCAATTACACAGTAGAGCATGCCATGATATCCACGCCTGGTCACGGTTTTATTGTTACTTTCTCTTATAACCTCTTTTTGTCCCCTACTCCAGGCAAGGACAAATCACCAGTGAGGTAACATTTCTACCCATATGCTGATCAATAAGTAAACACTATTGATTTAGGTAATTCCTTTGGTAGACAACATATAATAGGTCCTGATGAATCGCAGTCACTGTACATAGCGAGAAACATGTCGACCAACCTCTCCAACCTCTAGCCTAGTCTAGAATAAAGAAACATCACTTTTCTAGCTATTCTAGTCTAGATCCACGTTTTTAACTGTAACGAGGGACCACCCGAATAAAATAGTCTCAGGTACCCTACGCTACATTTTAACCACACACTTCTGTCTACTAAACCTACTGGCCCCATACCCACACTTCACCAATAGGCAGTTGGACTCAAAAGATCTCCGCTAAAGAGCCCCTCTATGAGGTGAGCCCGTTGGGAATTGCACCGCCTACCCGACGAGCAGCAACCGCCAATGATGAAGCATGACACCTGCAAGGGTGTGTGAGGCCAACATGTCCAACATTATGGATACCCAGTGGGAGGTCAATACCTTTTTACCACCACTGCTTCCTTGACCAGGATATCTGTACAACCCAACCCCAAACACCCCCCCCCCCCCCCCCCACTTCCTTGCCCCCTTGAGGAACAGCCTAGTCAACTTTTCTTGCACAACTTCATATTTCCTTCGCCAGACCTCGTGGTATTGTTTCCTTCAATATTAGTTTCAGCTGAAACCATTTTTTTAACATCCATGCGGTTTTCATTCAGCTCTTTAGAGTTCTTGTTCTGCAGTTGACTCTGTACTTTTTCATTTGTCGATGCATCGCTCAGACTTTCCTTCGGACATTCCTTCGGGCGAGGGCTAAATATATTAGATATTCTTGGTTGGGAAGTAGTCGATAGACCGGTATTCTTAGCAGCAGCTTTTAAATTTTTGATGGTCTGTAGCCTCTGTGCTTTTTTGGCCATTAACTCCAACTCCAATTTAGCATTTTCCTCAGTTTCTTCTGTACCTCCCTTTTTATCCTTCTTTTTGTCAGCCGTTTTTCCTTTCTCTTTCTCTTTCTCTATCTCCTTGCGCTTTTCCTTTTCCCTTTCTTTCTCCAGTTTTTTTTCTGCATTTTTATCTTTATCGTTAGCTTTTCTTCTCTCTTGGGGTTCGTTTCTTGCTGTGTCTTTTTCTTTTGCTCTAGCCCCTCTAGTCTCAGGGCCCTTATGTCTGTTATCTATGTGCAGCGTAGGCGCTTCCTCAGATGTCTCCTTGATCTCGGCGTTTTCAGGGGTTTGATTTTCTAGGTTTATCACATCCTTTGAGCACACCGAGTCTGCTCGGATCGATGTACCCCCTTGTAGATTTGCGCTTTCTTCATCTCCCTCTTTATGCTCTTTTTCTTTGTGAGTCAGTTTATTTAAAGCTGCTGTTTGTGTTTTTGGGCCTTTTTGTTTTTTTTGGACTTTCTGGTCCACTTGTGCGATGAGCTCCTCTCCTCCACCGTCCTCTGTCCTCTCTACCCTCTCTACCCTCTCTCTCCTCTATCACCTCCCCTCTCTCCTCTCTCTCCTCTTCAATATTTCTCTCCATATTTATGGCTTTAGATGGCGTGGCAATCCCGTTGTGAATATTTCCTGGCTTTATTGGGCCTGTCTTTTGGCCTTGCTGAGTTCGCTGAGTTCGTAATTGCCCTATCTGGATTTCTCTCTTAGAATGGGAACGTTTCCTCAATAGAATTTCAATGTTACTCTGACCTCTCTTGTGCCTGATCTCCTTAAAGCATATATTTAATATAATCTGTGAGAGAACAGTAATAATGGAGCAGAGTCGGCACAATTGAAGTTTTGTAGTCCCAAATTTAGCTGGAGAACAAGAAACAATGCCAGATAGGACAGATGTGGTGGCCAGAGTTTCAGACCCAGTCCCAGTATCAGCGCGGAGTTCAAGGCTGCAGCTCCTGTTTAAAATCGTTCTGTCTAAGAGCACCATTCGCCCTTACAGGTCCACAGCTCCTTTTCCTCTCTCCCAGCCTCAGCCTCAGCCCTCCCTCTGCCTTTACTCTGCCTTCTCGCAGCAGGTGCCTGCAATGCTTCTCGGGGGTTTCCCTGGTAACGGGAAGCGTAGGACACGTGGGACACAGAGCGCGTGAGATTAAAGCCCCTACTCTCGTGTTAGCAGATGAAGCCTTTAGAGCTCTGGAGCCACGGAGAGTGAGGAAAGGCTTGCAGTATCGGCGTTAATGTTGGTGCAGAGTCAACAAATGAGGGGTGAGTCAGGGTCAGATCAGAGGTGAAAAGCAGGAAAAGACAAAAAAAACGGACGAGATTAAGATCAGACATTCAGTTTTAGTGCGCCGCGCTGAAGGTCTACAATATACGATATGCAGATCTTCAACCGATAGCAGGGGCAGTAAAGGCAGTACAGGCCAAAGTTATCATTCATAAAAGTCAGAAGCCAGTTTGTCAAAGTTAGTTTGCCTTTGGGGGATAGGTGATATTCTTACCACAATGCTGTAGAGAGAAGCGAAGTAAAAGTGATGATGCAGCGTTTTGGCGTGCTTACTTGTTCTTTTCACTCGATCTTCGCTCGAGGGCTCACTTAAAGCTCTCTGTATTTTTCCATTCCATTTCCCTTTTAGCAGTTTTTAGGGCGAGGCCTGCGCCACTTCGTCAGAAGTGGGCGGAGTTTCGAGCCGTATTGTTAAAGAAAATAAAAAAAAGTATCTCCTAGGGCTTTGGCGAGACACATTCCACACATTCCTTAGTGTGTTATGTCATGTGGCCAGTGATTCGTCTTCGCTGTGGTGTCTTTTTAATAGGCTTGAAGTGATAGGCTAAATGTCGTTTTGGTCGGCCATGTTTGGCATTTTTCGTTCGTGTGCGCGCAAAGAAGTACATTAATTATAATTAGGAGCTGTCAGGGTGCCTCCGTAAGTGAATCCAGATGGCCGGGCGCGTTCACCATTCAGCAGCGCCCAGCTGCTTGTCATGCAATTGCTGCAATATCGGCATTTAAATTGCCTGTCTCCTGGTAAGTCTCGCGCCGTAAACTCCTCACGTCCTGCTCTGCTTTTAGGTGTGGAACCCGTCCACTCCAGTGCACAGCTGAGCGTCCCCCTCCCTCCACCCGCGCCTTCTGTACCGCTCCGTGCGCCATTTATTGGGTATCGCCTCCTCCCCTATATACATTTCTGTAATCCGTACAATGGGATATAGTGCATGTTTACTGTATGCCCTTGTTCCATTCCTTCTATTCTCGCTTGTCGGGTTGTGTGTGTACAATTCGTCATCCCCCTCTCCCATCCTCTCGAAGGTGTGCGGGCCATTGCCCGAGCGGCCATCTAAGTCGCTTTGCTCCCGCCTACGTTTACCGCCGTGTGCGCATCCTTGCTAAAGGCCCCGTCGCCCATATATGCTTTGTGCTTTCCATTGCTCCGGCAGCGACGCGGCGGGGGTGAACTGTGCGGGTCTCTCGTTATTTGATGTCGTGATCGAGCCCAGTAAAGAAGCCTTACTCCCTGTCATTACGCCTTGCACGAGGAGATGGCAATGTTCAGTCGCCAAGTCCATCAGCCCATGATGAAGATTCGCCTGTCCGTCATTGGAGGTAACCGGGTGCAGTCACAGGGCACTTGAACAAGTCCCTCTGTTATCAGCCGTGGTCCTGTGGGCCGGGAGGTTGCGGTTGCGCATACATCTCTACTCTGCCCTTCACAAATCACGGCAGGCTGATGTGTTTGGCTGTGTTCTGGGGCGACATTTACCCCCACCCCCTCCAATTAGCATCCATAATAGAGAGATTTATGTTTGCGGCTGCACCCCGATCGTGTAGCGCCAGGAGCGCAGAAACAGACAGTCTGTGAACAATACAGACACACAGAACCATCCCTGAGCAGGGGACACTTCCCCAACATACAGGGTGTTGCACATTTACAGAAATAAATCACAGAAATAAATCCTGCCATCCTGTCGGTGCCATTTTTCCAGTGGACAGACCATTCCAGTGTATGTAGCGCTTCGAAGCCAAACCTCAGATGGCTCAGTGGGCCCGGAGGAGCGAGGACATAGGACGGTTGAACGAGGTAGTAACACAGCCGATCATGTCTTTGTATAGATTGGGATTGACTCCCTGGCCTCGAGCGAGTGGCCCTGATTATTGGCAGGCCCTTGAGTCGGTAATTTTTAAAAAAAATCAGATACGAGTTCATAAACAAAAAGTCTCTTTAAACACCACCAATGGCCTGACATCTCCCTCAATGGATTGACTGTACCCCGGTCTCGCTGACACTTATTAAATAAAAAAAAATGGCATGCAGCCAGTTTCTGGATGGTAAAAACAGTAAGTAATGCCTAAGTATGCCTTCCTGAACAAACTCTGTGATATGTATAAAATATTTGGGAAGAATGTGAAATTGCTGCTGTTGAGTAGGCAGGCGTTGCAGTCGTTCCTCGAGCGGCTCCCTGGATGTTACTGTCCGAGCTTCACAAGATGAACACACCAGACATTTGGAAAGGGATGCTCCGGGAGGCACAGAGAACATTTCCTTCTTTACCTCTTAAATACAGACATACACATAAAATGAACTGCCTCTGGTTCCATATTCAGACCTGTTCCTCCAGAGTTGGGTGGTTTCATGGCGCTGTGGTCACTGTTTCAAATGCACAAGTTAGAGCTTGAAGCCTCGAGTCTGACGGTGGGGCAGGGAAGGGGGGGGGGAGGGTAGGAGGGATGGATGTTTCTTCTAAGACTAAGAAGCCCGTGTGTGTGTAAGCAGAGTGAGTGCAGAGTGGCAGTGCGTGCAGAGTGGCAGTGCGTGCAGAGTGGCAGTGCGTGCAGAGTGGCAGTGCGTGCAGAGTGGCAGTGCGTGCAGAGTGGCAGTGCGTGCAGAGTGACTGCAGAGACAGTGTGTCAGGGTGCACATTGTGTGAGTGTGCAGAATGAGTGTGCAGGGTAAACAGTGTGTGACTATGCAGGGTGACATTGGGAGTGTGCGGGTGAGCAGTGTGTGAATGTGTAGGGGCAGTGTGTGAGTGTGCAGAAAACACCACACACACATACACCACACACACATAACGCACACACAAACCACACACCTCACTCTCTCAACACCACACACTTGTCACCACTCAACACAACACACTCCCCACCACACTCACTCCCCAGGCTCACCCCCACAGACTCACCACCACACACTCACCAGCACATAGAAAACAACACACACAACAACACACCCCCAGCCGTCAATGAATGCTTTCACCATGCACAAACACCAACAACCATCATCCATCTGTGCACGCTTTTACCAAGCACACACCCACCAGCTGTCAGTGCACCCTTCCACCAGGCACACACACCTCCAGCCGGCAGTGCACTTTTCCACCAAGCAATCGCAGTATGGTACACTTTACTTTTAAACATATTCCTATAAAGCACAGCATGCCACCATTGGTAAAATTACAATTCAACCAACATACTTCCACTACACACCACATGCACACACTCCATAACACATGGCAAAAAGACATTGGCATTTACAATGCTATTAGCTCAAACTCAAATAAATCCGAGCCCGATTGCATTTCTAATGCTTGTTTGTCATGTCACTGTAGCTTAATTAGACCGGATCAGAGTGTCTCCGGTGAACGTGGGGAATCTTAATAGCAGGCGCAGGTAATGCATATGCATATGCTGGAAACGTCGAGAAATGCCAGGTAATAGAGAGGTATTTTCTAGGCTGTATCAATCCAGCACCGCAGAGGACAGCCGCTGCGACCGCTCACACAGACGCCATCTTCCTTCAGTGTCACAATTTCCAATGCAACATTCCCTGTGCATGCTTTTAATTTATTTATAATAAGGTTTACGTGCATTTTTAATGTGCTTTAAAACTATTTGACTATATCTATAATCACTCTGGACCTGTAGGAATATAGCAACGGATAGCTATAGGTTGAGATGATCCATAATGATGAGGCACAGTATGAACAGCTAAAGAATAGGACTATCGGGCTCGAGAATGTTTTTTCCTTAACTTCACGAGTTTTATATTTTACTGCTGATATGATCATTGGAGGTTCTGATTTATTTTTTTCAGTTGCTAACAATGTTTCTGTGAGAATCACGTTTCAGAATCTCGATTAGCAGTAAATTCAGTCTCCCTTTTTTTTGGTGACCGCAGTTACTGCTAAATCTTGATTTTATTGTATTTCGCTGGCCTGACATTTCAGGTTACCTTCCTATGCTCTAGATTCTCACACACCTGCAGGGATGGTCACAGATTGCTTAGGTCCTGATCATAAAGTGTCTGTCCAGCCTAGAGCCTTTTCTTGATGCAAGATATTTCAAGCTTTAACTTTAGTGAGTGAAACCAGAAAAAATAGAATTCGTTTATCTGGCTAATCTGACAAGCACAGACTCAAACAAAAGTTTTCATCCTCCAATTCAAGTTTGCTGATATCCAGTGCCTTGGCTGAAAAATCATGCAGTACTCGCCACAGTTGTGCAGAGATCTGTTAAGTCAGGAACCTCTGAAAGCACAGGTATACAAAAAGGTTGAAATAATAGTTGACCTACTGCACATTAGAGTAATTGGGGATTGCAGCCCAGCACCAAGTGAGTCGTCTTCAGTGTTAATTCTCTGCTCCTCCCTTTTAAGGATGACCTGCAGCGCAGTTGTGTTCCAGAAAGGCCATCTACATTTCTGGAATGCTGCTGGTTTTATAGGACCATGACCTGTCCTGTTACACAAGTTCTTGCGCCTCTGCAAAATGCATTGACTGATCTCTGAGCAACATAAAACGGGCAAAGTACGTGCAGCTGGTGTCTACTAATAACACATGATTAGTGGCTGACGATGATTTGTGCATACATTATGGCTACCGGGGCTGAGACATATGGACAGATGCTAGGGCAAAGGTAGCTCCTGCCCACCCATAGTGAGTAAGAGACCAGATTCTTTGGTGTTCCTGCACCTCGTTTTGCTCTTTACCTAGATGCACCCAAAAAAGCCCCAGCACATTTTTAAATAATTGGAGCAAATCTGCTTTGCTATTACAACACAGAAACAACAGGTAATGGACAGAATGCAGAACAACGTCATACATTCACCCCAGTACAGAGATCTGGGCCTAAATCCATCGTTTTTTTGCTCACCATGCCATTCCAGTTTGAACCCAGCCATATGCAAATATGTCTTGACCCTGTGCTCCATGGGAACAGTCCAGCCCGAACTGCCAAGCCAGGTCCTCCCTGGACTGGAAACCAGCATCCTAGCACCGGTTTTGGGTTTTCAGCCCTCATCAGCCAGGATATCTTGACTCCAGTGGCATGGAGAGCACGGGACTCGCGTCTGAGCATACTCGTCCCACTCGGGGTGACAAATGCAAAAACAGTTGATGGACAGAATGCAGAACAATGTCATACATACACCACAGTACAGAGATCTGGGCCTAAATCCATCGTTTCTTTGCTCACCATGCCATTCCAGTTTGAACCCACCCATATGCAAATCAGTCTTGACCCTGTGCCCCATGGAAACAGTCCAGCCCGAACTGCCAAGCCAGGTCCTCCCTGGACTGGAAACAAGCATCCTAGGACCGGTTTCGGGCTTTCAGCCAGGATAGCTTGATTTCAGTGGCATGGAGAGCAGAGGACCAATGTGAAAATAACAGTTGATGGACAGAATGCTTGCAGAACAATGTCATACATTCACCCCAGTACAGAGATCTGGGCCTAAATCCATCGTTTTTTTGCTCACCATGCCATTCCAGTTTGAACCCAGCCAGATGCAAATGTGTTGCCATTGTGCAACATTCCATCCATCTTCTTGTGTGTTTTGCTGTTCAACCTGTGTGGGAAGGGTATGCCCAGACGTGGGTCCCGTGCTCACTGAGCCACTGGAGTCAAGCTATCCTGGCTGAAGACGGCTGATAGTCAGAAACCAGTCCTAGGATGCTTGATTCCGGTCAAGGAAAGACATGGCTAGGCAGTTCGGGCTAGACTGTTCCCATGAGGCACAGGGTCAAGACTGATTTGCATATGGCCATATCTGAACTGGGGTGGCTTGGTGAGCAAAATAACGATGGATTAAACCCAGATCTGTGACTGGGGGTGAATGTTTTGCCATTGTGCAGCATTCCGTCCATCATCTTGTGTGTTTTGCTAGTACAACCACGTCTTAGCCACTACTGCAAGATTCTAAAGTAGATACTACTATGGCTGCTGCTTTGATACCCCTGATAAGTACCCCAGTCCTCTGGTAGTTATTAGGAAGCTTCTATTTTCTTAATTTCATGAGCCTTGAGCCTAAAAATCATGCAGAGTTTTTGCAGAAGAAATTCACATCACCCTCTGAATTGCATCTGAATGCTAATGAAAGAAAGCAACATGTCTGGACACATTTCCCCTGAGAAGATGTCTTCTAGGTAAAATGTCATACACCATTGGCCAGGAATTAAATGTACATTACTTATAATTTTTAACTCATCCCACAATCCTCTCTGACGCCCCCTGATAAGAATAGACAATCTTTGGCAAGGTCCATCCAGTGTGCAGTATTGTGCACTGTCCAGGAAACCAAAGAGGGCGGAGTTTTTTTAATCTCTAAGGAGCAATCACGTTTGTAAATGAACCAGTTATCAAGTGTGACTTTGGTTTAAAATCATTCTTCCTAATTCATCCATACCACACACATTACCGTAATTGTGAACTAAGACACTAGCTAAAAGCGAGCTACTTCATTGCTTGCTTGCCATTCTGCACAAAAGGAACTTGAAACAACTGCGAGTCACTAAGTAGAATTTCGATAAGATGTCCCCCAAGCCACAGCCTGTACAAACAGACTGGAAGCTCTGGGTGCAGGAAATGTGTGCCGCCACAACGAGGAATCCATTCCCACTCTACTCAGATTCTGATAATCACTGGGAACCCATCTTTTCACACTTGCTTTCCGATGGCTGATTCTTCTTGGTTTCCTTTCTTTCTCTTTTACGCTGTGGTACTGTGATTTAATGACACTCTACTTTTAAACTACTATTGGTGGTATATTATGAACCACTGTGCAAGGCTCATTAGGTCAGGCGCAATTTACTAAATGCTGTAAAAAAATATATACGTCTCGTCCAAAAGAGCTCCAGGAACGTCGGCCACTTTTTTGTAAAGCCTTAGCCCTGTACGTTAGTGTATTGCCTTAGCAAACTACTTAGAAAAGATCATTTCATGCCTGTTTCTGGTGGTTATTTTACATAATTCTCGTTCATCACTAATTTAATTTGTTAAAAAATTGCAGACTATATCGACGGATGTTTCCAGATGGGAAAAGACATTACACTGGCCATTACTCTTTCATCATGGTACATATGTATAGCCTTGCCTGTGTGCGCTATTACAGTGTTGACTGCGGGCCAGATGTACAACAGTTTTTTGCGTTTGCAAAAGAGTATTCAACGCTTTTGCGACCGCAAAAAAACTGTGGTGGTATGTACCAACGCTATTTTGCGAGTCACTGAATCGCAAAATAGCGTTTGCGACTTGCTATTAGGAAGGTTCTTGCCAAGGGCGTCCCTTCATAATAGCGAGTCCAAATGATATGCACCATTGTTTTGCAACTGCATTTGCGTCATAAAACACTCGCAGTTTATTACCTACTTCAAGTAGGTGGTAAACCATTCGCAAACGGGAAGGGGTCCCCAGGGGACCCCTTTCCCTTTGTGACTGGGACGAAAAAAATATTTGCGGGCAGGCAGTGGTCCCAGGGACCCCGGCCTGCCCTTAAAAAATTAAACTGAAAAGGTGGTCTACGGACCCCAGCAGGCCTCCATCCCTGTGAGTGTTAGTCATTCTCAATGGGGTCGCAAATTGCGCTTGCCTCATGAATATTGATGAGGCATGCAATTTATGACACCATTGGGAATTGTAAACAGTGTCTGAGACACTAGTGTACATTGCAAAGTCTCAAAGCGACGCAGTGTTGCAAAATGCAAGCGTCGTACATCCTTCACTATTGTTATTCACGCAACCGCATAAATAATCCACAGCTGGTCAGTTAACTACCACCCAAATTGATGTATTCACCTCTTCTGTGTTCAATGTACAAACTTCCTGTTTGAAATCTTATAGGTACAAAATATTATTAATATCAGTAACAATAATAATACTCTGTGTATCCAGAATGAGTCAGCTTGAATGTTTCTGGCATTCTCACCTTCTGAAGTGTCCTACCTATGAATGAGTTTCTGCCTCTGTTTGGAGCTCCCATTGTAGACTCTTCAATGTCTAGGTCAGCGGTGCAGAAACTTCTTGATTTCTGTAGCCTCCCACTGAATCACTACTGGAAGTCTGGGACCCCGCCCGGCCAAAGCAATTTTTATGATTTGAACCTTAAAACAATACACAAAGATATATAAAAAATACTTCAAACCAACATTCAAAAAATGAAATATTTTAATAAATTCACAGACCATAAAATATAGAAATTCTCATTTTAATAGTTGTATGGAGCTTTTGAAAATGTGTTCTTATTTCTAAAAGATGAAGCTATAATGTAGACGCTAGCATACCACATTGTCTTTTTTTACTCCTAATGCACACCATCTTTTTGTTGGCTCGTACCAGGACTTCGGTTAAGGCCACTATTCTTCCATTCTATATTTAAATTTGTAGATTTATATAAAGCGGCTTATCACCCATGAGCGTATCCATGCACTTTCTACAGGGAGATTAAGTCATTTGCCCAGAATCACAGGATGGGAATCGGTTGATTCCCATACTCAAACCTGGGTCCCTAGCTCCAGAGTCTGCAGTTCTGGTCGCTACCCTAAATCCCCTCATTTTGCTGTACTTGTGGTACTCCCAGAAATGTATTTTTTCAAATTAATTCACCTTCACAGAGTGTGTTGAAATTTTGATCTATCAAACTTTTTAAACTATACATTCTTTATTAAGCTGCAATTATTTAATTTTGTAAACCCATAAGTAGATGTCGTGGTCACACAGGTAAAAAGCAGCTTGTCTAGGTCATTGATATGTACTTGGGTATTCACTGCATTTGTCATGTCATTCGGTTTGCTTCGTGTCGGGTACTGCACAGTAAATGAGATGTTATCTGGCCACATTTTATCCATCCTACTAATGAAATAGAGACGTGTTTCTTGCTTGGAGCATTAAAATGCTGCACTCTATAGTTTGCCATTTAGTCTCGACACTTAGGTTAAGGATGCTATGTTGGCTTAATAAAATGAGGGTTGTACTTCCGAAACTGTGGACATGGTTAACATTGTGAACTTTCCATTTATATTTATTCTCTTTCATCATCTAGGGGGGGGGGGTTAGTTTACCATGCCCACAACATACCATCCAACAATGTACAGGTCTTCTTTAATGCCGCGCCAAGAATCTTTCCCTTAAAATTACTGCATTCGCCAAGGCCTTTGTACATTGCACAGTTTTCTTTTTTGAATTTCCTCAATTTCTTTCTGCTACCTATTTCTTTATCCTTTTTCTAACATGCGTAATACAAATCATTTTATCAATAAATGTTTGTAACCTCTTCAGTATTGTGAAGCATGCTTTGTAATTGTGTTTTGTTTAGTATTAAAAGGGTCTTTCCTATTATGGTATGCCTTTATCGAAGTTGTATTTTACTTCTATTTCAGTCTATTATTTATTATTTTCTGAGGGTTTGAGATACTTATTTATTTTTTTAGAGTTTCATATAGCGCGAACTAGACCTGAGACTTCGGGTATCAGAGCGCTTTACATGGGCACCAGTTTCGTTACAGATGACATTCATTAGTGTTAGGCACGGGGAGATTAAGTAATTTCCCAGAATCACAGGATGTTGAGCGTTGTTGCCGAGACTCAAACCCATTCCCCAGCTTCGAGTTTAACCGCTCTGGTCATGGTGATGAAGCCTATGGCAAAATAAAATCCCAAAGTGATATGGGAAAAATTGGCACTAGGGGAATTTATAAAAGGGTACATTGCAAGAAGGCAGAATTGTGGGAAATGTTAAAAATCATTGCAGGTAGAATAATCTAGCCTTGTATGTTCCTTTATGGTAATAATGTTACTTGCATATACAGCTAAATTAAAACCTTGAGTCCTTTTTAGGTTTGACATTTTTAAATGTTTTTTTTTACGTTGTAGGTACAACCCTTGTGTAGCTTCGGAGTATGTGGTGTGCCTCTGGCTTGATCTTGTCACTCCCACTTACCTTAATTGTATTTATGCTTTGCTCTGTAACCCCATCAATAGCCTGACAAGAGTGTGTCACCCATCATATCGCCATCAATCATGCGCATGCGCAGCTGGGATGGATCCAGCTCCACGGAGAGGGGCGATTCAGATGCCGTGAGGTCCCGTCCAGTCACTCGGAGCATGGGGCATGGCGACAGCACCTGCCTGGCTTCGGAAGTTCCAGCCAGTCCTCACCGCAGAGCCAAACGACCTCGATTGGTCTCCTCGAGCAGTTCCGTACGTATTGCATTAATACACTGCACTTTCACACACGTTCCACAGAGTATCACACGTAATGCTGTACTAGCATGTGTCTTCAAAAACAATTAAAGCTAACAAATCTAATTTTAAAGACTAGGTGCTTACCGTGGCAAGCAAGAGATGCTGAGCAGTAAATAGCAGTGGCTTGCCAGTTGTCTCTACCATCAATGTGTGGCTATCTGCTGCTTTAATCTAGAGGATAAGGTGATGCTGGTCATTCCCATCTTCAGTTGACTGACTGAGTCCTCCTGCTTAGGAGGCTTCACCTCAACTATTAGGTGCAAGATGCATCAGGTGTCCTCTGGTAGTTGGAATACAGTTATGTTTGACTTGGATTTAAAGTATAAAACCTTACAATACCTCTTAAAAAAACATTCCAGCCCTCATTCCTATACTGTCCTTCTAGATACAAATCCACTCTTATCCACTGTTCTAACAAAACTACTTTTGTTCTCCTTTCTACGAGACTGCAATAGCATGCCTGCCTACAAATCCACTCTAGTTCTTTTTCTAAAAACTCTCCAGCCTTCATCCTACAAAATAGTAGCTCAGGTTCTTGTATGCCAAAAGCCATTTAACCTTCACCTTACCGGCTTATATAACAGCTCTGTCACAGACAACCACCCCAGCCCATTTCACAAAGTTAGTGCACTTCTGTTAAATCCAATGTAGCCAAATCCTATGAGAACGCAAAGTCCTCACTATACAAAGCCACTTGAGTAAGCATCAACCTACACAACCTCTTTAGCCCTCATCCTAAAGAAACATAGCTACATTCTAAATGGCCACTCAAATTTCACACTATTAAACCTTTCAGAACTACTTCTTTCGGATTGTATAAAATAATTCTGAATGACCGCAACTTTACAGTGTGAGTCTCTTTAGAAATACCTGTTGCCTATTATTCCAACATCTAGTGCTTGGGCACAGACACTGTTTATAAAGATAAAACGTCTTTTTTATGGGCGTCGACCATAGGTGGAGTTGAAATTACTTCACTATGATGTTGAGTATAAGCTCGCAATGACCTAGTATGTAGACCCCATTTTTTACCTTTGGATTAGGAAACCGAATAGAGGCTCAGTGTTTGGAAAACAGTTAAAAGGCAGAAGAAAGAAAAAGCATGGTTGAGGAACCATGAGCAGAAGAAATTCAAGAGTTCAAGGATGCTGAAAGAAGTCCTCGATAATCAACAGTGCTGTCACAATGGACCGGAGTTCATCCACGAGTGAACATCAACTTCAGAATTTCACCACAATCCCAATCAAGACCCAAAGTAGACATGTTTTTCTTGGAAAACTTCGACCACAGGGGTTGAGAGTGCCTTCCAACCAAAGAACTTGACTACAAGGCTGTAATAAATGTGGTCACATTGTTATAGCACAAGCCTAAGATGTTTCCCTCAAGGTTCTGGTTTCTTCTCCAGAGACAACTCCAATATGATAGGAGAAACTGAAGAAGCTCATGGAGGGCAGTTAGTCATTCGGAAAGATTCGGCACCAGTAACAAGTCAAAACACCAAGTCTGTGACAAAAAAGAATATCTTGACACCGAAAAAGCCCAATCCTACAATGCCTCCGAAGGAAAACCTCTGGGCACTTGTGGGATTCTTGAAGTCAGGGGTAGAAAGCTTAATCTGCGCTGAAAGAAAAACGCTCTGCACTCGAGGGGAAGCAAAAGGAAAAAGAAGCCCTTTGTGTTGTAATAATTGGACACCAGGGTGGATGAACATTCAGGCTCTGGTTAGATCAATAAGGGCAATCATGATCAAGCAAGATCTAAAGGTAAAGGCACATCCCTACCTCATAAAAGTAAGAGTGGCTCTGCACCCAATGTCGTAGCTATCAACGCCTAAAAGAGGAAGCAATTCCTCGAAACGTAGGCTTTTCAGTATGGTTAGAAGTTAGTGGGATGGTTGAGGTGGAGTGGGGTGGGATGAATTGGGGTAGTGTTTACTGAGGTGAGGTAGACTGGAGTGGGGTAGAAGCGAGTAGGGTGGGTTATAATGGAGTGGAGTGGGTAGATTGGGGTAGATTAGAGTGCGGTATATTGGAGAGGAAACAGTACAGGAGAGAGAAGTATTCTCAACCTGCATCATTTGAACCACAGCAGGCACAGGAAGAGGAACACCTACATTTTAAGGGAGACTTTCAACATCTTGTTCAAGAAGAGAAACTGAAGACCTATGGCTGAACTTTGCTGCAGACTTCTCCCAGGTGGAGATGGACACTTCGCCATCTAAACCATCTCCTCCAAATAATTTATCTGTTTATAGTGCGGTTTGCTTATTGTATCTAAACCTAGAAAAGGAGGAAAAGCACCAGCCTCTACAGGTCCTCCTCAAGATAAATACCACAAATGACTAGATGCCTTCAGAAGGACCATGTAAACCAATGCAGCGTTTCCTGGAAGAATCCTGAAAAAAGGGATGAAATAATCATGCAAGTAGAAAAGGCAACATCAAATGCAGGCTTAAAATCTGCCCTGTAAAAATGTGTACATACACAAAAGCCATAAGACCTGCCTGGCTTTATTTTAACACCTTCATTAATCTATAAGGTTCAGGCAGTCATGCCGAAAATGTAATCTGTTACACGCTTTTGTAACAATTCACTGCAGAATGTCGGTAAACTCATTAAGCTATCTTGCAGACTATCAGGATGTGAACTTCTGACTGCTGAGGAAACACTGAAGTTATTAAGTAGGTGTAACTCGATTCATTGTAATGAAGTTACTCAGTCATGTAGCTTTACATCATACCCCTTCTTAAGTCTCTCTTTTCCTCTTCTCGGGTTCCAGTCTTGCAAGAGAAGCTTGTTTCTTATTGAGGCCCAAATTAAGTCCTTCTCAGGATGGTATTTATAGAAATCCTGAAGGGATAGAATGTAATCAGTAACTACATCTTATCGATACAACAGTCTTATCCCCAAAGCAAACCATATTGTCCCCACACCCTTCTCTGAGGCCTCTGTATACTACATTTGCCCAAGGAGTTAGCAGGTGACGTTTAAGATCATCCTTCAGAAACTGCTGTCTTTTCAACAACTAGTGGGATGGTAGGGGGTTTATAGTAATCCATCCCTGTTACTCCTTCCCTTTTGGGCCCCCATATTTCCTGGGGGCTGCTTGACTTTATTCCTGGTTCCCTTCCTGTTAGTCTTTGATTGAGTGTCCCTGTCCACGTCTACTTTTAAGAGAGACTCCTTCCTTGTTGGACCTAGGCCGGTGTTCACCATGGAGCCCATCTGGTGATCCCTGCTGCTTTTTCTTAAATTGGTATCCTGAGTCACGACTAGAGATAAGGGATGGGGGTCTTACAGTGGTTAGTGGGATGATCCTCTAAATCCACTGCCACACGTCGGGGAGACTGGAAAAGTGAGGTTCCGAGCTGCGAGTCACAACAGGTCCGTTGTTGGTCACGGGTTCTGTGGTTGAGGAGAGCTACCTTACAGTTCTTCTCATTGGGAGGTTAAACTTGCGCCCTATGGACGTTGCGCGCCTGCCCTGGTATGAAGTAGGCCTCGCTCACTACAAGGCCTTGGTGTGGAAGCCATCCCAACTAAGGTGTTCTGGGGCAGCGCTATATCTTCGGGGCGGGGGGATCTCACTGCCCTCGCTCCGCACTCTTCGCCGCAAGCACAGACTGGAGTCTAGGGCCGTTTGAGATACCAGGACAGGTGAGGGTGTGTTGGTTTAGATAGGGTAGGCCACGCTTAGTCTAACCTGACTGGCTTTGCACCAACCCTCTTGAGCTTTCAGTGGCCTATCTTAGTTTGTAAATCTCCAACATCTCTCACATGATTTGCATAATTTCCTTTGCTGTAAATCTCCAACATCTCTCACATGATTTGCATAATTTCCTTTGCTGTCGTGATTTTTCCTATTAAAAACAAACACCCTCTTTCTGCTCCTCAGGACACGTCTGTCAGGCTCTGCTTTGACCCTCTTTCTCAACATCGAGACTGGTGTCCGTGGGTGAACGTGCCCCAGGATGCGGAAACACGCGAGTTTGGGAATGGTGACCAGCAGCAACCCTCCAGGAAAGCCGAGCCGGGCTGGCGGGAGGTGCTGGCGGTGCTGCTGGCCGTCGGCAAAGCCAACGGCGCCTTGGAGAGCGACAGGACGGTGAGAATCCGATTTCCCGACTTTGTGTTCAGCATGAGTTACACTGTCAAACACTCCGAATACAGCCTTGGTCTCTGGGTTGTTATATATAGCTGCAGCCGCACGGCTCACTGAGATTACTACTTACAGAACCACGTGGCCTCAGATCCCCTTTCACCTTCCACAGGCTGAATCTCCGGCAGATCACGCTCGCGCTCAGCCTCCTGCTAATCCTCTGTGCGCCCCCACCCCCCCCCCCCCCCCACCCCCCCAGAGCTGGACCGAGGCTTTGTGCCAGTGACTGTCTGTTTCTCTCATGTGTTCATTTTCTATGCCGAGTCTCTCGTGTTTAGCTATTTCTCAGATTTTTTGGCTAGTTCTCAGATTTTTTAATGGTTGTTTTTCCCGATCTCTTTCTCTGAACAGGTCCTATGTTTACCAGACGGACACTTTCTCTGCCTGTGGTTTTCCGATGTACCCTCTATGTTTGTTTCCCTTATATTCTCTGTGTTACCTTATATTCTCTGTGTTAGTGTTTGCCTTTTTTTGATGGTAGGTTTTGCAGTTTCACGGATGGTCTATGTCTCTGTTTGGTGCATGTTAATTTTTGTTCTCTACCCGAGTGTGTCTCTCAGCCTCTTGATTTGTGATTTGGTTATTGTGCCGATCTCTTTATCGGCTTTTTCTGATGATCTATTTTTCTTGATCAGAAGATGGTCTCTTTTTCTGTGCTTGTGTTCGATCCATTACCTCTTTTATTTTATTTGGGTAGTTTTGATATTGATCTTTCTACCTTTGTTTCATTGATGGACTCTTTTTCCGTATGTTTCTTGAATGGTGCCTTTGTGTCCATGATGGTGCCTTTGTGTCTATGATGGTGCTTGTGTGTCTGTTTACCTCTGAACTAGCGTCCCCTTTAGAGGAGTTGCAAGTGCATCAACTTGTGTAGCCCCCAAGTAGTAATGGTTTGTGTGCAGTAGGAATGACTTCTAACCCTACACTCACTCCTCATGCCTACTCAATACAAGTTTGTGAGTATACCCGCTTCCACTCATAAAGGATGGAACAAGTGATGTTGGAATGGAATGACTGGCCGGTCACCTTTACCCTGCGCCATCAGATGAGCAGTGTGAGATCTGTGAACGGCTGGAGGCAGCCACATATGTTGCTTGAATGTCTACATAAGGAGAGGAAACTCATAAAGGGAGAGTTTTTGTGGTCTTTTCACTCTGCGGCTAGCTTAAAGTGCAGGATGAAACAGTATCTTCAGTGGCTGAAATGCAGGCATGCAGGAACTGGCTGTGCTTCCCTGCACAAGCAGTTTAAATGTGGTGGTTCCTCAAGTCTTGAGCCCCTTTCAGGATGCTATCGCTGTGACTTTTTACCACACTGCTAAGCAAGTTACGGCACACTCAAAGCTGTACAAATGTGTTTGAAGAGATGCATGTTCTTAGAATGAGCTATTTCCTGAGAGAAGTTTTCTGAGGGTTTCCGTTTCTGTGTCCAGTTGTGAATGACCCCTCGAATAACTGACTTTCCACCACCGTCCTACATTGGGCAGCACTCTGAGGGGCCATGTTTGTTACTGCAGCAAGTTTTGTTAGTTGTAAACACCCAGAGGACCAACTCATACATGCACCTGGCCATCGCTCTCCCCAGTTAATAGATCCAGAGAACCGACGTGACCCACTCTGGGGAAGGGCTTGTGGACCTCTAGGTTTACGATGGTCTGTACCCTTTCCTCTTGCCAAAGTCAAATGATTGTACATTTTTAGTCATTTGAGCAGGTATGAGTCATTTGGGGAGGGCTTCAGCTTTTAGTGCCCCCCCCCCCCCCCCCCATCATTTTAACCATGACCTGAAATAATTTTGATTGAGTGCACCTCAGTGCCTGCAAAAGAAGCATGAGTTAGGAGGGGAGGGTAGAACAATGCAAAATAAACTGCCAGACCCTGCACACACGTCCTCGCCACCCCCAAGGATGCTGCGGCCTGTGCAACAAGGGATTGTCTTCTGCTAAGCAGTTAAAATCAGCTAAATGTCACCGGACTGGAGGACTTTGGTGGGCATGGAGGAGGGCTGGGTTTGACTCTGGAGGCCAATTGGACCCATCCCTGTGTCCTGGATATTGAAAAGCTTCAAAACGATCAAAAGTGAAGAGGGGTGCCCCCCTGGTGCAGAAGCATTAACAAATAATGCAGAAAAAAAGTATCCATGGGGCGTATCACGGAGCAGTTGAAAGGGCATTATGAAATTATTTCTTGTATGTATATAAAATATTGTGATGTCATCAATGAAATTATTGTATGTTTTCATTTACGCTGACCCGCAATCATTTGCTTCTTTTTCTCGGTTCCTATTTCAGACTGTTCCAGAAAAGTCCAGGAAGGTGTTTCGGATATTCCGTCAGTGGCAGGCAATGTGCCCTTCTTGAAATAAAACAGATTTTGAAATCTGAGATTACTCGGAGTTGCTGGAGATTAGACTCTGTCTCCTAGTACTCAATCTAAATAAAAAAAACTTGTGACCTCTTCGCCCGTTCTTGCCTACTCCAGCAATGACCAGGTTTGTGGATGGTCTCCAGAGCCACTTGCATCCCTGGAGGCGTGTCTGGGAAGCCCTTGTGAAAACCTTTTCATGTAAATATGATCCTTTAAAGGAACATTCTCAGTGTGCATGGTTCAAAGGATAGGACAAGGCGGGAATGTGGGTTTGGGGAGGGTGTGTGGCAGTTTTGCCTCTACTGTCTTCAAATGTTGACCTCGAAGTGGGCAAAGGGCATTTTGCCAGAGGCAGACCTCTTTTGTACAGCGTGGCGCATTAGGCACAGTGTTATGGGTATCGTGTCTTTTTGGTGATGTTCCATATTAATTATTTTTTAATAAATATTATTTTGCAATTACGCAGCTGACGTATTTATTGTCTCATTTATGAAACAGTTTTTCAACTGCTTGCCCCCTGCAGATCTTTCTTTCCTCTTAATCGTCTGTCCTGGTGTAAAGAGTCCCTCCAAGCTGCGTATTCCGCTGTTAAGTATTTAGTGCCAACTCACCATTTCTCCTTCTCAGCAGGTTGGGAAAGTCCTGCAGCCGCACAGAGGGCTGGCAAACGTTTCTCAGAAACAGTCGACGCTTTAGTTTCAGCTTAAGCTCGGCTGAGTGCTGCCCACCACCTGTCGCACTACCCCTTCAGTTATGCTTATCAGAAGGATGCAGGGGTCATTGTTTCATGGTGCTTCCTTTACTCTTAAAAACGGATTCCTCTGGCCAAGCCCTCCTTGTGAGGGGCACTTCTTTATCAGAATTAACTTATTTTTGCTTGAAGTCTCCCTGCACTGCAAGTGAAGAATACATTAGGTGCATTTCTTGGCAGTTGACACATACAGAAGCTGTGTTTCTTGTTTGGGTGTTTCCTTGAAGTCTCCTCTCCTTTCCCTCCCCATTACCCCTTCAGGTCGGTCTGCAGTAGCCCCTTACTTTGTTTGGTTGATTATAACACAGACATACACGCCTGAATAGGGCACAAGTCAAGCAAAGGATTGCTCCATTCTTTCTCTGAGTCAGTGGGCGACTGGCTGGCCCTTCGGTTGGATGAATGAATGAATGAAATTGGATTTGCATAGCGCGCAGCTACCCTGAGGCCTCCTAGCGCTTATGGAGCGGACAGACAGATAGGCATGGATGACTGCATCTCCGACCGACGTGCAGAATGTATGGAAAAGGCTACTTTCACAGAAGACTTTTAAAAATATAATGTTCCAATAATCTAATCGTTGGCTACTGACTCCCAACTCCTCCTTATAGACTGGGGCTACCGCTATTCCTGCCTCACTTATTCTATTTCTTCCTCATTGGATTTCTGCTAAACACCCCCCCCACCCGCCCTGCAAGTCTGCACAAGTGGGTGGCGGAGCCTCTAGAATGAGGATGGCAGTGGTGGTGCCAGTCATCCTGCACACAAACTGGTTTCGATAGAGAAGGACTACACTTATATACATGTATGGTAGTACTAGCTTACACAAAATCTTCATTATTTGACAGAAGCTGCTTGGAAACATGATGAAAGAAGGAGATGTGGCGACACAAAGGGACAGATTGGGCAGTGTAGATCCAAAAGTGGTTGACCAAGACGTCGTCTTTTATACCAATAACCCTTGTTTTTAAGATATAATGTCACGTCATTGTCATTTCTTTGGTTATAGTTACTTTACTTGGGGGTTTCTATCACTTAATTCGTATCACTAGTCACTGAAACAGGTTGCGCGTTTATATGTTTTTGCATTATAATGAAAATAAATGGCTCGGCTGAACTGAGCTCTGTGACTGCAAATAGATTAGGCTTTAGAAGTTTTTTTCCAAGTCTTTTTGTCAAGGTCTTCAAAATTAAAATCATGACAGATATGTTCTGGTCTATTCATTAATTATTAGTTTTTTGTTTGGATTAAATCTACACAGACTTTTCCTGTGAGAACTAAAGGAATTGCTTTTTTAAATGAGTTCCATGTGAACAATTGTTATAAGTTTATATCGTAAGGTTCCGCTACCTGGACCCTTACGATTTGTTCCTCGCACTTATCCGTGCTTCAACCCAACACTACGACTCCAGCAAGTTACCAAGGACGCACCCGTCCCCAGTACTCCCAGCTACCATGCTCCGTCCAGCAGGGAGCTTGTAACTGTACCTTTACCTGCATCCTCATTTACCCTTCGCAACCGGGTTGGAAATATCACCGGTACTGCGATCCACCTTTCTATACGAGAACCTCACAGCCCTGAAGTCACGTCGTACACACGGTGTGACGAAACACTTGTCGGCTGGTTCATGTTACTTGTACTGATCAAGATTGTCACATAAAGATCATCTTCACCAAAAAATAGACTTTGAACTTACTTTATTTCTTTTTGGAGATTGTCATAATTGTTGAGTTCTAACATCAGAACCGATTACACTGCAAAGTGTGCACAGGCTTTTGTACTGATGGAAAATATTAAGCCTGAAGCATGTCAGAAAAAATCTGTGCTGAACATTGAGACCGTTAACTAGGTAGGGTTGCATAGAAAAGGTAGTAAAAATCAATTAGTTATGGAAAATCGTAGGTTTAACCAGTTCAGCGGACAACCTCCGTTCCTCCAGTAGAGTTAACCATTCCAGCTTTAGCTATTTCCTCGTGATGTTGCTCAAGGTTTCTGGATGGTCATAATATTCGGGGTGGTCAATTTCAGATGTAAATTGCTTAATGAACTTTAACCATGGGATATTTAGAGCATGCTCTGAACCACAACAATCCTTGGAAATAACACAATTAAGTTCCATATGGTCGGATGACCGAATTTTATGCCAAAGCAAAACTGGCTGAATCTTTATCAGGTCTTGCCGGACCCCCATCGAGGCTTAAGATCACTGTTGATAGATAAATCTGTCTTATAGCAAATCCTGCTACGACTGGTCGGACTCTTTTGTATCGCAAACCTTTTACAATGTAAACCCTCCTTTTACCTCCTTCCTTTTCCTTTTCTTATTTATTTCCTTGCTAATATTTTAAGAATTCTGTTTTAAATGCTGTAGTATGTCACAAATTGTAATGGTTTTAATTAACCGAACAATAAAGAAATTTACTTACTTTACTTACTTACTTATCAGGTCTACTAAATATGATGTACCCACTCAGAATGGCCTACAAAATTGGAGCATCTGTTAGGAAGCGCAAGAAGATTTTTAAAATAAATATTTTCGAACAGCTGAATAGATTTAATTTTTACGTATTCCCACAGCTCAGTACCATACATTGCAATGGATCGACATTTAGCATTGTAGAGGGTCAACGTTTCTTTTACCTTTGTAATACCTAGTTTCCTTGAACAATTGCACAGGGCCATAATTGATTTAACAAATTGGAGTCTCTGAATGTACAGCACTTCTCTACTTCCTCTCGCAATCAAATAAAATCCCTAGGTACGAAAAGGAAGGTGTTTGCAGTAGGATGGCTTTCTCACTTTGAATGTTACAGCATTTTGTTGTTCTTTGGCCTGCTTTCATAACAAAAGTTTTGCTAGTATTAATTTAACCCCCGATTCTGCATCCAGTCGTCAAATTCGTTGAGGAGGCCCTGCAGGGCCGGCTTGGTGCGAGCCATGAGCACTGAATCGTCTGCATAAAGCAGAACTGGTATGGGCGGTGCCTAACTTGCGGCAGGTCAGACATTTATTAACAAGGTTGCTACCCAAGCTATTAATATACAGATTAAACAAAAAAGGAGCGAGTACACACCCTTGTCGAATAACTTTTTGGATATTGAAAGGTGAAGTGCATTTACCTGTCGGACCAAAGCGGACCCTTGCTGTGCTATTTGAATATAGACTTCGAAGAAAGTTGACTATAGTGATATCTACTCCCATTAAAAAACATAACAGACCAGAGTTTATCATGAACTACGCAGTCAAACGCAGAGGACTGATCATCAAATTCCATGAACAAGTTACCACGCTTGATGTGTACATATTTACCTATCAGCAGGTTCAGATTGATAGCCTGCTCCGTGGTACCAATTCCCAGACGGAATCCATATTGTAAGTCCGAAATGATGTCATTACAATCATTCCACTCCTGTAGTATACATAAAAGAATGTGACCAACCACTTTAACTAGTTAGTCTAACAGGGAGATCAGTCTGTAATGGGCATGGCAATTTCGGTCGCCTTTAATGAATATTGGCACAATATGGCCTCAGACCAGGAATTTGGGAACCCTGCACTCTGACGGGATCTAAGGACAAGAGTCAGGAGGGGGCCCCAGAAATCACTATTAGTCCTAAAGAGATCAACCAGAATGCCGCCTGGGCCCGGTACTTTACCTCAATTTTAGCGCCGAATCGACCTCATCCAGAGTGAAATTGAGGTCAAGCTAGTGGTGCAGGAGTGTGGGCGTAAGAGTCGACCACAGGTGCTGATGTAGGGCCATTACTACCGCACTCAGTTGTGCTGGCATATTTATTAGAAAAATTAGCTCGACAGTCTTCTTCGGTAACTGCGATCTCACCCCTGGGCTTGTCGTCATCACTCAAGAAACGGAAGTTCATGACGCACCAAAATGCTGTGTTATTGTTATTACGGCAAGCCTCATGCAATTTTTCCTAGGCCTCCTCTTTCAAACCCTTTTGTACTGTGTTTGAGGGCAAGCCTGTACACCAGTCTACCTTTTTGTACTTCAGTGGTGTTCCTGGGTAGAATATTTAGGGCCCGTTTCAGGTTTTTATAAGCCTGAATACAGGCATGATCAAATCAGACCTTAGTTATCACAGCTCCTCTCTTTTGATGGGAGGTTAGCCCTGCTTTGATTTCCTCAGTGATGGAATTGAATGCTTCTATAACAGCAGTAGCCGCTTCTTCCTCATCTAGGCAGGTGTCAAAAGCCCTTCTCTGTTGTTGGATTAATTGTTCTAAAAATGTAGTCGAATCAACCATGGACCAATGCAGAGTGAAACCATTTATACGAGAGAGTTCAATACTCTCAACTGATGAGGTGTGATGACAGACCCCTTGATTTTTAGCAAGGTTAATATCCAACTCTTTTGCTAAGTCATGTAGAGTAAATGTATTGACCAAGGCGAAATAGCGGTTAGGGAACAGCAGGCAGTCAGTAACGCTATCACCCACCCTACCATTAAATGTACAAGTTACGTCTACTGGTCTATGTCCAGATTCATTGCAAAAGCCCAGGTCTTATTTAAAAAGGAACTCATTGAGTTTCTCTCCATACTCTGTGTGTGAAAAGTGAGTGACGTCATCATTTGAGGGGAGTAACCATGCCACACATTTTATTGGCTGGCAACTGGTTTAGTTGAATGTTAAAATCCCCCCCATAAAATTATTTTGTCTCTTGACGCCTTAGATGTTAATAATTCCAAATCTGAGTCCAGTTGATATAGAACATTAATATTTCTAGGTCACAGGCGTTATTATAGAACTTGAGTAATACCAACAAAGATGACTCAGAGATTTATGGAGACCATTTGATAAAATGAATTAGTAGACTAGGCAGCTATTTTGGAGGAAACCAGTTTATTTGAAACACTAAATGCAAAGGCCACCTTTAGACCTACCATATCTCAAAGGAGTGGCTGAGGAATGGAATTTTTTGAAGCCATTGAGATAAATTAGCTCGACCGCCCAAGTTTCTTGTAAGCAAATAATATTAAAATCAGTTGTGAAGTCTAATCATTCTGACAAATTGTTCTTACTGCGAAGCCCTGCTACATTCCCGCATAGGACAGTGATGGCACTTTATGGACAAAATTTGCCTCACCACTCGGAGAAGCCGACTTGACACCTATTTGAGAAATCTTTGGACGATCATCTCGCGGTGGGTTAATAGTATGGGTGGGAGTTATAGGGGGATTTACACGGAGGTTTACTCCATTCTGAGTATCTACCCTTAGTCAGTCCACACCGGTAAGGGAGGAGAGACAATCAAACCTATTAGAAATCGAAATTGGGTATAAAAGAGGGCGGACATAATTCAGATTAGATGTTGATGGATGGTGTAATAGTTGTGTAGGCGAATGGAATGTTATAGCGGTTTGAGGAGGGGGTTGGTAGAAAGGCCCAAGGGGTAGTACAGTGGTTTGGTCTGGGTTCAGAAACGCTGTGCTTGCTCTGCCTAGTATGGTTTTAACCAATTCTGGGATTTTGAAGGAGAGCACCACACAGTCTCCCTGGAGGAGTTTGGGACCTCTACCAACCCTTTTCACCTGTCTACCTATCTTAATGTCTGCAAAGAGGGCTACCCCTAACCCCACTCTTGTATTTAGCCAGTTAAGAGATGTATTTCTTAAAGCATCCCAGGGTTCTTGGGTAGGAGAGGGAAGAGTCTGCACATTGGCCAGAATGATCACATAGGGGGTCGCTGCTGGGGGTTGGTCTAGTCGACCATATTTGCACAAAAAGTGGTTGGGGCAATTCCCCTAGTGTGTTTAATAAGAGATGGGGATGAAGCCCCCAATGTCAATCAATCAGGGAAATTGCAAGCGCAAGGTGCTGGGGCGAGGTGTGGGGCAGCTCCTGTCAGTCAAAGAGCCTGGTCTTGAGGGTTTTCATGAAGATGTGCTGGGTGGTAGCGCGCCTGATGTTGATCGGCAGCTCGTTCCAAATCTTGGTCAGGATGTAGGAGAAGGTTCTTCCACCAGTTCTTGCTCTGTGGATGCGCGGGGTGTCGGCGGATCGGAGTTTTCTCTTGGATACATGGAACGAGATTCTGTTGTTGAGATATTGGGGTCCGGTGTTGTGGAGGCATTTGTAGGCATTGGTGAGTATCTTGAAAATGACTTGTTTCTTGACGGGGATCCAGTGGAGGTTACGCAGGTGCTGGGTGATATGTTCGTGTCAAGGGATACCGAGGTAGAGTCTGGCTGCGGTGTTCTGTATGATCTAGAGTTTGCTGAGCAGTGATTTGTTGATCCTGGTGTAGAGGGCGTTTCCGTATTCCAATCTGCTGGTTATGAGTGCGTGGGTGACTGTCTTCCTTGATTTGGTGGGGATTCATTTGATGGTCTGTCGAAGGATGTGGAGAGTGATTAAGCAGGTGGAGGTGACGGCGTTGACCTGTCAGGTCATGGAGAGGGAGGAGTTGAGTACGATGCCGAGGTTTAGGGCGTAGTATGTGGGGTGGGGTGGTTGCTGAGGGCTGTGAGCCACCAGAAGTTGTCCCATGCAGAGGGGGATAGGACGAGGATCTATTGTGTTCTCAGAGTTGAGCTTCAGGCAGCTGCTGCTCATCAAAGATGCAATGTTTTTCATTCCTTCCTGGAAGTTGAGTCTAGTGGTGATGGGGTCTTTGGTGAGGGAGAGGATGAGCTGGATGTCCTCTGCGTAGGATACTATGCTGAGTCCGAGCTGTCAAACGATGGCAGCGAGGGGGGCATGTAGATGTTGAAGAGTGTGGGGCTGAGCGATGATTCTTGGGGTACTCCACAGTTGATGTCCGTGGTGTCTGACGCTTTGGGCTCTGCCAGCGAGGAAGGAGTGGAGCCAGTCGAGGGCGATTCCCTGAATGCCGGCTTCGTGGAGTCTGGCGGTGAGTGTGCGGTGGGAGACTGTGTCAAAGACTGCAGATAGATCGAGAAGGATCAGGGCTGTGGTGTGTCCTTGGTCGAGGAGGGTGCGGACGTCGTCCGTGGCAGCGAGTAGAGCGGTCTCCATGCTGTGGTTGCTGCGGAATCCGGATTGGGAGGGGTCGAGGATGGAGTTTTCTTCGATGAATTTAGTTAGCTGGGCATTGACTGTCTTCTCTATGACTTTGGTAACAAATGAGAGGAGGGAGAGGGGTCGGTAGTTCATTGGTCTGTGGGATCTGAAGATGGCTTCTTGAGTAGGGTCTGATTTCTACTCGTTTCCAGTCATCTGGAAAGATGCCGGTTTTGAAGGTGGCATTGATGGTGCATCATAGTTCTGGAGCGATGGCCGCGGCGGCTCTGGGGAAGGTGTGCGGGGGCAGTGGTCTGTGGGGGCTCCTGAGTGGATGCCTTTCATGGCCCATGCAATGTCTTCGGTGGTGACTGGAGTCCAGGAGGAGATGGTGGGCTGGCTGACTTTGCTGGAGGATGCATTAGTTTCGGAGTCGGGTGTCTGGTTATTGAAGTTGTCGTAGAGGCACTTGATCTTCAGATGGAAGTTGGAGCCCAGCTTGTTGCAGAGGTCCTGGAAGGGGTGATGTCTATGGTTTCGCTGGGAGGTTTGGTGAATTCCTGGATGACACTGAAAAGTTCCTTGGAGTGTCTGGAGTTGGCAAGGATTTTGTTCTGAATGAAGGCCCTTTTGGTTTAACTGATGCGTTGGTGGTATTCTGTCATGGC
Source organism: Lissotriton vulgaris (assembly GCF_964263255.1). NCBI lineage: Eukaryota > Metazoa > Chordata > Amphibia > Caudata > Salamandridae > Lissotriton > Lissotriton vulgaris. Next base: position 1,666,357,249 of record NC_141685.1, on the reverse strand, counting down.
GTTCTTGTAGGTTGTCCAGTCTTCCTGGGATTTGCTGTTTCTCCAGTTCTTCTCGAGACGTCTGCAGGTGCGCCTGGGGGGTTGGAGGTAAACCAGGTGGCCTTCCTGGGGCGCTATCTATTGAGGTTACATAGGGGTGCATGCTCGTCTGCGCAGTTGGAGATCCATCCGTGGAGTTCCTTGGCTGCGAGGTTGTTGTCGGTCTAGGTGGTGGGGGCATCACGGTTGAGGATGGAGTTGAGCTGCTCCTTGGTGATCTTGCTCCATTTTCTTTGTGAAGGGTGAGGTGCGAGTTTGGGTGCTGTGAGTTTGTTGATGTGGAAGTGTACACAGTGGTGGTCCGTCTGTGGGGCTTGCGTGGTATGACTGAAGTGGATGTTGTTACCTCTTGGGAAGATGGGGTCGAGGGTGTGTCCAGCCTTGTGGGTGAGTGTGGCGACGAGTTGTTAAAGTCCGAGGTTGTTCAGGAGGGTGGCAGAGTTGTGGTTGCTGAGGTTGTCGAGGTGGAAGTTGAGATCTCCGATGAGTATGTAGTTCATGAAGGCCATGGCGTGGGGTGCGATGTGGTTGTCGGTGGAGGTGGTGAACGCAGTTCGAAGTCGGTGAGGTCTGTATGCGAGGGTGCCTCTTAGGGTCGTTCTGGGGATTGTCTGGATCTGGAAATGGAGGTATTCGGTGGTGGGAGGGTTGTCGCTTGAGCTGGAGGTCGTGAGTCGGAGGGAGCTCATGTGTGTGATGGCTAGTCCTCCAAGGCGGTTGGGGCAGTCTTTCCTCTGGATCTTGTATCCGTCTAGGATGGCAGTGGCAATGTCGGGCAGAGGTGGAGTTGGTCCATGTTTCTGTGAGTAAGGCGACGTCTAGTAGGAAACATACTTACTACTAAGACAGGTGCTTGTTGGGTCTGGGATGCTGGGTTTGTGTCAGGAATCCATTCTCCCTGGATGCCCACTCCTAGTAGCAAGATGTTTCACGGGAAAGTGAAATCGGAGGAAGATCGAACTACAGGTGCCAGCACGCCTAGCGCGGGCCCAAGTGCAGGCTAGAAACACCCATAAAAGACATACGCAGTAGAGGGAAGGCGTCTGATATTGATATCCGTGCCGGCCTTCCCAGGATCTAGAGACCGCGGACCCGAGTCTCCGTAGTATCTGCCGCGGACCTGATTAGAGACTATTGGATCAAGACCAGAGGTAAGATCGAGCGGCTGCTCTCTACAAACCCGTTTTGCAGCTCCTCGCGGTCGAGTGCCTGGCTAGGCATTCCCGTGAGTAGAGCGGTCAGAGACTGTATCGCAGCTCCTCGTGGTCGAGTGTCTGGCTAGGCATTCCCATGAGTGGAGCGAACAGAGACGCACACCGCGGAGGTGTTTGTCGCGTCCTCTGTTGTGGGATCATTGGAACCTTGGGTGTGCAGCTAGAAACAGACACGCACACCACGGAGGTGATTGCAGACGTTCTGTTAATTGAGGCTTAGCGTGCAAGGTTGAGCGGCGGCTCCCTTCAGTACAATTCGGTAACCTCGGCTGTGGCAGAACCGAGCATTACCGAGTTCGTTAGCATATACGCTAGGTGCTCCTTGTTTACCTTGTCTGGCGAAGCACATCTGCCTCACCGAGAATACATTGAACTACGATTCGTACGGCATTGTTGGCCGTTACTGTGCACAGTGCCCTCAGTTGGGGAATACCCTGACCGGTATTCATGCGGAGGACGGTTGGTTTTCGCAGTGGATCACGGCTGGTGCAGGTATCGTTGCATTGCAGCTTTATTATTTCTTGGTCCATTGACATAGACTTTAATCGTGGTATCACCACGGTTCAGTGGGGCAACAACGTGTATTGATTTTGCTTTGCTTTGTTCTTAAACAACTAACAAATACCTATTGGATTTAACAAGTGGTAGAGCTGTGTTCTTCTCTAGCATTCTGGGCTATCGCCTGACCCCGAGACATCAGGAGAGTAACATAATAATCGACCTTATTATACTATCTTCTCCTGCTCGGGTGGAAAGCGCTATGGCCACAGTGGATGATGTGTTGACCGCCTTGGTAGCTGTGCAGCTCGAACTCGCAGCGTCCAGACAGGAAACAGCGGATTTAAAAGCCAGATCCGACACCATGCATAGGAACCCCTTTGATGCAGGACCGCCTGCAGCAAGTTCTTCTCCTGCAGTGATGGTGGAGATGACTGTCTCCATACCCTTGGCCTCACCCGAGAGGTATAGCGGAGACCCCAACACCGTGCAGGTCTTTCTTACTCAAGTGGCCTTACACCTGTCGTGCAAACCCAAGGCGTTCCCCACCAGCCAAGCAAGGGTTGCTTTTCTCATTTCATACTTGGCAGGGAATGCAGCTCAATGGGCTGTTCCGTTGGTAAGCCGCGACGACCCGCTCCTATGCGACTGGGGAGCCTTCCATGAAGAATTCCTGAAGGTTTTCGACAGAAGGGCGGATTCCTATACCACTGACAGGGAAATGCTGGAGCTCCGTCAGGGTAGCAATGATCTCTTGCAATATCTGAACGTATTCAGACGCCTTGTGGCCGAAACCAAATGTCCAGTCTCGAAGCAAACGGCGCTCTTCCATCAAGGGTTGAGTGACGAACTCAAGGACGTCGTGGCTCAGATCGACCCACAACCTAAGACATGCGAAGGACTCATCAATTTGGTTCTACGCCTGGATCACCGGATGAGCAAGGGAAGACCACAGGAGGAAGGGAAAGCCTCTGCGGCATACGTGTCTCAGGGAACCCCCGAAACCAACATCACAGCCAAGGCTGAACCAATGGACATCGGAGCCATCAGAGCCAGCCTAACCGCAACAGAGAAAGAATCACGCCGCAAACAAGGCCTCTGCTTGTATTGCGGAAAAAAGGGGCATTATGAACGTGAATACCCGGCCAAGCCAAAGACCAGTCGATTCCGGACCAACCGGATGGTGACGGCGGCTGTAGACGCACAGGCGGAAAACTAACAGACTCCCAGACCAAAGAGGGGCCTCTAGGAGTCACACATACATCCCTTCCTTATCACGCATGGATCAAGCGCGACAACAGCATCTGTTCATCACCATACTCGTGGGGGTCCAGACACAATGGATTCCTGTGGTGGCCATGGTCGATATAGGGGCCACAGTCCTCTTCATTGATCAGAAAGAGGCGCAACGAATAGGCATTACCCTGATCCCCAAGGAGTTCCTGGAGAACGTGTATGCTGTGGACGGTAGGAAATTGGTTACGGGCCCTGTCGGGCACCATACCGGGGATGTTCAGGTGCGTTACGGGGAACATCACACGGAGGTGATCGATTTCAGCATCATACGAGCACCGCAGTATGGAGTCATATTGGGTCTGCCATGGCTACAAAAACACAATCACTCAATCTATTCGACGTCTCTTAGTCTGCACATGATGTCCCGGTACTGTCTCCAGAATTGCAGCGTGCAACAGGCCTCCGTTGTTGAAGACCAGGCTGTAGCTCACGTAGTGGCCACGGCGGCAGAGAAAGCGGTTACTCTTCCTGGGGTGTATCGGGGGTACACGGATGTCTTCGACGAGGTACGAGCCGAGGTGCTCCCTCCACCTAGGATCTATGACTGTCAGATCGACCTGGTTCCGGGAGCTTGTGTACCCAGTGGCAGACTCTACGCCTTAACAGAACCTGAGAATCTGCATTTGCGCTCCTACCTTGACAAGCTTCTCGGTCTTGGGTTCATCAGACCATCCAAGTCCCCGGCGGCTTCCCCTCTGTTCTTCATCCCTAAAGCCAACGGAGAATTGAGGGCTTGCGTGGACTTCAGGGCCCTGAATGCGATCACAGTAAAAAAACGGTACCCCTTACCGCTCATCAGTGTCCTGCTGGAACAGGTGAAGAAGGCCCGGATCTACACGAAACTGGATCTTAAGGGGGCATACCACCTTGTGCGTATGTGGAGCGGCGACGAGTGGAAAACTGCCTTAAAGACAAGATACGGTCTCTTTGAATACCTAGTTATGCCATTTGGGCTCTGCAACGCCCCTGCGGCCTTCGAGTTCTTCCTGAACAAGGTGTTTCGTGACTTATTGGATGTGTACGTAGTCGTGTACATCGATGATATCCTCATCTATTCCGACACGGAGGAAGAACATGTCCAACACGTCGCAACAGTGTTATGGAAGCTTAGAGAGAACATGCTGTTCTGTAAGCTCAGCAAGTGTGACTTCCATGTCACATCAGTGGAATTCCTCGGGGTGATGCTGAGCCTGAACAGACAGGAGATGGCAGAGTGCAAGATCGAGGCCGTTGAGGCGTGGCCGACCCCGCAAGGGGTAAAGGATGTACAGAGCTTCATCGGGTTCCCCAATTTTTATCGACGGTTTCTCTGGACTCGTGGCCCCGATCACTCAGCTTCTGCAGAAGTCGCAGGCGTTTGTGTGGAGTTCGGAAGCGCAAGAGGCGTTTGTGGCCCTGAAGAGGGCTTTCGTTACGGCTCCTGTATTAGCACATCCCAATCCGGAAAAGCCGTTCGTGGTGGAGGCGGATGCCTCTGAGGTGGCGCTGGGAGCCATCCTGTCGCAGCGTCATCAACACACGGGTGTGCTGCACCCGGTGGCCTTCATGTCCAAGAAGCTGAACAACACAGAAAGTAATTACCATATAGCAGAGAAGGAGCTGTTGGTGATTAAAGATGCCTTTACGGAGTGGAGACATCTGCTTATGGGAGCCAGGCATGCGGTGACTGTGTTCACGGATCACCGGAACCTGCAATTTATGATGGCGGCTAGGCACCTCTCTCCTCGACAGATGCGGTGGATGCTCTTCTTCTCCGGCTTTCACTTCCACATCACTACGAACCTGGCACTGACAACAGGAAATCGGATGCCCTTTCCCGTCGGACGTCGGTGTCAGTGCAGGTACCCGGACCGGTACACTCCATCATCCGTCCAAAGGCAGTAGTGGGGGCGATACAGCCGGATGCGTTCCTCAGGGGTGTCCAAAATGGAATACACTCCTTTTCCTGGAAAAGTTGGCTTCAGTGCCACAGGGAATGGCAAGTCAAGGACGGAATACCGATGAGCGGCCACCGTATACTGTTGCCAACGCCACGACTACGGAAGCAAGCCTACAATTGGTGTCACGTATCGCCTTGTGCAGGGCATCTCGGGGCGGAAAAGAAGTGGCCTGCCTGGGACGACATTTCTGGTGGCCGTCCATGTGAGCGGACGTCAAGAGATGGGGTGCTGCCTGCACAACCTGCGCCGCCATAAAATCGGACCATAGTCGTCCGCAAGGATTGCTACAGCCCCTTTCGACGCCAGGCCGGCCGTGGGAGAACATATCCTTGGATTGTGTGGTGGGGCTGCCCATGGACCAAGGATGTACGGTGATCCTGGTGGTGGTAGATTACCTCACAAAGATGGGACACTTCGTAGCATGTAAGCAAGTGCCCTCAGCTGGTCAACTGGCGTTGCTGTTGCTGAAAAGCGTAGTGCGGTTGCATGGTTTGCCCAGCCTTATCGTGTCCAACAGGGGGTCCCAGTTTAAGGCCCAGTTGTGGAGAACTTGGTGTTCTGCGCTCCACGTCACGTCGGCCATGTCAACGAGCTACCACGCCGAGACGGACGGTCAGACAGAACGCTTGAACCAGTCTCTCAAGCAGTATCTGCGTTGTTTCGTGGACCAGGGTAAGGAAGAATGTAAATGTAAATGTACAGGAATTTATATAGCGCAAATCACCAAGCGGTTTCTAAGCGCTTGCTTAGGGAACCCGTCCTGGTATTCCCCTGTGAGATAACCCCGGCAGGGTATCCACAAGGTGAAAGCCAGGCATCCCGCCGCGAGGGGTCGTTGTGAAGATTAAGCTAGCTATTGCCCAGAGTCGCAGAGTGTGAGCCCGTGAATCGAGTAGGCACCGGAGTGAGAATTGTCGAGTCCATGGACATTTTTGGACTCAAGACCCCGCCGAGCCGGGAATTGAATCCTGGTCCCAGGCTGTCCTCTGCTTCCAGGTCTGCCTCCTCTAACCAGTGAGCCACCAGTGGATCTACTATGGCTAGCGGAAGTAGCCTACAACAACGCCATGCACAGCTCAACCAAGGCTTCTCCTTTCTACTGCAATTACGGACATCACCCCAGGTTTCTCCCATTGCTGCATCCCGTCCTGGATCACAGAATGCCTGAAACCTCTCAGAGGGTTGCTCACATCAAAGAAACACTCCTGCTCGCTCGGATATACTTGGAGACTGCCAAAGCGACATACAAAGCCTCGGCGGATAAAAGGAGGAGGCCGGGACCATTGTACGGGTTTGGTGATTACGTGTGGGTATCGACGAGAAGCATACGGTTTCGCAGCACAGCGTGTTTCATCCGAAATTCACAGGCCCTTATCGCATCACCAAGTGTGTCAGCCCGGTGAACATGAAGCTATGTTTGCCCGGACATATGCAAATCCATCCTGGTTTCCATGTTTTGCTGCTTAAACCCTCATCTGCACGGAAACTTACGCCGCCATTGCCTGTGAACGCCGATCTGGAGTACGAAGTGGCGGGCATATTGAATTCGAAACAGAGAGGGGGCAGGTTGTGGTACCTTGTGGCCTGGAAAGGGTATGGCCCGGAAGAACAGTCGTGGGAGCCGGCGTCGGGTGTGCACGCGCCACGGTTGGTGTCCTCCTTCCACAGGAAACATCCCACCTGTGCTGGCCCATGAGATGGGGGCTGTTGGGAGGAGGATGTACTGTCAGGAATCCATTCTCCCTGGATGCCCACTCCTAGTAGCGAGATCTTTCACGGAAAAGTGAAATCGGCAGAAGAACGAACTACAGGTACCAGCATGCCTAGCGCGGGCCCAAGTGCAGACTAAAAACGCCCATAAAAGATGTACGCAGTAGAGGGAAGGCGTCGGATATTGAGATTTGTGCCGGCCTTCCTGGGATCTAGAGACCGCGGACCCGAGTCTCCGTAGTATCTGTTGCGGACCTGATAAGAGACTATTGGATCAAGATCAGAGGTAAGATCGAGCGGCTGCTCTCTTACAAACCCGTCTTGCAGCTCCTCGCGGTCGAGTGTCTGGCTAGGCATTCCCGTGAGTAGAGCGGTCAGAGTCTGTATCGCAGCTCCTAGCGGTTGAGTGTCTGGCTAGGCATTCCCGTGAGTGGAGCGAACAGAGATGCACACCGCGGAGGTGTTTGCCGCGTCCTCTGTTGTGGGATCATTGGAACCTTGGGTGTGCAGCTAGAAACAGACACACACACCACTGAGGTGATTGCAGACGTTCTGTTCCTTGGGGCTTAGCGTGCAAAGTTGAGCGGCGGCTCCCTTCAGTACAATTCGGTAACCTCGGCTGTGGCAGAACCCGAGCATTACAGAGTTCGTTAGCATACGCTAGGTGCTCCTTGTTTACCCTGTCTGGCGAAGCACATCTGCCTCACCGAGAATACATTGAACTACGATTCGAACGGCATTGTTGGCCGTTACTGTGCACAGTGCCCTCCGTTGGGGAATACCCAGACCGGTATTCATGCGGAGGACGGTTGGTTTCGCTGTGGATCACAGCTGGTGCGGGTATCGTTGCATTGCAGCTTTATTATTTCTTGGTTTGTTGACATCGACTTTAATCGTGGTATCACCACGGTTCAGTAGGGCCACAACGTAGATTGATTTTGCTTTGCTTTGTTCTAAAACAACTAATAAATACCTATTGGATTTAACAAGTGGTAGAGCTGTGTTCTTCTCTAGCATTCTAGGCTATCGCCCGACCCCAAGACATCAGGAGAGTAACAGTTTGCCAAAAGGCGATTAGATAGATTGATAATCCCTTGGGCTGTCGGCTGTGATCGGAGGTCAACAGGGTGTCTAAAATTTAAACCGACATTATTAGGGTGATCTTGCGGCGCTTCTATAGCATCTCCCTGCGCTGAATGGCTACCGGAAAGTGGTTTGATCGTCCCCAGTAGGTCTACACAGGTTAGTATAGTACATTCAATAGCTTTAAGTCTGTCAGAGAGAGCACTAAAAGAAGCCTTAACAAAGTCTGTCAGGACCTGTACTGAAGTCACCAATGAGGTGTGGTCCAGTGGTGCAGTTGGCAATAATTTATTACAGGCTCCAAGTGGCTTAGTGATAGCTGCCTGCCTCGGGGCAAATGCCTTTTTTTTTTTTTTAGCCCATACAGTTTCACCCCGCGGGGCCTCAGTGGGATCATCAATACGCCTACTGGATATTTTTGGGGGTTTAGTTGATGGTGAGAGTTTGAGGTGCACTCTGAGGTGGAATTCAGGATCCTCTCGTCTTTGTCGAGGTTGCCAAGACCCACAGAATGGTGGGTGCTGGGTTGAGCAGCGATTATGGGCGCTGAGCTTGAATTTATCAAATTGGGACCTCCCTCAGTGCAGGTAGTTAGTGTTTCCTCTACACTGAGGACCTGTTTCTCTATAGCCCACATTGCCCATGTAATGTAATTCATAATAGACAAACAAGGTTTTGAAGGGGACTTAGCTAAGGTAGAGATTTGGTGTTTCCTTTTCCTCATGTTCTAATATGGGCAGAGACTGGTTAGCTAGATAACCTAATCAACAATGACCTTCTTTTGAATTTTAGAACCAGGAAACCCAAAATGGCAAAGGGGGACCGGGACAAAGGAAACCAGCTAAAACAAAGGAAAACCAAGTAAAAAAAAAAAGAAAAACCACCACTGCCCGAGAGCCTAAGTCAAGGAGCCCCCTGCGAAACAAAGGCAGTTTACCGGACATTCAGTGTCTGCCAAGCCATAAGGGAACAAAAAAGAGTTTAGAAACGACCAGCCAAGAGGGAGGCCCAACCCTGCCTCTTCCTGTTGCTGACGGGCCCGCCCTTGACCCGGGCGCTGCCCATGCAGCGGGAATCAGCAGCCTTTAAATAGGGTTAATCCAAATCCGGTGAGAGTCACAAGGGTTTGTGGGCATTGGAGTGCCAGAGCAGCTGCGTCTTGCAGCTTCACGCCTGCTGCAGAAACCGGCACCCAGGGAGCAAGTAGAAAGCAGAAAGAGCACACCGGCAGCACTGCAGTCCCTCGATGGCGTCGCCAATCCAGGTAAAAGTCCCCCACACAGCAGGTTTCAGAAGCCTTTAAATAGAATTAATCCAGATCAGGTGAGGGTCACGCAGGGGGTTGTGGGCGTTGGAGTTCCCTAGCGGCTGCATCTCACAGTAGCACACCCCTGCAGAAACCAGCACCCAGGGAGCATGTAGAACGCAGAGAGCACACCAGCAGCGCAGCAGTACTTGATGGTGTCTTAAACCCAGATAAAAAAGGCACTCAGACCTATTACCAGAGCATGCTTTGCGGCCAAGTGGAAACTGTACATTACTGTCTAAAAACATTGATCTTCTCAAATTAATAGTCCAAGACATTGTTTGTTACCTGCTTCATTTGCAGAAGTCCGGTCTTCTCTACTTCTCTCATGCTTCACTTGGCTGTGGCTACTGCTTATCTTCAAAACAGCACACTTCGCTTTTCAGGGTGACTGCTCTCAAAGCATTCATGGAAGGGCTCAAAAGGATTATTCCTTCACTGTTTGGAGAGGAGAGAGGTGCTTGACTGTTTCCCTGCTGCCAGGGGAGACCGGACCAGCGCATTGGGGTGTGAATACCTGCGGACACTGTGGAGAGCGGGACTGCGATTCCCAGTGGAGTTTGCGGCGTCTAACCGGCCGCACCTGGAGACTCTTCCCGCCACACCTACCAGGTCCTCTTCACGACTCGCGGGACCCGCTCGCAGTCTAGTGAGAGGAGAGAGGTGCTTGACTGTTTCCCTGCTGCCAGGGGAGACTGGACCAGCGCATTGGGGTGTGAATACCTGCGGACACTGTGGAGAGCGGGACTGCGATTCCCAGTGGAGTTTGCAGTGTCTAACCGGCCGCACCTGGAGACTCTTCCCGCCACGCCTACCAGGTCCTCTTCACGACTCGCGGCCCCCGCTTCGCGGGAGCCGCTCGCAGTCTAGTGAGAAGAGAGAGGTGCTTGACTGTTTCCCTGCTGCCAGGGGAGACCGGACTAGCGCATTGGGGTGTGACTACCTGCCGACACTGGAGAGCGGGACTGCGATTGCCAGTGAAGTTTGCGGCGTCTAACCGGCCGCACCTGGAGACTCTTCCCGCCACGCCTTTTACTACATAGCTCCTCCCAAACACCGCGCACGCGGGACGGCGCCGGGCGAAGCCCGGGCCAAGGGCGGGCCCGTTGTAGCCCGTTCGAGCCAGAGAGAGACCGGACCGGGCCACCTCTCTAACGCCCGTGACCGGCTGATCGGCTCAACTGGGATCTTACCAACATGGCTTCAAGGGAGACGAGGAGCAAAACGGCCTCTCTGGCAACAGGTACTTTAGATAGCTTTTTTATTAATGCCAATACTTTGGTAAACAATGGACTAACAGCCCTAGAAAATCAGCTAGCAGAGGGCATTGAGAGCACACAGCATTCCTCCCTGGGTTCTACTATTATATCCCTAGAACTATTGGATGCTACCCACCTATCACTTTTGGATAGCATTGATCAAACAATTCAATCTGTGCTTCAGCAGTTGAGGACACCCTCCAATTCACATCGAGATAGAGACTCACTCCCTATCATTCCTGAGTCGACGCCACCTTTAATACCCCACCCAGTTCTGACGAGTGAAGAGGGGAATGACACTAACTTAACCTATCCACAAGGTCTGCGTGAGGGGGCAGTCCAAAAACGAAAGAGACTCAGACAACCAAAGGGTGCAAAAAGGGCTAAATTGGACCATACTAAAAACACCATTGTCAACACCACCGATGTCACAGAAATTTCCACCCCCTTGAATGCCAACGAAATGTGAGTCCAATGCACCCTCTTAACACCCAATTGTCATCACAGTCTGGTCCGTTTATATTTGGAGAGGGTTCTTGCAGCAGTATGGACAATACTACTCACCTTTTTACTAACATTCCTAAAAAAACTGCTAGACCCCCTGTTGGTTAGGCTTGATTCTATTGACGCTAGACGTTTAGCAATGGACAAAGCATCCGGGGGTTTGGTTGACCAGCGGGAATCACGGTCCAGCAACAAAGGAGCAGCTGTTACAAATACTGGAATTTCCCCCTCCCCTTAGTGCTCCTAGAACTACCATTGCAAATCAGCCAACCTCTGCTGCTATTGGGAATGTGCCCACAGCTACCCTACCAAAACCTAATCCAGTAGCCCCACCAAGGCGACTGCCTCCAGTACCCCTAGTTCGAAAGTCAAAGCTGCCTAATCCCACCTCTAACACGAGGCAGGAAAAGTCTCCCATCAGAATGACAGATCGCCCAAGGCGAATTGTAGTCAATCTGCCTCACGAGGCGGCGGCCCACACTATAATCCTGACTCGGGTTCCCGAGCTCTCTAACTCTGCGATGGAATCCTATGATTCTCTACGCAATAACGTCATCAGCTGGTTAAACATACATAGGCCATTACCACCTAATTTGAGAGGGGAAGTACTGATGGTCAGCAGGGTTCCATGTGTTGGCCACACGATAAAGAAAATAGGGGGTGATTGTATCATTGTGAGTTTTAGGAATTCACAGATTGTCCCTCACATCTGTAACTGGCTGGGATACACGGGGAACACATCCATTGAATTGGTCCCGCTGTTGTTCTTCTATCCGAGAAGCAGTGACCCGCATCTTGGAGCGAATGACGGCTGGACTAGGGTGGGATTTGCCATTGATGATTCCAGGTACAGGCCCCCAAGACATGACACATTCACATTTAGCAATCATGTTCATGCCAATAGATGTAGTTGCCTTGACCAGGTTGACTGACTTCCAAGGGCAGTACGCACTGGGAATAGCAATGGGGTAGTTTCTCGTACTCCTCAGATGGGGAGAGGGATAGATGCCACTGTTACGGGAAACCGTATCCCTGCTCCTTTATTACCAGAGCAACGAGTATACCCTAGTAGGCAGGGCGTCCCAATTGATGAATCATTAAGAACTGTACATGAATTAAATGATCTGGAGGCCCAAGATGGACAGGTAATTATGGATGGGTTTCCAGCCCCATGTACAGATACAGATGGTGAGAGAGAGGGAAACGCCACCTAATCCAGGCCCGAAAAAGATGAAGGTCCTTTCATGGAACGTTGCAGGCATCGCCAACAAAGTAGATTCTAGTGACTGGGGGTCCCTAGTAGACAGTAATGATATCTGTCTCTTCCAGGAGACTTGGGCTAGGGAAGTTTACCCCAGGGTGGGTTATGCAACTTTTTATGTCCATGCAAGGTGGGGTGGCAAAAGGAGACCTTCTGGTGGTCTTGCTATTTGGGTGGCCAGCCACATTGGTTGTATAGCAGAGGAAATACCAACTCGCTCCGAGGACATACAATGTGTTCTTCTCAAATGGCCGGACGCTTAAAACCTGGCGATTGTGAATGTGTACTCGTGCCCAGTAAGTGTGTCTATGGAATCACCCACCCTAGACGATCTATCTTCATTCCTGGGACTACTACCCGCTAACTGCAAAATACTGATGGGTGGGGATTTTAACTGCCACTTTGAACCACTAAAAGGTTTAAAGGAGGGTGCGTTAACAGCTGAGGATGAGTACTGGGGGATTCCCCCCTGTCAATCTCCTAACCCGAAATCATGGTCCCCCCTAGCGCTGCAGATCATGTCCCTCACCCTGAACCACTCTATGAGGGCTTGCAATGGGCGCTCACCATCTGATACCCCTTCAGTGTGTACATTCAATAGGAAGGACCAGGAATCTCGTTTGGACTACATTTTTATCGTCACAAGCATGTGGCCCAAGGTCTTGGATTTTAGGGTGATTGAAAGAGCAGATAGCGATCATAATGCTCTCTGCTTGGACAAGGTACACCCAGGGCCCCAAGAAGGCACGCTTCCCAATGAACCAAGGCAGGACACAGGGTCCCTAACTCTTATCAAATAACAGACAATGGGTGAGATGGGGAAAAATAGTCAGTTCGACAGATTGCATCACAAAAATCTATGATTTGGCGCTCCCCAAACTAATGGAAGAATTGATTAACAAACCCAAAGCTACTGATTTTTATGAGAAACTGGGCCAAATTCATGCAGACCTAGTGGGAAGTCTAGGTGAGGTTCTCTATCCTGAGACCACGAACAGGAAGAAGAGGACACCTACCTCTGCCTGGTATAATTCCACGTGCAGAAAAATTAAAACAGAGTTGATCCTTATGGTCAAGTCCGGTGTCCATAAAAAGGAACTAGCAGAGATGAGACGGAAATACAGGGAAGCCATCGCCCAAGCGAAGTTCGATTGGGATTGGGATAGGTGGCATGGCCTATCACTGGCACTAGAAACCAAGGATTCAAAAAAATTCTGGTCACTAGTCCATACAGGTGCGGGGGAATCTAAATCAGCTGTGGAGCCAAACATTGCTGCTTCAAGGTGGAAATCCCATTTTAGCACATTGTACCAAGACACCTCTGTAATTCCCACAGAGCCAGTTCCTGACAGCCCCTCTGATCCCAATGAAAAATTAGTGCTGACATTGGATGAGGTATTAAATGCTATAGGGAAACTAGCATCGGGTAAGGCTCCAGGCCTTGACAAACTCCCAGGAGATGTGTTTAAACATCAACCAGAGATCTGGGGTCCTTATCTGCACATTATTTTTAACTCCATTCTAAGCGGGATGGAAATCCCCTGTACTTGGCTGGGGGCAGAGATAGTACTGATCTTCAAAAAGGGCTCTCCTCTTCTCCCAGTCAACTACAAGCCGATTAGCCTTATAGACGTACCTCAGAAACTCTTCGCCCGTCTCCTGCTAGACCAACTCCTGAACTGGATGGAGGACAATGCGATCCTTAGTCCGCTTCAGGCGGGCTTCAGGAAAAACACGTCCCCCATGGACCAGATTTTTCGCCTCGTTCTCCTTTACTGGAAGACGGTGGGGATCGAGGGGGGGAGTCTGTACATTGTGTTCGTGGATCTGAGGTCCGCATTTGACCTGGTACCACGCACAAAACTATGGGCGGTACTTGGGGAGTTGGGTGTTCCCCCACAGCTTCTACAGGCAATAATCGGGCTCCATGATGGAAACTTTGCCCAGGTCAGGTGTGGGAGGGAGGGGGTGTTGTAATTTAGATTTCCTGTCTGCAGGGGGGTAAGACAGGGCTGTGTTCTCGCACCGACCCTGTTTTGCCTCTTTGTAAATGGGGTAATATCCTACTTGGATAACGTCAGGAATAACGATGCCCCCAGGTTGGCAGGCAGGAGGGTTCCGGCAATCATGTTTGCCGATGACACGCTACTGCTTTCCAAATCCCCGATGGGAATTCAACGGATTCTAGATGGGTTTGGGGATTTCTGCTGGGCGCACGGCCTTGAAATAAACGCAGAAAAAAACAAATTCATGGTATTCAACCCCTCGACAAACACCAGGCCCAATCCAACCTTGGGATCTGTCCGGCTGGAAAGGGTTAGAACATTTCAGTACTTGGGGGTAACTTTACACGAAAATCTATCTTGGGGTCCACAGATAGCAAGATCCCGTCTAAAGTTATCCCAAATGGTGGGGGCAATTTTGAAGGTTTCGAACTAATCAACCTTCAAACCAGTTAGTCCAGCCCTGGAGATGTACAAAATCCAAGCCAGAGCAGCTTCAACCTATGGTGGCGAGTTGTGGGGTCACAATGCTGAAAGAGAACTTGTTAAGGTGGAAAACAACTTCCTTAGGCGTTTGCTGGCCTTACCACAAGGCACACCCCTGCTACCATTGAGACTTGATTTGAGGCTCTCTTTGATAGGAGATAAACTGGCTCTAAAGCCGCTGAGGTTTTGGCACAGACTGTGGTCCACTAGCGAACTATCCCACTACAGGCAAGATCTGAAGCACGTCCTGAGTCTTAACACCTGCAACAGAATTCCATGGGTGGCATACGTGAAACCGGAATTATATCGATTGGGTCTGTCTGATCTGTGGGATAACCCTGAAGGAGGCTGTTTAGGCTTGTCCCGCAAAAGGCTCACTAAGATTTTTAAAGACAAAAGCCTGATTTCGCTTGTATGTGCCCCGAAAATTGGTTCCCTCACAGAACAATTCTTGGATACCAAAAGTTCTTTCTGCTTTGAAGGATATATGGACATCATATTCTCTATCACCACAAGGAAACTCTTCATCCAGTGGAGGTTTGGCACATTGCCCTTCAAATCTTTCACAAGCAAATGGACAACGCTGGACGACAAAATCTGCCCTGGGTGCAGCATGAATGTGGAGGACGATCTACACGTGCTGTTTTTCTGCCCTGCCTACAGTAAACCGAGAAAGTACTGGCTAGTGAAGACAGGCACCTTGCACTTTATCGTCTTTGCCGTAGCCAAGTACCTAATGGCCATGTGGCAGATAAGGGGAAAAATATTGAAAGGGTAACTTTTAACTCCCAACTGTGGAATGAACTGCACTGAACTGTAGCTAATTGGGTTTTAATTTCAGAGTCTATTATGAACTGATTCAATTAGACCCTTGTTTTCCTGCACTGTGTTTTTTCTTTTATATTGTATGCTTTTATGTGTTTTAAATGTTTTACTGTATCTTTTATGGTCTTAAATGGCCGAAATAAAGAAATATTGGATTGGATTGGATTATTCCTTCACTGTTGCCATCTGTTCCTAACTGGGACCTCAATATTGTTCTCACTAGACTAATTGCCCTCTTTTTTGACCTCTTCACTGTTGTTCCTTACAATTTCTTTCCTGGAAAGTGGCTTTTATGGTAGCAGTCACTTCCCTCAGAACAAACTTCAAATTCCTACCCAATGTGGTCTCTAGCTTCCACCTCAATCAAACCAGAGAACTTCCAGTATTGTTTCCACATCCAGAATCAGTAGCAGAATGAACTCTTCAAACATTAGATATCAAGAGAGCAGTTATTTATGACCTTGATTGGACAAAGCCCTTCTATAAGACAGTCACTTTTTGTCTCCTTCCCCAGGCTGCACAAATGGTGTGCTCTATCTAAAGCAAGTATAGCATGCTGGCTAGTAGGATGCTTTCAGACCTGCTATTCAAAAGCCAAACACCCTTTGCCAGTCTCTCCCACCACGGGAAAAGGAGCTTCTATGGCTTTCTTGGATAATATTCCTATACTTGACAGTTGCAAAGCAGCAACCCCCACACATGTACAAAACATTACCATGTGAATATTTTTGCTCGCCAACAAGCGAGCGTTGGTCAGGCTGTCCTTCCTTTTCCATGTTTCTGCAACATCATCAGGCTAGCAACCACTTGTGGGTGGATTGCTTTATAGTCCATGCAAAACATGGGCAGGATTTGCAGTTTTCAGGCCAACTGAATATGCTGAATTTTTTTCAAATCAGCATTTCCTTATTTATGATTTCTGCATACCAATTGGTATGATGAGTGAACGCAGCAAGGTAATACTTTTTTTTCTAGCACACTTGGGCGCAATTGTGAACTGTTTTGTAAAGTTTAGTGGGAATGATGATAAAGTACATACTTCTTTTATTAGCCCACTGGGGCAGGACACTTGTTGATTTATGGAATATATAATGTAATAGTGGCACATTACTTTGAGTTGCAAGACTAACTTGATGTTATTTGTATAGTATTTAAATATTATGCATAGAGAAATAAGTTTATTTTGGAAGAATGAGATAGTATGTTTTCTAAGTCATTGATAACATGACACATTGTGGGCGTATTTTAGTATGTTTTCTATGTTATTGATAACATGACACATTATGGGCGTATTTTAGTATGTTTTCTATGTTATTGATAACATGACACATTATGGGCGTATTTCATGTGTACTCTCAGATGAAGTTGCTTATCGAGACCAAGGTTTCAGTAGAAGACGAAACATGTGAACAGTGTATCATCTGCAAAGACAGATTTTGTGGCGCTCTCTGCCGAAGGAGATGGCCTTGACGTCTACATGACTTCCTATTTTATTATATGTTGGCTCCCCTCTTAATGAAAATAAAGAATTGGCAGGGTACATCCTTATCTCCCGCCTTTTCAGTCCCAACTAGTCCCTCTTTGAGACCTGTGAGTCGGAGGGTAAGGGGAAAGCGGGATTAGGGACTCTAGTCTCAATTGAGAGCTTCCCCTGGCCCAGTGGTTCACACTGAACCGTTCTTTTGGTCAGGCATGGGTTTCCAGGTGTTGCAGGCACATTTTTTGGTGTTCCGGGCAAATGGCGGTCTCTTGCATTTCTACACTCTGCCCTACCAGGAGCTTGGGACGTGGCTGTTTGTCTTAGCTAAGAAGAATTGGGGGGGGGTGTAACTTCTTTAACCTTTGTGGCCCGTCACTCGGTAAGGCCACGCATCTGTGCTAATCCAGGACAGCCATCTTAAGCAGAATTCTGAAATTGTTATATAGTACAATTGCACCAACAAACAGTGGTGTGATTTACATGTTTAACGAACATAAAAAGAATCATGTGTTCTGAACATTTAACAGTAACTGCATAAAGGAGTTTGGATTGAGTCTTGTACATCAAGAATGGTATAAGGATGGGAAGGGAGGGTTTAGATAAGTGAATTGAAAGAATAGCAGGTGGGGGAGAAGGTGCAGGTTCTGTCCAGGTCGAAAGTGCTAAGATTCAATAGTATATAGTGCAAGTGTCTATTGAATAGAAACGTTTGTAACCCCCTTCAACAGCAGAATATGTCTCCTTGCTGTAAGTTGGTTGAGTTCCGCAGGTGTGTTGGCTCTCCCGTGAAGGTTCTGATGTGTGCTAGTGGTTTTTTTTTTGTTTTCTTTTAACTTGGCTGGCTTTAGTAGTAGGGTGTTTTTGCTTCTGAAGTGTTTGGAGCCATTCGAAGGTGTCAAGATATTAGCTAGGTGGTGAGGTCTTCTCCGGTGTATGGCTTTGAGTTAGGCAGTCGATTGTACTCTGTCCTCCAGTGAGAGCCAGTGGCAGATCCTACAGAGTTGTTGTAACATCGTCAAATTTATTATTTGTCTGTAATCTCGCTGTAGCACGGGGATGAGATGGTTGGCTGGAGTTTCTGCTAACATTGTGTTGCCATATGTAATGTGATGTAATGTAAATTGATACTTGTATAGCGCACTACTCACCTACAAGGGTCTCAAGGCGCTTGTACGAATACCGCTGTGGAACCCATCCTGGCTTTCCCTGTGAGGCGTCCACTCCTGGGCACCACCTGGCTTTCCCTGTGAGGCGTCCACTCCTGGGCACCCCCAAGGTGGAGGCCAGGCATCCTTAGCGTTGTGGGGGCCGTTGAGGAGATTAAGCAAGCTATTGCCCAGAGTTGCAGAGTGGGACTCCATGATTGGAATAGGCACCGAGGCGAGAATGATCAGGTCCGTGGAATTTTGAGCCCAAGACCCGCCGAGGCGGGGAATTGAACCCTGGTCCCGGGCTAGACCTCTGCATCAGGGTCTGCCGCTCTAACCATTGAGCCACACTTCTCCACGCCATACTCTATGTACTCTATGTTGCTGTGATTTATGTTGCTTTCTGTATCACTTGTGTGCAGGCTTTCCCACGCCCACGACCTGTAAGAACAATACAGAGTAGTACATTGAAGTGTATTTTAGTTTTCAGTCAACTACTAAATAGGCACTTTTTTGTCCAAAGCCAAATATGAAGCCTTTCTGAATTGTGGATGTTTTAAATAACGTTTCAAGCTTGATAAATACACTACTTGTAAGCGTGTAAAATACTCTTGTGCTTCCGCATTTTTATTGTTTCTATTATTATCAGGACAGCTTGTTGAATTGATGATTTAAAGACCAAAAAATATGAAAGTATAAAAATGTGCAGTTTGATTTTAATTTGTGAAATGCTGAAAATTAAGAGTTTTTTAAGCATTGTTTGACGAACTCTCTCCTAAACTATTTGGCATCGTATAGGTAAATAAAAAAAATATTCAGCTAAAGATGAGTATCTGAATTCAGCAATTCACAATATGAAGCCACATCTTGGGACAACTCCACAGTGTGTGGATCAGGATTGGTTATGGAGAGCAGTTCGGAAATCACTTCCACAATAAATTCGAGTCCTTTGAAGTAGCCTGCTCCACACTTTAAGTTAATTGCAGCTAACTTAACGTTCTTCGGGATAAAAAAACGTAGCTTGTGTGCATTGATTCCCCAGACACTGGGGCGCTGCTCCTTAGGCAATCTCATCTCCATTGGCTTCTCCAGCAGACCACTTATCTGCTCTCGCATAGACTGTTTATTACATGACCCATTCATCTGACCAGCCCATAGGCATCAAGACCAGCATAATTCCTTATTCCAACTAAGTAACTCAAAATTAGGGCTCCTGGTTTTCATTTTTACAGATTTTTATGCTTTAAGAAAGACGAAAAGCTATTGGTATCCCCATCTATATTTCTTTTTAAAAATTGTAAAAAAGAGCAAAAATAATGACTTATTTTGGGCGCCTTTCCGATGTGTCAGTCATGACTTCTCGACCAATAGTGCTACATATTGACAACGTGGAGAGTAAAAAAAAAAAGGTGAATTTTTCGAATGCGGCTTAAATTGCTGCAGATATATACGTACCCCATTTCACAATGGAAACACGCTAACATTCTGCAGACTTCAGAGAGTACTTGTTCATGTATCAGTTAAATATGGAAATATACTAGTTACAACTCCCATTTTTTTCTCAGATCAATAAACCGTGCTTAATTTGTAAATGAATTTGTTTTAGGGCCCAAAGTTTAGCTTAGAACCCCGCGGCTGGTGTACCACTCTACCCCACTGAACTCTGCTCCACTGTACTCTGCTCTACTACATTTAACGCCACTCTGCTTTGCGCCACTGTATTTTATGCCACTGCACTGTACGGCACACTTCTCTACACAACTCTACTCTAATCTGCACCACTCTACCGCATTGTACTCTGCACCACTCTACTTTACAGCACGTTATGACACTCTCCACCACTGAACTGTACTTCACCATACGCCATTCTACTCTGCACTGCTGCACTCTAATCTACTCTGCACAACTCTACTCTGTAGAACCCTAATCGACACCACTGCACTCTATGCCATTATACTCTACACCTCTCTATGCCCTTGCACTCTATACCACTGTAATATACTCTGCGCAACTGCACTGTACGCCCCTACACTCTACGCTATGCCACTGCAGTCTAGTCTCCACCACTCTAGGGCACTGCACTCTATGCCAATGCACTCTCTACCACTCTACTCTACAGCACTCAACACTACGGCACTCTATACCACTCTACTGTACTCTGCACTCTATACTATTCTAATCTGCACCACTCTTTGCCACTTCATTCTATACTCTGCATCACTCTACACCACGCATCACTCTACACCACTGTGCTCTGCATCACCACCCTATTCTCTATGCCACTCTACTCTATTTCAAGGCAGTCTACGTCACTGCACTGTAAGCCATCCTACTGTGAACCACTCTACACCATTGCACTCGATGCCTGTTCACTAAATGCCACTCCATTGTATGCCACATTACTGTACTCAACATCCCTCCACACAGTACCACTCTATGCCACTCCACACAATTATTATTATGTTTCTTATATAGCGCCAGAATCAACCCCCGAAGGGGTATCTCCGCGCTTGCCTTGGGAACTCGTCCTGGCTTTTCCCTGTGAGATAGCCCCTACAGGGCATCCCCAAGGTGAACGCCAGGCATCCCGCCGCGGGGGCCCGTTGTGGAGATTAAGCAAGCTTAATGCCCAGAGTTGCAGAGTGTGAACCCATGATTAGGTCAGGCACCGGAGCGAGAATTATCGAGTCCATGGACATTTGAGCTCAAGACCCTGCCGCGTCGGGAATTGAACCCTGGTCCCGGGTCTGACCTCTGCTTCAGGGTCTGCCTGCTCTAACCAGTGAGCCACACTTCTCCACAATAGCGCTCTACTCTGTGCTACTCTTCACCACTTCACTCAACACTTCTCCAAGCCCCTCTGCTCCACTCCAAAAGACGCCACTCTACATCATGACACTCCACGGCATTCTAACCCAGTGCTTTCTACACTACTCTACTCTATGCCACTCTGCGCCAATTCACCCTATACCACTCCACACCTTTCTATGCCTTGCCATTCCACGTTGCTGTACAAAGTGGCCAAAAGACATCAGCAAAGCAAAATACCTCTTGCGTCTGCTTATGCAAAACCTCTTTGCTGTGCCAATGCATGTTCTCTTTTGCTCTTGGTCAAAGTCTAATCTGGAAAAGTAAGTGCTGGCCCCCACAAATGTGCGCCAATGTGCACTACCTACAACCAAGGGCTCAAATTAAGCACTACCACTAACCAATACAGAGAAAGTCCAATAAGACGAGAAAGGTATGTGTGGACAAATATGGACAGAAATATGCGGTGGGTCCGCAAGGGTATTAAATACTTTGGTATCCTACTTAACAAGGAAGAGACTATCACATATGGTGGAAGACAATATACAACTCCTCATGGCTAAAAACTAAACCCGACTTTGTGAAATGGACACAGTTTCAGCTGCCCTTATGGGACAAAGTGCAGGCCATTAAAATGATCACTGTCCGTGTTATGACGATGTCATAGGTATGTTGCCCATCTCCAAACCAAGCACACTATTCCATAAAATTGATTTAGAGATCAAGACGTTTGAGTGGCGGCAGTGAGAATCCTAGACTTAAGATGACAAAACTGTATACACACACTAAAGCGTGGAGGATTATGAATGCCATACATAGGCACCTACTATATGGCACACCACTTATCACAATTGGCGTTCTTTCTGCCTGCCATCAAAGACCCCTGCTGTAGATAGAAATGCAGTCAGCCATACTCTTCTGGGAGTGGGGGGTGGAAGAAACGGGGTTCAACACTATTTAAGCAATCAAAGGCACACATCCCTCAATTGCCAACCTGATGATCCGGACCATGTTCGTACCATGGAAACACTCACATTCCCTATTACAGATAGATCCATGGATGCAATCTTCAGCTCCACTGTTGAATAACTCAAGCTTTTACTGGAAGGAAATATAGTGTTGTTGAAGGACAGTAAGGAGAAGGGTACCCATACTATTGACCAATTATTTACTGGGGACTCCCTAGCGTCTTTGCCTGACCTATGTGCTGAATATGATAGAGGACAACAACTATGGAATTACACTCGTATGGTTCATTGTATTAAAGTATGTTTTGGTAGGGATCCTCACACACCACCCGCTTCACCGCTACGCTCGTACCTGGATTTATCAGGATCTTACAAGGGGGTGGTCTCCTGTTTCTATGGCTTCTCATCGATCGTGTATACTCTGAGCCACCCTTGGCAGCTACTACACTATATTGCTAAGACTTAGTAGACATGGTCAAAACTGATGGCATCCTATGATTCATTATTATGAGTCTCCAGATTGAAATTCTTGTACTTTAAACTTCTACATAACTGGCATTGGTCCCCCGCCAAAATACAGAGGGCGGGCCTACTGCCTCTCTCTCAGTGCTGGAGATGTAGTAGAGAAGGCTGTGATATGACCCACATTTTATGGAGTTACCCCAGGCTTTTTGGATAGAGGTATGGCGGATAAATGTGGAGCCAGATGACATCACCACAGTCCCTTCCACAAGGCTAGCCTTGTTACACGGCATGGCGGATAGCACGACATGATGGACAGTGTTGTTCCTTCAAAACACAGGAGAAGATGGGTAGCTCCTGGTTTGGCAGCAGCAAAACTATGCATCCTGAGGTACTGGAGGAAACTGATAGTCCCTGATGTGCTCTGGCTTTCAGAGCTGTCCAAAATAGCAGATTGCGAAAAGATCATTTATAGGATGAATGACTTAATGGAATGGTATGACCAAACATGGGAACCTTTCGCCTATCTTAAAAATTCATGTCTGAAGGAGCTGTGGAAGGTTACACGGTTCCAATACGAAGGGTAATAGAACATCGTTAAGCTTTAGAGAACTAGTTTGACGAAGGGGATGTAACAAAAAAGGGGAACCAAGAAAGGACAACTAACAAGACCTAGTAGTTGGCTTGTGGTTTATCTAGATGATGCCACAAAACCACTGACCGAGGTGGGGTGGGGACAGAGAAGGAGGATAGAAGTGAAATCGATAGCTTGATCATCACCCCAACAGTGGGAACTGTTGTTCACTCAGTCTTTTGAATTACTGTTTGGTTATTTGATAATTAATGTTGGTAATACTGGTATATACTTTGATACATTTCCTTTAAACCTGCCCATATGCTTTTAGATAGATACACATTGTATTATTCCTAGTACCTAATTCACAACGCTTGTAATTTGTGCTATTAATGCTGGGGTTTCCCACAGATGTTCTGTATCAGTAAACTTGAAAAAAAGTTAAAGAATGCAAAAAACAATATGGTTGAAATTTCCAGAAAATAGATAACATGAAACTGAAAAGGTCAATCAAAAGGTTCCAGGCTCTCCTGGGCTCTCCTGGTACTTTATAGAGTGAGAATCCTGAATCAACAGTGTATGGCTTTCAGGAACAAGTGGGAGATTCTTATGGGTTTATAAGGCTAGATCAGTCAGTCATGGTTCACTGGCCATGCACCAGCGCTTTTGAGTGTGTGCAGGGGGGGGGGGTGAAGCGAAGGAGGGGCAAGATAGTATATGCAGGAGAGAGTGAAAAGAAGGTGCTGAAGAGAAAAGAGATGAGGAGTGAGATATGCAGTTCAGAAAGTTCTGAGGAGAAAAAGGGCATACGTTTGTAATAGAGAGACTGCAGAGGAAAGTGTCGTAAAGGGAAGAACAGGAGTGATTGATAAACTCAAAATATTACTACCTGTTAGACCTGACCTCATTGGTATGTTATTCCCCTAAATATATTTCATTCACTCTTCCTGCATGCTGAATTTGTTTTTGTTGGATTTAGAACCTAGTGCTAAAGTGCTTGTGCTCTCTCCTTCAAACATTATAACATTGGCCTACATATAATTGGCACATTTAACTTGGTGGGCCTGCAGCACTCATTGCACCACCCACTACAGTAGCCTTTAAAATATGCCTCATGACAGTCACTGAAGCATGTAGGCAGTTTTAAACTGTAATTTTGCCCTGGCAAAATAAGCTACTTGCTAGGCCTAAACCCTCCTTTTTGGTTTAAATTTCTTTTATTGATTTTATCCACAAAAGAAAAAATGAGCCAGCGTACTCCGCAATCATCGGGTAACAACCCGGCATATTATTGCCGTGTAGTTCAGGCAGAAAGAACAACAAACAGGAATACAAAACCTCCCTCCCCCCACCCCTCTCCTTCTCAAAAAAATAAGGTGAACTTGTGTCAACAGGAGTATTGCGGCTCAATAGATATGTCCTAATGGTGTCTAAGTGTCTGGTGTGGCAGGTGTGGGCGCCGCCGGAGGGTCCTTCAGTCGTAATAATCTAAGATATTTGGGACAAGTAAGTTCTGTGAATTCCAATGTCAAAAGCACTAAAAGGGGACCCCAAAGTTCGTGGAACGAGGCACCGGGGTTGGTCAAGGAGAGAGATCTTTTCCATCCCTAGAATGGACCACAGCTTATGTAACCAGCCTAGTGGGGTGGGCACTATCGTGGAGCCCCAGTGTGTGAGAACGTTCTGACCTGCTGCTCCCAGAGTTAGGGCCATTTGCTTGCCTCTCCGAAAGGTGAGAGCGTTAGGAAGGCCAAGGAGGACATATGCTGGAAATCTCGGGGTCTGTGTTTCGGAGTTGGAGTCCATCTCATCTAATATTTGTGGCCAGTAAGTCCCTAAAGAAGGGCAATCCCAGAGCAAGTGGATAAGAGTATGCGGCCTGCCGCAGCCTCTCCAGCACAACGGGCTACGCAAGGGATTGCCTTATGGAGCCGCACAGGGGTTAAATACCAGTAGGTGGCCAGTTTGGTGACCGTTTCAATGGAAGCGACATTGCGGGCCGGGCTCGGTGGTAGATGTCCCTCCATTCCTTCAGTGAAAGTTCCCTTCCCAGTTCACGCAATTGCCCAGGGGATTTCTCAGTGTCAAGGGGGGTCCTCATGAATTTATACAGGTCTGATGTCAAATGTGCGTCGCTATGTCTCGTGATTAACCATTTCTCGAACGGCGTGAGCAGCCTCTCCGCACCCTCCAGCCCGCCTTCCTGCAGCATCCAATGTCTGATTTGTAGATGGTGGTATAGCTCCGTTTCGGGAAGCCCGAGCTCAGTGCGGAACTCCACAAACAGGCGTAGGCCGGAAAGATCAAAGAAGTGCCCTATGGAGCGGGTAGTTTGTCGTCCAGTGATGAAATTCCCCATATTCAAGGCCAGAAGTAAAATCTGGGTTCTTTACAATGGGCGTGATGGGGGCTGGTAAGGTCGTAAGTCCTCTAGCGGTCGCCGTCCTATCCCAGTCTGCTATGATGGGCCGGGTCACCTCCGATAAATATAAACTGCGGTGTTGACCCTGACGAGGGAGAAAGGGGGACACCCCCACAGTGTGCGGGCTGCAAGGGCTCTGTCCATAAATAACCAATGTTTCTCGGACTCTGGGCGTCACCACTCCACCAATGCCCTCAACGGAGCCACCCGCCAATACGCCAATAAGTCTGGTATCCTCAATCCTCCCTCCACCGGGTCTCTGTATGTGAGATCGCGGCGCATCCGAGCTCTTTGGTCTCACCAGAAAAAGCAATCTATGTCCCTCTGCAAGGCCCGTAGGACCTCGGTGAGGGGCATCAACGGGAGGGTGTGAAAGATATAGAGAATTTGAGGCAACAGCACCATCTTCACAGCTGCTATCCGTCCCAGCCACGAAAGGGAGTGAGGCCTCCATCTGCGGAGGGAGTCTCGCACTAGTTTCAAAAGGAGCGAGTAGTTTAGCTGTCTGGTGAGAGATACGGTGGGAGCCACCCAGAGACCCAGGTAGGTGATGCATCATGGACCCATTGGATCTGAAAATTTCGCTGAAGGAGTTCCAGCATCTCGGGCTCTAAGGACAGGTTAAGAGATTGCGACTTATGCACATTTATCTGAAAGCCTGAGGTGAATCGGGCTAGTTCGTCCAAAAATTCTGGTAAAGAGTCTAGAGGGTGTTCTAGGGTCGCTACCACATAGTCGGCATAGAGACAGAGTTTGTGTTCTGATTCCCCAAAGAACACCCCTCGTATGAATGGATCATCCCGGATACGTTGGGCTAGTGGCTCCATATAGATGGCAAAAAGAAGCGGCGACAGCGTACACCCCTGTCTGGTCCCTCTACGTATTGGGAAGGCCGCTGACCCCACACCATTCACCCGCAACGTGGCGGTAGGGTTCGCATAGCTCTGGAAGATCCATGCAATGAAGCATTCAGGAAGGTCAAAATGAATCAAGGTTGCCCGGAGATACGGCCAGTGGACCCTGTGGAAAGCGTTTTCGGCGTTGACTGAAAGGATCATGCGTTCCCCCGGGAAGCGCTCTGAGCTGTCCATCAGGTGGAAAAGCAGTTTAGTATTATGCGAGCACTGTCGCCCGGAGACAAAACCCGATTGATCCGGGTCTATCAGGCCGGTAAGATGCTTGGTGAGTCGGGCTGCCAGGATGCCCGCGAAAATCTTTAAGTCCACGTTAAGAAGAGATATTGGGCAATACGAGCCGCAGAGACGAGGATCCTTCCCTGGCTTCGTTATCACAGTTATTAAGGCCTCTAGCATAGAGGAAGGGAAGGGAGAAGCTGCAGATGGAGTTAAAAACACGTGTTAGTAGGGGGGCTAGCGTCCCGCAGAATTTCTTATAAAAACCAGAAGGAAACCCATCAGGGCCTGGTGATTTGTTGTGCTTGAGGCGGGCAATCTCCGAGATAACCTCCTTCAACCGTATTGGGCCTCTAGGTCCACTGCCTGAGACGGCAGCACTTTGAAAGTAGCCACCCCCTGCAGGTATTGAGTCGGTTCTGTGTCAGGCAAGACTTGAGCCGAATACAACAATTCATAAAATCGCCTAAATGCATCGACGATCGTAGTGACATCGCTGCTTCCCCCCCCCCCACCTGGGTCCTGTATCAGTGTCACCTTTTGTGCTTGTCGCTGGGCTCGAAGGCGGTTTGCAAGGAGGCGCTCGCATCGATCACCCCTATATAGAAGGCATGTTTAAGACACAAAGCCGCGTACTCCGCACGGTCAATGTCTAACCCTGCAAGCTGCGCCCGAGCTGCCTTTAACTGTCTCCAGACCCTCGGTGCTCCCGTTCGCTGGTGAATACGCTCCAGTTCAACGACCTCATCTGTCAGACGCTCATGCTTCTCCCTTCTGTCGCTATTGTTGGCTGACGCGATGCTAATGAAGACCCCTCTAATAACAGCCTTCATAGTCTCCCATAAAGTTGTCATAGACATGTCTGGGGTGTCATTTAAAGCTAGGTAGTCTGCTATGCTTCCTTTGACCTGCTGCACTACAGAGGGGCACTGGAGCATGGTCTCCCGTAGGCGCCAGAAGCAGCGACTAGAACGCCTTTGGGGGTAGGTCAGAGAAAGCCGCAGAGTGTTCGGACAAGGGGCAGGGGAAAATCTCTACATCACTGGCGCGCTGTGTCAAAACGTCTGAAGTGAAAATGTAATCAATCCGGTTGTAAGTTTTTTGAGGATGTGAGTAAAATGTATAGACCTTAGGGTCAGGTTGTCTATGTCTCCAGATGTCAGTGAGCCCTGCGTCAGTCAATAATCGCTTCCTGGCCTTGGACAAAGTCTGACCCCATCGATGCGCAGAGCGATCCATCTCACTATCTAAGACCATGTTGAGGTCCCCTCCCAACAGGACTGACCGATCCGGCAAACCTGTAATCTCCTGAATGACCGTCTTTATAAAACTCTCCTGCCCACTATTGGGGGCGTATACTGAGGCAAGCACAAACGTGTGTGTGTCTAAGGGGAAGGTGTGGGCCAAAAACCTCCCTTTAATTTAAGCATGTTTGCTACCAATATGCCCCGGGAACTGGGAGGAAACCAAGATGGAAACCCCAGCAGTTTTGGAAGTAGCTGACAAACATTTGGTTCGGGAACGCCCTCGATCGCAGTCGATGGGTATCGGCCGCGGGGATGTGCATCTCTTGAAGTAGGCATATATGGGCATCAGATCGCTCCAAATATGACAGGTGTGCTCTTCGTTTAGTGGGATTGTTTAGGCCCTTCACATTCAGTGACACAATGTGGATGTCAGGGCCCATGTAGGTGGGAATCCAAATGTGCTATGTCTAACAGCACCTGTCTAGTAGATATGGGAGGTGCAAAAGGACCTATGAGGTGAGCCTGCAGTGACATCTGAGGAGGAGGAGACAACCAAATGAAACAACCTAAAAGAAATACCCCAAACTAACAAAACAAAAAAATCTGTCATGAGTAAACTTCACAAATGTCCCAGGAGGACCGCCTGTGGTGAGACATGGGATGGATAGCAGGAGCCCTCGCCGCTGGTTCCCACCCCTTGCCCGGCCATAACAGCCAGAGTGGTCCCCAGAGATGTCCCACCAGGCGGCTAGAAAAAGGGGGGCAAAGATGGATGGTATTTGAAAAAGAGCCTAGGTCAGTCTGTCGAGTTGAGGGCGGAGTCCTCTGATAAGGATCGAAGAACTGCTGAGCGTTCCTGGGCAATGGCATCTGAGCCCGGGCGAGAGATTGGTGGTGAGCCCCCACTCTCCACCAGCGGCTACTGTCCTCTCGTCGGTTGGGGCTGACTTGTTTCTCCAGGCTGACATGGTCCGCCCTTGAGGGACGTAGGAGAGCAGACGCTTCTTCTAAAGAACATATTTGGCGGAGTCTACCTTCCCATTTGAAAATGAGCCTGAATGGGTGCCCCCAGGAGTAAGCAACATCCTTAGAACGGAGGAATGCGGTGATGAGCCGGAAATCGCGTCGTTTCTGAAGAGTGGAGGCAGCTAGGTCTTAGAAGAGAAGGGGTTTGCAGGTGCGGAATTCGTTAGGGTGCTTAGACCGTGCCTCACGCAAGATGCGTTCCTTAAGTTTGAAGTCATGGATGCATGTCAGGATATCAGGTGGTGGAGCTGTCGGTGACCTCCTGAGGCCCACTCGATGTGTGCGATCAAGCCGGATCTCCTGATCTGGGGGACCTCCCAGAACATGGCGGAACAGGTCTGTAACAAAGGCTTTGATGTCCTGCGCCTCTGCTCCTTGAGGAACCGCCCATATCCGGGTGTTGTTTCGGCAAGATCGGTTCTCCAGCTCCTTTGTGTGGGACTGAAGATCTAGATGTTGTTCGCGCAGTCGGAGCACCTCCTGCTGGAGCTGGGACACTTCTTCATACCTGACCGCCATCTGGTTCTCCAAGGCGTCCACCTGTTCTCCCACAGTCAATGTCCTTGCGCATCTCTCGGATTTCGGCCGTAAGATCCTTTTTCATAGTATGGAACTCCCTGGTTAGGTCCACATAGAGAGATTCCAGGACACTGCGTGTGCCGGGGCTCTCTGGTTCCGCCACGTCCCGCCGGACCACCCCCCCTCCCGCCCCCCCCCCCCCCCTGAATGTGACACAGCGTCTGCTGCACCAGTCCTGGCCCTCAGAAGTAAGTCCTTGACCGAGCTATCTTTTCGGCCTCTGGAGGTTGCCATGTATGAAGGCCTCACAACCGACTGCAGCTGAGTGGGTGCGAGTGGTGAAAGCGCGTGGCGCTCAGCACAGGGTGGCGGCGTACTTGGCCAAGTCTGGCAAAAGATTGCCCTTACCACTGACTGTATCTTAGAGGAAAACCGCTTCACTCTGCTACGGCTACTCTCTGGCAATGCGAGAAATCTCCTTGCAGTGGTGATCTCCCAAGAATGAGTGACCCAGGGGAGACTGCCGCGTAGCACAGCCACTCAGCTGCCGTTCATTCCCTTCAGTGGTGGCACAAGAGTCATGGGCAGCAGCGGGAAGGGCGCCTGGGTAGTCCCGTTCCGTTTCTCACAGGGTCTCGCTCTGAGATGTCAAGGCTATAGCTGGGCCCCTGGCCGGGCACCCAAGGCTCCCGGTTCCGGACCAGGGCACCCGCAAGCGGCCGCAGTATGGTGGGCCCCTCCTCGTGCACCCGCACCTCAAGCACAGCATCCAGTGAAGCAAAGGGGCATGCATGCTGGGCCCGGCCACCCCCGCCAAAGCGCTGTTGGACTCTAGGCACTGGTGGCAGAAGCGGTAGGCCGGCAGACCCCTAGTGCGGGTGGGTGCGCAGACGCGAGGAGGCCCCCAACCCAGGTGTGTCTGAAGTTCCTAGCGCTGCAAGTCCCACCTCACCTCGGGAAGGTATCCTCCGGTCCAGCACTCACTGTGCCCCACTGCTAGTGGCCTGACAGGTTAGGTGGGCTCTACTGCCAGATCGCCTGTGTCACCTTGCACCCCCGGGGCAAATGGGACCCCCGCCACGGGGATACAGGACTCAGTACCAGTAGGTTGGGAGGCTGTAGTGACAGAGACTTTGCACTCATTGGCGTGGTGTTGACCATTGCCCACCACGATCTCAGTATATTTTGTTATTATTCGTGTATGCGTGATGCTCACTTTATTTCCGATTTTACCTCACCTATTGGCAGAGCTTAGCTATTTGTTTTGGCATGATCTTATGCCTCCTTTCTATGATCTTTGCTCTTTTTCGGGCCTAGAGGCCTATGCGTGAGAGACGCCATGTTCTGCTTGACACGATCTTTTTGAACAGCTTGTATGTGAAAGATTATGTTTTTGCTATAATGTGTTATTCGCTAGCTATGAACCAGAGAGGACCGGTTCTTATCAAAGGAATGTGTTCATCTCGGGCCGAAGTCATAACAAAGGCTTAGCTACCCTGAGGAGTGGCCTTGGTACCAGGTAGTACAGAAATTCAGTGGGAACCATAGGCGGAGTTTGTTAGAGACTTCGATGAGAAACTGTGTTCTATATTAGTGAAGGGAGAGATTCTTGGTTGGTTAGAGTGAGTAATGGCAGTCTGATGAAGCAGAGCGGTGCAGACATGCACTTTCGGCTGTGGAGCAGAGAGTCCTGACCAGACCAAAGGACGAGCTAGACTGCTGATGCAAACATGTCCAAGATCATGGTGAGGTGTTCCAAGTTGGCCTATTGTATCTAATCATATATTTGCTTCTAGGTTGTATATGTATGTGTGCGTGTTAGTGACTTTTTACTATAACATTCCGTTATTTTTTTTCTTGTCACTCTATCATCATGTAATAAAGAGACCCCAGTGTGTATTAGTCTAATTTGTTTGTCATTTCTGAAGGGGAGTGTAATTTATTCTTACCAGGATGGTAAGTTTCACTTCCTACAGGTAACTGAGAACAAGAGTGGGTTCCTGAGGAGGGCTGCGGTAAGTAGTGACTTAGTGTATAATAGGTCTAATATGCTGAGAATATGCTAAGAATCTAGGTCATTACAGGGGCGCGACGGAGGCGGTGAGGGAAGCCTGGTGCTCCAGGCCCACTGCGGACGTTTGTGCTCTTCTGCCAATATGCTATGGTGAAGTCTTCAGCCTCAGGCATGCACCACCACCTTAGAGCGGCTGTGACCCTAGCCAAGCGGACCGGGGGCCTCCCGACGGCTCGGTAGTAGAACAGTGCTGGGCCCGCCAACCTCCGTCGGAGCTCCTCTAAGGCTCCAGGATGTCGCGGCGACAGTCTACGCCCTCACAGCTACTGCCGCCGATCACTCCCGGGCGTGCTCGGCCACACTCGCTCCTGGGGTCGGGAGCCGGTTTCCAGTGTTCGCTTCACGCCAAGGTGGACCAGAGGTGGAGGCGAGGGTCACCGGTCCCGCCCGGTTCTGAATTTGCCCGTAGGAATATGCTATACGTGGCTGTGCAGGTATGGCCCGGTCTGTGGGCAGGAGCAGCAAGTAGATGCTACCTACTCGTCTGTCATCTTGGTCACGCCCCTAAACCCTCCTTTTTAATACTTTTAAATCACACTTAAAGTAGCCCCTAAAGTCAGGGTGCATTGTATTTAACCACATGGCTGCTGCGGGGATTTTTGCGCTGTGCTGCAAATTGCTCTTTTGCTTCACTTATGACAAGCTCAGCTCGTCATCAGCACACGACACCCGTGGGTGATGACGAGCTGAGCTCGTCATCAGCAGCGAAAGGGTTAAGTAGGTCCTAAGGGCAGGGTGCATTGTATTTAAAAAGTAGTGTGTGCTTAAGTTTCACATGTCCTGGCAGTGAAAAACTCCTAAAGAAATTTTTTCACTGTTGTAAGGCCTATCTCTCCCATTGACTAACATTGAATTATCTTATTACATTTAGTAAGTGATAACTTTAGATTGGGAACAGATAGAAATATACTGTTAACACTTAAAGGCATTGTAATTTCAAATCCCCTTTAATAGTGAAGTGGGATTTCAAGTCAAAATTCTGAAAATGCCATGTTTAGAAAGTTGGCATTTTCTTGTCCTAACAATTTGTGTCTATTTAACTGTCTTGATAGAAAACGAACAGTAGAGGTCAGTAAAATACCAGAATTGCTTTCTACTGAGGGACTTTCTTTTTTAAATTTTCTGCCAACTGCCTCCATTTAACTTTCTTGATAGAAAACGACCAGCCGAGGTCTGTAAAATACCAGAATTACTTCAGCATTCTCTAGACTCCATTCCATAGAAACTGTCTCCCACAAGCACCTGTAGACAATAATATTTTTTCCAAATCTTGTATTTTCAGTGATATGACCACCGAAAGCCCCGATTTTATATTAAAAACAGAGCTTTGGACGATACCATTTCCCGCTGAAAGGAAATATTTCTCTCCATGTGTTCCCATACCTGGCATGTCACGCAGTTTGGTGTTTACTTTCCCTCCATGTTAAAGAACAGTAGATCTTTGAGCACACAGTATAATGTGCTGCATAGCTAAATTCATACAAGGTCCCAAAGGCGAGACCGATTGCATTGCAAATGCTTGTTCTACTTTGGTTTGAGATATTTCTTGTGTTATGTTTTTACTTTATTACTATTTTATATTTAACACATTGCTTCTAAGTTAAGCTTGACTGCTTCGCGCCAGGCTACCAGGGGGGTTAAGCAAACGTTAATTAATGACTTTTGTTGTTCACCCTGACAAGGATAATGGTTTTAGCCTATGCCCTCAACCAATAACACAATTTCTTACACTACCCCTTCCAGAGCCCTTCACTGTCTCAAATTTTCAGAACTGAAACATTTCTAATGATTCACAACAAAATCATTGCTGGTACTTTTTGTATGTAAAACTGCCAACAAGCACTGGCAAAGCTAATAGGGTTGGCTTGTTTTAGGTTTATAATTGTTACTATGTGATGTAACTGGGTGCAATAACAGAAATCTCACGGAGAGGCAACAAATACTGGTTGGCTGGTACCCAAAGGGACCCACCGGATTTCAGTACACGTGTTTTAAGCCTCGCCTCTAGGTAGGCAGGCATCTTGAATAGGATTCCTAGTTATGCTTCTCAGGCCAGCAGGCAAAGGCACGTCCCTTTAGAGAATTCCCTCCCACTTTTTTTCATCCTCACTTAAATACCTGCTTGTCTTCTTTGGCCTTTGGGATGTAAATGCATCCTCCATTTTGCAGGCGAGTTACTGTTCAAGAACCTTGGTTCCTCAAACCTGTTCGCAGTCGCACATTTCTTTCCGGGTGTGGTGGTGTTTCTGACGCACACAACAATGAGGCGCGAGTGATTCCACTGAAGGCTGAGGCGTGTATCACGGTTAAAAATAGTGTTGTTTGGACTGACCGGGCGCTGGGTAATTAATTACACCTGCACACCTCAATCAAAACTTGGAGTGAGAGCAATGTTGGGAGGGGAGCGACCTGGGCGACTTGGAGAAAAACAGGAAGAACATGTGCGCAACACAAAACTAATATGCGTCTATGTGAGAGACTTGTGTGACTGCCATGGAGATATAATGGAGATGTGTATACAACAATTTATGAGTCATTGTAGAAATGTTCGGAGCACGTACGCAGTGAAAGACAGGTGACAATAACTATGTGATACGCTCCTTCTAAAAGTATAGGTCTCGGATAATATATACGTCACCGAGGACAGGAGCTTTCCACGCAAAGCTCCAAGTTTCCGAGTAAAGGCCAAGCCTGGCTTTCTCGGGCAGCAGCACAGATGTGTGGGCGCGTGCCCTACAGACACAGGAGTCATTTGTTTGAAAACCGCAGAGCACACTCACTCCTGTGATTATTGGATGGCCGTGGGAGTATAAATGCTGCAGAGACTAGTGTAGAAAGAGTTAATGTGCCAAAAGCGTGGACTTTTTGTATTAACTGAATATATTCTGCAGTTTCCTACAAGAAAAGGCATTATATATAGGTCTAGCCTTCGCAGGCTGGTATCCTGATTAATTTAATGGTTTCTTTTTTATTGCAAGAATGTGCTACAAAAAGAAAAAAATATGTGTCCCTCCCCCCAACGTTAAAAATATATAATGTTTAAAACATTCATTGATATGGCAATTTTACTACTGTTTTTATTTTGAAAGCAATTTCAGTTGTGCCGTGCATTGTATTCATACTATTTGTGAAGGGGCAAAAATAAATCACTAGTTAACCATGTATTCAACTGAAAGACCGCTACAATGCAATTTCTCTTAAGCACTTTATCACTTTGAAAAGGAGACAAAAATACATCACCATTTAACTGGGGACCCAAAATACAGGCAAAATAAATAGCTGCTCTGTTAGATTATTATATGAAAAAGAAATAAAATGAAAAAGCACACACGGAACCAGGTTTAATTCTGAAGAGACAGGAACTATTTTTAGCCCGATGTGAACAATGTACACAGTCACGGTGTGGTCACTCAAAGAGAAGAGAGCCCATGGGTAAAGTGGGTTGACCCATTTTCCCTTGCTGTATGAGATGTGCAGCAGCAAAATGTGAATGACAATATAACAGATCGATGGATGAAATCTTTGGACCAAAAGCCCCTCCCCTCTGCTGCTAAATTGTGTTTTTGGAAGCACAATCGTCTGGTCGTCTGGTGGGACAGCTAAAGCTGTTTTAAAGGCCAGGCCTAAAAATAGGTACGAGAAATGTGCAAACACTACACACACCCGCTTCCTGCGCCAAGAATACAAATGTGCTTTACCCACGCCTTCTTCAGGACTGTGGTTAACCTGTGTTTACCACACACACTAAACATTTTTAGGTCGAAGCCTACCGGACTGCACAGCAGTCTGGTTTGCTAACAACTTGGGGACATTCGAAAAGCTTCCCTGGGAATGCATTCTGCCCACTGCTTACTATTGGCTTTTTGGTTGTAATTCACATTTGCCTGCTTTCCAGCGACAGCTCCTTCGATATGGTGGAGGAGCGTCACCCCACTACCTCAGCCAGCGGATAAAAACATGTCAAATAAAACAATAGTAAAGCTGTTTTATGATCTTTTTATTTTACATGACGGAGCTGTAGCTGGAGCAGAGTCTTGAGGGTGGAGGATCCTCTTGCAGCAGGAGGAGTGGTGGGCACTGCAAGTGCACATGAGGGTTTGGCTGTCTGTCTTAGGATGGCCAAACCGTCATGCACACTTCGCTAACTCCCGCTATTGCATGGAGATAATTTGTATTGGTACCAATGGTCCTTAAAACACAAAAATAATGCAGTGATAAATATAGACCAAAATTAGTACTGTATTCAACGGTGTCCAGCCGGACACACAAGTTTAACCCCTTAAGCGCTGCCGTCGGCCGATGGCCGACGGCAGCGCTACCTCCCCAGTGCGGCCGTCGGCCATTGGCCGACGGCATTCCACCCGCGATCGAAAACGGCCGCACCGCGGCGGGAATTACCGCCGCGGTAAACGGGTTAATGAAGCAATGCAACTGTTTTCAACAAAATAACAAACAACCAACAATAGAGTGAGATGCAGTACTGCATCCAGTTACATGAAACCGAGAACATATACAAATGACACAAGGAGTTTCAGGCAAAAGAGAAAGTATGCTTTGGATCAATCAAAATACAAAACAAGCTATCCATGACAGTATTCACACAATTGTAATGCAGTGGTTTAAAGGTGTGAATCTGTTTCAATTGGTCGACTACGTTTCGATCCCTTTCAAGAGAATAATGGGATCATCATCAGGACGGTGATGTTACATGCCTGACAGAGTGAACTGCCTGTTGAGAGAGAAAGGGGAGGAAAGGCAGAGAAATAGTTTTTGAGGGTGGGACAACTGAAGAAAAGCGATGTCATGAAAAGTGACTACTGACAAACAGAGCCATGCAGAAGGAATATGCGTGGGAGTACGGCGAATGGTACACGAACGGTTGCTCGTTTCTTGGGTCTCACTTCCTTTTCTTATCTGATCATTCTTCTCTTCCTTACTCATTACTCAACGAGCAACCAAACTAATCAAACAGCCACAAATGAAGATCAGCCTCGAATGATAATAACTTTCAGTAAAGAAAGCTATAAAATTCAGAAGATACTTATGAGGTATTGGCACGTACTTCAAAAGGACCCAGATATAGGAATGAACATCGGAGAACGCCCTCTTGTCTCATATAGAAGAGCACCTAACCTCTCTGACCATCTGGTGCAGAGTCACTTTAAAATGAAAAAACCTGAATCTTGGTTACAAACGAAAAGCATAGGTTTCACAAAATGCATGTCATTCAAAGCCTGTAAAATAGGACGCAACATCAAGAATCTCAAAGACCCTGCAGGGAAGAACTTTGAAATCAGAAACAACATAACATGTGAATCGTCCTTTGTTGTTTACATGTTGCAGTGCTGCTGTGGGAAGCAATATATCGGCAGAACGATATGTCCCCTAAAGAAGCGCATATTGGAGCACATCCGTGCGATCCAAAATGGGGACCAAACATATGCCATGGCCAAACACATCAGGATCCATCAAGGTAAAACATGGCAAGATAGAAAATATTCAGGCCTGGCAACCATCCCACAACATGAACGAGGTGGGAATCGCATACAGAAGCTCAGAAGACTGGAATCGAAGCTTATAATAAGATTCAAAACCAAACTACCATCAGGTTTGAACGGGGATGAGGAGATGCATGTCCATTTATGAGAAGATAAGATAAAAAGATAAAAACATGGACATATCAACAAGATCTCCCTCTGAACAGAATGGACTAAAATTGAAAAGAACTGAAGCAAGCTGACACTTGTGATGGAAACTGCAGTAGAAAGTGTTACACCTAATTAAGGGCCATATACATGTATACACATGTCCAGATGTGGGTATGTGCACAGCGGGGGCCAAGGGCACTCAGCACTAGAAACTTGTCCAGACACTAAGTCATGAAATTACTCACACAGCCAACGGAAACAGTACTGCGTCATTGGCAAATCATTCATGGCAACGCCTTGAACGCTTAGAGCGCGTCTCATCGAACTTTAGATCAGCGCAGTGTGCGAACTAATGTAGCTTGAACCCCTCTGATAGACACTATCACCATCTTGACATCAAAATGCGTAAATCATATTGTACAATAAAGTTAATTGAAATACTCACTATATGGCCCAGAATGCACCAAAATAAAAAAACTGAGGTGTAAGTGTATAAACAGTGAAATAGAAAAGGAAGATGTGGGCCGCCGTGCCACCAATGTACTTACCGGGGGAGGGTAAACACCCATTATTCCGCAACTTTCTTTCCGCATACCATCCCTCCGCATACTTTCATTACAAAAATACCATGACTCCGCAATGCCATTATAACGCATGGCATTACATTTTATATGCTTTTACCACGCACACATTTACAACGAAATTCGTTGTAAATGCATGAATGGTAAAAGCATGTTTTTTTTTAATGTTTGGATAAGGTAAGTATGGGTATAGGGGTATATGATTTGGGGTACTGAGGTATATGTTTTGGGTTGTTTGGGTATTTTAAGGGTTCAGATATAGTTTTAGGTTATGGGGTACAGGGGTAGTTTTAGGGTTTAGGGATAGGTATGGGTTTTGGGGTACAGGGTTATTTTTAGGGTTCAGGGCTAGGTTTGGGTTTTGGGGTATAGGGGTATTTTTAGGGTTCAGGGCTAGGTTTGGGTTTTGGGGTACAGGGGTATTTTAAGGGTTCAGGGCTAGGTTTGGATTTTGGGGTACACAGGTATTTTAGGGTTCAGGGGTAGGTTTGGGTTTTGGGGTACAGTTGTATTTTTAGGGATCAGGGCAAGGTTTGGGTTTTGGGTTACAGGGATATTTTTAGGGTTCAGGGGTAGGTTTGGGGTTTGAGGTACAGGAGTATTTATAGGGTTCAGGGCTAGGTTTGGGTTTTGGGGTACAGGGGTATTTTTAGGTTTCATGGGTAGGTTTGGGTTTTGAGATACAGGGGTATTTATAGGGTTCAGGGCTAGGTTTGGGTTTTGGGGTACAGGGGTATTTTTAGTGTTTAGAGATAGGTTTGGGTTTTGGGGTACAGGGTATATTTATAGGATCAATATGGGGTAGTGTTTAAGGGTGTTGGGGTATTTTAAGGAGTACGGGTAGGTTATGATTAAGGGGTGCAGGGGTATTTAAAGGGAGCAGGGTGGGATTAGCACACAATATGAGACATGGCATGAAGGGCGGAACGTACCACACGCCCCCAGCTTTTGTCACGCCCCCAGCACAACACAGACACGCCCACAAGGGACTACTTTGCTGGCACGGTTCTTTTACCTTTTAAATGTATATGGTGGGCGTCTGCATAGCCTATGTCCTTCTGCTGCAACTGCCCTTTCCAACGCTTTATTGGGTGTTGTGATTGGTGCTGTGGTTCCTGAGATTACCCGCCTCAAAGGTTTGGGCTCTCTCTTTATTATATTAGTATAGAGTATAGATATACATATACAAAAACACACACACATATATATATATATATATATATATATATATATATTATTTAAACATATATATATTACCTACTCCTGTGGCGCTTACTGGAAGTTCCTGGTGGGTTAGTTGGCCTCCAGGGACCCTCAGGATTCAAGGGGACTTAATCCCCCAACTTAAAACGTGCCACAGGGCGTGTTTGCACGCTTCTCACATCAGGCCCGCCCCCTCTCTGCATCACTGTGCAAATGCGCCCTGTCCCGCGTTTTAAGTTGGGGGATTAATTCCCCTTCAATCCTGAGAGTCCCTGGGAGCCAACTAGCACACCAGGTACCTCCAGTAAGCGCCACAGGCTGCATTGCAGAGAGGTGGTTTGAGGCCACGCCCCTTTTTGCGGCTCTCTGCAACGCAGCTTTGTGGTGCTTACTGTAGGTACCTGGTGGGCTAGTTGGGCCCCAGGGACCCTCAGGATTCAAGGTAACCTAATCGTCCAACTTAAAACGCCCCACGGGGCGCTTTAGCACATTTGTCAAATCAGGCCCCACCCCCTCCCTTCACCACTGTGCAAAGAGCCCTATGACATGTTGTAAGTTGGAGGATTAAGTCCCCTTGAATTCTGAGTGTCTCTTGGGTCCAACTAGCCCACCAGGTACCTCCAGTAAGCGCCACAGAGCTGCGTTGCAGTGAGGTGTAAAAAGGGGCAAGGCCTTGAACCACCTCTCTGCAACGCAGCTCTGTGGCGCTTACTGGAGGTACCTGGTTGGCTAGTTGGCCCCCAGGGACCCTCAGGATTCAAGGGGAATTAATCCCCCAACTTAAAACCTGCCAGGGGGAGCGTTTGCACAGTGGTGAAGGGAGGGGGTGGGACTAATGTGACATGTGTGTACTTATCTAATCACTCCGCCAAAACCCAAGCAGTTATAAAATCACCATGCACTGTCCTTGCAGCTCTCTAATCGTCCAGTCACAACCCATGTACTCATGCAATGACCCAGTCACTAACACATGCACTGCTGCAATTCTAGAGTCTTCAATAGACTTATAGTCCACTGCCAAGGAAAATGACGGTTGTTAAAGGCCCTGAACTCGAGTTATAGGCTTGAGCTGCTGGCGAGGGCCTATAACGAGAGTGAGCGCCTTTAACACCTGGTGTAGCCCGAGGCAGAAAGGCTATTAGAATATTCCACCCAATAAGGGTAGAATGTTCTATATTAAAAAGGG
The DNA here is from genome assembly GCF_964263255.1 of Lissotriton vulgaris. Classification (NCBI taxonomy): domain Eukaryota; kingdom Metazoa; phylum Chordata; class Amphibia; order Caudata; family Salamandridae; genus Lissotriton; species Lissotriton vulgaris. The sequence goes on along the minus strand of NC_141685.1, from coordinate 1,666,317,346 downwards.
AAAAGTATGAAGACAAACACTGGGATGTTGGACCTCCGAGCTTATGCAAGCCATTATATTCCCAGAGCTACTCTATTGTCTTCAATGGAGCTCTCAACAGTCCACAGGTGTGGAGGTATTCCCCTGGGTGGTGCAGCGGGAGCAGCAGTGCTCGTGCAGAGCTGGCTTGGCTTCCTAATTAAAGATGTATTAACTTCCAGTCTTCTCTTCATTGAACCACACACCCCATTGAATGCTATGGAAGCATTTTGCTGGCGAGGCTGATGAACAGAAGTGATAACAGCTGCCAGATGTGGACGAGTTGGCAGGTTTGCAGTGTGCTCCTATATTTTAGGGTGACATCAGCCTCAAGATGTAGTAGCATTGAGATGATTGTGTAAAAAAGGTTTACTTTTCAAAACTCCCCCAACATTATGAAAATATAGAGATGAGAGAGACTGCAGTGCAGTCTGGATTGACATATGTCACAAGAATTCTTTCTAAAACGCTTGCTCCAGTGCTGCTCTAGTAGCAATGTTTACTCAGGTAGACTGCCTGTAGACTGTTTCAGGGGGAATGTTGAGATGGATGGATTGGTGGGAGGGGGGGGGGGGGAGGTGGGGGGTGGAAAGACCACTGAATTATGCAACCTGCCATATCATCTTATCCAATGCACGCATTAGGGGCCTCATTTATGAAAAGTGACGCATTGCTGCGTGAAAACAGCGATGCGTCACTTTTCACTGCGCACTCCTTGCGACATTCCTGATGCGTCATATTTAATGTATGACGCATCATGTCGCAAGGAGTTACAGATACGTCAGTATTTCTGACGTATCTGTAAGCCCAAAAGTGACGCATTGCTGGAGTGTGTCACCAAAGTGATGCAACTCCAGCAATGCGTCCTTTCACATGGGAAAGCCCCATGTGAAAGGGCTTGCGTCAGTCTTACGCCTGCTGTGAGGCAGGCGCAAGATTTTGACGCAACAGCGTCCTAAAAGTGACGCAGTGAAATCTCATAGATTTCACTGCGTCACTATTACGAGGCTGTTTGCGGGGGAACGCCCCCTCTGCATACATTATACCTGACGCAGGTATAATGTGGCGCAGGGGTTTAAAAAGTGACGCATCTACCTAGATGCGTCACTTTTTAAATATGGCGCAACAAGGCGCATTTTTTACACCGCTGGTGCGTCACAAAAAGTGACGCACCGGCGGCGCAAAACTGACGCAAGGCCTTCATAAATAAGGCCCTAGGTTTTTTGCCTGATTCATCAAATTATGCTAAAAAAAGCACATTATGTTAAAAAATATATATAAGGTGGGGGATTGGATGTGGTAGATTTGGGCAATGCTTAGTTGCATGTTTGTGGTTTAGCAAAGCTTCGCGCGAGGCCTGTGGTGTTACAAAGCCACCGTGCCTGTTTCCCTCCGAGGAGTTATCTCCCATATGCAGAACCCCGAGCGGCGGCTGAGATCCTGGACTGTACTATCGTCCTACAAAGGCCTTTGGTGGGGGATGGGGAGGCGGGGGGCAGTGAGGGTAGTTGTGCCCGTGGAACTCTCCAGAAGCAGCAGTGCTATGCAGGCTGCCCCTTCTCTAGTGTGGTCTATCCTGTACGAGAGGTCAGCAGATCACGGCTGTGTGACTGACACGTGTACTAGCGGCCGTTCAGAGGCACGCGGCAGTCATGAATCTCTGGTGAACCTCACGAGCGTCTTTTTAATATGCTCTCCACAAACGTGGATTTCACAGATAAAAGACCAGAATAATGAGCCTCTGTATCGCTTCTCCTTCTTGTTTTGTTATGCATGCTTTTACTGCCCTCTTAGAAAAAATCTTCATTTCATTTGCTTTGAAACATCGGCTGCATTGAAAGAACGAAAAACAGACTCGGCTGTTAAAATGCTTTCTCCAATGCAACGACAGATTTCATTAGAGCTCCGTGGTTTGACAACATTAACACCCCGTTTTCTAATTTATTTCATTTTGGTCTCCCTCGGGGTTGGTAATATCCTGTTCAGAATGGCGGCCGCACTGTCGAGTACACACACAGCCGCTTCCTGTTAGACCTTTGGCAGCATACTGGGATCCGTTCACAACAATTGTTCGTGTCGTGGGATTATTCACAGTGTCGGTATGAGCTAATGTGGTAACGTTTTTTGAGGCATACCATGTGTACTTAGGAGCAGGGGAGAAAGTACTACTAACATGATGGACAATGGTGAGGTGGTTGGTGAACACAGCCTGAGGCTGCTCTCCAGGCACCATCTTCTATGTTGAGGGATCTGGAGCGCCCCCTATGATCAATTCATACCATTTGCTCATGGCACTAACTCACAATGAACAGCGTCTAAACTCCACAATCAAAAGTAAGGAGATGCTGAAATGGCTCGAAACTAAAAAAATATAGATGTCGCCCCTTTGCAGTACCCCCACATAAAACTCGAAAATAACATACGACTGGAATGTATGTGGTTGCCACATCATTTCCCCTCCTCAGCCATGAGCAAAGATGAAAGAGGGGACATTTTTTATTATAGCTGAGGTCGCTTTTCACCTGTAAGAGAAATACTGCAATAGTGAGGGCCATATATTTGGGCTACAAGGAAAGCGCAGGGATAGGCTGAATACTCTGCTCTTATTTTACAACCCCAATAAAGACAGGGAACAGTTTTTAGCTCAGTTATATCCTTTGGTTTCTGACATCTTCAGGGATGACCTGCTGTGCTTACTCCTGGTCTATATCGCTCTTCTCCCAGCATCTTTTTTTGTTATTGCTGTTTAAAAAAAAAGCTTATTATTTGTAAATAAAGACACAAACAGGAAAATCATGTAATGATATAATTCCCAAACCACCACAGTCACCCCCAGTATTCGGATGCATAGCAGTGAAGGAATTAAGGTCGACCACGTTCAATTTCCATTGTACCATTTTTGTACCCCTCCCGTGACCCACTTCCCTTCAGATGAGTTAAGAAGCTCCTCTTCCCAGACCTCTCAAACCACAATGAATTCAAGAGCCCATATTGTCCCTGCCAAATTCGGTGCCTCCCCCAACCGCTCCAAATCCTGTCAATTTTTTTCTGACACCCTCTGCCAATGTAAATCTCTTTCTCCATGTTTCTGCAGTGGTCCATTCCCGCCTCCCAGTCTTGATGTGTGGGGGGGGGGGGGAGGACTGCCTGATCCTCATCGCTGAAGAATAGATTGCTTAGCTATCATGCAGTCCAGGCTCATCAGAAGTTTCTGGTAGCAGGAGTAATCTTTCGGTCCCCACACACCCAGAAGGGCAAGTCGAGGGTGGAGTTCTAGGGGCAGAGCCGGACTGGCCGTACCGGGCATCTGCCTTTCCTCAGGAGGCTGGAAGGGTTAGGGCCGTCTTTGTTACTGGAGGTTGGTTTTGCAGCGGTGCTGCAATATCGACCCCCAGGAACAAAAGCAGCAATGCTTCACACTTCCACTCCCCTCCCATGTCTCAGGGGCTGGGCCAATAAAATTGCTAGGGATGCTTTGAGTTCCTAGTCTACCATGTCTAGGGGTATCCTCGTAGCTTCATCAAGGGAGCCATTTACCCCCTCCCAATAATCTTGAATGCAGGAGCAGCTCCATAGCATGTGGAAGAATGTGCATGTTAGCCCACAGCCTTTAAGGTAATTTGCATCTATCAGCCTTCCTATCCTTGATAGTGCACGTGTATAGTAAATTAGGTGGACTATTTTGAGTTGGATCAGTCAGAGACTCGCTGGTATGGCCACCTCCACTGGAAACATCAGGGTCGCCAACCAGTCATCCTCATCTAGGTCCCCCAAATCCTGAGTCCATTTATCCAACAGCCTCATCAAAGGTACTTGCGTGTTTCTCATAATGATACCATATGTTGGGGAGATCAGTTTTTTATCTACCCGTACGTCTATCAGTCTCCTTTCCAATGGGGAGTCCTCCTGCATCTCTTCGGCCAATGATACGCAGTTCCTAAGGGCATAGGACAATTGACCTTATTGTAGCCACTGCGTCTCTTGCATGTTCTTTACTGGGAGGAGTATTTGGCCCATTCCTTCCAAGAGAGTAACATCTTCCCATGACAACTTAAAAGGGAAATATGCAAAGGGTATTAGAGAGTGAATAAGAGTGTACCAGGTCTGTCAATGAAATGATATACTTTTACACACACTATTTTGCTCATGCTCCAACCCTACTTAAAGTTAATAAATATTATTATTTTTGGATTTCAGAAACTCAAAACAATAGAGAAGCAGTAGACTGGAGGAAGCTTTTGATACAACAGGCACTGGCACGTCAAAACAAAATCGACCTAATCTGTTCCCAGCAAGAAGTACTTTTCAAACGTTAAAAAGAGCATTAAAAAAAACCCATCAAAGTGGTAGGAAGGTGCATCTCTAAAAAAGTATTTGGAAGCTGACTGTATTCCAAGAGGCCTCTGGATCTCAATATTTGTACCTTCAGAGAATACATCTCTAGATAAAATTAAGAAATGGGAGGATAACTTAAGTGGTGCATCAAAAAATAAGATCAAAATTAATATATATAGCACAAGAGAGTATGAAATATATATGGAAGTATTGGACTTTCTCACAGAATTGAAGAAGCAAACAGAGGTAGGATAAACAACACAGAAAAGTTATAAGATTCTTAATAAAGGTATAGATGAATATGAAGAAGATATTGTCGAAAGGAATAGCAGGAGTTTTGTTGAAACCAAGTGGATTATCAACTGGGATGAATTTACACCTTTGTCAAGAAATACGACATTATAAACTAGGCGATACAAAAGGGGATGATGGAAGGAGCGTTTGAGCAAATCAAACACTCACCCCCAGTCAACTGATCTGGGTTTAATCCATCACCATTCTTTAGCTCACTCCGCCACCCCAGTTCAGACATGGCCATATGCAAATCTGTCTGACCCTGTGCCTCATGGGAACAGTCTAGCCCGAACTGCCAAGCCATGTCTTTCATGGACCGGAAACAAGCATCCAAGGACCGGTTTCGGATTCATAATCCTCATCAGCCAGGCTGTCTTGAATCCAGTGGCAAAGTGAGTGAGGGACTCACGTCTGAGCATACCCTGTCAACTTGGGGCGAACAAAGCGATACAAAAGGGGATGATGGACGGAGCGTTTGAGCAAATCAAACACTCACCCCCAATCAACTGATCTGGGTTTAATCCAGCACCATTCTTTAGCTCACTCCGCCACCCCAGTTCAGACATGGCCATATGCAAATCAGTCTGACCCTGTGCCTCATGGGAACAGTCCAGCCCGAACTGCCAAGCCATGTCTTCCCTGGACCGGAAACAAGCATCCTGGGACTGGTTTCGGATTCATAATCCTCATCAGCCAGACTATCTTGAATCCAGTGGCAAAATGAGCAAGGGACTCACTTCTGAGCATACCCTGCCAACTTAGAGCGAACAAAGCAATACAAAAGGGGATGATGGACGGAGCGTTTGAGCAAATCAAACACTCACCCCCAGTCAACTGATCTGGGTTTAATCCATCACCATTCTTTAGCTCACTCCGCCACCCCAGTTCAGACATGGCCATATGCAAATCAGTCTGACCCTGTGCCTCATGGGAACAGTCCAGCCCGAACTGCCAAGCCATGTCTTTCATGGACCGGAAACAAGCATCCAAGGACCGGTTTCGGATTCATAATCCTCATCAGCCAGGCTGTCTTGAATCCAGTGGCAAAGTGAGCGAGGGACTCACGTCTGAGCATACCCTGTCAACTTGGGGCGAACAAAGCGATACAAAAGGGGATGATGGACGGAGCGTTTGAGCAAATCAAACACTCACCCCCAGTCAACTGATCTGGGTTTAATCCATCACCATTCTTTAGCTCACTCCGCCACCCCAGTTCAGACATCACCATATGCAGATCAGTCTGACCCTGTGCCTCATGGGAACAGTCCAGCCCGAACTGCCAAGCCATGTCCTCCCTGGACCGGAAACAAGCATCCTGGGACTGGTTTCGGATTCATAATCCTCATCAGCCAGGCTATCTTGAATCCAGTGGCAAAGTGAGCAAGGGACTCACGTCTGAGCATACCCTGCCAACATTGGCAGTTTCCATATAGCCCAGTCAAGCCACTAATGGTGTGCAGGGTACCTCCCAATCTACCATTGTTATAGTTGCCTGCACCTTCCTGGCCCAGTAGTCCGAAACCATTAGGCAATCCTAAGAAAGATGTAAAACCTCTTCAGCTGGGTGACCACATGCACCCCAGGTCCACATCTAACCCCATCTTCGAAAGACTCACCAATGTATAATGCATTCTATGTAGGAGCTTAAAGCACACCAATCTGTGCTTGCAATTAAAGATCCCAGGTGTTAATGTGCAGTAGTGTCACCAATGCTCATCCAACAGAGTCTCCCCAACAGCTTCCTCTGAATGATCACATGAGCCTCTGGTAGGTGGGCGTCTCGCCTCTCCCACTGCCCTGTATAAACATGAAACTAGTCCTCCAGGCGAGATGTGGACATCAACATGATGCCGCAGGTAATTCTGGTGGTTCTTAAGGGAACATATGCAATAGAGCTTTTGGTTCGTTTATAAATATATAATATGGAAATATACCTAATAGGGTGGTTTCTCGTCCTTCTTTGTAATAGTCTATAGCGAGAAAGGTGTGCTCTAAAAATAAGCCCCCCATCTCTCTATGGTCTGTGTCTGCAATTGCTACATTACCTTTGGCTCTGATGTAGCTGGTAGCAGGAGGTTGTTTACTAGTGTCAGCGAGGAGAGTATAACATAGTGGAGCCTGCAATGCAGGCGAGTCGGTTCCATGAATATACAGTGTGGCATTGTCCATTGAGTCTGAGAGTGGGATTCGCCACTATTGTGGTCAATGCGGTAGATTCAGCTATATCCATGTCAATCACATTGTCCTGTACGCACCATTATACCACTTAATGTGTATTTGGCCTGTGAGATTAAGTAGGAGTGTTATATACTGGGGACTTCGAATCCCTCCTTGTTATAAAGGAGGAACATATCCCCAGACACCCTCTATCACTCTATCAGCCCATATGAATTTTATGACGATAGCTCAGATTTGCATAAAGAACCCTTTTGTCAATGGTATCTGAACATTCATAAACAAGTATAAAAATTGTGGCAAGAATGCCATCTTTACAACTGCAATACTGGCAGCCAGCTAAAGATCTACAGCATGCCACCTCCCTGCCCTGCTTTGAATATTCAGCATCACACGGCCATCATTTTCCCTCAGTATTAAGGGCCTTATTATGATTTTGCCAGTCCTCCTGTTGACCCATCACCGCCGTGCCAACAGGGGAACTGCCAAGCCCGTCGCGCGCCTGCCTGCCAGATTACAACTGTAATCCATGGCGGGTGGGCGGTGCTGCAGCGGTCTCATGGTGATGGCTGTATAAGACTCATCGGTGAGCCTTAACTGCGGACGTTACAGTGACAGCACCTGCAGCACGTTCCTCAATGGTTTGGCATGCATGCCACACTGCAGAAACTGGGGTGGAATTCCAGGGGGCACAACATGTGGCATCCCGCATGCACCCACAAGCCCCTGAGCAGCAGGGGGCCCTGTAAAGGCCCTCTTTGTTGCTTCTCCACCATCCTTTCCATGGCAGGCTCACCACCACGAAAATGGCTGCGGGCAGGCAACTCATAATATGCACTGCTGTGCCTCAGTGACACCACCATCATATTGCTAACCCTTCCAATATGCGACCGCCACATGATCGTGAGCAGACCTGCAGTGTATCTGTGGTCCGAATGCCACAATGAGTACAGCGGTCCTGTGGAACACTGTAGTCATAATAAGGCCCTAAGTCTGTTTTCCTGTGCACCATCACCCCAAGTTCCCAACAGGTTCCTTACATCAGTGCAATGGGAGGTCCAAGGTGGGTTTCTGAGTATGATCTGTGATTGGTATTGCACATGACTGAAATTTATTTGCAAAGTGCTACGCAAACAAATGATGGACAGAATGCTGAATAAATCCTACATTCACCTCCAGTCAAGAGATCTGGATTAAATCCATCGTTCTTTTGCTCACTATGCCACCCCAGTTTAGACCCAGCCATATTCAAATCAGTCTTGGCCCTGTGCTTCATGGGAACAGTCCAGACCGAAATGCCAAGCCAGGTCCTCCCTGGACTGGAAAAAAACATCCTGGGACCTGTTTCTGGGTATTACCCTTCATCAGCCAGGCTAGCTTGAATCCAGTGGCACAGTGAGCAAGGGACCCACGTCTGGGCATACCCATCCCACTTAAGGTGAAAAGTGCTACTAAAACAAATGATGGACAGAATGCTGTATAAATCATACATTCACCCCAGTCAAGAGATCTTGGTTAAATCAATTGTTCTTTACTCACCATGCCACCCCAGTTTAGACCCAGCCATTTGTAAATCAGTCTTGACCCTGTGCCTCATGGGAACAGTCCTGACCGAACTGCCAAGCAAGGTCCTCCCTGGAACGGAAAAAAGCATCTCGGAACAATAGTTAATATGCAAGTGTGCATTGTGTTTGGAAGAGTAATACTTCGATTCCCTCTCATTCGGGTTATAGTGTCTGCATAGAGCCAGCAATTGATGAAACAGCATATATGTGTTAATATATGGTGTGGCACTGTTCAGGGGTTTTGAAGATATGGTAGACCTATTCTTCTGAAAATCCAATATAGCCTTTAGGTCGCCCCTCCACCTCCAGCACAACCATATTACCAAACAGGTGGTCGTCCGTGGCCAACATGAGGTCATAAAACTCTGGGAATTCCAAGTTTGGGCCACGCACGTTTACAAAGGTCAGCTTGTCACCACCTGTATACAAATGTATTTCCCATCAGGATCTATTATGCTATCCATGTATTCGAAATTAACTGTGCACTTGACAAAAATGGCCACCCCCGAATAGGAATTGTGAAATGCAAAGTACCTGTGTGTTTCCATCACTGCGCGAACCTGTGGTCTGTGGCAGTTATCAAATTTGTCTCTTTTAGGTATACTATACTATATGACGCATTGAGCTAGGTCACTATAAACCAGGCCTATTCGGAGTTATATAACCCTGTCGCATTCCACGTGATTCTTTTTTTATTTTTAAAACTGTCTTTATTATTTTTTTAACGTACAATACATTATAAATGTGGTATACATCAAACAGCTGTCATTACAGAAAAAAACTGTCACCATCAAAATAATAATTTCTACCTTCTCATTATTTCAAGACTAACTCAAACTCTCCCACGCCGAGTAGTTCTGCTGCGAGAATAGGCTGGGATAATGTTATAGGCAGTTGTCTAAATGCATCTGGGGTGCTGACACAAACCAATCAGAATTAGGAAAATCATTTTCATTAATGCAGTACCACTGTAGCTATACCAGATATCACCTATCAGCAGGGGTGGCTCCTCCATTAGGGCAGAGGAGTGTTGCCCCACTGTTTCTTGCAGTGCGAGAAGCAGAAACATAAAATGGTATTTTAAATATAATTTTATGTTTCTGCTTCTCACGCTGCGAGAAAGCAGAAGGCAGGGTATGCCTGGTTGGGGGATAGGTGGGAGGGTATGCCTGGTTGGGGGCAGGCGGGTGGGCGGGTGGGCGGGTCGGGCAGGAGTGGCTTGGCTACTCTAAGTGCCCTGACTGTTTGGTCGGCATTCTGGGGCAAACCAAACCAGAGTGCTCAGTCATGCACACTCTGGATTTTCTCTATTTAGGCAGCCTACATAGAGAAAATGGCCTCCCCGTAGGCACCCGGCTGGGCGCTGTCCACACCAATCACAATGCTTCCATTGCAGCATTGTGATTGGCTTAGGGGAGGGAGGCTGTCTTCTTCCTGTTCCAGTACTGCAGTGGGACCCGGCCAGGAGCGGAGGCGGTGCGGGACCTGGTAAGTTAATTTTTTTACATTTATTTTTAAGTCCCCATCCTGCGGGACACCCTCCCCCCCCCACTCACTTGTCATGCGAGCCGCGACTGCCGATCAGCTTGACATATGCATCTTCCAGTATTGGTGACATGCTAAGTAACACCCTCGGGGAGATCACTCCATAAATTTTGTGCCAAGTGTGCCTCTGTAGCGTCTGGCGTCTGCATTATCAGATATGTTTTTAGAGGTTCCCATATATCTCGGGTCGAGAACTGGGGAGTAGTAGCTCTGCATATTTGGTAAGCTGGTCTTTACAATTTGGTAGGTCTTGTAGCCACTCCTTAAATTTCGGTGCGCATCCTCTATCCCACTTACATACAACCCTGTGCTTAGCTAACAGGAGACTGAGTGTGACATATTTCCTGAAACCCTCTTTTATCTCCTCTGTGTGTCCCAATAGTGCCAATAATGGCGTGAGGTTGATAGAGTGGCCTATGATTAGGGCTAGTGTTTCTTCAATATTGTGCCAGTACGCCTGTATCGGTTCCCAAGACCAGGCCAAATGGAGAACATCTGCCCCCTCTGTGTCACACTGGATACATCTATCCTCAGGTCTTAAGTGGTAGTGACGCAGTCTAGCTGGAGTGTAGAACACACGGTGTAAGAACTTAAAATGTATGATTGGAAACCGGGATTCAGAGGGTCTCCCAAACCCTCCTCTAATACTCTGATGTCTCGTTCAATCTACCAAGATAATCACGGATGGACTGGAGCTGAGAATCCCCCCGCTCTTGGCCAGGCATATGCCACGTAGGGTAGCCTTAAAAGCCTTCCAGACTGTGCCGATCCTCGGGACTGAGTCTTTGTTCCTATCAATGAATTCCACTATCTTGTGTTTCAGTTCCTCTCAAGATGCCTCATCTAAAAGCAATGTTGGATAGTGCCGCCAAGAAGCAAGTGGGGATGGGGCATATGGCGGGCATAGTACCATAAGTACCGGGGAGTGATCTAAATAGGTGCACGTTAGGCGGCTAGCCTCACGAAGCCAGGTGCCCAGTCCTCTAGTTATGTGCCAGTAATCTATTCTGGACCTGCTATTACGTACTCACAAGTGGATAGTGCCCTCCCTCGTCATCGGGTAGAGAGTTCTCCACGCATCAAGTTAATTATGTTCATCCATAATGGTTTGAATGTGCCTGCTGGCAGTAGGATGTCCATAAAGTATGGTGTGGGATCTGCCATATTGTACATTTAGCGCCACATTAAAATCTCCTCCCCAAAGAATATGTGTGGAACTGGTGTTGACAATTAGACCCCAGAGTAAATAGAAAAAAGCAGGATCGTCAGTGTTAGGACCATAGCAGTTAACAATTGCGGCAGATACAGAGGCGAGCCTTCCCAACATAAGTGTATAGCATCAGTGAAGATCAGAACGGGCGCCACCGTGAGCGTATGAGGTGCCCCTTTGTATGAGTGGCGCAGTGGCCCTTGCATATTTGGAGTTAGACAAGAAACATCTATGGGACGCACAGTGAATAGCAAATGTAGTGTGAGCAGAAGCCCCTGTATGAGTTTCCTTAAGTAGGGTGCTGCTGTTACGGTGTCTATCAAGGTATACTAATATATGGCGATGTTTGCGTAGATCACCCAGCCCCCCCACATTCCATGTTAAGCAGTTATATCTAACCTGCGTGCTGTTGTGATGCGATTGCCCATTGTCATCTGTGTTGAGTGGAATGTTGACGGACTTTGAGAGTCTCTCCCATTCCTCCAGAGGGTGGTGTTTGCAGAGACAGCATATGTGATGGTGCTATATTGACTAAATATCAACCCAGGGACAGAAGGAAGGGGTGTAGAACGAGTAAAGTGAGATCAGAGTCAGAAAATTGAGTGGTAAGTGAGTACACACAGTGAACATTTGAGGGGATGTAGAAAGAGGCCTATGTATTTTAGAGCTACGAGAGAAGAGTCAGAATAAGAGATAAGCCACAGAATGTAGGTAATATTAGGGGTATCCTTTGGGGTGGACAGCTATAGTGACAGGCAGTTCTTCCTAAAGTGAACAAGGGTGTCCAGGGAAAATGTGTGTAGACCACAACGGCCTCATCGTAACCGCATTAAACGGTAAATGCATCGTGTTGTAGACTATTCTGAAATAAGAGCAGTTACAGTGTCCGAGTCTTCTGTTGCAGCCAAGATGTACATCAAAGTTCTGTTCCACTCAGGTATTACTATTGTTGGGCCCGGCCTCGTGGCGTGGTCCTCGCTGATCTCCGCAGCCCCAGATCTACGGGTGGAACTGATTCCCGTCCACCCAGAACTGTACATGACACTCCTACACTGGACCTGAGACGATCCCCAGACCGCGTGCCTGCACCCGTGCACGTGACCATCAGACTCCATGTTTGGCCACCCCGGCCGGCCGGCCGCCTTCTTACCTTTCGGCAGCCCTGGCCTCTCCTGGCTGCAGCCAAGCCTGCGCGTCCGACGCGCCCAGATCCACCCGGGGGGTGAACGACTCACCAAGTACCCGAAATCAAGGCTTCCATCACACCTCTGGCCCCCTTCCGAGGAACTGGTTTCCCTCACACCTCTGAACTATCCCTGGGGGCTGGTTTCGATGGCACCTTAGGGCTCCTAGTGAGCTGGCTCCAGGCCCTGATGGGCGTCTGGGATTCCATGGGTGCATGGTCCAAAGCATCAAAGAACCAACCGCCCAGACGATCAGGTGCCTGGCCCTCGGACCTCCGGCCTCCTGCCTATGAGCGTCCGGACATCAAAGAGCTCGTCGACTATAAGACAGCCTGCCTTCCACCTAATCGACAGTTGTATCTTGGACAAGAAAGCCCTGCTGATCTGATCGCGGCTGACTTTGAGGAGAACAGACTCTGACCCACCGAGCCCTGCTGATGTCGTCGCGGCTCACCCTAAAACGTACGGAACGGAACCATCAGAGCCCTGCTGACGCTGTCGCGGCTCCCTCTCGAAGCACCAGAACTGAACCATCGGAGCCCTGCTGATGCTGTCGCGGCTCCCTCTCGAGAGCAAGACCTGAACATCGGAGCCCTGCTGACGCTGTTGCGGCTCCATCTGCTGACGAGTACGACGGAGTACTCCTGCCCAAGCCCTGCTGACCTCGTCGCGGCTTGACGAACTCTCTGGTCCGGCTGGACCATCGACGCTACCCTCACGATCATCTTGAACCAGAAGTGAGTAGGGCAGCAAGTCCCATCGCCAGCCCTGTACCCCCCAGTTCGAGGACTGAGAACTGTGCGCAGGGTACGTGGCGTGCCAGCTGGCCTCCTAAGACTGCCCCGCTTCCCCGATCCCTCGTTACGAGACTTCGCGATCCCTCGATCGCTGTGTACTGCTCCTTACTCTAATCTTGATAAAGTCTTTCTTGATAAAGAATCATGGTGTAGTGTCCGTTCATAAGTGTGGTGTGTCGACAGTGTGTACGATCAATCCTCCCTGGTGGGGACTCCCCCCTCGATAAGACTCGGCAGTAATTGTGGGAGAGGAGGGTCCAGGGGGTTAGGAGAGTCTTCTTGACCCCTGGGGTCACCGCCTTCCAACATTGGTGGCAGCGACGCGATACGAACCTACGTCTAAAGATCGTACCACTGACACACTACCTGAACCTACACGCAGCAAACACACAAGAAAAGAGCAACAATGACGACTACAGAATCTGGTGTAAAGACAACCTTCGACAAGGACCTCCTGGAAGATTACACACATAGAGAGCTGAAGCAGTTCTGCAAAGAACTGAGTATCCCGAGTACCGGACTAAGTACTAAGGAAGATTTCCAGAAAGCGCTGACCGCCTGGGTAGAGTCCGGAGCATCTCTTCCCCCGAACGAAGACGAGGGAGGGAGGCCACAGACCGAACCCGGTACACCGACCGGTGAGAGAATCCAGCAACCGACCCGGAACCCAGCAACCGGGAGAGAGCGGTCATCGGAGGAGATGGCCGATCGAGAACGTGACCGAAGCCATGAGCTCGAACTAGCACACCTCAAATTAGAGGGTGAACTCAAACTCGCAGAAAAAAAGTTGGCGGTGGAGCAATTGCGGCTCCAGGGAGAGCTAGAGGAGAAGAAGCTCCAGAGGGAGCATGAAGTACCGAAACTTCAGCTCGAGCACGAGCGCAGCCTCAAGGAAATCGAATTGAAAGCCAGAAAAGAAGCAGCCAGATCACCGGGCCCTGGGGAGCAGGTGGTCCCCAAAGAAACGAAGGTGCATATCCCCAAGGACGTTGTAAAGGAATTCTACAAAGGAGACGACATCCAGCAATGGTTCAAAGCATACGAGGTGGCCATGTCCGCTCACCGGGTCCCGGAGAAGGACTGGGGGGCCGGCCTGTGGAGCCGCTTCCTCAGCGAGGGGAGAGACATCCTGCTGGACCTACCGACGGCACACATGAACGCCTACCCACACATGAAAGACGCTCTTTTATTCCGCTACGGCCTAACGCCAGAAATGTATCGCCAGCGGTTTAGGGAGTGCAAGAAGATTCCTGGCACCACATGGGTGGACTATGTGAACTACTACACCCGGGCCCTAGATGGGTGGATCAAGGGCAGCAATGTGACCACCTTCGAGGGCCTAGTCGACCTAGTGGCTTACGAACACCTGTCCGCAAATTGCTTCGTGGAACTAAGACAGCATCTCCTGGACAGCAAGCTCGCCAACCCACGGAAACTGGCTGTGGAAGCCGATCGATGGGTGGCCACCCGAGTCCAGAAGGCGCCCGGGGGAGACCCCCCACGGAACGACCAAGGATCTTCCCGCCAGCAAGGTGGGGGAGGTCGGGGCAAGCAGCAAAATTCCCAGTCAGGACCTCAGCGTAGTCCCACCAGAAACCAGACCGCGCTCTCCTCCCTCGACGAGAGCCGCCCCGAGTGCAGGACCCCCGGGGCTCCGCCCCAGCTCCACGTGCTTCAAGTGTCAGCAACCCGGGCACTATGCCGGTGACCCCCGATGTCCCCTGACCCCGAAATCCACTCCCACTGGGCACTCCTCTAGACAGATATCCTCAGTAGCCTTAGAAGAGGAAGAGATAGAAGAACAGGGGAAGTGGGAACCCGCAGCCATGGTCCTAGCCTCCCTGGGGAATAGCGAGATGATCCCCGGCGATTATCTGCCCGACAACACCGAAAGTACCGACAAACAGTGAAGGTTAACGGGCGCAGCATAGGAGCCCTTCGGGATACAGGAGCCAGCATCACGTCTGTTAGGTACACGCTAGTTCCTGAGTCCATGATCATCCCCCACACCTCCTGTCAGGTGATAGCAGCCGATAACTCTGTCCGCACTTGCAGGATAGCCCAGGTCCCGTTTGAGTGGGAGGGGGTCTCGGGCGATCTGCGGGTTGCAGTTCGTACGGACATGCCTGTAGACTGCCTCCCGGGGAATGACCTAGAGAGTTCCCAGTGGAAAGAGGTAGAGAGAAGGACCCATTTAGCCATGTTAGGACTGCCCCAATGTGCCTGTGTGAGCACCCGGGCCATGACCGCCAGAAGGCCCAACCCCGAGAACGAAGAGCCTGAGTTCCCCAGTTCAGCCCCTGATGTACCCGAGGGCGGCGAGCACCCTACGGTCCTCGACCAGCCCTCCCTCGAAGAGAACGCATCCGACGAAGGTCCCCTAGGACCAGCTGTCGAACCAGTCCGACCCTAGCAGATCTCCCCGAGTTGGCCCAGTGGCGCCAAGAGGGAGGACCGTCCCAAGAGGAGTTCTGCCAAGAGCAGACCTCCTGCCCTGCCCTAGAGGGGCTCCGCCGGCAGGCCGCAGCCCAGGCCGCTGGAGACCAGTCCGGCTCCCATTACCTTTACTGGGAAAACGGCCTACTGTACAGTGAACAGAAGACCGCGGAACTAGGATCAGCCCGCGTGCTGGTGGTACCCCTACGTTTCCGCGGACTCCTCCTCGACCTGGCCCACGATGTGCCCCTGGCAGGGCATCTGGGCCAAGATAAGACCTTCCAACGACTAGTGACCCATTTCTACTGGTCCCACATGCGGGCTGATGTGGAACACCACTGCAAGTCCTGCCCCACGTGTCAGGCTAGCGGCAAAAGCGGAGGCAAGCGCAAGGCTCCCCTCCAGCCCTTTCCAGTTGTCAGTACGCCCTTCGAGAGGGTGGGGATCGACATCGTCGGACCTCTGGACCCCCGGACCTCCTGAGGCCACCGGTTCATTCTGGTTCTGGTCGATCACGCCACCCGATACCCCAAAGCCATCCCTCTCCGGACCGTGACGGCCCCAGTCGTGGGCCGGGCTCTCATGGGGATCTTCTCCCGGGTGGGATTCCCCCGAGAAGTGGTAAGCGATCGAGGGACGAACTTCATATCCCGGTACATGAAGTCCCTCTGGCAACAGTGTGGGGTGTCCTACCGGTTCACCACCCCCTACCATCCCCAGGGCAAGGGCCTGGTTGAGCGGGTCAACCGCACCCTGAAAGGGATGATCATGGGTCTTGAGGAGCCCTTGCGACGCAAGTGGGACATCCTCCTACCCTGCCTCCTGTTCCCCTACCGAGAGGTACCCCAGAAATCCTTGGGGTTTAGCCCTTTCGAGCTGCTCTATGGGCACCCCGTCCGGGGTCCCCTCAGCCTGGTCAAGGAAGGCTGGGAAGCAGCCCCCCTGAGCACACCCCCCAACGTATTCTCCTACGTCATGGCCCTCTGGAACCAGACGCAGAAGTTTCGCGAGCTGGCCGAGGCCAACCTGGAAGCCAGCCAAGAGGAGATGAAACGCTGGTACAACCAGAATGCCACTCTGGTCGAGTTTCAACCAGGCCAACAGGTTTGGGTCATGTCCCCAGTGGAACCTTGTGCCTTGCAGGACAAGTGGACTGGACCTTTTAAGGTGATAGAGCGCAAGAGCCAGGTCACCTACCTCGTTGATACGAAATCAGCCAGGAAAGCCCTGAAAGTGTTACACGTAAACCGGCTCAAACCCCATTTTGTGCGGTCTGAGTTGGGGTTACTCCTTGCCACCGACGACAGAGAGGAAGAGGAAACAGACCCTCTACCCGATCTCCTGTGTGCAAAGTATCAACATGGCTCTGTAGAGGGAGTGAGTCTCTCCTCCTCCCTCACCCCCTTGCAGCGGTAGGAATGTCGCCACTTGCTGGGACAATTCTCAGACCTCTTCTCCCTCACTCCCGGCGTCACCAGTTGGTGCGTCCACGACGTGGACACCGGGGACAGCCCTCCGGTACGGCACAGAGCCTACCGAGTCCCGGACCGAGTCCGAGCCTGCGTCAAGGCTGAGGTCGACAAAATGTTGGACTTAGGAGTGGTGGAAACATCCGACAGCCCATGGGCTAGTCCTGTGGTCCTGGTTCCGAAGGCAGCCGCTCTCGGCACCGTTCCTGAGCTGAGGTTCTGCGTAGACTATCGCGGACTCAACGCAGTCACCCGAACCGATGCACACCCCATCCCCCGAGCCGACTAACTGATTGACCGCCTAGGGTCGGCTCAGTACCTTAGTACCTTCGATCTCACCAGTGGCTACTGGCAGATCGGCCTCACGGAGAGGGCCCAAGAAAGGTCTGCTTTCTCCACTCCGGATGGCCATTTCCACTTCCGAGTCATGCCCTTCGGCATGAAAAATGCCCCCGCCACCTTCCAGCGACTGGTCAATCAGGTCCTGGCTGGGTTGGAAAGTTTCAGTGCAGCCTACCTAGACGACATTGCGGTGTTCAGTGCTCACTGGCCCGAGCACCTGCACCACCTCTGGGAGGTGTTGGACGCCCTGCGTCGAGCCGGGCTCACCATTAAAGCTAGTAAATGCCAAATAGGACAAAGCTCAGAGGTATACCTAGGGCACCAGGTCGGCAGCGGCCTCGTGGCCCTCCTCCAACCCAAGATAGACGCAATCAATGCATGGGAGACCCCCATGACCCAGACCAAAGTGCGGGCTTTCCTAGGGCTCACAGGGTACTACCGTAGATTCATCAAGGGGTACGGGAGTATTGTAGGCCCCCTCACCGAGTTGACAGCCAAGGCCAACCCCAAGAAGGTTATCTGGACCCCCGCCTGTCAGTAGGCCTTCGAAGAATTGAAACAAGCCATGTGCACCGCTCCAGTCCTACAGGCCCCTGACTACTCCCGAGAGTTCGTGGTTCAGACCGACGCCTCCGAACACGGCATCGGGGCCGTGCTCTCCCAAGTGGACGACAAGGGGATTGATCATCCGGTAGCCTTTATCAGCCGGAGGCTACTACCCCGAGAGCAGAGATGGAGCACCATCGAGCGAGAGGCCTTCGCAGTAGTCTGGGCCTTGAAGAAACTGAGGCCCTACCTGTTCGGGACCCACTTCCGGGTCCAAACCGACCACCGTCCTCTCCGGTGGCTCATGCAAATGAGAGGAGAGAACCCTAAACTGCTACGCTGGTCCATCTCCCTCCAAGGGATGGATTTTACTGTGGAACACAGGCCTGGTGCCGACCACGCCAACGCCGACGGCCTGTCCCGCTTTTTCCGCCTCAGCGAAGACAACCCCCAAGAGGATGGGTAGTTCTTCTCGTCTTTCAGCTGGAGGGGACGCATGTTGGACCCGGCCTCGTGGCGTGGTCCTCGCTGATCTCCGCAGCCCCAGATCTACGGTTGGAACTGATTCCCGTCCACCCAGAACTGTACATGACACTCCTACACTGGACCTGAGACGATCCCCAGACCGCGTGCCTGCACCCGTGCACGTGACCATCAGACTCCATGTTTGGCCACCCCGGCCGGCCGGCCGCCTTCTTTCCTTTCGGCAGCCCTGGCCTCTCCTGGCTGCAGCCAAGCCTGCGCGTCTGACGCGCCCAGATCCACCCGGGGGGTGAACGACTCACCAAGTACCCGAAATCAAGGCTTCCATCACACCTCCGGCCCCCTTCCGAGGAACTGGTTTCCCTCACACCTCTGAACTATCCCTGGGGGCTAGTTTCGATGGCACCTTGGGCCTCCTAGTGCGCTGGCTCCAGGCCCTGATGGGCGTCTGGGATTCCATGGGCGCATGGTCCAAAGCATCAAAGAACCAACCGCCCAGACGATCAGGCGCCTGGCCCTCGGACCTCCGGCCTCCTGCCTATGAGCGTCCGGACATCAAAGAGCTCGTCGACTATAAGACAGCCTGCCTTCCACCTAATCGACAGTTGTATCTTGGACAAGAAAGCCCTGCTGATCTGATCACGGCTGACTTTGAGGAGAACAGACTCTGACCCACCGAGCCCTGCTGATGTCGTCGCGGCTCACCCTAGAACGTACGGAACGGAACCATCAGAGCCCTGCTGACGCTGTCGCGGCTCCCTCTCGAAGCACCAGAACTGAACCATCGGAGCCCTGCTGACGCTGTCGCGGCTCCCTCTCGAGAGCAAGACCTGAACATCGGAGCCCTGCTGACGCTGTTGCGGCTCCATCTGCTGACGAGTACAACGGAGTACTCCTGCCCAAGCCCTGCTGACCTCGTCGTGGCTTGACGAACTCTCGGGTCCAGCTGGACCATCGACGCTACCCTCACGATCATCTTGAACCAGAAGTGAGTAGGACAGCAAGTCCCATCGCCAGCCCCGTACCCCCCAGTTCGAGGACTGAGAACTGTGCGCAGGGTACGTGGCGTGTCAGCTGGCCTCCTAAGACTGTCCTGCTTCCCCGATCCCTCGTTACGAGACTTTCACGATCCCTTGATCGCTGTATATTGCTCCTTACTCTAATCTTGATAAAGTCTTTCTTGATAAAGAATCACGATGTAGTGTCCGTTCATAAGTGTGGTGTGTCGACAGTGTGTACGATCAGTCCTCCCCGGTGGGGACTCCACCCTCGATAAAACTCGGCAGTAATTGTGGGAGAGGAGGGTCCAGGGGGTTAGGAGAGTCTTCTTGACCCCTGGGGTCACCGCCTTCCAACAACTATCGACTAGGCGGCGTCCATAAGGTCGCCATCTTCATACTCTGCTGCTGTCCATATAAGGAAGTTATTCCATCTCCGACAGTGGCGAGGAGGGTTTAGATGCTTGTGCTGATCTTGTGGAAGGGGAGGATCTCCCCAGACTGTTTTTCAGAAACTCACCTGCCTGCCGAGGATTATTAAAGATGTGGGCCTTGCCCGGATGAGTGATGCGGAGTTGCACTGGGAATAGCATCGCACATTAGATGTTGGCTTACTGTAATTTCTGCTTAATGGGAAAATATTTCCTACGAGCTTTCTGAACAGTCAAGTCTGGGTACATGGACACTGTGTTTTCCTCAAATTGTAGAACATGCTTCTCTCTGACCAGTCTCAAAGCAGTGTCTGTAACTCAGCAGTCGGGCGATAAATTAGGGCAACCCCTAGTGGCCAGGAGGACAGTCATGTATTCCAATGCCCCACGGTTTTCCAGGCTTTCTCTGATGTATAGGAATGTCACCCCCCAATCAACCAGCAATGGTGGCAAGACCCAACAGTGCAGCGAGGGTGTCCAATTACTCCTCCCGCTCTGACTCACACCCTCTGCGCAAGTGGGGCACCCTGGAGTGTGGTGAGGTGCTCACCGGTTTTCCTGGAGCATCATGTTCCAGGCAGCTAGGGGCAAGCAGTAAGACCTGTCAGGTAAGCCAGTCGCCAGAACGTAGCCTCGCTCAAGGAGACGATGTGCCCCTTTGCGTCCTCAATGATATTCCCTCAGCATGTACACCCGCTCCACTCCTTACCTGATGTGTGTTCGCTGGCGGTAAATGGCATTCAGGGCAAGGTATCGCCTCAACAGGTAGGGGCGGATAAAGCGTCTGTAGGTTGCCCAGGCCCCGGTCGAGCCCCAGGCCAGCCCTTTCCGGCGATACTCTTCTGCAGTTTGTGGGCCACCGTGGCGCCTCATAGCTCAGCCCGCCACTGCCTGATGATGATGTGGTAGCAAGTTAAAGAGCTAGTGGCACCTTTCCCCACTTAACCCCTACAAAACATGAACCCCAACAAAGGTAACCCAACCAAACCCAGAAGGAACTGACTCCTGTTGATATCCCCCCAGGGCCGGACTGAGAACCAAAACCGGCCCTGGCAAAGAGCTCGGTCGCACCCCCAGGGGCAGGCCGAGCAGCTCCTATGTAGATGTAGTGCTGGCTGGCTCTCTAAGCCAAAGGCACCATCCTTGAAGTCTTACTGACACCCTTTGAAACAATGAAAATCCGGATAAAATATATAAACACATAAGAAGATAACGTAGAACAGTGGAAGGTGCACAGAAACAGGAACTGGGCTCAGGGAAAAGCTGGTCTGGAATAAGTATCAAGGTCAGGACTGGAATACACAGAACTGTGACATATGGAAATCTGCACACTAACTATGACAGTACAGGCTTTCAGAAAAGGAACACACCATACAAGACAAGGAATCTGTATATATACAGAAGACAGGTCTTGATGTATACAGTCAGAACTAGGAACAAGGCAACGACAGGAACAAAGAGGCAGGCAGAACAAGAGACAGGCAACAAACACAAATTATGTAACAAATGGGAGTGTGCAGTTTCAAGAAGTCCAGTAGGCCAATATAGAAAGAAATATAACTTCTTCATTCAAAAATATTTCTTATAAAAATCAAGGGTTTAGACAAACCAGCCATTGGTAAACTATCAAATTATAAATATATGTGTGGGAGGGATGGGCGGAAAAAGAAGCGAGGAGGCTGTTTGTGTTTCTTAATGTTTGATGTGTTTTATTAGCAGGATGGTTAAAGCCAGATATATGCTTGAAGAAAACAGTCTCTTTGTTTAACTCTTCTTTCTTCTTCTTCTTCCTTTCAGATTGTCTAGGTTGCCCAGGAGAGGACCACGCGGAGGCTCGAGGCAAAAGGAGCAAGAAGGTAGAGGAAAGTAAAGGCATTCCTAGGAGTTTTGCTCAGGATAGATACCACCACCTCACCCAGAGATAGCGAAGTCCCTGCAGATGAGTTAATATGGTGCACTTACAATGCTCTTATTGATGAAGGACAGAACATAAAACCGGGGTCACCCTTCTAGTCATCCCCAGCAACCTCTTGTCATATCTTTTTGGGGAGGCCAAGAAGAGAAAAAAAAAACCAAAATAGGTGCAGTTATTATGCCCTATGGATTAAATCCCCTTCTAGGGCTTTATTGAGTTGGGTAAAACTGGTTTCTCACCTCACCAATCACAGTGAAGAAAAATAACAGGTGCCTTACAATCTTTTGGTAGAAAACAGGCATTTTTTCTAAGGGCCTCAATGGTGTACCATAAATTAACCGTTAGAAAGAAAAAAAAATAGAGAAGAGAGGAACCAGAAAACCACACACACGGTTAATTTCCTATTCCCTCCTCCGGACCAGTCTGGGAAAAAAAAATCCTGAACTGCCTCTTTGATTTTCCCCTTTGCCGTGCACTTACCGCGTCTGCCACAATCCTCCTGAGTTGCTTCTGCCGCAACTCTCCTGAGTTGCTGTGGTTAGTGCACGTCTTCCGAGGGTGTCCACCACTCCTCACACCAGTCTTCCAGAATCTCGTCAGGTCCCGTATCCACAGGAAACCCATTCTCGGCATCCTCCTGCCACACTGACGCCGGTGTCTCAATCTCTGCGTTTTTCTGGTTACTCTGGCCACACCCCTGATCCCCTGGTCTTCTGTCCCCCCCCCCGATTGGCGGTCTGCTTTTCTTTCTCTTCTGTGCTTCCTGATTGGCTGTTTGTCCCGGCCACACCTCTATCTCCTGCCTGTGTGGAGCAACGACAGTCCATTCTTAATTTCGCTCTGTCTTTTCTTATTTGTGATCGATATAACATCCCCTTCCCTAACTTTCTTGCCTTCAAGAAATGGGTCCTGTGGATATCTGGACAGATAGTCAGCATTAGCTTGCTCACTTCCTTCTCTATGCCGAGTGATGAAACTGAAGGCTTGCAAGGCCAGGAACCACCGTAAAATCCTTTCATTGTTTCCTTTGTTACGAGATAACCCCTCAAAAGGGGCATGATTGGTATATAGGGTCAATTCTCTGCCTTCACGATAGTATCTGAGGAACTCGATGGCCCATATAATAGCAAGAGCTTCCTTTTCTATTACTGCATACTTTTTCTTGCATGGAAATAGTTTGCGACTAATGTAGATAATGGGTCTTTCTTGTCCCTTGGCATCTACTTGAGACAAGACGGCCCCTATCCCCCTATCAGAGGCGTCTATCTGTAAGATAAAAGGCTTGGTATAATCAATGCTGAGAAGTACTGGTTTAGAAGTCAGTATTTGCTTCAGTTGCTGAAAAGATTGAACGGCTGTAGGAGTGTGTTGGTGGAGCCCTGCTTCTGTTGAGATCATGTTCTTTACGAGGTCAGTCACTGGGCTGGTATCTGAAAGAATTGAGGAATCAACTGCCTATAATATCCTGAGATATCTAAAACGGCTCTGAGATATTTTTTGGTATTAGGAAAAGGTATTTGGGAGATGACAGATATTTTCGCTTCTTGAGGTTTAATACACCCTCCCTTTAGAAAGTACCCCACATATTTTACTGACTTTGCGGATAAACAGCTCTAGGTGGGATAACTTGTTAGGCCGCTTTCTCCTAGTGTTTGGATTACCCTTGTGAGGTGCTCTAAAAGCTGGTCCCAGGAGGGGCTATGGATGATTATATCATCTATATAGGCGGCCTTCAAAGGACTCACATGGTTTAAGTACAGTATTGCTAAGCCTGTGAAAAGTGGCTCGGGCTCCACGTAACCCAAATGGGAGCACCCTCAAATGATATAACCCCCTGGTGTCAAGAAAGCAGTTTTTTTCTCTACCTTGAGTCCTTAAGGTTACTTGCCAGTATGCTTTGCACAGATCGAGGGTGCTAATATATTGGGTTTCTCCCAGCCTTTCTATCATCTCATCTATATGTGGAAGGTGGTAGGAGTCAAACTGGGAAATCTTGTTAACCTCCCTAAAATCTATACAAAACCTGATAAACCTGTCAGGTTTAGGGACAATCACAATGGAGGGATTCCACACACTAGTGGATCGTTCAATCAATCCCATTTTCATCATTTGTTGTACTTCCTTTTCAATTGCATCTCTTCAGGTCTCTGGAATACAATAAAGTCGTGATCTAACCCTTTTTTCTGGAAGAGTATGTATTGCATGTTCTATGACCTTTGTTCTCCCCGGGGTTAAGGATAAATTGTCTTGGAGAGGTTGTAAGCGAACTTCCATTTTTTCAGCAAATTAATATGGTAGATTTGGGTGTTCTTTCTTTGTGGATCAATTTCTAGCTTATAGCTAACAGGCATAACTTTTTTTACTACTTTAAATGGTCCTTGCCATTGACCTAATAACTTATGATCTAAGGAGGGCATCATCAATAATATTTAGTCTCCTATTTCCAGGGATTATTCTTTGTCTCTCTTATCATATTGCTTTTCTTGAGAGGCTTGAGCTTGCTCTAGATTGTTTTTAACATTAATTTGAATCTGATTCAAGTGAGTTCCGACCAGTTACATATTCTATTAAAGGTTTGGCCTCATCCCTTTCTTCTTCCCATTCTTCTTTTGCCATCTATATCTATCTATATCTATACTAATATAATAAAGAGAGAGCCCAAACCTTTGAGGCAGGTAATCTCAGGAACCACAGCACCAATCACAACACCCAATACAGCGTTGGAAAGGGCAGTTGCAGCAGAAGGACATAGGCTATGCAGACGCCCACCATATACATTTAAAAGGTAAAAGAACTGTGCCAGCAAAGTAGTCCCTTGTGGGCGTGTCTGCGTTGTGCTATGGGCGAGTGCTGGGGGCGTGACAAACGCTGGGGGCGTGTGGTATGTTCCGCCCTTCATGCCATGTATCACATTGTGTGCTAATCCCACCCTGCTCCCTTTAAATACCCCTGCATCCCATAATCATAACCCACCCTTACTCCTTAAAATACCCCAACACCCTTAAACACTAACCCATCTTAACTCTATAAATATACCCTGTAACCCAAACCTATCCCTAAACCCTAAAAATACCCCTGTAGCCCCAAACCCAAACCTAGCCCTAAACCCTATAAATACCCCTGTACCTCAAAACTCAAACCTACCCCTGAACCCTAAAATTACCCCTGTACCCCAAAACCCAAACCTAGCCCTGAACCCTAAAAATACCCCTGTACTCCAAAACCCAAACCTAGCCCTGAACCCTAAAAATACCACTGTACCCCAAAACTCAAACCTACCCCTGAACCCTAAAATACCCCTGTACCCCAACACCCAAACCTAGCCCTGAACCCTTAAAATACCCCTGTACCCCAAAACCCAAACCTATCCCTGAACCCTACAAATACCCCTATACCCCAAAACCCAAAGCTAGCCCTGAAACCTAAAGATACCCCTGTACCCCAAAACCCATACCTATCCCTAAACCCTAAAACTACCCCTGTACCCCATAACCCAAAACTATATCTGAACCCTTAAAATACCCAAACACCCCAAAACATATACCTCAGTACCCAAAAACATATACCCCTATACCAATACGTACCTTATCCAAACATTTAAAAAAAAACATGCTTTTACCATTCATGCATTTACAACGAATTTCATTGTACATGTATGCGTGGTAAAAGCATATAAAATGTAATGCCATGCGTTATAATGGCATTGCGGAGTCATGGTACTTTCGTAATGAAAGTATGCGGCGTGATGGTATGCGGAAAGAAAGTTGCGGAATAATGGGTGTTTACCCTCTCCCGGTAAGTACATTGGTGGCACGGCGGCCCACATCTGCAGCAACATACTCATATTTTTTCACTACCCATTTGAAAAATTGTAACGTCCTGAATGTCTCAGGATCGTTAACAGACAATATAAAGAGGACGCAACCACTTGTGTACGTTTAGTTATTTTAATGTTGGCAAAAATAATACAATAAGTCAACGAAAAAAGAGTCACTGGAATCCTCCAGTCCTGCTACGTTACCAACCCACAGCACGGATGGTCCTAACCGTCCTTTGCAAATACGCCAGTCCCGGCGTATGCCAACAGAGGGCAGATAAATGCAATGGCCGAAAATGCCAATCGATATGCTGTGAAGGGCACGAAGAGCGAGTGGGAGAACAGAGGAGTAAGGGAAACACCCAGCCGGGGTCTCTACCTGAAGGGAGCAGCCGCTCAACCTCTTCCTCTGACTGCGCCGGGACGCGGAGTCACCTCCTGGTGCTGCGTCACCGATGCCCAAATCAAATGTAGTGATGGGATCGAGATCAGCCGCTCGATCGATCCTGGGGACCTCCTAGACTGTAACGCGGCAAACACCTCCCGGTGTGCGTCACAGCTGGTAGTCCCTAAATCTCGGTTCGGGCTGGGAGCAACGGCTCCTACCAGCGTAAGTGCTAAGGCGCTTGGACTCAGCCGAGTCAAAGCGGAGCTCAATGGATGTCCGGTAGAGCTTCCGGGACAGAAACAGGGTGAACTTGGCAAGACACGGCCCAGGGAGTAACGACTCGACCTACCTCCGTTCTTGCCGGACTGGATCTAACACTCCGGAACGCTGCTCTTCACGAAGCGGGGAGGTCGGTGTAACTCAATATCCGACAGCGTTCTTTCTCCAGGTTCCTCCTTTTATAGGGCGTGTTTCCTTGAGTCATGTAACGGCTCTCCTGTTTGCATAACATCTCAACCGCTAAGCCTCCTGGGAGTCGTAGTCCGTTTTCGCTGGTTACTGGTTTTCCCCCGCATGACGGGAATTCTTGACAGTACATCCTCCCTCTCTCAGCGGCTCCCCACGGGGCCAGCGCTGGAAGGAAAACGTCGATGAAACAATGAGACCAAGCGCGGAGCGTGAACCCCTTCAGCAGGTTCCCATGATTGCTCCTCAGGGCCATAGCCTTTCCACGCCACCAGGTACCACAGCTTGCCCCTACGCCATTTGGACGCCAGTATGCCCGATACTTCATACTCCACCTCCGACTCCACGCATACCGGCCTAGGTGTCCCAGACTGCTTGGAGGATGCTGGTTTGAGCAGTGATACGTGAAAGACTGGGTGTATACGCAACGACTGGGGTAAGCACACCTTCACGTTCACGGGACCCATACACTTGGTAATCCGATAGGGGCCCATGAACTTGGGATGGAACACACTGGTCTTTCCAAATCTCATGTTCCTTGTGGATATCCAGACGAAGTCTCCAGTGCGGTACAGTGGCCCGGGTCTTCTCTTCCTGTCAGCCATAGCCTTGTACTTCTTCTTGGCCTCTATCAGGACAGCCCTCGAGCGCAGCAATGCGTCCTTAATGTGTGCCACCCTGTCCGCCGTGGCTGGAATCTTGTACTCTTTGAGAGGATGGAGAAAAGGCAAGAACCTGGGATGCTGGCCATAGTTGCTGTAGAACGGAGATGACTGGGTGGAGCTGTGAGTGGCGTTGTTGTATGCTATCTCCGTTACCCATAGCAAGTCGACCCATTCCTCCCTACCCTGGTCCACAAAACATCGCAGATACTGCTTGAGCGTTTGGTTCAGGCGCTCGGTTTGACCGTCCGTTTGAGGGTGGTAGCTGGTGGATAGGGCAGTCTTGACGTGCAGCGCCGTGCACCAAGTTTTCCAGAATTGAGCAGTAAACTGCAACCCCCTGTCTGACACAATCACCCCCGGCAAACCATGCAGTCGTACCACATTCTTTAGGAGTAGTGACGCTAATTCCCCGGCTGTAGGGACTCTTCTGCAAGGGATAAAGTGCCCCATTTTCGTCAAATAGTCCACAACCACCAGGATCGCCGTCATCCCTTGGTCTACCGGCAGACCCACCACGAAGTCCAGTGATATATTATCCCGCGGTCTATCCGGGGTCGGAAGCGGATGGAGGAGCCCTTGGGTTCGGCCGTGGTCGGCCTTCATGGTAGCACACGTAGGACATGCCTGTCCCCACCTCCGGACATCCACCCTCATGGTTGGCCACCAGAAATGCCGTCCCATGCTAGCCACCGTTTTTTCGAAGCCCAAATGACCTGCACATGGAGAGTCATGACACCAGACAAACGCTTGTTTCCTCAGTCTAGGCGTGGGTATCAGCAGGCACCTGCCTTTCAGGGGTATACCATCCTTCACCTGCCATTCTTTGTGACTGAGGAGCCACCTCCTTCATGCGAACGAACGGATCCCTCTCTGGATTCCCCTCAGGAAGGTATCCGGCTGGATAACTCCCAATACCATCCGAGGGGGAATGATGGAATGCTCGGCAACAGGCATTGGTTCCTTAACAGCAGACTGGCGCGACAGGGCGTCCGCCTTCCGGTTTTCCGTCCCAGGCCAATACGTGATGTGGAAGTTGAACCCTGCAAAGAATATCATCCACCGCAACTGCCTGGGAGACAGGTGTCGTGCGGCCGTCATGAACTGCAGGTTCCTGTGGTCCGTATACACCGAAACTACATGCCTTGCCCCCATCAACCAATGCCTCCATTCCGCGAAGGCGTCTTTTATTGCGAGAAGCTCCTTCTCCGCAATGTGATAGTTGCGTTCAGCGTCGTTGAGTTTGCGGGACATGTACGCTACAGGATGAAGCACCCCTGAGTCATGATTACGTTGGGACAGGATAGCCCCCAGTACCACATCCGATGCGTCCGCTTCTACCACATAGGGGAGATCCGGATCAGGGTGAGCCAACACCGGTGCTTTACCAAAGGCGCTTTTCAGGGCCTCAAAGGCTGCGTTCGCTTCTGGGGACCAGACAAACTCCTTGGACTTCCTCAGCAGCTGTGTGATTGGGGCCACCAACCCTGAAAATCCATCTATAAACCGCCTGTAAAAATTGGCGAAGCCGATGAAGCTTTGGACGTCTTTCACTCCTTGAGGCACCGGCCACTCTTTCACCGCCTTGATCTTGCGTTCCGCCATCTCCTGTCCATCCAGACTCAGCATCACTCCGAGGAATTCCACGGATGTGACATGGAAATCACACTTGCTGAGTTTGCAAAACAGCATATTCTCCCTCAGCTTCTGGAGTACTGTCTTGACGTGGTGTACGTGCTCCTCCACAGTGGACGAATATATGAGGATGTCGTCGATATATACGACTACGTATATATCCAGCACATCTCTAAATACCTCATTCAGAAAGTACTGAAAGGCTGCTGGGGCGTTGCACAGGCCGAACGGCATGACGAGGTACTCAAAAAGGCCGAACCTGGTCTTAAAGGCGGTCTTCCACTCGTCCCCGTCCCTCATGCGCACTAGATGGTATGCCCCCTTCAGATGCAACTTAGTGTAGATACGAGCCTTCTTGACCTGTTCCAAGAGAACACTGATGAGAGGCAAAGGGTATCGATTCTTTATAGTTATCGCATTCAATGCCCTGAAGTCCACACAGGCTCTCAGCTCCCCGTTGGCCTTCGGGATGAAAAAAAGTGGGGAGGCGGATGAATCCCAGTTTTAGGAGCTTATCCAGGTACCCCCGGAGATGCACATTTTCAGGTTCTGTCAGGGCATACAGCCGGCCACTGGGAACGCTTGCCCCTGGCACCAGGTCGATCTGGCAGTCAAACAGTCTATGTGGAGGGAGCACCTCGGCCTTCACTTCATCAAACACATCCTCAAAACTGTGATAAGCCCGAGGGAGTGCCACATCTTTTTCTGCCGCTGTAGCCACCGTCTGCCTCCCGCTCTCTTCTGTGTCAGGGGGTTCCGGTCGCATTCCACAATGCTGTTTGCAATATGGTGACGTCATTTCAATACTATGCATTGGCCAGTCCATAGAGGGGTTGTGCTTCTGTAGCCAAGGCAGTCCCAATATGACACCGTATTGGGGTGCTCTGATGATGTTGAAATCGATCTGTTCCAGATGGCTCCTTCCGTACTTTACAGGAAGGACCCCAGTGTGTTGCCCGATGGGCCCCGTCACCAGTCGCCTCCCGTCTACTGCGTAGACATCTTCGGGTACGGCCTTGGGAAGAAGCACTAGCCCTAACCTGCACACCTCGTTGTAATCCATGAACAAGCCTGTGGCCCCTGAATCCACCATGGCTACAACGGGTATCCACTGGTCGTGCACCCCCACATGCACCGTGAGGAATAGGTGTCGTTGTCCTTTACTGACTGAGTTAGATAGTGAAGGGATGTATGCGTGCCTCCGAGATGCCCCTTCATTGGTCTGGGAGTCCTCTAGTTTTCCGCCGGGACATCCACCACGGCTGTTACCGACCGGTTGGCCCGATAACGTGAGGTCTTCGGTTTGGCAGGGCACTCACGTACGTAGTGGCCTTTCTTGCCACAATACAAGCACAATCCCTGTTTATGGCGGGATTCTTTCTCCGTGGCCGTGAGACTCGCTCGTATCACGCTGATGTCCATGGGTTCTCCTTTGGCTGCGGTTGAGGTTTCGGGACTTCCCACCATCACGTAGGATGGAAGGGCTCTTCCTTTTCTCCCATGATCACCTTTTTGTTCGCTTAGCCGATGTTCCAACCGCAATACCAGGTTGATAAGGCCTTCACATGTCTTGGGTTGAGGGTCTATCTGAGCCACGACATCCTTGAGCTCATCGCACAGCCCTTGATGAAAGAGCGCCGTTTGTTTCACAACAGGCCACTTGGTTTCCGCAACCAACCTACGGAACGCGTTGAGATACTGCAGCAGGTCGTTGGATCCCTGTCTCAACTCGAGCATTTCACAGTCTGCAGTGTACGAATCTGCCCTTCGGTCGAACACTTTCAGGAATTCTTCGCGGAAAGCCCCCCAGTCGCATAGGATGGGGTCGTCCCTGCTCACCAGAGGTACAGCCCACTGTGCCGCGTTTCCAGCCAAATAGGAAATAAGGAATGCCACCCGGCCTTGACTCGTAGGGAACGCCTTAGGTTTGCACAATAGATGTAGCGCCACCTGTGTGAGGAATACCTGCACCGTGTTGGGGTCCCCACTGTATCTCTCCGGTGTTGCCAAGGGTATGGCAACCGGCATTTCCACTACTACCGCAGGGTTTTGGTTCGTGAGGGCGGTGCTGGGCGTGAGCGGATCGCTCTGTATGGCATCCAGTCTGGCCCTTACATCGGCAGTTTCTTGCCTAGAGGCCGCCAATTCTACTTGCATGGCAGCTAAAGCGGCCAGTACGTCATCAAGTGTTGCCATGTCTGTTTATCGACGAGGAGACAGTTAATGTTATGAGGTCGGATATTTTGTAACGTCCTGAATGTCTCAGGATCGTTAACAGACAATATAAAGAGGACGCAACCACTTGTGTACGTTTAGTTATTTTAATGTTGGCAAAAATAATACAATAAGTCAACGAAAAAAGAGTCACTGGAATCCTCCAGTCCTGCTACGTTACCAACCCACTACTATAAGTGGAGTGGTGTGGCTCACTGGTTAGAGGCGGCAGACCCGGAAGCAGAGAACGGCCCGGGACCAGGGTTCAATTCCCGACGCGGCAGGGTCGTGGACCAGGGTCAACTGACTCGATAATTCTCGCCTCGGTGCCTACTCTAACCAGGGATCACACTCGGCAACTCTGGGCATTAAGCTTGCCTCATCTCTACAACGGCCCCCCACAGACGCCGGGGATGCCTGGTTTCACCTTGGAGATACCCAGAAAGGGACCATCTCACAGGGAAAGCCAGGACGGGTTCCCCAGCGGTCTTCCGCGCCAGGATACTCCGGTAGTAATTGAACGCGCTACAAAACAGCATATTACATTACATTACATTTACATAAGGAACAAGGGAACCCGCTAGGTAGGCAAGGACCTGGGGTATCAATTTAACTAAAAACAATGGTCCTTGACACAAAGATAGAAGGTTATAATAATTATAGGCCACAATGTGCGCTATAATAGCAAAAAAGTCCAGCCGGACTTGCAAATTTATTCAGTAATTCAATAACCAGTTGGAGAAGAGCAATAAAACAGTGGGACACAGTCCTGTATCCACAAAGCTTACACAGACTAAGAGACAATACAAACATATAAAAATGCATCAGGCATGTAAACAAAAAATGGAGCAAGAAGGGGAACTCTGTAATACGCTTGCTTCACATATGTGGGGAACAAAACATATTATGCACATAATAGTGAACTAGTGTTAAGCCCACATATCGTGTCGACGGCGTTTCGATCCTTTCACGGATAGTGGATCATCATCAGGACTACCATTGTTTGCCTGAAAAGAGCCTGCAAAAACGTGAACAAGGGGAACATATAACAAGGAATTAGTTCCTGTGTATCACTTAAATTATTTCTAGAGTTCGAAACTCATACCATGCTTTTAAGGTGTTGCTAATACATACTCGTGTGGGAAGTGTCAAGCACACTGTGCTGAGCATACACGGCGCAATGTGGTAAAACCATGCGAGATGAACAGGGTGTACAGTTTTGATTGTGACTCACTGTGCAACACGCATGCCCTTGGTGTGTAATATTGGATTGGCATTGGGTTAAGGTGACCTAAGAAGTGAAGGTCAGGTATAATTACATCAAGACGATGAAAATTGCCACGATAAGTCCAGAGGTGCTGGGGCGGACTGGGTCACAGCTATTTAGCCGGGGTGCGTCAAGGCGCTTGTACCTGGGGGGAGATGGCAATGTCAGAAGACACACTCTGAAGAGAGAGCTGTGTGCTCGGCAACGTATTTGCAATTAGTTAGGAGGAACCCAATTGGGTTACTGATGCACATAAAATTGTGTCCGGGGGGGCGCTTACCTGAGACATCAATTTAAGGCAGCTGTGCGTGGATCATGGAAGTGCTACAGCTGGAAGCGCGGTATCAGAAGAGTTGCTTCGTGGGTCTTGGGGTGACCTGGCATAATTAAGGGAAGGTGGTGAGGGGATGCGTCGCCCTGGGAGGGTACAAGGTGTCCGCACGGCTCGTGCAAACTTATCAGGGTGGCAGCGCTTGAAGGGATAATGCATAGCTTACCTAAGGCATCAAAATTTTAGGGCAGCTGTGCGTAGATCATAGAATTGCTGCAGTTGGAAGAGAGGCATCATGCGAGTTGCTGCATGGGTCTTGGGGTGACCTAGCGTAATTAAGGGAAGGAGTGAGAAGAAGCGGCGCCCTGGAACGCGCATACGCCAACCCCCGCAACTCAAGACCCTGGGGTAGATTTAACCAATGCAAAACATTGGTAGGGTTCTCCGATTCCTCCGCTGACCTATCTGACAACTCAGACTCCAGTGACAACCCTGGTCCCTCGAACCGAAACCCCCCCAAAACAGGAATAATTTTTTAGACAGGGGCCAATCCAACACCCCTGTCAGGGGACGAGGCAAACGGGTCCCTCGCTGGCACAACCCTCCGGGCGAACATCAGACGAGACAGAAATTCTACAAATGGTAGAGTCTACAATGTCTGATTCACAAGCTATCCCCATATTTAATCTGTCTAAACATAATCTTTCTTGTATAGAAACCTCATTGCTTAGCAAAGGCCTTTCCTTTGTACCAACTATTCGCACTGATTTCTTAGAGCTCCAAACGGAACTTTTAAGATTTTACCGCAAGGTACGCTTGGATGCATTTTTTCAACTGAATCCCTCTCCCCTGGTTATATCTAATACCCCATTCAGACCGCCTTCCACCTTTCTGCCAACAGCATCTATGGTGCCCCCAGAGGTAATTACCTTTGAGAAACTAGTCAATAATGACCTTAACACCTTGAAAACTAAAAAAAGATTCATTCCCTATAATTTACCTTTGGTAGAAAAGAAAGCCATCAACTCACTTAAAAACCTGGAAAACCTTGTCATCAAAAGCGCAGATAAGGGTGGAGGGATTGTCCAACAAAATAGGGACGAGTACACTAATGAAATCCTAAGACAATTGGCTAATACTGACCATTATATGAAACTTCCATCTAATCCCACGAAGGAGCTTCAAACTATCATTCTAAAAGTGACCACCGAAGCACTAGATCTTGGAATTATCAATCAGAAAGAGCACCAATTCCTCATTATCAAATCTCCACGCATGCCAGTATTGTATACTTTACCCAAAATACATAAAAGTACCACAGCGCCACCGGGTCGGCCAATTGTGTCCGGCTGTGGTTCGATCCTTGAACCTTTGGGCAAGTTTGTTAACTACTTCATCCAAGATTTTGTACCAAACACCCAATGTTACGTCAAAGATAGCATGCCCATGGTCAATTTTATAGAAGAATTACCCTTCAGCGCGGGCAACCAGCTACTGTGTACAATGGACATAGAGTCCTTGTACACAAATATTCCTCAGACTGCTGCCCCTTTGGTCATACGGGACATCTTAGACACCAGACCCAGACCACATCGCATGCCCACAGTGTTTATACTACAACTACTGGAAATTTGTTTAACTAAAAATTTCTTTTCCTTTGACCAACAATATTTCCAACAGGTTAAGGGGACTTCCATGGGGGCTGTTTTTGCCCCCAACTTGGCTATACTATTCATGGATCAAATAGAGTCCAACTCCATTTTAACAACTTCTAACCCCTTTTCATCAGACATTGTTATTTGGAAGCGTTATATTGACAACATCTTTTTAATTTGGAATAGTGATGCGGCCAACTTAAATCAGTTTATCCATTGGTTAAACAATAATTGCTGTGGGCTCACATTTACTAGCACCATTGAAACTGAATCCATCCCCTTTCTGGACCTTAATATATACCATCTGGATGGCCATCTTTATACCAAACTACACCGTAAACCCACAGAGAGGAACACACTGCTAGCTTACAACAGTAATCACCCTAGAGCCTTGAGAGATTCGCTACCTTACTCCCAGTTCCTCCGCATTATAAGGAATTGCTATGCTAAGGAGGTTTATTTTAGAGAAGCCGCTATTCTGTCTACCAAACTCAAACAAAGAGGGTACCCAAATAGACTGGTAAGAACATCTGCCAAACGTGCCTGGTACTGTCCCAGGGAAGCACTTCTATCTCCAAAAAATAAGGAATCAACCACAAGATTGACCTGTGTTACTACTTTTTCTCCATCATCCAACGAGCTCAAAAAAAGCATACTGAAGCATTGGCCTACTCTTAATGCAGGCACCCTGCAATTTGATCGGCCACTGTTTGCATATAAAAAGAGCTCTAACTTAAAAGATCATCTGGCTCGTGCTGCCCTTCCTAGCCCTCCAAATTTGAGTACAATTGATGCCTTATGGACTCAAACTCCGCTGGTAGGACATGCAAAATGTGGCTCATGTAATGTCTGCGAATTCACTATTGAGGGTAAATCCTTTGTGTTTAATACAGTCACTATTGAATGTAAAACTTTCACGAACTGTAACAGTACTGATGTTATTTACCTAATCCAATGTCCCTGAAAACTTGTATATGTTGGCCAAACAAGGCAGAAAGTCAAGACAAGAATTGGTCAACATCGCAGCAGAATTCGATGTAAAACTCCTAACGCCCCCCTGGTGGACCACTTCTGTACAAAATGACACTCAGACAATGAACTCAAATGGACTGTCCTGAAGAGTGTGAAACTGCCACCACGTGGAGGAGATATCGGACTTTTGCTCAACAAAGAGGAACTGAAAATGATTCTCCTTTTTGACAGTATCCATAATGGCCTGAACCGCAATGAGGATTGGACCTCACTCTTGTGATCAATCACTCTTAGACAAGTATAAAGCCACAGTACTAGAGGCCATGGTTCCCTGCCTCTATGACGGTATATATTAATTGTCTGGGCCATTGTAATTTACAGGGGTGGTTCCTTCATCTTCCTTTTTGAAATCATGTTTATATGTATGAGATTGTGTAACGCAATGCGCCTGTATGCTCAGGCACTTCACTGAAGCACTAGTTTAATTCACCCTGAATCATTTTAAATCACAATCACACCAGGTCCCTTTAATCCCACGTCTGGGTGCTAGCGGTAATCATGCCAAGGGCGAGCGCCAATTCACCATTGAGCACTTTTTAGGTAATCTTTACCCCTTCCAAGATGGCGGATTGATTCGACCTAATTCCTCCTCCAATATGGCCGATTCAACTATATCCGCTGTACCCGCCCATTCCCTTTCGTTCCACGGCGCGATTGTGCACCGGGACGTTTCCCTGTCGTTCCACTAAGGACGAAGGTAAGCCTTGCTCTGCCGCCCGCTCCACCTCACCCCTTCTATAGGTTGCCTAGGGGTCGCTAAGCTCTTGATTAATTTTCCTCCCCTTAGGTACCGACTCAGCGTATTTTCTTGCTGAAGTTACGGGTAAGACTCTCTCTTCCTTGCGTCGTACGTTAACTCCACGGCGGCGTCACTACTTGTTAATCCCTTCAATCCTAGGTCCACCATTCTCTTGGACCCCCTCCGGTTCCACAATCCCTACAAGCGACCCGGTATTAACTCCACAAGCGCCACCTTGTAATTGTTTAGAAGCGACAGTGTATTATCCCTTCAAGCGCTGCCACCCTGGTAAGTTTGCACGCTTCGTGCGGACATATTGTACCCTTCCAGGGCGCCGCTTCTTCTCACTCCTTCCCTTAATTACGGTAGGTCACCCCAAGACCCATGCAGCAACTCGCATGATGCCTCGCTTCCAACTGCAGCAATTCTATGATCTACGCACAGCTGCCCTAAAATTTTGATGCCTGAGGTAAGCTATGCATTATCCCTTCAAGCGCTGCCACCCTGATAAGTTTGCACGAGCCGTGCGGACACCTTGTACCCTCCCAGGGCGACGCATCCCCTCACCACCTTCCCTTAATTATTCCAGGTCACCCCAAGACCTACGCAGCAACTCTTCTGATACCTCGCCTCCAGCTGTAGCACTTCCATGATCCACGCACAGCTGCCTTAAATTGATGTCTCAGGTAAGCGCCCCCCCGGACACAATTTTATGTGCATCAGTAACCCAATTGGGTTCCTCCTAACTAATTGCAAATACGTTGCCGAGCACACAGCTCTCTCTTAAGAGTGTGTCTTCTGACATTGCCATCTCCCCCCAGGTACAAGCGCCTTGACGCACCCCGGCTAAATAGCTGTGACCCAGTCCGCCCCAGCACCTCTGGACTTATCGTGGCAATTTTCATCGTCTTGATGTAATTATACCTGACCTTCACTTCTTAGGTCACCTTCACCCAATGCCAATATTACACACCAAGGGCATGCGTGTTGCACAGTGAGTCACAATCAAAACTGTACACCCTGTTCATCTCGCATGGTTTTACCACATTGCGCCGTGTATGCTCAGCACAGTGTGCTTGACACTTCCCACACTAGTATGTATTAGCAACACCTTAAAAGCATGGTATGAGTTTCGAACTCTAGAAATAATTTAAGTGATACACAGGAACTAATTCCTTGTTATATGTTCCCCTTGTTCACGTTTTTGCAGGCTCTTTTTAGGCAAACAATGGTAGTCCTGATGATGATCCACTATCCGTGAAAGGATTGAAACGCCGTCGACACGATATGTGGGCTTAACACTAGTTCACTATTATGTGCATAATATGTTTTGTTCCCCACATATGTGAAGCAAGCGTATTACAGAGTTCCCCTTCTTGCTCCATTTTTTGTTTACATGCCTGATGCATTTTTATATGTTTGTATTGTCTCTTAGTCTGTGTAAGCTTTGTGGATACAGGACTGTGTCCCACTGTTTTATTGCTCTTCTCCAACTGGTTATTGAATTACTGAATAAATTTGCAAGTCCGGCTGGACTTTTTTGCTATTATAGCGCACATTGTGGCCTATAATTATTATAACCTTCTATCTTTGTGTCAAGAACGTTACCAACCCACAGCACGGATGGTCCTAACCGTCCTCTGCAAATACGCCGGTCCCGGCGTATGCCAACAGAGGGCAGATAAATGCAATGGCCGAAAATGCCAATCGATATGCTGTGAGGGGCACGAAGAGCGAGTGGGAGAACAGAGGATTAAGGTAAACATCCAGCCGGGGTCTCTACCTGAAGGGAGCAGCCGCTCAACCTCTTCCTCTGACTGCGCCGGGACGCGGAGTCCCCTGCTGGTGCTTCGTCACCGATGCCCAAATCAAATGTAGTGATGGGATCGAGAGCAGCCGCTCGATCGATCCTGGGTACCTACTAGACTGTAACGCGGCAAACACCTCCCGGTGTGCGTCACAGCTGGTAGTCCCTAAATCTCTGTTCGGGCTGGGAGCAACGGCTCCTACCAGCGTAAGTGCTAAGGCGCTTGGACTCAGCCGAGTCAAAGCGGAGCTCAATAGATGTCCGGTAGAGCTTCCGGGACAGAAACAGGGTGAACTTGGCAAGACACGGCCCAGGGAGTAACGACTCGACCTACCTCCGTTCTTGCCGGACTGGATCTAACACTCCGGAACGCTGCTCTTCACGAAGCAGGGAAGTCGGTGTAACTCAATATCCGACAGCATTCTTTCTCCAGGTTCCTCCTTTTATAGGGTGTAGGAGAGTAGGGTCTGCTATCCTATGGTCACCCCAATTTTTGCTTTTTGCTTCACTGGTTTTCGACTTACTGAGGCTGTGGGCCTGCTAATCAGACCCCCAGCCTGCTGTTCTCTCTCTAAATTTATAATACATGTGCTATAGGTACATACCACAATTGGAAATGGACTCCTTGTCAGCCCCTGTACCATGCACTATAGGTGCCCAGGGCATAGGTGCCACCAAGGCCTACCAGGGGCTGAAGCATAGCTTTTGCCACCCCTGGCTGGTTCTTAAATTGACACAACTGGCTGATCACTCAGCTGGGGCAAGTGG
This sequence comes from Lissotriton vulgaris, assembly GCF_964263255.1. Taxonomy (NCBI): domain Eukaryota; kingdom Metazoa; phylum Chordata; class Amphibia; order Caudata; family Salamandridae; genus Lissotriton; species Lissotriton vulgaris. The sequence continues at coordinate 1,666,278,883 of NC_141685.1, read as the reverse complement.
GTGTAATCACCCCTTGCTTAGATATAGTATACCTATATCTAAACCTATATCTGGACACATATATAGCCTGTAAGCCACTCCTATGGAAGGCCTCATCAATCCTGGAGGCAGAGTGCGTGGTTTTATGTGAGATGGTGCTCTGGCATGAGCTGAGCCTATCTGCAGCTGTCGGGAACAACTCCCTAAGCTGATCCGGGATAATGCCATACCATATACTCTTAAGCGCCTTATAATCCTCGCGGTTATATAGCAACTTTGGTTTGGCTTTATCAAAACATGTCGTGTAAGGTGTCATACGAATTGGAATACTACCCCCTCGCCAGTTCTGGCGACGGGGGTAGCATTCCACCCTTCTAGAGGGAGAAGACATGTTACTTTACTGAAACGCGGTTGATTTAAAATGAGCCTCAGATCCACAAAATGGATGCCCCTGCCACAGACACGGGTCTGACCTCCTGCTGCTGACCGAAACCCGGCAGAGGAGGCCTGGACAAAGAGTTTCCTGTCACAGGGCGGTGTCAAACCACCCCAGACAGGAGATAGTGGATTGGAGTAGGGAGGTTTCAATGAAACCAGACACTGCCTGGGGAGCACAAGGCTGCCCCTTGCAGGATCCGGCCAAACCGGTTCTGGGGCCTCCCAGCCCCTGTCCCAGCGCGGCCAGGATCAAAGGAGAGGGGTGTAACCACCCCCTTCCTGGGTCCCACCCATAGGAGGGGACCTAGCAGGATGTCCAACCCCCGAGATTCGAATAAGAGGGGGAGCAGTCCCAACGGACCTCAGATCATCCTGAAGAAACATAAGAAACGAAATCTGGACCCTTCGACTTTCTACACGACGTGAGAAGACTGAAGAATCTCCCTTGTGGTCAAGGAGTGACCACCCTGTGCAAACAGGCACCATCCAGCCCTCGACCCTTGCTTTGTTGCAGTTCCCGCCGGAACTCGAGCGACAGAGATCGACGAGATCAAGCTTGCCTGCCTTCTACCTGCCCGATCCACAGTCCCTGCAGAGCTGAGACCCGTGGAGGCGACCGGAAGCGTGGGGCACGCCATCTTGAAAAGGCCACGAGACGCTGACCGTGCGGCCCACGAGTGACCCTCGAAGCTGTACACCGGGGTTTGAGAAGCCCCAGCCCCGAGCTCCACTTGCACCAAAGCTCACCCCTCCACACTCGACGAGTGCTGCGTGGGGCCCTTCTGCTTGTGTGCGCTCGACGCGTTGGCCCGGTCACTTGCCAGCTGGCTTGTGGCCCCTGTGCCGACGAACTTTGAAATACGACTTGCTTTTCTGGTTGCTCCAGATCTGCACCAGCTCCTGTGAAAAGGAGCACCCACTCTGACCCTCCTGGTTCGAGTGATAAGCAATCTCCCGGTTCCGCGTGGATTGCTTTTGCCAAGTGCTGTTTGCTACAATCTTCAAGCCGACGGTGCTGACGGCGAGAGCCTACGTGGGACAGATCGTGACCCGCTCCTGGACGTCGCAGATGCCCCAGAGCCCACGTGACAGCGGAGAGAAGCCTATCGACAACCGCCTGATTGCGCCCGACATTGCCTGGTTCCGTCCTGGTTCCATCCTGGTCACTGCTGAGTGACCCAGACTCTGTCCCCTCTGCTTTCAGGTACTTTTCTACTTCGATCCACCCTTGGATCGCACCGGACACTTCTGCTTCACAGCGCCTGCAGCTGCAACAGCTCCAAGCACCAAGAACCTGCGTGACAGAACCCGACGCCACTTCGACCCTGTGCACCCACGGCCTGTGGGTGAGGTAACTTTGCAACGCCGGTGTCTTTACACTGGTACACACCTCTAGAGTCTGTGTCTAAAGTTTTGTGTTCCTAGGTTCAGCGGAAGTATCTTTTTATTCACTTTAATTGACTTTTACGCACCATTGACAGTGCATTGGTGCGCGCTGCACTTTCCGTGCTGCACCCGTCTCCTGTGGGCTACTCCCGACTTCTTCATTGCTTGTCCTGACTGCTCCCAGCGAATCTCTAGGCCCTAGGCCTAACCATTGTTCGTAAAGTGTTACTTATACCACTTTTTTGATATATGGTCTGAGTGGCCACCCGCCCTCATCCATAAACGTGCAACTTTATATGTGTAACAGTGCTTTTGATTTAACGCTTGTGCCCCTTTCCTCATAAAGAGTACTGGGGAGTAATTTAGTAATAAATACATATATTTTTATAATATATACTTGTGTGGTGTCCTTTCATTTGATTACAGGATTGTATGTGGTAAAACAGCTCGCTTAACACGACCTCTTAAGTTAAGCCTTTAAGGCTGCTTAGTCCATGCTACCACTAGGATAGCTTGTCTACAAGGTTGACTTACAACCTGACATCTTTGGGGTTTGTTTGGACTGATAACCAGTGGTTCCAGAATTGGAAACACTACCTATCAGGCCAACTTCTCACATTGGTGTGCAGCGGTGCGGATTTGAGCTTGCTGTTTGTTTTACCATTGCAATCTTTATCAAATTGAAAGATCACATCAAGTACCTCTAGGTACATATAAATCAAAAGCTTAGCATATTAAGTTCTACTGAACTTAGTAGTTGTAGATTAAAGGGATTAGCACACCCTGACTACAACTCACTAGCAAGGTACAGTAGGAAACCACTTAGTGTAGGTAAGTGCACCACTTACACCTCACTAGCAGTCATGTCTGATACAGAAAGAGCCTCAGGCTCTGCTCCTGTAATAGTTGATCCTATAGGGACAACATCCAGATATGACAACCTTAGCCACAAAGACCTGAGTGCCTTGTGCACAGCCAGGGGGCTAAAAAAGGGCAGAGGCCCTACCATTCCTTCCCTAGTAGCTCTCCTACAAAAGGATGACCTAGATAAGGTGAGTCAGACTCCCTTAGAAACAGAGGAAGGGATAAACTCCCCTGAGAATGAGGATCTTCAAGATGATGTAGTAGAGGAGGAAGAAGAAGAAGAAGGCTCTGATGTAGATGAGCCTGAAGATCAGGATCAGGGGGGAAACCAGGTACAGGTTGCCAGGCTTAACCAGGCCAACTTGGACCTACATGGGAATGGAGGGGGCCAGCACCACTCCAGATCTCATAACCAAATTCTCCCAGGTAATAGAAGGGAGAGATCTCTGTCAAGGGACTCTCACCTTTCTAGTGCCTCAAGAGAATCTCAAAGAGGAATGACTTCCTCCCAGAGAAAAGAGCATAGGGCCAGGATGAGGGCTGTCCAACTCCAGATAGAGAGGGAGGAGGTAGCTCTGGCTCAAGCTAAACTGACCTTAGCTCAAGCTAAACTTACCTTGGCTAGGGAACAGAAAATAAGTGGCTTAGATGCCACTGGTGGCAGCAAAGTTCCTAAAGAAAAAGACAGGGCCTATGACAATAGAAACCTGACAAAAATTGTGCCCCCCTACAAGGAAGGGGATGATATCCACAAATGGATGACTGCTCTTGAGAGGGCCTGCATGGTACAGCAGGTCCCTGAGGATCAGTGGGCAGCAATTTTATGGTACTCCTTTTCTGAGAAAGGGAGGGACAGGCTCCTCACTGTTAGACCTGAGGATGCCAAAAACTACTCTGTTCTGAAGAGTGCTCTTATTGAAGGGTTTGGCCTAACCACTGAGCAATACAGGTTGTTGTTCAGAGACACCCAAAAAGCACAGACTCAGGACTGGACTGATTTTGTAGATTGTGCCACTAAGGCTCTGGAGGGTTGGCTGCAGGGAAGTAAAGTTTCAGACTATACAGGATTGTACAATCTTATGATGAGAGAACAGATCCTTAATAACTGTCAGAACCAGCTGTTGCATCAATACCTTGTTGACTCTGATTTGACCTCTCCCCAAGAATTGGGAAAGAAGGCAGACAAATGGGTCAGAACAAGGATTAAGCAGAAAAACCAGAACCAAGGTGACCAGAAGAAAACAGACCAGAAGGGTGGGAATCAGAAAGATAAAGAAAAGGACCAGAAGTCTTCAGGCCCCCAAACTAGCAATAAGGAGGGGGGTTCCCAAAATGGAAACAAGAAAAAGAAGAACGATGGCCCAAAGAAACCTTGGTGTAATACCTGCAAATCAGTTTCACACTGGGGCAGTGAATGCACTAAGAAAAATCCAGTCCCCACCACTGCAGCTCCTAAAGCAACTGCACCCCCTAGTACAGTCAGCAGTGGTGGTACACAGCCAAAGGGTTTAGTAGGGTTGACCCTGGGTACTGAGGTGGAATCTGGCCTAGTCAGAATCCCCACACAGGCAGTTCTCCTATATGATGTGGACATATCTTTGCCCACTGCAGTAAGCCCCAGTAACCTGGGCAAATATAGGCAGACTCCCTTAATTAATGAGAAACTGGCTCAGGCCTACAGGGACACTTGTGCCAGTGTCACAATGGTGGCACCTGGCTTTGTGGACCCTGGACAAATTGTACTAGGTGAAAGTTACCTAGTGACCAATGCAAGCAACTCCACTACTTCCCATAGTGTGGCTGTTGTGAACTTCTCCTGGGGAGGGGTAGATGGCCTAAAGAAAGTTGTTGTGAGTGCAGACCTCCCAGTAGACTGTCTGTTAGGCAATGATCTTGAAAGCTCAGTTTGGTCAGAAGTGGAGTACAGGACTCATGCAGAAATGCTAGGGATTTCAGCTCATGTCCTTGCAGTGACAAGGTCTCAGGCTAAGAAGTGCCTTCCTGAACCAGTGGTGGATCTTGAAACAATAGACCAACCACAACCCAAGAGAAGGAGCAAGAGGGTTAAGGCTGTGCCTTCCCACTTGCCCCAGGTTGAGGATCAGGTTTCACAGGAAACTGATTCTGCAGTCCAAGAGGAGACTGTCTCAGAGGAGCTTGAACCTGATCAGGTTGAGTTTCTGGGGACAGGGGGACCCTCAAGGGCAGACCTGGGGCAGGCCCAATTAGATTGCCCTTCACTTGAACCCCTCAGACAGCAAGCTGCTGCTGAGGCTGCAGGGAATGCTCAAGGTACCCATAAAGTGTATTGGGATGAAGGACTCCTTTATTCAGAGGCTAGAGACCCCAAGCCTGGCACAACCAGGAGGTTGGTTATACCTTTGAAGTTTAGGGGCTTCCTTCTTACCTTGGCCCATGATATTCCCCTTGCAGGACACTTAGGCCAGAATAAGACTTGGGACAGGCTTGTTCCACACTTTCACTGGCCTCACATGTCAGAAAATGTCAAGGAGTTTTGTCGCTCCTGTGTCACTTGCCAAGCCAGTGGTAAGTCAGGTGGCACAACAAAGGCCCCCCTGATACCACTACCTGTGGTGGGGGTACCCTTTGAAAGAGTTGGAATAGACATTGTGGGTCCCATGGATCCTCAAACAGCATCTGGGCACAGATTTATACTGGTGGTAGTGGATCATGCCACCAGGTACCCAGAAGCAATTCCCCTGAGGACCACCACAGCTCCTGTGGTGGCAAAAGCCCTCATTGCAGTTTTCTCAAGAGTGGGCTTTCCAAAGGAGGTTCTTTCAGACAGAGGTACCAACTTCATGTCTGGATACTTAAAAGCAATGTGGAAAGAGTGTGGAGTAAACTATAAGTTTACCACACCCTACCATCCACAGTGCAATGGGCTTGTGGAAAGGTTCAACAAGACCCTAAAGGGAATGATAAAAGGTTTACCAGAGAAGCTTAGGCGGAAATGGGGCATCCTTTTACCCTGCTTGCTCTTTGCTTACAGAGAGGTCCCACAGAAGGGGGTTGGCTACAGCCCTTTTGAACTTTTGTTTGGCCACCCTGTAAGAGGTCCATTGAGTTTGGTGAAGGAAGGATGGGAGTTACCTCTCAAAAAGCCTAAACTAGACATTGTGGATTATGTACTTGGTCTCCGCTCCAGGATGGCTGAATACATGGAGAGAGCATCCAAAAACCTTGAGGCCAGTCAGGAATTACAGAAAGCCTGGCATGACCAAAAGGCTGTTCTGGTTGAGTACCAGCCAGGGCAGAAGGTGTGGGTGTTGGACCCAGTGGGGCCAGCAGCTCTCCAGGACCAATGGACTGGACCCTACCCTATCATTGAAAAGAAGGGAGAAGTCACCTACTTGGTTGACTTTGGCACCCCTAGGAGCCCCCACAGGGTGCTCCATGTCAATCGTTTGAAAGCATTTGTTGACAGGGAGGACATGAGTCTCCTCATGGCCACAGATGGGGAACAGGAGGAAGAGAGTGACCCTCTCCCAGACCTGCTTTCCCAGAACCCTGATGATGGTTCAGTTGATGGAGTAGCCTTGGCAGGCAGCCTCACTGAGCAGCAACAGGTGGACTGCAGACAGGTGTTGCAGGCCCACAGACACTTGTTTTCACTCACACCCAGTCAGACTAACTGGTGCACCCATGAGGTGGATACTGGTGACAATCTGCCTGTGAAGAATAAGATCTACAGGCAACCTGACCATGTCAGGGATTGTATAAAGGCTGAGGTGCAAAAGATGTTGGAGCTTGGAGTGATTGAGCCATCAGAGAGCCCATGGGCTAGCCCAGTGGTCCTTGTGCCAAAACCTCATACCAAAGATGGGAAGAGAGAAATGAGGTTTTGTGTGGACTACAGAGGTCTCAATGCTGTCACTAGGACAGATGCTCATCCCATTCCAAGAGCAGATGAGCTCATTGATACATTGGCTTCTGCCAAGTTTCTGAGCACATTTGATTTGACAGCTGGCTACTGGCAAATCAGACTAGCTGAAGAGTCAAAAGCCAAAACAGCATTCTCTACCCCTAGTGGACATTATCAGTTTGTGGTAATGCCCTTTGGTTTGAAGAATGCACCTGCCACTTTCCAAAGGTTGGTGAACCAAGTCCTTGCTGGGCTGGATGACTTTTGTGCAGCATATCTAGATGATATTGCTGTCTTTAGCTCCACCTGGGAGGATCACCTGATCCACCTGAAGAAGGTTCTGGAGGCCCTGCAAAAGGCAGGCCTGACTATCAAGGCTACTAAGTGCCAGATAGGGCAGAGCAAGGTTGTGTACTTGGGCCACCTAGTAGGTGGGGGTCAAGTTCAACCACTGGAGAGCAAGATCCAGACCATACAGGACTGGACTCCTCCAACTACCCAGACACAAGTCAGAGCCTTCTTGGGCCTGACTGGGTATTACAGAAAATTTGTAAAGAACTATGGGTCCATTGTGACACCATTGAATGACTTGACATCCAAGAAGATGCCCAAAAAGGTTCAGTGGACAGTTAGCTGTCAAAAGGCATTTGATGACCTGAAGAAGGCCATGTGCTCTGCACCTATCCTGAAGAGTCCTGACTACTCCAAACAGTTCATTGTACAGACAGATGCTTCTGAGTTGGGGGTGGGAGCTGTGCTTTCACAACTTAATCAAGATGGTCAAGACCAGCCCATTGCTTTTATTAGCAGAAGGCTGACCCCCAGGGAGAAACGTTGGTCAGCTATTGAGAGGGAGGCCTTTGCTGTGGTTTGGGCCCTGAAGAAGTTGAGGCCATACTTGTTTGGTACTCACTTCCTAATTCAGACAGACCATAAGCCCCTCTTGTGGCTAAATCAGATGAAGGGTGAAAATCCCAAACTGCTCAGGTGGTCCATTTCCCTACAGGGGATGGACTTTACAGTGGAGCACCGCCCAGGGACTGACCATGGTAATGCAGATGGTCTCTCCCGGTACTTCCACTTAGAACATGAAGACTTATCTGGTCAAGGTTAAGTTTAATGTCCCTGCGTTTGGGGGGGGGTTATGTAGGAGAGTAGGGTCTGCTATCCTATGGTCACCCCAATTTTTGCTTTTTGCTTCACTGGTTTTCGACTTACTGAGGCTGTGGGCCTGCTAATCAGACCCCCAGCCTGCTGTTCTCTCTCTAAATTTATAATACATGTGCTATAGGTACATACCACAATTGGAAATGGACTCCTTGTCAGCCCCTGTACCATGCACTATAGGTGCCCAGGGCATAGGTGCCACCAAGGCCTACCAGGGGCTGAAGCATAGCTTTTGCCACCCCTGGCTGGTTCTTAAATTGACACAACTGGCTGATCACTCAGCTGGGGCAAGTGGGTGTAATCACCCCTTGCTTAGATATAGTATACCTATATCTAAACCTATATCTGGACACATATATAGCCTGTAAGCCACTCCTATGGAAGGCCTCATCAATCCTGGAGGCAGAGTGCGTGGTTTTATGTGAGATGGTGCTCTGGCATGAGCTGAGCCTATCTGCAGCTGTCGGGAACAACTCCCTAAGCTGATCCGGGATAATGCCATACCATATACTCTTAAGCGCCTTATAATCCTCGCGGTTATATAGCAACTTTGGTTTGGCTTTATCAAAACATGTCGTGTAAGGTGTCATACGAATTGGAATACTACCCCCTCGCCAGTTCTGGCGACGGGGGTAGCATTCCACCCTTCTAGAGGGAGAAGACATGTTACTTTACTGAAACGCGGTTGATTTAAAATGAGCCTCAGATCCACAAAATGGATGCCCCTGCCACAGACACGGGTCTGACCTCCTGCTGCTGACCGAAACCCGGCAGAGGAGGCCTGGACAAAGAGTTTCCTGTCACAGGGCGGTGTCAAACCACCCCAGACAGGAGATAGTGGATTGGAGTAGGGAGGTTTCAATGAAACCAGACACTGCCTGGGGAGCACAAGGCTGCCCCTTGCAGGATCCGGCCAAACCGGTTCTGGGGCCTCCCAGCCCCTGTCCCAGCGCGGCCAGGATCAAAGGAGAGGGGTGTAACCACCCCCTTCCTGGGTCCCACCCATAGGAGGGGACCTAGCAGGATGTCCAACCCCCGAGATTCGAATAAGAGGGGGAGCAGTCCCAACGGACCTCAGATCATCCTGAAGAAACATAAGAAACGAAATCTGGACCCTTCGACTTTCTACACGACGTGAGAAGACTGAAGAATCTCCCTTGTGGTCAAGGAGTGACCACCCTGTGCAAACAGGCACCATCCAGCCCTCGACCCTTGCTTTGTTGCAGTTCCCGCCGGAACTCGAGCGACAGAGATCGACGAGATCAAGCTTGCCTGCCTTCTACCTGCCCGATCCACAGTCCCTGCAGAGCTGAGACCCGTGGAGGCGACCGGAAGCGTGGGGCACGCCATCTTGAAAAGGCCACGAGACGCTGACCGTGCGGCCCACGAGTGACCCTCGAAGCTGTACACCGGGGTTTGAGAAGCCCCAGCCCCGAGCTCCACTTGCACCAAAGCTCACCCCTCCACACTCGACGAGTGCTGCGTGGGGCCCTTCTGCTTGTGTGCGCTCGACGCGTTGGCCCGGTCACTTGCCAGCTGGCTTGTGGCCCCTGTGCCGACGAACTTTGAAATACGACTTGCTTTTCTGGTTGCTCCAGATCTGCACCAGCTCCTGTGAAAAGGAGCACCCACTCTGACCCTCCTGGTTCGAGTGATAAGCAATCTCCCGGTTCCGCGTGGATTGCTTTTGCCAAGTGCTGTTTGCTACAATCTTCAAGCCGACGGTGCTGACGGCGAGAGCCTACGTGGGACAGATCGTGACCCGCTCCTGGACGTCGCAGATGCCCCAGAGCCCACGTGACAGCGGAGAGAAGCCTATCGACAACCGCCTGATTGCGCCCGACATTGCCTGGTTCCGTCCTGGTTCCATCCTGGTCACTGCTGAGTGACCCAGACTCTGTCCCCTCTGCTTTCAGGTACTTTTCTACTTCGATCCACCCTTGGATCGCACCGGACACTTCTGCTTCACAGCGCCTGCAGCTGCAACAGCTCCAAGCACCAAGAACCTGCGTGACAGAACCCGACGCCACTTCGACCCTGTGCACCCACGGCCTGTGGGTGAGGTAACTTTGCAACGCCGGTGTCTTTACACTGGTACACACCTCTAGAGTCTGTGTCTAAAGTTTTGTGTTCCTAGGTTCAGCGGAAGTATCTTTTTATTCACTTTAATTGACTTTTACGCACCATTGACAGTGCATTGGTGCGCGCTGCACTTTCCGTGCTGCACCCGTCTCCTGTGGGCTACTCCCGACTTCTTCATTGCTTGTCCTGACTGCTCCCAGCGAATCTCTAGGCCCTAGGCCTAACCATTGTTCGTAAAGTGTTACTTATACCACTTTTTTGATATATGGTCTGAGTGGCCACCCGCCCTCATCCATAAACGTGCAACTTTATATGTGTAACAGTGCTTTTGATTTAACGCTTGTGCCCCTTTCCTCATAAAGAGTACTGGGGAGTAATTTAGTAATAAATACATATATTTTTATAATATATACTTGTGTGGTGTCCTTTCATTTGATTACAGGATTGTATGTGGTAAAACAGCTCGCTTAACACGACCTCTTAAGTTAAGCCTTTAAGGCTGCTTAGTCCATGCTACCACTAGGATAGCTTGTCTACAAGGTTGACTTACAACCTGACATCTTTGGGGTTTGTTTGGACTGATAACCAGTGGTTCCAGAATTGGAAACACTACCTATCAGGCCAACTTCTCACATAGGGCGTGTTTCCTTGAGTCATGTAACGGCTCTCCCGTTTGCATAACATCTCAACCGCTAAGCCTCCTGGGAGTCTGTAATGGCCGGATTTTCTGATTAGATGGGATCAGCCCCTAGGGGCCCCTCCAACCCAGCCAGAACGTACTCACCTCCCTCCTCAGGACCATCTATCCAGGCACCTGGGTACCTACCTGAGGATGGGGAACTCGCAATATACAAGCTCATATTATCAGAAACACCACTAAATCTATAGGGATACTAAGAATACTCACTGATTACTAAGGATATCCATGCCCTACACCACACTCATACCTTATAGTCTCGCGGCCACTCAGACCCAGACTAATCTACCCTGGGGCAGATATGACACACAATCCGGCGTGTCTACACATGGGCCTGCAGAACCCAATGCTCTCTTTTCCAAACGGTTTACAATCCGGCAAACCTACACGTTGGTAATCCCCCCCAACGCTCTCACTTACACAAGCCACAATCCTGTGGGTATACACGTTGGTAATCCACCCCAACGCTCTCACTAACGCCGTATATCAACGACGACCACATTCCTATGAACACCTTCAGTTATATGTTGGGAAGTCTCTCTCTCCCTATTCACTAAGGGCTTGCTACTACAATATTAGGAGTTAGCCAATTAATATAATGTACCTCTTATTCTTGGCATCAAAGGTTCACTCGCTCCCTAATTATTTGATCACCACTTACCTGATCGGGATTGAACATCCGTTCACATAAACAATCATCAACTAGGAACTACATTTACCCGGATTGAACAAGAATACAAGGCACATTTCAGTTCACTAATAAACTGGGGTTGGTTTATTTTAACAATATAAACACCTACACAGATTTGTATTGTAATGGACACATTCACATGTAACTGACAAAGACTATAGATAGAACACACCGCTGCAAGGAAAAGGATTAGCAATACAATAGCCTAGGGAATAAAGGCAAGATTAAGATGTAAGTGTAAAGTAAACTAATATGACAGGACCGATATCTCCTGATTAGTGTGAAGTCTTGTTCTAGCTATCATCTGGGTTCCTCTCTCGTCTGTGCCTTGGCTCATCTCAGACTCTCTCTCTCTCCTGCACTCTTGGATACACCTCTGCGCTGATCACTTTGCACTGGACTCCTCTCCCCCACGAACTGTCTCCACCTTCCAGCTTCAATCTAATGGTTTCTGCCGCTCTGATGCTCTTCATTCCACTAGCTTGTTCACTCTATTTTAAATGTCTCTGTGCCAATGTCCAATTAACTCCAGCTGCTCCCACAGGTTAGTCCACGATCTCTCCTCCGTCTCTTCTAAAAGGCATTACTTCAGACTCCAGCTATTCACACCTCCTCCTGATAAGTAACTGCTTCTGACTGCTTCCTTCAGTTCCAGCTCACTGACTGTCTGTTTGTCTTCTCTCTGTTCCAAGCATGTCCTGTCTCTTCTCCTCTTACAATTCCACTCCTCCAACTCTACCAACACTCTCTGCTCCTTCAATTCAACTCAGCTCTCTCTAGCTTGAACCCTCTCTCTCTCTCCTACTCCAACAGCTCCTCACTCTTCTACCACTCCAGCTTGACTCCTCTCCGCTCCTCCAATTCCACTCGACTCTCTGGCTCCGCCAACTCCACTCGACTGCCTGACTCCGCCTCTGCACTTCACTGATATAGAATGCTGTTTCCTCATGGAAAGTTCCAGCCAGCAGCTTCCTCCCACCAATCCCATGCACCAGGCTCCTTGCGCTAGACGCTCCCACAGTGACCAGTCTGCTTGTTTCGTCTAGAGACCTGAGCCCGGGAACAATTCCTGATTAGATTCAGCCCTGGCCGGTTCTCTCCGGTTCGCTTAGGGCGAACAACAGCTTTAACTATAAACTTTACCTTTACCCTTGAAGCCTCTCAGCTCCATCCAGATGGAGTCCCTCTAGTTCTAGGCCTGTAGGCCTGAAATACCCCTTAGCTCTGTCGAAATACCTACATAAACCATACCAATGTGTAATATAAAGTCAGGACCACAGGATCCAATCTCTACTATAAGCAAAAGTAACAGGCCAAAGCCAATAGGCAATAGATGGCCTCTTCTAGGTCTGGAAGAAAGGGCTTAAAAGGGCCAACACAAGCTAAGAATACCTATCCTAGATGTGAGCAAGATTAAAGTCTATATCACTGCTAAATAGAGCCAAAAACCCTGCCATTACAGAGTCGTAGTCCGTTTTCGCTGGTTACTGGTTTTCCCCCCGCATGACGGGAATTCTTGACAAAAATGCACAGGTCTCTCTCATTGATGGCCAGCACGACATACACTTTTAGACACACCACCCGCCACAAGTTCTAGAATTGTGCACTTTAGAGCTGGGGAGCTACGTTCGAATCTCGGCATCAGCTCAGCATCCTGTGATTCCAGGCAAATCGCTATGTCTCCCAGTGCCTACCACAAATGAATGTGTTCTTCTGTAATGTAAATTGTGCTCATGCCATGTTGTCGAGTTCGCGCTATATAATATTGCAAGGAAAAATAAAGTAGGGAAACTCGAGTTCATACACTACTGAACGCGCACTCTTAAGTGCATCATCAATGCACTGTGAAACGGAGCATTTCACAGGCCTTTCACAGATAAGAAATGCTATCAAAACGAAATCCTACAAAACAATATACTACTGGCGGGCAGCAGTTCATACCCGGACAACGTCGGGACGGGCTGCTAGTATCCAATAAAGTATGGCGCTGTCTCCCATAAAATAACTTAAATGGTGAGTAACCCGTACTTTTTTGTTGTCTACATCGTATAGCAAACAAGGCTAAGGGCAACATATCCTCCTATTTACTTGTTTCTAAATCTAACAGCTTTTTAAACTTAGTTGTCAAAGTGGCGTTATCTCACCACTAAACCGTCAGTTTGTGGATGATACGCAGCTGTCCTAATTTGTTTAATCTTAAACTGCTGGCAGACCTGCTTTATAAGCTTAGATATGAAAGGGGTCCCGTGGTCAGTTATGATTTCACACGGGAAACCCACCCTGGAAAAAATATTGATAATTGCTTTAGCAATCTGAGTGGCATTGTGGTGAATCAACGCTACAGCCTCTGGAAACCAGGTGGAATAATCCACCAAAATTGTACTCCCAAGCACAAGTTTCAAATTATAGCAGGGTTTCCCTCTTAGTAACAAACAAATACAATAATATAGAGAAAGGATATACACAATTTCTTTCAGTTTTCTTGTTCACGCTTTATTCTGGTGTTTTTAGCCAAAACCAACACGTGTTTCGTCGCAACAGGGTGTGATCCCGCGACTTCCTCAAGGCTATTGCGTCCAAGTATGTGATGTTTATATGTGGTGTTAGTTCCGACCCACACAGGGGTTCTAATCAATTTCATGATCGATCCAAAGTGCAATTCTTTTCAATTTTTCGTCCCGGTCTTTCACCATAAAGTTGTGTCATTATCTGGCATTCATTCGCAAAGTACAGCAAATCCCAGCATTCAGCAGACACCGAGTACGGTGTGCAGTCTCGCGTTTGTGTGCAATACTAGCACATAGTGGTACACATTGCGAGAAGGTAGGAGGGGTTCAATTATATAAATCCCTACTCGGGAGAAGGGTTCGTCTATCACAGGCAAGGGTCTCAAGGGAACTCGAGTAGGTAAGGGCCAACTGTTTTTCTAGCAACTATGACACTCTTTATAATACTTCTGATTCTGATGATAAACCCCATGCCAATAAAATGTCTCTAGTATTGCCTTCTCAGTTTTTTCTACCCCAAAGTGGCCTCCCAATAAATGGCTGTGGGCCAAAAATAAAACCCTCTCTGGGAACTGTTGGGGCACTAAGATTAGTGAAGGTTCAGTTTTCCCCTCTTTTCTATATAACAGCCCCTGCTGAATATAAAATTGTGGACCAACTTGAGTGGGATCTTATGCATCGTTATCTCTGTTCCACGCCTCTCGTAAGGTCAGATGCTTCCTCTGAGCGGTATGGAAATTCTAATCTTGCCCCCATAAGTTTCATCCGTAGTGTTAGTCAGTGCTATCGGGAATAGGGCTTTTTTCTTTTGTCTTCTCTGTTTCCTGCTTTTTCTGGGTTTTCCGGGTGGCCATTCGTGATCGGGGAGATGGGCAAGGGGAGCGGTTTCCCTCCATTCTCTACCCTCCTTCCAAGTATCATGAACCAAGCTGTCCAGGTAGGGATAATCATTGCCTACAACTAAAGGTTCAGACAATTGTGGAATCAACCCTACACGCAAGGGGACAGGTGGAGTTGACGGTTGGTGTTGAACACACACCTCTGTGGTGGAATATTGCTTGCTGTCTCCATGAATGTACTGAAAGATGACAACCCTTGAAGTATAAGTATATGTCACACCTCCTGGAACTGCTTGGGGTCTCATAACACTTTGTAGGCAATTTGTCAATTAGTGCCGTCCTGGGTTCACCATTCAGTGATACATGACAATGATATGGAGGCTTATCTCCTGTCTTGGTACAATAGAAAGATCATGGCATCCAGAACAGCAACCATTAGTTGCTTTCATTAGGTAAGGCCCTTAATGCCATTCACTATCATAGTCTGGCCTACATTGATGATGCACAAGAGGTCAATAGCCTCCTCGCAGCGCAGCCGGGGTGACGGGCTGTGGGTGAGGTACCTGTGGCCAGTCCTTTTAGGGGGTCAGAGGAAGGGTAAAGATGGGTCTATGGGTGGTGGACAAGGATGAAGTTGGTACAGTTCCTGTAGGGTACACCATCATGAGTGACTGGTTGCTTGTGGAGACCTCTGAAGAAGATGACGAGGTGGTGGCTGCCGTTCTAGTCTCCTCATCTTCCATGCCACTGTGTCCTTTGGTGTCAGATGTTTCACCACCAGAACTACGGTGGGCAGCTGCTTCCCACCTTCTTGGCCAATATCCCCTTTGCCTGCTCTTGAAGATGCTGTAAAGACACATACAATAATGTTATCGTATCTGTGTAAATATAATTGATCATGAACTTTTTCTCAAAATATTTCTCTAATTTTCATTTTTCACCTGCTTCAAGGCTATTGAACTTTGTGTTTTTTTTAATCTTTATCTCCTGCATGTAGGGAACATATTCAGAAACCATTTGGTCATGATTTCCTATTATTGCTCCTCTCTTAATTTGTTTTATCATTTCTCTTTTAACACCTCTCAATGGTTCTGATTTGTTTGGTAGCACACCAAGATTAATAGTTTTGGATTACTCTCCATTTCTGCTATGATTACACAAAGATAGTTTTAAGAAAACTTAGAGTTGGAAACTGGTCAGATATATCGATTGGTGACCACATGAAGTGACTGGGATATTTAAGACGAGAACAGTATATACTTGATGCTATACCTGAAAGTTTCTTTGGCCCTGATGAAGTCAATGGTAGATTTACCTTGAAGCAAAGCACGTGTTAGCTACAAGTTCATGTTGGACTTCTGTCAGACATATTCCAAGACCAAAAATAAAGTGGACATTTAAATTTTGGACCCTGACTTGGAGCTCAGGATTGATGGTTCTAATTTGTTGTTTTGAATAGTGAACCTATGTCACAAAAATGGATATAAAAACACTTTGTACATTGGTTGCACAAGGCAAAAAAAGCTGATTTATTGTTATTTTAACAAATAAAAATATAAATCAATGTGTGATAGTTTTTAGTGCAACTGTGTACCAAAATTCTGTTCAAAATGATGGCACTCCCTCGCCTTTTATATGTTTTGAAAAATTCACCCTTTGAGGTACCTCTTGGTTTTTCCCGGAGAATGGACTCAGAAATTAGGACATTACTGTGGAGCGGAGCATCTCCTCGCATTGCTCTGAGCAAACTCCAAGGGGGTCTATGATGGGGGCCTAGCAGTGCCGGATATCCAGGGTTAATATTGGGCGGTGCAGCTGGTAAATGTTAATGGCTGGATGTTTGATGATCGTGCGGAACCAGCCTACAGGGTGGATAGATTGGCCATGGGGACGAGAGGCCCGCAGACATTACTATATAGGAAGTGTGTTGACAAGTTTCTCCTGACACATACGAGAACGGTAGCGAGGGCGTGGAAAGCTGCCACAAAATACCTGGGGTGGGAGAAGAAGCTCTCTGGAATGACGCCACTCTGGGCAAGGGATTTCTTGAAGGAGATGGAAAGCCTAGATGGCTTCGCCAAATGGGAACTGCAAGGTATAGAGATGCTAGGTGACATCTGGAAAGGTGGGGCGTTTATCGCGTTTATAGAGTTACAGTGAGACTACGAGATGAGACAGGCTGAATGCCTCTCATACATACGATTGGGAAATGCACTCATGAAACATGTCAGGGAAGGTGATACAATTAGTAGAAGCTGCACCATTGGAGGACAGGGTTTTGATAGAGCAGATATGTGAGAAGACAATTTCTCTCTTTTATAAGAAAATAATTAATAATGCCCCTGATCCCATGAACACGATTAAGCAGACTTGGGAGCAGGACTTGGGCCCTTTAGAGGAAGATCAATGGGCGGAAATACTCCAGGGCCCAAGTGAGGTTGCAAATACGTGCCAGATTCCTTCTCATACAACTTAAGGTGTTACATAGAGTGTACTACCCTAGATCAGTGTTGTATTGAATGGGGAGGTGTGAAAGTGGGAATTGTCACAGGGGGTGTGGGTTGGAGGGATCCTTCTAATCCTTCTATTACTTGATGTGGGTGTTCCCAAGTATTCAGGAATACTGGGGGAAGACAACAAGGGTAATGTCACAGTTGGTCGAGATGGAGGTGCCATTAGATCTTAAATGGCTCCTTTTAACAACTGAAGCCAACAAAGACTTGCCTGGACATGTGAAGCAATGGCTGATGCAGGCAGCAGTGTTTGCTAAGCGTAACATAACAATGAAATGGTGTGCGATTCCCACCCCAACATTGGAGGAATGAGAAAACGACCTGGATTGGTGCTGCCAGGCAGAATCAGTGATTTATAAAAGTAGGGGGTGCCCCATAAAAGGGGAGAAAATCTGGTTGGCATGGCAGAAATACTGTGCACTTTAAGGGGAATGTTTGAGGTTCTTACGGGGGTGGGCTTAGATCTGTTAATAGGAATTGATAATTCAACTGTAAATTAAACCAATGATGTAATATCACTGCTCTTCATACGTACGATAAGTTTGTGGATTAATAAAAAGAGTTAAAAAAATTGTGTACCAAAATTTGTCTGAACTGAAAGCATGTTTCTTTTGTTTGGGCATTTTTCTAATGTTAGAATGAATTTTATGGATTCAGTACTTAAGTTAATTATGAATGTATCACACCCCCTCGTATTTACTTATGCTGTTATGAAATTAAAAAAAAATGTTTTTTGTAGTTGCAAATTACTTCTACAGCATAAGTAAATACAAACAATTCTGATCGACTTTAGTACAGAGATTTAAAAAAATTGTACCACAAAATATCTTGTTATTTATAGTTTGTTTTACCAATGTGAAAATAAAATTTACCTTTCTGTGTAGTAAAAAATTGGTACAACATTACAATAGATATTAAATACATTGATTCAAATATATTGAAAAAATTAACATACACCTGTAAATTATTATATTAAAAAGATTAAACCTTTATGAATTTCAAAAATTTCCCAATGAGCCATTTAGTGTGGCTGATTTTGAGTTTTCCAGATAGGATACTCCAACATATATGTGATGGAACATTCCATCTACAAAACTTCTTTTAAGTAATATCTTTTGTTCATTATTAATTTATCATCGGGACATAACAAAGGACATAAAAATAATGTTTTGAATATATGTTGCTCTGTCATCAATGTGTTCATATTCTTGTCTTTTTTTCCAAAATGTATGCCTATCAAATTAATTTTTCAAAAAACAGACTGACTTACATGCACATTTGTGAATAAGTAAGACATCAAGCAAATCTGTAATTTTTAACATAAATTAAATTGTATGTTTTTATTAAAAACATATTTGTAATGTTTTTAACCCAAACACTTTGCCATTTAATCTTATGTTTCTAGTCATTTTGGCTCACATGCTCATTATTATTTGTTCATAATACTAACTCACAGGGGAGGAGCCAAGATGGCGATCGGAATGGAAGCGTAGGCTCCCGGCCCCGCACGGAAATCCTGGTCACGATCCTGTGATTGCGCTGCAGCAGGGTGACGGTGAATGCGCGCAGACATCGCTCGCGCGATCCCGAAGTCTCTGCCGGCCTTATAGCCGGAGAAATCCACGAAGTCAATTGGCGGCCTCAACGACCCTGTAACCGGGGCCTCGGCCGCGAAACATGGCCGGGTGCTGACTCATCAACAGCGGCCAGCTGGGCCTGGGTGGAGTCGGTCCACCGAGACGAAGTGACTACAGAGTCAAAAATTTTTGCAGAGGCTCTGATTGTCACACGACGCGGCCAGAGTGCATCCTCGAGGTGAGGGATCGGAGGAAATACTGTGTAAACGCGGAGTGCTGATGGTGAGCTGCTTCGGCTCTTTCTTCGATTCTGCCCGGTTTTCACGTGCCGCTCCCGAATTTGCCGCTAGCGCTGAAACGGAGAGTGGATGGCCACTACCGGAGGTCGCTCCTTTGAGATGTGCTTTGAAGGCCCCCGTGATCCGAACTGTGGGCTCACCAAGCCGGACTCGTCCCTGCCCTACTTTCATTCTCCCTACAAGGTGGAAACGCCTGATGGCCGCCTGAACGAGATGAAGTACATTGTCCTGCCTATCGAGGTGCTGCGAGATGGGGAGTGCAAGTTACCAAGTAGCGCTGTGGTATGGGAAACACGGCCTACGCTGTCACGCGGTGACATTCTTGCTGCTCTTGGTGACTTACGGTCCGTCTGGGAGGGCAGTTCCCGAGCGTTGGGAAGAAAGCTTGATGATATTGCGCACACACTGGGGCAACTGCGGTCGGATGACTCCCGGGTGCACGAGGATCTGCCCCTAACTACCTCTGAGGGGGGTACTGTGGTTTCCCATGGGTGCGGAGGGGAACGGATGATCCCGGACTGTGTTGGTACCTGTGGACAGATGTCCGTATGCCTTTACTACACTGCAGGATTCCTTTCTCAACAGAAGACGGTGGCATCGTCCATTGTATCGCCACTGATGGCCCAGACACTGTTTCAGCAACAGCTGGCTCCTGTGACTGCTTCTTCTTTCCTCGCCCTTGTATCCTTGTTATGGAATACATGTCATGGGACGGAACTGGGGGAGATGGTCGTAAGTGACAATGAATCTGTCGGTGATCGGCGGCGTCCATTTTGTATTTGCATGTTGCTCTTCGGCCTAGCGTTGACATTTTGTTCTCTTGTGTCGGCTGAGACGGGATTTACTCGACGGGCATGCCTCGGGGGACTTACAAGAACGGGCCAAGGCTAAGTGGTTCTCTTTAAAGGTTGACATTTATTTGGCTGGCGGGGGAGCGGGTTGGCGCGTTCTTATGACACACCTAGTTGCGCAGTATGTGGATAATTCTCCCCATTTTTTATCGTATTGATTGATTACAGTTGTTGACTATTGCTCTTGGGGAGGTGAATATGTTGCCGGAAGGGGTGACCGGGAGCCTGTGTGGATGGCCCTCCTCCGGTTTTATATAAATTCTTTCTTCTCTTTTCTGTATCTATATTTCGGGTACTCGTTTTCTGGGCGACAGGCACACTGCTAGGGGGGGTAGGCCGTAGCCTCTGCATGCGTGCAGGGTGGGGGGTTGTGGGAGGGGTTTTTGTTTTGTCCTTGCTTAGTTTCTACGGGCCCTTTTTTCTTCTCTTTTCTTTTCTTAAGTTCTCCTTATCTTTCTTTCTTCCCTTTTTTTTGGGTCAGCATGGAGGCTAGGTGTAGCTCCGCTTGCCGTTTCTGCTTTCTGTGGCACCGCTAACACTACTTAGGTAGTTGCACGTTCATGGGGTAGGTAATGACTGGTACGAAATGTGAATATATGCTCCTTCATCCTTATAAGTGTATCTTTGTGCCGCTATTCCGATTATGATTCTCTGCTTTGTTGCCATCCTGCTGTGTGTATTGCCCACTCTGTGCCTTCGGTTGATTGTATGGCATCTGATCCTTCTTATTTTATATTTTAAAAATGAACCTTATCTAATCCTGTACTCAGTGGTCGCGTCAAACTTAAGTGATATTTGGAATATTTGCTGTCTTTCGTATTTGGGGACTGCTGAGTTGTCTTATGGTCGCCTTACGTGCTACAAACTGATTTCGAGGCCGGCCAGACTGGTTGTAGGCCCGTAACTGTATGCCACTGTTGCACAATAAAGGTTTACAAAAAAAAAAAAATACTAACTCCCAAATGTGACGTTTCGAACATCCACTGTATCATAAGTGCATTTTATACTATGTCACTTGTAAAAGGGCTAACGTAACATCCTTCAAAAATGTGGCAGAGCATCACACCTGGCACAATAACACAGATATATCATGGTCAAAGGGGACCTCTTGGAGGGAAATGTGGGTAGAGCAATAAGAGGGGTGAAGGCCAGTTTCGAATTTTAGGGAACTCTTCCTATATCTGTGGCAGGCAGAGTAGCATTATTGCAGATGGTGACATTACCGACACTCCAGTATCTCTTCGGACTGCTCCCAGTGTGGATCCCGGCGGGGATGTTTAAGCAATTGCAGAGCCAGATAGCAGAATTCTTATGGGGAACCAGTAGGCATAGAGTGGCCCTCTCAACACTAACGAGACCTTGAACAATGGGGGGTATGGCTGTCCCGGACTTCGAATATTATTGCATAGCGGCCCAGTTACAATGAATCACAAAATGGGTAGCGAGTCGGATGCGGGGAACGGCCGAAAAGAGAGACATGACACCCAGCATGGAACTCCTCTCCTGAGCGCTATCAAGACTTCCCATGTGGGAGTGCGAGTTGTCTATTGAACTAAAAGCGGTGTACCGGTGTTGGAATAGAGGTCTACAAAGGAGGGGGGCTGGGCATCCATAGACCCCTGAGATTCCACTGACCGTATGTGGAATGCTTCCACATGGGAGAGACTGGAGATGTTTATTAGACTAGAAGGATGTAGGAGTGGCCACAGTGGGAGATTTATACGCGGAGGGAGGCTTAGTCCTTTTACAGGTCCTCTAAGAAAGATATAGCATTCCTGGGGAAGATTTCGTTATACATGCTGCCCTCACAGCAGCAATACGCAAGCATTGGAGAGGGTGCTTGTAGAACCCACCATGTCGGAAAGCTGCCAGTATGTGGTAACAGCAGCAGGAACACACAAAGTGGTTATTTGCCTCTACTGAAGTCTTTGCCGTGAGAATCTTCCTCCGCTGCACAAAATACACCAGAAGTTGACAGAGGATTTGGGGGAGCAGATTCCCGAGAAAGTGTGGGGAGATCTAGTGGAGAGAGCGAATAAGAGTACAAGGAATGCTAGATTTCAGTTAGTACATTTGAATGTTTCACATAGAGCATACCTCACGCCGAGCTGTACTAATAAATATTTGCATATAGAAATGGTGTTATGCCCATACTGTAATACAGAGGGAGCAGAGTTTAGTCATATGTTCTGGACTTGCCCAGAATTGAGTGAGTTCTGGAGAAAAAGTAACTACCCTACTAGCGGAGCCGACAGAAAATGAGGTAGCAACAACACTGCATTACTGCTTGCTGCATTGGTTCCCCCATACCTCTAAAAATAAAGTGAAAAGTAAATTTCAAGACTTGGGTTTGGTTGTATGTGATGTTTGGCTCCATTGCACTAAGACCTTTGATTGGATGACTGTAACAAAACTGTACTAAAAGAAGGGTAGTATGAATTAAGGTAGGAGTAGGGAGGTGTGGGCACCCATTCTGATATAAGAATCGCACAAGTACTTAATGAAAAAACTATAGATGAGAATGATATTGTTAATGGAGAAGTGCAATTTTGTTTTAGTGATATGGCCTCAAATGTAATGCAATTTGTATGGAACTGTTCGTTTCAATGACGAATTGCCTAATAAAATTTGTTTTAAAAAAAATCACACCTCACACAATAATACATTTTGGCCTGTGTGGTACACCTGTATTTAATTACATCAAACAAACTCATGTTTATGTTTTTGTAGGCAGGCATGTTGCTGCACAAACCAGTCCTCTGGAAGTGATCAGAATTATACTGGTATACTTTCACACAAATTAATAAACAAAACACATCATCATACACAGCAGTGGTTTCTGGTCAAGGGCATCAGGAATCTGTTTAAATCTCATTTTTTGTTATTAAAAAAAACACGTACACACAGATTTCTTGCTTGGGCTGTGGCAGCTGCACACTGCTACTCCCCGTGTTTGTTTGTTTGTTGCTGTGATGAGTCAGGAGAGACACACTGCCAGCGACGCCCAAAGTCAACAGCATTTGCCGGGCTGACGATCTCACAGCCCTGAGGGCTGTGAGCTCATTAACTTGGCAAAGACATAGCCTCGAGGACCAGTCTTCAACCCCTGATGGCATGGGGCAAAGTTAGCCCGAGGGCTTCAGGCTGACGCCCTGCAGTGCCAGGGGCTTCACATCAGTCAGGGAGTAGAGAGCATGGTCAACCCACCCTTTCCCAACTTGTCACAGCCAGGTGGGGTGTGGCCACACTGGGACGAGTTGAAAAAGAGAGGGGTAGAGGCTGATTATTGATCTTCATTGGACACATTTTGTCCAGTACCATTCTGATTTTTTTACTACTCTAAAATCATTTATACGTCCGCTTCCAAATGGAAAATTAGCTCAAATATATCCTGTCCTTGGTTCTCAAAGGAGTGCAGAGTGACTAAGAAGCAGCTGATTGCTTTCGCTAGAAAGGATAATAAAACGGAATGCCAGAAAGTAATATAAGTCAACCCTAAGAGCCGCAAAGCGGGACTGGGAGGTGGCTAAGTGGCTAGAACTCACGGATGCCTTGGCCAGGAAGGAGACTCAAGCCGTCTGGAAAATCATTGCACTCTGTAGCTGCTCGAATGCTACTAAGCCTTTTGTTCCTGCTGACCAGTGGGTTGCTTATTTTACTCTGCTTTACAAAGAACTGGAAACCTGTGTTATAACATCCAATGACAACACTTAGCATGAACACAGTCCCTGGGGCCCGTGTTTGCCTAATCATCCACCCTCTGTAGGCTTTTTTTCAGTAAAAGAAACTGAGGTTGCCCTAAATTTAACGGAGTGGGGCAAAGTCCCCGGCCCCAACAGTATACCAGGTAATCTGTTTCTCTCTGAGCCAACAATATGGATACCATATCTGAATGCCTTTAGCTACTCTGTAGCTGGGGGGAACTTATCCCTGGGTCGTGGAAAGGAGCCATCATCGTCCCTAAACACAAGAAGGGTGAGAGAGATAACCTGGCAACTATAGGCCTATTAGCCTAATTGATACATCGCAAAAGATCTTCCCTAGGCATGTCCTTGCCAATCTTCAGACTTGGATGAAAGATCACCAGTTATTGGCTGATCTACAGGCAGGTTTTTGTAAGAAAATAAGCACGATGGACCAGGCGTTTTGGTTTTCAACTCTATGTTGGAAAAATGTTCTACTGCAAAAAAGATAATGTCTATGTGGACTTCAAGGACTTGAAGACCACATTCGAGCTAGTCCCCAGGTCGCCTGTGAGAAGATATCAGGTCATACGACATCCCGAAGATCTTTTACACATATTAGTCAAATTTCACTCTGACACTTATGCTCAAGTTAGATGGAATAGCCAAGGGGACATCGCTGAGTTGATTCCTATCAACTGTGGTGTCAGACAGGGATGTGTCCTTGCCCCCACATTGTTTTGTCTGTTTATAAATGGTCTGGTGGGATGGTTGAGTTGTTGTCCGCACGATGCGCCTAACATAGCAAACACCCCTGTGCTGATGTTTACTGATGATACACTTCTCCTGTCCCGCACTTCGATCGATCTCCAAGTTCTTTTGGATGAATGTCAGGATTTCTGCGCAAACAGGGACCCTGAAATAAATGAGGGAAAGACTAAGTTCATGGCTCTGGACCCCCATCGTTCTTTCAGAAATAAAGCGGAGGTTTAGGTGAAACTGATCGAGCGAGTCAGGAGCATTGACTATTTAGGTGTCAGGCATTCAGACAAATTACCTGGGAAACCCCAGCTAGAGAAAAGTCAATATCGGCTACAACATAGATCATCAGTAACCTTGAAAAAATATAGACTGACTTCAAGAAGGGCCTTATCTCCGGTTTTTGAGGTATCTAGAGCAGTTGCATTGGGTGGGGCCTTATATGGGGCAGTATTATGGGGCTGTAGTGACATTAGCCTTTTATTAATAGTAGAACATGGCTTTTAAGGTCACTATTAAATCTACCTATTAGTGCTCCTATGTTTCCATTGAGATGGGATTTGAATATACAGAGGGTCGACTATATTGCTCAACTTAGAATTCTAAAGTATTGGATTATACTGTGGACAGCCCCGAGCTGATTTCTTACAGATTGGCCATCAAGGAGTTAATTATGCTCAATAAGAACTGCTCCACACCAAAGAGCTCCTCCATAGCTTACATCTGCCAGAGGTATGGGAAGACCCAGAATACCTGTCAAGAAATTTAGGCATCAAGATTCTCTACTAGGACCATAGGATTACAGAGGTGCATGATCGATACATTTCTAACACACAAATGTCTTCCCCAATAATATTACTCCCCATATAGCCAAACACTCTGTATTTTCAGTTCAGAATTGGTTTGCTCCCCCTAAGCTCCTTGACTGCGAAATGGATGAAGAGATAAGATTTCGAAGGGGGTTGCCCCTTCTGCTTAGTGGCCAGGGAACCTGTGACTCATTTCATCTTTTTCTGTCTTAAGTGCACTCTACCGCACCGTGTGGTTCATTCCAATCTGTCGAAACGTAGGCGTAGGCCACTGTCCACAGGCTCTGCATATTCTCAGTCATGAGACACACAAACCAATAGTCTCTGCGACCTTGAGATTCTTAAGCTGGCCATGGTCCGTAAGGACTAGAAGCCTTAAATTGACCGTCCGCTCATAACTACACACCCTCATAGCAGTCAGGCTACTCAATTGTGGTGTAATGGGTTCCAAAGTATCTGCCTCTGTACCGTCTGTACTCCTACAGGTTGACCTTTTTTTATTCCTTACAGCCCATTTCAATGAAGATGGTTTTCTTTTCTTTTATATGTTCCATGATGATTTGTTCTTATGATGATATAGCACATGATAATTTAGCTTTTTCTCATTATTTTGAAGGACAACATTTGGGAGTTTAATCATTTAAAATGGAGCACTTGATTTTATAGTATTGGGGAAGGAGGTCTAGCACTGGGCAGAAGCGCTACTTGTATCTTTGTGCAGCAGTTGTATCACAAATATATTTCCAACTGATCATACACCACACATGTTTATTATCAAAAATATATCTTTTTTTATTTTTTTACTTTTATCAAAATTTGAAATAGATAACTATTTTTAACTCTTTTTTCTCACATGATTTACATTTGATAGTAAAGTAGTACTAAAAAAACGTTATATATACAAAAACAATGGCATGTGTCAATTTGTAAGAACAGATCTCTTTCTTTTCAATTATGAATTTTTCACAATGAAAATATGACCACTCGAGAAAACAGGCCAGGATAACCTCATTTAGTACAGTGCAGAAATAGAGAAATCATACAGTACTAAAAAAGAACAGTTCAAAGTATTAGAAAAGTAAACACTGGTGTCAAACAACAATTGTCACCAACGCGTTTTGGTGTTGAACCTTCCTCAGGGTGATACTACCAGTGGCATACTACAAAATAGAAAGAGAAGCAGAATAAACATATGTATGTGATACAAATGCAGGAGCACTTAAATGTAAATAACAAGTCCAAAAATTAATTTGTGACAACCCCACCACCCCACATTCAAACGGTCTCTACAGACATGGAACCGAAACACTTGGCCAATCCAACGCACTAACAACCCCATACGATAAATATTCACTCAGTTAAAAAAGCATGCTTCATGTGCACTGGTCCTCTCCAATTATAATCTGAACAAGACTATTGAATTTTAGTATATGTGCCCTCGACTTATTTCCTACAGATGGAGATGCCTTGTTACATGATCCTATAACAAAGTTCTATCTCTGATCTCTAATTTGTAGAGAGTATTATCTAGATAATCTGTCACTTTATGACAGAAACAGAGCTAGCATATAGCAGAAGACTTATTGCGCTTACCTACAAACTTGAAGATTTGTAATTGCTTATCTTGTGTGGTGCTTGTGAGTATAGGAACCATAGGTTTGCTGTAGTCAAATGGTATATCTGGAAACAACAAACAATAACTGCAATGGTAGACTATTCTATCAAGTATGCTTGCTTATAAATCAAGTCCACTCTCAAAGGTTAATATTTGAATTAAATGCTTACCCCAAAGCTGCTGTAACAGGAATTATATGCTGATCTCATATTCTTATTATATGCAGATGTACTTCTTAAAACTTGCAACTGCAAAATTATAATAGATCAAACTGAGCTAGATATGTATGCTACAGAGAAGGGCTGTTTCTAATTAAAAATGTAGTGTCAAGGCAATCTTACCTATCAAATTGATCTACCTCCACAAATGTCTGTAAACAAGGTCCAAAAAACAATTTTTTTGCTGGGAAAGAAAAAGGCTGCTGGCTCTTCCCATGCAAATGCACGTGATGTAGTTACAAGGCGTGTCCTATTAGGAATGAGAAAAGGCGATTTTAAGCAGTGTCCTTAAAACCATGATAACAGAGAATCCGCCGATAGAACACTGACTAGCTCTTACCTTTATACTTATGTGTTTAAAGATTCGAAAAATTTGGGCACAATGTCCTACTAGCTGTATAGAAAGGTAATGCCTCCAAAGTACTTTAATCGCTGCGTGATGAATATTTCTAATATCGAATTAATCACGGTCGTTCCATATTAAGACCTGTTGGACCAGATGGAAAAAGGGATCATAAGAATAGGTTGCAACCAATGTCCAACAATTTTCTCAGTGTAAATACCTAGAGTAGTATCTATAAGATCGCGTCGCAAGGATGTAAATGTTTGAAGCTGCAAGAATTCCTAAAACGCGACCAAAATGATTAGGACTAAATCTCAAATAAGCTGGTGCATGAATTAGTGAACACAAACTGCATGGCCCGATTGAGAAAATGCAGCTAGTACAAATGGAAATGCTCAGACTTGGTCAGAGCGGACAAGTATAGGGAAGTTGGTAATCTGAGTCCTGTACTAGTGGCATGCAGAGTGAACTGCGCTACCATATGGCTCCATGCCGCATGAACTCACCTGAAATAGAGAAAATGAAGAAAGCGCAAGAAGCCCGTAATGATGTTCAGCAGGCTCGCAAAACGGGCTTGGATGGAAACTAAGGTTTATATTGTGTATATAATTCCTAGGCAATCACAACAATAGCATATGGAACAAGTATGCAAGAAAGGACATTAAAATACATACTATTTATAAAACCATATTCTTTTTAATAAACAACTATATAAGATCCTTGAAAGATCATGAATCATTTTAAACACAATACATACATGAATAAACACACAGTGGAAATAAAACCATTGTTAATAAACAAAATATGAAAAATCAATTAAAACAAACACAATTGATAACAAAAGTGGCAATTAATGTAATCAACGCGTGTTTTGGCTTTAGATGAACGCCTTCTTCAGGAGCCACATAAAATATTAAGAAAGTGAGGGGTTATTTTTTATATAACAAATACAATGCGATAAACAGGCGCTCAACAAAAGGGGGCAGATATGGCAACAACCAGGGAAAAAGACAAGGAGAGGGAGCAGAGGCAAAGGCAGAAGAAGCAAGACCAGGCATGAGACTACGGTCCTGGAGGAAGGGAATCTAGGCACAAAAGAAATTGAGAACCTTTCATCACTTGTATTGTCACAAAATATGTTGTCAATATTAAAGAGAGGCTTGGGATATTGTCCAACTACATGTATTGATTGGTTTACGACTAAGATTGATTTGTACAAATTTTCTAGACTCTTAAAATTGAAAAAATACTTTGCTAAGCATGATAGCAGAGAGATTGCAACTAATAAACCAGTACTTAGTAATATTACTATAAAAGAGTTGTATGACACCAAACTATTGCTATCATTAACTGAAAATGAGGAAGATCCAGTAACTGTAAGTTCATTACTGGGGGATCTAGAAATCAATTCTGGGTATGCTTCGTCCAGTGGACTTAAAGTGAAATCTAAATGGACACCACAATTATCTGCTGGTAATGTGGTTGATGCCTTTTACAAATCTGTGACTGCAGACATTGACTTGATTAAAAGACCGCGTAATAATAATAAGAATTATAAAGGTGGTAATCTTAATCATGATGAAAGGCTAGCGCTCAAAGATCTTACACTACGATCTGATATGATTATACGCATGGCCGACAAAGGTGGCAACATTGTGATTATGGATAAAAAGATTATGATTCTGAGATTTTATTACAACTTGGTGATTCTAGGTATTACGAGAAGATTAATATCAACCCTCTACCTAAGACTATGACTATGATTAACAGTAAATTAAAACATTGGTATGAATGTACTCTACCTGACCAGGATGAATACCTTTATTTGAGAGTGGAAAGTCCAAGGGCTCCCTGCCTATATACCCTACCAAAAATTCATAAAAATCGACAGAAACCTCCGGGTAGGCCCATCATTTCTGGAATTGGAGGGCCGACAGAAAGGTTATCACAATTTGTAGACTTGTATTTGAGACCCTTTGTCCAGAACCTTCCTTCTCATATAGAGGATACTAAACATGTTCTTAACATCATGAATGATGTTAATTGGGAATCTGATATGATTTTAGCAACGCTTGATGTTGTTTCTTTGTACTCTAACATAGATCACATGATGGGTATAAAGGCTCTTGAATACTTTTTAAATCGTAGACCAGTGGAATACCTAGATCATACAATGATGCTTCTTGAAATGACGAAGATTGTACTAGAAAATAACTTTTTCCTTTATGATGACATCTGGTACAGACAGAAATTTGGAACTGCTATGGGTTCCAGATTTGCTCCGTCCTTCGCGAACCTTTTCATGGGTCGCTTAGAGGCGGAGTGGATCTGGGGCCCAAGGGGCCAAAATTGGATTGATCACATTTACTTCTGGGGAAGATTTATAGACGATTGTCTATTAATTTGGAGGGGTACCCCACAGGAATTGAACTCATTTTTTGCTTACCTTTACTTGAATGACCAAAATATGACATTCACTACACACTTTGACCAAGATCATATTACATTCTTAGATATTGAAATATTTGTGCAAGGTGACAAATTGTGTATTAGAATGTATCGCAAAGAAACAAGCTGTAATGCACTTTTACGTGCAGATAGTTGCCACCCGAAAAGCCAAATTGAGGCGATTCCGTTTGGCGAGATGTTGAGAGCCAGACGGAATTGTTCGGATGATGTTGATTTCAAAAAGAATCTAAATGATATGACTTTGAGATTCAAGAACAGAGGGTATAAGGATAAGGTTATAGATAAAGCGTATCAAAGGGCTTTGAAGCTTAAGTGAGAGAAGATACTCTGAGATCTAGAAATAAAAATGAATTGACTCAGAATCAGCAGAAGATTAGGATGATTACCAATTTTGGAACATGGAGTCATAAACTGTCTGCTATTTTGAATAGACATTGGCATCTACTAAGGACAGATGGTGATATAGCACCATATCTATCTGAGAGACCGAGTTTAACCTTTCGAAAGGGTACTACTATTGCAAATATGGTGAGTCCCAGTTACCCCGTAATGACTAAGCCTGCTAAACCAGAACAATGGTTACGATGCAAACCTAATGGTTTTCATAGCTGTGGTTTCTGCAGCTGTTGTAGATGGGCAACCAAGAAGATTGTGTCCTTTGAATACAACAATACTGGTACTTTCATGATTAAGACATTTATCAACTGTGAGACTACATACGTTATTTAAATAATAGCTTGTAGCTGTGGAAAAATATATGTAGGAAGCACAGTGAGACGTTTGAAGGAAAGAATGATGGAGCACTTTCGTGCTCTTAAAAATGGGGACACACGTTACCCTATTGCTTCCCATGCTATCCAAAATAGGGATGACTCCAAAAATCATGTATTTACTTATCATGGAATAGAACACGTAAGTGTTGATAGAAGAGGTGGAAACATAACTCTAAAATTAAGACGCAGAGAAGCTAGATGGATAATGATTTTGAGAGCAGTTGAGGAGGGATTAAATTTGGATTCTGAACTGCAATTCTTTTTAGGAGACTAAAATGATATATCATGTTTATTTTGAATTATTGTATATTAATGGACTGTAAGCACATTATGTACGACAGAATTTTAAGTATTGACCTTATATTTTTCAACTAAATGTGGTTATTATGTCTTAACCTCTGTTCTTGCTAAATGTGAAAATATCAACTTGTACAATATTGATTCTGTATGGAGTGAATGTATTGAGGAATTATGAATTACCAATTTACTGGATGGTAAAATATTCTTGCCGATTTTGCCCGAATCCTGCTTCCCTGACCTGTCACTGACTATTTCTTTTCCCCAAACTAACTTAAGATATTTAGTTGTGACATTTTCAGATCTCCGGGTGTACCTGGGGTTATAATTCTGAAGCGTGGGTGGACATCCTGTAGTTTACTGCCAGTATAGCACCAGTTTTGGTTTATTTACATTGAAGAGGATTTTTTATATCCTAAATTCTGTTAGGACTCCAACCGGCAGCGGTGGCACGATTGTTTGGAGCTGCAAGGTACTTTCCTTTTGCTCCAAACAGGTTCGAATACTCGTCTAGAAAACTGAGGGCATTATACTTGGATGCTAATAATATATTTTTGAAACCGAATGTAATTTATAATCTTTATATGGTGAATAGAAATCGTGATTTAGTGAATAGAAATCGTGATTTAGTGAGTGGATATCCGCAGTTTATATTAGTGCTGAGACCACCGATGTACACGTTATTAATGCGATCGTTGATATTATCGTATAGAGGCGGTTTTACTTTTACTGGCACTAATATTATGTTGGAATAATGATTAGTGATAATACATGAGACAAGAATATATACATGAATATTAATACCAATAGATTAGGGGACTATTAGCCACTAAAAGATGGCGACCGAACTTATAACCCGAAGACGCTTTGCAATTGTAAATAAAATGGCGCCCATACAAGACGCCCGCGGGTGACTGTGTTTACATGCCGGCGTACACGCGGTATTCTGTAGGTAAGCTGCCCGGTGTTTTAGCGTAACTTGTCTTTATTACCATCATAAACGGATTGATATATTAGAAACTTACGATCGTTTTCTTACTATTTTTACACATAGGACAACTCGCCACGTATTCGTTTTGATAACGGGAATTCTTAAAATTTTGGAGACAGTCAGCCCATGTACTGGTGAGTGTATTGCAAGTGGCTGAATCTGTATAAGTATATCTTACAGTTACGGACATAATTGATTTATCTAGGAATGTTATATCTTCGCTTTTTACCACAGAATATATATATATCAAGTGCTTTCTCCGACGAGATAGGAGACTTTACGATTAACGGTTTGGATTGTGACATTTATGATTACTCCACTACTTTGAAGACAACTCCTCTTATAATGAGGTGAGCTACATGAATGGATTATTGAATCATTTTATGTAACCGGGGTTTACTTGCTGTGTACTCCTGTTTTGTTACAAGTGGTTTTTTACTGTATGACAGTACTGGTTCTTGAGAAAGGAGAAAGATTAGTGTAGAATGTGACTAGTTGGAGACTTTTTAGGAATATTAGGAAACTATTATACCTTACACGGTTACTGTGATAAATATTGTGACATATATAGAGGAAATGAGGAGTGTGAGGAGGAAATGAGGAGTGTCCTCTTTCGTTCTAGGGTGTAACTCACGGCTAACCATTGGAGGCCTGAATTACAGGAAGGACATGGTTTTTTCTTTTGTAAAGTGAATATTACTTTATAGTTTCTTTCACTCTTGGGACTTTTGGGTCTCTTCTTGTGACTTTGTCTAAACACCAGGGTATGCACCTTTATATGTAGGTGAATTTCTAATTGCCTTAATATGAGTCACATGGTATCTTTTGAGGGTGACCTCACATACGGTTTAACCTCTCCCGTCACTATAAATTCATTTTGACTATTAGTTTTGACCAGTGTTTAAACGTTAAAGATATTAAGTATTATTGTTCTCTTGGCTTGCAGCCCTGAAGAAGTCGAAAGGCATGACATTAATGCCCGACGAAACACGTGTTGGCTGTGTTTTTGATTGATGGAAAACAAACAGAAATAAATGAATATGATGCTATGACAACAGACCTTGGTGTTGTTAATAAGAAGAATACATTACTTTGGATACAAAGTTGGACACTTATAAATCTATTACTGATATATGCATTTTGGACTTGAAATATTGATTATAATCTGCTCAGCTAAGAATCTTATAAATGTT
This sequence comes from Lissotriton vulgaris, assembly GCF_964263255.1. NCBI lineage: Eukaryota > Metazoa > Chordata > Amphibia > Caudata > Salamandridae > Lissotriton > Lissotriton vulgaris. Next base: position 1,666,245,957 of record NC_141685.1, on the reverse strand, counting down.
CTTTTTAATATAACCCGGTTCACCTAAGATCAAACGTATGAATACGGACCACTCGACCAAATAAACTTTCGTGCTTCAAAATACTGCAACGATAATGTCAAAGAACTATCAAATATCCTCCACACAGGATTAGAATATTCGAAATGTTGAGAATAAAATGCACAGGGGCGTACTCGATTACTCGTCAGGATTTCAAGTATCCAGACTCGAGATATAAGTTTGTGAAACATATAGACGATCAACTTCCAACTATTTGCATGGAGGAATTGTTATTTTAAAAATTTTTGTCGCCAATCGAAAGGTGAACAATTGAGGGAATTTAGGATCTTATTTGACCTACCCCTGAGAAGTTTATTTGGTCGAGTGGTCCGTATTCATACGTTTGATCTTAGGTGAACCGGGTTATATAAAAAAGAACCCCTCACTTTCTTAACATTTTATGTGGCTCCTGAAGAAGGCGTTCCCCTAACGCCGAAACGTGCGTCGATTACATTAATTGCTACTTTTGTTATCAATTGTGTTTGCTTTTCATATTTTGTTTATTAACAATGGTTTTATTTCCACTGTGTATTTATTCATGTATGTATTGTTTTTAAAATGATTCATGATCTTTCCAGGATTTTATATAGTTGTTTATTAAAAAGAATATGGTTTTATAAATAGTGTGTATTTTAATGTCCTTTCTTGCATACTTGTTCCATATGCTATTGTTGTGATTGCCTAGGAATTATATACACAATTTGTTTTCCCTGTCCTAGGAATTGTATTATTCTCTATTCAGGGGGTCCTTGTTTTTCACATAAAACTAAGGTTTATATGCCATGAAAAGGGCGACTGCGATGCGTCAAGGTGACGTGTGCGGTGCGTGATGGCCTCATCACAACGCGCCCGTCATAGACCTGGGCAACGATTCTGTGGCGGCCATGTTTAAATGTATAAATGCGCAAACTAATTCTATAATTAATATAAATGTAACTGTATTTATTGAGAATTCCTATTGTAACCTGTATTATATTGTAACAGGAATAAAAGGACTATGCTAACGTCTGCATATGACGGTATAATGTCCCCCATGTTATTGCATGTCGATCAATAGACGAAATATGCTAAATGATGTAGAAAGCAGAATCTGCGGCGGCCATCTTAAAGGCACCAAATACTACTTTTCCAAAACAGTTGTATAGCTCATTGAGATTCTCATGGTCCCAAGGTGAAATGTTTTCAATAGCGGCTGTGAAGATAAATGTAGCAACATTGTTTAGGAAACCAAAATTGTTTAAGGAACCAATAATAAAAGTAAGGCCGATCCATGACCCGTTAGATCTAACCAAATTGGCAAGCATGACCAATTATAATGACAGCTATATAGAGGACTTTGCGACTCAATTAAAGGTGTAATTGTCCGAAAGTATCTTATAATAAGTGAGATCAATTAAAGTAAAAGAAGGCAACTTATATGAGGTAAGATTATCGAGTATATCACTATAGGTAAAATTATATAACAGAGAGACATCTCAAAAGCCAATTACTAGTGAAGAGATGTCTCTGTAACAATACTGAGAATCAGGTTAAAGGGGAGCAGCTCGACACACCAAGCGAAGTGTGGGCTCTTATAAAGGATATACACTGAATGCTTGTTATTAAACAGGCATGTATGTATAGCCTAAAATAGATGTCCAAGGGTATACTAGTCCAACAGATGGTTAGAAATTGACATAATATCCACAAGAGGAGATAAGACTGAAGGGGTCGGATACAGAATATAAAAGAATCTAATGAGATTATTGAAGTGTGAAGGTCACGATCTAAAGAACAAGGGATCTAAAATGAATATAGCACTTGATTTTATAAAAATGTTCAGTTGCCCGCGATATTCCTTAGAAATTGTATTGGCATGAGTGTCTCCCGATAATTGAATTGATGTATGCCTTAGGCTATGTTAAAACTAGAGTCTCAGTACTGTGATCCTCGGCTTACTGTTATGTTACACAGGTTCCTTAGAAGGTTACTTGATTATCCATTCTTCAAGTTCAAGGAAGTCACGTGCTGCTTAGGCGAGATTATGGGCTGTGCCTGTAACCCTGATGTAAGCCTGCATGTTTTGCACAAAACAACTATTATTGCCCTAGAGTGTTTAATTCCAATTCCTAACCCTGATGAAAGTTTGCTCAATTTGCACACAATCTTTACTGCTTAAGAATGTTTAATTCCATTAGAGTGATTTTCTGTTGCTCATAATAGGACAAGTCCAGCATCCCTCAACTTCCATTGACTGCTGCTGTGTGATGTGCTGTGATTTTATTATGTTTTTATATAAATGTTTTGTTTTTATTGTATTCTGATGTGCAATTTTATGGTTATATTTATGTAACCAAATAAAGTTATAGCTACTACTACTACTACTACTACTACTACTACTACTACTACTACTACTACTACTTCTAATACTTTATAAGCACAGGTGAAGAAACCTGATGGGTCAGAGGTGACAATGGTGAGTCTCAGCAAATGGAATGATGCAGTTTCTCCTGTGTCCAGTGAGAGGATATTCCTGAGGCCATGCGGTCCTCCCCAAGAAGCCTGAAACAGAGCCTGGGGAAAATGCACACAGCTAGAGGAAGTTCTTTTAAAGGCTGCAAAGTTCAAGCAGGAGACATCCTAATCCTGACTTCCCAAATTTGAGCACCGAGATTTACAAGCGCCCTGGAAACAGAGAAGATGGTAAACCTATCACACTTGCACTTGTGGAGAAGCATGCACTAGGCGGCCCCGCCCCTGAGATCGATTGGTGGGGGGCCAGCTTTAGTGCTGGTGGCGCCTAGTGCAACATTGCTAGTTGGCGCCTCTCAGTGAACTCCTTCTGCAAGGATTCCCTCTGCATGGTACATGGGCTTTGCAGCATAAACCCCATGCTAGGTTATGCAGTGGCAGCTTGCATGTACAGCGGTTGGTAGGGCTGGTGAAAGAAAAATAAAAGTAAAAAAAAAAATAACTACACTTACCTTACATGCGCGATGTCCTCTTCGCTCCAGTGTTCTCCAGGCAGGCATGCTCTAAAGTAGGCCCAGGAAACTGTACTTACCAATTCTGGTGCTGCTCTCATGCAGCATGAAAGCAGCGCCAGGATTGGAAGGAGCGGTCTCCTTTGGTGCTCCAGAAGACACTGGAGCCCTATGCTTTCTCTAACCCAGCTGTCAAAGAAAGCTGGAATAGAGAGGTTTAAAAAGCGAATGTCTAGCTGGCCGTCGCAAGCAGGCCGGCCAAAGACACATGTGCACTCTAAACTTAAAGTGCCCTGCCCATCACTTCTTTCTGCTGCTGCCTGATTGGCAGCAGCAGAAAACAGAAAGGCAGCAGCAGAAAGCCCCGCTTCCTCGCCCTGAGGCTCGCTCTGGATGGGGTTTGTAAAAACAATGGTAATAAATGAACTGTATTACCATTTCATTTTTCATCTCGGGCAGTAATTTGATTAGTGAGACGATGCTCCTCCGCCTTAACGGAGGAGCCGCACCATACCTTATGATGGGTCAAAACTTCCATTCCATCTCCCTCCGGCAGCTTCATTAATCACCAGCGTTACCTTGACATTTTTATTATTGCATGAAAATTGATGGCGGCAAAGGTGCTTTTAATTCCAGAACATCTTTGAGTAAACGCCACCCCACCAAGTCAGCGGCTTGAGACCTTTACAGGTAAGTAGCGCTCTTTACAAATCCCTGATTGATTGATTGAGTCTGATGGCACCGGTCGCACCCCCCAGAGCTGGCCCTGGCAAGAGGCCATGAGGGACTGCGGTCATGAATGTCAATTTATCAAAAAGAAAGCGGTAGCAGATGGGACATCACACGCCATTTAACCTTTACTTTCACTCACACATGCATGCTTACACATACACACAAACCTACCCACTCCCCCATTCAAAACACACTCTTGCCTGCAAGCATACACAAAGCATACATGTAAAAGCATTTTTAACTTACCTCAGCTGCTAGGGAGGGTCATGTTCCAGTTAATTTTAATCCGTTTTTTATTACACTAATAGTATAATGAAATATTGACAGAAAACAAGGAAAGTGTAGCCCCAACTAGTCCATAAGGAGGAGCTGTCCTTGAGTTCCTGGCATTGACTTTGCCACCTCTTTGGCCAGGGTTCGCAAAGGCAGTACCAGTGGTTGCAAGGGACAAGCCAGGGGTCACTGTTGCAACCCCTGGCATCAGGGTCATATTTGGATCACAATTCAGTTTGGGCACCCCAAAAAAGGTGTCCCACATTCGTGGGTCACGCCTGTTCATGAAACAGCATTTGGCTTGTCTGACTGGGCTATTTTGTAGAGAAATGTTTGATAAATTATGTATTTTAAAGCTCATAGTACTAGAAACATTGGTGAAAACTATAAGCACTCCATTTTGGCTGGGCGAGCTAGGTGAAATAAAGTGGCCCAAAGGCCACAATTCTTGATCTGGCTATGTTTGCCACCTGACCATTTTTTAAACTGGCATTACTGGCATTTTAATGTTCTGGCTGGTATGAAAATCACCTGAAGCTGGTATCTTCTCATCTGATCAATATGAACTTTAAGCAAAAATGTGAGGTGAAAGCAGTTTAAAATGTGGTCTAAAGCTGCTTTAATGATCCGTGACTGATAGTTAAAACTAAGTAAAGGCAGAAAAGCCATGTTAAGAAGAAATACAGACGTTTTTATTATTGTATCATTATTATATTCCAGCCTTTGTAGACTCTTAAAACATGAGCAAACAGAAGGTTATTTTTTTATTGTAGTTTTATATAGCATGAACTCGGCGCAAGGGCAATGATTATATAAGCACCAGTCACATTACAGAAGGTCAAATTCATTTTCATTTTAGGCTTTGGGTAATTAAGTCATTTGCCCTGAATCACAGGATGTTGAGCTGAGGCAGGGACTCAAACCTATTTCCATTGTTCTAAATCCGGCAGCTCTGACCCTCGCACTACATCCTTTCAGTTTTCCTCGCTGGGAAAGGTGCCACACAGCTGTGCCTATGCAAACATACATCCCTCGTCCCCCAGTTCCCTCCTGCGGAGACCTGAAAGACACTCAAACCGAGGTGCCAACAACAGCCCTTAGCAAGGCCTCTTCACTTACTCTACCGCCTCCACAGCCAACTATAGTCTCAGAGTGATGACCTGGTAGGGGACGGGTGAAAAAAAGCAAAGCTCCAGGGGAGCTTAGGTGATAATGGGCCAATGGCCACATCACCTGCACCCAGCCAGGCTGCTGTACTCTCAACACCCGCCTCACTTTAACTCACTGCACCATCAGGATTCAAGCAAGCCGGGCCGACGACGGCTGAAAGGCCAGAAACCTGTCCCCGGAAGCTTGTTTCCTTCCCGGTATAAGAATTGGCTTGGCAGTTTGGTTTGCCCTGTTCCCATCATGCACTGGGACAGGAACAGACTAATTTGCATGTAGCCAGGTTCTGAGCTGGGATGGTGCAGTGAGCTAAAAAACGGTGATGGATCAAGCCCTGATCTTTGGACTGGGTAAGAGTGATCTGCTTAATTCAGACTCTGTTCATCACCACCCCCTTTTCTGAATCACTTTAACAGCATGGCAGGGGAGTGGGAGACTGCTTCCAGGCATCACTGGGGGCAAAGTTAAAATCAGCAGCGACAAGAACAATACTGGCCTAGCAATGCTGCTGCAAACTACCCCCTCTGAGCCTGTCTGCCCATGATGCTGGCCCCACATTACTGTGGTCTGGTGGGTAAGGCAGTAAGGCTCTGTGGGCTGGTTGACCAAGCTCCTAACAAAAACAGGCCCACACCATTAAGCACTGGCCTATCGCCCAATGCCTGACTGCCCGCCTTCCTAATCCGATGCTGCCAGGCGACACCTTAATGACGTCCATTACTGCAGTGATAGCTTTCTTGGTGGGCACCTAGGATTCTGGACCACGCTCTGACCTGCAGATACAGCATACACCAATGTTCAAAGAAGGAAAAGGGGAGGAGGAAGGGAGCGCTCCTAGACCTAATTTTACCTGTCCTAAACGAGAGCCAGTTGGCACTGTTCTGGGGTTAAGGGATGGCACTGCCTCACGAGTGAGTCAGAGGTTGCGCATCTCAAAGGAGACCTTACCAGATGGCCTTAAGACATTAATGGTGCATGAGAGATCTGAACTTAACAATTATAATAGCTAATTAAATATTACTATGCTTTAAAAGTACAATACCTTTGAATGTGCCCTAAAAGTAAAAGCTACAATGTTGATAATTGAGAGTCAGGCAGTGAATAAGGTAGAATCTCACCACACATCATTCCCTCAACCAATTTATACTAGAGGTTGAATCAGGGTTTTTTCTCTCTACTCTGTTCTGGCTCCCAAGTCAAGCTTAAACCAAAAGTAGAACTGAGGTTTCAGTCTTTAGCGACCATAACCCAGTTCTAATGGAGGTTTTGTCTAGGGATCTGTTAACTTTTAAAACAGCGTCTCACAAGGAAGGCCAGCGAGTGATTCCGATAGACCAAGGACGCAGACTAAAATGGGAGAATATAGAACCAGAGGCCATTTTACAGGATGTTTTGAATAGGGTGGAGGATGATGTAGCTATGTGTTTAGACCCACAGGCTGCTAGCGAGCAAGTAGTTAGTGCATTTGACAGTATTTGCAAACAGATCAACCAAACTCTAACAGTGGTAAAGGGACCCCTTAAAAATTCAGGGAAAAGATGGTTTGATCGCTCTTGTTCAAAGGCACACGCTGATTTGTTAAAAGCCCTAAAGTCTAACAGAAAATACCGCACACTAATAGCCAAGCTGAGAGCAAACTACAAAAAGGTTATACAGACCAGGAAGAATGCTGTGAAAGATAATGCTTGGTCACAGCTACTTGATCCAGAGGTTTTAAAAAATAGTAGCCAATTCTGGAAAGTGGTAAGTCACCCCTTATTCTCACCGGTAGAGAACTGCCCTCTTGAGTCCAACATTGCTGATGAGGCTTGGATTATGCATTTTAGTAACATATACTCTAGTACCGCTCCTCAAGAGTCATTAAACATGACAACCGAGAGAGATGAGGGTATTTGTATTTCTTTTGAAGTCTCAGATGTGGAAAGGGCAATAAACCAGACCTTGAAAAATAAGGCACCTGGCCCTGACGGGTTCCCCGCTGATATTTTTAAGTGTGCTCCAAAATTATGGTCAGAGATTCTGTGTAAGGTCTTTAATAAACTAAACCATAATAACATCCCAGCATCCTGGAAAGAGTCCATTATTGTCCCCATTTTTAAGAAGGGTAATCGGTCAGATCCAGCCTGTTATCGACCGATTTCCCTAATAGATTCGTCAGTTAAAATCCTGGGACGGGTCATCCTTTTTAAATTACAGGATTGGCTTGAAGAGAAAGGGATTCTGTCAAATGTCCAATACGGTTTTAGATCCAAATCAAGTACTGTGGATCAGTGTCTTAACTTACAATTGTTAGTGGACAAATATACCGTTGCCAAGGATGGGTTACTATATCTGGGGTTTATGGACCTTTCGTCGGCTTTCGACCTTGTAAACCGATCGAAACTGTGGAAGATTTTAATCGGATTGGGTCTCGATCCAATCTTGGTAAATTTCTTGGCAGACTTACATACTGGCCTGCGAGTCTCTGTCAGAGTGAACTCAGCGGGACGTTGTTCTAGCCATTTCCACCCAGAAAGGGGAGTCAGACAGGGGTGCATTATGGCCCCTCTCTTGTTTACAGTCTATATAAACGCTCTTGAACCTGTACTCAGGGAGGCCATGGCAGACATACCGCATATAGGAGATCTGGGTATACCGGTTCTCCTGTATGCGGATGACGCTGTACTTCTATCACGAACTGGGGTGGGGCTTCAACGATTGTTGGACGCATTCGGTCATTTTATGAATTCCCTAGATCTTAAAATAAATGTAAAAAAATCACAAATAATGATAGCTGGGAGAGGATCTCGAAAGAAAAATATAAAAACTTTTTTCTGTTGCAATGAGGAACTTAGCAGAGTCCCCACCTTTCCGTATTTGGGTATTATTTTTGAGGAGAGGGGGAAATGGGGCCCACAGATTAAAGCAAGAAATATTGCTTTTGCTAGAACCTCTATGGCAATCATGGCCTTTAGCAAAAAACTTGGGGCTAGGCCCATATCAGCTCTGTTAAACATCTACAAAGCTAAGTGCTTGGCAGTAGCCACGTATGGCTGCTCACTTTGGGGATACAGTACCACGGACTGCTTGCAAATCACGAAAATAAATTCATGAGATCAATCTTATTGGTGCCGCAGTCAACCCCTTCTTTTGCAGTGCATTCAGAGTTGGGTGTTGGTTTTATCACAGACATGTTGAAGGTAGCCCCACTAATAACTTGGCTGAAGACCTGGTTGAACGATGAACTCTCCCTGAATCATGCTATTCTTAAGGATTGTCTTAGTTTAGACAACCTAAATAAAATTAAGTGGTTATCCTACGTCAAACAGGGTTTTCAGAAAATTGGAAGACCTGAGCTTTTTCACTCCCCAGAAAGTGTAACTCGTAGGGACATAGCATTTACGAAGGGGACTATGTTACAGATGCTATCTCTCGACAGGGAGCTCAGAAAAACCACTGTTAGATCCTTCATTATGGTTGCTAATCCCCCTGGTCCTGAACTTTACTTGGTTTTAGTGAATCGACCCTATCATAGGTTTCTTTTAACGCGTTTTCGTTTAAATTTGATCTATTTAACATTAGGTCAATTCACGGAATGGAACACTTCTGATCAGGCACCGCCGTGTTCCTGCGATAATTTTTCGAAGCAGGACACAATGCATTTTGTAATGTTCTGTGGCCATTATATGGCCGCAAGGAGGAAGTTTCTTGTGCCTATCCTTAAGGAGGCAGGCTTCATTCAAGTGAGGCCCGCACTCCTATACCTGCATTTACTAGACAGTCCGAGGGTTATTTCTCATGTCGCTAGTTTTTTGGTGGGGGCAGCTCGGGAGAGAAATAAGATAATGAAACTTTGTGCTTAAATGTACTCCTATAAAAATGCACTTTCTGTATATATTGTCCCTTTTAAACAAATGACCTATCATGGCAGCTACCATTCTGTGAACTGATCGTTTTTAATGTTTTTGAATTTTTAACGTTTTTTTAAATTTGGCTGTTTTTTTAAGATATTTAAAATGTGTGATTGTAATTGATTGTATTTTGTTCATCATTGTCTTTTTATGATATTGAATTATCGAATAAAGTATTTTGACTGACTGACTGACAATATTAGTATGAAGAAGAACCTCTTTTGAATATGGCATTGAAAAGCACAAACACCTAAGCAAACTTCAATCAAAGAACTGCTCTCAGTGCAGAAACGCAATCTTCCACAAGCACAGGCTAGTTCTGACCTATCTCCCACCAATAAATCACAACAGATGGAAAACTCAGATTTACAAGCCCTGGCAACAAAAGAAGATATTCATACGCTCCTAGATGAATTCCAAAAGGACATTACCTAACTCTGACAGGATTTCACTAAATGTCTCACAGAGCTGGACCTGTATCCCCAGAAAACAGTTTTGAGGGTCGGCTAGTGATCTCCCTGGCAGAATAACTCCATGGAAGGGACCTGCAGCTCTCAGACTGAATTTGTTGGAACAGCAACAACAAACGCTCCTGGGTAAATTAGATGATATAGAAAATCGTTCCCAGGACAACAGCATATGCGTGCATGGCATAAACGAAGTTGTGCCTGGCATAAATTTAGAAACCCACCTACGAGATTTCTTTTCACAAGTATTGGGTTGGCCAGATGCTAGACTCATCCAACTTGATCACATGCACTGTCATCATTTATTTTTCATCATTTCAGCAGATATATTAACTTGTCTTCATTTCTTCCAAGAAAAGGAAAAGATTATATCAGAAGCCTGTAAACAAGAGCAAGTGATCTACCAAGGCGTCTCTTTTTATATACCCTGGCTCGAGAAAAAGAGTTCAGGGAAGGCACATCACATCTGCAAAGGGAGAAAGTGCCTTACCACTGAGGAGATCATTTTCGGCTCCAATTCAAGATAGAAAATAAACCTCATGTGGTGAGAAAACTACAGGAAGGAAATACACTGTTAGGTCCACTGTTTGAGGCTTCTTTGTCACTGGGACCAAACCAGGTTTTTTGAGAAGAAAATAAAAAGTGAATGGCGCACCCAGAAATCTAACAAAGCATGTCATGAGAGCAACCAAATACATCGCAAAAAGGAAAACAAATTCGATCTTGATTCTCTGATGAAGAGATTAGAACTCCTGGCTCTAAACCCTGGTATGTTACTGTGCTGAAAGACTTTGACTGACTAATGCTGTTTTGATGACAAGAGTTTGTTAAAATATTCTGCACGATGTTTATGAGACGAAGTTTGTACGAATGTTAATTTAATAAAAAGATTGACAACAACAAAAAAATAATTTGTTAAAATAATGACCTGCGCTGCAGGGGCCTGACATGTTACCAAATGGCTATACCCCTCTTTGCGCTACCGTTGTTTCGGCTACGATGACCTGTGGACTAGCAAAACATATTTTGATATTATTCCAGTTGCATGTTATACTATGTTATTGTCGATTGTTTTAAGTTCTTGTTTTAAAAGTGTTATTTGCATGGTTGTACACATGGAGTTGGTTGACAATGCCTATGAAAGAGAGTAATGTTGGCAGCCTCATTTCAACTTGAGTTTGCACATGTACTTGCAGCAGTGATATTATACTCTGATCTGGTTACATTCAGTACAATGGCTACAACCCAAAGCTCTTACAGAGTTTGTAAAAATTAATTTGGCGAACTGGAGCATCACCTTATGAAAGAAGCAGCTGAAACACTCCTGTACATCCCAGCAACTTGCTATGAAAAAATAATAAGGCCAATACATTATTAGCATATAAATTGCAGCAAGTTAAAATATGAATTTACATACTAGAAATAGCTGATGAGAAAGTTGATAAGCTTATGGACACCCCCAACAATCTTGAGGTGTTTTTAAAAGTTTATACTTGTCTTTTAAGAGAGCAGAACATTTACCCAAATAAGTGAGATGAATAACTTAACAGCTACACCCCACTGGACAGATTTTGCAGCCTTAGAAGAAGAACAAAACGTGGAAAAGGTCAGAGCAGCTATAAAAAATATGCCTGGCCATAAAGCCCCGCTGGCAGGTTGCTTCTCGGTAGTTTTTCATAAAGCTTATAGTCCCATTCTGCCAACTCCATTAACGATTAAAATAGTCCCAAAGACCATGTTTTCTTCTCAGCTATCCTTGCTACTCTCACCAAACAAAGAACCTCAGTTCTGTGGGTCTTATCGCCCCCTCCCATTACTAAACTAGGATATTCATCTATTTACATCCATCCTGGTTGTGAGGCTTCATGCACTGTGGCTTAAACTCATTTCAATTCACCAGTCAGACTTTCCTAAAAACATACAGCCAGGCAATAACAAAAGGTTAGAGGCTGCCCTAATAATGATAACATTCATCCAATCTCATTTTTTTTTGGTCAAATCTGTTTATTGGCATTTCAGGGAACATTCATCCAATCTCATTATAAGAAACCTCCACCATAACTGAAATAAATGTGCACTATTTCCAGTGTCTGCACTCTCAATTATACCTCTAATTGCACTCATTTCGTATAATCCAGACGTTAGTGATCTTACAATTGGCAACACCGAACACGGAGTGGCATTATTTGTGGATGACATCCTTTGCTTCATTATTAAAAACCAACTCTTGTATTGTAATTGTATTACAATTGTTATTTGTAGAGCGCATTATCACCCATTATCCCAATTCTATATAATCCAGATTTTCCACCAGGTCAGATCAACCCTGTCCTTCATAGATGGTGCCAAGTTCAGTCACCTCTTTTAGGGGATTTTTTTAAAGTGGTGATCTTTTCTCTGGGGAAGAACTGAGAAGAAAATTAGACTTAACGCCTTAGGATAAATAGTGGTAATCCTAGTTATTATAATGGGTTAATATTTGTGAAGTACAAGATGGGATAAATAAGATTAAAAAAAACTCTGGAACCCTTGTTTGCTAATAGAACAAGAAAGAGGGTTACTAGGCTATGGGGATACATCCTAGAATTAAGCCTGCAATCAAAGCACAAATAAATATTATACTGTTAGAGAGACCTGGAGATAGGGACTCCCCGATGAAAGGGGAGGAAAACATCTATCCCCTTCACACTCCCACTGGGAAATGAATTGCTCATCTTCTACTTGTGGCTTAATTAGCACTAACCCAGATGTGGAAGTGCCAGATTATTCCTACAAATAATGTATGGTGGGGAAAGATTTGGTTCATCTGTGCAGCAGAGAAGCTCTCACCCACCATCCACGGCAGACTCTACAAACTTGACAAGACGTGGTTTCTTTTTGTCATGTACATAAAAAGATGGCAGGTGGAGATCGAGCTACAATGTCTTAGGCGATACGTTGGTCTCATATATATATAATGTCTCCAGCTGATTAGTTTGATAATAATGTCATTTTGGCCTACATTTATAGGAATCCCACTGAATATTTATTCCTATTCCTTAATTAAATGAGACTTGAATTTCTGCTTAAATTACTTTCTCTGCTCTCAACTATTTTATGGAATTGTATAGATGGATTCAGTCCTTTGCCTATTGTAAATGGAAATGATGATATGACAACACTTTCCCTGTCTATTGAAAAACGAATAAAATTAAGTTATTGAAGAAAATGGCCATTTTATATCTTTACCAGGGTTCCCACTTCCAAATAGTTGACACCTTTTTGTACATTAAACATTGATTGCATACATGGTATGCCACATGTTCTGATTACGGACAGAGGATTGCCGTTTTCGTCAAGATTTTGGTCTACCTTGTGCTAGGAGTCGGATATAGAAGTCTGTCTACCAGTTATTCCTCTCAGATGGGCGGACGCCGGACAGTCAAACTGAGAGGTCAATTCAATTAATTGCACAGTATCTGAGCTATTAAGCATCGCATCAAGATGAGGATTAGAGTAAGATGTTGTGGTTAGCAGAAGTAACATACAATAATAATAAAATGTGTCATTTGTCATGTCTCCTTTCTTTTCGTGCATGGCTGTCATCTCTGAAAATTACCACTAGGCTAATCTTTATGTACATCATTTCCTTTGAGCATGAACGTTTAAGTAATTAACAGCTATGAATGCTGGAAAATCTGGAGAAAGCTAAAGCGAGATAAAAATTATATGCAGATGCATATTCTATGCTGATTGTAAAGGAAATCCAGTTACACAATGTATTGTTGGTGATAAAGTGTGGTTACTCACAAAAAAATTAAATTTCAAGAAATCTGCTAAGTTGCAGTTTAAGTTTGTGGGTCCATTCCCTATTGAGCCGATTGGGAATCTAATTGCCATAAAGTTAAAATCGCCTCAGTCCAGTGGCATAACGCAAAATGAAGTCCCCCCCTCCCACAATATTCTTGGTCCTCTCTGGACTGGCAAAACGAATTCCTGACACTGAAGGAGTAAGAGCCTGACAATTGTGAGCGTTACCTCCTTCTGGTATCTCCTCCTTTAGGGTGTGTACTGTATGATAAGGGCAACCCATTCCTGATGCTACCCTGCCCTTCCTAATACCATAACAGGAAATGCCGGGAGTATGCAGACGATGCTGCTTGGACTGGCAGAGAACAGACAATCCATGAAAAATATCCACCAAGCACCAGGCACCAGTTTAAGAGGTATGTCCTTCCAGGATCATCCCCAGGAAGCCTTGCTAACCATGACGGATGTGCACCTGGTACCAGGCTATGGGAATACATCCTAGAATTAAGCCTTCAATCAAAGCACAAATGGTAACTAGTCAAAATATCGAGTTTTTTTATTTCGAATAGACATAATATCGAGTTAAAAATATAGAATAGACATAGTATCGACTAGACATAATATAGACTACAAAAATATCGACTAGAAAAAATTTATATCGACTAGAATAGCAATTATATCGAATCAAAAATATAGAATGGACATAATATCGACTAGACAGAATATAGACAACAAAAATATCGAATTTAAGGTAAGTTAATATTAATATTTAATTTTTGTGTAATATAATTCTGTAGCGGTTTGTGGGTTTATAGGGGAATAGGGTAGGAAATAATTTAATTATAATTAATTAAATATGTTATTTTATTTATTGGTATTTATTTAGAATTAATTGTTAAATTATTATTTGGTAATTAATTAAAATATAATTGCTAATTAATTTTAATTGATTAATTGATAAATATTTTATTTTTAGTAATGTATTTATTGTAGCGGGTTGTGGGTTTATAGGGGAATAGGGTGGGAAGTAATTTAATTATAATTAATTAAATATGTTATTTTATTTATTGGTATTTATTTAGAATTAATTGTTAAATTATTATTCATTGGTAATTAATTAAAATATAATTGCTAATTCATTTTAATTGATTAATTGACAAATATTTTATTTTTAGTAATTTATTTTTTGTAGCGGGTTGTGGGTTTATAGGGGAATAGGGTGGGAAGTAATTTAATTATAATACATCAAATATGTTATTTTAGTTATTGGTATTTATTTAGAATTATTTGTTAATTAATTAAAAATTGGCAATTAATTAAAATATACTTGGTAATTAATTTTAATTGATTAATTGACAAATATGTTAATGTTATTAATTTTTTTTCTGTAGTGGGTTGTGGGTTTATAGGGGAATAGGGTGGGAAGTAATTTTATTATAATTAATTAAATATGTAATTTAATTTGTGGGTATTTATTTAGACTTAATTGATAATTAATTATTGATTGGCAATTAATTAAAATATAATTGGTAATTAAATGGAATTGATTAATTGATAAATATGTTAATTTTAGTAATTTATTTTCTGTAGCGGGTTGTGGGTTTATAGGGGAATAGGGTGGGAAGTAATTTCATTATAATTATTTAAATATGTTATTTTAAATATTGGTATTTATTTAGAATTAATTGTAAATTAATTAATAATTTGTAATTAATTAAAATATATATTGTAATTTATTGTAATTTATTAATTGAAAATTATGTTACTTTTATTAAATTAATTTCTGTAGTGGGTTGTGTGTTTTTAGGGGAATACCTTGTGAAGTAATTTAATTGTAAGTAATTACATTTTTTAATTGAATTGTTAAATATTTTAATATTAATAGGTTAATAATTAGTATTAGTAGGTAATTTTTATTAATAAATAATTTGTATTTGTATTTTAAATTGATTATTTAATATATTTAACACAATTGTAAAATATTTTAATTAAATTGTAATTGGTGTTACTATATATATTATTTATATTTATATAAGAAGTATTTACTTGCCCTATTATTGCACTCACTGTAGTTGGAATAGTAATTTTTACCCATACGCTATCCAACGGTTTCCGTACTTTTGTACTCTCTGGAGTGGGAATAGTAGTTTTTACCTCTACGCTATCCAACGCTTTCCCTACTGTTGCACTCACTGCAGTTGGAATAGTAATTTTAACCCCTACGCTATCCAACGCTTTCCCTACTGTTGCACTCACTGGAGTGGGAATAGTAATTTTTATCCCCACGCTATCCAACGCTTTCCCTACTGTTGCACTCTTCGGAGTAGGAATAGTAAGTTTTACCCCTAGGCTATCCAACACTTTACCTACTGTTGCACTCTCTGGAGTGGGAATAGTCATTTTTACCCATACGCTATCCAACTGTTCCCCTACTGTTGCACTCTCTGGAGTGGGAATAGTAATTTTTACCCCTACGCTATTCAACGTTTTCCCTACTGTTGCACTCTCTGGAGTTGGAATAGTAATTTTTACCCCTATGCTATCCAACGCTTTCCCTACTGTTGCACTCACTGTAGTTGGAATAGTAATTTTAACCCCTACGCTATCCAACGCTTTCCCTACTGTTGCACTCACTGGAGTGGGAATAGTAATTTTTATCCCCACGCTATCCAAAGCTTTCCCTACTCTTGCACTCTCTGGAGTGGGAATAGTAATTTTTACACCTACGCTATCCAACACATTATCTACTGTTGCCCTCTCTGGAGTGGGAATAGTAATTTTTACCCCTACGCTATCCAACGCTTTCCCTACTGTTGCACTCTCTGGAGTGGGAATAGTAATTTTCACCCCTAGGCTATCCAACGCTTTCCCTACTGTTGCACTCACTGGAGTGGGAATAGTATTTTTTACCCCTAGCTATCCAATGCTTTCCCTACTGTTGCACTCACTGGAGTCGTTACAGTAAATTTAACCCTTTCGCTATCCTACGGTAAAAATATTGTATATGTTTTATAAATAATATATATATATATATATATATATATATATATATATATATATATATATATTACCTACTGGCGGTCGCCAGTAGGTAGTTATAGTTAGGATAATTTTCAATGTTAAATCTCAACATTCTATTTTGAATAACTTTGGCGCCGGTTGACGAATCTGCCTGAAATTTTCAGGAAAATGGTCTCATGGCGGTCCGGTCCTTCCCTGAAAGTTTGGGGGGGATTCGTCAAGCGGGGGCCGAGATAAAAGGGGGGTCCCAAAACGCGTTTTCCCCATGTTAATTTCCATAGGGCGGTCGATTTCACTTTTAGCCCGAACGGCTGAATGGATTTCCACCAAACTTGGCAAAATTGTAGGGACTGGTAGCCCGATGTGCCTTTGCTATGTCTCAAGATATGTGCTCCAGTGGATTTTAAGTAATTAAGGTTCAAAAAAATATATATATCTATAGCCGCGCTCCCGTGCGCGCACGGGAGTGCGCTCCAGGCGCGACACGCGACTTGCGCGCAGGAAGCTGATTGGATCTCAGTTGTCTGTAAACATTCTAAACAGTGCGGAGCGGCCGCCATCTTGTGTCTCGGTAAAATCGAGACAGAAGGGGTTTGAAAAAAAAAGGGGCAAATGACCATAAGGGGGAAGAGTAGACCCCCTCTGACCCCCTAGGTTTGATGTAGGGACTAAAATAGGGTCCTGCAGGGCATTAAAATTTTTTTTTCGTTTTGCGCGGGAATATGCGCTCTCCCGTGCGCGCACGGGAGAGCGCTCCAGGCGCGACGAGCGACTTGCGCGCAGGAAGCTGATTGGATCATAAGGGGGAAGAGTAGACCCCCTCTGACCCCCTAAATCCAGGACTATATTTATGAAGGCCTTGCGCTGTTAGTTTTGCGCTTCCTGTGCGTCAATTTTTGTGACGCACCAGCGGTGTAAAAAAATGCGCATTGTTATGCAATATTCAAAAAGTGACGCATCTATCTAGATGCGTCACTTTTTAAATATAGTGCAACGAGGTACATTTTATTACACTGCTGGTGTTATGCGTCACTTTTCTGTGCGCACTCCTTATGACGTTCCAGATGTGTCATATTTAATGTATGACGAATCATGTTGCAGATACAATATGGCGCAGAGTTTTAAAAAGTGACCCATGTACCTAGATGCGTCACTTTTTAAAAATAGCGTCAGGTATAATGTATGCAGAGGGGGTGTTCCCCCACAAAAAGCTTTGTAATAGCGACGCAGTGAAATGTTTGAGATTTCACTGCGTCACTTTTAGGATGCTGTTGCATCCTTTAAATATAGTGCAACGAGGCACATTTTATTACACTGTTGGTGTGATGCGTCACTTTTCTGTACACAGTCCTTATGACATTCCAGATGTGTCATATTTAATGTATGACGAATCATGTTGCAAGGAGTTACAGATACGTCAGTATTTCTGACATATGTGTAAACATAAAAGTGATGCGAGGCCGGCGCAAAATTTTGACGCAATAGCATCCAAAAAATGACGCAGGGAAATCTCATAGATTTCAGTACGTTGTTATTACCAAGCTTTTTGCGAGGGATTGCCCCCTCTGCATACATTATACCTGATGCAGATACAATATGGCGCAGAGTTTTAAAAAGTGACCCATGTACCTAGATGCGTCACTTTTTAAAAAATAGTGTCAGGTATAATGCATGCAGAGGGGGTGTTCCTTGCAAAAAGCTTGGTAATAATGACGCAGTGCGTCACTTTTAGGATGCAGTTGCGCCAAAATCTTGCGCCTGCTTCTCAGCAAACCTTTCACATGGTGCTTTTTCCATGTGAAAGGACACATTACTGGAGTTGCGTCACTTTTGTGACGCACTCCTGCAATGCGTTACTTTTGTGTTTAGAGATATGTCAGAAATACTGACATATCTGTAACTCCTTGCGAATTGATTAGTCATATATTAAATATGACATATGTGGAATGTCATAAGGAGTGCGTCCAGATAAGTGACGCATCGCTATTTTCACGTAGCGATGCGTCACTTTTCAGAAATGAGGCCTCCAGTTTATTCACTGTGTCATAAATTTCTTTTCTAACACTCACCTTCTTTCAGTCCTCCTACTTCACTTCCTTTCACCTCTCATACCTTTCTGTTCTTTCTTACTCATTCTCCTTTCAATTATCAATGCACTATATTTCACTTACTCTTCATTTTTTAAGATTATAGCTCTTTGATGAGAATTGGAGGTAGTTCTGAAAAGAACTTTTGGTTTTCTTCTTTTAACTGAAGAGGAACAAAAACAGGGAATAGAAACTGCTCAACAGGAGCAAAAAGAAAAGAAAAAAATTAGGGGTGGGAAGGGCAGTGATGGTTCTCTAATGCCCGAACCATGAGCAGGACACTTTGCTCCCCATAGGTGAGGAGTTGATTGCAGTATCTGCATCTGACGACCCCATGGTTGAATGCAGGTTGGATGTTTGCTACCTGCCCCTGAGATTGGTCTCTTCCAGAAGAAGTTGCTCCTCCTGTTGATGTAGAGGGAACCTCCTGTGCCAGAGCCCTGACACTTTCTCGGGCAAAATTCTGGGGGTGCCTGGTCTCCACATGGCGAATCATCGTGAAGTTGCCAAAAGAGTATTTTTTTAGGGGGTTACCCCGTGACAGGACCTTTTTGCAGATCCTGCACTCTACTTTTGGTGCATTCACCTTCTTCTGGCCTTCTGGAAACTTAAAAAATTTCCAAATGAAATGTCCCTTCACCTTTGGGGTAGGTGGCTCTTCATCAATGAAGTCATCTTCACTGCTGGATGATCTGGCAGCCATGATGAACCAAGAAAAAAGGAGCAGCAAAAAAGCAGGTCTTTCAGTCACAAAAGTGAAAGAAGAAGTGAAGGAAATGGGTGGGGATTTCATTCATTGTAAAAAAAAACTGTTAGCAACCAATGAAAAGTGTTATTTTAGGGTCACATGACCCGACGCGCTTACGCTGCGCGCTCGGGTGCACTTCCGGGTGCGTTTACGCTGCGCGATCGTAGGCGCTTCCGGGGCGCACACGTGGCGCGATCGTAGGCGCTTCCGGGGCGCACACGTGGCGCGATCGTAGGCGCTTTTGCGTGCGTTTAGGAGCCGCGCACGTAGGCGCTTCCGAGGGCACGTACGTTGTGCGCTGAAGTGACGTCATCAATCTTTAATAGAAATGCATAATCATTTTCAATATTAAAAAAAACAAATTTTATTTGTATGGTACGAAATGTTTTGCATTATTATTAACTTTTCATTCATATTTTTTTTTCACGAACGACAGTTGCGCTCTGGGTGCGCTTTCAGATGAGCTCTCGGAGAAGCTTACAGGAGAGCTTAGCTGAAAGCTTCCAGGAGCGCGCACCCAGAGCGCAAAAGAAAAAAATTATAAAAAAAATGAATACTTAAAAAAAACAGCAAATTGTAAAAAAAAAAAGGTTAGAAACTCGATATACAAAGGAATTAGCATTAAAAAAACCTATGAAATTCACTGAAAAAACCATAGGTTTCACACCAGTTATAGTTAGGAATTAGCATTTAAAAAACCTATGAAATTCACTGAAAAAACCATAGGTTTCACACCAGTTATAGTTAGCTGGAAATTTTACTGATATAAAACCATTGAAATTCCCACGTTATAGTTAGTCGGACTCACTATAACTTGCGCGTACAATGCACTGCTGATGACATCACTCATGACATCACTGATGACACCATCCTTGTGACAGAGTGACAGACCTAATTTCAGTGTAATGTAACGCTTGAAACACATATTCAAAAATAGAAACAAACATTTTCTAAAAAATGGAGATACCCAAACCAGTAACAACAACCAATTCAGTAATTCCACCATCTATATACACATCCACTCATTCACCAACAGTTCTATATAGTCACTCATACATATACTCACTCATCATATGTAGTGATACACCTACACATCCTGTTACACATCAGCAATCATCCAAAAGTTACTCACACACATACTCACACATGCAAATAAACTATTAAACATCCATTTCTTTGCATATACATTTATACACACACTGCCACCTTACTTCTAAGGAAACTTACCCATACTTACTCTCTTAAACAATCACTTATAGAAACACATACTTATTTACACAGGAACTCCTACAATCTCTCACTATATATACTATACTCACTTATATACATCAATACTCACATATACTAGATTAAAACATATGTCGTTACTAATGAAGACACTAGTGAGACAGTCATTCACTCACTAACACACACATATATACACTCATCCACCCATACAGTCCTGCACATATGCTGTCTTCAAAACACATACAAACAGTGAGTCAGTCACCAACCCCATGCAGCCACTTATACACAAAGAGAAACACTGATACAAACATTTAAATATTTAAACAATACTCGCTAATATATGTATTCACTAAGATACACATAATATGCCAGTTACCCAACCAATTTTTTTTAAAAAAACATCCATTTACACACTTATTTAAACATTTATTCTTCCATCGACCTTTACAAATACATATATAAAACAAATTTATTTTTCAGAAAGACACACATTCACTGGATGGTCTCATCAGTGATGTCATGAGTGATGTCATCAGCAGTGCATTGTACGCGCAAGTTATAGTGAGTCCGACTAACTATAACGTGGGAATTTCAATGGTTTTATATCAGTAAAATTTCCAGCTAACTATAACTGGTGTGAAACCTATGGTTTTTTCAGTGAATATATATATATATATATATATATATATATATATATATATGTATTTAAAATATATATATTTTTTTAGTTACATTAATTATTGCTCAATTTTAAGTTTATTTAAGTATTTTAAATATGTTTAAATTAATTTAATTTATTATTATATTACTTTTAATTTACTTTTAAGACATTTAAAAAATTAGATATTTTGACAGTCTATATTTTTTACACTCGATATTTTGGAGTCGATATTTTTGTACTTACCTGTTTGAAGATAGGAAGTCGATATTCTTGCAGTCGATATTTTTACCTCAATATTTTGTCCTCTCGATATTTTGATATGTTGGAGATATCTGGAGATAGTGACTTCCCAATGATAGGGGAGGAGAATATCTATCCCCTTCATACTCCGTCTGGGAAATTAACTACTCATCTTCTACTTGTGCCTTTCATTAGCACTAGCCCAGATGTGGAAGTCCCAGATTATTCCTACAAGCAGTTTATAGCTACTGGGTAAGTACCAAACACAACACAAGTGTGATATTTATAAATCTCATGTATAAATGCTATGTCACATAAACAACTATTTTACAACAAAAATCCTCATGCCACGTACATGACCTCAATAGACACTGCATGTACCATAGTATATATCATGTACTATACAGATGCAAGAGGGGCATGTAAATAAGTTCCCTAATTTCCCTCCTCAGGTGATGCTGGATATGCACTCTCCCCTCAATTCTTCACACCATAAAGAGGTGCAGCCACTGTACCTCTCAGTGTAGGTACATAAGGGCACACATACGTACTCGAGCCATCTTACAGAACACTTTTGGTCTCCTGAAGTCCCGATTCAGATGTCTTGACCGTACAGAGGGGTGCTGCTGTACTCCCCTGAAGTTGTGTACAAGATCATTGTAGCCTGTTGTGTCTTGCCCAACATAACTTTAAGCCATGGCTTACACATACCTCTGGACCCTCAGATAGGCCTGAATCTGGGCAACCGGGCTATTTGCCAGAAGAGAGGGTAAGGTATGGGGGTCCGTGACCAGCTGGTTGACACTTTTTTCACCTGAGCAACCTGTTGCGTTATGGACTACATGTGGTTTTCAGTCTGTTGCCAATGATAATAGTTGGTCATTTAACACTCTGTCCATACATTCCATCCTGAGACTACATGGTAAGCACACTCAATGTCTGTAAATAACAGCTGTTGACAAGAGTCAAAAGATTGGCCATGCAATATGTCATGTGCACATGTCAGCAATTAGTGTTAGCAATGTCTCCATAGACTCCATTGCCTCAGGGGCTGAAATGTCTGTGCATATGTGAGGCCTCCCTAGACCGTTTAACAATTGGGACCTAATTCACAAAGGGACTCAGCTCTAGATGCAGAGACGCTGCAGTTGAGGGGGAGTCTGTGTACTCAGTGCCTAATTGCTAGGATGTGTGTTCTCATTGCAGTGATCCTGGCCCGAGAGTGGCAAGTCCACCACAACTGCAGTGCCTCCCACACTAGGGCAGATGCCCCTTGTGAATCACGCAACTTGTATGTGTTTGTGCTGCAACTCCTTGTGGCAGTGTGGCCAGATGTCTGTCATATGTACAGCATGGTCGGAGTGGACCAGTGTGATGACATGCATGATTAATGCTCACAGCTGCCATGTTTGGCAGCTCCATGTGTGAAGTGCCATTCCTGGTCTGGTAGAAACTGGGACAAGTGTTCCTGCCTCACTATGGAATGTAAAAGGCTACAACTCCTAAAACTAATTGTGAACATCTTTTATGGATCTGGTAGAAAAGATCGGATCTGGGTAACCTGGCAGGGCTGTGTGAATAGTAACTGTCTCCTTCGACTAACACCTACTGGTCCCATATACAAATGGCTAAATTGGTAATTGGTACATTGGATAGTGTGTAATGCTGAATGCATCACACAAACAGATGTATTGTGCACCTATGAGCATATTTTACAATCTCATTTCAGATCAGCAGGTACAATGTGTGATGTATGACATGGAGTACCAGCCACTGTGAGAGCTGGTAATGTACTAACACACACCCTGCGTTAATGGGACAGCTATGCCCATCGCAGGTACAAAGACACACTACCCTTAAACTCATTGAGAGCTGCAGCACTCATTCGTTCGTCCGGCCCCACATAATGCAGAGGGTACCTATCTTGCACCCACTCAAGTAGTATGTTATTATCAGTATAACAGATTGTGTGGCGGTCGTGCCCTCAGGTCCGGCAGCTATGTTGGTGGATATGGGTGCAACAGTATAGCCGAATGGGAGATATTCATGCTTGGAGGTGTGGACAACTCTGAATTAAAATAACATTGCTGACTTCACCTTCCTCTGATGAAAGAGTTTCTGGAGTGCTGCTCCCTACTGATGAAGGATGAAATCCAGAATTGCATACATGGCCCAGTTAGGTAATGTGCCCGGTCCTTCCGGGCTTTTGTTATTAACATGGAATGTTCAAGGCCTGAATAATAATAGGAAACATTGTCAAGTTTTGAATTATGTTGCTCGACATAAGGCTGATATCCTCTTTATGCAAGAAACCCACTTGGCAGACTCTGGCACCAACTCTATGGCCTCCTGTTGGGGTCCTCATAGGTATTTCTCCGCTTATAGCTCATATTCACGGGGTGTCGCTATTTTTGTACATAAAAGGGTTCAATTTGCACACTATGCCACGCAGCGTGACCCAGAGGGCCGATTTCTGATTGTAACCGGTCAACTGATGGGTCATAGGGTTTCACTTGTGTGTGTGTGTGTATGGCCCGAACACTGACTCTCCCTCATTTTATCACTCCTTGCTTACCCATCTCCTTGCTGTCGACATGGGGCTGTCTCCTGGACCACTCTAGGGACAGCACTGCCTCTACTCCCGACTCAAAACCCCACGCCCGCCTGGCCCTTCGTGAGATTTGCATGCAATATTCATTAGTAGACATCGAATCCCACCTACCTGCACAACATACTGCCTACACTCATTATTCTGGATTCCACAACACATGAACACATGGACCAGGCTGGTCTCCCCTGTAGTCGCTGGCTGGTTGGGATCGATCCAGACTCTCCCCCACACTCTTTCCGATCACTGCCCGATTCTTCTTCAGCTCCTTATTCCTCCGGAAGGGGGTTTATGAGAGACAGTAGCGCTTTCCTGGGAGGGCTCTGCTGGACTCCGTTTTCAAAGAGGAGGTCAGACAGGCCATAGAAGATTATTTTGAACTAAACACTGGCACGGTAGACACGTGGGCGGTCTTATGGGAGGGATTTAAAGCCTACATCAGGGGGGTCTGTATCTCTAAGCACGCCGGAGTCCATCGCGATCTGCGCACTCCTCTGGACCAGATCGAGAAGAAAATCGCCGCGGCTGACCGCGAACTACACGTTTCCCCCTCTGACTCTCTTTTTGCTTGCCGCCTGGAGCTGTGTGTCGAGTTTCGGGATGCAGCTGATAGGGAATTATCGTTCCTACATAAACATTGCGTGGCTCAGCGGTATGGGGAAGGCGAACGTCTGGGACGCCTTTTAGCCAATACACTACGCCCCCCCCAGAGGCCCCATATGTATCGTCTCAATGACAGGACTTGACGACGCACCGGTTCAATCTACCCCCGCAATTTGTGACCTGTTTCTTGCATACTACAAGACCCTTTACGCTTCACGCCTTTCCGGAGATCTCCGCAGTCAGGAAGATTTTCTTTCTGAAGTGGCACAGGTATATCTGGAACGCTACATGCAGGAGTTCCTTCTGAGCAAACAGCACATCAACATCTTGATTGAACTCACAACTCCCACCTACAACACCAATGACATAGTACCAGCACAAGACCTGTGTGACTCACTGTCCACCTTCTTACACCGTAAGATCATTGACATCCACAACAGCTTCCACTCCGCTACCCCCCCACAAACGAGTCCACCCCACCTTAGACCAACCCCCACAAAAATGACCTGACCGCCTGGTACAACGTCAGCGATGAAGACACCATCAGGATCATGGACTTCATCCACTCCGGATCCCCATCTGACACATGGCTTCTCAACATTTTCAACAAATCCAGCTAAGCCAGAGAACCCCTTCTCCCCAAAACAATCAACATCTCCTTCGAGTCAGCTACCTTCAGTGGGAGCTGGGAGAATGATGAGATCAACGTCTTAGTGAATATTCAAAATGTGGAACACAAATACCTCAAGAACTTCAGGGCCATCTCACCTTCACAGAAAATGTCACATAGAAGATCGTCAACAGACTGCTGACCCGCTACCTCGAAGACAACAACACCATGGGCCCATCCCAGTCTGGATTCCGCAGCAGCCACAGCACGGACACCGCCCTCATCACTGCCAACAACGACATCAGCATTCTCATGGACAAAGGAGAAACAGCGGCCCTCAACTTTCTGGACCTATCACCAGCCTTCCACACGGTCTGCCAAGCCACCCTAACAGCACACATCCATGATGCCGGAATCCAAGAGATTGCCCTGGCCTGGGCCACATCCTTCCTCTCTGGCAGAGTCCAGAGCATCTGCCTCCCACACTTCCATTCCAAGACCACTGAGACCATCCGCAGCGCACCACAGGGATCATCCCTCAGCCCGACGTTCATCAATATCCACATGGCACCACTCACCCATGTTGCACTACAACATAGCCTCAACATCATCTCCTACGCCAATTACACACAGCTAATCATGTCCCTCACCAAAGAAGCACACACTGCCAAAGGAAACCTCCACAGAGGAATGAAGGCCTTTGCCAAATGGATGAAGGACAGCAGGCTGAAGCACAATTCTGACTAAACGCAGGACCTCATACCCGGCCCCACCACCTCAGCCTGTGGCGAGTCCTGTTGGCCAACATTGCTAGGAACAGCCCCAGAACCCACCAACCACGCACGCAACCTGTGGGTCATCCTCAAATCCTCCCTCAAAATGACCAAGCAGGACAACGCCATCTCAGCTTCCTGCTTCAACACCCTCTGAATGTCCCAAAGGATCTTTACATGGATCAACTCAAACACGTGAGAAACAGTCATCTGGGCCCTCTCCACAAGCTCACTGGATTACGGGAACGCCCCCTATGCAGCTACGACAACCAAACTCATGAGACGGCTGCAACGCATCCAGAACGCCTCGTCACGTATGAATGTCCAATTCCCCAACACGCCCACATCACACCACACCTGAGAGGCCTGCACTGCCTCCCTGTCAACAACAGGATCACCTCCAAACTCATCATCCATGCACACAAAGCTCCTAACCACGCCGGACCAGCATACCATAACAACCGACTCAGCTTCTACACACCCACCCGCAGCCTCTGCTCTACAAACCTCGCACTTGCCACAGTCCCTCACTTCCGGAAAACCACCGTCAGTGACAGATCCTTCTCCTACCTTGCCTCAAAGACCTGGAACACCCTCCCTACAAGGCTACAACAGACCCAGGACCTGCTGGCCTTCACATGACTTCTCAAGACCTGGATTTTCAATCTGTAGCAGCCCCCCCCCCCCCAGCGCATTGAGACCCTCACAGGTAGGTAGGGCGCTCAAAAAAGGAATAGATTGATTGTTTGATAGATGGCTAAGCCAAATTGTGTGTGTAGGATTGGAGAGCTGTAGATGATAGTTACAATAAGGGTGGTCAGGCTGTTGGTGTGATACCGGATGTGCAGATGTTTGACAATGCGGAGTGTGTCCCTGGTGTTGTATGTGACTCTGAGGGTGTACCTCGTTAATGTGGAACAATCATAATCCTGGTTTTGGTGTGTGGTCCCTGTGGGTTTTGGACTATCCGTCTGTGATGGCTATGTAGAAGTGGTGTGCTGATGTTGCGTACTACCTCGTTACAGTAATGAAGGTGATGTGTGGTGCTGTTGTGTTGATGAGGTAACACAGTACAATGTGGTGCTGCTGGAAGTTGTGTGTGTGCTGTACGAGTCACATGACCTGGTTGTACGTAGACGCACTGTTATGTGGGGCTGCATCGTGTTGCCAGTATGAGTTGCACACACAGGCTGAGAAGCAGTCATGGGTGTGTTTGTGGTAGCGTGATACCAGGTGGATGATTGTCTGGTGTTCACTGTGTGGAGGTTGGCTGGAGCAATCAATCAATCAGGGAATTTGTAAAGCGCACTGCTTACCTGCTAGGCTCTGAAGGCGCTGGGGGGGAGCTGCAGCTTGTGGTCGAAGAGCCAGGTCTTGAAAAGTCTTCTGAATGCCGGGAGGTCTGCGGTCTGTCGTAGGGGGAGTGGGAGGGCGTTCCAGGACTTGGCTGCGTGGTGGGAGAAGGATCTGCCCCCGGGAGTGGTTCTTTGGATGCGCAGGACGGCGGCCAGGGATAGGTCGGCGGAGCGGAGTTTCCTGTTGTGTACGTAGAAGGAGAGTCTGTCGTTGAGGTAGGCTGGGCCGGTGTTGTGGAGTGCCTTGTGTGCGTGGATCATGAGTTTGAATGTGATTCTTTTGTCAATGGGGAGCCAGTGCAGGTCTGCTAGGTGCGGGGTGATGTGGTCACGGCTTGGGACATTGAGGATCAAGCTTGAGGAGGCGTTCTGGATTCTTTGGAGTCTCTTGATGAGTTTGGACGTGGTACCGGCGTAGAGGGTGTTTCCGTAGTCGAGTTGGCTGCTGACGAGGGCGTGGGTGACAGTTTTCCGTGTGTCCGTCGGGATCCATCTGTAGATCTTGCGGAGCATGCAGAGAGTGTGAAAGCAGGAGGAGGAGACTGCGTTGACTTGGTTGGTCATGCTGAGTTTGGAGTCGAGGATGATCCCTAGGTTCCGTGCATGGTTGGTTGCTGCTGGGGGGGTTCCCAGTGATGCTGGCCACCAGGAGTCGTCCCACGCTGAGGGATTGGGCCCCAAGATGAGGACCTCCGCCTTGTCCATGTTCTGTTTGAGTTGGCTTGCCTCCATCCATTCGGCGACGGCCTTCATGCCCTGGTGTAGGTTGGATTTGACGGTGAAGGGGTCTTTGGTGAGGGAGAGGATCAGCTGGGTGTCATCGGCGTAGGAGATTATGTTGAGTTTGTGTAGTCTGGCGATGCGAGCGAGGGGGGCCATGTAGACGTTGAACAGAGTCGGGCTGAATGAGGATCCCTGGGGGACTCCGCAGATGGTAGTGGTGGATCCGGAGTGGAACGGGGGGAGGCGGACTCTCTGGGTTCTGTCGGTGAGCAAGGATGTGGTCCAGTCCAGGACCTTGTCTCGGATCCCTGCATCGTAGAGGCGTGTGCGCAGTGTGTGGTGGCCGACGGTGTCGAAGACGGCAGAGAGGTCCAGGAGGATGAGGGCCGCTGTCTTGCCGCTGTCGAGTAGGATTCTGATGTCATCTGTGGCGCCGATGAGGGCGGTCTCGGTGCTGTAGTTGCTGTGGAAGCCTGACTGGGAGGGGTCCAGGATGCTGTTGTCTTCTAGGTAGCGGGTGAGCTGGGTGTTGACGATCTTTTCCATGACTTTCGCAGGGAACGAAAGCAGGGAGATGGGCCGGAAATTCTTGAGGTCGCTTGGGTTAGCCTTGGGTTTCCTCAGGAGGGCGTTGATCTCTGTGTGTTTCCAGCTCTTCGGGAAGGTAGCGGTCTCGAAGGAGAGGTTACTGATGTTACGCAGGTGGGGTGCGATGATGCTGACGGCTTTGTTGGCGATGTGGTGGGGGAGCGGGTCAGATGGGGAGCCTGAGTGGATGGTGCTCATGGTCCTGGTTATGTCTTCGGTGCTCACGTTGGCCCAAGTGGTCAGGGGGTCGTGGTCGGTGGGGCTCGGGGTGTTCGTCGGGGCGGGGTCCGTGGGGTGCATCCAGGGGGTGAAGCTGTTGTGGTTGTCGTTGATCTTGTGGTGGAAGAAGGCAGCGAGGGTGTCGCACAGGGCTTGTGATGGCGGGATGTAGTTGATGCAGGAGCTTGGAGAGGAGAGCTCTTTCACGATGTTGAATAGCTCTTTGCTGTTGAGTGCGTTGTTGTCTAGGCGGTCTTTGAAGGAGGCTTTTTTGGTGGTCCTGATGAGGTGGTGATGGTTGCGGAAGGTGTCTTTGTGGGCTGTGCGGTTGGCGGGTGTTCTGTCGTTGACCCAGATGTTCTCCAGATTCCGTCAGGTGCGCTTGGAGGCTAGGAGCTCCAGGGTGAACCAGCTGGCACTCTGGCTGGTATCTCTGTCAGTGGGTTGTTTCATGGGTGCTACGGTGTTGGCGCAGTCCTCCATCCAGAGTCTGAGGGTGCGGGCCCCCTCCTCGGGGTCGGTGGGGCTGGTCGATGGGTTGAGTGCGAGGTGTGTTTCTAGACGTTCCTTGGTGACTTTTCCCCAGCGTCGGCGGCGGATCTGTAGAGTGCGGTGGTGGGAGACGGGTTTCTGGAAGGTGAAGTGGACACAGTGGTGGTCGGTCCAGGTGAGCTTAGAAGAGTGGCTGAAGGCAACGTGGGGGCTGGCGGTGAAGATGGCATCGAGCGTGTGACCGGTGATGTGGGTCGGGGTAGTGACGATCTGTCTCAGTCCGAGGGTGGCGAGGTTGTCGATCAGGGTGGAGGAGTTGCTGTCGTTGTTGTTTTCTATGTGGTAGTTCAGGTCGTCGAGCAGGATGTAGTTGGTGGAGGTCAGGGCGTGCCTGCTGATGAAGTCGGCGATGGAGTCGCTGAATTGGGGATGTAGGTCTGGTGGTCTGTAGATGAGGGTGCTTCTGAGGGTGGTCTTGGGGTCGGTGTGGATCTTGAAGTGCATGTGTTCGGCGGTGGCGAGGGTGTTGTTGGTGTTTGTGGAGACCTTGATGGTGTTCTTGTGGATCATGGCGATGCCTCCCCTGGCTCCATTGGTGTGGTCTCTGCGCGAGATCTTGTATCCGTTGTGGAGGGCCACTGCGATGTCTGGGGTGGAGGCATCGTTCATCATGGTCTCGGTCAAGAAGGCGACGTCTGGTCGAGGGGTGGTGAGCAGGTCCCAGAGATCGACGGCGTGCTTGCGTGCAGAGCGGGTGTTGAGCAGGATGCATCGTAGTTGGTTGTGTTCCGTTGCTGTGGTGGTCTCGGCGTTGTTGTTGCAGGAGAAGTTGCAGTTCTGGCAGGTGAAAGGGCCGTGTGTGTGCTTGGGGGTGGCCTTGTAGCAGTTGGGGGTGTGTCTGTGGTTGAGTGCGATGAGGATGCTGGCATCGTAGCGGTGGCGTGCATTGCGGGTGGTGTGAGGGCCAGGGGTTCTGGTGCTGGGCACGGTCCAGGTGGGGACGGGCGCAGGCGGTTGCGCAGCGGGCACCATTTAAGGGTAGGTGGGTAGGTAGGACCAGCTAGGAGGCGGGAGGCGGGAAAGAGGGCAGCGAATGGGCAGGGGGGGCGGGCCGCAGGGGAGTCAGCAGCGGGAAAAGAAAACGGGAAAAGCGGAGCAAGAATCTGTTGTGACACATGAGTCAGGAAATGAGCTGAGTGTCTTGCAGTGTGCTTGTTGCTGCTGCTGACGGACCTGCCTTTGTCATGGAGGTTGTGCAACAGTGGCGCAGACAAGCTGTGGCATGCTTTAAGAATAGATAGATGGAGGAGTATCTTGTAGGCATGTGTGGTGCAGGATCTGGCCACTTGGTGCTGCGTTGTGGCTGGTGATGCAGCAGCAGTAATGAGTGAACACATGACGGCAGAAGGGGTGAGAGAACATAGTTAATTAGTTAGTTAAAAAGTACTTGGTAGAGCGCACTGTGACCAAGCGGCTTCCTGGCGCTAGAGTAGAGGACTGAGAAGCATAGAAGTCTGCCGAGAAGAGAATCATGCTAAACAAGCACACAAAACCAAGGATTCTAGCAGGGCACAAAGTGACATGTGTATGTGAAGGCTGGAGTGTCTGGTCACCCATGGGTCACCGCAAGCAAATTGTGTGAACAGTCGCCAAAGATCATGGGCACAGGATTAGGCAGCCTAAGGCCAAGCGGGGCACAGGACACACAGCATCTGCAGGTGTAGCCTGCACGTCGTGTGTATCAAGCTAAACAACACATACACAACCATGTGCGTTAGACACAATATGGTACATTTGCCATTACCAACAGCATGCATGTGGTCACTGTACACGTAAACACATATGAACAATCATCGTAAACAATGCCATATTGAACGCATGCAGACTGGCAAGAGATGTGCGTTGACAGCAATGAGGCGCATGGTAAACACACTTACTACACAATAGGATAAAGTTGTTTGTGAGGCCATGCTGCATTAGCCAATGTACATGCCCAGTGGCATTGCTCTGAAGCCAATAACAGTCATTCAATGATGTTACCTGTAATGCTGCTGAAAAATTCTCCACACGACTGCCAGGGACTGTCCATACCTTTGATCATCAGAGTGGTGCTATGCTGAAAGGGTTCCATCTCCAAATAGCCCCTTGGTCTTAGTACAATTGACAGACACAAAAGGGAGATCAGGTGAGGGAAGGAGAGGATGGGAACTGCATGGAGGGAGATCTGAAACAAAGGAAAACAAGCATAAGGATTCAATACTTTTGTCACAGAATCACAGAATACCTTTGGACTTACACTGTACCAGTGACACATGTGAATTGTAACCACTGCCACTGTACCCTATGTGTGTTCACAGATTGAGCAATGAGACTAGATCAGATGCTTGAACACCGACACATAAATAGGTAGTACAGTTTTTCACCTAAACAAAGCTAGTGTAACGCTCACAAGGCTGCCACAATGCAATTAGATCCATGCGGCCATCAAATTTTTCACAGTGTATGATTGAGGGTCCTAATCTAAAAAAATGTAATGTATAGTAGTGCTACTGACACAAAGCCAACAATCCGTATTTAGCCCTGTGAATCCGTAAGGGCCATGACGGGAAAGTAGACATCACCCGCAAGAGCCGTTAGCAGCTCCTCCAATGAGGAAGGGAATGACCTAAACACAAGGAAGCCCCGCAGGCGCCAGTCATTGGCTCTTGCAACTGTGCCCCACTATGCTAAACATGACAAGCAGGTGGGACCAAACTCAACAGCGAGTAATGATGAACAAAGCCACAAAAATAAGCCTACCGTGACCATGAGATACTGCACGGCACAAGATAATCCTGTGAATAACCTCACTCGACTGGTGCCACAGAGATTTAACATTTGCTACAGCCCAACGTTGTGATGACATCAGCGCAACATACCTGGCATCATGGGAATTGAAAGTTAACATCAACTCAGGCTAGCGAAGCAGGGTTCTCCACCGGCACTGAGGTAACGACATGAGAGTGACATGACATACTGGCACAAGGGGCAATGCATACATGCAAACAGACTCACAGGGCAGTTGATTGAACATGTGGGACATACACTGGCCCACACCAACACAACATGGTTTTTGGTAAATCAAACTGTACTGGACCACAAGGTTGAGTGGATGATCCAGACACATCCTGCTGCACACAGTGAGGCTGCAATTCCCCACAGAAGCCGTGGTTGTGATGTCCCACACAATGTCAAACCGTGGTATTTGCAATGTGTCAGGGTCACGGTTTACACACATTGATGCATTCACCAGAGTCAAAACTCAACTACAGATGACTGTCAAGAAGGGTGACTGTCCTGTCATGGGAGTGGGGCAACATGAAATTTGAGACATGGTAATGTTACATGTATGTATGGTCCGACAACATGCGCATGAACATTTTCCACACATTTGAAACCATACCAACACAATACAGCCTGTTTGTAATCCTTACCCAAACTGACATTTGAACATGTCTATGCATGTACCGCTGATTCGGCTGACGTTGCTATCTTCATGAGGAATAGCAGGAGGACTAAGATGACACCAACGGACAACAGGCAGGGCGACCTGGGAATGACAGTAACACAAGGGGTCACGTTCAGAATAATTCCATTCAGACATGGTCATTTATAGTACACTAAGAATGTAGTACATTTGTACATTCCATGTTCACACATTGCACGTATGTGTGTGGCATCACATCAGCACTTGTGTGACACTGCACAACAAACAACAAAGTGACATTGCATACAGTCAGCTGGACAGACAGTATGCTACACGTGCCACTCTATGGTACAAGCTTGCACAATATATTACTAGGACTCACCATCATGAGAAGAAGTTGCGTATGAGCTGACTTCGGATATCATCCTCCTCCTCCTCCTCATCGCTTGCATCCTGGCCAAGGCCTTCATCCTCAACGGGTGGATGTGCCAGCTCATCAGGATCCAGGATGAATGGCACGGCCTTCTCAACTGCCATGTTGTGCAGCATGCAGCACACAATGAAGATGTTACACACCTTGAGCGGGGCGTGTGGGAGGGATCCACCAGTCTTGTCGAGGCACCTAAACTGGCTCTTCAGGAGTCCAAACGTTCTCTCTATCACTCGCCTGGTCTGCCCGTGTGCATTGTTGTACCGCTGATATGCAGCTGTTCTGGGGTTACGGAGCGGAGTCATGAGCCACAGCATGTAGGGATATCCTGTGACTCCTACAAATCGACATAATGGCAATGAGTGTGTAATATGATGCCGTCAGATAAATACATACAATTGAGACTTACATGAGAAACAGAGTTTACCCACCAACAAGACATGCACGATGGTTGCGCAGCTGCAGCATCATCTGTGGTATCCTGCTACGCCTCATGATGAATGCACTTGGCACAATCCTGGAAAACGTGCACAAACATGTGGAATCAGCATGTTAGCAAGACACACCACCAGGGCATTTGTGGAGTGGTAATGTTTCCTGTTGCGGTAGGCCTGCTCCTGAGCTTGTGGTGGCACCAAAGAAACATGTATTCCATCAATGGACCCAATCACATGTGGCATCCCACCCAGGGCATAGAAATTACCCTTGATACCTGTCAACTCTTCTGACAGGTATCAAGGGTGATTTCTATTGCTTAATCTCCACAACGGCCCCCACAACTCTAAGGATGCCTGGCCTCCACCTTGGGGGTGCCCAGCAGTGGACGCCTCACAGGGAAAGCCAGGATGGGTTCCACAGCGGTATTCGTACAAGCGCCTTGAGACCCTTGCGGGTGAGTAGTGCACTATACAAGTATCAATTTACATTCTGGAGTAGGGAATTTGATGAATTCATCAATGTGACTCAACATAGCAGCTAAAACATCACGTAGTACACGGCTGAACATGGTCTGTGACATCCCCCCCACATCGGCTATGGTAAATTGGAACGTACCTGTGGCAAAGAAATGTAGGGCTGCCATCACCTTTACCTTGGGTGTCAGCGCAGTTGGATACCTGTGTCGTGGTAGGAGATGGGGTTCCAGCCTGTCCGTCAAGTCCTGAATCAACTGTTGAGTGAATCTGTAATGGCGGATGCAATCACGTTCCCTCATGGCATCCAAGTCTGGCAACGGCCTTGGCAGAGGGGGTGCCCTGCACGACATGTTTGTGGAAAAAGGTGTACAACTGTCAGCCAACAACTGTTATAATGTACATAGCACAAGTAACAATGCTTCAACACATCAAATCACCATTGAGTCTGGCATGGACTGTACATCAAGGACACATATGCCAGCTGGCTGGCACTCCTCCATTAGAACTTATACACCTGTTGTCTGTGAAATGGACATGACATGCACACAACTGATCTGCTGGGCTGGTCTGAGTGAGCAGGAAAATGTATCACATCCGTGACACACGTCACGTGACCTGCATGAGAAGGTTGTCAACACATCCAGACAGCTGACAGCAAGGCACACACCCACGTCACATTTGCTATTGATTGCACAAATCTGTAATATTGTGAATGAGGTGTGCATTTGACTAAACTACACTACAGCCATTATCAGAATGCAGACCTGTATGTTTTTGGACAAAAGTTCTATGATGCCATCACACACATGAGCAGTTGAAATGGCCCTGTAGCATGGTGTGCGTACATGGGAAACCCTTGCAATCACGGCACAGACCCATCATAGATGCACCTACAGCAGATTGAGTATACGGGATACAAACAGCATGCCGAATCTTTTACATGGCACACACATTACATCGTCACACAGGGTCATGCTGGGCGTCAATTTTACAAGTGAGACAGTGCCCCTGTCCCTGGCATCATGTGACAGATGCCCGTACTGAATAGTGTGCTATCCCAGTGTTGATGTGCATCACAACATGTTTATGAGGTTACTTATGTGACAAGTGTTAAGCTTTTTGTGAACCACATAGTGCCCCATCACAAATGACATGTCTCAACAGCTCATCACACATCAACTGTGCCACATGATCACATGCCCTGTGCTATACCACTGTCTGCCACACCTAGGGCCTGCTGATGTGAGGATCCCATGCCAATATATACATCGACATCCTCATTATGACCTTACACCTACATCCCTGCCATGTATTTTCCTGGTATCACAATTGTAATGGTGCCATGCGTGAGCTCGTAAAACGCACCGTACACATACATTCACTAAAGCGTGTCAAAAGTCCAGTACCCCAAAAGTACGTGCGTGTGTACCGGACGCTTCACTATTGCATTCGAGCCATACGCGAGCGGAGCGTACCCCAATAGTACGTGTATGTGTACGGGTTGTTTCACTATTACTTTCGAGCCCTACGCGAGCGGAGCGTACCCCAATAGTACGTGCGTGTGTACGGGTCGTTTCACTATTGCATTCGAGCCATACGCGAGTGGAGCGGACCCCAATAGTACGTGCGTTTGTTCGGGTCGTTTCACTATTGCATTCGAGCCATACGGGAGCGGAGCATACTCCAATAGTACGTGCGTGTGTACGGGTCGTTTCACTATTACATTCAAGCCATACGAGAGCAGAGCGTACCCCAATAGTACGTGCGTGTGTACGGGTCGTTTCACTATTGCATTCGACCCATACGCGAGCGGAGCGTACCCCAATAGTACGTGCGTGTGTACGGGTCGTTTCACTATTGCATTCGAGCCATATGCGAGTGGAGCGTACTCCAATAGTACGTGCGTGTGTACGGGTCATTTCACTATTACATTCGAGCCATACGCGAGCGGAGAGTACCCCAATAGTACGTGCGTGTGTACGGGTCGTTTCACTATTGCATTCAAGCCAAACGCGAGCGCAGCGTACCCCAATAGTATGTGCGTGTGTACGGGTCGTTTCACTATTGCATTCGAGCCATACGCGAGCGGAGCGGACCCAGCCATTGCGTGTGTGTGTGCGGGACATTTCACTATTAAATAAGTTGCATACGCGACAGAAAACGCACTGTACTTGTGTAGGGATCCCAGAAAATACATAGGGAACATCTAGGGGACGAGTAGAATGCCCAGAATGCAGGCTAGTTGTCAAGGAAACAAAGATTTGAGTGTGTTCTACAGGTGTTCAGAAAAATTCAGTTGGGCAAAAATATACAATGTTGCAAAATGTGTTGCAGTGCTCAAGCTCAATTTTTAAACCATGCAAATGTGTGTCATGGCCTTTTGTGTAATGGGATTGGATGAAACATAGGATGCAAACTAATCTGGCCTATCACACTGTACTCCTTGGACTGACAGCCCCTCAGCAGCACTGATTTAAGGCTGCACGTGGCTGTGAGTGGGCACTTGCCTGCACAACATTGGAGTGGACAACACGGCTGCTGTCTCTGCATTCCCTGGACCCTGATTTTGCTGAGCATGGAGAGGGCACCTGCATTCAGTGAGGAGGAGAACAAGGCCCTGCCGGATGCCCTCCTGCCAAACTATAGCAAGTTGTATGGGACACCAGGGGAGCAGGTGAGTGATGACTGCACTACCTTGGACTGTGCAGCTGTTGTGTGTGTGACACTACAGCCATTGTGTATTCATGGAACAGAGATCCAATGTTGTTTGGAGTGAGTGCCGGGTGTGTACATTGTGGTATCTCCCATGCAGTGAATGATGTGGTTAAATATTGTTTACTTCTTACCTGCATTGTGCTAACTGTGACATTCAATGCAATGTGAATCACACTTTCTGCTGTGCCACACCTTGCATGTTTTTTTGGCATGATTTACTGAGGTGTAACAGTGTTCCCCCCAGAGTGACAGATGAATGCACTCACTGTTGATGATTGTTTTTCATGACCTGTGTGGATGTTGGACAAATGCATGGTTTGAAGTCATGGACATTGAAGAGTGTGAATGTTCTTTGTCACCTGGCTAATTGTGTATGTGATGTTTTCCCACACTGATGCATGACGTATGTCACAGCTGTACCCATCTGATGTGACAAGTATGCAGTGACGTGTGCATGACTTGGACAGTTAGCATGACACCTGTGTCACATCTTTCTAAAGTGTGACATGTGCAAAGTGATGTTGTATACACTGTTGACAATGACAAGCAAATGATCTGTGTCAGGGTGTGCATGTGTGGTCTGCTGAGGGTTCTTAGGTGTAGTGGGATATGTGACAGCATGTCACATGCTGTCCACCACCCTGAAGTAGCATATCTTGTTCAATGTGTGCCATGCTCAGTGAGTGGTTTGTACCCCTTATGGCATCTGTTGCCTTTCAAAGGCATGTAGTGCATTGGTGTTTGCTCACAGGCCACAATCAGATGGACAATGATGCAAGTCCGGTCAGCATCCTATGCCCTGTTGTCATCGTCAATGTAGTGCAAGTGTGTGTCTTTGGGACATGGACCAGATGTACTGATGTTGTTTCACTTTATCTTTCTGACAGGTATCTGCCTATGAGAAGGGGGAGATCTGGCTGGACATAGCCAGGGCTGTCAGGAGTGAGGGGGGCCCTCGCCGAAGGATCCGTAACTTCAGGAAGAGGTGGCAGGACATCCGGTGCTGGACCCGCCGTATTGCCCGGGTTCAGCTGAAACTTGAAGCTCCACGCCGGCATGGCGGCACCCGTCACCTCACCCCCCCACATGCTCCGTGTCCTGGAAGTCGTTTTTCCAGACCTCCATAGGTGGAGAAGTGTGGCTCACTGGTTAGAGTGGCAGACTCTGAAGCAGAGATCTGGCCCGGGACCAGGGTTCAAGTCCCGACGCGGCAGGGTCTTGGGCTCAATGTCCGCGGACTCGATAATTCTCACCTTGGCGCCTACTCTAATCATGGGTCCCACGCTACATCTCTGGGTAATAGCTTGCTTAATCTTCACAACGGCCCCTACAACACTGGGATGCCTGGCTTCACCTTGGGGGTGCCCAGGAGGGGCATCTCACAAGAAGAGCCAGGAAGGGTTCCACAGTGTTATACAGCGCCGGGACGCCCTGTTGGGGCAGCTGTGCGCTTTACAAAATACACTACATTTACATTTACATAGGCAGTTGCAGGAGGGACAGCAGCAAGGAGGGGGTAGGTACATGTCTGTTTGTTGTCCTGTGTGTCACATGCTACCTGCAGTGCTCAGTAGCCTGGTAACACTCCCACAGTTGGTGTGGTGTGGTCAGACAGGCAATTTATGCATTGTCATTTCGATGACCCATATTCAGCTGATGCTCTTTTAAATCCCTTCCCCTCCTCCACATGTGTCACCTGCTTTGGGTATTTCATTTTTGCGCATGTACTCCTAGGGTGAAATGTATTAGTATGCATATTGCTTAGCACATCATCATGTTGGAGGGAGGTCTGTGACACGTGTTGGTACCTTACCTGTTCCACGACCTGTGCACTGTGCTTGCCCTTCATGATTTTTTGGCACTGATCATGAGTCTCAACATGGAGTTCAACACGGGTCTGCCTCAGTGGCCTTTGTACCTGGTATACTTTGTATTTCTCACGTGTTAGTTACATGTGCACACTGTCCATGTATACAATGTTTGGCTTGTGCATACTCACACTGGGCAGTGCGTGTGTGCATAATCAGAAGAATATGTTGCTGGTTGTTTGTGACTAATATGGATAGGCTGCCACATGAGGTGACCTTGGGTTAATTTAAATTGCTGCACAGTTATTGATACCCTGATACTGACTTTTCACTACTTGAGCTGTATCACTCACATTGACGGGGTGATGGGGTTGTTGTGCAGGGAAAGTGTGATGGGCCAGCCTGTTTCGCCTTGTCAGTGGTGAGCTGTGTATTGTCATTGTTGGATTTAGAGGCTATGTTGTTGGCTCACAGAGATGATTGTTTCACATAGATTTGTGCAACATGTATGTATTGATGGTGCAACGCAGTTTTGTCTTGGTGTGCACACTACTGTATTCACATTTCCCATGTGGTTGAGGGTGTGTCAACAATGCAGCGATGTTTTTAATATTCACAATTGCAGGCAGATTAGCTTAGGCATTTTCAGGATTTTGGACATGTGGGCCACTTCACTTGACAGTCAGTGTATGTTATGTGCTAGGAACTGTATGATCTGGTGATAGATGCCCCTGTGAGGAGTGTCACAATAGTGTGTGGCGATGGAGGGTGTCTCTGTACCAATCATATACTCACACCCAGTCAACAGGTCAGGGTTTTATCCATCACCTTTCTGATGCACACTGTGCCCCCCAAGTTCAAACATGGTCATGTGCAAATCTGTCTGTCCATGTGCCTAATGTGAACAGTCCAGTCAAAAATGTCAAGCCATGCCTTCCCTGGACTGGAAACAAGGTTCCTGGGACCACTTTCTGGCATTACAGCTGTCTTCAGCCATGCTTGTTTGTATACACATCTGTGTTTCACGCAAGGCTGGCTGTAGACGGCTGTGATGCCAGTGAGAGGTGATAGAAAGAGCTTGTTTCAGGTCCATGGATGGCATTACATGGCAGTTTGGGCAGGACTGTCCCATGTGGCACAGGGTCAGACAGATTTGAACATGACCATGTCTGGACTGGGGTGGCATAGTGGGCAACAGAACGGTGATGGATCAACACCTGAGCTGTTGACATACAGTGGCTCATCATTGTGACTCTCATTCAAATTGTGGCCTGGTCTGTTACTTGTATCTTTGTATACAAGGAGCGTTGTGTCTATTACAATTGCGCAGTACTGGTCTCAAATATGTGCTGAGTTATGTGGCATGTGACTCATGATGCATGCCATGATTAGAAATGTCCCCAAATGATTTGTTGATCATATGTCTGATGTGTACAGGTGACTGATATATATTTTTTCTTTCTCCTTGCCAACAGCATCATCACCTGAAAGTGGAGGAGACACAAGCACGGACCAGGCAGAGGGACCCTGCCACAGTGCCACCAGCTTTGAGGTGTCGGAGGGAGGCAGTGGCACAGAGGGTGAAGGGAGTCATGCGGCCGGACGTCATGAGCAAGACACCTCATACCATGCGGACGGCTCGGCTTCGGACTCCCAGGAGAAGGGGGGATATGCAGCAACAGCATCTGCACCCACTATGTCTGTCCCCTCCTCCTCCAGAACCATCTTCACCCTCCCAGTTGCTAGGGCCCCTTTGGTCCCTGCTGCCCCCCGCGTCTCCTTCGTCCCCGGCACTGCAGCCCTGTCCCTGTCTCCCCTGCTGCCCTCAGTGCTGAGTCTGTGGACATACTCTAGCAGATTCAAATTGGTCAGGCGTCAGTGCTGACTGTCCTCCACGGACAAACCAAGATCATGACACAGTTGTTGTCATTCATGGAGGGCATGTCATCTGGCATGTCTGACCAACGTCGGAGTTTGTCGTCCATAGACTCAACACTGACGGCAGCACTTGCCATCCTGCAGCATCAACCCCCCTCCTTCCGACCCATCCACATACCTCTCTCCCATACCTGTCCAACATACATGCAAACGCACAAGATCACACACCCCAACAGGAACACCCAGCACAAGTCGAAACGCAGACCTCCAGGCACCCAATCTCAGGGGGATGTACGCACACCCACAGGGACAGGGGACAGACATCACCCACCCACAGACACACTACACCTGACTCACAGCCCTCTACCTCCACTCCCATTGTGTCCCCGGGTTCAGGTGGTAGCCTGTCAGAACTGGCAGCAGTGTGCAGCGCTGAATATGTTGCCACCTTTTGCGCTGCACCTGCCACTGTGGTGGAATCCTCCCCACCTGCACCCACTACACACACCCTTCCCTCTCCTGTCCCTGCGGTGCCGGACACTGACTCCGATGATGCCCCCCATGTGTCCACAGACCTCTGACTCCACCATGTGCAGGCAAGTTTTGGGGTGACAACCTCCACAACGTTACCACTGTTGTGAACAGTATTTTGGACTGGCCATTGGTTTTCTGTGAGGCTGGACTCATTTATTTATTATTTTACATGATGCCGCTGAATAAAGCATTTTATTTCTCATTCTGAACTATTGCATTTCAGGCAATTGATTTAGGTCCTGTGTGCCCACGAGGTGGTGTAATGTTGATGTTTTGGTATTGTGAAAGATGTCTTTTTTTCTGATGGAAATGAGGTGGACCATGGTATCTCTGTGCTATCCCAATGTAGCAGCACATTATCTAGATTGGTGTGTGTGCAGTTTGCATACAGACATTATCCAAAGGAGTGTCCCTTCCTCAGTCACACATGAGATCTTCACTACAGACAGTTGGACAATTGTTGTGGTGACTTTTGTATGGATTTTCCCTAGGATTGTACATTCCCTTCGGCAGTGGCCATGCGTGTTCGCAAAT
Organism: Lissotriton vulgaris; assembly: GCF_964263255.1. Lineage (NCBI taxonomy): Eukaryota > Metazoa > Chordata > Amphibia > Caudata > Salamandridae > Lissotriton > Lissotriton vulgaris. The sequence goes on along the minus strand of NC_141685.1, from coordinate 1,666,204,403 downwards.
GAAATCAGATAATTGGTCATTGTCATCCATGCTACTCCCTGTGCTTGGGTTTGTAATGTGTAGTACTGCCTTCAGGGGGGTCCATGATAATTTTTCACACTATGCATGACAATGTTATCCGCCTTCACCTCATGATTCAGATTGTAAACTTAGAACTTTGTGCACACAAAACACATTTGGGTGCTTTGTATCTAGGGGTTTTGTAGCCTCTTCCTTCCATGAGGGAGTACATGTTTCACCACCTGGACATCTACATCATGTCCGGGATGTACATGACAATTTATTAGTCCATTTGTGCTTCATTTGTTTGTTGGGCTGTTATATGACTACACACTATTGAGTCATGATGGAGGGGGGGGTGTGGCAGCTAAATACATGGGTGGATATGCATGTGGGATCTGACAAGAAAAACCACATGTGGTGTGTCAACCAGTGTGTGACAGGATACCATTCTATGTGAAGCAGATCACTGCTGTGAGTGATGTGTTGATTTTTTTGTTTGAATATTTCTATTAAGGTTTTACAGGCATACGCCCCCCAAAGAGGGGGGGGGGGGGGGGGTGAATACATCAATCAATCGTGTGCGCAAGTCTTTACACCATGTACGGTTACATAAAATTCACCATGATAAATTGACTGTAGAACGAATATGCCCGCCCCATAACATGGAGAGATGAAGCAAGTTACACTTTGTGAGTTGTGGGAGCGTAGCTCCGGAAACTAAAGGTGTCATGACAGGAACGCCTCCGAGTCGTTCCAGTATAGTATGCGGGCTGGGGTGAGTGGGAGTGATGACCCCGTGTGCGTGCATGCAAACCTTCATGAATGTGCTAAGTGCCGTTATAAAGGAGAAACAAAAAAAATGTGTGTGTCAGTAACAATTCACTGGCTAAGCACTAAACGTGGAACTATGGGGGTAAACTTTTCCTACATGTATGAGCGGTGGGATAGCGCGTGGGTGGCTGGCGGGTGTCTATGGACTCGGTGGGTCGAGGGTGTAGGGGCATGCTCTCCGGGGGGTCAGGAGCCCAGGGGATCCCGGGGTGGAAGTGGGGGGCATCCGGCCAGGGGGAGGTGGGTCGCATTGACAATGGGGCACAAGGGTAATCTGTCATGGCGGGGGGGGGGGTGAGACGTCAGCGCCGGGCGGACAGCATGGGGGAGTCAGGGCATCTCAGGGAAGCGCGTGTAGGACGGAGGGATGGCTCCGATATATCGTCCGGGGTTGTATGAGCAGTTGTGCCCATTTAAGGGAGATGGGGTGTTTGCGCACTCCCTGCACCTCCTCTGCACATATGATATCTGCTTCTGCGGCCCCCCATTTGCTCACCGCCCCAATCCAGGCCGCCACCGGAGAACCCAAGGGCGCTCTCCAGTGCATAGCGATGGCCCGCTTGGCTAATAGGAGGGCAAGGGATGTGAAGCGCCACTGTACTTTCTCAGCTTTCTTACGTTTGTAGAGTCCAGGTACGCAGATTTCCCAGGAGTCGATGTGCGGTAGACTAACTAGTGCAAGGAGTGCGTGATGTATCGTGGACCAGTAGTGGTGTAGAGAGGGATAGTCCCAGAACATGTGTAGAAAATTTGCATCTGGTAGTTGACAACGCGGACAGTTAAATGGCGTGTCCGGGTAGTACCGGTGAAGCCTGTCTGGGGTGGGATAGGCTCGGTGTAATACATTAAATTGTATGTTCTTAAACCGTGCATTCCTTGACACTTTCTTCGTGTATTCCAAGGCGCACACCCACTCCGTGTCATGAAACACCCTACTGACGTCATCCTCCCAGGTCTGGAGTAGAGCATCCAGGGGGACATTAGCCAGTTCCCTGATGGCTTTGTAGTGCCACGTGGTTAGGTGCCTACCGGCCCCCATGCGGAGGATCGTGTGAAGCACAGGATGTGTGGGCGGTTCATCGTCCTGGAGATTCCAGAACGGCCGTGCGCTGTCCACAAGCTGTCTGTGTGTAAGGAATTGTCCCCACAGGAGGTCATACCATTCCTCCAACTGTTCGAAAGTACACAGCTGACCCTCTTGGAACAATGCCTCTACCTCTGTTAAATCATGGTCTGTCCATGTCTGTAGGGTCCTAGTAGTGTAGTGCAAGGCCCCACTGGGGAGTCCTACTAGGGGCAACAGTGGGGAATAGAGTAGTCGGCCTTTGGACATACGATGAATGCGCATCATGCATTTGCGCGCGACGGAGACCTGGAGCAGATGGGTGCGGGACGGTTTGGTCCCCGGTAGGAGCATCCGTCTGATGACCGGCAGAGGTATCTTGCCAGCCGTTGTCGTTGTCTCCCCATCGTAGCGTTCTGCCATCCAGTGGTATATCCACTGGAGTTGTGCAGCCAGGAAGTACAATTCAAAAGAAGGGGCGCCCAGGTCCCCCTCTGTGGTTGGTAAAAAGAGCGTGCGTAGGGCCACTCTGTGTCGGTCATTACCCCATATCAGTGTCGTGAGTAGGGAGTCTAGTTCCCAGAAGAATGACCGAGGCGGGGTCACCGGCAGGTTGGCGAAGTGGTATAGTGGTCTAGGTACTATTATCATTTTGGCTATGGTAACACGACCGATGGGCACCAGGGGCAGAGTCTTCTAACAATTGACCGCCGTCCGCAAACCCGCTAGTGCCTTACGGTGGTTGCCCTCGTATAGATCCGTCGGGGAATGGTAGAGTCGTACTCCCAAGTATCTGGGGGCATCTCCGTTCCAATGAAATATCTGGTTGCCCAGCGACACTTCGTGCGGCGCCGCATGAGGTCCAAGGGGGTAGACGGTCGACTTGTTCCAATTGACCCTGAGGCCCGAGAGGGCTCCAAAGGCTTGTAGGGTAGCCCATATCAGTGTGAGGTCACTCGTCACATCGCAGACGTAAAGGAGCAGATCATCTGCGTATAAGGATATACAGTGGGTCGTTCCTGCAATCTGGATCCCCCAGGAGTCTCCCTCTTGACGTAGTCGTACGGCTAATGGCTCGACCGCAAGCGCGAAAAGGAGGGGGAAAGAGGGCACCCCTGTCTGGTTCCTCTCTCTATCGGGAATGGAGCGGAGATCAGTTTACCGATCCGTACTCTAGAGGTAAGTCCTCCATATAGGAGCTGCGTGTATGCCATTAAAGTCTGGCCTACATTCAGTGTCTGGAGAACTGTGAACAGGTGGGGCCACAGTAAGGTTTCGAACGCCTTCTCCAGGTCAAAGATCAGGCACGCCGCATGAGGGAACCTGTCCTTCACATTGTCCTGGATGTGAAAAAGTCGTCTCAGATTGTGGGAAGTATTGCGTCCGGGTACGAAGCCGCATTGATCATGGTGGATTAGGGGCGGCAGAATTCGGTTATAACGATCCGCTAGGATCTTTCCGAGAATTTTACAGTCTGTGTTGAGGAGTGTGATGGGTCTGTATGAAGAGGTGTGCATGGGGTCCCTATGGGGTTTGAGAAAGGTCACTCTTATGGATTCGCGGAAGGATGCAGGTAGAGTTCCTGTGGACAGGGCTTCCTCGTACACGGTCGCTAAGTGGGGTATTACCTGGGCCGCAAATGTGCTATAGTATTCCAACGGGAACCCATCCATCCCGGGTGTCTTCTTCTGTGCAAGGGATCTGAACTTAATATCCGGGGGCATAATCTTACTATCGAGATCCTTCTTGTCCTCCTCTGAGATAGTGGGGAGTGTGTGTGTTCCCAGGAAGCGTGTCAGCGTGTGGGGTGTAGTCTGCTCGGGAGATTGGTATATCGTCGTGTAATAGTTGCTAAACACGCGCAGGATGTCGAGTTGAGAGGTACGGAGTTCTCCGGCCTCATCCCTCAGTTCAATGATAGGCTGTGTAATCACGTTTTGTTTGGCTATCCACGCTAGGAGTGCCCTTGCTCTGTTACCCTCTCTATGAACCCGTGTGGCATACATACGGAAGTTGTATTTGCGCAGGTCTCGGAGCGTTTCCGCATGTGTGAGCTTGGCTGCAGTTACTTGTTCTGGGGTGGCTAGGCCTTGGTCCGAGGCATGGGATAACTGCGCTAGCGCTGTTTCTGATGCATGCAACGCATGCTGTAGTGTCGTGCGGACCCCCATACGATTTGTTGAATGCAGTGGCCCCGGGCGGTGACCTTGTATGCGTCCCACTCTGTAGCCCTAGAAGTGGTCGAGCCCGCGTTGCGTTGGAAATGCTCCTGGATAAAATACCCATGTGTTTGTCTGAAAGCTTGATCCGTGAGGCATTCCTGAGGGAGCCTCCAAGTAGGGATCAGGGGTAGGGTGGTCTCCAGCGGAGGAACACTGCATGTGCATCGTGATCTGACACAATGCGCCCCAGGTAGTCAGTGTGTTGTATTTTCGGGAGGATATCTGCGGAGCATAGGAATCGGTCGAGGTGTACTCGAAGGTTATGGGGAACGGAGTGGAAGGAATATATCTTAGATGCTGGGTGGAGCGTTCTCCAGGCATCTGCTAGTGCCCAGTGTTCCACCCATCTGCGGCAGTGTTCTGTTTGTTTGCGCGCCGGGGAGTGTGGCGGGGGTGTGTGATCTGTCTAGAAGAACGTCTAGAGCACAGTTGTAATCCCCACCTAAGAGCGAGGGCATCGTTGTGTGTTGTGCTAACACTGTAGTCAATTTGTCCCAATACCGTTCTAGCTCCTTGTTCGGGGCGTATATGCAGCCGATCAGGAGCGGTTGACCCTCTAGTAAGCTGCTAATGATTGTGTATCTCCCTTCATTGTCTATCAGTCTACTCTGTTCTTTAAACGTACCGTCTGGTCTGATCCAGATTAACGTGCCCCTCGAGAAGGTAGAGTATTTTGTGGCACATATAATGCCCCGCCATTTTCTGTGAAGGCGGCCTACTTCATGTTCCGTCAAGTGAGTCTCCTGTAGGAGGGCCACCTGTGCCTGCTGTCGCTTGATGTAGGCATAAAAAAGGACCATTTTCGGCCGCGTGCATACCCCTAACATTTAAGGTCACAAATGTGATGTCTGTATTAGGTAAGGTAGTCATCAGAGGTTAGCTACGAGGTGTGTGGACCCTGTGGAATGGTACCTCCCAAATCCGCTAAACCCACCCCTGCTCCCTGTCCGCCCCCAACGGTCCGGAAATGTGCGGCTAGAAAATGTCCCCTGCAGCCCGCCTTGTGATTAGACTAGGAATGTGATTTCGTGAAGGGGTAGGAAACCAGAACTTTGGGGAACATTCCCAACTGGGGGGACCTATTGCACGAGGCAATACGCCCAAACAATAGTACATAATCAGTCTTTAGTTCGTATTCGTGGGGTGGCGGCTAGATGTTCTCCCTGTTGCCGCCGGCTCCACGGTCAGTATAGTGTAACAGTGGGAGTAACCCCTTGAGTGTCCTGCAGGACCCGGCAGCCACCCAGTGGTGATTTGGGATGTTGAGGCTGAACACCACCGCCCGTCAGGGCACTCTCGCTGGCTTCTGCCTCCCCGTAGATGTTTGGGTCGATGAGTATTCATAGGGTGGTCCCGTGCGTTTCGGGGTACAGCAACCAGCAGTCGTCCTGTAGCCATCTTCATTACATGAGTTGGTCTGCGGTTTGCGGCGTCACCACCGGGGGTGACTGAAACCCATCGCGGGAGGCCGGAGCGTCGCTGGTCTCGTCCTCAGAGCTGAACAGGTGAGGCCCTTTGTCCATATCTGATTCCTCGCCTGGCGGTCCGAGCGCGGTCACCGCTTGTATCGCTTTCCTGCGTTCTGCGATGATCTGGGAGAGGCCCGGAGAGCCGCTCCCCGGTTGGTCAGAACGGACACTGAGCTGTGTCAGGGTGATCTTGCGGTTCTGTCTCCGTGGTTGTCTCTAAGGTGGAGCATTCTGTGAGCTTGGCACTATCAGGCGGCAGGGGACGTGTTGCTCCAGGTAACTGGACATAATATCGACTACATAATATCGAATGGACAAAATATCGACGGAAAAATATCGACATTAACAAAATATCGACTGTAGGAATATCGTTGAAAAAAATATCGACTGCAAAAATGAACCAAAAATATCGAATACAAAAATATCGACTCAAAAATATCGACTAGACAAAATATCGAAATATAGTGAAAGTAAAAAATATTGAGAAAATGTTAGAAAATATTGATTTTATAAAATAATATATATATAATATATAAATAAATAGTACCTAATGTTTAGGAGCGGGTTGTGGGTTTATAGGGGAATAGGGTGGGAAGTAATTTAATAATAATTAATTAGTTAATATATGTTTGGTAATTGTTTTAATTAGATTTTAATTGGTAATTAATTAATATTAATTAGTTAATTGTTTAATTGATTAATTAGCATATAATTTAATTGATTAATTGATTAATTGATTATTAATAATAATTATTTTTAAAAATTAATTTGTATATGATTTTAATTGATACATTGGTTATTAATTTATAATAATTAGTGATTTATTGTATTAAGAATTAGTATATTATTTACATTTATTAATTGCTAACACATTAATTATAATTAGTTAATGATGTAATTAATATATTGCATATCATTTAAATAAATTAATTGGTAATTAATTTATAATATTGACTTAATTATATTAATTGTATACATTTACATGTAATGTGTTAATTTATGTTGATGTTAATTAATTAATTGGAATTAAACAATATTAATTAATCTAAATTATTATAGCTAATGTGATAATATATTTTATAATACTTTTTTAAAAAATAATAGTTTTTTTTATATATTTATGTTTAATGTAGTGTTCATTATTATTTATAGTGTTCTGGCTTAGTTTCATAGTTTTTGTTATAGGTTAATTTTTTAGGGTTCAGGGTCATTTTTCTAGTCGTGAGTAAAGGTGTCTTTAGTGGGATTTGGGAAATTTTTACGTTTGTGGGTAAAAGGGTATTTTTGAGGTTGAGGGTCAGTTTTCAGTTCTTGTGTAAAGGGCTATTTGTAGAGTTCTGGGTCAGTTTTCAGTTTGTGGGTAAAGGGGTATTTGTAGGGGTCAGGGTCAGTTTTCAGTTTGTGGGTAAAGGAGTTTTTTGGAGGTTCAGGGTTAGTTTTCAGGTTGTGGGTGTAGGGGTATTTGTAGGGTTCAGGGTCAGTTTTCAGTTTGTGGGTAAAGGGGTATTTGTAGGGTTCAGGGTCAGTTTTCAGTTTGTGGGAAAAGGAGTATTTGTAGGGTTCAGGGTCAGTTTTCAGTTTGTGGGTAAAGGGGTATTTCTAGGGTTCAGGGTCAGTTTTCAGTTTGTTGGGAAAGGAGTATTTGTAGGGTTCAGGGTCAGTTTTCAGTTTGTGGGTGTAGGGGTATTTGTAGGGTTCAGGGTCAGTTTTCAGTTTGTTGGGAAAGGAGTATTTGTAGGGTTCAGGGTCAGTTTTCAGTTTGTGGGTGTAGGGGTATTTGTAGGGTTCAGGGTCAGTTTTCAGTTTGTGGGTAAAGGGGTATTTCTAGGGTTCAGGGTCAGATTTCAGTTTGTTGGGAAAGGAGTATTTGTAGGGTTCAGGGTCAGTTTTCATTTTGTGGGTGTAGGGGTATTTGTAGGGTTCAGGGTCAGTTTTCAGTTTGTGGGTAAAGGGGTATTTGTAGGGTTCAGGGTCAGTTTTCAGTTTGTTGGGAAAGGAGTATTTGTAGGGTTCAGGGTCAGTTTTCAGTTTGTTGGGAAAGGGGTATTTGTAGGGTTCAGGGTCAGTTTTCAGTTTGTGGGTGTAGGGGTATTTGTAGGGTTCAGGGTCAGTTTTCAGTTTGTGGGTAAGGGGTATTTGTAGGGTTCAGGGTCAGTTTTCAGTTTGTTGATAAAGGGGTATTTGTAGGGTTCTGGGTCAGTTTTGGCCTTTAGGGTGAAGGGGTCTTTTTAGTGTTTTGGGACAGTTTTGGGTATTTTAGAGTGCTGATGTATAGTTTAACTTAACAGTGATACATTAAATTTATTACACGAAAATAGCTATTATTATAACTTTACATTAGTACCCTTTATTTAGATAAAAACAATTTATGTATTAGCATGTTTCCAGACAGTAGCTACAGTGGAGGTGGAATTCTCATTATTAATTGGTTGGTGTCCAGCACCATCAGTAATATTACCAACACTGGAGTTGGATTAATAAAAATACATTGGTTAGTCTCCACCACATTTTATGGTATTAGCTTGAGTGTAGTAGGAATAGTAAAATAATTTTTGCTAGTGTCCTGCAGCTTCTATGATTTTAGATTGACTGGAGTAGTAACAATACATATAAAATTGGTCAGTGTGCAGCACATTTGTATACATTTGTTCATTACTGTATTTTAATAATAAAAATTAATGCAACATAGATGTTTTCAAATTAGTTTATTAAACAATTTTTTAATTTTTTATTGTGTACTACAATAAAATCAAAAACAAATATAACATCACATTTCTTTGGACTTTTATTATTCACACAATAACATCTTTACATTTATATACATGTGGTCAATGTAAAAAATAATTTGGATTACTAGATTCTTTCAGTAAATTTTACATATTCCCATCAGTCATTTACAATTTAAAGTATTTATATATAAATACATTAAACAATGATTTGTTATATATTTCTTACATTAATATTTAATAATGTTAATATTAAATATTAATATAATAAAATATATAATATATATTTCTTTTTAACAAGTAACATGACTATTATTACATTTGTTAGGATAAATTGAAATACAAAAATAAATTTTCTTGGTGTATATTTCACACAATGTTGTTTTAACATAAAACATATAAATCGCTTTGGTTGTAAAGTTTATAATTGTATAGGGAAACAATATGTTTAATTATAATATCTGGTATTTATCAAATATTTGTAAAGCAATTATATAATTTTGTTATACTTAGACATAATTGTATAACTTTTTTTACTAATTAATAAAAATAATAATTATTTTATTAATTATTATTATTATTATTAATTAATAAACATAAACATTCATTTATTATTAACAAAAATATATACATTCACAGATAAAATAGAGACTTTTTTCAGGCCATTCTTTATATACTAAATGGTTCTACTTGTTATATTAATAACAATAAATAAGTTATATTATTTATCATTATTAATTATTCACATAAACATTTATAATGTTTTTTTAAAATTATACACACAATTAATCATATAAATATACAGAATAACTAAATATTTACATCTTTGATTCAAAGTTTTACATAATTATTTAATATTATTAATATATAATACATATTATATATTAATTTATATTAAATATATTATTTTTTGTTAATAAAGGAAAATTGTCATGAGTATAGTGTATTAATTTGTTACATTATACATGTTTATGTATTATATATTTTACATTTCACATTGTTTACTCTATTATCCTTTTACACAAATGGGTTAAGGGGACTACTTTTTTACCGCGTAAGGTTATTGCGCTCCATTCAGGACTGGAGAAGCTCGCGGTTGGGAGTTGCTTCGCGTGGAGAGAGGTAAGGTTATTTTTAACTACAAATTATAAGTAAGTGGTCATGTTTGAGGGTGTAATCAAACTCTGTAGTGTTTTTTGGTGTATGTATTATTAGTTTAAGTAGCGTTTGGGTGAAAAGTCTCCGTTATAGATGTGTCGGCTTTTTTTCCTTCAAGTCTAATTTTAAGTGTTCGGAAATGTCTTCTTACATGGTTAATGTTAATAGTTAGTATATTTACAAATGTGAAGGGGGTATTTGTGGGTGGCTTTCGTTATGTATGTTATTTAACAGGTTTCGGGTCCTCGCATGAAAACTACATGGAAGGAAGCGTGTTTTTTAACGGAGAAACAAATGTTTAAGTTATTAAGCTTATATTTTGACTTTTATCTCCTATTTTTCGTGTTTGCCAGGAGCGGTTTTTTCACTTTTTAAACCTTTTTCGGGTTTTTTGGAGGGTTTCGAATCGGATTGATACATTGATATGCGTGACCGTTTTTTTTAAATAGTGTGTATATAACTTTAAATCCTAACTTGTACACACTATTGTTTTCTGGATTTCCTGGAGCGTTTTTTTACGTTTTACAATTTATTTTCGGGTTTTTGAGGGTTTCCCATATTGGAATAGTAACATATTGGATTGGATTGTATGGATTGATTTTTACTTGATTGCGTCTCTCAAGTCCAAAAATTGTAAGTATTTATTTTACAATTTTGATTGGGTGGGAAATGTCGATTTCTAATGTTATGTGTATGTTATAAAAAATTATAAACATTGCATATTTGTTACGATTTTTTTTACATAACTTTTAAAAGTTTGTCAAACAAATATGTTTTATTTATAATTCATTATATATGTTTATGACATGTTAATTTTATTAGTATTGTAAGAAGACATTCGTATATTTACTTGACATTTTTATAGAAGACTTTTTGCTATTATTGCCAGGTATTCTAAACCTCTAGTTGTAGGGTATAATGTGACTTGACTTTGAAGTAGTCGGAACATTTGTTGGGTTTGTTTAGTGAGTTTGGGCCCTATTTGTGACACTGATTGTTCCATTCTTAGTTCCTGATAGCTTTGTTCTTTTTTCAAAGCTTCAAGAAGGTTGTGGAATGTGGGTTTGCCTCTGTTTGTAGTTGCTTGGAAAGCATTATGCCACCCTTCAACACTGTTGTTGGTTTTCGCCTCTTGGTTTAAAGTACTGAGATAGACATTCCACCAAGGGATTTGGAATTTGGGCTGGCGTCGATGTCCTGATCTGTGCAACCTTCCCACCCAAGTGTCTTCAAAATAGTCTAGCAATGGTGTTAGCTTATCCTCATTCCTCTTATAATATGCGCTGTCAATTAATAAATTGTAATGTTCAGCAACATCTGTAACAGGGACGTAGGCCAGGGCTATTAACTTTTTAACTTGATAGGCAAAGGTGCTATCTGTAGAGTATAGTACACTTAAAGTAGATTTTTGGAGATGCCTCCATATACTCTGATTAAAATGATAATAGCAACCCTGGATTGCTGTGTGGGGAAATGTTCTCAAAATGCTATTTATCATAGCTAATTCGAAATCAATAATTATTTTTTCGGGAAAATAATTATTGATTTCCGTTTTGAGAACATTTAAAATTTCGGTGTAGGTTGTTTGCTGTTTGTTGGGTAGCAAACAGTAAATGAAAGGAATGTTAGAATGATGGTATAAACCGTGGATGGAATACAGTTGGTAAAAAGGTTTTGGGCAGGGTTTAAATGTTCCATCCATCATCCATTGGGGACACTGTTGGATTTTTCGTAAATTACTTGCAGTTGCAAACATAATTATTCTGTTTGTACTGCTTTCATTATCAAAAAGAATAAATTTATCTTTATTGTGTGTGATGGCCATTTCGGGTGAAATAATAATTTCTTCAAAACAAGTTGGGTTGGGTTGGGTTGTGCTAGTGAGTCGTTTGGTGCGTGCAATTGTGCGTTTCAGGGAGTCAATAGAGGGTAGTTGCCCTGAAGCATGGGCAGGGATTTTTACCAGTTCTTCTTTAAGTATTTGGGTGGTGGGTTTGTCACTTTGTGTACTAGCACTTTTAATACTTTCTAAGGCATCTCTAATTTCAATTTCGGTGACATTTGGGGGATGATTATGTTCTCTAGTAAATAGCACATTAGTTTCCTCGGTAGTGGCCCTCCCATAACATTTGTTGGAGTAATATTTTGTACACTTCCAAAAAACCTTTCGACCACTTTGTCTCTCCTGATTATACACATAACCCATGTAGCATAATAGCAATTTATTTTTCTGAGACATGACAAATTCTGCACCTTCAGTCATTTTGACTTACTTGTTCTAGGAAAGAGTAGAAAGAAACAAAATCAGTACACATTTTTTTACTTATGTGGTGCTAACATCATTAGTGATGCATTTATACTTACAGTTAATCAAAGTAGTAGTCACAGAAGCAGAAATGTCTTTTGAATGATGTTCTTGTATGTATGTCTTTATTTGCTGTTGGTATGAAAATATAGAAAAACAACGTTAATGTTTATATATAACAAACGTATTTCCTACTCAAAAGCAGTTGTCATTTTTGTCTACTAGTGCATTTGATGTAAACATTACATATACTTACTTGTTTAAATAGTAGAATAGTAGTAATTGCTGGAGTTCATCAATTTAGTACAGGTATGATCTGTAGAGTAGATAGAAGAAATAAAAGCAAAATATTATAATTTTAATACTGAACCGTTTGGAAAAGTAACAGATTTAAACGTATACTAACTTCTAAATATGTCGTTTTCTTTGTTGTAGGTAGAATAGCTGTATGATGTATTCAGAATATCTGTAGAGGAAATATAAAATAGATAAGATGTTGTTAAGAACATAGTCTGTGTTATTTTCTGTAGTTTTTGAGAAATGATAAATATACTTACATTTTTTACAAGGCTATTCTTCTATATTGGTATATTTTGTGTAGGATGTTTTCATATGATATGTAGAATAGATGTATGATGTATTCTGAATATCTGTAGAGGCAATTCAAAATAAATAACATGGTGTTAAGAATATAGTTAGCGATTTTTTGTGCCCACATTTTAGCAAATCACAATTATACTTACATTTTTTTGAAGGGTATTCTTGTGTTTTGCTATAGTTGATCTTGGATCTTTCAAATGATCTATAGGGAAGATGTAAAAAGCAAGATATGTTGTTTAAAAATGTGCATTAATGAAATTGGCCGTTTTATAACAAACACATCTATACTTACATGTGTAATTAGGGTAGTTTTATCGTTTTTCCTGTAGAAATAGCACAATTTCAGTATATCTGTAAATATAATGTTAATGAAAAATAAATATTCTTGTAAATTAGTGTTTAAAAAAAGCAGTTGGTGTGTAACAGAGAATTATTATATACTTACTATCTGATTTTGCACATGAAGAAATATGACCATGTAATAGGAATTGTGTTGGAGTAGTTTCTATCAGAAAAGTAGGAAGACATGAAAATAAAATAAGTGTAAGACTTAGGAGATGTAAGGAAAATAGTGCACTTCTAATTTAGTTTTCTACAAAAATGCTGTGTTACTTACTTGATTAATTAGCTAGTAAGCTGGATCTTTAAAGATGTTTATTCTGCAACAAAATCTTCAAAGTGTTGGCATCTACTTTCCAGAGAGGTAGCAGCAACAAATGGTAGAATGCATGTAGCCCTTTTATAGTATATGTGTTATGTGTGCTTTGATTTGATTGGTTGTAGGATGTAAGGAAGCATAGTATAGGCTAGTTTGAATTTTTTTAAGTTAATTGGAGTGTTTGTTGATGTGAGAATGGTGGTATGTGGTTATTCCCGCATTAAAGCAGGTTCGTATTTAAATGAAATATATTTATATGTGAAAATAAGTAATGAAAATGTTAGTTAAATGCAAAGAATAATAGAAAATGATAAAATGCATGTAATAGAATGTATAGCAAATGTGGATTAATAGTAAGTTTATGTAAGAAACGTGTATTATATGTGAAAAGTTTTTTTTAGTGAGAAATGACTTTTATTGATGATAAAGATGGTATTTTAGAAAGAAAAGTGTGCAAATATGAACTCGATATTTTTTTTTTAACGATATTGTGGTAGTCTATATTTTTGTAGTCGATATTTTTGTAGTGTTAGGGCTAATTTCATGTCCAACGATATAATTGTAGTCGATATTTTTTTAAGCGATATTTATGAATTCGATATAGTTAGTACTCGATATTTTTTACTCGATATTTTTGTAGTTTGTGTAATAAGTATAGTAAGTCGATATTTTTGTCGTCGATAATTTGTCAACGATATTTTGGTAAGTCGATAATGTGTCCGTCGATAATATTTCAGTGATCCGTTGCTCCACCCAGGTGTCCGCTTCCTTTGGGTCCACGAAAAAGTGCGTGGTTCCGTCGTGGATGATTTTGAGTTTTGCCGGGAACAGAAGGGCATATTGGATGTTCTTCTGTCGAAGTGTACGTTTGATTGCCTGGAAGGTGGCTCGCTAATGTTGAACTTTGTGTAGTAAAGGAGATAGGTCCCGGGACGTAGGGTAGGCTGGACCATACACAATTTTTTAGAAAAAACAAGTGCCAACCCCACCACTTTTCAAATGCTCTCTACTGCGAGCAAACAAATCAAACTTAAATTTCAGATTTGTTCGGTATATTTATTTTTACCTTTTACTTTAGAAATTTAGAACAGACGGATTGTCTGAGAAAGACACTCAACATGTAACAACTACTATACCACAATACAACAAGGAAATATAAATCACAAGATAAATTACAAACACACAATTATATAATACACCTTTCGGATATTGAGTGATAGCAAACGATAAATCTCTGCACATATTAGAACAACACTCAATAAACCATAATCAGTATTTCAACTCAATGAAAGAGACCCGTTCAAGGAAAAAATTGGAGAATATAAACAAATTAATCAGTAAGACTCAGAAGTGAATTCTGTATCCTTCATATATTCTTTCAATGATGCCGACGCGTTTCGAGTCCGTGAGCACAGTTGACGGACTCTCATCAGGGCTCAATCAATGTAGTTCTGCAAGGTGTTTATGTTTAAAAAAAAGAGAAAGACAAAAGGAGAGCAGCGTGTCACCAAACATTCTTAATACCAGGGTGACTGTCCCCAATGCCCCTCATAGCCATTTTAGTACCTGACAGTGACTCCGAAGACCTTGTCTCGGGAATCTGTTAGCACCAATACTCGTGGCGGGACCTTGTTATCTTCAAGATAACATCAAGCTCAGAATGTGAAAGAGCAATGTACTTAAAGTTTTTACACACGCGGGTGAACCCGCGAAACATAAAGGAAAAATTCAAAATTCCAAGTTCATACCTCGGACAGTAGCAAGTGTCTCTCCCTGTCCCTGTCTAATTCAGATATCCTGTAGCTCCTTATTTCACCTGTGGATAGCGAACCAAAGTCGCCACATTAGATTATACACCGGCATCAGCATTTAAAGTTACATAACGGATCACCAATGATTAGTTCTAAAAACACATACCTTGAGAAACAACGTTTTCTCTCACGGTCTCAGGTATCAAGCACGCTGGCCGATCTAAGAGAGGGCAAAGAGCGAAGCACAATTTCAGAGCCTGCTCGCAGCCGGACTGTTTGCGCTGAAAACTAAAACGGGATAGATCCGTTTGCAGGTTACCTTTGTTTGCGCGTCACAGAATCGCGACCAAACTGCTGTGAATTCTTCCACCAAGATACAGCCGTATCCAGATTACACCGCACTGTCTCCTATTCTTCGGCTTAAAACCTGCCAATCAAAGACGGGAGACTTGTAAGTTGTCAACCCCGTTTTCAAATACAAATGTAACTGCCGGCTATTTTACGGAGCACTCACCGGTTCAGTAAGGGCTCCATCGTACCACTGCCAGGTTCAATCAGAAACACCAGCGCCATCTTTAGGGCGGGGATATACACATTCAATAGGTGCATGGAACTATGGGACATGTAGTTCTGAACAGGTAAAGCAAAATTGCACTCAAGTTAAGCACTTACAAAAACACTCGAAGTAACAGGCTTAAAGCCTTGAGACTTCCGACATGCTATTCAGTCCAGTTTGGGCACTATTAAATCTCATGATCAAATAGGCTTCCTTGCGCAGCAGGGTTTCCTCAATGTCGACAAGACCTTTTTTAGTGGGCATTGTATACAATACTGTCCAAGAAAAATCAGTTTCTGCATGTGACTTGTCCACAAAGTGTTGGACCATGGGCGCGCTAAGCACTTTATTTTTAATGCGGGATCGATGTTGTGTAATCCTTGTGTTGACTTGCTGGTTAGTCTTCCCTATATACAGTTTTGGACACCCACAGATGATGGCGTACACGACATTTTTGGTCCTACAATTTGAAAACCCTTTATTGGTCCATTTCACTTGCTTATGTTGGAATTCACAGCCCTCCAGACAGGATCCACAGGACACACAATTCCCACACTTGTGGTGCCCTTCAACAGGTTTAAGACCCCATTTGGATAGAAGGTCTTGCTTAGGTCTGGGTATAGCAATGTCGGCACGTACTAGGTGTTGGCCGATACTCCTATTTCTTTTGAAGGCAAAAATAGGCCTAGGGAAGGGGCACTCCAATTCTTCCAACAAGTGCCAATTTTTTAGGACCGTTTGTCTGACCCGATGTGTATCTGGTCCAAACGTCGTGACGCACACCATTTGTTCCAATTCTCGTTTTGTTTTATTCTGCAGTAAACATTCCCTTGGCGTGTAGCGTGCCCTTTTGTATGAGTGTTTCAACATCTTTTTGGGATACCCACGGGTGATCATCTCATCACAGAACTTGTCCGCATGATGGTCAAAGTCCTCCAGACTCGAACAGCTTCTGCGAATCCGGAGTAGTTGTCCATAGGGTAAATTGCTTTTCAAGTTCCGTGGATGAGCACTCCGATGATGGAGAATGGTATTTTTGTCTGTCTTTTTCCGGTAGAGTGATGATTTCAGGTGCCCCTCTGAACAAGTTATTTGGACGTCCAAAAACGTCATGACAGTTTTACTCTGTTCAAGGGAGAATTTGATGTCCTGATGTTTATTATTAAGCCACTGGTGGAAGGACATCAATTCGGCGTGGCTCCCCTGCCACAGGAGCCACACGTCATCGATGTACCGTAGCCATTGCTTAATGTGTTTATGAAAGGGATTATTATTTTCAGTGAACATTTGTTCATATTGCGCCATATACAAAATGGCTACCTCCGGAGCATAGGGACAGCCCATGGCCGTACCTTTGATTTGCATATAAAATTGATCATTGAACCGGAAATAATTCTTTTTGAATGTCAATTCTGCAAGTTGTACAATAAATTTGGTCGGTACTCTGTGCGGTCTCTCTCTGGTGTCCAAATACATCTCTATCACCTCAAGCGCCTCATCTTGAGGGATCTGTGTATATAAGGACGTCACGTCCATTGTGACCATGATTTCAGATTCAGGATCAAATTCCATCCCCTCCACTTTCACTAGGAAATCGGTAGTATCCTTTAGGTAGGACCTTACTCCACTGACAAAAGGTTTTAAAAAGAAATCAATGTATTTGGAGATAGGCTCCAAACACGAATCACAACCCGAGACTATAGGTCGTCCCGGGGGATCAGTCAGGTTTTTGTGGATTTTTGGGAGAAGGTACAACACTGGGGTTCGAGGGAACTTCTTCACAAGGTATTCACTTTCCTTTTCACCTACATATCCGCTAGCTTTGCCCTCCTGAATCAATTCCATTATCATTCCCTGAATTTCCTTGACTGGGTCTCCCTGCAGTTTCCTATACCATGTCACATTATCAACCTGCAATTGGCCTTCCAATATGTATTTATCTTTGGGCCATAGTACCACGGCCCCGCCTTTATCGGCTGGTTTTATCAGGACGGAATGGTCCTCTTGTAAGTTCCTAAGTGCTTGTCTTTGTCCTTTATTCACATTGGATTGGACATACTTTTTGTTTTTCTCAAATTTGTTGATGGAGGACAGTAATACTTGCTCATATGCAAGCACTTGCTTGGGAATATTTTGGTTTGGAATGAAGTTCGACTTGTTTCTCAGACCAGTTGTTTCGATGTTTAAGCTAGGTGGCTGGTTTGCAAAAAATGCTCGCAGTCGTATCTTGCGGCAAAAAGCAATCATCTCCATCTTAAGTTTAGTATAATCAGTTTGTTGGCTGGGAACAAATTTGAGCCCCAAATTAAGCACTGATTCCTCGTCCTGAGTGAGTTTTTTTGCAGATAAATTCACAATGTTATTTGTGGCCGCTATGATTGATAGTGGTTCCTGCGCGTGCGCATTTCCCACGGGACTTTGTATCGTGTCTTGCCCTGTTGGTTTTTGTCTAAAAAAGACACCTGCTTTTTGTTAGAATTGCCTTTCTGATCAGACCCAGAGGCGTCAGATGAGGAGGATGTTTCTGAAAAGGTCTTGAAACGATTCCGCGACCGACCCTGATATTTATAAAGTGCTCCACGCGAGTCCGCCTGAGTGTAATAATCGTCCTTCAGGAAAGGATATGCCTTTTCTAAACTGAAGGATTTGGCGTCTTTCTCGTATTGTGAGGTTTTATTGTTAATCGTGATATCCCTAAAGGCCAGAATGTCCTTTTCTATTTTTTCAATCAATGTTTTGGCATCAGGGACCACAGTACTGTGCAAAATGCTTTTTGTAAGTTCTTGAATCTCTTCTAATTCCTTCTGACACAAGCGTTGTGCGGTCTCAATGGTGTGGACCATAAGGTCCCGGCTACATTTGGTGTTAATACAACTGAATCCTTTCTTATACTCAGCGTCCTCAGTGAATATCACCGGGACATTCTTCACTTGAAGCCCCCAGGGGATTGTCCCTCCCCTCAGGTGCTTCAGTAAAAAATGCCCGTGTAATTCTGTTCTGATGTGTTTTTTGCTAAGTCTCGTTAATTTATCGGACTCGTTCTGTTGTTGTGCCGAGGTGCTAAGGGCAACGTCGGGGAAGGGGTCTGACTCACATAAAGATTTAATATGGCTCTCAGAGAATGAAAGAGTGTCCTTCTCAGACATCCCCTAATGAAGGACAAAATGTCCTTCCTCCCACAAGTGGAACAACTAATCACAAAACAAAATGACTCAAGCGCCCTTTTTGCTCTCGCGGGTGAAGACGCCCGCCCTAAACTTTGTGTAGTAAAGGAGATAGGTCCCGGGACGTAGGGTAGGCTGGACCATACACAATTTTTTAGAAATTTCTAAAGTAAAAGGTAAATATAAATATACCGAACAAATCTGAAATTTAAGTTTGATTTGTTTGCTCGCAGTAGAGAGCATTTGAAAAGTGGTGGGGTTGGCACTTGTTTTTTCTAAAAAATCGCTAATGTTGAACGGCATGAGAGTAGTCGGGGAAGAGTATCACCTGTTTATCTTCCACCTGCAGTCGTCCGTGCGTCCTGGCCGCCCTGAGGATCGCGTCTCTGTCCCGGAAGTGTAGTAACTTCAGTAGGAATGGTCACGGGGGTAGGCCCGGTTTAGGTTTGCGGGTCGGGACGCGATGTGCCCTTTCAATGGAGAAATAGGGGGTCAGGTCTGTGACTGGTGTAAAAGTTCCGATCCAGTCCGTGATGAACTGTATGGGCTTAGTCCCCTCCGTCCCCTCTGGCATTTCATGACGCGGATATTGCTCCTTCGGGAGCTCCCTTCTAAATCATTTGTCTTGTATTCTAAGGCCTTGAGGCGGGATTGGAGGTCCGCAATGTCGCATTGGTGTTGTTGCACTTGCGGATTGAGTGACAGCACAGTTTTTTCCTCCTGGGAGACCCTGTCTGACAATTTCCTGTGGTCATCGCGGAGAAGGTTGAGATCTGTGGCTAGAGCGTCGAATTTGGTTTCCATCGCCACTCTGGAATGCTCTATGGCTGCCAGGAGTTGATCCAGTTTTCGAGAGGTAGAGTCCGCACCGTCGTGTCCATCACGTAGTGCGGTGGAGGCGGATGGTTGGGGCGGTAGCTTCTGAGAGTCCGCTCCCTGCGTGGTGCCTGCTTTTTGGCGGCCCATTGTGGGGGCCGTTGGTTGACTTCCAGTCAACCTGGTCTTGGAGGTCCGGCGAGGGGGGGGGCGAGGGTCTTACACAATCTTCGTCTGCCCCTGCCAGTGCTTGGATCGGTGCCGCCTTCCGTCGCCGGCGCACCTCTACGCTCACAGCTCTGGTCTGTGCGTTAGGAGCTGGGGGCAAATGGTTGGCTGTTTGTCGTTCCAGTGATAAGGCAGATCATGCCCGAAGCGAGAGTTCAGGTCCCATTCAGTGGGTGACAGGAAGGTAGGGTCTCGGGACGGTAGGTCAGGGGGCGAAGCGTGGCTGTCTCGGGTCGATTACAATGGCGTCACGTGGGTAATCAGTCTAGCCCAGTACCTCAGGTTCTCAGGGCTGCAGTGCAGGGTATCCGGTGAACCTGTATCTCAGGGTTCTTCACTCTAAAGCCTCCTGGCACGGATTGGGTGGAAGGCGGGGGTGTTCTGGGTCCCACCAGGGCTGCAAATGGAGGAGATGGCCAAGTTCAATCCATCACAGGGCCTCCGGCCGTATCCTTGTCTGTGGCAGTGGTGCGCGCCCCCCCCACAGCAATGCGACGCGGTGGGGCTTCATAGGTAGGGCCGTGCAGGCCGTCCGATCGTCTTGGCTGTCCGGAGCTCCCGGTGGTCACAGCGCGCTCATGAGGGTGTCTTCAGGGGTTTGACCCTCCCGCCGGCAGCAGTTGGCATGGATGAGGGTCGGTGCAGCTGTCACCAGAAACCCGCAGCGAGGGTGTCTTACCGCCTCAGGCCTCGTCCCAATGGTGCAGCCCCGGTACCGCTTGCGTCTCCCTGCAGCGAGGCTCAGAAACGGCGGGTCGCAGCGGTGGCGGCAGGGCCCGGGGGAGCGAAAGCAGCAGGCTTCAATGGCGCCGCTTGCCTGGGTCGCGTGGGTTCCCTCACCTTCAGATATTCGGGCCACACGTAGGGTTAAGTCGCCGGCACTCTAGCGCCGCCCCCTCACCTCCGGATCCAGCGTTGATGTTCCAGCGGAAGATCGGGAACAGCAAGGCCCGGCGACACTCGGATGCCGTCACCTCACACGGAGGCCGCCATCTTAGCGATCGTGCGCGGGGAGCGACAGCGGAGCACCGCAGGCTGTTCAGGAGCCACGCACAGGAACCCCAGGTAGCTCAAATTATCCACGGGCCATTCCGCCGGTCAGTTCTGACCCCATAGCCCCAACAGCAGGCAGGGGGACATCGTGGGTCGCATCTGATGTGAGCCGGCAGCTGGAGCGTTAGAGAGAACGATCCGCCATCTTAGGCGGCTAAGTCATGTCTTGAGTGATGTGTTGATATGGAGCTATCATGAGTGTTACAGGTTAGGGATGTACACATACAGGCATGTAGTTGTTGTATGCTGTTGGAAATGCACCCCCCTATGACTGAGCACTGCAGGGAGTCCTATCCAGCCACCCCCTATACTGTCTGGGCACTGCTGGGAGTCCTATCTACACCCCCTCCTATGTCTGGGTACTGCTGGGAGTCCTATCTACACCCCCTGCTATGTCTGGTGGTGTGGCTCACTGGTTAGAGGCGGCAGACCCGGAAGCAGAGAACGGCCCGGGACCAGGGTTCAATTCCCGACGCGGCAGGGTCATGGACCAGGGTCAGCGGACTCGATAATTCTTGCCTCGGTGCCTACTCTAACCAGGGATCACACTCGGCAACTCTGGGCATTAGCTTGCCTCATCTCTACAACGGCCCCCCCACGTTCGCCGGGGATGCCTGGTTTCACCGTGGAGATACCCAGTAGGGACCATCTCACAGGGACAGCCAGGACGGGTTCCCCAGCGGTCTACAGCGCCACGACGCCTCAGGGCAGCAGTGCCATTACAAGACCACATACATCACATCTAGGCACTGCTGGGAGTCCTATCCAGCCACTCCTCCTATGTCTGGGCACTGCTGGGAGTCCTATCTACACCCCTCCTATGTCTGGGCACTGCTGAGAGTCCTATCCAGCCACCCCTCCTATGTCTAGGCACTGCTGGGAGTCCTATCTATACCCCCTCCTATGTCTGGGCACTGCTGGGAGTCCTATTCAGCCACCCCTCCTATGTCTGGGCACTGCTGGGAGTCCTATCTACACCCCCCTCCTATGTCTGGCCACTGCTGGGAGTCCTATCCAGCTACCCCCTATACTGTCTGCCCACTGCTGGGAGTCCTATCTACACCCCCTCCTATGTCTGGGCACTGCTGGGAGTCCTATCCAGCCACCCCTCCTATGTCTGGGCACTGCTGGGAGTCCTATCCAGCCACCCCTCCTATGTCTGGGCACTGCTGGTAGTCCTATCCAGCCACCCCTCCTATGTCTGGGCACTACCGGGAGTCCTATCTACACCCCCTCCTGTGTCTGGGCACTGCTGGAAGTCCTATCTACAGCCCCTCCTATGTCTGGCCACTGCTGGGAGTCCTATCTACACCCCCCTCCTATGTCTGGGTACTGATGGGAGTCCTATCTACACCCCCTCCTATGTCTGGGCACTGCTGGGAGTCCTGTCCAGCCACCCGTCCTATGTCTAGGCACTGCTGGGAGTCCTATCTACACCCCCCTCCTATGTCTGGGCACTGCTGGGAGTCCTAGCTACACCCCCTCCTATGTCTGGGCACTGCTGGGAGTCCAATCAAGCCACCCCTCCTATGTCTGGGCACTGTTGGGAGTACTATCTACACCCCCTCCTATGTCTGGGCACTGCTGGGAGTCCTATCCAGCCACCCCTCCTATGTCTGGGCACTGTTGGGAGTCCTATCTACACCCCCTCCTATGTCTGGGCACTGCTGGGAGTCCTATCCAGCCACCCCTCCTATGTCTGGGCACTGATGGGAGTCCTATCCTGCCAACCCTCCTATGTCTGGGCACTGCTGGGAGTCCTATCTACACCCCCTCCTATATCTGGGCACTACTGGGAGTCCTATCCAGACATCGACCAAATACTGTCTGGCAACTGCTGGGAGTCCTATCTACACCCCCTCCTATGTCTGGGCACTGCTGGGAGTCCTATCTACACCCCCTCCTATATCTGGGCACTACTGGGAGTCCTATCCAGACATCGACCAAATACTGTCTGGCAACTGCTGGGAGTCCTATCTACACCCCCTCCTATGTCTAGGCACTGCTGGGAGTCCTATCTACACCCCCTTCCTATGTCTGGGCACTGCTGGGAGTCCTATCCAGCCACCCCCTATACTGTCTGGGCACTGCTGGGAGTCCTAGCTACACCCCCTCCTATGTCTGGGCACTGCTGGGAGTCCAATCAAGCCACCCCTCCTATGTCTGGGCACTGTTGGGAGTACTATCTACACCCCCTCCTATGTCTGGACACTGCTGGGAGTCCTATCCAGCCACCCCTCCTATGTCTGGGCACTGTTGGGAGTCCTATCTACACCCCCTCCTATGTCTGGGCACTGCTGGGAGTCCTATCCAGCCACCCCTCCTATGTCTGGGCACTGATGGGAGTCCTATCCTGCCAACCCTCCTATGTCTGGGCACTGCTGGGAGTCCTATCTACACCCCCTCCTATATCTGGGCACTACTGGGAGTCCTATCCAGACATCGACCAAAAACTGTCTGGGCACTGCAGGGAGTCCTATCCAGCCACCCCCTATATGTCTGGGCACTTCTGGGAGTCCTATCTACACCTCTCTCCTATGTCTGGGCACTGCTGGGAGTCCTGTCCAGCTACACCTCCTATGTCTGGGCACTGCTGGGAGTCCTATCTACACCCCCCTCCTATGTCTGGCCACTGCTGGGAGTCCTATTCAGCCACCCCCTATACTGTCTGGCCACTGCTGGGAGTCCTTTCTACATCCCCTCCTATGTCTGGCCAATGATGGGAGTCCTATCCAGCCACCTCTCCTATGTCTGGGCACTGCTTGGAGTCCTATCTACACCCCCTCCTATGTCTAGGCACTGCTGGCAGTCCTATCCAGCCACCCCTCCTATGTCTGGGCACTGCTGGGAGTCGTATCTACACCACCTCCTATGTCTGGCCACTGCTGAGAGTCCGATCCAGCCACCCCCTATACTGTCTGGGCACTGCTGGGAGTCCTATCCAGCCACCCCTTATACTGTCTGGGCACTGCTGGGAGTCCTATCTACACCCCCTCCTATGTCTGGGTACTGCTGGGAGTCCTATCCAGCCACCCCTCCTAGGTCTGGGCACTGCAGGGAGTCCTACTATGTCTGGGCACTGCTAGGAGTCCTATCCAGCCACCCCTCCTACGTCTGGGCACTGCTGGGAGTCCTATCCAGCCACCCCTCCTACGTCTGGGCACTGCTGGGAGTCCTATCCAGCCACCCCTCCTATGTCTGGGCACTGCTTTGAGTCTTTTCTACACCCCCTCCTATGTCTGGGCACTGCTGGGAGTCCTATCCAGCCACCCCCAATACTGTCTGGGCACTGCTGGGAGTCCTATCCAGCCACCCCTATACTGTCTGGGTACTGCTGGGAGTCCTATCTACACCCCTCCTATGTCTGGGCACTGCTGGGAGTCCTACCAGCCACCCCTCCTAGGTTTGGGCACTGTTGGGAGTCCTATCTACACCCCTCCTACGTCTGGGCACTGCTAGGAGTCCTATCCAGCCACCCCTCCTATGTCTGGGCACTGCTGGGAGTCCTATCCAGCTACCCCCTATACTGTCTGCCCACTGCTGGGAGTCCTATCTACACCCCCTCCTATGTCTGGGCACTGCTGGGAGTCCTATCCAGCGCCCCTCCTATGTCTGGGCACTGCTGGGAGTCCTATCCAGCCACCCCTCCTATGTCTGGGCACTGCTGGGAGTCCTATCCAGCCACCCCTCCTATGTCTGGGCACTACTGGGAGTCCTATCTACACCCCCTCCTGAGTCTGGGCACTGCTGGAAGTCCTATCTACAGCCCCTCCTATGTCTGGCCACTGCTGGGAGTCCTATCTACACCCCCCTCCTATGTCTGGGTACTGATGGGAGTCCTATCGGGCCACCCCTCCTATGTCTGGGCACTGCTGGGTGTCCTATCTACACCCCCCTACTATGTCTGGCAACTGCTGGGAGTCCTATCTACACCCCCTCCTATGTCTGGGCACTGCTGGGAGTCCTGTCCAGCCACCCGTCCTATGTCTAGGCACTGCTGGGAGTCCTATCCAGCCACCCCTCCTATGTCTGGGCACTGCTGGGAGTCCTAGCTACACCCCCTCCTATGTCTGGGCACTGCTGGGAGTCCTATCAAGCCACCCCTCCTATGTCTGGGCACTGTTGGGAGTACTATCTACACCCCCTCCTATGTCTGGGCACTGCTGGGAGTCCTATCCAGCCACCCCTCCTATGTCTGGGCACTGTTGGGAGTCCTATCTACACCCCTCCTATGTCTGGGCACTGCTGGGAGTCCTATCCAGCCACCCCTCCTATGTCTGGGCACTGATGGGAGTCCTATCCTGCCAACCCTCCTATGTCTGGGCACTGCTGGGAGTCCTATCTACACCCCCTCCTATAGCTGGGCACTACTGGGAGTCCTATCCAGACATCGACCAAATACTGTCTGGGCACTGCAGGGAGTCCTATCCAGCCACCCCCTATATGTCTGGGCACTTCTGGGAGTCCTATCTACACCTCCCTCCTATGTCTGGGCACTGCTGGGAGTCCTGTCCAGCTACACCTCCTATGTCTGGGCCAGCTGGGAGTCCTATCTACACCCCCCCTCCTATGTCTGGCCACTGCTGGGAGTCCTATTCAGCCACCCCCGATACTGTCTGGCCACTGCTGGGAGTCCTTTCTACATCCCCTCCTATGTCTGGCCAATGATGGGAGTCCTATCCAGCCACCTCTCCTATGTCTGGGCACTGCTTGGAGTCCTGTCTACACCCCCTCCTATGTCTAGGCACTGCTGGCAGTCCTATCCAGCCACCCCTCCTATGTCTGGGCACTGCTGGGAGTCGTATCTACACCCCTCCTATGTCTGGCCACTGCTGAGAGTCCTATCCAGCCACCCCCTATACTGTCTGGGCACTGCTGGGAGTCCTATCCAGCCACCCCTTATACTGGCTGGGCACTGCTGGGAGTCCTATGTGCACCCCCTCCTATGTCTGGGTACTGCTGGGAGTCCTATCCAGCCACCCCTCCTAGGTCTGGGCACTGCAGGGAGTCCTATCTACACCCCCTCCAATGTCTGGGCACTGCTAGGAGTCCTATCCAGCCACCCCTCCTACGTCTGGGCACTGCTGGGAGTCCTATCCAGCCACCCCTCCTATGTCTGGGCACTGCTTTGAGTCTTTTCTACACCCCCTCCTATGTCTGGGCACTGCTGGGAGTCCTATCCAGCCACCCCCAATACTGTCTGGGCACTGCTGGGCGTCCTATCCAGCCACCCCTATACTGTCTGGGTACTGCTGGGGGTCCTATCTACACCTCTCCTATGTCTGGGCACTGCTGGGAGTCCTACCAGCCATTCTTCCTAGGTCTGGGCACTGTTGGGAGTCCTATCTACACCCCCTCATATGTCTGGGCACTGCTAGGAGTCCTATCCTGCCACCCCACCTATGTCTGGGCACTGCTGGGAGTCCAATCCAGCAACCCCTCCTATGTCTGGGCACTGCTGGGAGTCCTATCTACACCCCCCTCCTATGTCTGAGCACTGCTGGGAGTCCTATCCAGCCACCCCTCCTATGTGTGGCCACTGCTGGGAGTCCTATCCAGCCACCCCTCCTATGTCTGGGCACTGCTGGGAGTCCTATCTACAACCCCCTCCTATGTCGGGCCACTGCTGGGAGTCCTATCTACACCCCCTCCTATGTCTGGGCACTGTTGGGAGTCCTATCCAGCCACCCCAATACTGTCTGGGCACTGCTGGGAGTCCTATCCAGCCACCCCCTATACTCTCTGGGCACTGCAGGGAGTCCTATCTACACCTCCCTCCAATGTCTGGGTACGGCTGGGAGTCCTATCCAGCCACCCCTCCTATGTCTGGGCACTGCCGGGAGTCCGATCTACACCCCCCTCCTATGTCCGGCCACTGCTGGGAGTCCTTTTCAGCCACCCCTATACTGTCTGGCCACTGCTGGGAGTCCTATCTACACCCCCTCCTATATCTGGGCACTGCTGGGAGTGCTATCCAGCCACCCCTCCTATGTCTGGGCACTGCTTGGAGTCCTATCTACACCCCCCTCCTATGTCTGGGCACTGCTGGGATTCCTATCCAGCCACCCCTATACTGTCTGGCCACTGCTGGGAGTCCTATCTACACCCCCCCCTATGTCTGGGCACTGCTGGGAGTCCTATCCAGCCACCCCTCCTATGTCTGTCCACTGCTGGGAGTTTTATCCAGCCACCCCCTATACTGTCTAGCCACTGCTGGGAGTCCTATCTACACCCCCTCCTATGTCTGAGCACTGCTGGGAGTCCTATCCAGCCACCCCTCCTATGTCTGGGCACTGCTGGGAGTCCTATCCAGCCACCCCTCCTATGTCTGGGCACTGCTGGGAGTCCTATCTACACCCCCTTTTATGTCTGGCCACTGGTAGGAGTCCTATATATACCCCCCTCTTATGTCTAGGCACTGCAGGGAGTCCTATCGGGCCACCCCTCCTATGTCTGGGCACTGCTGGGTGTCCTATCTACACCCCCTCCTATGTCTGGCCACTGCTGTGAGTCCTATATACACCCCCTCCTATGTCTGGGCACTGCTGGGAGTCCTATCCAGCCACCCCCTATACTGTCTGGGCACTGCTGGGAGTCCTATCTCCACCTCCCTCCTATGTCTGGGCACTGCTAGGAGTCCTATCCAGCCACCCCTCCTATGTCTGGGCACTGCTGGGAGTCCTATCTACACCCCCCTCCTTAGTCTGGCCACTGCTGGGAGTCCTATCCAGCCACCCCCTACACTGTCAGGCTACTGCTGGGAGGCCTATCTACACCCCCTCCTATGTCTGGGCACTGCTGGGAGTGCTATCCAGCCACCCCTCCTTGGCCTTGGCACTGCTCGGAGTCCTATCTACACCCCCCTCTTATGTCTGGGCACTGCTGGGAGTCCTATCCAGCCACCCCCTATACTGTCTGGCCACTGCTGGGAGTTCTATCTCCACCTTCTCCTATGTCTGGGCACTTCTGGGAGTCCTATCCAGCCACCCCTCCTATGTCTGGGCACCGCTGGGAGTCCTATCTACACCCCCTCTTATGTCTGGGCATTGCTGGGAGTCCTATCCAGCCACCCCTCCTATGTCTGGGCACTGCTGGGAGTCCTATCTACACCCCCTCCTATGTCTGTCCACTAATGGGAGCCTATCCAGCCACCCCCTATACTGTCTGGCCACTGCTGGGAGTCCTATCTACACCCCCTCCGATGTCTGGGCACTGCTGGGAGTCCTATCCAGCCACCCCTCCTATGTCTGGGCACTGCTGGGAGTCCTATCCAGCCACCCCTCCTATGTCTGGGCACTGATGGGAGTCCTATCCAGCCACCACTCCTATGTCTGGGCACTGCTTGGAGTCCTATCTACACCCCCTTCCTATGTCTGGGCACTGCTGGGAGTCCTATCTACACCCCTCCTATGTCTGGCCACTGCTGGGAGTCCTATCTACACCCCCTCTTATGTCTGGCCACTGCTGGTAGTCCTTTTTACACCCCCTCCTATGTCTAGGCACTGCTGGGAGTCCTATTGGGCCACCCCTCCTATGTCTGGGCACTGCTGGGTGTCCTATCTACACCCCTCCTATGTCTGGCCACTGCTGGGATTCCTATCTACACCCCCTCCTATGTCTGGGCACTGCTGGGATTTCTATCCAGCCACCCTCTTCTGTCTGGGCACTGCTGGGAGTCCTATCCAGCCACCCCTCCTATGTCTGGGCACTGCTGGGAGTCCTATCTGCACCCAACTCCTATGTTTGGGCACTGCTGGGAGTCCTATCCAGCCACCCCCTATACTGTCTGGGCACTGCTGGGAGTCCTATCCAGCCACCCCTTATACTGTCTGGGCACTGCTGGGAGTCCTATCTACACCCCTCCTATGTCTGGGCACCGCTGGGAGTCCCATCCAGCCACCCCTCTTATGTCTGGGCACTGCTGGGTGTCCTATCTACACCCCCCCTCCTATGTCTGGCCACTGCTGGGAGTCTTATCTACACCCCCCTCCTATGTCTGGGCACTGCTGGGAGTCCTATTTAGCCACCCCTCCCATGTCTGGGCACTGCTGGGAGTCCTATCTACACCCCCTCCTATGTCTGGGAACTGCTGGGAGTCCTATCCAGCCACCCCTCCTATGTCTGGGCACTGCTAGGAGTCCTGTGCACCCACAACTCAGATGTGATGCACCGTACACATACATTACAGATGTGTGTGCGGCACTTATCACTATTGCAATGGTCATATGCGCTAACATGTGGCGCACCGTACCCCGACAATAATGGCGTATGTGCGGCACATATCACTATTGCAATGGTGATATGCGTGTGCGTATGGCGCACCGTACCCCAACATTAATGGCGTATGTGCGGCACGTATCACTATTGCAATCGTGATATGCGCGTGTGTGTGGCGCACCGTACCCAGACTTTAATGGCATATGTGCGGCACGTATTACTATTGCAATGGTGATATGCGCGTGCGTGTGGCGCAACGTACCCCGACATTTATGGCGTATGTGCGGCACGTATCACTACTGCAATGGTGATATGCGCTTGCGTGTGGCGCAACGTACACCGACATTGATGGCCTATATGAGGCATGTTTCGCTATTGCAATGGTGATGTGGGCGTGTGGCGCACCGTACAGGTATACTTAGGTTGTTGTGGTACGTTGTACTCACCGTCTGCGCCGTCGTCGGTTTCGATGTACGAGGTCGTAGGCGTACAGGACTGGGATGACAAGGACGATGGGGTTCATGTCGTGTATGTCGCAGTTCGGGCCGGACTCTGCTTTTACGGCAGTTTTCAGCTCTCGTAGCAAAAGGGCCGTACGGAGTGTTGTCGACACGGATTGTACTTCCTGGTCCGGAAGAGTGGCCTATTTACTTTCGGACGTAGCGTACCGCGTCAGCCGGATACAATCCGTATGTACTTTCTAGTTGTATGGTGTTTGGTACGAGTTGTACGGGTGGCGCTTTGGGTTCGGATCGTACTTGCTTGTTCGTACGGGGACATTGAAGGTGTACGATTCGTACGGGAAAAACGCTCCGTACAGCTATTCGGAGCACTTTTTCCCGAATTGGAATCGACCCCTTAATGTTGAAAAAAATGTGCACGATTATTTATATTCATCAGAACTTTTTCGTACCCTTAAAAATACATAATGAAAATACATAATTAATTTCACATACATATATAAAAAACATACAATATATTGTTTATAAAAACAAGCAATATTTTAATACTGTGGCAAAATTAAAATTATGTTTCTCTTTTTCACTTTTCGACGCGCGTTTCGGCCTATGTCACGCTTTCAGGAAAAAGAAGAAGAGAAGCCACGTTTCCTATAATTAGAAAACAATATTTAAAACCTTGTGTATAATTAATTTTTGACTCTTGTACTTTTTGGGCCAATCTTACACCTGCCTACCTGCCGAAGTTGCTAGCAACACCGCTGTTCTCCCCCGCTGCCGCTGCTGGTTTCCGCGGCCGCCAAGAGGGGAGAAGGGAGACTACAGCTCCCAGCGTTCCCTGACTGTCGCGGGACGCCTGCCATCACCCACTTCCGCGCCTGGAGGCGCCTAAAAGAGAGCTGCTCCTGAGGAGGAGCGGAGGACTCTTGTACTTTTTGGGTCACTCTTACACCTGCCTACCTGCCGAAGTTGCTATCAACGCCGCCGTTCTCCCCCTCTGCCGCTGCTGGTTTCCGCAGCCGCCGAAAGGGGAGAAGGGAAACTACAGCTCCCAGCATTCCCTGACTGTCGGGGGATGCCTGCCACCACCCACTTCCGCGCCTGGAGGCGCCAAAAAGAGAGCTGCTCCTGCGGAGGAGCGGGGGACTCTTGTACTTTTTGGGCCAATCTTACACCTATAACTGACAACAAGGAGCTTAGAGGGAAATGAGGTCATAGGTCGCCCTCCACTCAATATTTACTTTCACACAAATGACCTACACCACAGAGGCACCTATGAATTACTTATTTTTATGTTGTACCATACGTTGCAAAACTTTTGCAACTAACTCCTCTATTTTAATTACTGAGGTAGGAGGTACATCCATATTGTACCATATTTAAAATTGGCCGTCTTAGGCCGTCCAAGGCCGAAGGAGGCCGGGCTGGGCCCATTCTCTTCAGTTTATCATCATAGTGCCCGTTGGATTCATTAGGACTTACCAGGACATTTTAATTACCTTTAAGCAATAACGGGCTTTTCGGTAAGCCTGTTGCCTCGTGTCCTGTTCATCCCTTTGTGCACATTTGTATCCAGTTATAGTACATAGCTATCATTTATTTGTCAATTTGCTAACAATGGGGAAGAAGAGAGTACAGCCAATTCCTGCAGATACTTGCAACACCATAGATAACTATCTAGTCAAAGCTGTGAGTGCCCTAGCCAAGGAAATTGATCGTACAGAAAGGCGTCTCTCACTGGGACTAAGCATAATACCAGGCGAGCAAGTAGAGCCAAATCCCCATTTGAGAGTAAGCCCTGTAGTTACTCCAGGTTCTGATCAAGAAGTGGGTGCAGCCAGGACAGAAGAAGAGAGCTCCCGTATCTCAGGGACCCCTACTTTATCACAAGCAGTCACCCCTGCCACCCATGTCAACACGATTGAGCCAGTTGTTGTAAGGAAATCAAAGAGGCTAAAAAGGGGGGGCCAGAAAAGTATGAGAGCAAACCTGGTCATCAGCAACTCACCTCAAGGCAACATGGTCACAACAAGGTCAAAACTCATTGGTCCAGTACCCGCGAATACTATTGACCTTGAGGCTATCTATTGCAAATTAAGTGAGCTAATAAAACCCATTCATGATAAAATTGATAATATGGCCAGGGAGGTACACAAACCTAGGAATCAGATGGAAAAATCCAGCACTGCAGCTCATCTTGATGCACTTAAGTTAACCCAAAATATAGATAATACATCAGTTAATGTGTGCCAGAATAGCACAAGGGCACTTAGACAGGCAACCGCCCAGCAAACTGCCCCCTAGGAAAGATCAACAAATGACCCGATTTGTAGGGGCCCTAGAGGAACCAGCCGCCCAGGGTCAACTTCTATAGACTCCATTTCGGAAAAATTACCTCCTAATGGCCCCATCATTACCTCAGGGCAGACAGCGTTGCCAGAACGCTGCAAGCAATTTAACCCAGAACCCAATAATGTAGGCAGATTAGAGCTCGTGCCCAAAAACCAGAATGCAATCCCAACTGTGATAAACTTGCCACCCGAATGTGGTGCTTATGTAGCAGTCCTTGCGAACATCCCAAAACTAAAGCCCACTCAAACCGAAAACCATGAAACGCTTAAAAATAAAACCTTACACTGGCTTTCTAGGTATTGTGGCTTTCCTATGTACGGGGCTAACCAGATAATTATGACCCGAAGAGTAGGCTGGTTGGGCCCCCTTGAAAAGAAAATTGAGGGTGACTGCGTAATTATTCATTTCAGAACACCAGACTGGGCTAGGGATTCCATTATGAATGCACCCCCCACTAAATGGGAGTATAATACAACCTTACTCCCACTAGATTTTTTCTATAGGGACCAGACAGGAAAACAGACCAAAGTGCATATAAACGATTGTCCTAGAGTTAATCATTACACCAATGCCCACAATCTGTTTCCCCTATCTAAAATTCAGGATCGTTTTTCTATTCCAATTTCCAACAGATTTCAGGCATTTGAACCAATAGAGGACATTGATTGACTCATGGGCCATTATGACCAGAAGCACGCTGTCAACGCAACAAGCCATGAAATGGGAATTGATGATCAGGCTTGTATGGTTAATTCCAGTGAGTTATTGCTTAGAACTGAAACTAATCTTAAGGTGGTCAGATTGAACACCATAGCTAGTAAACCTAAGGAGGTGGTTTTAAATAATGATATACAGATGGTTGTAGCTACGGTACAACATAATACCACACCATCAGTGGTTACTAGTTTACTTGATAGTCTAGTAATATCTCGATCCCACCCTATTCTACATGATACCACCGAAGAAGGCCTTAATATTATTACCTGGAACATAGCGGGCATTGGTGGGAAACTGGCCACCCCATTTTGGAAGGATTTTATTACACAAGGGTATGATATACTCTGTCTCCAAGAGACATGGCACAGAGAGCCAATTTATGTCGAGGACTGCACATCTTATTGTGTAGATGCCTCAACTTCTGCTGCAGGTAGGGCGAAAGGTGGTCTCCTAACTTTGATATCGACTAGGTTAACTGAGTTCAAACTTGGGAGTTGCTCCGAGGTTACCCCATATGCACAGTTACTACGCTTGGAGCATCATAAAGGCAGGGATTTGGTTATAATTAACTTTTATAACAATATATTTGACGCCAGCAGGGGATCGATAGTGCAGGACATAGGGAGGGTGATAGATGAAATCCTAGCCCAGTCCAAAGATCTACTGGTTATCCTCTGGGCTGGAGATTTTAATATACAGGCATGTAGATATGCACAGAAGGGGATCTGTGGATTTCTAGGCACCAGTGATAGAGCGCGCAGTTCTCCCGGGCCACCTGGGTTACCAATTCTTTACACGCACTGGGCCCTGGCGTGCGAATTTTCCAAACACCACACTAATAATTTGGGTGAATCGGGAGAGGATTTTATATTTCTCCTCCTGCACGCTGCTATGAGCAATTAAGGTTTGGTTTCACCTCTGCATACCATGTACCTGACTTACCACAGGCACAAATCTTACGACGGACCTGGAGCTATAAGGGAAAATAGTAGACAGGCCTAACATCAGATACTCTTTATAATCAGTAAATACTTTCCACAATTCTGTAAAATGACCACAGACACCTGAGGATGTTTAAAACTTTATATAAGTTCTTTAGAGAGAATATGACAAAGCAATAAGTGATAGGCAGAATAATGCGTCTAACATCAAAATCAACACTATAAAATAGCTA
Source organism: Lissotriton vulgaris (assembly GCF_964263255.1). Lineage (NCBI taxonomy): Eukaryota > Metazoa > Chordata > Amphibia > Caudata > Salamandridae > Lissotriton > Lissotriton vulgaris. Next base: position 1,666,170,882 of record NC_141685.1, on the reverse strand, counting down.
TAGATTAATGCTAAGACCATTTGAGTACATGGGAAGACTAAAAGGTAGGAGTTTTTAGAACAAAACTAGTCACTGCAACTTTATACTAGAACATAGGTTGTGGATGGGACCTAGAACACGTACTTAACCTAAGTGTTTAAAACTATTCTTACTAAGTTCACCGCAATCAGGCTAAAGGTAGGGGAAAAATTGGAACATACTAATACAATATAACAGTAGGTAATTTTCTAAGGGAGGGGAGAGAAGTGGAACAATTCTAGAACAATTGCATATAACTCGTTCTCAAGGTGATAGAGCAATATCACAGGTAAGAGTGCTTTATTAAGAAAATAATGAGAGGAGAGGGAGAGAGAGAGAGACGCAAACCCACAAGTTAATATTTACCTAGGTCTGAGAGAAGACTAACCCTTGGCCACGGGTCAGTTGGAAGGACGGGGACAAGGACCCTCAGGAAGGAATGCCAGAATGCGAGCAGGTACAGCTCACGGACAGTAAGGTCAGGATACCCCTCAGGATCTGGGATCAGGACTGGGCTCACTAAGGTACGACCAACACCCACAGCTTCAGAAGCAACGCCAGCGGTACCCCTTTCTGCAAGTAATCCGCCAGTAGCCCCGATTGGGTTTTCGAATTCCCCAGCAAAGTGCTTCGCCAGCACTTAGGATTATTTCCACCCCTTAGGAGTTTGTGGAAAGTATGGACAGAGTGCTCCGCAGCACTTCAGATTGAGCACCTATAGAGTTCGTAGGGTCAGTGACAGGTCTGCTACTCGGACAAGTCGGACAATTTTCCTAAGCTAAACTAGGACAGTTATACTGTTTTGGGGTCCCTCAGACCACCCACTAATGTTGCAAGTGACAGTTTCCCACATTATGATTGGTCAGGAGAGGTGGTGTGGTCATTACCACCTCCTAGAATTCAACTTTCTCATCCAAATATTAAAATTTTCCTACCCGCCCCTTGGGTTCACGTTCCCATGCATAGAATACAATAGAAAATCTGAGTGCACAAGACATTGCAACAAAATCAGTTATTCTCAAGGTGAGTGTCCTCATCTTGTGCTGGGTTTCTCAGGCGCATTTGGCTTCTGGGGCCAGCTGGCTGGTTTCAGCTTCTGCGCAGTTAGGACTTTCCCCGGTCACCTGACAGGGTTCAGAGGAGCCTCAGCATGGCGTCGCTCATGTATGCCCCAGCCCACAAAGACGCGGTACATGAAAAGTAAGCGAGAACGAATTAAAATCACATATAAAAATGATCACACTGTATACCATGATAAAATACTAACCAACCCTTACTTTATAATGACTATAGCATTATTGTTTAGTGCGAAAAGACAGATAGGCAAAAGCAGCGGCAGCAAGCGGAGAGCATGGTGAGAGACAAGCGGCCATATTTGCTACAGTGGCATGAGCACAACTTCCCTCCAGAATGCGAGTGCGTCACATCACATGGGTATGACCGACGCATGCGCAGACTGAATTACAGCGAAGCAGCCGATTTTAGTGCAAGCTTCGTTAGTATGAGAAAAGACATACAAGCAAGCATCCTGGGGACACCCGCGTGTTTGGGAAACCACTTAATAAAGGACGAACAATAGTGTTAATATGATTATACGATTTAGGCAAGGGTTTTGTATGTGAGCAGGGCGCTTGCACGCGAATCCCAGCTCCATCACCAGGACATCAGAGGCAGTGCCCCATATAATCACTTTCCTCATAATAATTATGGAACTGCGCTGAATAACCTAGTTGCTAAATTGGATCTACAGTTACTGGATTGCACTATGAAAAGGGGTAACATCAAGTGCCCAACCTTTAAAGGAAGGGATGCCCATTCTAATATTGATCATATCCTTGTGTCCTGTGGTATGGCTTACTCTAATCTATGAATAGCTGAGCAGGCCGTGAGCGATCATAACAGCATTTCTCTGATACTACTGGGTTGGGGTCGTAAAACTCATATTCATGGCAGTCCCATTAAGGACATTATGGCGGTAAGATCGAATGGCATGAGAATTAAGTGGGTCAACATCAATCCTGATTGTCTCTTGGCGGACGTTCAAGTCAAATGTAATGCAGAAATAAGTTATTGCTTAAGTAACGAGGTGACCCCTGCTACCCTGCTTTCAAAGTTCTGTAAAATAAATACGGTAATAGAGGGCTTACTGACAGTTAGGAGCCGGAATTTGTGGACTACTCGGGTCGGCTGGTTCGACAAAAACTGTACCCAAGCCTTAGTTAAACTAAAATTGGCTTTAGATGCCAAACCAAGAGACATAGCACAAATCAGGGACGAGCGCCACAATTACAAGATTTCTTTGGAGGCGCGGAAAAAAGAACTACAAAATGAGGCCTGGTCTAACTTGGATTTGGCGGCGGCCACAAAAAACAACAAATTATTTTGGGAGACTATTAATTGCCCTTCTTTAAAGAATGAAAACATTCCTGAAATAACTTCCCATGTAAACAGTAATGCCTGAATAGACCATTTGTCAGAGATTTTTAATTCGGATGGGTTGATTTTAGATTTTATAATGGAAAACAAATCCAATTGGCCGATTATGCCGATATCTATTAGCCTGGCTGAGGTACAGGTAAAGAGCAATGTTGGTAAAGCTCCGGGTCCCGATGGTGTGCCAGTGGACTTATACAAGCATGAGATGAATTCATGGGCACCTATATTAACACGTTTTTTTAATGCTGCTATTGAAGACAACCTTCCATTGACTTGGGGACAATCGATTATTGTCCCCCTTTTTAAAAAAGGTTCAAGGTCAGAGGCACGAAATTACTGTCCCATCTCCCTCCTGGACTCGTGGATTAAGGTCCTGAGCAGAATCCTCCTAGAGAGACTAGAAACTTGGGCAGAGGAAAAAACCATCTTATCACCTGTACAGTACGGATTCAGAAGGGGGATGGGAACAATGGAGCAGTGTGTAAACCTCGACCTTATTATTAATAAATATACCACAGTTAAAGAAGGTAATTTATTTTTATGTTTTGCCGATTTAAGTTCTGCTTTTGATTTAGTTGAACATTCCCTTTTATGGCCTATTTTATTGGAAATGGGAGCGCCAAAGGAGATTATACATTTTCTGGCAAGACTATATGAAAATCTGTCTAGTAAAGTGCGTTTTGGTCCTGCTGGCGAATGTACTCCCTTTTTTAAGGTCAACAGAGGCATTAGGCAAGGTTGCGTTTTAGCACTTCCTTTATTTTCCTTATTTATCTATCAAATTGACTTAATCCTTAGAACGACTCCAGAGGATGCACCCTTGATTGATGGTAATCCCATCCCAATATTGCTGTACGCTGATGACGCGGTCCTCCTATCACGTACCCAAAACGGTCTCCAACGCCTTATTGACTAATTCCAGATGTTTATAGACAGTAGGAAATTGTTAATTAACAAAGAAAAAACTTTTGTAATGTCATGCGGGAAGAAGATCAAGCGAAATAGGACTTTATCTAGGTGATGTAAAAATAGATACCGTTAAAAAGTTCTGTTACCTTGGCATTACATTCTCTGGAGATGGAAGGTGGGCGATGAACAAGAGAGCGTACGACTCAAAATGGTTAGGAACACTAACAGTGTTTTTAGATTTGCCGCCAAATTGGGGAGCCGTAGAATTAAGGAGATGGTGTCAATTTATAATTCAAGGTGCTTGTCATCAGCTTAATATGGGGCGGGTGTATGGGGCCACCACACTCACAGCGGCAAGCTAATCCAACATAAGGAAAATTTATTCCTGAAATGCTTGCTGTGCGCCCCTGCATCAGCCTCTACTGAGATAACCCATAGGGAAGTGGGCTTAAATTATGTTAAGGCCCTAACAGCCCTGCGTCCTCTGGCATTATGGCAATCTATTTGGTCCAAAACCGAAACTAAATTCACCCAGGACGTAATTAATGACTGTCTAAAGTTCGACTACTGTTTACGCATTCCATGGCTTAGACACATTCAATATTGGTACAAGTAACTATTTGACCTAGATCCTTTCCAGGAAATGGAACAGGGCGCCTCTATATCTAAAAAAGAGCTTAAGGAATCCTTCCTAGAATACACAAGGAATGCCAGGGTTGTTGAATATGAGAAACAACGTACTTTTACCTTTTATCAGGAGTACAACGTAAGCGAAGGATTCCAGCCATATTTAACAGAAGTTACAAGAAACTCCCATCCCTTTGCATAACACGCTTAAGATTAGGCACTGTGCACCACCTTGGGGCATTCCCTTATACTAGACGGAACAGTACCTCTCCATGCCCCTGCGATGGTATATCCAAATAGAGCTGTTGTCATTTTATGCTGTTTTGTAAATTTTATATTTTTTTAAGGAAATTTTATTTAAAACCCATCTTTTTAAAATACAAGGTGCAATCCACTAAGGCTGAGATGCAGATAATGTTTGAATTGGGAAGTCCGGATGTATGCTTTTATGTAGCTACATACATTATAAGATGTATGTCCGCAAGGAAATCGATTATTATATGAACATGCAATACTAAGAACCAACATATGTTACTTCTATAGGGAGAGATGAACATTCACTCTAGCTACTACGTGTTTTCTGGTTACTAGCATGCGTATTATTTATATTGCGAGTTTTGCACATGTGTTATAAATGAAATTGCACTTTACTAGGCATGTTTTGCACATAAAAGAGTACTGTAGTCCCTGTACATACTTCGCGACCGTTTAATTATCCCTGAAAATGTGCCCTATGTTTAGGTGCTGACATTGCAGGGTTTATCTTTTACTGTAAATATTGTAATATATTCTTTATATGTAATGTTATGTTTTATGCTTTGTCTGCTATATGGTTATATATATATGTACCGAATAAAGCATTTTGAACTGAACTGAACTATATATACATAAGCCATTACATTTAGTTGACTAGACACAATTTTATATAATAAAAGGGAATGCCTTCCCCTCTGTCTCGTTTTTGTCATCCTGCTCTCTCTTATTCTCGCAAACTCTTTTCTCCATATCTTTCCTATTCTTATCCATGTATTTCTTCGGCACACGAGCAACCCATCTGGCACAATAAACAACTCTTGATCCGTAACCGTACCTTTTTCTGGAAAACTTGGCACTCTCGAGGTATTCGTTGGGTCTCTCAACTCCTCTCTCACAATCTTCCTTTATTTTTCTCAGACCTTAGGTCCCAATTTTCGTTGCCCTCTGATTCACGCTCTCAATATGATACTCTTCGTCCCATTCTTCTGTCTTATCTTGCATCCTTACCAGACTCTTACCCCATCCCCCTTGCACATCGTCCTATAGCTTCTGTTTTGGACTCTTCTCCTTCAGCTTCTTTCTTGTACAACTCAATTCAATTCTATGCAGATAGGTCCAAAACGAAAGTTAAATTGGCATGGGAACAGGATTTCTCTTTAGTTTGGCCAATTGCATTATGGGACAAAATCTGGTTTAAACTTCACAAGACCTCTAGGGCTGCTAATACGACTCAAACTCTTTACTTTATATATAACCGTACCCTTTTTACCCCCGCTACTTTGTCCTCTTTCTTGGCAGACACTCTCCCCACTTGCTGGTCATGTCCTTGTCCTTCTGCAAATCTCTTTCACATGCTTTTTGAATGCCCCCCATTTCTCAATTCTGGAATTTGGTCTGGACTCAACTTCAGAAAATGTTTCACTTTAACACTCCCTTTTCTCCTGCTCATGTATTTTTAGGCTCTCTATCCTCTACACTTCCCCAAGTACATACTATTTATCACTCATGGATCTCTTTCTGGCCATTGCTTTTCACCATATCACGTCCAATTGGAAACAAGCTGCCTCTGTCTCCTTCAGATCGTGGTGGAATGCAATATGCTTTCATCATAGGTTGGACACTAATTTTGTTTCCCCTGTCTCTCTAGCCATAAAGCGGGACCTTCTCTGGCTCCCTTTAGTGCACTACCTATCCTCTTCTTCCCCTTCCTCCGTCACTCATGATGCTCATTCTACTGAGGTACGCAAACCACCTTGAATTTCCTGTTCCATTTTACCTATGTAATTGTTTCTTTTTACTGCTTGCTTTGCCATTTATAACAGTTATTTGTTTATTGGTGCATATCTCATCATATGCTATATGACCTCCACTCCCCTTTCCCTTTTTTGTACAATTTATTTGATTGTCTCATAGTGACTGTTTCTTCTTTGCCCTGATTTTTCTTTTGTTTTTCTATACTATTTCAATAAAATCAAACTAAAAAAAAAAAAAAGGGAATGACTTCTGAAATTTAACAAGCTAATATCACAGCTCTATATATGATCGATAAAAGGACTATACATTATTCTCAAACAGGAAGGGATTATTTTTAAAAGATACATAGCAACCAGATATCTGATTAAACTTTATCTTGAAAAGACTATACAAAATTAACAGAACTGGGGGGAGGAGCTTAGCGTGCATCCAAGATGGTCGCGTGAGCACAGGGCTCCCCGGACCCTCGCCACTCTCCGCAACTGATCCTGATAACATCCTGAATTCTTGGACGGATTCTTGAAGATGAACCTTGGCTGAGTCGATTAACTCTTTTCAGATTTTAATTCTGACTCGGGAAACCGAAATTATAGCGATTGGAACTTTTGAGGCCCACCTTGAGGCGAGCTGGGGACTTGGTGACTTGTGAAGCAGGGACGAAGTTGAAAAACAACGGCAGTGGGGTCTCCTCAGTAGCCCTACTCCAACTTTCGGTTTCGTTTCTGAGTCCTGGCATGGTCTGATTACGAGACAGTTTCGCTTGGTCGGGGACCTGTCCAGCCTCCATTCAGTGCGAGTGCTACCTCACCATCACAGCCGCTTGGGTCAAGTCGTGACTTTGTTTTGGCCGCACAAACCAGTTTTTGTGGACTTGTGGTGCCTTGCCCGCAGGCGGCCATTTTCACTAGGTCTAGCGGGCCCCTCTGGGGCGCATCTTCCAGCATGGCAGCCAGGGGCGACGTCGAGAAACGGAAGACTAAGACACCCCTTCGTGGGGGACCGGTCCAATCCAACGTTATGGACCGGTACACTCAAGCCAAAGGATCCCATGGAGTCTCCAGTCGTACCCCGGAGGACGCCAAAGAGGACCCATCCGCCCCTACTGATTTGCCCCTGCAAGACATCATGGGCGCCATTACCAACATGAAGGAGACCATCGGCCAGCAATATGAGGCTCTTGCTCATAAAATTGACACTGTTGCCATTGATGTCACCCTGATCAGGGCCGACCTGTCCAAGACCAATGAGAAGGTGAAGTCGTTGGATCTGAAGACTTCTAGCCTCACGGCCGATGTGTCGGAACTTCAGACCGAACTTGGCAATTTGAAATCGGCCAATGACTTGATGTCCCATCGGCTGGAGGATTTTGAGAACAGGGCAAGACGCAGCAACATCAGCGTCTTAGGGGTCCCGGAGAACCCCGAGATTCATTCGATTGACCTCCTGGTTGAAGATCTTATCCTTAACCACCTTGCCCCTTCTGGACTGAGCAAGTTCTTCGCAGTGGAGCGTGCCCATCGTGTTCCGGGCAGAAAGCCTAAGCCGGGCGCTCCTACGAGGCCTATCATCGCAAAACTTTTTCATTTCAGGGATCGTGATGCTATCCTGCAGGCATCGAGAGTGAGCGGCCCGGTGAAATTAGAAAATTCCACAGTTAATTTTTACCCGGACTTTACTCAGCTTGTTCAGAGACAAAGGATGGGCTTTCAGGGAGTTAAACGACGTCTCCGGTACTTGGGATTGAAGTATGCGATGCTTTTCCCTACTAGGCTTCGTGTGGAATACGAGGAACGGACATTCTTTTTTGATCGGCCTGAAAATGTGAGTGACTGGCTGGATTCCCTGCCTGGCCGAAACGACCGGACGGAGCACCCTGGTGGTGCCGAGGGTGGTGAGCCTACACAGAAGTGACTTTTCGGACCCTGATCTACGAATACTAGACATTGCTCATCTGGGTTCTATTTCTTCTGTATATTATGTTTTATTATTGTCCCCTTTCGGGTGGCGGGAGGGACGGGCCTCTTTCCTCCTCCAGGGTCTTTTTGTTGAAATGGAATGTTAGGGCGACAGGCACACTGCATGTTGGGGTGGCTTTTTAGTCTACTGCAGGGGTGCAGGGAGGGGGGAGTTATAACGGGCGTTGGTTGGGGGGTGGATTGGGGTGTTTGTGAATGTGTTTTTCTTTCTCAAGGCGACGTATTGGTTTCTTCTTTGCTTCAAGTGTCCTGCTCTTTGTGGGGTGACTCATGCATCACTTGTGGGGATGGGGGATAGTGGGTTGAGGTTACTATCTTGGAATATCAATGGATTGGGTGATCGCATAAAACGGGGTGTTGTACTGCAGTATATGTGTCGCTTGTCTCCTGATGTGGTACTTTTGCAGGAGACGCATTTGGTGGGAAATATGTGTCATGCTATGAATAGGTGGGGTTATCGCTTGGTCGCACACTCCGGGTTCACCACTGGCTCCAGAGGGGTCGGTATTCTGGTTCGGTCTTCTCTCCCTCTAGAGATTGATAACGTAATCCTCGACGACAGAGGGCGATATGCCGCCCTCACTGGTAGGTGGGAGGGTAAGACTCTTTCATTGCTCACTGTCTACGTTCCCCCAGGTCTCCAGACCTCTACCTTCTCAGATGTTGGCCGTGTGGTGCTGGAGCTCCCTGATTGCATTCTCCTTATGGGTGGGGATTTTAATTCTGTGCTTTCTGGCAATATGGACCGTCACCCCCCCAGAGATCTTCCTAATTCCCAGTCATGGCTCAGTCTGTTCTTGGACACCTTTGTTCTGGTGGACTGCTGGAGGTTAATGCATCCTACACAATGTCAGTACACCTTTCACTCTGAGACCCATTGGAGTCTCTCCAGGCTTGATTACATCCTTATGCCGGCTGCCCAGTCTTCCGCTGTTAGGGAGATCAGACACTTGGCCCGGGGCATTTCGGATCATTCTCCATTGTGGCTTTGTATGGACACTGGGGTGCACGCAGCGGGGCGGATCGCCCCTATCAACCCTTGGTACCTTCGTAATCTCAAGACTCGTAACAGTCTGATAAAGACCCTAGACCACTATTTTCTGGAGAACGAAGGGTCCATTTTGTCCTCTGTGTCCCTGTGGGAAGCCTTTAAAACTGTTATCCGTGGACAGGCCCTATCTTTAATAGCGGAGACTAAGAAAGCTAGGAATCAGGAGGTTGTGAGTCTGGAGGCCGAAATACTGGAATTGGGGGCTGACCTAGAATCAGGCGTTACCCAGGATGGACTCCACGCCCTTGGTCTGAAGCAGTTTGAATATAAATCCCTTGTCACGGATGCAGCCAAGACAATGTACAGGGAACAGCAGGGTAGACTGTATGATGTTGGGGATAAGGCGGGTAAACTGATTGCTTGGCTTGACAAGAAGGAAAGAGCGAATCGTGTGGTCCCTTTTATTCATACTTCGGATGGTGTGAGTGTGACTGACCCTGGCGAGAGTGTTTTGCTGATTATTTTCGTGTGGTGTACTCCCCGGTGTCCGATAGAGACGAGGATGACTCCCACTCATTGCTGCGGGACATTGCTCTGCCCTGCCTTTCTGAGGAAGATCGAGAGTGCATGGAGGCCCAGTTGTCTGTAGACGAGATTGCGACCGCAATTCGTTCTCTCCGTTCGGGCAAGGCTATGGGCCCGAACGGCCTGCCTATTGATCTATACAAACTGCGCCCGGATAAAGTCGCACCATATCTTCGCGATATGTTTCTGGAGTCTCGTGATCTCGGTGCCCTCCCCTGTGACCAGCGTTTGGCAACGATCGTCGTAATTCCCAAGGAGGGCAAGCCTCGTGATCGTTGCGCATCATACAGGCCTATCTCCCTGTTGAATGCTGAGCCTAAGGTTCTCGCCAAGGTCCTCGCTAACCGTCTACTTACAGTAATTTGCGACCTGATCCATCCGGATCAATCCGGTTTTATTCCACACCGGAACACTGCTCTCAATTTGCGGCGCTTACATGGTGTTCTCGCTAGGGCGGGGTCTCTTCCGGAGCCGGCCATCTTGGCTTCCTTGGACGCCACGATGGCCTTCGATAAGTTTGAATAGCCCTATCTCTGGGCTGCCCTGGCGAAATTTGGTTTTGGATCGGAATTTGTCAGATGGGTGAAACTTTTATATACGGAACCGCTGGCTCAGGTGGTGGCCAATGGTCGAGTGTCCCAGTCCTTTACTCTTGGGAGGGGTACTAGGCAGGGGTGCCCGCTGTCCCCCCTGCTCTTTGCTCTTGCCTTAGAACCGCTTGCAGCCTGGCTCCGATGGGAGCCGTCGATAAAAGGCATTCAGTGGGCCCCCGATTTTGAAGACCGAGTCTCGGTGTACGCCAACGATATCCTCTTATACCTCACCTCCCCTCGTAAATCCCTTAACGTCCTGTTTGACGTTCTCACCTCGTTCGGCAAGAACTCAGGATTGATCATAAATTGGTCTAAATCTTGTGTATACGCCATCTCGGGCGGCCTCCCCCCATTACCAAGTCGGTTTCCCATTCAGATCTCTCAATCCGGCTTCAAGTATTTGGGGGTCTTTGTATCGCTAGACCCAGCTGCCCGCTATGAGCACAATCTCCTTCCTCCTCTCCGACGATTGAAATTAGATGTGGTTCGGTGGCGTAGATTGCCGTTGTCGCCACTTGGTTGCGCGGCACTCTTTAAAATGATGTCCCTGCCCCGGTTTTTATACGCACTCCTGAACTCGTTTGACGTTATCCTGGCAAGCTACTTTCGGGAGGTGGAAGGTTTACAGAGGAGGCTCGTTTGGTACGGCTGTGCACGTATCGCTCTTGCAAAGCTAACTCTCCCCTGGTATGACGGGGGCATGGCGCTCCCGGATATCAGGAGGTATTATTGGGCCTCCCAGTTGTCCGCAATCAACCATGCAATGTATGCCCCCGGTCCAAATCCGGCTTTCGAGATGGATAAACACCAGTTACCAGGCGGTAACTTCAATAGAGCGCTCTACTCTCCGACGGCGGGGAGGAACCTAACGGGACCCACCAAGATTGCGGTGCGTGTGTGGAAGGATGCAAACGTGGCCATGGGATGGAATGATCGATTGACACGAGCGACCTTTCTGTATGCTTCTGAAAGACTGGGATGCCTCTGGACAACGAAAGGTTTTGAGAAATGGGATATGATCGGTATAAGCAGAGTGGGTGACCTTTGGGTGAAAGGTGAGGTCAAGACCTTTGAGGTGCTTCAGAGTGAGTATGAGTTGAGTGATAGAGAGTTTTTCAGGTATGTGCAGGTCCCCCATGCTTTGACGTCGGTCTTCGCTACCGATGCTAATGTTCCCGAGTCCTCCCCACTCGAGGACCGTATATTTGATGGTCATCTGCCCGATAGTACGATCTCATTGATCTATAAGAAATTAATCAACCATCAGGCAGATCCCCTTGTGCGTCTCAGAGAGGCCTGGACCGGAGACGGGTTGGAGTTGGATGACGAAGACTGGCAGTCAGCACTGTCTTCTCCGAAAGAGGTTGCCATTCCCGCCCGTCTCCGCCTCGTTCAACTCAAAATTCTTCATCAAGTATATGTTACCGGTCCTCGTTTGGTGGTTATGGGCTTTACCTCAGATGGGTTATGCAAGCGCGGGTGTGGGTTGAGTGCTACCTTTCTCCATATCATTTGGGAATGCCGTGAGGTGGCGGCGTATTGGAATCGTGTGCATGCGGTAATGGAGTGTGTCACCGGGGTCGCTTTGCTGCCTGAGGCTCGGAGGTGCTTGTTGAATGTGTGGGAGCTGAATGATTACAGCGTCGCTCAGGCCCGGTGGGCGGCCCTTGGGAACATGATCGCAAAGAGGGATATTGCGCAGCTGTGGGGTTCCCGACGGCCCCCCACTGTGTCAGTATGGAAGGAGAATATGGACTGCTGTATGTTTAGAGAGAAGACTGTATATTTGGCTAGGGGCAAGCCTAGGGTGTGGAATAAAATCTGGGGTCAATGGAACGCCTACCGAGGGAACATTTGTACGGCCCCGTTTGAGGACAATCCGGACATTTCTCTGTCTCCCTGATCCTGACATTCCTGGAAGAATTTACTCCTTTTCCTGATTGTCTGACTTCCCCACTGCCTCCCCCACCCTGGTCATCTCTTTTGCCTTCCTGATTATCTTTCCTGTATTGAAGATCCCCCCCATCGGAGCTCGACCTTGTCCATAATGCTTTCTGCCTTGAGATTTGTTTGTCTGTTTTTTCTTTTTGTTCTTTTCTAAAAAATCAAAAATACTTACATCCTTACTTCCTGTGTTGCAGAGAACTTTATCCTGTATTTTTGCTGGACCTCTAGGGGATCAGTCGCTGCTTTGTGATGTTTTACGATTGCTTTTTATGTCCTAGCGGCCGGCCGCGTTGGTTGTAGGCCCATACTTGTAATTATATTGGTATTGCACAATAAAGTTTTTAAAATAAAAAAATAATAATAAAAAAAATTACAGAACTAGTAATGGTCTATGAACATTTCGTGACTAAATACCCAATAGAACTTATCACATGGAAAGTAGCTAGAGAGTAAAGGGTATAGATGAGAAACACCCAAAGGGCCCAAAGGTGGTTGGTAAATAGAAAAATATTGAGGAGACCAGTTACTGTCAAAGTGATTGCCTTTGAGAAACTACCTGACTTTCTGTTCGGAATCGTCTGGAACAAAAAGTGGATACTGTCACAGATTAACAGGGTTCTAAAACTATGGGGAGGAATATATATATATATATATATATATATATATATATATATGTTATATATTATATTATATATTATGAGGATGACATTTTTTTATGGTTGAATGTCTCACGTATATACCTAATTAGTGGGGTGCTGGGCCTCAAGAGATAGTGTATGAGGCGTAGCGGTCCAAAGCTGATGTATTGACAGATGATATCGAGGAAATGTACATAATATATCAATCTGTGAATGGCAAACAGAACAAAACATAAGGGGTAAATATATTAAAATAGAGTGACATCGACTGGTAAATGCCAGTGATAACATCCTGGTCCATGCACCCACTCTTGAGGAACATCCTCACAGACTGAGATCTGTGTTCAGATGCCTCCAAGACTGCGGACTCACCCTGAAAGGGGAGAAGTGTGAGTTTCTTTGAGAAGAAATATGCTTCTTAAGCTACAGTTTCTTCACCAAAGGAGTCACTTCTGACCCAGGCAAACTACATGTCATTCAGTCGACATCAGCACCGACCACCGTCATTAGTGTCCAAAGTTTAAGGTTTTTTAGATGTGGTCACCTAAAGCAGCCGCTTTATGCTGAACCTCACCCAACTCACCGGCCCGCTGCGTGACCTCAAAAAAAGGCAGTGACCCCCTGGCACTGGGGCACCGAACAAAAGCAATCTTTTCATAACAGCAAGTGAGTGTTGTTGGAGAACAGCACCCTCCTCTTTTTGATCTGAGCAAAGACACTGCGCTGGTAGGAGACGCCAGCCTACTGGCCTTGGGGCAGTCCTTTTCTGGAAAAAGCAATGCGGAGCGCTGGCCCCATCGCTGACCCCTACCAAGTAAAGAAATTCCCTCATCAAAAAAGAGGCCATTGTGATCCATTGGGGGTGTCGGCATTTCCAAATTTACCTATGCGCCCAACCGTTCATATTCAGCACTGATAACAAACCAGTAATCCTGCTGTTTGAAGGATCTGCATCTAAGCCTCCATCACAAATCAAAAAATGGATACTCCAACTACAAAAAATACCACTTCAAAGTAGAGAATAAACCAGGAGCCCACAATCCCACAGACTCTCTGTCTCAGCATGCCTGACCGGCAATGCCTCAGGAAGAACAGGAAGTATCCAAAACGGAGGATTATGTGACGATGGTCGAGGAATGATCGCACCCAATCCCTGTATCCTTGAACGACACCATAGAAGCCACCAAAGTGAGTGACTGCATCCAACAGGCCATTGCAGCGACCCGGTTGGGCAAGTGGGATGCTGTCACTGCCGATCTAGTCAAGAAGATGGCACAAGACCGGAGCACGCTGATATCCCTGCACAACATAAGGGATGAATTCACTGTTGCAGTGGACGGGTGTCTGCGAAGGGGGTCCCAGCTCGCTATACTGGCTAGCCTTGCCTAACAGATGGTAGATCCTACCCATGGGTTCCACCAGGGGGGTGTCAAGACAAAGAACAGGCTTTGGGGCCAAGTATGGTTTCTCAGGCTAGACGACTAAGTCAAACAGACAGCCAGACTGTACAGTCTCTGCCAAGCAACCGGGGCTCTAGACCCCCTCCCTCCCATTATCACCAAACATATTCCAGAGGTTCTGTGGCACTGTGCCCGTGTGGATTTTGGCAGTCTCCCAGGTGGCAGACACTTCCTGGTAGTCATAGATGATTTCTCTAAGTACCCGGAAGTGGAGATTGTGAAAGCCAACCCTACAGAAGAGACCATACCAAAGCTAGAGAAGATCATGGCCACTCACAGCTTAATAAGGAAACTCCAGACTGACAATGAGCCTCCCTTCAATGGTCAGGATCACCCCACATTGGCCTTAAGATAATGGAGAGGTTGAGAGATTCATGAGGACTATCACCAAAATAATCTGCAGAGCCCAGGCAGAGCAGCATGCATTGAAAAAGCCATCTATGTATTTCTAAGACACTATCACCAGTCTCCTCACACCATCACAGGAGTAGCCCCCAGCATCCTCTGTTTTGGACGAAGGGTGGAAGATGACTTAACACACCACCCAAAGTGGGAAAAGGCCCCTGGTCCAAGCAGTCAAACACACTCCTGAAGGCAGGAACAAAACTGGTGTGCGTCGCAACACAGGAGAGCCAGGACCCTAGGCATCTGTGTATGATACTGGATGCTAGTGAGAGGTAGGCCTACAAGGAGCAAGTTTCGACTCCCGTTCCAGCACCATCCGAGGCAAGTTACAAGGATCCAGGGACCATGGTGTCAGCAGTTAGAGGTCGTTAGACGGTCATCAGGAATGTTTCCTGCTGAAAAAAGGTTTCATGAAGGCTTTGGAAGGCAACCAGAACGCAGGAGTTTTGACCCCACTGCTGAGCACTCTCCTCGAAACACTGATGGCCCGGAGGAAGAGGCCAACCCAACCGTCCTTCATCCTAAATGCCCAGTATCTCCCCAGGGCCCCACTTTTGATCCTTAACTAACAACACTGGCAGCCCACTTGATAGCAGATATAGGCACCGAAAAGATTAACCGTATGCAGGAGGGACGTGCCCATGGTCTACACCAGTACAATCTATGGAGGAACCCAACTCCATTCCATACGTTTTAGCACTATGTGATGGACCTGTGATATCAGAGAGCAGAGTGGAGCTCCTACCACTTGTGGCAGCTAGTATCCTTTAGCTCAACTATTTTGTTGTTTGTCCTTCCTGGGGATGTAACAAATGTTTATCCTTGTTTGAGTATAGTGCGTTGTGTTATTTGTTTTGTTTTTCTGGGGTAAAGGAAGAATGTAATGTTATAGGCTGAGGGATGTTTGTGCCAGTGCCCTGCCCTAAAATTGATAGTGGTTTTATCCAAGGGTCATGCGACTGGAGTTGTAAAATAAACAGCTGGGGCTGAAGTGTGGCAGTTCTGCACCAGATGAAGTGCAGGTGTGCAGGCTCATTGTTTGAAGGTGCTCCTGCCTAAGCGCTACATCTCAGTGTGGCCTAACCATGTGACTGCCCCCGAGAACAGAAATAACGTCCAATCTGGGCGCGCTAGAGGGCGCACGGTAAGATGGCCGCACCGTAGTGTAGCTCCACCGGCTGCCTTCACAATCCTGCTATTATCTTGGTCCCTGGGTGCCATCTCAGTCCTTTTTTGCAATGATTGAGCGCTGACTGCCTGCTCAGGGGGTCTCTGTGTACCTCTGCTTGCCACCTGAACTGGTTACGGCCCGGGACGAAGACCCCTGGGAAACATGGCGGCGATGTGAGTGGTGGTGCCAGCGCATCTGAAGCGGTGAGAACGGACTGCAGTCTGTGGGTATTGCGTCGCATGTGTGAAAGGCGGACGGTGAGACACGCGCTGGCCTGGATGGTTTTGATGCCTCTGCCCGCGGCCTGCTCGAGTGGTAGAAGATTAAGCCCTACCTCCTGGGACTGGTGAGTGGCGCGGCAGACTGGGACTGTCTGCTGGCGTGTGGCGGCACTTGGTGCCTTGCCGGACATCTCTACTGAAGACTGCAAGCCGTACTGCTGGTGCGGTGGCCTCTGGAGTGGGCGCATTGCGGAGCTGGGACGTCTCACCTGCCAGCTGGCGGGGCCCATTCGCCGTGGCTCCCAAGTGTCGGGTGGGACTCCGGCTGGCTTGGTCTTTCTTACGCTGACTGTGAGAACTGTCAACGCTGAGTGGGGGTGTGAATTTCAAGCCGCATGAGACCTGGCTCGTCCACCGTGAGTACCTGGGCCCTGTGTTGTCCTGCGGGCGGGCTTTTTCCCAATTGCTGTTGATTGGTCTGGTGTGCTCGGTACCCCTGTCAGCTGTGCAGTGCCTGTCCACGTGACTGGGTCGCGTGGTGGGACAATATCGAACGCTGACAGGCCTGCAGGGTGGTAGCTGAGGTGCACTGCATCGCCCCCATTTGCTGCTAACCAGGGTCGCATGCTGCTACACGAGGATTGTGCCGATATCACCGTGGTGTGCACTTACGGTTGGCTGTATATTCTTTCGATACCCTGGTGAACCGTGGGAGCCATTTCGGGGCTAAGGACTTCATGACATGGTGCCAATTTGTAGAGGACACATCTGTAGTGTCTTCGTGCTGGAGTTATACAGACATGACACATCACTCAGGTAGGTTGCTTAGGTTCCTTTATTCTCATAATTTAGGGTGACCAGATTCTCAAAACAAAAAACGGGGACAGGTCATAGACATAGAAGTAGGACTACGGTTTGCAGTAACCATCGACATTAAATGTAGGATTATTTGACAGCTGTCATAGACATAGAAAAGGGACAACAACGACAGCTCCCTCCACAGACCGAGATGAAGCATTACAGACAACAAATCTGAGGTCTTTTATTGGCACCCCTCTCCTTTACACAGCAGCATTAATACTTCTTACTACATTTACACTTTTAAGGACTACAGCATATATTTGCCACAAATCAATAAAACATCACAGGCTAGCAAATGCCAGTGCAAAGAGTGCATGCGCGCACATGCTCAACTGGAACAATGAAAAACAGGGACATTTCTGTGTTTACCTGGGACACTGGTTGAAAACGGGGACATTTGAGTCACTTGGAGAAAAGTGTCGGGAAACGGGGACACTTCTCCAAAAACGGGGACCGTCCTGGGAAAACGGGGACGTCTGGTCACCCTATCATAATTGCAGTTACTATCCTAGTTGCTGTAGACCCCAGGGATGGCGTCCTCGCTCCTCTTGGTCATCCCATATTCTGCTGTTCTCCCCGCCCCCAGATGACCGGATGTCTGGTCTGGTGACCTGTCCCCAGCTACTCGACCCACGGGGTCCTAGTGCCCCACACTTAGGTCACGACATCTCCCCCTTTGTTACAAACAAATGTTCATGACACATTTCTGCAGTCACTGCTAGCCAGCGTTGATAGTGATCATTTGCCAGAAGTGAAGATATAGATGAAGAGAGAGAGAGAGAGAGAGAGAGAGAGAGAGAGACCTGCTCACTTTGTCTCTCTTCAAACAAATTGTCTCTGTAGTTTCTTGCATGTTCTTCTCAGCCTTGCTTCATCTTCCTTTCGTTTTCCTCTATCTCCTCCGTTATACTTGTTGCGGGTTCCGTTGATGTTTCTTCTTTTTTTTTTCCAGTCTTCAGCGCCTCTAAGTGTGATCTGTTTCTCGTCTTGTTCAGTCTGTGAGGTGTTCCTCTTCGTGCCTCCTCCATCAAGATGCCTTTCTCTGCTTCTAACAGTTCTTCACTTATTATCTCGAGCGTTGATAGTTCTTCTCCGCTGACTCCTTGATCCGTGAGGCTGTTGTTGTTTGTGTGTCTCCATCTTTGTTGCCTCAACACTTCCTGGATCACTAGCATGGTGGTGTCTCTTTTTGTCTCTTGTTCTAGTTCTGACATTGTTGCTGATATCGGTGCGTTGTTCTCAGGCCCGGACTGGCCGTTGCGGGAACCGGGCAATCCCCCGGTGGGCCACATTGGTTGGAGGACGGTTTTGGGCCCCTGGGGGCCGTTTTATGTTACAGGGCCGTTTTAGCAGCTATGCTGCAAAAACGGCCCTGTAACAAAAACGGCCGAAAACCGGCCCTGGCACAGCGCGGTCACACCCCGCCGCTCCTCCCGGAGGGGGGGAAGGGGGGCCGGCCGGGCCCTTTGCCAGGGCCGGTTCTGGTTCCCAGTCCGGCCTGGTTGTTCTCTAGGATGTGGTTTAGGTGATCTTCCGCCCTTATTCTTGCGTCTTTTTTGTATGGCCGTGGATGTCTGGACATGTAGTCAGCTACATTTTGTTCTCTCTCATGCTTGTTGATTATTTTCAATTCGTAGTCCATCAACGTTCTTTCCCACCTTTCTGCCCTTGGTGGTACATTTGTTTTTCTGTTGCCATAAATCATTTTTAGTTCTTGGTGGTCCGTCACTATTGGTGATTCCTTTTCTGCTTTGTGTTGGGCCATTTTCGCTAATCCCACTGGGCTGGCATCTGCTGTGATCTTCGTGCCTAGTGTTGGATCCAAGTAGTCTAGGTGATCTACCATTGGTGTTACCCAGGATGTCGGTCCGTCTGCCAGCTCGATTATTTCTTGACTCAGTAGTGATTTCCTTCCTTTCAGCTTTCTTAGTCCTCTTGTTTGTATCTGATATCCTCTTGAGATGTTTGTGGCGCCGCTGTCGAGCACGAGCCTCGCTTTGTGGGGCCCCGCCTCTATGGTCACAGACTCTGTTTTTGGATTGTCTTTTTGTCTGCGGTATTGTTTACTTGGTCTCATTTCACCCATGTTACTGTCCTCTTCTCCTTTCCTTTTATGTTCTTCTTTTCTGTTTCTTGTGCTTGTTCACTGACTCTTCATGCTTTCTGTCATTTATCTTTGTCCTTTTGCTCTTTTTGGTCCTTCCTCTTTATCCTCTTTTCTCTTTTATCTCTATTTTCCTCTTTTCTTTCTCCCTTTCTCTTTCTCTTTTCTCTATATTTTCTTCTTATCTCTTTATCTTCTTTCTTCCTCTTTATTTTCTTCTTTTCTCTTTATCTTCTTTCTTCTTTTCTCTATATTTTCTCTATATTTTCTTCTTATCTCTTTATCTTCTTTCTTCTTTTCTTCTTCTTTTCTCTTTATTTTCTTCTTATCTCTTTATCTTCTTTCTTCTTTTCTACTTTTTCTTTATGTCCTTTCTTTTCTTTTTGTGATCTTTTGTCCCTTTTCCTTCCTTTGTTTTACTTTATTTCGCCTCTTCTGGGCTTTCTTAGTCCTTTTTAGGTTTTGCCCCGCCAAAAAGATGCGCTCTGCGCATCTTTTTCGGCGCAGGCGAAAACCTGATGAGAACTGTAGTGTGCTTTGGCTCGGCCCTCGTCATTCATTGGCTGGCTCCGTAAATGGAGCCTAGCCATTGGATGAGGGGCCTGTCCGTCAATGCCGGACCAGACACGGGGGCGTTCCCGACATTCTTTGGCTTTTGCCGACGTCACGCGAGGCCGGGAACGCCCCCGTGTCTGGTCCGGCGTTGCCGGCACTTCTGCGTCTCTCCTCCCCCGTTTCCCGCCCCGTGACTGGCCGGCCGGCCAATCCTAGCGCGGCCGGCCGGAAGTGCCCGCCCCCCGCAGCCCGGGGGAAGAAGGAAGACGGCAAGAAGTATGGCGGCGCCCGCGGGGCTCCCGTGGCCTGGAGGGAACCCCGGGAGAAGGTGCAGGTGAGTCGATTTCAGAAGCCTCTTTTTTTCACACAGACGCAGCTGAATCAATTATCTCATTATAGTTAATTTTCTGTTTCATTGCTAGACAGGGAATCTTGACAGCCAGGGTTGCGGCTAGAGTCCCATTGTGAACCCCCATTCACTTTTGTTGCTTTCCCCTGCTACCCACAACATCCCCACTCGTGTCTGTTGCTTATCCTCTGTCCTCCCGCCATTTCCGTTCCTCATTCTTCCCACCTCCAGACTCTAGTAGCCATGCCTGCAAGCTGCATCACGCAAAAGGGGAGAGGTAAACAGATGCAGTCGCCAGGTGGAAGACGTGCCGTTCCTGAGTTTCGTTTCTTAGAGCTCACAGTAATAGAGGATCAGAGATCTGCGTACTGTCTACATTACTCTTCGCATGCCTCTGAAGGTTGACAACCAGCAGTTACACCTGCGATTTGCCCCTCCTAGCTCTGTTGGAGTTTGCGGAGGCGCAGGCACTCAACACCCTGATTTGTCTATGCTGGAAGTATGGCAGGACTATAGTTTAATTCAGGGCCGCATGCAGGAGCAGCCTGATGTGCTACAGCACGAGGCAACAGTGTTGTGTGTGTTTGTGGAGCTTGCACTGATGCTGCCCATGCGCTATGTAAATGTGACCATACAGTGGATTGTGTGCTCAGTGTGTGTGGTTCTGTTTGCACTGTGACTCTCTTCGATGTACAGAATCTGATAGTGAAGCCATGCTGTACCTGTGCTGAGTGTGTTAGTGTCACTATAGAGAAGCTAAAAGTATTGTCTCTGAATGCTTATTTTCGTTGGTAAGGCCCGAAAGGCTATTGGGGTGATTTAGAATGCCCCCATCTGAGTTAGAAAAAACAAGGGTCTTGATTCCCAGTGTCTATTCATGGCATTTACAGCTATAGTTTTCTTTTCTCAGGCACATTTTGACCCGAATCTGTCTGAACTGAATTTTGCCTGTTTTCAGGTTTGCAGTTTGTTTCATATGATTGCTGGTTGAGGTTGTTATATCGGTCGAAGAATGATGAACTAGAAGATTTTGTCTGGCTTTCCTGGGGAAAAGCAGTGCACTATTGGATGTCTAGCCAGAGGCTGCTCATGTATACAGCTTTGTTGGAGTCTCTTTTGATGAATAATCATGACCTTTTGATTAGTCCCTCATGAGAAACTTTACGGATCAGAATTATCTTGAGGGACGTGATGGTTTGCAAGTAGGTGGGATCGGTGATGTATTCAGACGTGAGGCAAATAATATTAAAGTGTTTTCTTTCTCTCACTGAACCTTAGTTTGATATTATTTTATGGCTGCTGGAACGTTACAGTTGTATTTGACCTTTTGGATCTACTTATAATTTGAGTGTGAAAGACATGCATATATCATCTTCACAAAATCAATCTTATGGTTTTTGTAATAGCTGTCCACTGTTGTGTGAAGAGCTGACTAATGTACTGAATTCCGAGGCTGTTTTGACGGATTCAAATTCCATCAGTTACACTTTTACCTTAAGAGTTCTTGCTTACATCGCTTTCTCTGTTTGACCATAAAAAGAATACTTTTGCGCAGGAAAAAATCTCTGCTGCTTGGGGCATTTTCATCCCTTTTATATCTGACACCCTTTCTGTGTGTGCGACGTATCAGTTTCCTCACTCTTTTACTTCGGGACGCATATCGGTCTTAATTCTACATTGGTTCCACATCCATACCTTGGGACATAGAACTCTAATCCTAAACATTGGAATGATCTGTCCACTGCTAAAAGAGCTTATGTTATAGTACAAAAACCTATCTGCTGAGGATTTGTGACACTTTGTAGTGTCATCGCTGCCTAATAGTTCTACTAGATCTTTCTACAGCCTTCCATGTAGTGGAGTATGACATCCTTCTGAATGTAGCTATGGCATTTGAAGGCATAGATCGCGGGATTTTTTTTTATCTGTCTGCCAAACCTAATCCAACAAGGTAAGATAGCAAATTGCCTTTCAAAATCCTCTGTTTCTTTTAGTGTCCCAGACGTCTCTATGCTAGTCTTCTTGCTTTTCCACCACTACATTATTCACTTAGCCACGTACTGACCAGCCTTGGTGTTTCATGCTACCAATTCAGACATTCCACCATAACGGTCAACTGTGCCGAACATTTTCTTAAGTTTGTCCACTTGTTTAAACAAACA
Organism: Lissotriton vulgaris; assembly: GCF_964263255.1. NCBI lineage: Eukaryota > Metazoa > Chordata > Amphibia > Caudata > Salamandridae > Lissotriton > Lissotriton vulgaris. The sequence continues at coordinate 1,666,148,864 of NC_141685.1, read as the reverse complement.
ACATGCGGAGATTAAATTCACATTACATCTTATTAAGGTGTCATTTCTTTCTTCTATCTCACAGACCAAATGCAAAGTTTCTAGATTTCGGGCTAGAAAAGTTTAAATTCAGAGTTTTAGGAGCCTGTTCCTGAGTCTCTGTTAAGATGTCATTTGATTACACCTGTCTCTTTAGGATCCTTAAAGTATAGTCAACCAAAAAGAAGGCGTCCGGGTTAGGTCGAGGGAATAGGTTCTTTGAACGTAAAAGTGGAAGTTTTCTCTGAGGGTTTATACATATATTTTAGCACACTGCCTGAGATGAGAAGATGGGGCATCCTTACTACTGTTGCAGTTTCCGTTTTGGAAGGTTCCTAGTTTCACCTACTGCCCTGTAGTGCTGCTGATTTGTTGTAGAGTATGCCAGAGAGGACAGACTTGTTTAGGAGAGCAAGTCTAGTCAAGAAATCCTCGAGTATGTGTCCCAGCATATGCCGGAGTAGTTTCCTTCCTATGTCTGGGCCAAAGCCAGGTTTGTGTGATTGTGGGTTCCACTTATCGTTTTTGTTCTAAATGTACAACTTTTCCAGAACCTTGAATAACGAAGGGTGATTGGCTGGTGGGTATTTGGTGGCTTCTGTGTTGATTCCGGTTAGTATTTTTTTCGTTTTCCTTTCTCAACTGGTGGCTAATTATATATTGAAGATGTTGATTGTGTCCACTTACAGGGTGAAGGGAGACAGAGCGAGCATTGAGAATAACAGTACCACCCTTCACCATGATGTTTCAGGTTAACGGGGGACAGGCTGTGACCAAGAAGTTAATACTTTGTTGTTTGTCAAAAGCAGAATCACATTTATGTACTGAATCTGAACTTGCGTATTTTCTTTCTAAGACTTTGTCCAAGATCGGAGAGGAGGCCAATCGCCGAATGATATACAGGGTGAGGGAGTTAAGCATTTTCTGCAAAGTGTTCTGCAGGTGACTAGTTCAAATTTCGCGTTCAGTCTTCATTCTTCTAAGGTTAGTAAAGTGAATTACATTAAATTCCAGCCTGCCCTCTCCCAACCTGCCCTCTCCCAGCCTGTCCCCTCCCTGCCCTCTCCCAGCCTGTCCCCTCCCTGCCCACTCCCAGCCTGTCCTCTCCCTGCCTGTTGTCGTGTCCCGGCGGCAGCAGGCAGCAGGCAAGAGCGTGCACTGCGTCCCCGAAGTAACAGCCCTAAAGAAAGCAAGAAGTACACCCCCCTCCCACCAATCCCTGTTAGGTAGTGGAAACTGTCCAAACTGGGGTGCAGACAGCCCCTCTCACCTTTCAGCCTGGTACCACTGCACCAGCCGCACTACTTCCCTACTGACCGTTCTCCACTTCAGCCCCGTCTAAATTACAATTCCTGCTTGTGACCCTTTTGCCTGCTTGTGCATGTTTTCGTGACCCTGTTGCCTGCTTGTGCCTCCGTGTGCCCCTATTGCCTGCTTGTGCCTCCGTTTTCGTGCCCCTGTTGCCTGCTTGTGCTGTGTGGGTGTGTGTGGAAGGCTCTGTGTGGGTGTGTGGAGGGCTCTGTGTGGGGAGCTTTGTGTGGCTGTGTGTGTGGGGGGCTCTGTGTGGCTGTGTGTGTGGGGGGCTCTGTGTGGGTGTGTGTGGGGGGGCTCTGTGTGTGTTTGTGTGTGTCATTTGCGAGAGATAAAGCTAGTGGCATTGTAAATGACAATGCCATTTATTTATGTTAAAAAAAAACATAAATAAAAATAATGTCAAGAGCAATGTCAATAGCTCTAACTTTAACAAAGGCAAAACCATTGCATTGTAAATGCTTGTTCTTTTTTATTCTCTTCTTTTTCCTTGTGTGCACTTGTAATATTTCTTTGTCTCTTTGTTTTATTTCTTTGTCTTCTCTTCTTTGCTCTTTCCTTTTTCAGTTTGTGTCTTCTTTGTATTTCGTTCTGTCTTTCCTTTTGTTTTCTTTCCTTCCGTGTTCTCCTTTCCTTTTTCTGCTTCTTTGTTGGTCTTTCTCCCTTCTTTCCTTGTTATTTCACTTTTCTTTCCTTTGTTTGGCCTTGTCTCTGACTTCTTCCACTCTATTTGTTTCTTTCTTATTTTCCTTCTTTGTTTCCATTTTCCATTTGTCTTTTTCAGCCTCTGTCCTCTGTTTAGCCTTATCTCTGGCTTTTTCCTTTTTAATTTGCTTCCTTTCAGCCTTGTTCGCCCTTAAAATGTCCGCTCCGCTTTTTCCTATGTATTTTCCTCTTCCTTTCCTGTCTTAAGATGGCCGCCGCTGTTATCGCGATATTTCGCGGTCAAAATCTCATTTCCTGTCCTTAAGATGGCCGCCAATGCAGTTCTCGGTTTTCATGCATCCCAATTGCCTGATTTCAATATGGCCGCCTCTCGCGAGATCTCGCGCTAGCTATCTCAATACACGCGCTTAATTCGAGCGCTTACTGCGTTCTTGCAGATCTTAGATGTGGTGTGTTCCCGCGTCGCTCCTTTTGCTTTCCGCCTTTGTCCACGCTTGTTCCCTCGTCGAGATGGCAATTGCTGGAATCTGCGTCGATCCGTTATCCCGCCCTCGTACGCCAGTTTTAGTGTCTTCGTGCTGGAGTTATACAGACATGACACATCACTCAGGTAGGTTGCTTAGGTTCCTTTATTCTCATAATTGCAGTTACTATCCTAGTTGCTGTAGACCCCAGGGATGGCGTCCTCGCTCCTCTTGGTCATCCCATATTCTGCTGTTCTCCCCGCCCCCAGATGACCGGATGTCTGGTCTGGTGACCTGTCCCCAGCTACTCGACCCACGGGGTCCTAGTGCCCCACGCTTAGGTCACGACAACATCTACTATCGCACGAGGGCTGTCCCGGGTCCCCTGCATCTGGAGACCAGAAAATACATAACACATGGCCTTATAGTTGGGCTGGGGCTGTGGGGCTCTGCCGCGCTGCACTTGTACCAGGCCACTGCGTTTGCCATCATAGGTAAACAAGATAAATGTCAGCCGCGCCTGACTCGGAGCTCGACGCCACCAGTACGGCTCCAGCTGCACTTGAAAAGACTCTGACCACCAATCAAGCTAGTTTGCAATCTATAGATGACAAAATTGAGGCCCTTAATGGTCGAATGGACCCTCTATCTGCTACGTTAGACAGACATGCCGTTCGTATTTCCAACGCAGAAGATGGGCTGCAGCAGGTCACTTCTAAGGTCTCCGACATGGAAAAGGTTCTGGCAGTCATTCATGCTAAAAATGAAGATCCTGAAGCGTGCTCACAGCATAATAATGTCCGTATTTTAGGGCTGACAGACTCCACAAATGCGGGCAAGTTGGAAACCTATGTAGAAAATATGTTCCGCGAAATTTGTGGTGCTGATAAACTTTCTGAACTACTCTTGGTGGAAAGGGCTCATCGGTATTTGGCATCTCGTCCACCTCCAGGTACCCCGCCCAGACCAATTATTGCCCGATTGCTGAACTACAGAGACCGGGACGCGGTCCTATGCATGTCTCGTCAAAAAGGATCCATCTCCTATCAGGGCAATACCTTATCCTTTTAGCCGGACTTTACAGTCACCGTTCAAGCAGCGCAGAAGGAATTTCAAAATGTGAAAAAGCTTCTGATGAACGAAAACATCCCATATGCCATGCTGTATCCGGTCCACCTTCGGATAGGGGTGGACGATAAGGCCAAGATTTTCAACAGCCCGAAGCGGGCCATGGAGTTTGCCAAATCTCTCTGTCATGAGAAACATGTTCCACCTGATACATCAGATAATGAAGACTGAAGTTGGTGACTATTGTGTTTCCTTGTGGCTCTATTATAGGTGATAGCTGTTCTGGGATTATTTTACATAACTGCTGTCCTTGGGCTCCTCAATAGCTAACTAGCTGGTTTAGCGATTCACGCTGCGTTGTTTATCTATGCCTGTTCCTTCTCTCGATACTCTGATATTCTTTACTCCTATATAGATATTGATGATAATGCACAAATACTACAATGCCAGTTGTTCGGATGCCGTTACCACTGTAAATTGTTTCTGATGATTCTGGATGGATAACTCAGGGACTACGTAGTTATAAAACGCGGCACATCCCTGGTCCATCTGGGAGTTGTGCCACAGTGTCCCCCGCTGGATATACCCCACGACAAGTTTTACAATTGTTCTCTATGTTGGGGTTTGTTCTGGGCATTTGGCTTTGACAAATTGGGATTGCTGAAGTGGGTGGGGGTGGGGGTTTCATTGTTTGTAAAGGGGAATTGTTCCTTGTGATTGTACCTCTATATTGGCCACATTATGTATCTACTGTTACAGTCATATAAGCTTTAATTCAATACTCTCTTCAGCTTAATATCGCCACCTCAGCTCATGTGTGATAGATACATTTGTCTGACATGGAATGTCAGAGGGCTCAATACCCTCAATAAAATCCGTCAGGTATTTGCATATTTGGACAGACATATGGATCAGATAGCTCTCCTACAGAAGACGCATCTTACCAAGTCATCGGAGGATAGAATTGCAGTTAAAAGGGCTAATTACAAGCTGGCATCATCATATTCCACATACGCAAGGGGAGTTCTTGTTCTGTTTAAAAGGGGACGGCCATTTACACCACTCAAAACATACGTTGACGATGAGGGGTGCTGTGCAATTGATGGAGCGAGGTGGTAAAGCAAAATTTTGTACACCCCTCTTGAAATCAATGTTCCATAACGTTAATATTTACTAATGGCATGTTATTATGAATTAATCAACCACAGTATAAGATGCATACATTTTTTTACACACGGGAGTACTAATCTTGCTTGCATGGTGCAATAAAAATAACTAATATGTGTTGTAATTGTGACGTGAATTAATGCAAAGCTTAATATAAATATATGCGGTTTAAATATGCTTATTGTACGTTTTTGTGTGCCATAAAGTCGTCGGATATGTAAGTATGAAATGTATTTATGTGGCTTATTTGCTAGGTAACAACTAATGGGAAACATTAGTACGGTGGGAGGTAAACAGAAGGGCTTAAGTTCCATACTTAACATGAATTTGTGTTTTTTTCTACGATAGTTCCAAAAGTGGCCTTTGAGGCCTACTAAGAAAATGGCTGTTCTGATGAACCGCGAGTGAATATGAAACTGAGCATGTGCATCCAAAGCCTGCAAGTGCGAGTGAGCTGACTGTGCTCGGATGGGAGGTTCAAAGCCTCCTTGCCCCGGAACCTGGGATGGGTGCCAAACATGGACGATGTAATGTTCTGATCATGGGAATATATCCCAAAGTTTCCAATCAAGGAAGCGCCTAGGCCACAGACTGTCCTAAACAAAGACCCTTTATTTTTCTGCTGATTCATTGTGAAAAACATGCTGTAATGATGAGGAGACGCTCACCTACCCCAAATTTGTCCAATCAGAACTCGAATTGGTGATGTTAGTTACATTTTAGATAGATTAAGTTAGGAAATTAGTGTATAAAAACCCCTGATTTTGCTTAGAGGCATCGCTCTTTTCGATTTCCTCTGGAGATGCTGCCGGACTGAAGATCGATTTCTGGATGTAAGAATTTCCTAATGACTGTTTATTTTTCTTTGCAGGACTGTTAGGATAAGATGAGGGTGTTAGCTAGGGATGTTAGGAGAGAGTGAATTTGGAACTATCTATTCTTTGCTAAACTTCTTACTAAACTTTTAAATAAATGTTTATTTCTGAGCTTTTAAATACATTATCATTTTTTAAAATAAAGTTAAAGGTTCTTACTGAATAAAGAATTAATAAATGACTAAATGTCGGACATACTAAAAGTTTGGTTTGAATAAAAATTAGATAAATGGAGAATTAAAAGCTGGTCTTTGATTTTTCCTACGCCTGGTTTTCGTTCTAGCAGATCCATTGCCATTATGGTGGTGTGTCTGAAATAAATGATGTTTAAATGAAACCATGGTAAATCGCTTTAAATTGCAGGTGTAAATAATAAATAGGTAAATAGGTTTTGACACTCCGCAAATGTTATAGTAGGACTCCTGGTTTGTTGGCCAAATCTTTGAAGCCAAATTAAATGAATAAAGTAAGTGTGCAGTGTAATGGGCCTCACTATTGAATGAATGTGTGTTCTGAGGATTCGGTTAAATGGCCATGTTGATTAAGAATTTATTTTTGGAGTCCCGCTGTAGCAGTTATATCTTTGTAGCAGAGTAGTGGTTGCTAAGGAAATTAGCTAGGATTATGTATAAAGTACTATATGGAGTTTAGGGCCAGATGTAGGTAAATCTAATTTACCGACTCATAAATACCGAATCACACCGATTCGGTATTTATGAATCGGTAAATTAGAAGGCGGGAGATGTAGGTAATTTTTTATTTTAAATTACCTATTTTGTAACATTCGGTATTTACCGATTCGGTAAATACCGAATCGGTATTCCCCATTGATTCCTATGGGCTTTGGAGCCCATAGGAATCAATGGGAAATACTGATTCGGTATTTACCGAATCGGTAAATACCGAATCCAGCAAGGGTGCAGGGGGTGTCACTTTGACACCCTCTAGCACCCCAAGTGCAGGCTTGTGTGCCATGTGGCACACATACATGCCCTAAGGGCATGTCTGTGTGTCACATGGCACAGGTGTGCATGCACAGATGTGCATGCACACCTGGATTTGGTATTTTACCACCCAATAGGATTGGGTGGTAAAATACCGACTCTTAAGGGCCTGTGGCACTCTGTGGAGTGCCACCTACATCTTGATTTTCCGAATCTGTAAAATTACCGATTCAGTATTTTACAGAATCGGTAAATTTACCGAATCGGTAAATTTACCGATTCTGTAAAATACAGGCCCCTATATCTCAAAAACCAATTACCAGTCGGTAACAGCCGAATTCGGCCGTTACCGACCGGTAATTGGCGACCTACATCTGGCCCTGAATGTACAGAGTTATGAACTAACATCTGTTGAGTTTGTATTATGTTATATGTAGTTCAGATAAAGCTTCCAAGTATTGCGTGAAGCTAGTGCCTCTGTCTGCAGGCAGAGGAAGTGTGGCAAGTAAAGTCGCACAGTGCATTGGTCTGTTACAAAGAAGTAGTATTGTTGTATACTGCGGTGGTATTGGCGCATATCACTGTTTAGGGACACTAGGGGGCACATTATGATAGCGGACGGACCTGAGTCCGTCCGCCACCATAGAGTAGGAGGGAACCTCCGCATGGGCTGCGGAGTTCCCTACTGTGCAATTAGGATGTGATCGCCACCCTGGCGGTCACAACCTCTATCTTTAACATTGCTGCGGGTGCGGCTTCAAGCTGCACCGCAGCAATGTTAAAAATGCACGCATTGCATTTGTATGTAGAAAGTGGCAGGCACCGCGCGGTGCCTGCCGCTTTCTGCATACAAATGCAGGGGGGTACCATAGGTACCCCCCATGTGAACCCCCACACCCCCTTTCACCTAGGGGGCCCCAACGGGCCCCCGCAGTGAAGTTACACATGCTTTTCCACTGCTGTAAAGCCGCTGCGGAAAAGCATGTTTCAGAGCCCATCCTAATCTGGCTGACGGTGTCTGAGAGACACCGTCACCACATTAGTGCTTTTCCTGTGGAAAAGCTGCGTACGGAAACCAGGACCCACCAGCCATCCTATAGTGGGGGTGGGTCTTTGGTGGGTCCGCAGAGGATTTTACACATCCTCCGGGCCAGCGGTGGCTTCCGCCGGCCCAGAGGATACGGAAAATCCTCTCTCCTAATGAGGCCCTAGGTGTGAAAGGATAAATGCATAGTGAGGGCAGTCTATGAAATCTTGGCTTTCAAGTATAGGGATCATTGTGTATCCTGACTAAAACTTATCACTGAAGAGATTAGTAGGACTTAACCTGAGCTTGATAGAAGGGTAAAGGAGTGGCGTCTACTTTACTAACGATAGAGGAATTCTGTGGTGGGCTAGAGGTAAGCGCTGCCTACTGGTGATACAGAGTTCATGCAAATTTGGAAAGGGATTTCTGTATGAACGTGTATCCTCCTCATATTTGATTTTCAGGAAACATCTGAAAGCCTTTTTATACTGATGATCACTCTGGGTTTCTGTCATTGCTCTTGGAAATTTGGATTAGGTAGCGCGGAGATGCCCCTGGGTGATTCATGCGCTTTAGAAAACATTATTAACATAACATAACATAACATAAATGAAATTGCAATATGCGTTTAAGTGAAACTCTGGGATTGTCTCCAATGAGGTGAAAAAGATCTCTGTATGTGCTTTTCTGGAGAAACAAGTTCGTTATTGCCTGATAGAAGGGTAAGGCCAGTAGTGTTGCTTTATCGACGAATTCGAAAATTCTGAGGAGATAAGCGTTGTCTACTCCGGTTACAGAATACTTGTGTGATTGAAAATTCTATCACTTTATTAGCGAAACAGGCAAATGGTATTGTTTTGTGTAAGTTACTAATGAATTTTGTAAAATATCTTGTAAATATGACTTCTTGAAAAAACCCTGTAAAGGAGGGGTCAGTCGGCGCTGCAGAAGCTGGAGCGCTCGTGACGTCAAAAGTGTCGCGCTGGGATTGGTCCTCGTGACCAAGACAGAGTAGGAGCTGATAGGTTCATCACAGAAAAGCAGCAAAGTGATTGGTTAAGCACTGGGAAGACGTATCTTGTTCTAATTGGTGCGTTAGTGTGAACCGCGCTGTAATAGGTTGGTGTACGGAACAGTAACACGGAAGGGCGCGATCTTTTGTAAGGCAGAAAAATACCCGAAAAATGTCTTACTATTACAAAGAAGAAAAGAAGAAACCTTCACGGTTTAAGAAATTAAAGAATGTATTTTCAAAAGACAAAGAAATTGTGACTAGAGAGGGAAAATTACTTTCTCTGCCGAAAACGCCCGCTTCTTATATGTCATCAAAATATGGTTACCATACATGCATTTGGTTAGAGAATTGGGCAAAGTATACTCAGGATGATGGTGTGTTAGCTTTTCCTGAAGAAGGATCGTTTGATTAGGCAGTTTTGAGAAATTTGAGAGACAAGATGATGAAGCTTGAGCCGAGACCTAGACCGACACAGTTTGAGATCCTGAAGCGTGCTCACAGCATAATAATGTGCGTATTTTAGGACTGCCAGACTCCACAAATGCGGGCAATTTGGAAACCTATGTAGAAAATATGTTACGCGAAATTTGTGGTGCTGATAAACTTTCTGAACTGCTCTTGGTGGAAAGGGCTCATCTGTATTTGGCATCTCGTCCACCTCCAGGTACCCCGCCCAGACCGATTATTGCCTTGGGAGGATGAAATGCATGATCAAGAGAGTGAAAGACTATGTAGGCATATCAGACCAAAAGGCAGAGGTCGAGATTTATGGGGAGAAACACATGAGACTAGAATGCGTCGATGGAGAAATGATAATATGTTTGATGGTATTTATCCAGTTAGGTTAGTGGACGAGTATGAGGGTCGGAAATGTACAGAAAAGAAAAAGAATATAGAAACAGCAAACCAAAGTTATGGTGATAGTGAATCAGAAGATGCTGTGTTAGAAGAAATATTAAATAGGAGACCGCCACCATATCAGCCAAGTTCTTTATGGACTACTCCGAATGCCCCGGTAATAGATGAAAGAAATAATGAAACCCCAAGTCAATATTCAAGTTTAAAAGATGTTCCAGACAGAGTAGAAGTTAGATATATTCCAAATACACCTGTTGTGGAAGCCAGAATTACAGGTACTCCTGTACCAATGAATGATTCACACAAAAGTGTGCGAAGTAGTGAAAATCGAAGTGATGTGCAACCAAATATTTCTGAATTTGAACGTTCTGCACATGAACTGATTCAGAACCTGTCATGTTTCGCGATAAGAAGGAACCGCAACCAGAAGGAGGACAACACCGCGATCGCAAAAGGGCAAGTGTTGGACAGGCCACATGAAGGGCTCGCTCCCTCCCCGCCTGACAGGGCCCGGACACCGGCTCTCCAGGTACTACCCACCGAAGCAACCCGCAAACCGTCCCCTACGGGACTCCTGCTCCCGGACATCTCTGTATCACTGGCCCGGGCCACCGTCAGCACCATTGCCGGCCCAGCCGCCATCTTGGACACTGCACCACGAGGCCGCGTGGCCTCAGCTCGACCCCAAACCTGGGCCTGGCCAGGCCCGACATCCCGGCACCACCATCCACCCAGGAGGTGAACGGACCACTTGGCAGGTCAATGGGAGGAAGAAGTGTCGATGGCTCTCCCCCGCCAGGTGCCGATCGCCCCCAGCCTCCCCGGGCGCTGGCTCCACCCCCCTGCTGGGTGTCTGGACTCCCTCATCCCGGACCTCCCGACCTCCAAGTGCGAGGGTCCGGACATCAAAGAGGGCCAGACCTATAACTGAGGCAGCTCCAGAGCAAGAAGGCAGTTGTATCTTGGAGTCGAGAGACACTGTGAAGAACTCATCCTTGACGGACTGCTGGCGCTGCCGCAGCCCTGCCTTGTGAACTGTCGTCCTGCCTGCTGGCGCTGCCGCAGCCTTCTGCAACCTTCATCCTCGTTGGACCTGCTGCCGCGGCCTTCTTGCAACCTTCATCCTCGTTGGACCTGCTGGCGCTGCCGCGGCCTTCTTGCAACCTTCGTCCTCGTCGGGACCTGCTGGCGCTGCCGCGGCCCGTTCCTATCTACGACCACCTCGGGACCTGCTGGCGCTGCCGCGGCCCGTCCCTCTCGAACGCCGAGCTCGAGGATTGTGAGCTACCATCATCGCATCGCAGTACCAGATTGGTAACAAAGACTGTCCCGCTACCCCTTTCCCTGTCAAGAGAATAGAATTAAGAGGATCCTCGTGTCCTGCTCCCATTGTATCGTATCACCGTACTTCAAGAATTGCCTATAAAGAACGTTAACCTTATCCTTGTGTGGTGTCCATCTGTGGGGGGGAAGTTACTTGTCTGTACGATCGCTGGAGACGGCCCTCACCGGAGGCCTCTCCCCTTGTCCTCGGCCGACCCTCCCGGTCCCCGTCTTAACATTGGTGGCCAGCGGCGCGATCCGAACCAACGCGTAATCGTACAGAAAGCAACTCACCCCACGACTAAACCACAATGTCGACCAAAGAGAGCGGATCTACAGAGAAATTCCAAATGGAAAAACTGGAGGAGTACAGCCATCGAGAATTAAAACAATTTTGTATGGAACTGGGCATTGCTACCACCGGTCTGAGCACAAAAGATGACTTTAAACACGCCCTAGAATCGTGGGCAGAAGCAAATGCCGCCGGTCCCCGGGACCAAAACATCGAAGCACCGGAGACGAGCACCGCTCCGTCCGAAGAAAGGAGAGCGGGTCTCTCCCGGGAAGAGATCCAAGAGCGAGAAAAAAGCAGACTGCACGAATTAGAGTTGGCACGGCTCAAGTTGGACGGAGAACTAAAACTAGCGGAACAAAAAATGAACCTAGAACATTTACGGCTCCGAGAAGAGCGGGAAGAAAAGCAAAGACAAAGAGAGCTCGAAGAAAAACGACTGGCATACGAACACGAGCGCAAACTGGCAGAGATAGACCTACGGAAGCAAAACAAAGACCTGGGGGTGCCCGAGCAACCGCGCACCCCAGGAGCTACAGAACCCAAGGTCCACATCCCCAAAGATGTCGTCCGAGAGTATTTCCGAAACTACGACATACAACAGTGGTTCAAGGCCTACGAGATCGCCATGACCTCCCACCGGATCGATCGAAGTGACTGGGGAGCCGGTCTATGGGGGAGGTTCGTCAATGAAGGCCGCGATGCCCTGTTACAGCTCCCGGACCATCAGATGACGTCCTATGACCACATGAAGGCCGCCCTCCTCACTCGATATGGGCTTACACCCGAAATGTACCGCCAAAGGTTCCGCGACTGCACCCGAATCCCGGGTACAACTTGGGTGGAATATGTGAACTATTTCAGCCGAGCCTTCGAGGGATGGATCAAGGGGAGCCGCGTAACGACCTACGAGCAGCTTTTTAACCTCATCGTGTGGGAGCACCTCTCCAACAACTGCTTCGTCGAGCTCAGGCAGCACCTCCTCGACAGTAAATTGACTGATCCACGGCAGCTCGCCGCCGAGGCTGACCGATGGGAGAGCACCCGAGTGGGTCGGGGTGGGCCGAACGAACAGAACAGGAACAACCAAGGTCATCACCGTCCCCGAGGAGGAGGAGGAGGCCAGGGCCGGGGGAAAGACGCCATTCCGGCCGCTCCCGCTACCAGCACCCCGCCCCCGGCCGGCCGGGGCAACCCCCCGATGCGCCCCGGATTCCGAGCCAATGTCACTTGTCACCGATGCCAGCGAGTCGGCCACTACGCCAATGACCCGAACTGCCCAAAGAACCAGACTCCGGGGCCCCGCCAGGTAGCTGCCTCCACCCTAGAAGAAGAGCAAGTCTCCGAAGAGCATGAAGAATACGAACAGGAGCAACCAGAGTGGGAACCGGCCGCCATGGTCCTGGCGTGCCTAGGGGGAAGAGACATGATCCCGCGGGCTCCCCTACCCGCCAACACCAGAAAATACAGTCAGTGGGTGAACATAAATGGGCGCAAGGCTGAAGCCCTACGTGACACGGGGGCCAGTGTGACGGCCGTCCGCAGTCACCTTTTGACCCCGGGACAAATCCTGCCAAACGTTCTCTGCCCCGTCCGTTCAGCCGACAATTCTGAGAGCCTGTGTCGGATGGCCTGCGTCCCATTCGAATGGGGAGGAGTATCCGGCATGTTGAAGGTGACGGTCCGCGATGATGCCCCCGTGGACTGTCTCCTGGGGAACGATCTCGAGAGTTCCCCGTGGGCCGCCGTGGAAAGAAGAGAGCACCTGGGGATGTTGGGCCTCCCGGACTGGGCGTGCGTAACCACCCGGTCCATGGCCGCCCGCGCCATCCCCCGACCTGAAGAACCCGAATGGCCAGCACCTCCTCCCCCGATCGCTCCAGTGGGGGACGCCGACCATACCGACCCCCCGGAACAAACCCAAGAAGGGCTCGCTCAGCCCCAGGACCTTCCAGACCTGGCTCAGTGGCGTCAAGAAGGGGGACCCGGAGGAGCCAAGATGGCGACCTGAACGGACGTGCGGTCGCTCGGCACCGCCGGCCCTGGAGTCCCGCACCTAAATCCTGCGTGCTATCCTGATGATCTTTTGGATTGAAATGTGCGGGAAGCGGAGCTGGCTCTGACGGTGTTCCTCCGAACTCTCCACCCGCCCGGAGACAGGAGTTATCGGACGGATCGCCTTCGCCCGGGACCCCGCCCGCTCCACAGCGCTTGCCGGACCTCGCGTGCCCCGAGGTGGCTGATCTGCTACGGAGGCTGTGCTACTGCGAGGAGTCGATTACACCTGAATGCAGCCCGGCTGACGCCGGCCGCCAATATTCCGCCGCGTGTACACTGAGTTGCATGGGGACAGGGGGGAGAAGTGCTTTGCCTGCGATTCCTTTGTTCGTGGCCGCCATGATGCTGGTCGGCTCCCATCGTTCTTCTGCCTGGCGCTGGTGAGCCCCTCTTGATTCTGCCCGACTACCATACGGCCAGCGGTTCCCTGACTACGCCGCAGACCGAGGGGGATACAGTGTGTTCTGGGGACGACAGCTGCGGACCGGTCGTGTCCCGCGTCCCCCTTCCCCCCCCCCCAGCACTCCAGTGGACTGAGGGCAAGATGGCGATGCCTGTTATTCTACACTGTGGGGATGACTACGCGCCTTCATCCTGGTACTGCGAGCACACTTTCGTGCAGGGGGCCGGACCACACTCTTCCTCCGGGAGTGCAGAGCTGCGGGAATTACAGCCTGAATGGACCTACAAGGATGTGTTGGCGGTCTTGGGTGAGCTGCGATCGGAGATGTTGAGCAATTACAGCATACTGGGTGTAAAGATTGATGCATGTGCCTATGCTCTGTGTCGGGAGCCGGAGATCCATCCCCGACAGGGTCTGGATTTGGTTTTGCTACAATCTATCAGCACACCGCCGCCTCCGAGTGATACTGTTGCGATTAAGGTAGCTACTGCTGCGGTTTGTAGCGACTCGTTGCCACCCCTCAGGTCTGTTGATGCAATATTGTCTCCCCTTTGTTCCGTGAATGACTGCCTGCCTCGTGTACTAGATTCGCTGCTTTGGTCACTACCAGCCTGTCCTCATGCCTCTTCATCTGCTCCTTCCTTAGGGGCTTTGACCTCCCTGCCTCGTGACTTTTATCGCTTGGATGCTTCGGGAGAGTTTGTGACCAAGGGAGATACACTTCTGGAGGACAGGCGACGCTCTTTCTCTGTTTATGCACCTCCCCCATCCTCGAGGCGGCCATGTTCTTTCGTCAACTTGGACTGCACTGGACTGCCACGGAGGGTGGGTGGGAGAATGTGTCCCAGATCGGGCCAGGGCTAGGCGGTCCCTTTGCTGAATTGATATACTGGCGGGTGGAGGCTGTGAGGAACCCGATTTTGGTTTGTTTCATTGCGTACTGTGAGTTGACTCTCCCTAATGGTTAGACTTTTGGTGAATCTACTTGCTGCCGATATTGGGGTGGAGAATGTTTATTGAGCCGGCGGTGTCCAAGCATACATGTAACTGGCCCTCCTCCCGGCCTTTCTTTAGTGGGAGTTATAGGATAGAATTTCTTTTCTTGCTCCCTATATCACTGGTTTATATTTTTCTTTGCTTCCTCTTTCTTTCTCTCTCCTTTTTCTCTTTTCTTGCTATATTTCGGGTTTATGGGGCGACAGACACTCTGCTGGGGGGGGGGGGCAGGCCATAGCCTCTGCATGTGTGTAGGGTGGGGGGTTATATTTAGTTTCTGTTAGTTTCTATGGTGCCTATTTTTGATCTTCTTCTATAATTTTCTCTTTTCCTCTTGGCCCGTGTTTAGGCATACTGGGGGATGGGTGGCGGCGGAGATGCGAATGTGATGTTGTGACTAATACCCTGTAACGAGTATATTTAGCTGCCATCCTGCCTGGTGGGGACTTGATTGTCGAGATGTGGGATCGGTTGGAACTGTAGCTATTGTCATGTCCCACCTACATGGACCTTGTTCTTATTTTATTATTTTCCATGATTAAGGAACAACACGACTTGGACTCAATAGTTGCACAACACAAAATTTAAAATTAACCTTCATTGCTCCTGAGTCATGGTATTGCGGCACTCTCCAGTTTGCTTTCTACACCTTAGCTGATGGTGTGACGTATTACTGTGTCGCCGTATTGTATGCACTAGTGCTTCATAAGTGTTCGTGGCCGGCCAGATGGTTGTGGGCCCGTATTTGTTTTTTCTTTCATGCACAATAAAGGTTTTCAAAAATTAAAAAAAAAAAAAAAGAAGGGGGACCCACCCAGGAACAATTCCGTCAAGAGCAAAAGACCTGTCCCTCCCTCGAGGGACTACGACAGCAAGCCCTCGCCCACAGCGCGGGAGATACCGCCGGGGCCCACTGGATCTATTGGGACAATGACCTATTGTACAGCGAACAAAGAATCGCGGAGTTGGGGGCCAGTCGAGTGTTGGTGGTGCCCCTCCGCTTTAGAGACTTCCTGTTGAATTTGGCCCACGATGTCCCCCTGGCTGGACACTTGGGACAGGACAAAACCTACAACCGCCTGGTGACCCACTTTTACTGGCCAAAAATGAGAAATGACGTCCTCAACCACTGCCGGTCCTGCCCCACTTGCCAGGCCAGCGGGAAGAGCGGCCGCAAACTCAAGGCACCCCTGCAACCATTCCCGGTTGTTACCACCCCGTTCGAAAAGGTGGGAATAGACATTGTGGGGCCCCTGGACCCCCGAACAGCACAAGGGCATCGATTCATCCTGGTACTGGTGGACCACGCCACCCGCTATCCCGAGGCCATTCCCCTTCGAACTGTAACAGCACCGGTGGTCGGCCGAGCCTTAATGGGGATCTTCTCCCGGGTGGGCTTCCCCCGGGAAGTCGTCAGCGACAGGGGCACGACCTTTATTTCAAAATATATGAAATCCCTCTGGCAGCAGTGCGGGGTCACCTATCGATTCACAACCCCCTATCACCTGCAAGGAAACAGACTGGTTGAGCGGTTCAACCGCACACTCAAGGGAATGATTATGGGGTTGGAAGAGCCCCTCCGCCGCCAGTGGGATGTGCTACTCCCGTGCCTCCTCTTCGCCTACCGAAAAGTCCCCCAGAAGTCCCTCGGCTTCAGCCCCTTCGAACTCTTGTACGGACACCCCGTTCGAGGGCCCCTCAGCCTAGTCAAAGAAGGTTGGGAGATGGCCCCCCTGAAAACCCCTCCAGACGTCTACAAGTACCTCCTGACCCTCCGCAATCAGACCAGACGATTCAGAAAGATCGCCAAAGCCAATCTTGAGGCCAGTCAGGAGGACATGAAGAAATGGTACGATCAGAATGCCTCCTCCATAGAGTTCGAACCTGGCCAGCAAGTATGGGTGATGTCCCTCACCGAACCTTGTGCCTTGCAGGACAAGTGTATTTACAACAAGGGGTGGTGAGGGACAGAGTCTCTGAATTAAGCAGAAAGCTCTCACCCAGTCAAGAGATCAGGGCTAGATCCAACACCGTTTTTTAGCTCACTGCACCATCCCAGTTTCAGAACCTGGCTGTATGCAAATTAGTCTGTTCCTGTCCCAGTGCATGATGGGAACAGGGCAAACCAAACTACAAAAGCCAATTCTTACACTGGGAAGGAAACAAGCTCCCGGGGACCGGTTTCTGGCATTACAGCCGTCTTCGGCCCGGTTTGCTTGAATCCTGATGGTGCAATGAGCAAGGGTCTCACATCTGAGAACACCCTTCCACGCTTAGGGTGGACAAAAATATTTACAACAAGGGGTGGTGAGGGACAGAGTCTCTGAATTAAGCAGAAAGCTCTCACCCAGTCAAGAGATCAGGGCTAGATCCAACACCGTTTTTTAGCTCACTGCACCATCCCAGTTTCAGAACCTGGCTGTATGCAAATTAGTCTGTTCCTGTCCCAGTGCATGATGGGAACAGGGCAAACCAAACTACAAAAGCCAATTCTTACACTGGGAAGGAAACAAGATCCCGGGGACCGGTTTCTGGCATTACAGCCGTCTTCGGCCCGGTTTGCTTGAATCCTGATGGTGCAATGAGCAAGGGTCTCACATCTGAGAATACCCTTCCACGCTTAGGGTGGACAAAAATATTTACAACAAGGGGTGGTGAGGGACAGAGTCTCTGAATTAAGCAGAAAGCTCTCACCCAGTCAAGAGATCAGGGCTAGATCCAACACCGTTTTTTAGCTCACTGCACCATCCCAGTTTCAGAACCTGGCTGTATGCAAATTAGTCTGTTCCTGTCCCAGTGCATGATGGGAACAGGGCAAACCAAACTACAAAAGCCAATTCTTACACTGGGAAGGAAACAAGATCCCGGGGACCGGTTTCTGGCATTACAGCCGTCTTCGGCCCGGTTTGCTTGAATCCTGATAATGCAATGAGCAAGGGTCTCACATCTGAGAATACCCTTCCACGCTTAGGGTGGACAAAAATATTTACAACAAGGGGTGGTGAGGGACAGAGTCTCTGAATTAAGCAGAAAGCTCTCACCCAGTCAAGAGATCAGGGCTAGATCCAACACCGTTTTTTAGCTCACTGCACCATCCCAGTTTCAGAACCTGGCTGTATGCAAATTAGTCTGTTCCTGTCCCAGTGCATGATGGGAACAGGGCAAACCAAACTACAAAAGCCAATTCTTACACTGGGAAGGAAACAAGCTCCCGGGGACCGGTTTCTGGCATTACAGCCGTCTTCGGCCCGGTTTGCTTGAATCCTGATGGTGCAATGAGCAAGGGTCTCACATCTGAGAATACCCTTCCACGCTTAGGGTGGACAAAAATATTTACAACAAGGGGTGGTGAGGGACAGAGTCTCTGAATTAAGCAGAAAGCTCTCACCCAGTCAAGAGATCAGGGCTAGATCCAACACCGTTTTTTAGCTCACTGCACCATCCCAGTTTCAGAACCTGGCTGTATGCAAATTAGTCTGTTCCTGTCCCAGTGCATGATGGGAACAGGGCAAACCAAACTACAAAAGCCAATTCTTACACTGGGAAGGAAACAAGCTCCCGGGGACCGGTTTCTGGCATTACAGCCGTCTTCGGCCCGGTTTGCTTGAATCCTGATGGTGCAATGAGCAAAGGTCTCACATCTGAGAATACCCTTCCACGCTTAGGGTGGACAAAAATATTTACAACAAGGGGTGGTGAGGGACAGAGTCTCTGAATTAAGCAGAAAGCTCTCACCCAGTCAAGAGATCAGGGCTAGATCCAACACCGTTTTTTAGCTCACTGCACCATCCCAGTTTCAGAACCTGGCTGTATGCAAATTAGTCTGTTCCTGTCCCAGTGCATGATGGGAACAGGGCAAACCAAACTACAAAAGCCAATTCTTACACTGGGAAGGAAACAAGCTCCCGGGGACCGGTTTCTGGCATTACAGCCGTCTTCGGCCCGGTTTGCTTGAATCCTGATGGTGCAATGAGCAAGGGTCTCACATCTGAGAATACCCTTCCACGCTTAGGGTGGACAAAAATATTTACAACAAGGGGTGGTGAGGGACAGAGTCTCTGAATTAAGCAGAAAGCTCTCACCCAGTCAAGAGATCAGGGCTTGATCCAACACCGTTTTTTAGCTCACTGCACCATCCCAGTTTCAGAACCTGGCTGTATGCAAATTAGTCTGTTCCTGTCCCAGTGCATGATGGGAACAGGGCAAACCAAACTACAAAAGCCAATTCTTACACTGGCAAGGAAACAAGCTCCCGGGGACCGGTTTCTGGCATTACAGCCGTCTTCGGCCCGGTTTGCTTGAATCCTGATGGTGCAATGAGCAAGGGTCTCACATCTGAGAATACCCTTCCACGCTTAGGGTGGACAAAAATATTTACAACAAGGGGTGGTGAGGGATAGAGTCTCTGAATTAAGCAGAAAGCTCTCACCCAGTCAAGAGATCAGGGCTAGATCCAACACCGTTTTTTAGCTCACTGCACCATCCCAGTTTCAGAACCTGGCTGTATGCAAATTAGTCTGTTCCTGTCCCAGTGCATGATGGGAACAGGGCAAACCAAACTACAAAAGCCAATTCTTACACTGGGAAGGAAACAAGCTCCCGGGGACCGGTTTCTGGCATTACAGCCGTCTTCGGCCCGGTTTGCTTGAATCCTGATGGTGCAATGAGCAAGGGTCTCACATCTGAGAATACCCTTCCACGCTTAGGGTGGACAAAAATATTTACAACAAGGGGTGGTGAGGGACAGAGTCTCTGAATTAAGCAGAAAGCTCTCACCCAGTCAAGAGATCAGGGCTAGATCCAACACCGTTTTTTAGCTCACTGCACCATCCCAGTTTCAGAACCTGGCTGTATGCAAATTAGTCTGTTCCTGTCCCAGTGCATGATGGGAACAGGGCAAACCAAACTACAAAAGCCAATTCTTACACTGGGAAGGAAACAAGCTCCCGGGGACCGGTTTCTGGCATTACAGCCGTCTTCGGCCCGGTTTGCTTGAATCCTGATGGTGCAATGAGCAAGGGTCTCACATCTGAGAATACCCTTCCACGCTTAGGGTGGACAAAAATATTTACAACAAGGGGTGGTGAGGGACAGAGTCTCTGAATTAAGCAGAAAGCTCTCACCCAGTCAAGAGATCAGGGCTAGATCCAACACCGTTTTTTAGCTCACTGCACCATCCCAGTTTCAGAACCTGGCTGTATGCAAATTAGTCTGTTCCTGTCCCAGTGCATGATGGGAACAGGGCAAACCAAACTACAAAAGCCAATTCTTACACTGGGAAGGAAACAAGCTCCCGGGGACCGGTTTCTGGCATTACAGCCGTCTTCGGCCCGGTTTGCTTGAATCCTGATGGTGCAATGAGCAAGGGTCTCACATCTGAGAATACCCTTCCACGCTTAGGGTGGACAAAAATATTTACAACAAGGGGTGGTGAGGGACAGAGTCTCTGAATTAAGCAGAAAGCTCTCACCCAGTCAAGAGATCAGGGCTAGATCCAACACCGTTTTTTAGCTCACTGCACCATCCCAGTTTCAGAACCTGGCTGTATGCAAATTAGTCTGTTCCTGTCCCAGTGCATGATGGGAACAGGGCAAACCAAACTACATAAGCCAATTCTTACACTGGGAAGGAAACAAGCTCCCGGGGACCGGTTTCTGGCATAACAGCCGTCTTCGGCCCGGTTTGCTTGAATCCTGATGGTGCAATGAGCAAGGGTCTCACATCTGAGAATACCCTTCCACGCTTAGGGTGGACAAAAATATTTACAACAAGGGGTGGTGAGGGACAGAGTCTCTGAATTAAGCAGAAAGCTCTCACCCAGTCAAGAGATCAGGGCTAGATCCAACACCGTTTTTTAGCTCACTGCACCATCCCAGTTTCAGAACCTGGCTGTATGCAAATTAGTCTGTTCCTGTCCCAGTGCATGATGGGAACAGGGCAAACCAAACTACAAAAGCCAATTCTTACACTGGGAAGGAAACAAGCGCCCGGGGACCGGTTTCTGGCATTGCAGCCGTCTTCGGCCTGGTTTGCTTGAATCCTGATGGTGCAATGAGCAAGGGTCTCACATCTGAGAATACCCTTCCACGCTTAGGGTGGACAAAAATATTTACAACAAGGGGTGGTGAGGGACAGAGTCTCTGAATTAAGCAGAAATCTCTCACCCAGTCAAGAGATCAGGGCTAGATCCAACACCGTTTTTTAGCTCACTGCACCATCCCAGTTTCAGAACCTGGCTGTATGCAAATTAGTCTGTTCCTGTCCCAGTGCATGATGGGAACAGGGCAAACCAAACTACAAAAGCCAATTCTTACACTGGGAAGGAAACAAGCTCCCGGGGACCGGTTTCTGGCATTACAGCCGTCTTCGGCCCGGTTTGCTTGAATCCTGATGGTGCAATGAGCAAGGGTCTCACATCTGAGAATACCCTTCCACGCTTAGGGTGGACAAAAATATTTACAACAAGGGGTGGTGAGGGACAGAGTCTCTGAATTAAGCAGAAAGCTCTCACCCAGTCAAGAGATCAGGGCTAGATCCAACACCGTTTTTTAGCTCACTGCACCATCCCAGTTTCAGAACCTGGCTGTATGCAAATTAGTCTGTTCCTGTCCCAGTGCATGATGGGAACAGGGCAAACCAAACTACAAAAGCCAATTCTTACACTGGGAAGGAAACAAGCTCCCGGGGACCGGTTTCTGGCATTACAGCCGTCTTCGGCCCGGTTTGCTTGAATCCTGATGGTGCAATGAGCAAGGGTCTCACATCTGAGAATACCCTTCCACGCTTAGGGTGGACAAAAATATTTACAACAAGGGGTGGTGAGGGACAGAGTCTCTGAATTAAGCAGAAAGCTCTCACCCAGTCAAGAGATCAGGGCTAGATCCAACACCGTTTTTTAGCTCACTGCACCATCCCAGTTTCAGAACCTGGCTGTATGCAAATTAGTCTGTTCCTGTCCCAGTGCATGATGGGAACAGGGCAAACCAAACTACAAAAGCCAATTCTTACACTGGGAAGGAAACAAGCTCCCGGGGACCGGTTTCTGGCATTACAGCCGTCTTCGGCCCGGTTTGCTTGAATCCTGATGGTGCAATGAGCAAGGGTCTCACATCTGAGAATACCCTTCCACGCTTAGGGTGGACAAAAATATTTACAACAAGGGGTGGTGAGGGACAGAGTCTCTGAATTAAGCAGAAAGCTCTCACCCAGTCAAGAGATCAGGGCTAGATCCAACACTGTTTTTTAGCTCACTGCACCATCCCAGTTTCAGAACCTGGCTGTATGCAAATTAGTCTGTTCCTGTCCTAGTGCATGATGGGAACAGGGCAAACCAAACTACAAAAGCCAATTCTTACACTGGGAAGGAAACAAGCTCCCGGGGACCGGTTTCTGGCATTACAGCCGTCTTCGGCCCGGTTTGCTTGAATCCTGATGGTGCAATGAGCAAGGGTCTCACATCTGAGAATACCCTTCCACGCTTAGGGTGGACAAAAATATTTACAACAAGGGGTGGTGAGGGACAGAGTCTCTGAATTAAGCAGAAAGCTCTCACCCAGTCAAGAGATCAGGGCTAGATCCAACACCGTTTTTTAGCTCACTGCACCATCCCAGTTTCAGAACCTGGCTGTATGCAAATTAGTCTGTTCCTGTCCCAGTGCATGATGGGAACAGGGCAAACCAAACTACAAAAGCCAATTCTTACACTGGGAAGGAAACAAGCTCCCGGGGACCGGTTTCTGGCATTACAGCCGTCTTCGGCCCGTTTTCTTGAATCCTGATGGTGCAATGAGCAAGGGTCTCACATCTGAGAATACCCTTCCACGCTTAGGGTGGACAAAAATATTTACAACAAGGGGTGGTGAGGGACAGAGTCTCTGAATTAAGCAGAATGCTCTCACCCAGTCAAGAGATCAGGGCTAGATCCAACACCGTTTTTTAGCTCACTGCACCATCCCAGTTTCAGAACCTGGCTGTATGCAAATTAGTCTGTTCCTGTCCCAGTGCATGATGGGAACAGGGCAAACCAAACTACAAAAGCCAATTCTTACACTGGGAAGGAAACAAGCTCCCGGGGACCGGTTTCTGGCATTACAGCCGTCTTCGGCCCGGTTTGCTTGAATCCTGATGGTGCAATGAGCAAGGGTCTCACATCTGAGAATACCCTTCCACGCTTAGGGTGGACAAAAATATTTACAACAAGGGGTGGTGAGGGACAGAGTCTCTGAATTAAGCAGAAAGCTCTCACCCAGTCAAGAGATCAGGGCTAGATCCAACACCGTTTTTTAGCTCACTGCACCATCCCAGTTTCAGAACCTGGCTGTATGCAAATTAGTCTGTTCCTGTCCCAGTGCATGATGGGAACAGGGCAACCCAAACTACAAAAGCCAATTCTTACACTGGCAAGGAAACAAGCTCCCGGGGACCGGTTTCTGGCATTACAGCCGTCTTCGGCCCGGTTTGCTTGAATCCTGATGGTGCAATGAGCAAGGGTCTCACATCTGAGAATACCCTTCCACGCTTAGGGTGGACAAAAATATTTACAACAAGGGGTGGTGAGGGATAGAGTCTCTGAATTAAGCAGAAAGCTCTCACCCAGTCAAGAGATCAGGGCTAGATCCAACACCGTTTTTTAGCTCACTGCACCATCCCAGTTTCAGAACCTGGCTGTATGCAAATTAGTCTGTTCCTGTCCCAGTGCATGATGGGAACAGGGCAAACCAAACTACAAAAGCCAATTCTTACACTGGGAAGGAAACAAGCTCCCGGGGACCGGTTTCTGGCATTACAGCCGTCTTCGGCCCGGTTTGCTTGAATCCTGATGGTGCAATGAGCAAGGGTCTCACATCTGAGAATACCCTTCCACGCTTAGGCTGGACAAAAATATTTACAACAAGGGGTGGTGAGGGACAGAGTCTCTGAATTAAGCAGAAAGCTCTCACCCAGTCAAGAGATCAGGGCTAGATCCAACACCGTTTTTTAGCTCACTGCACCATCCCAGTTTCAGAACCTGGCTGTATGCAAATTAGTCTGTTCCTGTCCCAGTGCATGATGGGAACAGGGCAAACCAAACTACAAAAGCCAATTCTTACACTGGGAAGGAAACAAGCTCCCGGGGACCGGTTTCTGGCATTACAGCCGTCTTCGGCACGGTTTGCTTGAATCCTGATGGTGCAATGAGCAAGGGTCTCACATCTGAGAATACCCTTCCACGCTTAGGGTGGACAAAAATATTCACAACAAGGGGTGGTGAGGGACAGAGTCTCTGAATTAAGCAGAAAGCTCTCACCCAGTCAAGAGATCAGGGCTAGATCCAACACCGTTTTTTAGCTCACTGCACCATCCCAGTTACAGAACCTGGCTGTATGCAAATTAGTCTGTTCCTGTCCCAGTGCATGATGGGAACAGGGCAAACCAAACTACAAAAGCCAATTCTTACACTGGGAAGGAAACAAGCTCCCGGGGACCGGTTTCTGGCATTACAGCCGTCTTCGGCCCGGTTTGCTTGAATCCTGATGGTGCAATGAGCAAGGGTCTCACATCTGAGAATACCCTTCCACGCTTAGGGTGGACAAAAATATTTACAACAAGGGGTGGTGAGGGACAGAGTCTCTGAATTAAGCAGAAAGCTCTCACCCAGTCAAGAGATCAGGGCTAGATCCAACACCGTTTTTTAGCTCACTGCACCATCCCAGTTTCAGAACCTGGCTGTATGCAAATTAGTCTGTTCCTGTCCCAGTGCATGATGGGAACAGGGCAAACCAAACTACAAAAGCCAATTCTTACACTGGGAAGGAAACAAGCTCCCGGGGACCGGTTTCTGGCATAACAGCCGTCTTCGTCCCGGTTTGCTTGAATCCTGATGGTGCAATGAGCAAGGGTCTCACATCTGAGAATACCCTTCCACGCTTAGGGTGGACAAAAATATTTACAACAAGGGGTGGTGAGGGACAGAGTCTCTGAATTAAGCAGAAAGCTCTCACCCAGTCAAGAGATCAGGGCTAGATCCAACACCGTTTTTTAGCTCACTGCACCATCCCAGTTTCAGAACCTGGCTGTATGCAAATTAGTCTGTTCCTGTCCCAGTGCATGATGGGAACAGGGCAAACCAAACTACAAAAGCCAATTCTTACACTGGGAAGGAAACAAGCTCCCGGGGACCGGTTTCTGGCATTGCAGCCGTCTTCGGCCCGGTTTGCTTGAATCCTGATGGTGCAATGAGCAAGGGTCTCACATCTGAGAAAACCCTTCCACGCTTAGGGTGGACAAAAATATTTACAACAAGGGGTGGTGAGGGACAGAGTCTCTGAATTAAGCAGAAAGCTCTCACCCAGTCAAGAGATCAGGGCTAGATCCAACACCGTTTTTTAGCTCACTGCACCATCCCAGTTTCAGAACCTGGCTGTATGCAAATTAGTCTGTTCCTGTCCCAGTGCATGATGGGAACAGGGCAAACCAAACTACAAAAGCCAATTCTTACACTGGGAAGGAAACAAGCTCCCGGGGACCGGTTTCTGGCATTACAGCCGTCTTCGGCCCGGTTTGCTTGAATCCTGATGGTGCAATGAGCAAGGGTCTCACATCTGAGAATACCCTTCCACGCTTAGGGTGGACAAAAATATTTACAACAAGGGGTGGTGAGGGACAGAGTCTCTGAATTAAGCAGAAAGCTCTCACCCAGTCAAGAGATCAGGGCTAGATCCAACACCGTTTTTTAGCTCACTGCACCATCCCAGTTTCAGAACCTGGCTGTATGCAAATTAGTCTGTTCCTGTCCCAGTGCATGATGGGAACAGGGCAAACCAAACTACAAAAGCCAATTCTTACACTGGGAAGGAAACAAGCTCCCGGGGACCGGTTTCTGGCATTATAGCCGTCTTCGGCCCGGTTTGCTTGAATCCTGATGGTGCAATGAGCAAGGGTCTCACATCTGAGAATACCCTTCCACGCTTAGGGTGGACAAAAATATTTACAAGGGGTGGTGAGGGACAGAGTATCTGAATTAAGCAGAAAGCTCTCACCCAGTCAAGAGATCAGGGCTAGATCCAACACCGTTTTTTTGCTCACTGCACCATCCCAGTTTCAGAACCTGGCTGTATGCAAATTAGTCTGTTCCTGTCCCAGTGCATGATGGGAACAGGGCAAACCAAACTACAAAAGCCAATTCTTACACTGGGAAGGAAACAAGCTCCCGGGGACCGGTTTCTGGCATTACAGCCGTCTTCGGCCCGGTTTGCTTGAATCCTGATGGTGCAATGAGCAAGGGTCTCACATCTGAGAATACCCTTCCACGCTTAGGGTGGACAAAAATATTTACAACAAGGGGTGGTGAGGGACAGAGTCTCTGAATTAAGCAGAAAGCTCTCACCCAGTCAAGAGATCAGGGCTAGATCCAACACCGTTTTTTAGCTCACTGCACCATCCCAGTTTCAGAACCTGGCTGTATGCAAATTAGTCTGTTCCTGTCCCAGTGCATGATGGGAACAGGGCAAACCAAACTACAAAAGCCAATTCTTACACTGGGAAGGAAACAAGCTCCCGGGGACCGGTTTCTGGCATTACAGCCGTCTTCGGCCCGGTTTGCTTGAATCCTGATGGTGCAATGAGCAAGGGTCTCACATCTGAGAATACCCTTCCACGCTTAGGGTGGACAAAAATATTTACAACAAGGGGTGGTGAGGGACAGAGTCTCTGAATTAAGCAGAAAGCTCTCACCCAGTCAAGAGATCAGGGCTAGATCCAACACCGTTTTTTAGCTCACTGCACCATCCCAGTTTCAGAACCTGGCTGTATGCAAATTAGTCTGTTCCTGTCCCAGTGCATGATGGGAACAGGGCAAACCAAACTACAAAAGCCAATTCTTACACTGGGAAGGAAACAAGCTCCCGGGGACCGGTTTCTGGCATTACAGCCGTCTTCGGCCCGGTTTGCTTGAATCCTGATGGTGCAATGAGCAAGGGTCTCACATCTGAGAATACCCTTCCACGCTTAGGGTGGACAAAAATATTTACAACAAGGGGTGGTGAGGGACAGAGTCTCTGAATTAAGCAGAAAGCTCTCACCCAGTCAAGAGATCAGGGCTAGATCCAACACCGTTTTTTAGCTCACTGCACCATCCCAGTTTCAGAACCTGGCTGTATGCAAATTAGTCTGTTCCTGTCCCAGTGCATGATGGGAACAGGGCAAACCAAACTACAAAAGCCAATTCTTACACTGGGAAGGAAACAAGCTCCCGGGGACCGGTTTCTGGCATTACAGCCGTCTTCGGCCCGGTTTGCTTGAATCCTGATGGTGCAATGAGCAAGGGTCTCACATCTGAGAATACCCTTCCACGCTTAGGGTGGACAAAAATATTTACAACAAGGGGTGGTGAGGGACAGAGTCTCTGAATTAAGCAGAAAGCTCTCACCCAGTCAAGAGATCAGGGCTAGATCCAACACCGTTTTTTAGCTCACTGCACCATCCCAGTTTCAGAACCTGGCTGTATGCAAATTAGTCTGTTCCTGTCCCAGTGCATGATGGGAACAGGGCAAACCAAACTACAAAAGCCAATTCTTACACTGGGAAGGAAACAAGCTCCCGGGGACCGGTTTCTGGCATTACAGCCGTCTTCGGCCCGGTTTGCTTGAATCCTGATGGTGCAATGAGCAAGGGTCTCACATCTGAGAATACCCTTCCACGCTTAGGGTGGACAAAAATATTTACAACAAGGGGTGGTGAGGGACAGAGTCTCTGAATTAAGCAGAAAGCTCTCACCCAGTCAAGAGATCAGGGCTAGATCCAACACCGTTTTTTAGCTCACTGCACCATCCCAGTTTCAGAACCTGGCTGTATGCAAATTAGTCTGTTCCTGTCCCAGTGCATGATGGGAACAGGGCAAACCAAACTACAAAAGCCAATTCTTACACTGGGAAGGAAACAAGCTCCCGGGGACCGGTTTCTGGCATTACAGCCGTCTTCGGCCCGGTTTGCTTGAATCCTGATGGTGCAATGAGCAAGGGTCTCACATCTGAGAATACCCTTCCACGCTTAGGGTGGAGAAAAATATTTACAACAAGGGTTGGTGAGGGACAGAGTCTCTGAATTAAGCAGAAAGCTCTCACCCAGTCAAGAGATCAGGGCTAGATCCAACACCCTTTTTATAGCTCACTGCACCATCCCAGTTTCAGAACCTGGCTGTATGCAAATTAGTCTGTTCCTGTCCCAGTGCATGATGGGAACAGGGCAAACCAAACTACAAAAGCCAATTCTTACACTGGGAAGGAAACAAGCTCCCGGGGACCGGTTTCTGGCATTACAGCCGTCTTCGGCCCGGTTTGCTTGAATCCTGATGGTGCAATGAGCAAGGGTCTCACATCTGAGAATACCCTTCCACGCTTAGGGTGGACAAAAATATTTACAACAAGGGGTGGTGAGGGACAGAGTCTCTGAATTAAGCAGAAAGCTCTCACCCAGTCAAGAGATCAGGGCTAGATCCAACACCGTTTTTTAGCTCACTGCACCATCCCAGTTTCAGAACCTGGCTGTATGCAAATTAGTCTGTTCCTGTCCCAGTGCATGATGGGAACAGGGCAAACCAAACTACAAAAGCCAATTCTTACACTGGGAAGGAAACAAGCTCCCGGGGACTGGTTTCTGGCATTACAGCCGTCTTCGGCCCGGTTTGCTTGAATCCTGATGGTGCAATGAGCAAGGGTCTCACATCTGAGAATACCCTTCCACGCTTAGGGTGGACAAAAATATTTACAACAAGGGGTGGTGAGGGACAGAGTCTCTGAATTAAGCAGAAAGCTCTCACCCAGTCAAGAGATCAGGGCTAGTGGACAGAGCCCTTCAAGGTGGTCGAGCGCAAGAGCCCCGTCACCTATCTCATCGACATGGAATCTCCCCGGAACCCCCTCCGGGTCCTCCACGCCAACAGACTCAAACCCCACTTTGTGCGCTCGGCGCTCAGCCTACTGATGGCTACAGACAGTGGAGCGGAAGAAGACTCCGAGCCCCTCCCTGACCTACTGAGGACCCGGGAGAAAGATGGCTCAGTAGACGGGGTCCGACTCTCAGATGCCCTGACCCCGGAGCAGCGCCAAGACTGTCGGGCCCTCCTGCTGCAATTTGCGACCCTATTTTCCCTCACCCCAGGGGTCACCCCCTGGTGCTTGCACGACGTGGACACTGGGGACAGTCCCCCTATCAGACATCGGGCGTACCGCGTACCAGATCGGGTACGTGCCTGCATCCAAGAAGAAGTGTCAAAAATGCTCACACTCGGAGTCATCGAGCCCTCTGACAGCCCCTGGGCCAGCCCAGTCGTGCTGGTCCCCAAAGCTGCTGCCCCAGGCACCACCCCTGATCTCCGATTCTGCGTCGACTATCGGGGTCTGAACGCTGTCACCCGAACCGACGCTCACCCCATCCCCCGAGCCGATGAACTGGTCGACCGCATGGGGGCTGCCCGCTACCTCAGCATCTTCGACCTGACAGCGGGCTACTGGCAGATCGGCCTCACCCCCAGGGCCCAAGAACGATCCGCTTTCTCCACCCCGGATGGCCACTACCATTTCAAAGTGATGCCATTCGGCATGAAAAACGCTCCAGCCACTTTTCAACGACTTGTGAACCAGGTATTGGCGGGCCTCGAAGAGTTCAGCGCCGCCTACCTGGACGATATTGCTGTGTACAGCCGGCACTGGTCAGACCACCTCCGCCACCTCCGAGAGGTCCTGCAGGCCCTCCAACAGGCCGGCCTCACAATCAAGGCCAGCAAGTGCCAAATTGGCCAAGGGTCCGTGACCTACCTCGGACACCAAGTGTGAAGTGGTCTGGTGGCCCCCCTTCAGCTCAAGATCGCTGCCATCCAGTCCTGGCAGCCCCCTGTAACGCAAACCGAGGTCCGAGCCTTCTTGGGGCTCACCGGATACTACCGGCGGTTTGTGAAGGACTATGGCAGCATTGTGGGGCCCCTCACAGAGCTCACATCCAAGAAACACCCAAAAATGGTCAACTGGACTCCAGACTGTCAAGCGGCCTTCGAGAAGCTGAAGGCCGCCATGTGCACCGCCCCTGTGCTCCAGGCTCCCGACTACAGCCGGGAATTCATCGTCCAGACTGATGCCTCCGACCATGGCATCGGGGCCGTCCTCTCCCAGCTGAACCCCGATGGACTTGACCAACCAGTGGCCTTCATCAGCAGACGCCTACTGGCCCGAGAACAGCGCTGGAGCACCATCGAGAGGGAGGCCTTCGCAGTAGTGTGGGCCCTCAAGAAGCTCCGGCCCTACCTCTTCGGTACCCACTTTCGGGTGCAAACAGATCATCGCCCCCTGCAATGGCTAATGCAGATGCGGGGGGAAAATCCCAAACTATTGCGATGGTCCATCTCCCTGCAGGGGATGGACTTCACTGTGGAGCACCGCCCTGGCCAGGATCACGCCAACGCGGATGGCCTGTCACGCTTTTTCCGCCTCGACGAGGAAAGTCCCCAAGAGGATGGGTGACTCTCCCCGCCTTCAGCTGGGGGGGACGCATGTTGGACAGGCCACATGAAGGGCTCGCTCCCTCCCCGCCTGACAGGGCCCGGACACCGGCTCTCCAGGTACTACCCACCGAAGCAACCCGCAAACCGTCCCCTACGGGACTCCTGCTCCCGGACATCTCTGTATCACTGGCCCGGGCCACCATCAGCACCATTGCCCGGCCCAGCCGCCATCTTGGACACTGCACCACGAGGCCGCGTGGCCTCAGCTCGACCCCAACCCTGGGCCTGGCCAGGCCCCGACATCCCGGCACCACCATCCACCCAGGAGGTGAACGGACCACTTGGCAGGTCAATGGGAGGAAGAAGTGTCGATGGCTCTCCCCCGCCAGGTGCCGATCGCCCCCAGCCTCCCCGGGCGCTGGCTCCACCCCCCTGCTGGGTGTCTGGACTCCCTCATCCCAGACCTCCCGACCTCCAAGTGCGAGGCTCCGGACATCAAAGAGGGCCAGACCTATAACTGAGGCAGCTCCAGAGCAGGAAGGCAGTTGTATCTTGGAGTCGAGAGGCACCGTGAAGAACTCATCCTTGACGGACTGCTGGCGCTGCCGCAGCCCTGCCTTGTGAACTGTCGTCCTGCCTGCTGGCGCTGCTGCAGCCTTCTGCAACCTTCATCCTCGTTGGACCTGCTGGCGCTGCCGCGGCCTTCTTGCAACCTTCATCCTCGTTGGACCTGCTGGGGCTGCCGCGGCCTTCTTGCAACCTTCGTCCTCGTCGGGACCTGCTGCCGCGGCCCGTTCCTATCTACGACCACCTCGGGACCTGCTGGCGCTGCCGCGGCCCGTCCCTCTCGAACGCCGAGCTCGAGGATTGTGAGCTACCATCATCGCATCGCAGTACCAGATTGGTAACAAAGACTGTCCCGCTACCCCTTTCCCTGTCAAGAGACTAGAATTAAGAGGATCCTCGTGTCCTGCTCCCATTGTATCGTATCACTGTACTTCAAGAATTGCCTATAAAGAACGTTAACCTTATCCTTGTGTGGTGTCCATCTGTGGGGGGGAAGTTACTTGTCTGTACGATCGCTGGAGACGGCCCTAACCGGAGGCCTCTCCCCTTGTCCTCGGCCGACCCTCCCGGTCCCCGTCTAACAGCAAGAAAACTACATTTCCGGGTTGACGAAACAGAACGGACTACCGATCCCGTGAGGCAATGCGCAGCGCATGCGCACAATATGAAGCAGTATAAAACAATGGCGGCACCCACGGAACCCGTCGGATATTTTTGTGACGATTCAGAGGGCTAGGGAATCACCGCAAGGTAAGAGACTATGACCCTTTCTCGATTGCACGTATCAGAGCCCCGTGTGTGTGCATCCAGAGCTAAGTTCGAGTGGCCGCTCTGCTTGTCAATACCGAGCGTGCACGCTAGCTGGAGACCATTTGCTTGTGGACGGACACCCTCCTATTACCTTGTTTGTCGACTCGACGTGAGTGAGCAGCTGCTCCCGTGTGTTACCACGTCCCGCAGCGCACAGAACGTGTGGCTGCTAATTCCTTGATCTCAGGGGAGCCAGTGAGGAATACTACTCACCCTGTGGATATTGACTCTTTACCCGAATCAAACTTTGATAGAGGGACGTCATTGACATTGCTACCCATATCTCAAGTGGCCTCTAGTGTTACACACCCACGCATAACTGTACCCCTCGTTGGTGAGTGTCGGGACCGGTATTCTTGCGGGGGGCGGTTAAGACGGCTGGCTAGACCGTCTGTGGATAGGCGAAGGCTCAAGTGGCATTGTCGGCCACAGCACAGTGCCCTCCATTGGGGAGTGTCAGGACTGGCTCTCATGCGGAGGACGGTATGAAAGCCTAAAGGGCATATAGGGTGGTGTTAACCCTTGTTGTTCTTGCTGGATTATATAGGACCAAATCCAGAATGTGTCCGAGCTAATCATAAATCCAGTTCCACATACCTTGGGTTTTTGCTCGCCTTATTTCTGCGTTTCTGGTTAAAGGTCTGGAGTTCTGTTTACACACCCAATCCAGAGGGCAGTCAGGGATTACAAAATATTCAACCTTTTTACTCCTTAATCAGCCTCCGGGTTGGGTCGGTGAACATGGCCGACTCCTTGCTGTTCAGAACGAACTAGCGGCCTCCAGGTTGGAAACCGCGGACATACGGGCCAGCATGGAAAACCTCCAACGGAACCCGTTTGACGCTGGAACACCGGTGGTGGCTCAGCCGGCTGCGGTGGTCGTGGAACTGGCGGTGTCCATACCACTTGCTACGCCAGAGCGATATAGCGGTGATCCAAGCACCGTCCAAGTGTTTTTAACACAAGTAGCTCTGCATTTCTCATGCAAGCCCAGGTCGTTTCCCACCAATCAGGCGAGAGTCGCCTTTTTGATTTCATATTGGGCAGGAAACGCAGCTCAATGGTCAGTACCGTTGGTGAGCAGAGACGACCCTCTTATACATGATTAGGACATGTTCCCAGAGGAATTCATAAAGGTGTTTGATAGGAGGGCTGATTCTTATACGGCCGACAGAGAGCTGCTGGAGTTACGCCAAGGTAACAACGGGCTTGTGCAGTATATGAACGCATTCCGATGGTTGGTGTCAGAAACCAAGTGGCCTACGGCAAAAAGGGCAGCGCTCTTCCATCAAGGCCTGAGCGACGAACTGAAGGACGTGGTCGCCCAAATCGACCCCCAACCGGCTACATGCGAGGAGCTCATCAGCCTGGTCCTTCGCCGTGACCATAGGCTGGGGGAACGACGAGGGGATCATAAGAAAAAAGATAAAACCCTACCAGTCCACGGGCCATCTGGGGCCGTGGATACACCGCCTACCGCACGCTCGGACCCAATGGATGTAGGGGCGATATGGGCCAGCTTGACATCCTCGTAAAAAGAATCACGCTGCAAACAGGGCCTATGCCTTTATTGTGGCAAGAAAGGCCACTTCGTGAGGGAGTGTCCAGTCAAGCCGAAGATGGGTCGCTTCAAGAGCCCCAGGACGACAACTGCAGCCGTTGATAACCCCGCGGAAAACTGATGGACTCCAGGAAAAGAGAAGGGGATTCTGGGAGTCGTTGTTTCATCCATTCCGTGCAGTTGAAGAGGCCACCAAACCAGAGACATTTGTTCATAACCATCCATCTTCATGTAAGAAAGGAGTGGATTCCAGTAGAAGCCATGGTAGACTCAGGTGCCACGGGTCTCTTCATGGATGCGGAAAAAGCCAGATGCTTATCCGTCGTGCTTACTTCCAAAGAAGTATCAGAGGAAGTATTTGCGGTAGATGGGCGACGTCTTGCCTCAGGGCCCATACACCAACACACCAGGAACGTCCAAGTGAGGTACGGAAAGGAGCACTCGGAGGACATCGATTTCAACATCATCCAAGCACCACAATACGGAGTAATTCTGGGGTTACCCTGGCTCCAGAAACACAACCCCTCGATCGACTGGGCCTCTCATGAAGTCAACATGACGTCTGTTTTCTGTGCCCGCAATTGCGGTGTGTCCGCTTCTCAACAGGAGTCGGCGTGCAATGTGCCCCATGCTATCGCCACTGTGGCGGAGAAATGCGTTGACCTCCCCGAAGCCTACCAGGAGTACGCTGACGGGTCCGATGACGCACAAGCCGAAGTGCTACCCCTGCATCGAATATACGATTGCCAGATAGACTTGGTCCCGGGAGCGAGCGTACAAAGTGGAAGGCTATACGCATTGTCAGAACCAGAGAACCTGCATTTGCGCGCTTACCTAGACAACATGCTAAGCCTTGGATTCATACGCCCTTCGAAATACACGGCCGCTTCTCCCCAGTTCTTCATTCCTAAAGCCAACGGGTAACTCCGCGCCTGTGTGGACTTCAGGGCCCTCAAGGCCATAACAGTAAAAAAACGTTATCCGCTGCCCCTTATTAACGTGTTGTTGGAACAAGTAAAAAAGGCCAGGATATACACCAAACACGACTTGAAAGGGGCCTACCACCTGGTGCGTATGAGAACAGGGGATGAATGGAAGACGGCGTTTAAGACACGGTTCGAACTGTATGAATACATGGTGATGCCATTCGGCCTTTGTAACGCCCCTGCGGCGTTTCAGTTTTTTAAAATGACGTGTTACATGAACTACTGGACGTCTACGTTCTGATATACATAGACGATATCTTGGTGTAGTCCAACAACGAAGAAGAGCACGTACAACATGTTTCTAGGGTTATGCAGATACTACGAGAACACCTGTTGTTCTGCAAGCTCAGCAAGTGTGACTTCCATGTCACGTCCGTGGAGTTCCTGGGAGTGATGTTGAGCCCCAATGGCCAGACAATGGCGGACCGAAAGGTCAAGGCGATAAAAGAATGGCAAACACCTCAGAACGTCAAGGAGGTGCAAAGCTTCATCGGCTTTGCCAACTTTTATAGACGTTTTATAGATGGGTTTTCGGGACCGGTGGCCCCTATTACGCATTTATTAAGAAAAATCACAATCCTTTCAGTGGACCCCTGAGGCGGAGGTGGCCTTTTCTGCCCTGAAGAAGGCGTTTGGATCGGCACCGGTGTTGGCTCACCCAAATACGGACCTTCCGTTTATAGTGGAGGCCGATGCATCAGACGTGGCTCTGGGAGCCGTTTTGTCGCAGCAACACCCGAGTTCCAGAGTGCTCCACCCTGTGGCCTTCATGTCAAGAAAGCTGAACGAGGCTGAGTGCAACTATCATATAGCCGAGAAGGAGCTGCTGGCTATCACGGATGCATTCACAGAATGGAGACATCTCCTAATGGGAGCTAAGCATGTTGTTTCTGTTTTCACGGACCACCGAAACCTCCAATTCATGACGGCCGCTCGACATCTCTCTCCTAGGCAGATGAGGTGGATGCTCTTCTTCTCGGGATTCAACTTCGTCATTACCTATAGACCCGGAGTAGAGAACCGCAAGGCTGATGCTCTTTCCCGCCAGTCAGCGGAACCAACGAAGCTACCGGCGCCGGTGACCTCCATCATCCAACCTGAAAAGGTGATAGGGGCGATACAACCCGACAGCTTCTTGAAAGGGGTTCAGAAGGGCGTACGCACTCACGAGTGGAAGAACTGGCTACATCACCACCCGGAGTGGCAGTTGAAGGACGGAATCCCTACGAACGGGAGTCACATGCTGCTATCTACCCCACCACTGAGGAAACAGGCGTTTCGATGGTGTCATGAATCGCTGAGCGCGGGTCATCTGGGGTCGGAGAAAACAGGAGAGTACATCCTAAGGAGATTCTGGTGGCCGAGCCTGAGCCTGGACGTAGCGGGATGGGTCGCTTCCTGCGAGGTGTGCGCCTCTATGAACCACAAGGAGTGCTATGACCCCTTCCCACGCCCTCAAGGCCATGGGAAAACATATCCTTGGATTTCATTGTGGGTCTGCTGGTGGATCAAGGGAAGACGGCTATCCTGGTAGTGGTCGACTACCTTACCAAGATGGGACATTTCATAGCCTGTAAAGGGGTCCCTTCGGCAGGGCGGCTGGCCTATGTGCTGCTGAAAGAGGTGGTGCGTATCCATGGGTTACCCAGTGTGATTGTGTCGGACAGGGGGTCACAGTTCACGGCAAGGTTCTGGAAAACCTGGTGCTCCTCCTTACACGTCAAGTCAGCTCTGTCCACCAGCTACCACCCGCAGACGGACTGCCAAACAGAGAGGCTCAACCAAACCCTCAAGCAATACCTACGATGCTTCATCGACCAGGGTAAAGAGGAGTGGGTTGAACAACTATGGCTTGCTGAAATAGCGTACAATAACGCCACGCACAGTATCACCAAGGTGTCGCCGTTCTACAGCAACTATGGACACCATCCCAGGTTTCTCCCATTGGCAAACCCAACAGTGAATCAGGGCTTGCCAGAGACGAACAGGAGAACCGCCCACCTAAAGGAACTGGTGGTGCGTTCCCAGAAGTGTTTGGCAGAGGCCAAGTCCAGGTACAAGTCACAGGCGGATCAACACAGAAGACCAGGTCCCTTGTACAACGTGGGTGATTACGTATGGGTTTTGTCCCGCAACATGCACTTCAGGAAACACAGTCTGTTCCACCCTAAATACATTGGCCCATTCCAGATTGAGAAATGCATCAGCCCGGTGACCATGAAGCTTTCCTTGCCCTCAACAATGCGGATCCATCCGGTGTTCCACGTTTCTCTGCTGAAGCCCTCTGTGTCCAAGAAACCACCCGCTCCCTTGGTGGTTCGGGTAGAGACAGACCGTGAATACGAAGTGAAGGGTATTCGAGATTCAAAATGGAGAAGAGGCAAACTATGGTACTTGGTGACCTGGAAGGGGTACGGCCCCGAGGAGCAGTCGTGGGAACACGTAACGGGCATATCAGCATCCCGGCTGGTAGCGGCTTTCCACAAGAAGTATCCAGCGAAGCCGGGCCCATCAGTGGGACCTGTGTGAGGAGGGATGTGCTGTCATGTTTCGCGATACGAAGGAACCGCAACTGGAAGGAGGACAACACCGCGATCGCAAAAGGGCAAGAAAACTACATTTCCGGGTTGACAAAACCGGAAGGGACTACCGATCCCGTGAGGCAATGCGCAGCGCATGCGCACAATATGAAGCAGTATAAAACAATGGCGGCACCCAAGGAACCCGTCGGATATTTTCGTGATGATCCAGAGGGCTAGGGAATCACCGCAAGGTAAGGGACTACGACCCTTTCTCGATTGCACGTATCAGAGCCCCGTGTGTGTGCATCCAGAGCTACGTTCGAGCGGCCGCCCTGCTTGTCAATACCGAGCATGCACTCTAGCTGGAGACCATTTGCTTGTGGATGGACACCCTCCTATTACCTTGTGTGTCGACTCGACGTGAGTGAGCAGCTGCTCCCGTGTGTTACCACGTCCTGCAGCGCACAGAACGTGTGGCTGATAATTCCTTGATCTCAGGGGAGCCAGTGGTGAATACTACTCACCCTGTGGATATTGACTCTTTACCCGAATCAAACTTTGAAAGAGGGACGCCACTGACATTGCTACCCATATCTCAAGTGGCCTCTAGTGCTACACACCCACGCATAACTGTACCTCTCGTTGGTGAGTGTCGGGACCAGCATTCTTGCGGGGAACGGTTAAGACAGCTGGCTAGACCGTCTGTGGATAGGCGAAGGCTCGAGTGGCGTTGTCGGCCACTACTTAGCACAGTGCCCTCCGTTGGGGAGTGTCAGGACTGGCTCTCATGCGGAGGACGGTATGAAAGCCTAAAGGGCATATAGGGTGGTTTTAACCCTTGTTGTTCTTGCTGGATTATATTGGACCAAATCCAGACTGTATACGAGCTAATCATAAATCCAGTT
The DNA here is from genome assembly GCF_964263255.1 of Lissotriton vulgaris. Classification (NCBI taxonomy): domain Eukaryota; kingdom Metazoa; phylum Chordata; class Amphibia; order Caudata; family Salamandridae; genus Lissotriton; species Lissotriton vulgaris. The sequence continues at coordinate 1,666,111,556 of NC_141685.1, read as the reverse complement.
CAACATACATTGGGTTTTTGCTCGCCTTATTTCCGCGTTTCTGGTTAAAGGTCTGGAGTTCTGTTTACACACCCAATCTCGAGGGCAGTCAGGGATTACAGAACCTTACTAAAATCATAGAAGCAGTAACTGTCCCTGTAACGATAGGGCCGGTAATACCAGTATTTGAAAATCAGAGGATAAAAGAACCAAGCATGACAATTCCGTTACAACAAGGTTTGCAGAAAGTAAGAGAAAATATTTATCATGATTTGTCAGAAATAAAGCGGACTATTAATGTAAATCCACCTGAATTGACTTTTAACCAAAGTTCATTATACAAATACCCGATTGGTGCATAATCTGACTCTGCAACACCAGAAAAAAGTCTAGATAAAATAGATTTAATACAAACTACTGTAGGACCGTCAGATAAGGAATTGAGTGACTGGATTAAAACTCTAAAATTAAAACAAAATGAACCAAAAGTATTGGATGTAGCAAAACTAAAAGTAGATATGGAGGAATTAATTATTGGAACAATTGGAACAGATAGACTAAAAACGTATCAGGATGATGAACTTATGCTTATGTGTAATAGCATTACGTGGAAATCAAAAACTGTATGATCAATTAGAGGATTTAGCAAGCGAATTAGGAGTAGAATTTTCAAAAATTAAATCATTGCAGAAATCATATAGAGTGGTTTTTGCAGAAAAAGATATTGAAAATATGAATACTGCCGGGAGAATAGCACAGATAAAAGAGTTGATTGTGCTGCTGCGAAGATGGGGAGATGTGAGCAAGTGGAGACTTAAATGGGCAAAGAAGAGAGAAAAAAATAGTGATAAATCCACTTTAGCTTTTCCAATTAGGGAAAAAGAAACAGTGGTAACTGAGTTCCCCATGAGAGAGATACCTGGAGGAGGATATGTACATGTTCCTTGGAGCAGACAGGATATATTGTCGTTTACTAATGATTTCCCGAGAATGAGAGAGAAACCAGTAGAATGGTATCGACAAGTAGACAGATTTGTGAAAGTGTCAAAAGTTTTATGGATTGATAAGGATGGATTGTTTGACATAGTAGTGCCAGCCGATTTATGGACAGAATGTAAAATAGCTATAGATTGGCCAAGAGAAGAATTTGCTAGAGACAAAGTCGCAGGAGCACCGTCACTAGATGTAATGCGGAAATATGAACAAGTAATAGTATGGTTGAAAAATAAGATAACTCCAAAAGAAACTGATTGGGTAAAAATAGACAGGACCACACAAGAGCCGAAAGAATCTGTACATTCATTTTATGAAAGATTGTTGTTAGTCTTAAAACAGTATAATGGTTATGAAGAACTAAATGAGAAAGATGTACAGATTTGTGTATGGGTTAAGACCAGAGATTGGAGACATGATTCGACACAACATGACAGGATGGCAGTCAGGTACCGTGGCATAAAATTGTGAAAAATCCTCATGGGGCCGAACCCGTATTTTTTCTTAACTTATTTAGCTCCAATCACCAATCGTTATCTCTAACTTTTGGCTCCAAAAGTGATTTTTGGAAGACACAGCAACAGATAGATATGGTGTGCGGAGGCGGTGGGGGGTGTGACAGCTTGATAGTATGACAAAGTTGCAATTCTTATCCTGGAATGTCAATGACCTGCGCACTGGGAGTAGGAGAGGAAAAATCTTTCAATATTTGAGAGACTCACAGGCGCAGGTCATTGTCATACAGGAGTCACATCTCCTCAAAGCCGAAACGGCAGAGCTTCTAAAAAAAGAAAAATGGATTGACATATTTTTGAGTACTGATCAATCGGCAAATATTAGGGGAGTGCTCTTTATTTTTAAGAAGCAGGCTAAAGCTCAAATTATGGATTATTGGGAGGATAAAAGTGGTAGGTGGCTAATTGTAAGGGTTTTGTTGGATGGCCACCCATACACCCTGGTCGGATATTATGGTCCAAACCAGGACGATCCCTCTTATTTGAACATTATTCGTGATCGCCTAGTAGACCTGAATGACCCGGAAATTTGGGTAGGAGATTTTAATATTGTTTTGAACCCAAAACTGGACAAATCTGCGAACTCTAGGGCTTGCACTTTTTCCAAATCTAGACAAGAGCTCCTAACAATTATGTCACAGCTAGGCTTGGCGGATATTTGGAGGGAAAGGGCAGGGGCTAAATTGGGGGTCTCCTTCCAAAATCTCAAATATAAACACCTTTCAAGAATAGATTATGCTTTTTTCAGCTTCATCCTTAAAGATTTCTTGATTGATATTTCTTACCTTCCCTCTCACCTCTCGGACCATTCAGCCATATCGTTCTCAATAAAAATAGGCCATCAAAAACCTCATGTCTCCTGGTCTTTTGACAGTACTTTGCTACTGGAGGAGGAGGAGGTTTCCTTTTTCCAGGCAGAAACTCAATATTTCCTAGAAGCTAATTTAGACACAGCTGCTATTCCGGTTTTGGGGGATGTGTCGTAAATATATAATTTACCGTCTTAATTTCTATGCAGGTAAGTACTTAATCAATAATAACTCAATCGGAAAGAAAGAAACAGAGTCCGTGGTGTTAGAGTTCTTAGGGGTTTTATTCCTTAAAAAGGAATCATTCCGGAACTGGATATCGGGTTCCTGGCACCACACAGGGTCCAGGAAGGGATAGAGCCATATTTTATTGACAATACATAGCTTATATACTTAATTTACACCATAGAAACCAATATAGAAGGCGTAACAGCTGAGAGAAGACAAGATAACAGCATCCACGTGTTACTAGTACGTAATCAGAAGGCGTGGACTAGGCGTGAACTAGAGGTGTGCGCTAGAAACGTCACAGGTAGGTGTCACATGGGGGTGGCACTAAACAGAAATGTTGCAATGTCAGCAGAAATCGGAGGCTTAGATGCGCGCGCAGCTGCATGACGTGTGATTGACGTGAAACTGGAGGGTGCAGGGGGCTTGACATTTACACTGACGGAAAGAGACAGAAGTCTGGCATGTCAGATCAACTCGTACTTCTATCATATCTGATATCTGATGTTTGGGAACCATATTATCTGAACGGAAAAGGTCTCTGGGGCAGAAGCTATTCTATACTGACTGTGAGTGCGTGTATAAGCGCCTGAGTGTCTGCATGAGAAGCGTGGGGGCATGGGCCTTCCATGGGAGCATGGTAACAGAGGCTATGAATTACTTGCACGGAGACAGGCCGGCCCTTTGGCTCTGCAGCTGGGGAATGTTTACTTAAACTAGTAGGCAGGAATGTATTTTCGAGGAGCAGAACAGATAATTTGAAGATTGTAGTCAGTCTTGGCAGGCAGCAGGCTGAGCTAAGCGCGGTGGGCCGCGCTGGAAGTAAGTCAGAGTTCACGGGTACAGAGACAGCCTGGGCTGAGACTTGCAGAGTCAGAAGCCAGAAAAAGGCTCGATGGCAGAAATTCAGGGCCTACTTTGCCAGAGCTGAAAAACGTGTAAAGTACACTACAAAAAGACGTTGGCATAGCATACTTAGGAACGGACTATTCAACCCATTCAGGGTGGGTCTGAAAGAGGACATGTTAACGTTGGACGCAAATGTATTTGCGTCTTCATAGCTGGCACAGGAGGGAAGTTACATGCACTTTAAGCTGGTACATGGAGACGGTGGGGTACACGCTAGGGAACACAACTTGACCATAAAATTTATATTTCCTCATTCCCTCCTTGTTCCCTACGGACCCTTCATGATATATCGATCCTCATGAATCGATCAGTTTGTTCTTGTAACATCATTTGCTCTTCTTTCTTTCTTTCACGTCTTGAAAGAAAACTGGAATGTTCAATGCATGATGTGGCGCACAGTCCACAAATCGCTGGCCCACACTGCAAGCACAGGCAGCAACTGAATACTAGGACTAGGCCGATGCCTAGGAAGGATAGGATCTTCCATCCCCAAGCGGTTAACGTTGTCCAGAACCAACCGGACCAAGTCCAGGTGCCTGGATTCTGATGTATCAGATTAGCAATTTTATGAAGACGTGTAATAGCTTTGTATACAGATGGCGCGTTTTCTGGAATGAAAACACAGCAACTTGACCCGATGACCTTACAGGCTCCACCTCTATCTGCCAAGATGACGTCAATAACAAGACGATTCTGAAGGACAACAACCCGCATGGCGGACTGCTCTTCGGTTAGGTTGCCTAGGGCGGAGGCAGTTTCATTCACTACTGCTTCAAGTGTTCTAGTTAATCTGCGTATTAGTTTACTATTTTGGACAGGGCCTAAAAAGAAAAAGAATCCTTTATTAAAATCGGTGTATTGTTCCCATGCCGTTTCTGTGTAGTCGACAAGCGGGAGATCTCTTCTGAGTCTATTCTTTACTAGATTTGTATTTCTGTGATAATCAGGAGGAGCTAGAAAAACAGGTGGCAGAAGGAATGCAATATAACAGGTACCATCCCAATCTGGAGGTAAGCGTATGTATGCGGTATGACCACAAACAAAATAGGAATGACGGATAGCTTTAAAGGACGATTTACCATGATCACTGAATTCGACCACAGTAGTACATTTACTATGACCTAAGTGTACTGAACCTTTCTTCCTGACACATAATTCACCAGTGACTGGTAATACTGACATAGCGGGCAGAACTGGTGCAGCTTCGGATTCAACAGTAAGAATCATAAGGTTAACTGTGTAGTTACTTAATCCATATACTTCATTTTCTAGATCAGTTCCTATTCTAGTGGGAAGTCCCTCCTTATCAGGGTAACAGACATCGAGCAGAACTAAGTTCAAGTTTCCCCAAACCCAGCTCCCTTCGAAAACAGCAATATCAGGATCTAAGGAATTAATTATTTTAAACCATGCACCACAGGAGCCGTTGTGAGTGAACGGGTACGGAAAGAGGGGCAGAGCTCCCTTGTAATTCTGGTAGGGAGGGAGTCGGCCACATATCCAACAATTTGTAGCATTATTAGTCTGATGGGAATGATGTAGCATACTAATGAAAGTGTTGTTGCGCAGCGCAAGTCTGTAAGAAAGTTCATGTGGAGGTAACTCGCTAAAAGAATGTTCAGCAGAAACATTGTAAGCAGATTGTTCACGCTTGAAAATAGGGCAATAGATAGGAAGCAGTATACCGGCAACAATAATCAGAAGACTTAGAAAAAACATGATTAACAATGTCACTATACAGTGACTACGTAGTGATTTGCAGTATGTACGTTTCTTGAATTGTCTCTCTCTCTCTCTATCTCGATCTAGGGGATACATGTCAGAAACTATTTAACCGATTCACCTAGGGGAGGACTTAAACAATTAAACTGTCTGACTTGCTAGATCGGAGCTTTAATCGGTACTCTTCTTGGGGAGTTTTCTCTCGGTCGGAAACTTTAAAGTCACTGGGCTCGATACAGTCTTTGGAAGGGGTGGACGAGCCTGGGTCTGGTTTCAGTTCATTGCATAGTTTAATATGGCTCGTGTGGATCCACCCCTTCCTGCCCTCCACTTTCACCGCTGTCCTCGTAGTAAGAAGAACGGTCTTCGGTGCTTTCCAGCGGGGCTCCAGCGGACTTTTCCTGTCAAAGTTCCTTATTAACACCAGGTCGCCAGGACGGACATCATGCGGCTTTACATCAGTGTTGTCAGGGAAGGCTGCGGCAACCTGTGAACGACATGATTGGAGTGCAGACATCAAGGAGGCAAGGTAATCTGTCAACATATTGCAATCAACATCAGTAATTTTCTTAGGAATGGGCGTCCCCCACATATTCGGTGGTCTACCAAAGACCACTTCGTACGGGGATAGTCCTGATCTCGAGTGGGCAACCATTCTCATATAGAACAGTGCCACTGGCAGGGCGACTATCCAGTCGACCCCTTTCTCTTGACATATTTTTCCAAGGCGGGTCTTTAATGTCTGATTATGCCTCTCTACAAGGCCTGCGGCTTCGGGATGTCGGACACAATGGAATTTCCATTGATATCCTAGCAGCAAGGAAACTTGCTTCATTAATTCGGATGAGAATGGCTGACCATTATCTGAGTACACGACACGAGGCATGCCGTACCGTGGGAAGAATTCACGAACCAGCTGCCTGGCAGTGGTCGGAGCAGTGTAATCTGGGACTGGATATGCTTCGGTCCAACGGGAAAGTGCACAAACAATTACGAGGACATATTTGAATCCTCGACAACGGTCCATCTGGATATAATCCATCTGGAGGACTTCAAAAGGGTGGTCGGGAGGATGAAATCCACCTTGCTCTACAGGGACGCTTTTACCTGGATTGAACTGACAACTGATCATGCAAGTACGCACTTTCTGTTTTGCTGCTGCTCGTAAGTGTTTATTGCTCCAAAGATTTTGTAAACTGTCTAACATCGCTTTCTCTCCTAGATGTGCTGGACTATGTGCTGTATTGATCATGACTTGAACCATAGAATCAGGGAGAAACCATGTAGATTTTCCCTTCGTCATCCAACCTTGATCTGTCTGGATCCCTCCTAGTTCAATCCATTTCTTTATTTCATCTGGGGTAGCATGTGTCTGAATATCGATTACATCTAGTGTGGGATCTCTAACTGTCATACAATTTGTCGGTCCTATTGTCTTTGTCATGTCAGTTGTCTGAGTGTGAGTCAATGCTGTATGTTTTGCTGTCTGATCTGCCAGGTCGTTACCCTGGGAAACAGAATCTGTAACTTTAGTATGTGCTTTACACTTCATGACGGATATGCCTGAAGGCAGATGTATTGCTTCTAACAGTGCTTGAATGAGGGGACCGTGTTGGATCTTGGCACCATGAGAGGTCAGAAAACCTCGTTCTTGCCATAACATTCCGAAGTCGTGTACAACTCCGAACGCATAACGGGAATCAGTGTATATGTTGACATTTCTGTTCTTGGCTAGTATACAGGCTCGGGTCAGAGCAATAAGCTCTGTCGCTTGAGCGGACAGTGTGTCAATACGATGTGTTTCTTTTACTTCGGTTTCAGTGGTCACTGCATATGCGGCCACTAATTCTCCTGTACTTGTTCTCATACATGAACCATCCACATAAAGTGTCAGGTCTGGATTTGTCAGTGGAACATCTGTTAAGTCTCGTCGGGGCTTTGTTACTGCATTAATGATCTCTATACAATCATGCGGGGCTGGATCTGTCATAATTGACGGTAACAGTGTTGCGGGGTTCAGAATGCTGCAGCGTCTGATTTCTATGTGTGGCTGGAATAGCGTTAATTCGTAACCTGTCAGTCGTGCTATAGTCAAGTGCTGAGTCTGGGTTCTGTTTAAAAGAACCTCTACAGAATGTGGAACTTGTACTGTTAATTGATGGCCTAAAACAATTGAATCGCTCTGTCTGATTGCTAGAGCTGTCGCTGCTACTGACTTTAAGCACGCAGGGAGTGCCTGGGCTACTGAATCCAATGTACTTGAAAAATAAGCGCAAGGCTTATGTGAACCTGCTTGGTCTTGAGTGAGGACAGACAATGCTGTGCCATCACGTTCTGTAACAAAAAGTGTAAACGGTTTGCTGTAACATGGTGTCGCTAAAACTGGTGCTCGACATAATGCTTTCTTTAATTCCTCAAAGGCTTGTGTGTGTTCCTGAGTCCAAGGGAGGACAGTCGAAGTCGCTGCCTCCTGTGTCGTTAACTGGATGAGTGGTTTAGCTAGAAATGCATATTGAGGAATCCATTGTCTGCAGTACGAGGTGAGGCCTATAAAGGCCCGCACTTCCTTTTGTGTCTGGGGTTGTGGCATATTTACAATTAACTGAATGCGATCGGGAGTGAGCTGTCTCCCCACTTTGGACAGCAAGTGACCCAAGTACACAACTTGCTGAACACAGAATTGTAGCTTCGAAGGAGACACCTTGTGTCCCTTGTCGGCCAGGAAATGTAAAACTGTCAGTGATGCTTGTTCACATTCGGGCTCACTTCGTGCGGTGATCAGCAGATCATCGACGTATTGCAGTAAAGCGGTGTTAACTGGCATTTGAATACAATCTAGTTGTCTTTTCAGTGCTTGACTATAGATGCTGGGGCTTTCTGTGAATCCTTGAGGTGCGCGGGAAAATTTGAAACTTCGTCCATTTAAACTGAATCTGAAGAGATATTGGCTCTCTGGATCAATAGGTACACTGAAGAAAGCGTTCTTGAGGTCAATTACAGTGAAGAACGTTGCTTCTGAATCAATAGCAGTCAGTAGGGAAGAGATATCAGGGACCACAGGGTACTGTGGTACAATGCATTTATTCAGCTCTCGCAGATCAATCACCAGCCGATATACTGGCGGTGCATTGGGATCAGTACGTTTAAGAATTGGAATGATGGGTGAATTACAGATATTGGAGTCGGTCTCTACGACCACTCCTTGGGCAATGAGCTCTTCAATGATTTCCAGTAAAGCCACTACAGCATCGGGTGGTAACTTGTATTGTCTGATTCGTGGTAAAACAACTCCTGTCTTGAGTGTAACACGGTATGGTGTGATATGCATACAACCTACATCAGTTGGGCCTTTTGCCCACAAGTGATCTGGTACATTTTTCAATCTGACATCAAACTCTCGTAATACATAATGACCCTTGAAATCCCGCAGAAAGAGTCTAACTCCCTCCGGGGAACAGCAAATTATAGCTCCTAGAGCCTTCAATGTTTTTATTCCTAACAGATTTTCTGGACATGATTTCGTAAGTAACAAGTCTGTAACTCGTGATAATGGACCCACAGCCAGGGGGACTGGTTCTGATACTTCATTTACAATGGGCTGTCCTGAAAAACCAAGGGAAACATTCTGTGAGCCTGAGAGGGGTGCCCCTGGGACTTCGTCATGACTTATTGTGGTGCGGCTTGCCCCTGTGTCAATTAAAAACTTTCTGTCTTTTCCCAATACTTGACTATGCACATAAGGACCTTCTTGATCTACAGGAATTTCAATAAGAGGCAAACCCAACTCCCTCTCTAGGCTGTTTCATGCGTATCGTTGGTAATCGGGGTAAGCAGCTTGGGCATATTGGTACATCTGTTGGGAAACTTGTTGAGACGTGGCAATGGGCTGTGGCTGTGATACCGCTACTGTCTGTGCTGTATGAGATGAAGCATGCATAGGCTGCGTGTTCTGCATGGGCTGTACGTTCTGTGAGATCTGTTGCTGGGCCTGATCTTGTCCTCTTATTAGGCAATTTATGAAAAAACGTAGTATCTGTGCTTGAACGTCAACTTTCTGATGCTCCATGGCATCCTTAATACTGTCAGGGTCTTTCCCAGTCTGAACAAACTGATATATTCTATCTAGGCGCTCCTTCATTCCTGCAAAGCACAGCAGGAAATCAGTAGCAGATCGTAACCGTAGTGATGCCATCATCATTCTATCGTCTTTGCCGGGTACTGGATCATATCTGCAAACTGAAAGGTTTTCTTTGAGTATGTCGAGGCGGGGTGATTTGAACGTGAAAGGACTCTGCATATCCTTAAGGTTAAATCTGTGCGTTAATGGCGGGGTCCGGAGACCCCCGGTCGCACCTCCTGAGGCGGAAGCTTGGACATTATCTCTCTGTGGAGTCTGTATCTGAACTTGAATTTGTCTTTTAGTAGGGTCAGGTAGACGTGGTTTCGGTAGATCAATTTTAGGTGCGGGAGGTGGTGGAGGTGGAGGAATGGCCGATCGAACGGGAAAACCTGGTTGCAGTTGTGGCAGAATTTGGTCTGGAGGCGGGTTGACACCCCCGTCCCCGTCAGGAGGCGGGGCGCGAACAGGCAGATTGGTGTAAGCGGGTGCTACATCCTCTAGATAGGAATTCAGGAATATGTCTTTAGTGGTCCTATGAGTTACTTTAGTTGGAACCAATGGTGGCGGCAGATTTTTCGGTATTTCTGAAATGGCCTCAGGCGAACCCTCGGCTGCGAGATACATACCGTTTACGAGATTGTTTCGTGCACGGTCTACTTGCTCTGATTTTACTCGGATCCCTTCAGTAACTAATTCGTTTTCTTGGGCTTTATCTGATTCTTTAAGTCTGTCTTCTCTACGTAGTTCTTTTTCAGCACGCTTATGTGATTTCTTACGCCAAAATTCTATGGCGTCTTTCTGAGATTGTCTGGCTTTCTTTTTCCATAGTGCTTCCTCTACCTTCATGATGCACTCGGCATCCCATGTTCCGGTAACAGGCCATCTGTGTCTTTCGTCTAGATGTTTAGTATACTCGGCCCATAAATCTAGATATAATATGGCATCTATGCCATGCTTGTGGTACATAAAATTTCCAGGAGTGTCCCTAGGGGGGATAGGAATTTCTTCCTCTAGTATCCCTTTCCTAGTTCCTATCTGCTTTAACTTGTTGAAAAACGGCATCTTGTTTACTTAGTACTGAATGCTCAATCCTTGCTACTTAATACTGGATACAGCTAGTTATACAAGAACACAATAATACACATTAAAAACAGTCACACTCATACCACGACATTAATCACATGAAAAGACATTTGAGACATATATGACTACCCCCTATACCGGATGTACTGCTAAACAGCACAGATACACTGCTAAAACAGTGCAGAAACTTGAAATAACGGATGTACTGCTAAACAGTACAGATACACTGTCTAAAAACAGTGCAGACCGGACTTGTGTCCCCAAACCCGTCTAGATACGTCCCAGCAATGGTACTCACCGGGAAGCACGGAAACAGAAGGCCTCGGAAAACTCGACTGGACTGGACTCGACTCGACACGTGGATACTTCGGAAAACTTCGGAAAACTTCGGAAAACTTCGGAAAACTTTGGAAAACTGGTGGGCCTCTTGACACCTCGGACCTTGCTTCTTTCGGCTAGGCTCTGGTCGGGATCCTCCGCACTCCTCACCGCCTCGTCTGGGTGCTGATCGCAGTCTTCGTCACCTCCGTGGGCCAGAGGGAGATACAGGAAATCCTGCCGGTACGCGTAGTTTCCTTCTAACTGATGGCAGGGGACAGAGCTTGCAACGCACCAACCGGCGCGTGAGGTGGGGGAGGGGTCCCTATTCGGGCGCCAAAATGTCGTAAATATATAATTTACCGTCTTAATTTCTATGCAGGTAAGTACTTAATCAATAATAACTCAATCGGAAAGAAAGAAACAGAGTCCGTGGTGTTAGAGTTCTTAGGGGTTTTATTCCTTAAATCGTTCCGGAACTGGATATCGGGTTCCTGGCACCACACAGGGTCCAGGAAGGGATAGAGCCATATTTTATTGACAATACATAGCTTATATACTTAATTTACACCATAGAAACCAATATAGAAGGCGTAACAGCTGAGAGAAGACAAGATAACAGCATCCACGTGTTACTAGTACGTAATCAGAAGGCGTGGACTAGGCGTGAACTAGAGGTGTGCGCTAGAAACGTCACAGGTAGGTGTCACATGGGGGTGGCACTAAACAGAACTGTTGCAATGTCAGCAGAAATCGGAGGCTTGGATGCGCGCGCAGCTGCATGACGTGTGATTGACGTGAAACTGGAGGGTGCAGGGGGCTTGACATTTACACTGACGGAAAGAGACAGAAGTCTGGCATGTCAGATCAACTCGTACTTCTATCATATCTGATATCTGATGTTTGGGAACCATATTTTCTGAACGGAAAAGGTCTCTGGGGCAGAAGCTATTCTATACTGACTGTGAGTGCGTGTATAAGCGCCTGAGTGTCTGCATGAGAAGCGTGGGGGCATGGGCCTTCCATGGGAGCATGGTAACAGAGGCTATGAATTACTTGCACGGAGACAGGCCGGCCCTTTGGCTCTGCAGCTGGGGAATGTTTACTTAAACTAGTAGGCAGGAATGTATTTTCGAGGAGCGGAACAGATAATTTGAAGATTGTAGTCAGTCTTGGCAGGCAGCAGGCTGAGCTAAGCGCGGTGGGCCGCGCTGGAAGTAAGTCAGAGTTCACGGGTACAGAGACAGCCTGGGCTGAGACTTGCAGAGTCAGAAGCCAGAAAAAGGCTCGATGGCAGAAATTCAGGGCCTACTTTGCCAGAGCTGAAAAACGTGTAAAGTACACTACAAAAAGACGTTGGCATAGCATACTTAGGAACGGACTATTCAACCCATTCAGGGTGGGTCTGAAAGAGGACATGTTAACGTTGGACGCAAATGTATTTGCGTCTTCATAGCTGGCACAGGAGGGAAGTTACATGCACTTTAAGCTGGTACATGGAGACGGTGGGGTACACGCTAGGGAACACAACTTGACCATAAAATTTATATTTCCTCAGATGCACTGAAAGCCTACTGAAGGGGGTGTATCACGAGTCGATCTTCATATAGGAAAAAGCAATATAGAGAAAGTATCGAGAGTCAGGAGGCGGAGATGAAGGGAATTGAGAACAATTTGGGGGCCCATATGGGCACTGAAGCTGACTGTGAAAGACTGGGTTTATTAAAATCTCAGTTGGATAGCATATTACAGAGTAGGGTAGCCAAACGGTGGGAGGCGAGCAAGAATTCCCATTTCGAGTTTGGAGAGGCACCGGTAACATCCTTGCCTGGAAAATCAAGGCCAACCAAGCTCGAAACTATATTAGGGAAATCAAGGTGGGGGGGGGGGGAAGTCCCCTCGACTGACTCAACTAGAAATTGGGGCTGCTTTTCAGGATTTTTTTCAAGCCATTTATAAAGAGGACATTGGTGTAGACACGATAGAGTGTGAGGCCTGGTTGAATCCAATTTTCACCCCTAAGCTCTCAATAGAGCAAAGCAAGTCCTTGGAAAGAGAGATCTCTGTGGAGGAGGTTAGCAAGTTACTAGGACAGGTGAGTCGGGGAAAGGCAGCAGGCCCGGATGGGCTACCAGGGGAACTTTATAGGGCCCTAAGCGGAGAGATCGCTCTGGTCTTGGCTTCTGTTTTTAACAGTATTCTTCCGAAAGGTTCGGACCCTCCTAAGTCTTGGAATGATGCCACGTGTTTTTAATACCCAAACCAGGAAAAGACATGAGGGACTGTAGGTCATACCATCCGATATCACTCCTTAATAGCGACTATAAAATCTTTGCTGCTATTATGGCGGCCAGGTTGGGGGTGGTGGCTAGCACAATTATACACGATGATCAAAAGGGCTTTATTAAAGGCAGACAGCTATCAGACCTCACGCAAGATCTAGTCGGGGTAATTGACATCGCTACTACCTTTTCTCTTCCGTTTGCTGCCTTTACGTTGGATGCGACAAAGGCCTTTGATAGGGTCAATCGGGCCTATCTGGCTGCAGTTATGAGGAAATTTAATCTACCTGCAAATTTCTGCCGTATGATATCTCCTATTTATAAAGCTCCGACGGCCAGGCTTTTTGTAAATAATCTTTTGACAGAGCCTTTTAGCATCTCTAGAGGAACAAGGCAGGGCCGCCCGCTCTCCCCCCTCCTCTTTAATCTTTATATCGAGCCTTTTGCTCAGATCCTTAGAGAAGAGGCAAACATAACATCATTTAGTTTCGGAGGTTGGGATAAGCGGGTAGCTCTGTATGCGGGTGACATCCACATAATGACATCCAATTTAGATCAGGCTTTCCCTACAGTGATCGAGAGGGCAGAGGAGTTTGGTAAGATCTCCGGATATGAGATAAACTCTGATAAAACGGAAATTATGACCTGGAATACCACTAGCACTTTTGTGTAGACCGTGTCCTCTATGCAGTATTTAGGCATCAGAATCTTTCAAGATGTTAGTAAGATCGCCGCTAAAAATCTGGAGCGAGTACATATTGAATGTCGGAAGAAGCTTAAGGCCTGGAATCACCTCACTCTATCCATCTTTGGGAGGACAAACCTAATCAAAATGTCCATCCTGCCCATTTATACTTTCCTGTTTAACTCTATTCCGATGGCTTTTGACAGTAAACAAATAGCCAAGTGCCAAAAAGATGTCATTTCATTCATCTGGAGATATGGAGCCACATGATTGGCTTAGAAGAAGCTGAGGAGGAGGAGGGAAAAAGGGGGGTTGACGCTACCAGACCTACAATACTACGCCTGGGCATTTTAATTATCCTATTCTAGAATGCTTCTAAAGTTACCATTGGATAACGCTAGGGGAAGGATGTTTCGAGCTATGTTAGAAGGTGCCTGTCTTCCACCAGCTGGTTTTCTCTTTAAGTTTGGAGATCAGAAATTTTTCAAAAAAGTAAAACTTAAAATTCTCCAATCACTGGCTAGAAGCTGGTCTATAATTAGGAAAAGATTAGGGCTCAGCTATTTCTCTAACGCAGCACCCCTGTGGGACTCGCCGGGAAATCCATCTGGTCTTAAAGACAGTTTGGCGCGTCCTATAAGAGAGGCTGGATTTCTTACTTGGGGAGAGCTGGTGGCAGGCGGCTCCTTGATACCCTGGGAGGATTTGCGGGAGAAAATCGGGCCGCGTCTCTCTAGTTTTAAGTGTCTACAACTGACAACTGGGCTCAGGCAATGCTTAGGAAGAGGGTCCCCCTGGGGAAAGATAGCAAGTTGGAAAATCTATTGGTAACGAGGCTAGGGGGGGCAAGGAGGTCTCATGTTGGTACTGGGGGATCCTAGAAGAAATAGATGGAGATTTTATATTCCCTGAGAAGCTATGGGGAGGAGAGATGGGAGATCAGTGGGAGTCAAACTGGCAAATCTCATTTATTTTGTTAAATAAGCTTGTGAAACCAGCATGGCTGAAAATAAATCACCTCTTTACGCTACATCGAGCATACCTCTCCCCACAGAAGCTAGCTAAATATCAGCTTGGGAAAAAATGCAACAAATGCAACTTGCCGGAGGCTTCGGATGTGCACATGGTCAAGGAGTGCCCTGCCATCAGTCACTTTTGGGAGAAGGTGTTGGAGGCTTTGTCCTCTATACTTAATACGACACTGTGCATTTCTCTTCCTCTGACTATCTTTGGATTAGACGACAACATCATTGGGCATGCCAGATCCTTTTTGTTTTATGCAATTCTCTTGGCCAGGAGACAGATTTGCAGGTTCTGGGTGGATCCGGCTCCTCCAACTTACGCAGGATGGTTGACGTCTCTCTATGAAGTTTCGGGGCTGGACTTGGCCAGATCCTCAGGCAGGAAAAGGCTTGCTTTCTGGGACTTCCTGGTAGATTTCTTTTCCCCGGGAGCTATGATTATGCCTTCTTCCTACTCCATGGACCGGTTGAAGGGTCTTCCCAGGTATGTGTTGGTCTAACAGGTGATAAAGCGCCTAGATGGAGTGACGTAGGTCTCCCTGCTGTGTGAAGTTTTCCTTCTTCCGCCAATCTAAATTCTTGTGCGCCTGTGTCCGTGCCATGTTAGTAGATCCGGGGGCTGGATCTAGAGGCACAAAGTGGTGGTTGGGGGCTTTCTTTGCACAAGGGTATCAACAAATAAGGACAAAAAAAAAACAGAGATTGGAGACATGATTCGACACAACATGATAGGTTGGCAGTCAGGTACTGTGGATGATGTTTTGAGAAAAGCGAAATATTGCAGTGAAGAAATTGATGCAAAACATAAAAAGCTGAAAGAGAAAGCCATGTGGGCACAAGTAAAAGTAGCGGAACAGCAAGTGGCGCAAATGGAAAGTAAGAATGCAGGGAATCAAGGAAACTTTAAGGGTAAACCAAGGATAGTGGGAAACATTGATGAACTAAAGAAGAAGCTCCCTTGTTTAAATTGCGGCAAGTTCGGGCATTGAAAGAAAGAGTGTAAATTTCTGCCAAGAGTTAATGTAGAAAATAATTCATTGAATTCGCAGGTGCAGTTTAAGGTAAATCCACAACAGCAACAACAGCAGATAGCAAATCAGCAAAGTCAGGTGCCACAACCGCCACTGCCAAACAGTGTAAACCAGCAGAGATACAGTGCAGAGACAGGATTCAGCGGAGGTGAGCAGGTAAAAAGACCGCAAAGAGTGAATGCATGTCCTCAGTATTGGTTACAAGAAGAAGGTGGCAGTGAGTCGGATGAAAGTTTATGACGGTGCCTGAGAGAGGGAGAAGAGTGTGTGCTTGGAGGCACTCTTGAGGTAGATCAGTCTGGTCCATTTGTGAACGGAAAGGTGAATGATGTGGAAATAACTTTCCTAGTGGACACTGGTGCTACCCGTTCTACTGTTAGATCTTTGGAAATTCAAAATCTTCCTCTCTCGGGAGAGAGCATCCAAGTTGCAGGTGTAGCCAATAGACAGATACAAACTCCTTTGACAGAACCAGTTGAAATAGAAATTGGAAATTACAGAGATATGCATCAATTTGTGGTGTGTGATAGTAATCCTGTTAATTTGTTAGGCAGGGATATTCTGTGCAAAATGAACTGTGCCATATATTGTTCACCAGATGGCATAGAATTGCAAACCTCAGATAAGACAGTTTGTATAAAATGACGATGCTCATGATTGAGGCAGAGCAGAGCAAGTTATTTCCTGTTTTTGATCGAGAAAAGATTCCTGTTGAATTGAAAGAAGTAGTGAAAGAGGAAGTATGGGATTTTACTGGAAAGGATATAGGATTGATGAAAGGTGTTGATCCTGTAAGAGTTACAGTAAAGGAAGGTGTAAGCTACCCAAATATACCTCAGTATAAAATGACTGCAGAAATAATTGAAGGAATTACTCCAGTGATTGTTGGAAGCATCTTGTTTGAAAGGAATTCATTCTGCTGAAGTAGTGGAGTTGATTGCTTTGATACAAGCATGTGAACTGGGAAAAGAGGTGAAAGTAACCATAGTGACTGACAGTCAATATGGCTATGGAGTTGTTCATGATTATGGACAACTCTGGTCTCAAAGAGGTTATTTGACTTCTGCGGGAACACTTATTCGGAATGCTGAATTTGTGAAGACACTGATAGATGTAATTCAGCTTCCTGAAAGAATAGCTGTAGTGAAGTGTTCAGCGCACAAAAAGAACGAAGATTATATTTCTAGAGGAAATGATTATGCGGATGTCATTGCAAAGCATTGTGCGAAAAATCAAATTTCAAGCAATAGAGACAAGTTAAAAGAACATGTTCGAGTCCTGTAATGCTAACTGCTGTGGTTGAGACATGGCAGGAAGTGAAACAGGTACAAGAAGAGGCAGAAGCAGACGTGCAGGGTGCAGACAGAGAGAAGAAGATGAAATTTGGGTTTACAATGTTGAAAGACCAGTAATGCCCGATAGCATGATCTCAGACGTGGCTCGAATGTACCATGGTCAAGCCCATATTGGAAGAGATGCCATGATTCGTCTTTTCAGACAAACTTGGTATAATCCCAAATTCAGGATGATTGCTGAAAGTTTGTGCCAAAGGTGTCTAATATGTCAGCAATTTAATCCAAACAGATGAACTGTTGTGAGTTTGGGAACCATAGAACGGGAGGGTGGTCCATTTACAGGGGTTCAATGGATTTTGTGGAATTGCCCCCATGCAACAGGCTTAGGTATGTTCTTGTGATAATCTGTTTGTTCTCCCGATGGGTTGAAGCATTCCCCACAAGGAGGAATTATGGAATAACTGTTGCCAAATTCCTTTTACGAGAAATAATACCGCGCTTCGGATTCCCAGTGTCCATTGAATCAGACCGCGGACCGCATTTTCAAAATGAGTTGATGCAGATGATCTGTGAAGCTCTGGACATTCACCAGAAGCTGCATTGTGCTTACAGACCTGAGGCTTCAGGGGTGGTAGAGCAGGTAAACGGAACTATTAAGAACAGAATTGCAAAAATATGTTTGGCAACAGGACTTAAGTGGCCAGACGCTTTGCCGCTTGTCCTGATGACATTGAGAAGCATTCCTGACAAGAAAACTGGACTAAGTCCACATGAGATTTTGATGGGCAGAGTAATGAGGCAGGCCTATGTACCTGTTAATAAGTTATTGACAATAAATGATGACATCATGTTGGACTACTGCAAAATTCTATCTGATGTGGTAACTTCTGTGCTCCACCAGGTGGGAACCGAGTCAAATGCCAAAGAGAAAAATCCAGCTCATGATTTAGTCCCTGGAGACTGGGTTCGAGTAGCGGTACATCGCAGGAGAAATTGCTTGGTACCTCGGTGGCAGAAACCACGCCAGGTTATCCTAGTCAGTACTACTGCAGTCAAGTGTGCTGGATTGAAAAGGTGGGTGCATGCCAGCCGCACCATCCGTGCGCCTGCACCTGCATTCCCATACAACGGTGAAAGTACAACTGACTCTGAACCTGAAGCTGAACCAGAAAAACCTCCAGATACTGAAGATCGACAGGAACGGCGACATCTGGAAGTATCAGAAGCCAGTTCTGCGTCTGAAGGTGAAGGTGAAAGGGAGATTGTGGAGATACCAGATTCTGAAGATCAATCTGAAGGTTGAGAATCGGTAAAGTTAGACACCAGTAAAGACGCAGAAGTAAGTGAAGATAAGGTCATTGAAGAGGAGAAAGCTGAAGAGAAATCTGGAAACTCTGAAGGCAGGAACGGAAATCCTGAAACTGGGGAAGAGGAAGTAACTCCCAAAAAGGATGATATTCCAAGTACCAGTTATGAATGTGTTCCTAACAGAGTGACAGAGAAGAAAGCTGAATCTGATGAAGACAAAGACATTGTAAAAATTATAATCAATGATACAGTTGAAGATACTGAAAGTGAAACTAATGACAGTTCAGATGAAACTGTAATAAGAAAAAGTCCAAGAAAAAGAGCTTGGAGAGTGGAGCATAACACAATAGAGCCAAAAACTAAGAAAATCTGTAAAGGAGATAATTGGCCTAAAGAAACGGGTGGACTGAGATTCAAACTAGTGAACAAAGCAAAAGAGTCAGTAGAGCAAGTGCATGAGATCACTAGTCAGAGAGAAATATTGGGAAAGAAAATATAAGTTGTTCAAAGGCCAAAAAGAGTAAGACGACTAAACAAGAAGTACAAATCGGCTGAGTGGACGTATATACTCCTCCCACCCATTGCTGAGGTTAATAGTAGCCAAGAAAACTTGTATTGCCCAAAAGCAATTGTGAAAAGCGAGTAAGGAAGTCAACTTAAGAGAAAACAAATTGGTACTCAAAGTATATGATATTAAGTAAAAGCCTGAAGTCCTGTGAGACGGATATTGTAAATATAGGAGAGGTCGGAGTTGGCATAAGGTCGAAGAAAAACTTGTTAGAAAAACAACTTATAATATAGTCTAGAATAGAATTGACACAAGGTCGAAGAAACTCTGTTAGTAAACCATTATTGTGGATCTTATAGGTGATACAAGGTCGAAGAAATTGTGTTAGGGGAAAAATGCCTACTAATAACCATAAAACAAAGTGTTCTGTTTTTAGAAAATGGTGCAGATGCTGTAGTTATGAATGGGATTATTGATAATATTATGGGTGATTTTAGCAATTGTGATTCCTTTCCAAGATAATTTAACAAAATTGAAATCAAATGTAAGTTCAAATAAGCTACGTGAGAAAGTAGAAGCTCATGAGAAACATGTGTATAGGCCAGAGGTACATCAGGATCAGTCGATTAGTGATTACAGACAAAATACATTTTCAAAGTTATTGCTTGAATATATTAAAACCATGAATCCACTCACAATCTGCTCACAATCTGCACTCTGCACTCACAATCTGCACTCTGCACCCACAATCTGCACTCTGCACTCTGAATCTGCACTCTGCACTCTGAATCTGCACTCTACACTCACAATCTGCACTCTGCACTCTGAATCTGCACTCTGCACTCTGAATCTGCACTCTGCACTCTGCACCTGCACTCTGCACTCTGAATCTGCACTCTGCACTCTGAATCTGCACTCTGGATCTGCACTCTGCATCTGCACTCTGCACTCTACATCTGCACTCTAAATCTGCTCTCTGTACTCACAATCTGCACTCTAAATCTGCACTCTGCACTCACAATCTGCACTCTAAATTTGCACTCTGCACTCTAACTCTGCACTCTGAATCTGCACTGAATCTGCACTCTGAATCTGCACTCTGAATCTGCACTCTGAATCTGCACTCTGAATCTGCACTCTGAATCTTCACTCTGAATCTGCACTCTGCACTCTGAATCTGCACTCTGAATCTGCACTATGAATCTGCACTATGAATCTGCACTCTGCACTCTTGCACTCTGAATCTGCACTCTGAATCTGCACTCTGAATCTGCACTCTGAATCTGCAGTCTGCACTCACAATCTGCACTCTGAATCTGCACTCTGCACTCTGAATCTGCACTCTGAATCTGCACTCTGCACTCTGAATCTGCACTCTGCGCTCTGAATCTGCACTCTGAATCTGCCCTCTGCACTCACAATCTGTTATGTTATGTTATGTTAATTTATTTCTTCTATAGCGCTCGGCTACTCCGAGGAGCATCCCGGCGCTTTGGCGAAGAATATCAGCACTCTAAATTTGCACTCTGCATTCACAACCTGTACTCTAAATCTGCACTCTGCACTCTAACTCTGCACTCTGAATCTGCACTCTGAATCTGCCCTCTGCACTCTGAATCTGCCCTCTGCACTCTGAATATGCACTCTGAATCTGCACTCTGCACTCTGAATCTGCAATCTGAATTTGCACTCTGTATCTGCACTGTGCACTCTGAATCTGCACTCTGAATCTGCACTCTGATTCTGCACTCTGCACTCTGAATCTGCACTCTGCACTCACAATCTGCACTCTGAATCTGAACTCTGCACTCTGAATCTGCACTCTGCACTCGCAATCTGCACTATGCACTCTGAATCTGCACTCTGCACTCACAATCTGCACTCTGCACCCACAATCTGCACTCTGCACTCTGAATCTGCACTCTGCACTCTGAATCTGCACTCTACACTCACAATCTGCACTCTGCACTCTGAATCTGCACTCTGCACTCTGAATCTGCACTCTGCACTCTGCACCTGCACTCTGCACTCTGAATCTGCACTCTGCACTCTGAATCTGCACTCTGGATCTGCACTCTGCATCTGCACTCTGCACTCTACATCTGCACTCTAAATCTGCTCTCTGTACTCACAATCTGCACTCTAAATCTGCACTCTGCACTCACAATCTGCACTCTAAATTTGCACTCTGCACTCTAACTCTGCACTCTGAATCTGCACTGAATCTGCACTCTGAATCTGCACTCTGAATCTGCACTCTGAATCTGCACTCTGAATCTGCACTCTGAATCTTCACTCTGAATCTGCACTCTGCACTCTGAATCTGCACTCTGAATCTGCACTATGAATCTGCACTATGAATCTGCACTCTGCACTCTTGCACTCTGAATCTGCACTCTGAATCTGCACTCTGAATCTGCAGTCTGCACTCACAATCTGCACTCTGAATCTGCACTCTGCACTCTGAATCTGCACTCTGAATCTGCACTCTGCACTCTGAATCTGCACTCTGCGCTCTGAATCTGCACTCTGAATCTGCCCTCTGCACTCACAATCTGTTATGTTATGTTATGTTAATTTATTTCTTCTATAGCGCTCGGCTACTCCGAGGAGCATCCCGGCGCTTTGGCGAAGAATATCAGCACTCTAAATTTGCACTCTGCATTCACAACCTGTACTCTAAATCTGCACTCTGCACTCTAACTCTGCACTCTGAATCTGCACTCTGAATCTGCCCTCTGCACTCTGAATATGCACTCTGAATCTGCACTCTGCACTCTGAATCTGCAATCTGAATTTGCACTCTGTATCTGCACTGTGCACTCTGAATCTGCACTCTGAATCTGCACTCTGATTCTGCACTCTGCACTCTGAATCTGCACTCTGCACTCACAATCTGCACTCTGAATCTGAACTCTGCACTCTGCATCTGCACTCTGCACTCTACATCTGCACTCTAAATCTGCTCTCTGTACTCACAATCTGCACTCTAAATCTGCACTCTGCACTCACAATCTGCACTCTAAATTTGCACTCTGCACTCTAACTCTGCACTCTGAATCTGCACTGAATCTGCACTCTGAATCTGCACTCTGAATCTGCACTCTGAATCTGCACTCTGAATCTGCACTCTGAATCTTCACTCTGAATCTGCACTCTGCACTCTGAATCTGCACTCTGAATCTGCACTATGAATCTGCACTATGAATCTGCACTCTGCACTCTTGCACTCTGAATCTGCACTCTGAATCTGCACTCTGAATCTGCAGTCTGCACTCACAATCTGCACTCTGAATCTGCACTCTGCACTCTGAATCTGCACTCTGAATCTGCACTCTGCACTCTGAATCTGCACTCTGCGCTCTGAATCTGCACTCTGAATCTGCCCTCTGCACTCACAATCTGTTATGTTATGTTATGTTAATTTATTTCTTCTATAGCGCTCGGCTACTCCGAGGAGCATCCCGGCGCTTTGGCGAAGAATATCAGCACTCTAAATTTGCACTCTGCATTCACAACCTGTACTCTAAATCTGCACTCTGCACTCTAACTCTGCACTCTGAATCTGCACTCTGAATCTGCCCTCTGCACTCTGAATATGCACTCTGAATCTGCACTCTGCACTCTGAATCTGCAATCTGAATTTGCACTCTGTATCTGCACTGTGCACTCTGAATCTGCACTCTGAATCTGCACTCTGATTCTGCACTCTGCACTCTGAATCTGCACTCTGCACTCACAATCTGCACTCTGAATCTGAACTCTGCACTCTGAATCTGCACTCTGCACTCGCAATCTGCACTATGCACTCTGAATCTGCACTCTGCACTCACAATCTGCACTCTGCACTCTGAATCTGCACTCTGCACTCAGAATCTGTACTCTGCACTCACAATCTGCACTCTGAATCTGCACTCTGCACTCACAATCTGCACTCTGCACTCACAATCTGCACTCTGCACTCACAATCTCCACTCTAAATCTGCACTCTGCACTCTAACTCTGCACTCTGAGTCTGCACTCTGCACTCTGAAACTTCACTCTGAATCTGCACTCTGCACTCTGCACTCTGAATCTGCACTCTGCACTCTGAATCTGCACTCACAATCTGCACTCTGCATCTGCACTCTGCACGCTGAATCTGCACTCTGCACTCTGAATCTGCACTCTGAATCTTCACTCTGAATCTGCACTCTGCACTCTGAATCTGCACTCTGAATCTGCACTATGAATCTGCACTATGAATCTGCACTCTGCACTCTTGCACTCTGAATCTGCACTCTGAATCTGCAGTCTGCACTCACAATCTGCACTCTGAATCTGCACTCTGCACTCTGAATCTGCACTCTGCACTCTGAATCTGCACTCTGCGCTCTGAATCTGCACTCTGAATCAGCCCTCTGCACTCACAATCTGTTATGTTATGTTATGTTAATTTATTTCTTCTATAGCGCTCGGCTACTCCGAGGAGCATCCCGGCGCTTTGGCGAAGAATATCAGCACTCTAAATTTGCACTCTGCATTCACAATCTGCACTCTAAATCTGCACTCTCCACTCTAACTCTGCACTTTGAATCTGCACTCTGAATCTGCCCTCTGCACTCTGAATATGCACTCTGAATCTGCACTCTGAATCTGCACTCTGCACTCTGAATCTGCAATCTGAATTTGCACTCTGTATCTGCACTGTGCACTCTGAATCTGCACTCTGAATCTGCACTCTGATTCTGCACTCTGCACTCTGAATCTGCACTCTGCACTCACAATCTGCACTCTGAATCTGAACTCTGCACTCTGAATCTGCACTCTGCACTCACAATCTGCACTATGCACTCTGAATCTGCACTCTGCACTCACAATCTGCACTCTGCACTCTGAATCTGCACTCTGCACTCAGAATCTGTACTCTGCACTCACAATCTGCACTCTGAATCTGCACTCTGCACTCACAATCTGCACTCTGCACTCACAATCTGCACTCTGCACTCACAATCTGCACTCTGCACTCACAATCTCCACTCTAAATCTGCACTCTGAATCTGCACTCTGAGTCCGCACTCTGCACTCTGAAACTTCACTCTGAATCTGCACTCTGCACTCTGAATCTGCACTCTGCACTCTGAATCTGCACTCACAATCTGCACTCTGCATCTGCACTCTGCACTCTGAATCTGTACTCTGCACTCTGAATCTGCACTCTGCATCTGCACTCTGCACTCTAAATCTGCACTCTAAATCTGCTCTCCGTATTCACAATCTGCACTCTAAATCTGCACTCTGCACTCACAATCTGCACTCTAAATCTGCACTCTGCACTCTAACTCTGCACTCTGAATCTGCACTGAATCTGCACTCTGAATCTGCACTCTGCACTCTGAATCTGCACTCTGAATCTGCACTCTGCACTCTGAATCTGCACTCTGTATCTGCACTCTGAATCTGCACTTTGAATCTTCACTCTGAATCTGCACTCTGCACTCTGAATCTGCACTCTGAATCTGCACCCTGAATCTGCACTATGAATCTGCACTCTGCACTCTTGCACTCTGAATCTGCACTCTGAATGTGCACTCTGAATCTGCACTCTGCACTCTGAATCTGCACTCTGAATCTGCACTCTGAATCTGCAGTCTGCACTCACAATCTGCACTCTGAATCTGCACTCTGCACTCTGAATCTGCACTCTGAATCTGCACTCTGCACTCTGAATCTGCACTCTGCACTCTGAATCTGCACTCTGCGCTCTGAATCTGCACTCTGAATCTGCCCTCTGCACTCACAATCTGCACTCTAAATTTGCACTCTGCACTCACAATCTGCACTCTAAATCTGCACTCTGCACTCTAACTCTGCACTCTGAATCTGCACTCTGAATCTGCACTCTGCACTCTGAATATGCACTCTGAATCTGCACTCTGAATCTGCACTCTGCACTCTGAATCTGCAATCTGAATTTGCACTCTGTATCTGCACTCTGCACTCTGAATCTGCACTCTGCACTCTGAATCTGTACTCTAAATCTGCACTCTGCACTCTGAATCTGCACTCTGCACTCACAATCTGCACTCTGAATCTGCACTCTGCACTCTGAATGTGCACTCTGCACTCACAATCTGCACAATGCACTCTGAATCTGCACTCTGCACTCACAATCTGCACTCTGCACTCTGAATCTGCACTCTGCATCTGCACTCTGCACTCTAAATCTGCACTCTAAATCTGCTCTCTGTACTCACAATCTGCACTCTAAATCTGCAATCTGCACTCACAATCTGCACTCTAAATTTGCACTCTGCAGTCTAACTCTGCACTCTGAATCTGCACTGAATCTGCACTCTGAATCTGCACTCTGAATCTGCACTCTGAATCTGCACTCTGAATCTGCACTCTGAATCTTCACTCTGAATCTGCACTCTGCACTCTGAATCTGCTCTCTGAATCTGCACTATGAATCTGCACTATGAATCTGCACTCTTGCACTCTGAATCTGCACTCTGAATCTGCACTCTGAATCTGCAGTCTGCACTCACAATCTGCACTCTGAATCTGCACTCTGCACTCTGAATCTGCACTCTGCACTCTGAATCTGCACTCTGCGCTCTGAATCTGCACTCTGAATCTGCCCTCTGCACTCACAATCTGTTATGTTATGTTATGTTAGTTTATTTCTTCTATAGCACTCGTCTACTCCGAGGGGCATCCCGGCGCTTTGGCGAAGAATATCAGCACTCTAAATTTGCACTCTGCATTCACAATCTGCACTCTAAATCTGCACTCTGCACTCTAACTCTGCACTCTGAATCTGCAATCTGAATCTGCCCTCTGCACTCTGAATATGCACTCTGAATCTGCACTCTGAATCTGCACTCTGCACTCTGAATCTGCAATCTGAATTTGCACTCTGTATCTGCACTGTGCACTCTGAATCTGCACTCTGAATCTGCACTCTGAATCTGCACTCTGCACTCTGAATCTGCACTCTGCACTCACAATCTGCACTCTGAATCTGAACTCTGCACTCTGAATGTGCACTCTGCACTCACAATCTGCACTATGCACTCTGAATCTGCACTCACAATCTGCACTCTGCACTCTGAATCTGCACTCTGCACTCAGAATCTGTACTCTGCACTCACAATCTGCACTCTGAATCTGCACTCTGCACTCACAATCTGCACTCTGCACTCACAATCTGCACTCTGCACTCACAATCTGCACTCTGCACTCACAATCTCCACTCTAAATCTGCACTCTGCACTCTAACTCTGCACTCTGAATCTGCACTCTGAGTCTGCACTCTGCACTCTGAAACTTCACTCTGAATCTGCACTCTGCACTCTGAATCTGCACTCTGCACTCTGAATCTGCACTCACAATCTGCACTCTGCATCTGCACTCTGCACTCTGAATCTGCACTCTGCACTCTGAATCTGCACTCTGAATCTGCACTCTGCATCTGCACTCTGCACTCTAAATCTGCACTCTAAATCTGCTCTCCGTATTCACAATCTGCAATCTAAATCTGCACTCTGCACTCACAATCTGCACTCTAAATCTGCACTCTGCACTCTAACTCTGCACTCTGAATCAGCACTGAATCTGCACTCTGAATCTGCACTCTGCACTCTGAACCTGCACTCTGAATCTGCACTCTGCACTCTGAATCTGCACTCTGTATCTGCACTCTGAATCTGCACTCTGAATCTTCACTCTGAATCTGCACTCTGCACTCTGAATCTGCACTCTGAATCTGCACTATGAATCTGCACTATGAATCTGCACTCTGCACTCTTGCACTCTGAATGTGCACTCTGAATGTGCACTCTGAATCTGCACTCTGCACTCTGAATCTGCACTGTGAATCTGCACTCTGAATCTGCAGTCTGCACTCACAATCTGCACTCTGAATCTGCACTCTGCACTCTGAATCTACACTCTGAATCTGCACTCTGCACTCTGAATCTGCACTCTGAATCTGCACTCTGCACTCTGAATCTGCACTCTGCGCTCTGAATCTGCACTCTGAATCTGCCCTCTGCACTCACAATCTGCACTCTAAATTTGCACTCTGCACTCTAACTCTGCACTCTGAATCTGCACTCTGAATCTGCACTCTGAATTTGCACTCTGTATCTGCACTCTGTACTCTGAATCTGCACTCTGCACTCTGAATCTGCACTCTAAATCTGCACTCTGCACTCTGAATCTGCACTCTGCACTCACAATCTGCACTCTGAATCTGCACTCTGCACTCTGAATGTGCACTCTGTACTCACAATCTGCACAATGCACTCTGAATCTGCACTCTGCACTCACAATCTGCACTCTGCACTCACAATCTGCACTCTGAATCTGCACTTTGCACTCACAATCTGCACTCTGCACTCACAATCTGCACTCTGCACTCTGCACTCACAATCTGCACTCTGCACTCACAATCTGCACTCTGCACTCACAATCTCCACTTTAAATCTGCACTCTGCACTCTGAATCTGCACTCTGAGTCTGCACTCTGCACTCTGAAACTTCACTCAGAATCTGCACTCTGCGCTCTGAATCTGCACTCTGCACTCTGAATCTGCACTCACAATCGGCACTCTGCATCTGCATTCTGTACTCTGAATCTGCACTCTGAATCTGCACTCAGCACTCTGAATCTGCACTCTGAACTCTGAATCTGCACTCTGCACTCTGAATCTGCACTCTGCACTCTGAATCTGCACTCACAATCTGCACTCTGAATCTGCACTCTGCACTCTGAATATGCACTCTGCACTCACAATCTGCACTCTGAATCTGCACTCTGCACTCTGAATGTGCACTCTGCACTCACAATCTGCACTATGCACTCTGAATCTGCACTCTGCACTCACAATCTGCACTCTGCACTCTGATTCGGCACTCTGCACTCACAATCTGCACTATGCACTCACAATCTGCACTCTGAATCTGTCTGCACTCACAATCTGCACTCTGCACTCACAATCTGCACTCTGCACTCTGATTCGGCACTCTGCACTCACAATCTGCACTATGCACTCACAATCTGCACTCTGAATCTGTCTGCACTCACAATCTGCACTCTGCACTCACAATCTGCACTCTGCACTCACAATCTGCACTCTGCACTCTGAATCTGCACTCTACACCTGCACTCTGTACTCTGAATCTGCACTCTGAATCTGCACTCTGAATCTGCACTCTGCACTCACAATCAGCACTCTGCACTCTGAATCTGCACTCTGCGCTCACAATCTGCACTCTGAATCTGCACTCATCACTCACAATCTGCACTCTGAATCTGCACTCTGCACTCACAATCTGTACTCTGAATCTGCACTCTGCACTCTGTACTCTGAATCTGCACTCTGCACTCTGAATCTGCACTCTGCACCTGCACTCTGAATTTGCACTCTGCACTCTGAATCTGCACTCACAATCTGCACTCTGCATCTGCACTCTGTACTCTGAATCTGCACTCTGAATCTGCACTCAGCACTCTGAATCTGCACTCTGAACTCTGAATCTGCACTCTGCACTCTGAGTCTGCACTCTGCACTCTGAATCTGCACTCACAATCTGCACTCTGAATCTGCACTCTGAATCTGCACTCTGCACTCTGAATCTGCACTCTGCACTCACAATCTGCACTCTGAATCTGCACTCTGCACTCTGAATGTGCACTCTGCACTCATAATCTGCACTATGCACTCTGAATCTGCACTCTGCACTCACAATCTGCACTCTGCACTCTGATTCTGCACTCTGCACTCACAATCTGCACTATGCACTCACAATCTGCACTCTGAATCTGTCTGCACTCACAATCTGCACTCTGCACTCACAATCTGCACTCTGTACTCTGCACCTGCATTCTGAATTTGCACTCTGCACCTGCATTCTGAATTTGCACTCTGCACTCTGAATCTGCACTCACAATTGCACTCTGAATCCGCACTCTGTACTCTGAATCTGCACTCAGCACTCTGAATCTGCACTCTGCACTCACAATCTGCACTCTGCACTCTGAATCTGCACTCTGCACTCACAATCTGCACTCTGAATCTGCACTCTGCAGTCACAATCTGCACTCTGCAGTCACAATCTGCACTCTGCACTCTGAATCTGCACTCTGCACTCTGAATCTGCACTCTGAATCTGCACTCTGCACCTGCACTCTGAATTTGCACTCTGCACTCACAATATGCACTCTGAATCTGCACTCTGTACTCTGAATCTGCACTCTGAATCTGCACTCAGCACTCTGAATCTGCACTCTGCTCTCACAATCTGCACTCTGCACTCTGAATCTGCACTCTGTACTCACAATATGCACTCTGCACTCACAATCTGCACTCTGCACTCACAATCTGCACTCTGCACTCTAAATCTGCACTCTGCACTCTGAATCTGCACTCTGCACCTGCACTCTGAATTTGCACTCTGCACTCTGAATCTGCACTCACAATCTGCACAATGAATCTGCACTCTGTACTCTGAATCTGCACTCTGAATCTGCACTCTGCACTCACAATCTGCACTCTGCACTCTGAATCTGCACTCACAATCTGCACTCTGAATCTGCACTCATCACTCACAATCTGTACTCTTAATTTGCACTCTGCACTCACAATCTGTACTCTGAATCTGCACTCTGCACTCTGTACTCTGAATCTGCACTCTGCACTCTGAATCTGCACTCTGAATCTGCACTCTGCACCTGCACTCTGAATTTGCACTCTGCACTCTGAATCTGCACTCACAATCTGAACTCTGCATCTGCACTCTGCACTCTGATTCTGCACTCTGCACTCACAATCTGCACTATGCACTCACAATCTGCACTCTGAATCTGTCTGCACTCACAATCTGCACTCTGCACTCACAATCTGCACTCTGTACTCTGAATCTGCACTCTGAATCTGCACTCTGCACCTGCACTCTGAATTTGCACTCTGCACTCTGAATCTGCACTCACAATTGCACTCTGAATCCGCACTCTGTACTCTGAATCTGCACTCAGCACTCTGAATCTGCACTCTGCACTCACAATCTGCACTCTGCACTCTGAATCTGCACTCTGCACTCACAATCTGCACTCTGCACTCACAATCTGCACTCTGAATCTGCACTCTGCAGTCACAATCTGCACTCTGCAGTCACAATCTGCACTCTGCACTCTGAATCTGCACTCTGCACTCTGAATCTGCACTCTGAATCTGCACTCTGCACCTGCACTCTGAATTTGCACTCTGCACTCACAATATGCACTCCGAATCTGCACTCTGTACTCTGAATCTGCACTCTGAATCTGCACTCAGCACCTCTGAATCTGCACTCTGCTCTCACAATCTGCACTCTGCACTCTGAATCTGCACTCTGTACTCACAATCTGCACTCTGCACTCACAATCTGCACTCTGCACTCACAATCTGCACTCTGCACTCTAAATCTGCACTCTGCACTCTGAATCTGCACTCTGCACCTGCTCTCTGAATTTTCACTCTGCACTCTGAATCTGCACTCACAATCTGCACAATGAATCTGCACTCTGTACTCTGAATCTGCACTCTGAATCTGCACTCTGCACTCACAATCTGCACTCTGCACTCTGAATCTGCACTCACAATCTGCACTCTGCACTCACAATCTGCACTCTGAATCTGCACTCATCACTCACAATCTGCACTCTTAATTTGCACTCTGCACTCACAATCTGTACTCTGAATCTGCACTCTGCACTCTGTACTCTGAATCTGCACTCTGCACTCTGAATCTGCACTCTGCACCTGCACTCTGAATTTGCACCCTGCACTCTGAATCTGCACTCACAATCTGAACTCTGCATCTGCACTCTGTACTCTGAATCTGCACTCTGAATCTGCACTCAGCACTCTGAATCTGCACTCTGAACTCTGAATCTGCACTCTGCACTCTGAGTCTGCACTCTGCACTCTGAATCTGCACTCTGAATCTGCACTCACAATCTGCACTCTGAATCTGCACTCTGAATCTGCACTCACAATCTGCACTCACAATCTGCACTCTGAATCTGCACTCTGAATCTGCACTCTGCACTCTGAATCTGCACTCTGCACTCACAATCTGCACTCTGCAGTCACAATCTGCACGCTGCACTCTGAATCTGCACTCTGCACTCTGAATCTGCACTCTGAATCTGCACTCTGCACCTGCACTCTGAATTTGCACTCTGCACTCACAATATGCACTCTGAATCTGCACTCTGTACTCTGAATCTGCACTCTGAATCTGCACTCAGCACTCTGAATCTGCACTCTGCTCTCACTATCTGCACTCTGCACTCTGAATCTGCACTCTGTACTCACAATCTGCACTCTGCACTCACAATCTGCACTCTGCACTCACAATCTGCACTCTGCACTCTAAATCTGCACTCTGCACTCTGAATCTGCACTTTGCACTCTGCACTCTGAATCTGCACTCACAATATGCACAATGAATCTGCACTCTGTACTCTGAATCTGCACTCTGAATCTGCACTCTGCACTCACAATCTGCACTCTGCACTCTGAATCTGCACTCTGCACTCACAATCTGCACTGCACTCTGCACTCACAATCTGCACTCTGCACTCACAATCTGCACTCTGAATCTGCACTCATCACTCACAATCTGCACTCTTAATTTGCACTCTGCACTCACAATCTGTACTCTGAATCTGCACTCTGCACTCTGTACTCTGAATCTGCACTCTGCACTCTGAATCTGCACTCTGAATCTGCACTCTGCACCTGCACTCTGAATTTGCACTCTGCACTCTGAATCTGCACTCACAATCTGCACTCTGCATCTGCACTCTGTACTCTGAATCTGCACTCTGAATCTGCACTCAGCACTCTGAATCTGCACTCTGAACTCTGAATCTGCACTCTGCACTCTGAGTCTGCACTCTTCACTCTGAATCTGCACTCTGAATCTGCACTCACAATCTGCACTCTGAATCTGCACTCTGAATCTGCACTCTGCACTCACAATCTGCACTCTGAATCTGCACTCTTCACTCTGAATGTGCACTCTGCACTCATAATCTGCACTATGCACTCTGAATCTGCACTCTGCACTCACAATCTGCACTCTGCACTCTGATTCTGCACTCTGCACTCACAATCTGAACTATGCACTCACAATCTGCACTCTGAATCTGTCTGCACTCACAATCTGCACTCTGCACTCACAATCTGCACTCTGCACTCTGAATCTGCACTCTGAATCTGCACTCTGCACCTGCACTCTGAATTTGCACTCTGCACTCTGAATCTGCACTCACAATTGCACTCTGAATCTGCACTCTGTACTCTGAATCTGCACTCAGCACTCTGAATCTGCACTCTGCACTCACAATCTGCACTCTGCACTCTGAATCTGCACTCTGCACTCACAATCTGCACTCTGCACTCACAATCTGCACTCTGAACCTGCACTCTGCACTCACAATCTGCACTCTGCAGTCACAATCTGCACTCTGCACTCTGAATCTGTACTCTGCACTCTGAATCTGCACTCTGAATCTGCACTCTGCACCTGCACTCTGAATTTGCACTCTGCACTCACAATATGCACTCTGAATCTGCACTTTGTACTCTGAATCTGCACTCTGAATCTGCACTCAGCACTCTGAATCTGCACTCTGCTCTCACAATCTGCACTCTGCACTCTGAATCTGCACTCTGCACCTGCACTCTGAATTTGCACTCTGCACTCTGAATCTGCACTCACAATCTGCACAATGAATCTGCACTCTGTACTCTGAATCTGCACTCTGAATCTGCACTCTGCACTCACAATCTGCACTCTAAATCTGCACTCTACACTCTAACTCTGCACTCTATATCTGCACTCTATATCTGCACTCTACACTCTAACTCTGCACTCTGAATCTGCACTCTGAATCTGCCCTCTGAATCTGCACTCTGCACTCTGAATCTGCACTCTGAATCTGCACTCTGCACTCTGAATCTGCACTCTGCATTCTGAATCTGCACTCTGCACTCTGAATCTGCACTCTGAATCTGCACTCTGCACCTGCACTCTGAATCTGTACTCTGAATCTGCACTCTGAATCTGCACTCACAATCTGCACTCTGAATCTGCACTCTGCACTCTGAATCTGCACTCTGCACACTGCACTCTGAATCTGCACTCTGCTTTCTACATATGGTATGTTATGCTTACATAAGTTCCATATATTATCCATGTATATGCCACATTTAGTTAAGAATATATGTTCTGTTTAGTTACATTACTTTGTTTGTGTACCCTTTTAGGCTGCTCTAAAGTTATTTCAATGGGTGAAATGCGGAGCCTGGGCAACAGGAAGGAGAAGATAAGAGAGTGCATGAAGTGTGGACTTGTGAGCAAGCGCCTTAAGCCATCTGGATGCTACTTCAAGGCACGTAGACAGGGTCGTAATACCCAATGATACTCGTAAAGGTAGCTACAAAAAATGGCGTTAGGTTGTGCACACACCCTGCAAAGATGCATGTAGCGCCTGAAGTCACAAGTTGAACCTGGTGTTGTTCGCTACAAAAGACGATAGTTATCAGTGAGGTATGATACGGCTCACCTGGCTTTGTTCCACCATGAAACGAAAGTAAACAGCTCATTATAAAGCGTTTCTTTTATGAATTTAGCGTGGTATGCAAGTATCAGAGCGTACCTGTATTCGGGTCCTTGCACAGGAACAGAAGACGACAGTTCCCAACGCCCCCTGCAGGATTCCCCAGAGTCAGTTGTTCAAAAAACTGGGCTCCAGTAAACCCCACAAAGGGAAAGTGGAGTGGATAAAATAATAAAGAACAATGCACAGAAGAGACTGCACTGGACCTGTTCCTCTGCTCCTCTTGTAAGCCTGCCCGCAGACTCTATTCAGAGGAACCTGTTATGCACACAAAAAGATTTGGGAGAATACATTACACATGACCTAACTACTCTAACTTCTATCTAACTTGTATTGCTTTAATTTTTACCTAGTTATATCCAGTGTCGAGCTTCTCTTCAATTTGCCTGTTTATGTGCCCTTATTTCTTAACGATGAATACCTGAAAGAAGCAAATTCTTTACTAATTGTCCTCACCGTTCTACACTGTATATTACTATCTAACGGATTGACATCTTACCTAGTTAAGTTTCTGGACACACTGTATTTTTCTCTTCACTGTTGATAATCCCAATTATTTTTCTTCTTTAGAACAACCTCTCTACACTACCTACAAGAGCTCTTGACTAATGATGTGCTTTCACAGCTTTCAGACGGCTTACTTAGAAGTGGTGACTGAAAACATCTCGGTTGAATATCTTGATACAGTCTTGGCATTTCATTACATTGAAATTCTGCAAATTATATTCTCTTTCTCACAGTTTATAAATGGCAAGCGTTTTGTATATCCACTTATCTCAGTTGAAGTCTCTTCAGTAATTCTTGAACTGCTACCAGCTGAAGCGCTTGCTCTCTTTGTCTCTGCTCTCCGCGCTCTCTTCGCATTCCTTCTTGCGCCACAACACCAGGTGAAGGAATTCTCTCAGGAAACTGAACGCGTTCACTTCAAAACGTGAACCGGGCTCTGGAATTGTCTTGGCTCCGCTCGCGTATTGTTTTCATACGCAGCAGAAAGTCTTTTCTCAGGAAACTGGGACGCGTTCACTCCAAACGTGAACCGGGCTCTGGAATTGTCTTGGCTCCACTCGCGTATTGTTTTCATACGCAGCGGAAAGATATTTAGTTAACTAGAATTCAGGAACGCAGGAAAACGCAGCCTGTCAGGGAATTCAATTCAGTGAAGTGCGCAGTAATTTTCGCCCGCGCGCATCACCTGAATTCAGAACACCTGTAAAATCATTTGAACACTAGAACGCCTGCAGTTGATTCAAGGCGGCGGCCATGTTGGAATTCCGCTTCCTTATTAGAACAGTCCATTTGTTGCTCCTTGGATAAGTTTGCAAACCAAACACGGCTTCTCTGGATTCACAAACTGCAATTCTATTTGCATGATGCAAAGGAGTTCTGACAGCAAGGCAAATGGGCACCGTTCTGCCTGCTAAGCACAGGAGGTGTGAATGATGATAGCAGCCCCTTTGAAGCTTGTTTACTGAAAGGTAATAAATGAAGATGCGCAGGAGCCAGGAGGGAGGAGTAGAGAGGTGAGCCAGATGGTCGCTGCAGGGAAGAATGCCGGCTTTGATAAGCGGGCGTAATGCCGCGCTGGATGGAAAGCGCGTGCAGCAGGGGGCGGAGCGGATCCCTTTGAAGTGACGGAGTTGCATCATGAAAGCTAAACTAGCAGGCGGATGCGCGTTCACGATCACATGCACTTGTGGAAATCCGCCGGCTTGTTTAGCTTTCCTGATGCAACACTAAAATTCTCCCCTATCCATTCCTGCGGAATGGGATAGGCTCGACCTAGCAAAAAGAAGCCTGCTAAAGAGATGTAATGTTGTTAGACGGGGACCGGGAGGGTCGGCCGAGGACAAGGGGAGAGGCCTCCGGTGAGGGCCGTCTCCAGCGATCGTACAGACAAGTAACTTCCCCCCCACAGATGGACACCACACAAGGATCAGGTTAACGTTCTTTATAGGCAATTCGTGAAGTACGGTGATACGATACAATGGGAGCAGGACACGAGGATCCTCTTAATTCTAGTCTCTTGACAGGGAAAGGGGTAGCGGGACAGTCTTTGTTACCAATCTGGTACTGCGATGCGATGATGGTAGCTCACAATCCTCGAGCTCGGCGTTCGTGAGGGACGGGCCGCGGCAGCGCCAGCAGGTCCCGAGGTGGTCGTAGATAGGAACGGGCCGCGGCAGCACCAGCAGGTCCCGACGAGGACGAAGGTTGCAAGAAGGCCGCGGCAGCGCCAGCAGGTCCAACGAGGATGAAGGTTGCAGAAGGCTGCGGCAGCGCCAGCAGGCAGGTCGACAGTTCACAAGGCAGGGCTGCGGCAGCGCCAGCAGTCCGTCAAGGATGAGTTCTTCACGGTGTCTCTCGACTCCAAGATACAACTACCTTCCTGCTCTGGAGCTGCCTCAGTTATAGGTCTGGCCCTCTTTGATGTCCGGACCCTCGCACTTGGAGGTCGGGAGGTCCGGGATGAAGGAGTCCAGACACCCAGCAGGGGGGTGGAGCCAGCGCCCGGGGAGGCTGGGGGCGATCGGCACCTGGCGGGGTAGAGCCATCTACACTTCTTCCTCCCATTGACCTGCCAAGTGGTCCGTTCACCCCCTGGGTGGATGGTGGTGCCGGGATGTCGGGGCCTGGCCAGGCCCAGGGTTGGGGTCGAGCTGAGGCCACGCGGCCTCATGGTGCAGTGTCCAAGATGGCGGCTGGGCCGGGCAATGGTGCTGACGGTGGCCCGGGCCAGTGATACAGAGATGTCCGGGAGCAAGAGTCCCGTAGGGGACGGTTTGCTGGTTGCTTCGGTGGGTAGTACCTGGAGAGCCGGTGTCCGGGCCCTGTCAGGCGGGGAGGGAGCGAGCCTTTCATGTGGCCTGTCCAACATGCGTCTCCCCCAGCTGAAGGCGGGGAGAGTCACCCAACCTCTTGGGGACTTTCCTCGTCGAGGTGGAAAAAGCGTGACAGGCCATCCGCGTTGGCGTGATCCTGGCCAGGGCGGTGCTCCACAGTGAAGTCCATCCCCTGCAGGGAGATGGCCCATCGCAATAGTTTGGGATTTTCCCCCCGCATCTGCATTAGCCATTGCAGGGGGCGATGATCTGTTTGCACCCGAAAGTGGGTACCGAAGAGGTAGGGCCGGAGCTTCTTGAGGGCCCACACTACTGCGAAGGCCTCCCTCTCGATGGTGCTACAGCGCTGTTCTCGGGCCAGTAGGCGTCTGCTGATGAAGGCCACTGGTTGGTCAAGTCCATCGGGGTTCAGCTGGGAGAGGACGGCCCGATGCCATGGTCGGAGGCATCAGTCTGGACGATGAACTCCCGGCTGTAGTCAGGAGCCTGGGGCACAGGGGCGGTGCACATGGCGGCCTTCAGCTTCTCGAAGGCCGCTTGACAGTCTGGAGTCCAGTTGACCATTTTTGGGTGTTTCTTGGATGTGAGCTCTGTGAGGGGCCCCACAATGCTGCCATAGTCCTTCACAAACCACCGGTAGTATCCGGTGAGCCCCAAGAAGGCTCGGACCTCGGTTTGCGTTACGGGGGGCTGCCAGGACTGGATGGCAGCGATCTTGAGTTGAAGGGGGGCCACCAGACCGCTTCCCACTTGGTGTCCGAGGTAGGTCAAGGACCCTTGGCCAATTTGGCACTTGCTGGCCTTGATTGTGAGGCCGGCCTGTTGGAGGGCCTGCAGGACCTCTCGGAGGTGGCGGAGGTGGTCTGACCAGTGGCGGCTGTACACAGCAATATCGTCCAGGTAGGCGGCGCTGAACTCTTCCAGGCCCGCCAATACCTGGTTCACAAGTCGTTGAAAAGTGGCTGGAGCGTTTTTCATGCCGAATGGCATCACTTTGAAATGGTAGTGGCCATCCGGGGTGGAGAAAGCGGATCGTTCTTGGGCCCTGGGGGTGAGGCCGATCTGCCCAGTAGCCCGCTGTCAGGTCGAAGATGCTGAGGTAGCGGGCAGCCCCCATACGGTCGATCAGTTCATCTGCTCGGGGAATGGGGTGAGCGTCGGTTCGGGTGACAGCGTTCAGACCCCGATAGTCGACGCAGAATCGGAGCTCAGGGGTGGTGCCTGGGGCAGCAGCTTTGGGGACCAGCACGACTGGGCTGGCCCAGGGGCTGTCCGAGGGCTCGATGACTCCGAGTGTGAGCATTTTTGACACTTCTTCTTGGATGCAGGCACGTACCCGATCTGGTACGCGATACGCCCGATGTCTGATAGGGGGACTGTCCCCAGTGTCCACGTCGTGCAAGCACCAGGGGGTGACCCCTGGGGTGAGGGAAAATAGGGTCGCAAATTGCAGCAGGAGGGCCCGACAGTCTTGGCGCTGTTCCGGGGTTAGGGCATCTGAGAGTCGGACCCCGTCTACTGAACCATCTTTCTCCCGGGTCCTCAGTAGGTCAGGGAGGGGCTCGGAGTCTTCTTCCGCTCCACTGCCCGTAGCCATCAGTAGGCTGAGCTCCGAGCGCACGAAGTGTGGTTTGAGTCTGTTGGCGTGGCGGACCCGGAGGGGGTTCCGGGGGGATTCCATGTCGATGAGATAGGTGACGGGGCTCTTGCGCTCGACCACCTTGAAGGGCCCTGTCCACTTGTCCTGCAAGGCACAAGGTTCGGTGGGGGACATCACCCATACTTGCTGGCCAGGTTCGAACTCTATGGAGGAGGCATTCTGATCGTACCATTTCTTCATGTCCTCCTGACGGGCCTCAAGATTGGCTTTGGCGATCTCTCTGAATCGTCTGGTCTGATTGCGTAGGGTCAGGAGGTACTTGTAGACGTCTGGAGGGGTTCTCAGGGGGGCCATCTCCCAACCTTCTTTGACTAGGCTGAGGGGCTTTCGAACAGGGTGTCCGTACAAGAGTTCGAAGGGGCTGAAGCCGAGGGACTTCTGGGGGACTTCTCGGTAGGCGAAGAGGAGGCACGGGAGTAGCACATCCCACTGGCGGCGGAGGGGCTCTTCCAACCCCATAATCATTCCCTTGAGTGTGCGGTTGAACCGCTCAACCAGTCCGTTTCCTTGCGGGTGATAGGGGGTTGTGAATCGGTAGGTGACCCCGCACTGCTGCCAGAGGGATTTCATATATTTTGAAATAAAGTTCGTGCCCCTGTCGCTGACGACTTCCCGGGGGAAGCCCACCCAGGAGAAGATCCCCATTAAGGCTCGGCCGACCACCGGTGCTGTTACAGTTCGAAGGGGAACGGCCTCGGGATAGCGGGTGGCGTGGTCCACCAGTACCGGGATGAATCGATGCCCTTGTGCTGTTCGGGGGTCCAGGGGCCCCACAATGTCTATTCCCACCTTTTCGAACGGGGTGGTAAGAACCGGGAATGGTTGCAGGGGTGCCTTGAGTTTGCGGCCGCTCTTCCCGCTGGCCTGGCAAGTGGGGCAGGACCGGTAGTGGTTGAGGACGTCATTTCTCATTTTTGGCCAGTAAAAGTGGGTCACCAGGCGGTTGTAGGTTTTGTCCTGTCCCAAGTGTCCAGCCAGGGGGACATTGTGGGCCAAATTCAACAGGAAGTCTCTAAAGCGGAGGGGCACCACCAACACTCGACTGGCCCCCAACTCCGCGATTCTTTGTTCGCTGTACAATAGGTCATTGTCCCAATAGATCCAGTGGGCCCCGGCGGTATCTCCTGCGCTCTGGGCGAGGGCTTGCTGTCGTAGTCCCTCGAGGGAGGGACAGGTCTTTTGCTCTTGACGGAATTATTCCTGGGTGGGTCCCCCTTCTTGACGCCACTGAGCCAGGTCTGGAAGGTCCTGGGGCTGAGCGAGCCCTTCTTGGGTTTGTTCCGGTGGGTCGGTATGGTTGGCGTCCCCCACTGGAGCGATCGGGGGAGGAGGTGCTGGCCATTCGGGTTCTTCAGGTCGGGGGATGGCGCGGGCGGCCATGGACCGGGTGGTTACGCACGCCCAGTCCTGGAGGCCCAACATCCCCAGGTGCTCTCTTCTTTCCACGGCGGCCCACGGGGAACTCTCGAGATCGTTCCCCAGGAGACAGTCCACGGGGGCATCATCGCGGACCGTCACCTTCAACATGCCGGATACTCCTCCCCATTCAAATGGGACGCAGGCCATCCGACACAGGCTCTCAGAATTGTCGGCTGAACGGACGGGGCAGAGAACGTTCGGCAGGATTTGTTCCGGGGTCACCAGGTGACAGCGGACGGCAGTCACACTGGCCCCCGTGTCACGTAGGGCTTCAGCCTTGCGCCCATTTATGTTCATCCACTGACTGTATTTTCTGGTGTTGGCGGGTAGGGGAGCCCGCGGGATCATGTCTCTTCCCCCTAGGCACGCCAGGACCATGGCGGCCGGTTCCCACTCTGGTTGCTCCTGTTCGTATTCTTCATGCTGTTCGGAGACTTGCTCTTCTCCTAGGGCGGCGGCAGCTACCTGGCGGGGCCCCGGAGTCTGGTTCTTTGGGCAGTTCGGGTCATTGGCGTAGTGGCCGACTCGCTGGCATCGGTGACAAGTGACATTGGCTCGGAATCCCGGGCGCATCGGGGGGTTGCCCCGGCCGGCCGGGGGCGGGGTGCTGGTAGCGGGAGCGGCCGGGACGGCGTCTTTCCCCCGGCCCTGGCCTCCTCCTCCTCCTCCTCCTCGGGGACGGTGATGACCTTGGTTGTTCCTGTTCTGTTCGTTCGGCCCACCCCGGCCCACTCGGGTGCTCTCCCATCGGTTAGCCTCGGCGGCGAGCTGCCGTGGATCAGTCAATTTACTGTCGAGGAGGTGCTGCCTGAGCTCGACGAAGCAGTTGTTGGAGAGGTGCTCCCACACGATGAGGTTAAAAAGCTGCTCGTAGGTCGTTACGCGGCTCCCCTTGATCCATCCCTCGAAGGCTCGGCTGAAATAGTTCACATATTCCACCCAAGTTGTACCCGGGATTCGGGTGCAGTCGCGGAACCTCTGGCGGTACATTTCGGGTGTAAGCCCATATCGAGTGAGGAGGGCGGCCTTCATGTGGTCATAGGACGTCATTTGATGGTCCGGGAGCTGTAACAGGGCATCGCGGCCTTCATTGGCGAACCTCCCCAATAGACCAGCTCCCCAGTCACTTCGATCGATCCGGTGGGAGGTCATGGCGATCTCGTAGGCCTTGAACCACTGTTGTATGTCGTTGTTTCGGAAATACTCTCGGACGACATCTTTGGGGATGTGGACCTTTGGTTCTGTAGCTCCTGGGGTGCGCGGTTGCTCGGGCACCCCCAGGTCTTTGTTTTGCTTCCGTAGTTCTATCTCTGCCAGTTTGCGCTCGTGTTCGTATGCCAGTCTTTTTTCTTCGAGCTCTCTTTGTCTTTGCTTTTCTTCCCGCTCTTCTCGGAGCCGTAAGTGTTCTAGGTTCATTTTTTGTTCCGCTAGTTTTAGTTCTCCGTCCAACTTGAGCCGTGCCAACTCTAATTCGTGCAGTCTGCTTTTTTCTCGCTCTTGGATCCCTTCCCGGGAGAGACCCGCTCTCCTTTCTTCGGACGGAGCGGTGCTCGTCTCCGGTGCTTCGATGTTTTGGTCCCGGGGACCGGCGGCATTTGCTTCTGCCCACGATTCTAGGGCGTGTTTAAAGTCATCTTTTGTGCTCAGACCGGTGGTAGCAATGCCCAGTTCCATACAAAATTGTTTTAATTCTCGATGGCTGTACTCCTCCAGTTTTTCCATTTGGAATTTCTCTGTAGATCCGCTCTCTTTGGTCGACATTGTGGTTTAGTCGTGGGGTGAGTTGCTTTCTGTACGATTACGCGTTGGTTCGGATCGCGCCGCTGGCCACCAATGTTAGACGGGGACCGGGAGGGTCGGCCGAGGACAAGGGGAGAGGCCTCCGGTGAGGGCCGTCTCCAGCGATCGTACAGACAAGTAACTTCCCCCCCACAGATGGACACCACACAAGGATCAGGTTAACGTTCTTTATAGGCAATTCGTGAAGTACGGTGATACGATACAATGGGAGCAGGACACGAGGATCCTCTTAATTCTAGTCTCTTGACAGGGAAAGGGGTAGCGGGACAGTCTTTGTTACCAATCTGGTACTGCGATGCGATGATGGTAGCTCACAATCCTCGAGCTCGGCGTTCGAGAGGGACGGGCCGCGGCAGCGCCAGCAGGTCCCGAGGTGGTCGTAGATAGGAACGGGCTGCGGCAGCGCCAGCAGGTCCCGACGAGGACGAAGGTTGCAAGAAGGCCGCGGCAGTGCCAGCAGGTCCAACGAGGATGAAGGTTGCAGAAGGCTGCGACAGGGCCAGCAGGCAGGACGACAGTTCACAAGGCAGGGCTGCGGCAGCGCCAGCAGTCCGTCAAGGATGAGTTCTTCACGGTGTCTCTCGACTCCAAGATACAACTGCCTTCCTGCTCTGGAGCTGCCTCAGTTATAGGTCTGGCCCTCTTTGATGTCCGGACCCTCGCACTTGGAGGTCGGGAGGTCCGGGATGAGGGATTCCAGACACCCAGCAGGGGGGTGGAGCCAGCGCCCGGGGAGGCTGGGGGCGATCGGCACCTGGCGGGGGAGAGCCATCGACACTTCTTCCTCCCATTGACCTGCCAAGTGGTCCGTTCACCCCCTGGGTGGATGGTGGTGCCGGGATGTCGGGGCCTGGCCAGGCCCAGGGTTGGGGTCGAGCTGAGGCCACGCGGCCTCGTGGTGCAGTGTCCAAGATGGCGGCTGGGCCGGGCAATGGTGCTGACGGTGGCCCGGGCCAGTGATACAGAGATGTCCGGGAGCAGGAGTCCCGTAGGGGACGGTTTGCGGGTTGCTTCGGTGGGTAGTACCTGGAGAGCCGGTGTCCGGGCCCTGTCAGGCGGGGAGGGAGCGAGCCCTTCATGTGGCCTGTCCAACAAATGTAATGTAATGTATTACTTGTAAAGCGCACTGTTGCCAGCTGGCGTTGTATACCGCTGGGGAACCCGTCCTGGCTTTCCCTGTGGGATGGTCCCTACTGGGAGTCCCCAAGGTGGAGCCAGGCATCCCCGGTGTTGATGGGGCCGTTGTGGAGATTAGGCAAGCTAATGCCCAGAGTTGCCGAGTCGGACCCCTGGTTAGAGTAGG
Organism: Lissotriton vulgaris; assembly: GCF_964263255.1. Taxonomy (NCBI): domain Eukaryota; kingdom Metazoa; phylum Chordata; class Amphibia; order Caudata; family Salamandridae; genus Lissotriton; species Lissotriton vulgaris. Next base: position 1,666,069,068 of record NC_141685.1, on the reverse strand, counting down.
CACCGAGGCGAGAATTATTGAGTCCGCTGACCTTGGTCCAAAACCCTGCTGCGTCGGGAATTGAACCCTGGTCCCGGGCCAACTTCTGCTTCCGGGTTTGCTGCCTCAAACCAGTGAGCCACACCACTCCACAGATGGGAGAGTATTTCTTAGAAATAGATGAGTTGACACATGAATATGCTTTTAATAACAATTTGACATGTAAATTGAGAATTGAAGAAACAACGTTCTTAAATATGGTTGAGGAAAGAAGGATTGCTTATAAACGAAGTGAGAAAATAAAACATTCAAAATATAAATATTGGACATTTAATGATGAAAATCTTGATGATAAGAATGTGAATGTAGCTATAAATATAGATACTCCAATGTTAGGGAAATTTTGGATTAGAAGAGATAACACCATGTATGACAATTATTGTGTGGGTGCAAGTCAATGTAAAGACACTTATAGAATTTTAAGGGGTTGGGAATTTAAAGGAGGAAATGATCCTGTTTTTCCGGGTGTTTATTTTATTTGTGGGAATAAAGTTTACAATAGGTTACCCGACCATTGGTATGGGACCTGTTATGTGGTTTTGGTCTTTCCTAAAAATGTTCATGTAGATAGAGGTACTAACGGAAAGCATGAGATAGGTAAAGTTTTAAGTCGTAAAAGAAGAGAGAGTGTATTAGTAATAATTGGAGATGGTTTTGGAGCACTGATACCAGCAGTGGGAATTTCATTTAATGCAAATAGAATCCAAAAATTGTCCACAATAGTTGATCGATTGGCAACAGATACAGCAGGAGGTTTCCTGATGGTTGATACTGAAATGATTGCTATGAGAGCTATGTTAATGCAAAATCGACTTGCCCTTGACATAATTTTAGCAAAAGAGGGAGGAGTCTGTGGAATATTTAAAGTGCAACATTGTTGTAATTATATTCCGGATAAAAGTCAGAATATTGAAAAGTATATTACAAACATTACAGATTTACATAAAGAGATTGAACCACTGGAGGTTGAAGGTGTTCTTGAAAAATTAGGTAGACGTTTTACAGCAGTTAAGCATTGGTTCCAAGAAATAAGTAGTTCAATTATAGGTAAAATACTAATTCCAATAACAATTTTAGTAATAGTGATTTCCCTGATAAGATTATGCTGTATATGCAAAGGTAGGAGAGATTTCAGAAAGGCAATAAAGAAGATAATTCAAGAACGAAAAACAAGGGAAAGAGAAAAGAATGAAATAGAAATGGAATAAATTAGAGAAATGATTTTTAAAGAATCAAAGGAGAAAGTTACAAGAGTATAGATTATACTAATATGAAGAATTCGAAACATGTTCTGCTAAATTTTACAAAATTTTGAGAGATGTTTGGTGATAGGATCACTAGATGAGGGAATTGATGGAGCGAGGTGGTAAAACAAAATTTTGTACACCCCTTTCGAAATCAATGCTCCACAACGTTAATATTTACTAACGGCATGTTATTATGAATTAATCAACCATAGTATAAGATGCATTCATTTTTTTACACACGGGAGTACTAATCTTGCTTGCATGGTGCAATAAAAATAACTAATATGTGTTGTAATTGTGACGTGAATTAATGCATAGCTTAATATAAATATATGCGGTTTAAATATGCTTATTGTACATGTTATGTGCCATAAAGTCGTCGGCTATGTAAGTATGAAATGTATTTATGTGGCTTATTTGCTAGGTAACAACTAATGGGGAAACATTAGTACGGTGGGAGGTAAACAGAAGGGCTTTAGTTCCATACTTAACATGAATTTGTGTTTGTTTCTACGATAGTTCCAAAAGTGGCCTTTGAGGCCTTCTAAGTAAATGGATGTTCTGATGAACCGCGAGTGAATATTAGACTGCGCATGTACATCCAAAGCCTGAAAGCGCGAGTGAGGGGACTGTGCTCGGATGGGAGGTTCAAGGCCACCTTGCCCCGGAACCTAGGATGGGTGCCAAACATGGCCGATGTAATGTTCTGATCATGGGAATATATCCCAAAGTTACGAATCATGGAAGCACCTAGGCCACGGACTGTCCTAAACAAAGAACCTTTATTTTTCTGCTGATTCATTGTGCAAAACATGGTGTAATGATGAGGAGACGCTCATCTACCCCAAATTTGTCCAATCAGAACTCGAATTGATGATGTTAGTTACATTTTAGATAGATTAAGTTAGGAAATTAATGTATAAAAACCCCTGATTTTATTTAGAGGCATCGCTCTTTTCGATTTCCTCTGGAGATGCTGCCGGACTGAAGATCGATTTCTGGATGTAAGAATTTCTTAATGACTGTTTATTTTTCTTTGCAGGACTGTTAGGATAAGATGAGGGTTTTAGCTAGGAATGTTAGGAGAGAGTGAATTTGGAACTGTCTGTTCTTTGCTAAACGTCTTACTGAACTTTTAAATAAATGTTTATTTCTGAGCTTTTAAATAAATGATCATTTTTTTAAATAAAGTTAAAGATTCTTACTGAATAAAGAATTAATAAATGCCTAAATGTCGGACATACTAAAAGTTTGCTTTGAATAAAAATTAGATAAATGGAGAATTAAAAGCTAGTCTTTGATTTTTCCTACGCCTGGTTTTCGTTCTAGCAGATCCATTGCCATCATGGTGGTGTGTCTGAAATAAATGGTGTTTAAATGAAACCATGGTAAATCGCTTTAACTTGCAGGTGTAAATAATATATAGTTAAATAGGTTTGGACACTCCGCCAATGTTGTAGTAGAACTCCTGGTTTGTTGGCCAAATCTTTGAAGCCGAATTAAATGAATAGAGTAAGTGTGCAGTGTAATGGGCCCCACTGTTGAATGAATGTGTGTTCTGAGGATTCGGGGAAATGGCCATGTTGATTTAGAATTTATAGCTCCATCTGTAGCACTATGATTCATGGAAAGTTGGGACTATTGATGATCACAGTTATTAAAATCTGTGGCCCTATTTTGGATGAACCACAAGTATTTCTTTGTATTCTGGGTATCCCGCGTACCTGGCCAGATTCAGCCATTTTATGGGCGGTGATTTCAATACGCATCTGGATCCTGCTAGAGATAAATCAAACCCGCAGGGAGCACGCACCATAAAAGTAGCTCAGTGTATACGTGATGCTATGTTGGAGATAGGGTTGGTAGATGCTTGGCGTATACGCAATGATAATAAGGAAGCACTCCCCAAAAATAAGAAGTGTCCCCCGGGCTCCTAGAAGTCCTTATATAAAGGTTTCACCATTAGGCAACAAAAGTAAATGAAAAATGTCTGTAGTTGATATGTTCTTGTTTAATCCATCTTGTTGTATTCACAAGGGAAAATTTCAATTAAAGTGTAATGCTCCAATTGTCAATCTTGCACTCAAACAATCCCAATGCATTTCGGCATATCACAAATGCCTTCTTCTGGGGATCTATATTATCTGTCAACAAAGAAAACAATGTCTGTATAAGAAGGAATCTGTGTCAAAAGGTCAAAGTAGAACTAATAAATCTCAAAAAAGAATAGCAGTAGATACAAAGCTCAATAAGGCATAGTTGGTGAACCACCAGTGTAAAAAGTTGCAGCGTGAAAGGTAGAAAATGTGCCTTCTAACTGTGCTCAGGTCCGTGATGATACTTGAAAAAACGGCGTGTGAAAGGCAGTGAGGTGATGGCGGTTAACATGCAGAAAACACGTGATAAGGAAAACATTGTCGAGTTAGTGCTCGGTTGGGTACAAGACGGGATCATGCCGAACCTGTTAGAGAGTGAACTAGACAGTGCGCGATTAATTACAAGTGCTTACCGTGGCGTGCACGGGCGAAGTGAACATGGGTGCCGTTGTTCTTTGCCCGGTCTGGGCGTGGCTGACTCCCGGATGTAGTTAAACGCCCAACCGTTGCTAGGCAACAGGTTGCTTAAAGTTAAATGTTAATAAAACAATGTGCGTGCCTTCGGAAGCTATGTGAAGGGTGAATGGTCAAAGAGAAATACTTCGGTAATGATTATGTGTGGAATTAAAACAAAAATGTTAGCGTGTGAATAAAACGGTGGGGGTGGTGATGTTATCTACGAGGTTAAAAAGAACAATAAAATTTGTACGGGCTAAACATGCAGTCGATTTAAAGGGAACGAGGTGATGTGTCACATGAAATGAAGTGGATCACAAATCTCTACTTAATTACAAAAAATGATACCATATGGAAAACAATAATACTTGCATAGAAAGTTACTTGCATGGAAAAATATAATATGTACAAACTGGGCTAACCACTGCTCGCAATCTGGAAACTCTCTACATAATCGCAGCAATGTTTATAGGTAACATGAGTATTCCACACGATCATTGAGACCATGTGGCTTCATACTGGACAGTGTAAAAATCCAATAGTTCTCTCTCCTTAGCAGTTCATTATGATTGTCTTTGCCTTCTTGCTTTGTAATGGTTTCCAAAGCGCATAAGCGCATTTGGCTAATGCCATGTCCTTCTTCTAGAAAATGCTGGGCGACTGCTGATTTGGCTTGCTTGGTTCTAATGTTAGACTTATGGTTGTTTAATCTTGTTTTGAGGTTTTTTTCAGTCTGTCCAACATAAATTTTTCCACATGGACATTTCAGCATGTAGACTGCGTTGGATGTATCGCAAGTCGCCGTGGCTCTGATCTTTATTTGGTGTCCTCTCATGGGATGATTAACGGTTGTTCCTTTGATGACACTGTTGCAGTGGTTACAATTCCAACATGGAACTTTTCCTTTGAATTCAGTGGTGCTGAGATTGGGATGTTTTATAAGTTCACCCAAGTTTTTGGCTCGTGTATAGGCAAAGATGGGCTCGGTGTCAAAAATATTGTTGAAGTCTGGTTCAACCCTGAGAATGTCCCAGTGTCTTTTAATGATCTGTTTAAACTTTTTACTGACTGTCGAATATTTGGAAACCATTTTAATGGAGTCTTTTTTGATTGTAGCTCTATTGGATAATAGGTCGCTTCTGGATTTAATTGCACAACGCTGCTTGGCCTGCTCGAGGATCTGGTGTGGGTACCCTCGGGATTTAAATCGTGATGTCAGGGTTTTGACTTCTTCGTTAAACTGGTTAGTGTCCGATGTTATACTTTTGGCTCTGATGAGTTGACTGTATGGCAGATGATTTTTGAGGGGTTGTGGATGGAAACTTGAACAGTGTAAAGTGTTGTTCCTGTCCGTTTTTGTTCTGTATAAACTTGTTTCAAATCCAGTGGTCGTATTGGTGATCCTGACGTCAAGAAAGGTTATAGAGTCTGTTTGCATTTCATGCGTGAATTGTATTCGTTGGTCGATGGAATTGAGTTGAGTGAGTTCATTTTCCAAAATGTTTTGGGGACCTTGCCATATTAAAAAAATGTCATCAATGAATCTCACGAACATTTTGAGATGGTTAATCCATGTGGTCTTGCAGAGGATGTGATCCTCCTCAAATCTATGCATGAAAATGTTCGCATAGGCGGGTGCTGCCGAATTGCCCATTGAAGTTCCAGTCATCTGTTGGTACCATTCATCTTTCCATATAAAATAACTTTGGAATAAGGTGAATTCTAGTAACTCCATTAGAAAAAGTTTGAGATCGTTGTTCAATTCGGTCCTCAGTAAGCAGTGTTCTATCGCTTCAATCCCCATGGAATGGGGGCTGGACGTATATAGAGATGTGACGTCTACTGTGCACAGTAGAAAATTGTTGCGATCCTCAAGTTCCACACCATTAAGTTTGTTAAGAAAGTCAGTAGTATCTCTTATGAAAGTGGGTGTAGAGGTGACAATGGGCTGAAAATACTTGTCCAAAAATTTGCCCACAGGATCGTGAATGCTGCCGCATGTGGAGACTATGGGCCTGCACGGCGGTGTATGAAGGTTTTTGTGAATTTTAGGAACCAAAAAGAATTTTGGACTTTTCGGATATTGCGTTGTGAGGTACTTCAGAGTTTTGTCGGTGATAACCCCATTTTCGTGTGCCATACTCAAAACAGTGTCAAATCTCTCCTTAAATTGTGTGGTGGGATTGTTTTGTAGCTTTAAGTATGTGTTGGTGTCCGAGAGGTGAAGGGATGCCTGGCCGTCATAGTAAGAGGTGTTGAGGATGACGATTGCACCACCCTTGTCCGCTTTGACGCAGGTTACTTCACTATTGGTGGAAATGGACTTAAGAATGTTGATTTCTTTGATGGTGTAATTCTTGTTCTTGGATCTTGGTTGACAATTGAGTTTGGATAAATAGTTCTTGACTAGAGTCTCAAAAGTGTCAAGGGTTTTGTGTGTAACAGGTGCTAGAAAAGTACTTTTGGGACGTAGTCCCTTCAGCTGATCTGGTTCAGTGTCAATCGTTGTTTGTATTACGTTTTGAAAAAAATATCTTAAGCGGAGCTTTCTCATCAGTTTGAAAAACGAGATTTCCAACTCCAGTTTATTGGTATGAGCCGTCGGGATGAAAGAAGGGCCTTTTTGTAGGGTCTTGATTTGTATTGTACTGAAGTGAAAGTCAGAGATATTGATGACCAAGTTGTCAATTATTTCCCCTTGGCTTTGTCCTTCTTGCTCGTCATTGTTCGTGTTTGCGGAGGTTCTTTGGTTTTTTTCTTTTTGCCCTCCTGGGTCTTCGTGTTGTTCTAGGCCTGATTCTAAAAAAGACTCAGTAGATGTAGACGGAATTTCAGGGGTGGCTGAGACACTTTGGATGTTGGTGGTTTGTTTCTGAGGAGGAAACCGTCCTCTTCTTCCCTGTGGGTTTATGGCGTCATCTTCTGATGATGACGTTTCGGTGTTAGCTGTGTATGGTCTGTTTTGTCGCCGTTTGGCGTAAATGTCTGCCCACGTATAAACCTCACCCATCTTGGAGTCGATGGTGTCTCTCCTCAGTTTCCTGACTTTGCGCTCACTAATTTCAGCGGTATGTTTAGCTAGCTGCAGATTGATGTCGTCGATGATTTTAGTAAGTTCCTCACCTGGTTTGTTGGCCAAATCTTTGAAGCCGAATTAAATGAATAGAGCAAGTGTGCAGTGTAATGGGCCCCACTGTTGAATGAATGTGTGTTCTGAGGATTCGGGGAAATGGCCATGTTGATTTAGAATGTATTTTTGGAGTCCATCTGTAGCACTATGATTCATGGAAAGTTGGGACTATCGATGATCACAGTTATTAAAATCTGTGGCCCTATTTTGGATGAACCACAAGTATTTCTTTGTATTCTGGGTATCCCGCGTACCTGGCCAGATTCAGCCATTTTATGGGGGGTGATTTCAATACGCATCTGGATCCACGCACCATAAAAGTAGCTCAGTGTATACGTGATGCTATGTTGGAGATAGGGTTGGTAGATGCTTGGCGTATATGCAATGATGACATTAGGAGGGGTACACATGCCACACTAGCACATAATAGTTGGTCCCGACTGGACTATTGGCTCTTAAGTGAAGAACCTAACAATTGGGTCACGGACGTTTTTCCTCTTCCACACACCTTATCTGATCACAACCCCGTGAAATTGTGCCTCATTCTCCCCACCACTATACACCGCCCATTTACATGGTGCTTCAGAGCTGAAGCTCTGCTAGATCCTATCTACACTGACACCATAAAAAAGGCGATAGCACAATACTTTGAAATAAATGTGGGTACGGTAGAGAGCGTAGCCATCCTATGGGAGGCCTTTAAGGTTACCGTGAGGGGTCTGCATAAGTACAGCAGCAGGCATACTGCGGGACATACGGGCCAACTTTCCAAAATAGAGGCTACACTGACAGACCTGGAACAGGAATACACAGTAAACAAACACCACCACGTTGGCGCGTATTCAGGAACAGATTCTGGAATTCAACACAATGGCGGAAACCGAAGCCCGCTATTTATTTATTTATTTATTTCTGGTATTTGTAGAGCGCGACACTCATCCCATGGGATATCACGGCGCTGTAAGAAAAGGAGACTACTGAAGCTGTGCTGGGGAGTTAGTTTTTGGGAAAGAGGTGAGTTTTTAATTTTTGTCGGAATTGGAGGTAGTTAGTGGTGTGTCTGAGGTCCACAGGTAACTCATTCCATCTTTTAGCCGCCAAGTATGAGAAGGCGCATCCGCCAGTCCTTGCTTTGTAAATGCTCTTGGATTTCGCCAGAGCTGAGTTGTTGGATCTTAGATTCCTGTTGGGGATATAGAATTCGATTTTCCCTTGAAGGATGGTGGGGCCCGTTTTATGAAGGGCTCTGTGCGCGTGGCAAAGTAGTTTGAAGGTGGCCCTCTGACGCATTGGTAGCCAGTGAAGTTTTTTTAGGCATGCAGAGGCCGAATCTCGCTTGCCTTTGTTACAGACCAGTTTAGCCGCCTGGTTTTGTAGGACCTGTAGGCGGGAGAACAGTTGCTCGTTCATCCCTTCGAACAGGGCATTGCCGTAATCTAGGCGGCTGACCAGGAGGGCCTGGGTGATTGTGCGTCGACAGTCCAGAGGTATCCAGGAGAAAATTTTTGCCAAGAGTTTGAGAATTGCAAAACCTTTGCCCCAGAGTATGCGTATGTGGTCTTTCATGGACAGGGCATCGTCCATCATGATGCCAAGGTTTCTGGCGTACTGTTTCGGGACGGGGGCTAATCCCAGAGACGGTGGCCACCACGTGTCGTTCCATGAGAGTTTGGCTCCTCCGAACAGTAGTATCTCCGATTTTCCGGCATTTAGTTTTAGACAGTGGTTGCGCATCCATTCTGCCAATTCGGAGAGACAGCTGTGTAGTTTTTTCTTAGTTGTTTCCGACCCTTCATTCATTGTCACCATCAGCTGAGTGTCATCGGCATAGGAGCATATGCCGATGCCCCACTTTCTTCCAATGTCGTCCAGAGATGAAACGTAGACATTAAAGAGAGTGGGTCTTAGTGAGGCCCCTTGTGGGACCCCACAGCCGATGGGACAGGGTTTTGAGTGAAATTGGCCCATGCGCACAGCTTGGGTGCGATTGCTAAGGAATGATTTAATCCATCTTAACGCTGTAGATTGCACTCCTTTGCTCAGGAGGATGTTTATTAGGCAGTCGCGTGATACCGTGTCAAACGCTGCTGACAGGTCTAGCAGTATCAGAGCCACAGATCCCCCTTGGTCTGTGATGCATCTGATACTGTCCGACACTGCCAGCAACGTTGCCTCGGTGCTGTTGTTGGCTCTAAAGCCGGTCTGGGTGGGGTCCAGAAGTGAATTGTCTTCTAGGTATTTGGATAGTTGTATATTAACCATTTTCTCCAAAGCCTTGGAGAGGTAAGGGAGCTGGGAAATTGGCCTGTAATTCTCCGGGTTGAGGATTTCGGATCCGGCTTTCTTCAGGAGGGGGGTTACAGATGCGTGCTTCCAGGCTTCTGGAAAAGACGCAGTGGTGAGGGACTGGTTAAAAAGTTTGGTGATGAAAGGGCAGAGTGTCGGTGCAATTTCAGAAAACACGAAATGGGGACATGGGTCTGCAGGAGAGCCTGATTTGATTGTCTTTAGAACCGATAATACCTCGTTTTCGGAAAGTGGTTGAAAATTGGTTAGACGTGGGGAATTGCCTGCGTCTGGATGGACATTGTCTTTGTCTGATGTTGGCGAATTTTCGTCGGGGTTGTCGGGCAGGGAAGGGGAATGTGAAGGGGTGAACGTAGAGTTAATTGTATTAATCTTCTCGACAAAGAAGGTGCTAATACGTTCGCAGGCCTCAGTTGAGGGGGTGAGGGTTTGTGAGGTGCTGGATGGATTACTAAGCTCCTTTACAATTTTGAACAGTTCTTTTGCGGAGTTGTGATTTTCATGGATTCGTTGCGTGAAGAATGCTTTTTTCGCATCTCGAATGGTAAGGATATATTGTTTCCGCTTTGTGACATAGTTTGCTCTGGTTTCTGAATCTTTGGTTTGTCTCCATCGATGTTCAGTTTTCTGGCATTCCTTTTTGAGGCTTTTAAGGAGGGGGGTGTACCATTTTTCCCTGGTAGTTGTTTTTTTTCTTAGTTCCCGCAGGGGTGCTAGTTTGTCTAACGTTTGGCGAATTCCGGTTCCTAGCAAAGTGATGTTATTACAATTGGAGGAGTCATCCTGCAATGTGAAATCTATCTCAAGAAAGTGATTTTGAAAATTGGAGTCATTGATTAGTCTCCAGGCTCTGTTGGTGGTGAGAGGGGTGGGTCTGGTCTTCGCGGGTTTACCGAGAAGTTTAAAAGAGAAGGATAGCATGGAATGATCAGACCAGGACAGGGGGAGGATTTCCTTCATGGTAGTCGACTCAATATTAGTAAAAAGGAGATCCAAGGTGTGTCCTGCTGAGTGCGTGGGGCCCTCAACCAACTGTTTAAGTTGCAGGATTTCCATGTCATACTTCAGCTGTGACGATCCAGGGGCATTAGTATTTTCATAGTGGACATTGAAGTCACCAATGACCATATAATTTTTGTGTTTCAGGCAGGATGGAAGCAGTTGGTTCAGTAGTTTGGTGCCTATGCTGGCTTGTTGTCCTGGCGGGTTATAGACAACTGCACCGGCTAGTATGATGAGGTTCTCCACGAGGATTTTAAATGGTAGAATCTCATGTTCGGGGTAGACAGTTGTCGTTTCCGTGAGACATGTTAGGTGGTCTCTGAAGATCACAGTGACTCCACCTCCTTTTTTTTGGCTTTGTCTATTTTGTGTGATTATTTTGTATTCAGGGGGAAGGGCGTTGGCCAGGTCTGGAGCGCTGGCGTCAGATAACCATGTTTCGGTAATAAAGACCAGGTCAGGGGTCCTAGATGTCAATATGTCCCAGATGTCAAGTGCGTGTTTAGGAAGAGATCGATTTACAAAAGGGGGTGGTGATGAACAGAGTGTCTGAATTGAGCAGACCACTCTTACCCAGTCCAAAGATCAGGGCTTGATCCATCACCGTTATTTATCTCACTGCCCCATCCCAGCTCAGAACCTGGCTATATGCAAATCAGTCTGTCCCTGGCCCAGTGCATCATGGGAACAGGGCAGACTAAACTACCAAGCCAATTCTTTACCAGAAAGGAGACAAGCTACCGGGGACCGGTTTCTGGCATTTCAGCCTCTTCGGCCCGGCTTGCTTGAATCCTGATGGAGCAGTGAGAAAGGGACTCATGTCTGAGTATACCCTGCCACACCTATAGTGGCCAAAATCGATTTACAAAAGGGGGTGGTGATGAACAGAGTGTCTGAATTGAGCAGACCACTCTTACCCAGTCCAAAGATCAGGGCTTGATCCATCACCGTTATTTATCTCACTGCCCCATCCCAGCTCAGAACCTGGCTATATGCAAATCAGTCTGTCCCTGGCCCAGTGCATCATGGGAACAGGGCAGACTAAACTACCAAGCCAATTCTTTACCAGAAAGGAGACAAGCTACCGGGGACCGGTTTCTGGCATTTCAGCCTCTTCGGCCCGGCTTGCTTGAATCCTGATGGAGCAGTGAGAAAGGGACTCATGTCTGAGTATACCCTGCCACACCTATAGTGGCCAAAATCGATTTACAAAAGGGGGTGGTGATGAACAGAGTGTCTGAATTGAGCAGACCACTCTTACCCAGTCCAAAGATCAGGGCTTGATCCATCACCGTTATTTATCTCACTGCCCCATCCCAGCTCAGAACCTGGCTATATGCAAATCAGTCTGTCCCTGGCCCAGTGCATCATGGGAACAGGGCAGACTAAACTACCAAGCCAATTCTTTACCAGAAAGGAGACAAGCTACCGGGGACCGGTTTCTGGCATTTCAGCCTCTTCGGCCCGGCTTGCTTGAATCCTGATGGAGCAGTGAGAAAGGGACTCATGTCTGAGTATACCCTGCCACACCTATAGTGGCCAAAATCGATTTACAAAAGGGGGTGGTGATGAACAGAGTGTCTGAATTGAGCAGACCACTCTTACCCAGTCCAAAGATCAGGGCTTGATCCATCACCGTTATTTATCTCACTGCCCCATCCCAGCTCAGAACCTGGCTATATGCAAATCAGTCTGTCCCTGGCCCAGTGCATCATGGGAACAGGGCAGACTAAACTACCAAGCCAATTCTTTACCAGAAAGGAGACAAGCTACCGGGGACCGGTTTCTGGCATTTCAGCCTCTTCGGCCCGGCTTGCTTGAATCCTGATGGAGCAGTGAGAAAGGGACTCATGTCTGAGTATACCCTGCCACACCTATAGTGGCCAAAATCGATTTACAAAAGGGGGTGGTGATGAACAGAGTGTCTGAATTGAGCAGACCACTCTTACCCAGTCCAAAGATCAGGGCTTGATCCATCACCGTTATTTATCTCACTGCCCCATCCCAGCTCAGAACCTGGCTATATGCAAATCAGTCTGTCCCTGGCCCAGTGCATCATGGGAACAGGGCAGACTAAACTACCAAGCCAATTCTTTACCAGAAAGGAGACAAGCTACCGGGGACCGGTTTCTGGCATTTCAGCCTCTTCGGCCCGGCTTGCTTGAATCCTGATGGAGCAGTGAGAAAGGGACTCATGTCTGAGTATACCCTGCCACACCTATAGTGGCCAAAATCGATTTACAAAAGGGGGTGGTGATGAACAGGGATGGTGCAGTGAGCTAAAAAACGGTGATGGATCAAGCCCTGATCTTTGGACTGGGTAAGAGTGGTCTGCTTAATTCAGACACTCTGTTCATCACCACCCCCTTTTCTGAATCGTTTTTGTCCACCATAAGCGTGGAAGGGTATACTCAGATGTGAGTCCCTTGCTCATTGCACCATCAGGATTCAAGCAAGCCGGGCCGAAGACGGCTGAAATGCCAGAAACCGGTCCCCGGAAGCTTGTTTCCTTCCCAGTATAAGAATTGGCTTGGTAGTTTGGTCTGCCCTGTTCCCATGATGCACTGGGCCAGGGTCAGACTAATTTGCATGTAGCCAGGTTCTGAGCTGGGATGGTGCAGTGAGCTAAAAAACGGTGATGGATCAAGCCCTGATCTTTGGACTGGGTAAGAGTGGTCTGCTTAATTCAGACACTCTGTTCATCACCACCCCCTTTTCTGAATCGTTTTTGTCCACCATAAGCGTGGAAGGGTATACTCAGATGTGAGTCCCTTGCTCATTGCACCATCAGGATTCAAGCAAGCCGGGCCGAAGACGGCTGAAATGCCAGAAACCGGTCCCCGGAAGCTTGTTTCCTTCCCAGTATAAGAATTGGCTTGGTAGTTTGGTCTGCCCTGTTCCCATGATGCACTGGGCCAGGGTCAGACTAATTTGCATGTAGCCAGGTTCTGAGCTGGGATGGTGCAGTGAGCTAAAAAACGGTGATGGATCAAGCCCTGATCTTTGGACTGGGTAAGAGTGGTCTGCTTAATTCAGACACTCTGTTCATCACCACCCCCTTTTCTGAATCGTTTTTGTCCACCATAAGCGTGGAAGGGTATACTCAGATGTGAGTCCCTTGCTCATTGCACCATCAGGATTCAAGCAAGCCGGGCCGAAGACGGCTGAAATGCCAGAAACCGGTCCCCGGAAGCTTGTTTCCTTCCCAGTATAAGAATTGGCTTGGTAGTTTGGTCTGCCCTGTTCCCATGATGCACTGGGCCAGGGTCAGACTAATTTGCATGTAGCCAGGTTCTGAGCTGGGATGGTGCAGTGAGCTAAAAAACGGTGATGGATCAAGCCCTGATCTTTGGACTGGGTAAGAGTGGTCTGCTTAATTCAGACACTCTGTTCATCACCACCCCCTTTTCTGAATCGTTTTTGTCCACCATAAGCGTGGAAGGGTATACTCAGATGTGAGTCCCTTGCTCATTGCACCATCAGGATTCAAGCAAGCCGGGCCGAAGACGGCTGAAATGCCAGAAACCGGTCCCCGGAAGCTTGTTTCCTTCCCAGTATAAGAATTGGCTTGGTAGTTTGGTCTGCCCTGTTCCCATGATGCACTGGGCCAGGGTCAGACTAATTTGCATGTAGCCAGGTTCTGAGCTGGGATGGTGCAGTGAGCTAAAAAACGGTGATGGATCAAGCCCTGATCTTTGGACTGGGTAAGAGTGGTCTGCTTAATTCAGACACTCTGTTCATCACCACCCCCTTTTCTGAATAGGAAGAGATCTGGCATTAAAGTATAGGCATTTCAGTTCCAGCTGATTACTGGTGGAGAGTGTGTGATGATCAGTTGGGAGTTGACCCAGGCTTGACCATCGACATGAGCGGCAAGAGATAGGTCCATAAGATAGGCCAGGGCCAGTTTGGATGCATGGGTGCGATCTAGCAACCGTGGTGGTTTTGTTAAGAGCTAGTAAATCATTGCGAGTGTAGCAGATGGGTTTGACCGTGGATGAGCTGGAGCCTGTAGGGGGTATAGCCCCTAGTCCCGGTCGGTCGCGGACGGGCGCAGACGGGCTTGCCTTAGGCGCGCCTTCGGCGCGCAAACGGTGCTCCCGCTGCGCTCGTCCGCTGCGCTTGCGAGGGAGGCACATTTAGAGAGCGAAGAGGTGGGCGTGGCCTAACGGGTGGGCGTGGCCTCGCGCTAAGCAGCGCGGGCGGCCGTGTAATCTTTCCTACGGTGCAGCGTTAGATCCGCTGTTTGGTGGGGAGCCTGCAAGGCGGTGAACACAGAGAGGAGCTCTGTTAGAGGTACAGAAGTTTTAAAAAATGAATTCAAACACAATATAACAGTTTTAAAAAGCGAGTCACAGCACCTCCGGCTTCCGCCTCAGAGGTCTTCAGTTTCTGGTGCACGCGCTATCAGCCAGCGCTATTCATAGGCTGGGAGGTGGAAGGTGGGCGTGGCCTAACGGGTGGGCGTGGCCTCGCGCTAAGAGCGAGGGCGGCCGTGTAATCTTTCCTACGGTGCAGCGCTAGATCCGCTGTTTGGTGGGGAGCCTGCAAGGCGGTGAACACAGAGAGGAGCTCTGTTAGAGGTACAGACGTTTTAAAAAATGAATTCAAACACAAATTCAAACACAATATAACAGTTTTATATCTATCTATCTATCTATCGCGCTATCAGGTCGCTCGGACTTATGGTGAAGGGGGCCGACCAGGTTGTCAATTGTCCAACAGACCCAAACTCAGAACTGAATATCATCACATCACAAAAATAGTAGACACACGCGGGGGAGCACTTCACGCCCCAAGAGATAGTTGAACAGTTCAGATCCTGCTATGCGGAGGTGTATACCTCGCGTGGGAGTATGAACGATGATGCACTTGATGATTATCTTTCTGATATATTTTGCGCCTGGTTGGCGGATGGTCACCGGGAGTAGTGTAGCCAACCAATTGACGAGACTGATATCAAAGCAGCGATCCGTTCCCTGCTGACGGACGGACTTACGGCGGAGTTTTATAAGGAGTATGCTGATCTTTTACCACCCTACCTTTTAGAGGTGTATGCGGAAGCTCATGAGACTGGCATATTACCACCATCTCTACCACAGGCCCTAATTATTACACTGCTCAAAAAAGATAAATCCCCTGCTCAATGTGACTCCTACCATCCTCTCTCGCTAATCAATTCAGATGCAAAAATACTAGCCAAAATATTAGCTACCAAACTCCAACCTTTAATGTTTAGTGCTGCCTGATCAATTCAGCTTTATACTGGAGCTCTCTACGTCCCACAATCTAAGAACTCTTTTTGCCATGTTTCATGTATTAACTCCGGATCTCCCGGCTGCTGCAGTCATGTTAGATGCAGCTAAGGCATTTGACTCTATCGAATGGCGATATATGTTTTACATTTTAAAGCGGATGGGGTTTCCGAACATTTTTGTACGATGAGTGCATCTTTTTTACACCGACCCGTCGGTGCGTATCCGTGTAGGGGGCCTCACCTACTAACTATTCTCCATCAACATGGGCACTCGGCAGGGCTTCCCTCTTTCACCGCTTTTATTTGCCCTTATGCTTGAGCCTTTGGCCTGCGTGATTCTACAGCGTCACAGGGAATCAGCACTAAACTTTAACCATCGCCCCATCGGCATATCCCTCTATGATGATGACATGGTGCTTTTCATTCGCGAACCAAAAAAATACTTGTCCCCTATCCTGCGGGAATATATCCATGGTATACACTCAAAATATTGAGTTTTTAATATCGAGTTACATTAATATTGAGTTAAAAATATAGAATGGACACAATATCGAATGGACAGAATATAGACAACAAAAACTATAGAATGGACAGAATATAGACAACAAAAATATCGAATTTGAGGTAAGTTAATATAACATTTTTAATAGTATTCAATTTTTAAAGTATTTTTTATGTTAGTATATGTGTAAAAACTGTATATTTATTTTATAATTTATTTTAATTAATTAATTTTATGGTATTTAATTTTTGCGTAATATAATTCTGTAGCGGGTTGTGGGTTTATAGGGGAATAGGGTGGGAAATTATTTAATTATAATTAATTAAATATGTTAATTTATTTATTGGTATTTATTTTGAATTATTTGTTAATTAATAATTAATTGGTAATTAATTAAAATATAATTAGTAATTATTTTACTTAATTGATAATTATGTTAATTTTATTAATGTATTTTCTGTAGCGGGTTGTGGGTTTATAGGGGAATAGCGGTGGGAAGTAATTTAATTATAATTAATTAAAAAAAATTATTTATGTATTAGTATTTATTTTGAATTAATTGATATTTAAATTTTTCATTGGTAATTAATTAAAATATAATTGATAATTAATTTTAATTAATTGATTAATTGATAATTATCTTAATTTTATTAATGTATTTTCTGTAGCGGGGTGTGGGTTTATAGGGGAATAGGGTGGGAAGTAATTTAATTATAATTAATTACATTTTATTGGTATTTATTTTGAATTAGTTGATATTTAAATTTTTAATTGGTTATTCATTAAAATATAATTGGTAATTAATTTTAATTAATAGATTCATTGATAATTATGTTAATTTGAATAATTTATTTTCTGTAGCGGGTTGCGGGTTTATAGGGGAATACGGTGGGAAGTAATTTTATTTTAATTAAATATTTTAATTTATTTATTGGTTTTGTTTTGTTGTAATTTTTTATTATTTTTTAATTTTGTATTAATAGGTAATTATTTGTAATAATTAGTTTTTTGTATTTTTAATTGATTAGTTATTATATTATATAAAATTGTTAATTACTTTTAATTTGTATTATTATTTAATTTATTTTTATTCATATATGAAGTATTTACTTTCCCTACTGTTGCACTCTCTGGAGTGTGAATAGTAATTTTTACCCCTACGCTATCCAACGCTTTCCCTACTGTTGCACTCACTGGAGTGGAATAGTAATTTTAACCCTCCCGCTATGCAACGCTGTCCCTACTGTTGCACTCATTGGAGTGGTAATAGTTAATGTTACCCTCCTGCTATTGTATGGTAAAAATATAGTATAGTATATTTTTTATTAATATTATGTTTATATATATATATATATATATATATATATATATATATATATATATATATATATATATATATATACTATTTTCTGCAAGACTGGGTAAAGGGTCAGAGTTCCTATGTGCAAGATCCTACGGACTTCATTTGAAAAATTGACCAGTTAGAGTGGGGTCCAGATTTTTTACTTATGACCCTAGATGTATCTTCCTTGTATACCTCAATTGGGCATCGAGATGGTCTCAAGCCAATTGAACATTTCCTGAATAAACGTCCCATATACTGTGGGGTGCACAACAAGATGTTGTTATCCATGACAAAAATGTGTTTCGAGCAAAATTTCTTCTTGTTTAATAATCAAATATTTCAACAAGTGAGAGGGGTCGCCATGGGGGCCTGTTTCTCCCCCAGTTACGCGTGCTTGCACATGGGGCTGTGGGAGGAACAGGTCCTGGTGGGGGAACTCCAGGCAGTCATGGAGCAACATGTGGTCACCTACCTCAGATATATAGATGACTTATTTTTTGTTTGGAGGGGGACGGAGGAGTCAGCCAAACAGTTTGTCAACAATTTAAACAGTAACAACTTGAATCTACAATTTACTTCAAATACACATTCAGATTCTGTCAGTTTTCTGGACATGGAAATTTACATCAAAGAAAATCGTATCCAAACTAAATTGTTCAGAAAGCCCACAGCGGGCAACACCATCCTGCATGCAGCAAGTCACCATACACGACACCTGTTCCGCAGCTTCCCCTACGGGGAGATGCTGCGTATCAGGCAGATCTGCAGCAGCAATGAGTAATGTGGGATTGCTCAGGAAGCTAGCAGGTGCAGAATCCTTGCAAGGGTATACTCTAATATCATTATTGAGGCTGCTGAAAGAAGGACGCAGCTTATGTCCCGAGAAACAGCGTTAATCCCTAAAAGTCAGGATGCCCACACAACCCCGGCTGGGGATGTGATCAAACCACGCATGATTTTGGCATATAGTAGACAACACTCAGCCATTAGAAAAATATTTTACCGCAATTGGAATCTCATATTGGGAGATCCAACAATTGGCAATAGGGTGTTAGACAAACCCCTCCTCACTTTCAGGAAATCTATTTCAATGGCCAAATCTTTGGTCAAGAATACCTTGGAACACCAAATCTCCAATACATGGAAGGCCCTGGGCAGAGGTTTCAAAAAATTTACCCAATGTAAGGCGTGTAAATATGGGATCAACAAGACCAAATATGTTGGTCCATTTTCACAAGAACCGAGGGAAATCACCTAACACCTCAACTGTAGGACGGACTATGCGGTCTATGTGCTGGAGTGCACGTGTGGGCTAAGGTACGTGGGTAGCATCCGCCTGCCGGTCCACAAGCGTGTACTCCAGCACATCAGAGCCATCAACAACAAAGATCAAGCCTACCCGGTGGCAAGGCATTTCGAGACTGAGCATAGTTCTAATCCTTTGCATTTGTCATACTTTGTCATTGATTCTATATGGCCTATGAAGAGAGGTGGGAATCGAGATGCGAGGCTTCGTCTTCTCGAAACCAGGTACATTTTAGAATTAGACAGCAAACAACCACATGGGTTGAATGCAACGGAGGACCTCTATACATGCCTGTGAGCCTTCCTAACTAACATCAGAATCAACTCATACCCACATTAGATAGCAAGGAGATATTTTGGGTTGTTGTGTGAGTCGATGCCTTTGTGGAATCAGGAGATACGAACAGATAAAAAAATGTGGATAGTTTTTTAGGTATTCATAAGTATAGCAAAAAGTTTTTTAAGACAGTTTGTACAGTTTTCTTAACAAGATGTAACATTGTGAGAATTTTTCCAAACATTAAGGAGTCCGCACTTCCGTATGTCATGATTAAACAAGCTATTTTAAGAGGGCTACACCAGGAGGGATCCTGGGGAAACTAATATCAGCTCTGTATTTTGAATATAAATTCTTTTTATTTGCACTAGCACTAGCACTTTTTGTATACACATTTTTGACCTCTTTTTATGCCGGTTTGTGGTTAGAACAAGGGCGAATTTTCAATAATTCAATTATCAGCAATAGTAGGTTTTAGCCCACTTGGGCTTTATCTATTCTTTCAATGTCAAGTACGCACTTGAAACAGTGAGGTAGTTTGTAAGACAAAAACATAGAAATAACTGTATTGGGATTCGAAGATGGGAATTAATTACCGAACCATTTACAAAGTCTTACTTGTATTTAAACAGGAATTTGCAATGAATTTTAAAATATTTAAATACTTATTTATGTATTTTATAAATTGTTAATTTGTGTCAACAGCATTGTTTTTGCAAACACTGAAATGTACAACATGTTGTGAAAGTATTTCTTCCATGTTGTTTGCTGTAACTTGTGAATTGCCCGCGCACTAGCACTTTAAATACCGGCATTAGCTCTTAGCAACTTGCCATGTGATCAAGCTTTGTGGAAAGCGAAACGCGTAATGGCGGCTGGCTTGCTGGAGGAAATAAAGTACCTTGATTAAGCACTAAAAAACGGGTCTGCTCTTTCGTCATTTGAGATTGGGCTGGGGCGGCTGCCTCAAGTTGTTTGGCGAATTTACCTGTATATATATATATATATATATATATATATATATATATATATATATATATATATATATATATATATATATATATATATATATATATATATATATATATATATATGAACAAGCGAAATCCCAACCGCTCCTGGTAGCGGTTCGAATGGGCACAGACCTCCACTCCACAAGAAGAATTTCACAATGTTAAATCATCGAGCCATCACGTCAAGTCAGGTGTCAGCAGTGCATTTTTATTTTGCAAAAATGAAAGAGCAAGTATATATATATATATATATATATATATATATTCCATTCCGTTTGGTCCACTGGGCGGGCTCCCGGGCGCTCTACGGCGGTGCACACGGAGCACGTCAGAACCAAGCCGTGAACAAATCCAAATCCAATTTCCCCGTTAAGGGAGTTGAGTCTCCATGCCCTCCAGGGATATTTTCTGCAATTACAGCCATACACCAATATATATGTGTGTGTGTGTGTGTTAAAAAAATTATTGTATGTTTATCCATTTTTAACTTAAATTAATTATTTATTAATTTTAAGGTTATTTAAGTATTTTAAGTATGTTTAAGTTAATTATATTTATTATTTCATTACTTTTACATTACTTTTAAGATATTTAAAAAATTCGATATTTTGATTAACTATATTTTTTAAATCGATATTTTTGATTCGATATCTTTGTACTTACCTGTTTGGAGATAGGAAGTCGATATTTTGGTATTCTATATTTTTTACTCGATATTTTGCTACTTCGATATTTATGACATCGATATTATGTCAGTGATCCTATATCCGTTTCGGCATGTTTTCTGGTATACTGATAAACTGGGATAAATCTGTGATAGTCCCCTTGACGATGATTACTGTGCCCCCGCAAATGGAATACCCGCTGATCTGGTCAACAGATCCGGTGAAGTATCTGGGAGAGTGGGTACATCGTGATCCGGAGATTGCCATACGTGAGAATGATGGTAAGGCCTGTGCGGCCCTGGAACTTCAAGTAGACAGATGGTCCTCCCTACCACTATGCCGACCGCATTGCCGTTATTAAAATGTTTGTGCTACCACGGTTTCTATACCTTTTCAGTAACATCCCAATCAAGCTCCCGAAACGGCTCTTTCACACAATAAGAACCCACTTACTTAGACTAATTTGGAATGGCAAGCAAGCTAGAGTAGGCTGGCATACACTTACACTGATCTATAATTGTTTTACCTCTGTGCGCAGGTGCAGTATGCCTATTATTGGTACAACCCGCATGCCTTCGCACCTCATGTTGTGGTAGAAGGCGGGGATGCGCACCTCATTCCACTGACTGGGATACATAAGCATACACCTAGAGGCACCCCTCGGATGGAAATAAACACTGTAGACACTACCATTGCCGCTTGGCAAGCTATTGGTAAGTTGACGGCCAAGCTCCCAAAATAACGCCCCGGCTCTGCCGATTGCACATCATGCATCACTCTCAGTTGCACAGGAAACGGGTCCGATCCGCTCACTACAAGCGGTTGGTATTAAGCATATGCAGGATCTCTTTTCAGATGGGCACTTTCTTACCTCAGCGGACCTTCAATACATCACCAATCAGACACCATTGTTTCAGTTCACTGTTCATTGCCTCTGTTAGGTATCGGGTCCAGTCCTCTTTCGGTGACCATGAACTGTTATCACATGACCTGCCAGTTACAGGATATAAGCCAGTCTTACCTTACTGTCATTGCTTGTTATTGCCAATGTGTGGGTTCCTGGAAGCTGGTTCCTGTGTGACTTGGATTTAATTTGTTTGTTCTCACGGGCTCGTGAGAACCGTTCCATCTCCCTTTCTTCTTCTGAGTGTGAGATTTTTTGCCTTTCCCCTCCCTTCATTTTCCCTGTTTAGTGAGTTAGTGTGGTAGGGTCCTTTCTCCCGGTTTTTGTGTAGATCCCGGTGCTTTTTCCAATTTCCCGTTTTTTGTTGGGCTGGGGGGTTCCAGGGGCTCCTGTTTTTTCCCTTCCTCATATATTTGTGAGTATCGTTGTGCGGAGGAGACGCGGTGGTTGTATCAACTCTCACCTCTGGGTTGCGCGTCTCCGGTATACACCGCTCCACATCGTTACTCGCGGAAGTGACGGCTTAGGTCATTCCGCTATTTGGATTCCCAAGGTTCTATCCCAAGTACCGGGGTCTTCACGCGTATTGTTTCTTAGCATGAAGGGGTTTTTTGTCCATGTCAAGAAAGCGACATGTTTTTCCCCTGATATCAAAATATTAAGAGGGACACCCTTTTTATCACAGTCAGCTACTTGAAGTTCCAAGAGAATCTATCTTGGGGATATATCTTTTGCTGACTGAAATCTCCACGATACCAAGCCTGCACTATCAACTGGTAAGCAACGTAATTGTTTTAGCAGGACATGGTCCCTGATGTTGAGATCTCTGGGAAAGGTACGTGATTGTGAAGTGTATTTCTCTCGTTTGTTCAGGTGCGGAAGCGTGGAGGCGGGAGCAGTGCACTCTTCGATCTACAGGGGTGGAAGACTAGGTGTCTCCTCATACTCCACCCCCTTTCCTGGGTCATTGGTTCACTCGTAGTCAACATCTCGTGAGTGGCTAGTGAGTCGGGGAAGTGGATTGGAACATACCTCGTTCCTGTAGTGTGTGGGCCGAGTGGAATCCAACAGAATAACAAGCCCACGAAATAGCACACTGCCCGGACGGGTATGGATGTGGATACGGGGGTTCTTCCAGGTGAGGGCGCTGACGCCCCTACCATGCAAGACGTGACGGGGGCTTTAACGGCCTTGCAGCTTCAGGTACAAGACCTACGTCAGGAAAATGTGGGTCTAAGACAGGAACTAGGGGCCGTGAGGGCTAGGGAACAGACACAAACTAGGGGGCTTGGTCCGGTTATACAACCAGCAACGTTTCAGTATGCAGGAGAGGTGGGACAGAGCACCAGTGGGATTGGGGCTCCTATAGCGGTTACCGGGACATCTCCTGCTCCCGTTCCTTTGGCTCCCCCTGTGGGGTTTACTGGGGATAGTGAGAGGTTTGGCATGTTTATGAACCAGTGCCAACTACATTTTATGTGCCAGTCTGGTGCCTTTCCTGATGACTCTGCCAAAGTCGCTTTCACTATCTCATATCTGGCTGGCACCGCTGCTCAGTGGGCTATTCCCTTGGTAGAGAGCGACGACCGAGTGCTGTACAATTATGCGGCTTTCAAAGAGTTGATGCGGGGATTGTTCGCTAAGCATGCTTTCATGCAAGCAAGCAATACGGAGCTTTGAAATTACGGCAGGGCAGACAGGATCTCCTAACATCCATAGCCTCCTTTAACCGGTTAGTGTCTGAGACTCATTGGCCTATGGGGAAGCGGACCTCGCTGTTCTATCAGGGACTTTGTGAGGAACTGAAGGACGTGGTGTCACAGGTGGTGGATCCACCTGATAACTGTGCTGCGTTCATAGACCTTGTTGTTAAGCTAAACCATCGACTATCGGAGAGGCATGGGGACCGTAATCGTTTCCAGGTATCCAGGGGTAGCTATGTGAAACCTGAAGTTAAAACACTTGGGGAGCCTAAGACAGCACCTGAACCCATGGAGATAGAAGGAGTAAGAGGGCCCTTAACTCCTGAGGAAAAGAAAAGGAGAAGAGATTTGAATCTGTGTCTGTATTGTGGACAGGGAGGCCATTTCGCCAGGGAATGCCCTGTCAAACCATCAAGGGCTGGGTATGAAAAGAAGGTGGCATTTGTCCGGGTGGAAGGACGCACAAAAAGGGATGAGGACCTGAGGGGACAGTATGATGTAAAGGGGGCAATAGATCTGGCTCCTAGGCATTTTATCATCACAGCCTATCTTCTGGTTTCGGTGCACAATCGAGTGCCGGTGTCTGTGTTGTTGGATTCCGGGGCAACCGGAAATTTCATCGATATTTCCTTTGCGGATAAACTGGGGATTCCCTGTCACTACAAGGAACAACCAGAGCCGGTGAGAGCCATAGATGGGACTGAACTGACATCAGGGTGTATCACCCGTCAAACCGTTCCTTTACGGCTACTGTGCGACAATGGGCATACCGAATCTGTGGTTTTTGATTTGATTGATGCCCCTTCTTTTGGTTTGGTGTTGGGGGTTCCTTGGCTGCAGGAACACAATCCCAAGATCAATTGAGTGCAGCGTTTGGTGACATTGGATTCTGCCTTTTGTTTGGGACACTGTTACAGAGAGGCGAGTAAACGGATTACCCCTTTGTCATGTGCAGTAACAGAGACTACCTCAGTTCCACCACAGTATTCCGCTTTCAGGGATGTGTTTGATAAGGGACAGGCTCAGGGTCTTCCCCCGCACCGGTCGTTCGATTGTAGAATTGATTTGGTGCCCGGTATTCCTTTGCCATGCAGTTGCATATATGCGTTATCAGAACCCGAAGAGCTGCATCTGAAGGAATATCTGGACGAGATGTTGAAGCTGGGTTTTATACGTCCTTCCTCTTCGCCCGTGTCATCTGCGATCTTCTTCATACCGAAGAAGGAGGGGACGTTGAGGGCCTGTGTGGACTATCAGACCTTAAACAAGGCCACGGTGAAGAACAAATACCCTCTTCCACTTATCCCCGTGTTATTGGACCAGCTCCGCAAAGCCACGGTGTTCACCAAATTGGATTTGCGGGGCGCTTACCATCTTATCCGTGTTCGGCCCGGGGATGAGTGGAAGACGGCCTTCAAGACCAAACATGGCCTGTATGAGTACTGTGTAATGCTGTTTGGCTTATGCAACGCGCCAGCGGCATTCCAGTCCTTCATCAATGAGGTCCTTAGTGAATACCTGGATAGAACTGTCATCGTGTATCTGGATGACATACTCGTATTTTCGGAGACTGGTGCGGAACATCATGAACATGTGACACAGGTGTTACGGAAACTACAGGAACATCATCTGTACGCCAAACTGGAAAAGTGTCAGTTCAGCACCCCTGAGGTGGAGTTCTTGGGATTTATCATCACGGCAGAAGGTATCTGAATGGATCCAAAAAAGATACAGGCGATTGTGACCTGGCCTGTACCATCTACAGTGAAGCACATTCAGGTGCTTTTGGGGTTCGCCAACTTTTATCGTTTTTCATCTCGCATTTTTCCGATGTAGTGGCACCCATGACCCGTCTGTTGAGAAAGGGGGTTCCCTTTGTTTGGTCTAATGAGGCTCAGGACGCTTTCCAGTTGTTACTCCGGAAATTCATGTCAGCACCTGTGTTGACGCATCCTGATCCTGCCCTGCCGTTCTTTGTCGAAACGGATGCTTCCTCGTGTGCGGTGGGTGGGGTGTTATCCCAATGGGAGGAGGGTACTGGCCATATGCACCCCATTGCCTTTTTCTCTAAGACCTTGCTCCCGGCGGAACGCAACTATACTGTGGCGGAGAGGGAATTGTTGGCTGTGACGCTGTCCTTCGAGGAATGGCGTCATTACCTATGGGGCGCCCGGCATACAATTACGATCTATACCGACCACAAAAACCTGGAGATTTTTCGGTCTGCCCGGGCTTTGACTCCGCGTCAGATGCGGTGGGTCTTATTCTTTAATGAATACGACTTTGTTATTACCTACAGGCCTGCTGCACAGCAGATCAAATCTGACGCCCTTTCCCGGATCCATGTTGATCCGAGAGAAGTGAGTCCCTCGAAGGAAGATAGACCGATGATCGATAGTGAGAGGGTCATTGGAGTTGTAACAGCTGATGACTTCCCTTCTCTTGTAAAAGAGCGCCTAAGTCAGACGGATTTGGCTCCTTGGTTAGCGTTACCCCAGGTGGTATCACAGGATGGGCTGCTGTACCATGAGAGCCGGTTGTTTGTTCCCCCTGTTTTGAGAGAGATGGTTTTGGAGTGGTGTCATTCCTCTGCGTTGGTGGCACATCCGGGGATGCGGAAGACGAAGGAGTTGTGTTTGAGATGGTTCTGGTGGGAGTCGTTGCCGAAAGACATCCAGAATTACGTGGCCGCTTGCCCTGTTTGTGCCATTAGTAAACCTTCACACTGTAAGCCCTCTGGTCTTTTGCAGCCCTTAGATGTCCCTCCTGCTCCTTGGCATACCATCAGTATGGATTTCGTAACTGACCTTCCATCCCTGTCGGGATTTACCACCATTCTACTGGTGGTAGATTTATTTACGAAAATGGCCCATTTTATCCCGCTAGCTAAGATCCCTACAGCGAAGGAGATGGCATTGGTGTTTATGACTTCGGTTGTGAGGATACACGGCTTACCATCTGTAGTGATATCTGACAGGGGAGCCCAGTTCGTGTCCCATTTCTGGACGGAGCTTTGTTTGGTGCTTAAGACGGAAATACGGCTATCATTGGCGTATCATACGCAGTCCGATGGTCAGACCGAACGCACCAACCAGACCATGGAACAGTATTTGAGGTGTCTGATTACGTCCCTGTCATGTGACTGGGTGACTGCCCTCCCCATAGCGGAATATGTCTATAATAACAGTCTGCACTCCGCGTTGGGCAGGACTCCTTTTTTTTGTTCACTGGGGTACCATCCTAGAGCGTTAGCCATCCAACCCACTGGGCATGTGCCAGCCATTGATGACGTGTGTAAGAGGGTGAGTGACATCTGGAAAGCGGCAAGGGTAAGGTTGCAGGAAGCCAAGATGGATATGAAACAGCAGGCAGACCGGCATCGGGTCCCTGCCCCCTGTTATCAGGTGGGTGACCGGGTTTGGCTAGCGTCTCGCAATTTGAGATTGCAGGGGTCCCGTAAATTACAACCTCGGTTTGTGGGCCCATATCCAGTGGTACAGGTGATCAATCCGGTGGCTATGAAGCTTCAGTTGCCACAGGAATACAATGTCCATCCTGTATTCCACACATCGTTGCTGAAACCTTATGTCCCTTCTGATCAGGTGTTGCCCCCTCCCGCTCCTTTGGTGGTTGATGGACAGGAAGAGTTTGAGGTCCAGGCTATTCTCGATTCCAGACGTAGGAGGGGTCACCTATATTATCTGGTGGATTGGAAGGGATATGCCCCAGAGGATAGGACGTGGGAGCCGGCGGGGGGGGGGGTGCATGCGCCTTGCTTAGTCAGGTTGTTCCACAGACGACATCCAACAAAACCCCGCCCGGTGGGGAGGATCATTGGGGGGGGGGGGTACTGTTAGGAATCGGGTCCAGTCCTCTTTCGGTGACCATGAACTGTTATCACATGACCTGCCGGTTACAGGATATAAGCCAGTCCTACCTTACTGTCATTGCTTGTTATTGCCAATGTGTGGGTTCCTGGAAGCTGGTTCCTGTGTGACTTGGATTTACTTCGTTTGTTCTCACAGGCTCGTGAGAACCGTTATGTAAATGTATGTAAATGTATAGGCATTTATATAGCGCACTACTTACCCGTAGGGTCCCAAGGCGCTTCGACCGCTGCGAAACCCTTCCTGGCTTCCCTGAGAGATGGTCCCTTAATGGGTATCTCCAGGGTGAGACCAGGCATCCCCGGCGGTCTGGTGGGGCCGTTAGTGAAGATGAGGCAAGCTAATGCCCAGAGTTGCCGAGTGTGATCGCTGATCAGAGTGGGCACCGAGGCGAGAGAATTATCGAGTCCGCTGACCCTGGTCCAGAAACCTGCCGCGCCGGGAATCGAACCCTGATCCCGGGCCGTCCTCTGCTCTCGGGTCTGCCGCTTCTAACCAGTGAGCCACACTACTTCACTACTTCACCGTTCCATCTCCCTTTCTTCTTCTGAGTGCGAGATTTTTTGCCTTTCCCCTCCCTTCATTTTCCCTGTTTAGTGAGTTAGTGTGATAGGGTCCCTTTTCCCCGTTTTTGTTTAGATCCCGGTGCTTTTTCCAATTTCCCGTTTTAAGTTGGGCTGGGGGGTTCCAGGGGCTCCTGTTTTTTCCCTCCCTCATATATTTGTGTGTATCGTTGTGCGGAGGAGACGCGGTGGTTGTATCAACTCTCACCTCTGGGTTGCGCGTCTCCGGTATACACCGCTCCACATCGTTACTCGCGGAAGTGACGGCTTAGGTCATTCCGCTATTTGGATTCCCAAGGTTCTATCCCAAGTACCGGGGTCTTCACGCGTATTGTTTTTTAGCGTGAAGGGGTTTTTTGTCCATGTCAAGAAAGCGACATGTTTTTTCCTTGATATCAAAATATTAAGAGGGACACCCTTTTTATCACAGTCAGCTACTTGAAGTTCCAAGAGAATCTATCTTGGGGATATATCTTTTGCTGACTGAAATCTCCACGATACCAAGCCTGCACTATCAACTGGTAAGCAATGTGTTGGACAGGCCACATGAAAGGCCGCTCTCCCCCGGCCCGACCAGGCCTGAGCCCGGTCACGCAGGTACTACACACCACCCTTGCACGTCCTCCGTCCCCTCAGGGACCCCTGCCCTCGAGCATGTCAACCTCGTGGGTCCGATCCACTGCCAGCCCACACGCCCATCCCGGGGCGCCATCTTGGACACTCCACCACGTGGCCACCTGGCCCCCGGCCGACCTCAACCCTGGGCCTGGCCAGGCCTCAGACCTCCCGGCACCACCATCCACCCAGGAGGTGAGCGGGCTACTTGGCAAGTCAATGGGAGAAGGAGGTGTCGATGGCTCTCCCCCACCAAGTGCCGCTCGCCCATCGCCTCCCCGAGCGCTGGCTCCACCCCCCTGCTGGGTGTCTGGACTCCCTCATCCCGGACCTCCCGACCTCCAAGTGCGAGGGTCCGGACATCAAAGCACACCAGCCCTATAACTGGGGCAGCTCCAGAGCAGGAAGGCAGTTGTATCTTGGAGTCGAGAGACGTAAAGAGGAACTCATCCTAGACGGACTACTGGCGCTGCCGTAGCTCTGTCTTGTGCACCATCGTCCTGCCTGTTGGCGCTGCCACAAGACTTCGCAACCTTCATCTCCTTCATCGTCGTCGGGACCTGCTGGCGTGGCCGCGGACCGTTGTAACCGTCATCTTCACCGGGACCTGCAGGCTCCGCCGCGGACCGTCGTTTTTCCTTCGTCCATCTCGGGACCTGCTGGCTCCGCCGCGGCCCGATCATCTAGAACGCCGAGCTCGAGGATTGAGAGCTATTTTTCCACTCATTGGTAACAAGACTGTCCCGCTACCCCCTTTTCCTAAACCAGAGACCAGAACCGAGGGGACCCCTGAGTCCAGACCTCCTTGTATCGTATCATCGTAACCTAAGAATTGCATATAAAGCCTCGTTAAACTTCAACCTTGTGTGGTGTCCGTCTGTGGGAGGGGGGGAAGTTACTTGTCTGTACAGTCGTTGGAGGCGGCTCTCCCTGGAGACCTCTCCCTGTAGTCTCGGCCGACCCTCCCGGTCCGTCTAACATTGGTGGCCAGCGGCGCGATCCGAATCACCGCATAACGTACAGAGAGTAGCTCACCCCACGACGAAATCACAATGACAACTAAAGAAAGCGGATCAACAGAGAAGTTCCAAATGGAAAAATTAGAGGAGTACAGCCATCGTGAACTAAAACAATTCTGCATCGAACTTGGTATCGCTACCACCGGACTAAGCACCAAAGATGATTTTAAGCATGCCCTAGAATCTTGGGCAGAGACCGGGGCTGCCGGAACCCCCGATCAAAGCACCACAGAAAAAACCACCACGGCCCCTGAAGGGCAAAGAACGGGTCTCTCGCAAGACGAGATCCAGGAAAGAGAAAGAACCCGACTACACGAGCTAGAAATGGCCCGGCTCAAAATGGACGTTGAACTTAAGTTGGCCGAACAAAAAATCAACTTAGAGCACCTGCGTCTCCGAGAAGAAAGAGAGGAGAAACAGAGACAAAGGGAGCTCGAGGAAAAGAAACTGGCGTACGAACACGAACGGAACCTAGCCGAGATCAACCTACGCAAGCAGAATAAAGAAGCAGGGGTGCCCGAGCGACCCCACACCTCAGGAACCACAGAGAAAAAGGTACACATCCCCAAGGATGTTGTCCGAGAATATTTCCGAGAGGACGACATCCAACAATGGTTTAAGGCCTATGAAATCGCTATGACTGCACACCGCATCGATAGAAGCGATTGGGGAGCCGGTCTATGGGGGAGATTCCTCAATGAGGGCCGCGATACCCTGCTACAACTCCCGGACCACCAGATGGCCTCCTATGACCATATGAAAGCGGCACTCCTCACCCGCTATGGCCTCACGCCCGAGATGTACCGTCAGAGGTTCCGAGACTGCACCCGCATCCCGGGTACAACTTGGGTGGACTATGTAACCTACTTTAGCCGAGCCTTCGAGGGCTGGATCAGAGGAAACAATGTCACGACCTATGAACAACTGTTCAATCTGATGGTATGGGAGCATCTGTCGAACAATTGCTTCATTGAACTCCGCCAACACCTCCTCGACAGCAAGTTAACGGATCCCCGGCAGCTCGCAGCCGAAGCTGACCGGTGGGAGATCACCAGAGTGGGCCGGAATGGGTCCTACGAACAGAACCGGAACAACAATGGTCAGCACCGACCCAGAGGAGGAGGAGGGGGCCAAGGACGAGGAAGAGACAACGCTCCGGTCGCCCCCGCTACCAGCACCACCCCCCCGGCCAACCGGGGCAGCACCCCGGCGCGACCGGGGTACAGAGCCAATGTCACGTGTCACCGATGCCAACGGGTCGGCCACTATGCAAACGACCCAAATTGCCCGCAGTACCAGAGCCCAAGACCCCGCCAAGTGGCCGCTGCGGCCCTAGGGGAAGAACAGATCTCCGAGGAGCAGGAAGAATACGAACAAGAGCATCAAGAGTGGGAGCCAGCCGCCATGGCTCTAGCATGCTTAGGGGGGAAAGACATGGTCCCGCGGGTCCCCCTACCCGCTAACACCCAGAAGTACAGCCAATGGGTGAGCATCAATGGACGCCGGGCCGAAGCCCTTCGTGACACCGGGGCCAGTGTAACAGCAGTCCGCTGTCACCTGGTGACCCCAGAACAGTATCTACCGAACATTCTCTGCCCTGTACGATCAGCCGATAACTCGGAAAGTCTGTGTCGGATGGCCTGCGTCCCTTTCGAATGGGGAGGGGTCTCCGGCATGTTGAAAGTAACGGTCCGAGACGATGCCCCCGTAGACTGCCTCCTGGGAAATGACCTTGAAAGCTCTCCGTGGGCAGCCGTGGAGCGAAGAGAACACCTGGGGATGTTAGGCATCCCGGACTGGGCGTGCGTCACCACCCGGTCCATGGCCGCCCGTGCCAACCACCGCCCCGAAGAACCCGAATGGCCGGCACCACCGCCTCCAGTCGCCCCAGCCGAAACCACCGACCGTGACATCCCCCCCGAACCAGCTCAACCTTCCGACCTCGCTAACCTCGACCAGTGGCCTCAAGAGGGGGGGCCCACGCAAGAACAATTTCGCCAAGAACAGAAGACCTGTCCCTCCCTCGAGGGACTCCGCCAGCAAGCGCTCGCCCAAAGCGCAGGGGATACCTCCGGAACTCATTGGGTCTACTGGGACAATGATCTGCTGTACAGCGAGCAAAGAATCGCCGAGCTGGGGGCCAACCGAGTATTAGTGGTGCCCCTCCGTTTTAGAGACTTTCTGCTAAACCTGGCCCACGATGTCCCTCTGGCAGGACACCTGGGACAAGATAAAACCTACAGTCGCCTAGTGACCCACTTCTTCTGGCCCAAAATGAGGAACGATGTGCACCAGCATTGCCGGTCTTGCCCCACGTGCCAAGCCAGTGGAAAGAGCGGCCGCAAACTAAAGGCTCCCCTGCAACCTTTTCCTGTGGTCACTACCCCGTTTGAGAGGGTCGGAATAGACATTGTGGGGCCCCTGGACCCACGCACAAAACAAGGCCATCGATTCATCTTGGTGCTAGTGGACCACGCCACCCGCTACCCTGAGGCTGTCCCTCTGCGGACTGTGACAGCCCCGGTAGTCGGCCGGGCTCTGATGGGGATCTTCTCCCGTGTGGGCTTCCCCCGAGAAGTCGTCAGCGACAGAGGCACGAACTTTATTTCTAAATACATGAAATCCCTCTGGCAACAGTGCGGGGTCGCCTACCGATTCACGACCCCCTATCACCCTCAAGGGAACGGACTCGTTGAGCGGTTCAACCGCACGCTAAAGGGGATGATCGGGGGGTTGGAAGAGCCCCTCCGTCGCCAGTGGGATGTGCTGCTGCCGTGCCTCCTCTTCGCTTATCGAGAGGTCCCCCAGAAATCCCTGGGCTTCAGCCCATTTGAACTGCTATATGGACACCCAGTGCGGGGGCCGCTCAGCCTAGTCAAAGAAGGCTGGGAGCTGCCTCCGTTAAAGAACCCTCCAGATGTCTTCCGGTATCTCTTAACCCTCCGCAACCAGACCCGGCGGTTCCGGGAACTGGCAAAAGCCAACCTAGAGGCCAGTCAAGAGGACATGAAAAAGTGGTATGACCGGAATGCCTCATCCATTGAATTTGAACCTGGCCAACAGGTATGGGTGATGTCCCCCACCGAACCATGCGCCCTACAAGACAAATGGACGGGGCCCTTCAAAGTAATCGAGCGCAAGGGTCCTGCCACCTATCTCATCGACATGGAATCCTCCCGGAACCCACTCCGGGTCCTCCACGCTAACAGACTAAAGCCCCACTTTGTGCGTACAGAACTCAGCCTCCTGATGGCCACAGACACTGGGGCTGAAGAAGACTCCGAGCCCCTCCCTGACCTCCTACGGACTCGGGAGCAAGACGGCTCCGTGGATGGGGTCCGACTCTCGGAGGCCCTCACCAGAGAGCAACGCCAGGAATGTCAAGTCCTCCTATCACAATTCGCCAACCTGTTCTCCCTCACCCCGGGTGTCACTTCCTGGTGTGTGCACGATGTGGACACGGGGGACAGCCCCCCTATCCGCCACCGGGCCTACCGCGTGCCAGATCGGGTACGGGCCTGCATCCAGGAAGAAGTAGCCAAGATGCTCACACTCGGGGTCATCGAGGCCTCAGACAGCCCCTGGGCCAGCCCTGTAGTACTGGTCCCCAAAGCAGCTGCCCCCGGCACCACACCAGAACTCCGGTTCTGCGTCGACTACCGGGGCTTGAATGCGGTCACCCGAACGGACGCACATCCCATCCCCCGGGCAGATGAACTGATCGACCGCATGGGAGCTGCCCGCTACCTCAGTATCTTCGACCTAACGGCGGGCTACTGGCAGATCGGCCTCACACCCCGGGCGCAAGAACGTTCTGCCTTTTCCACACCCGATGGCCATTACCATTTCACAGTCATGCCCTTCGGCATGAAGAACGCCCCAGCGACATTCCAACGGCTCGTCAATCAGGTCCTGGCGGGGCTCGAAGGATTCAGCGCCGCCTACCTAGACGACATCGCTGTGTACAGCCACCACTGGTCCGAGCACCTCCACCACCTCCGAGCAGTGCTGCAAGCCCTACAGCGGGCTGGCCTCACGATCAAGGCCAGCAAATGCCAAATTGGGCAAGGGTCTGTAACCTACCTCGGGCACCAGGTGGGAAGCGGCCTGGTGGCCCCTCTGCAGCTAAAAATTGCCGCCATCCAGTCCTGGCAGTCCCCCATCACCCAGACCGAGGTGCGAGCCTTCCTGGGCCTCACAGGCTACTACCGAAGGTTCGTGAAAGACTATGGGACTATAGTGGGGCCCCTCACAGAACTCACGTCGAAAAACCAGCCCAAGAAAGTCAACTGGACCCCAGAGTGTCAAGCTGCCTTTGAACAATTGAAAGCCGCCATGTGTTCCGCCCCTGTGCTCCAGGCCCCCGACTACAGCCGGGAGTTCGTCGTTCAGACGGATGCCTCCGACCATGGCATTGGGGCAGTCCTGTCTCAAGTGAACACCGACGGCCTTGATCAACCGGTGGCCTTCATTAGCCGGCGACTCCTACCACGGGAACAGCGCTGGAGCACCATAGAGAGGGAGGCCTTCGCTGTGGTATGGGCCCTCAAAAAGCTCCGGCCCTACCTTTTTGGCACACACTTTCGGGTACAGACCGACCACCGACCCCTGCAGTGGCTGATGCAGATGCGGGGGGAAAACCCAAAGTTACTACGCTGGTCCATCTCCCTACAAGGTATGGACTTCACAGTCGAACACCGGCCTGGGCCAGAGCACGCCAACGCGGATGGCCTGTCCCGGTTCTTCCGCCTCGACGAGGAGAGTCCCCAAGAGGATGGGTAACTCTCCCCGCCTTCAGCTGGGGGGGACGCATGTTGGACAGGCCACATGAAAGGCCGCTCTCCCCCGGCCCGACCAGGCCTGAGCCCGGTCACGCAGGTACTACACACCACCCTTGCACGTCCTCCGTCCCCTCAGGGACCCCTGCCCTCGAGCATGTCAACCTCGTGGGTCCGATCCACTGCCAGCCCACGCGCCCATCCCGGGGCGCCATCTTGGACACTCCACCACGTGGCCACCTGGCCCCCGGCCGACCTCAACCCTGGGCCTGGCCAGGCCTCAGACCTCCCGGCACCACCATCCACCCAGGAGGTGAGCGGGCTACTTGGCAAGTCAATGGGAGAAGGAGGTGTCGATGGCTCTCCCCCACCAAGTGCCGCTCGCCCATCGCCTCCCCGAGCGCTGGCTCCACCCCCCTGCTGGGTGTCTGGACTCCCTCATCCCGGACCTCCCGACCTCCAAGTGCGAGGGTCCGGACATCAAAGCACACCAGCCCTATAACTGGGGCAGCTCCAGAGCAGGAAGGCAGTTGTATCTTGGAGTCGAGAGACGTAAAGAGGAACTCATCCTAGACGGACTACTGGCGCTGCCGTAGCTCTGTCTTGTGCACCATCGTCCTGCCTGTTGGCGCTGCCACAAGACTTCGCAACCTTCATCTCCTTCATCGTCGTCGGGACCTGCTGGCGTGGCCGCGGACCGTTGTAACCGTCATCTTCACCGGGACCTGCAGGCTCCGCCGCGGACCGTCGTTTTTCCTTCGTCCATCTCGGGACCTGCTGGCTCCGCCGCGGCCCGATCATCTAGAACGCCGAGCTCGAGGATTGAGAGCTATTTTTCCACTCATTGGTAACAAGACTGTCCCGCTACCCCCTTTTCCTAAACCAGAACCGAGGGGACCCCTGAGTCCAGACCTCCTTGTATCGTATCATCGTAACCTAAGAATTGCATATAAAGCCTCGTTAAACTTCAACCTTGTGTGGTGTCCGTCTGTGGGAGGGGGGGAAGTTACTTGTCTGTACAGTCGTTGGAGGCGGCTCTCCCTGGAGACCTCTCCCTGTAGTCTCGGCCGACCCTCCC
Organism: Lissotriton vulgaris; assembly: GCF_964263255.1. Taxonomy (NCBI): domain Eukaryota; kingdom Metazoa; phylum Chordata; class Amphibia; order Caudata; family Salamandridae; genus Lissotriton; species Lissotriton vulgaris. The sequence continues at coordinate 1,666,033,880 of NC_141685.1, read as the reverse complement.
GGTCCGTCTAACACAATGTGATTGTTTTAGCAGGACATGGTCACTGATGTTGAGATCTCTGGGAAAGGTACATGATTGTGAAGTGTATTTCTCTCGTTTGTTCAGGTGCGGAAGCGTGGAGGCGGGAGCAGTGCACTCTTCGATCTACAGGGGTGGAAGACTTGGTGTCTCCTCATACTCCACCCCCTTTCCTAGGTCATTGGTTCACTCATAGTCAACATCTCATAAGTGGTTAGTGAGTCGGGGAAGTGGATTGGAACATACCTCGTTCCTGCAGTGTGTGGGCCGAGTGGAATCCAACAGCCTCAAACTTGCATTCAAAACACATTATGAGTCGTTTCCTGTGGAACTACCTCACTTGCAATCCTTGTAACTTTTATTGGTTGCACCCTCGAAATAAAAAGTGGTTACCAAACTGTACAGGGTGGTGCGCGTTGAAATGGTAAGAAGGGATGATCGTATCTTGGTTAGATGGAATAATAAGTTAGATCCTCCGCCTACTCCATCAAAGTTGGAGCACATTTGCACATTAACTGGTAAACAAACCCCCATTGGAAATCTCAGAATCATCCATTTAAAATATATTCACCAGATCTACCACACGCCTCTTAAAATGTACAAAATTGTCCTCCTGGACACAAGTAATTGCAAAAGGTGTGGTCAACCAGATGCAGACTTTTGGCTTCTGGCTTAGCGCTGTAATCTTGTCGCAAAATACTGGGAAGTAATAAATTGTTTACGAGCCATGTCTAACCAGAACTTGCAATGTGCTCCTTCGATCTGCTTGCTATGCTTTGTGCCTTAGGTAAAAGTTGCTTTGGGAACATTCTTGAGGATTGCTTTGTTATTAGCAAAAGAGCGAATAGCATTAACTTGGGAGAGCTTTCTGGCCCCTCGCACTGATCATTGGCTGAAGGATATGGTATATTGTAAAGAGACTCTTGAATTATATGCAGAATAACTTCCGTCATCGTCTAAGCCCAAAGACATTTGGGAACCATTAGGGCAATATCTGATGGCAAAGGGTCGAAGCGATCCCATAGCAGATGACTAAACGGTATTATTATGTAACAAGTACTCATTGCCTTTGACTTGGGTGTACTATGTGGTATTTCATCTCTCTGTGTGGGACTATGCAAATAGGATCAATCACATCTGGTTTGTTGTTTAGGTCGAGGTAATATCCGGTCTGCCGAAGGCAGAACCGGAAGTACCGAGATTTAATGTTTCTTAGTGTGGACTATTTGTCCCGCCTCTGTTTTTGCCTCTCTCCCATTTATCTGGCTTCCTAAACGGAGGCCAGCCATTGGAGGAGAGAGCTGTCCCTCCGAATAGGCTCTGTCCTTTTCGGATTTGGAGGTGTGTTCGGTGTTCTTCTTTCCACTTTTAGGCCACGCCCATTCTGAGAACACCGAACACGACCCCAATCCGAAAAATTTGGAACGTTGTGTCCGCCATTATTTGTTTTGTCTTCCCATGAGGATTGTCTCGCTTTCTCCGTGATGCAAGAACCGGCAGGTAAGCCATATTGTTTTTTTGGCTTACATTCTCTCTTTTTTTGTGTTTGCTTTCTGTGTTTCCCTGTGTCCTGTGAGCTGTTTGTCCCGTCCGATGTGTCCTGTTTGTCCCGTCCGATTTTTTCGTGTTTGCTTTCTGTGTTTCCCTGTGTCCTGTGAGCTGTTTGTCCCGTCTGATGTGTCCTGTTTGTCCCGTTCGATTTGTCAGCATCACCATCCCGTCGTGTATGGCCCCCTTTTCCGGGTGTGCCCGTGAGCTCCGTTTGCAGTAGTGGCCGTCCTGCTTTCTCCGTGATGCAAGGACTGGCAGGTAAGCCATTTTGTATTTTTTGCTTACATTTTCTCTTTTTGTGTTTGCTTTCTATGTTGTCCTGTGAGCTGTTTGTCCCGTCCGATCTGTCCTGTGTGCTGTTTGTCCCGTCCGATTTGTCAGCGTCACCATCCCGTCGTGTATGGACCCCTTTTCCCGGTGTGGCCGTGTCCTGTGAGCTCCGTTTACAGTAGTGGCCGTCCCGCTTTCTGCGTGATGCAAGGACCGGCAGGGAAGCCATTTTGTATTTTTTGCTTACATTTTCACTTTTTGTGTTTGCTTTCTATGTTTCCCTGTGTCCTGTGAGCTGTTTGTCCCGTCCGATGTGTCCTGTGTGCTGTTTGTCCCGTCCGATTTGCAAGCATCACCATCCCGTCGTGAATGGACCCCTTTTCCCGGTGTGTCCGTGTCCTGTGCGCTCCGTTTGCAGTAGTGGCTGTCCCGCTTTCTCCGTGATGCAAGGACCGGCAGGTAAGCCATTTTGTAATTTTTGCTTACAATCTCTCTTTTTGTGTTTGCTTTCTATGTTTCCTTGAGTCCTGTGAGCTGTTTGTCCCGTCCGATGTGTCCTGTGTGCTGTTTGTGCCGTCCGATTTGTCAGCGTCACCATCCCGTCGTGTATGGACCCCTTTTCTCGGTGTGTCCGTGTCTTGTGCGCTCCGTTTGCAGTAGTGGCTGTCCCGCTTTCTCCGTGATGCAAGGACCGGCAGGTAAGCCATTTTGTACTTTTTGCTTACATTCTCTCTTTTTGTGTTTGCTTTCTATGTTTCCCTGTGTCCTGTGAGCTGTTTGTCCCGTCCTATGTGTCCTGTGAGCTGTTTGTCCCGTCCTATTTGTCTTCCCGGTGTGTCCGTGTCCTGTGCGCTCCGTTTGCAGTAGTGGCTTTCCCGCTTTCTCCGTGATGTAAGGACCGGCAGGTAAGCCATTTTGAAATTTCTGCTTATATTCTATCTTTTTGTGTTTGCTTTCTATGTTTCCCTGTAAGCCATTTTGTATTTTTTGCTTACATTTTCTCTTTTTGTGTTTGCTTTCTATGTTGTCCTGTGAGCTGTTTGTCCCGTCCGATCTGTCCTGTGTGCTGTTTGTCCCGTCCGATTTGTCAGCGTCACCATCCCGTCGTGTATGGACCCCTTTTCCCGGTGTGGCCGTGTCCTGTGAGCTCCGTTTACAGTAGTGGCCGTCCCGCTTTCTGCGTGATGCAAGGACCGGCAGGGAAGCCATTTTGTATTTTTTGCTTACATTTTCTCTTTTTGTGTTTGCTTTCTATGTTTCCCTGTGTCCTGTGAGCTGTTTGTCCCGTCCGATGTGTCCTGTGTGCTGTTTGTCCCGTCCGATTTGCAAGCATCACCATCCCGTCGTGAATGGACCCATTTTCCCGGTGTGTCCGTGTCCTGTGCGCTCCGTTTGCATTAGTGGCTGTCCCGCTTTCTCCGTGATGCAAGGACCGGCAGGTAAGCCATTTTGTAATTTTTGCTCACAATCTCTCTTTTTGTGTTTGCTTTCTATGTTTCCCTGAGTCCTGTGAGCTGTTTGTCCCGTCCGATGTGTCCTGTGTGCTGTTTGTCCCGTCCGATTTGTCAGCGTCACCATCCCGTCGTGTATGGACCCCTTTTCCCGGTGTGTCCGTGTCCTGTGCGCTCCGTTTGCAGTAGTGGCTGTCCCGCTTTCTCCGTGATGCAAGGACCGGCAGGTAAGCCATTTTGTACTTTTTGCTTACATTCTCTCTTTTTGTGTTTGCTTTCTATGTTTCCCTGTGTCCTGTGAGCTGTTTGTCCCGTCCTATGTGTCCTGTGAGCTGTTTGTCCCGTCCTATTTGTCTTCCCGGTGTGTCCGTGTCCTGTGCGCTCCGTTTGCAGTAGTGGCTTTCCCGCTTTCTCCGTGATGTAAGGACCGGCAGGTAAGCCATTTTGAAATTTCTGCTTATATTCTATCTTTTTGTGTTTGCTTTCTATGTTTCCCTGTGTCCTGTGAGCTGTTTGTCCCGTCCGATTTGTTAGAGTCACCATCCCGTCATGTATGGACCCCTTTTCCCGGTGTGCCCGTGTCCTGTGAGCTCTATTTGCACTTGTGGCTGTCTGGCTTTCTCTGTGGTGCAAGGACCAGCATGTAAGCCATTTTGTATTTTTTGGCTTAGATTCTCTCTTTTTGTGTTTGCTTTCTGTGTTTCCCTGTGTCCTGTGTGCTGTTTGTCCTGTCCTATTTGTCAGCGTCACCATCCCGTAGTGTATGGACCCCTTTTCCCGGTGTGTCCGTGTCCTGTGCGCTCCGTTTGTAGTAGCGCCTTTCCCGCTTTCTCCGTGATGCAAGGACCGGCAGGTAAGCCATTTTGTAATTTTTGCTTATATTCTCTCTTTTTGTGTTTGCTTTCTGTGTTACTTTCTCTCTTCCCCACACCACTCTCTTCCACACACCACTCTCTTCCCCCACACCACTCTCTTCCCCAACACCACTCTCTTCCCCCACACCACTCTCTTCCCCCACACCACTCTCTTCCCCCAACCACTCTCTTCCCCCACACCACTCTCTTCCCCAACACCACTCTCTTCCCCCACACCACTCTCTTCCCCCAAACTACTCTCTTCCCCCACACCACTCTCTTCCCCACATCACTGTCTTCCCCCACACCACTCTCTTCCCCCACACCACTCTCTTCCCCCACACCTCTCACTACGTCACTCTCTCTCTCCCTAACTCTCTCACTAACACTCTCACTACATCTCTATCTCTCACTACCTCACTATCTCTCACTACCTCACTATCACCCACTATACTACACTCTCTCACTAACTCTCGAACTCACTACTCAACTCTCTCTTTCTCACAGCAACACAATATCACTACAACAGTAACTATGTCTCACTCTAACACACTACTCAAAATTCACTCTCTCTCTATCTCACCACCTCTCTATCACTACATCACTCTATCTATTTCTATCTCACTCTCACTACCTCACTATATCACCACACACTCTCAAAAAATAACTACATCACTCTCTCACTACCTCACAACTTCACTCTCTCTTTCTAAATTACTAATTCACTCTATCTCACTACCTCACTCTCAAATACACTGTCACTTACACTCTCTCTTTCACTACCTCACTATCTCACTACATCACTCTATTTCTATCTTAATACCTCACAACATCACTAACACTCACTACTTCACTCTCTCTTTCAATACATCAATCTTTCTCTATCTCACTACCTCACAACATCACTCTCCATTACTACCTCACTCTCTATCTACCTCACTCTATCACTACATCGCTCACTCTCTATTTCAATACCTCTCTATCTCGCTACCTCACTCTCTGCTAATGCAATATGTCTAATGCAATATGTAACACATATGCAAACACTTAAGCTATTGACAATAGAAATGACAATAACATTTACTTAGGGATAAAAAAAAATAAGCAATGCCAATAGCTCTACCTATGATATTGCTGAGACCATTGCATTGTAAATGCTTGTTTTCTTTTTTTTGTTGACAAGATACAGCCCTGTGTGGCGGCATTGCGAATTGCCTCCTCCCGAAACTCAATAAAAAGAATTTAAAATAAACATCCAATCTACTGTCTGCTTGCATGTTTTCTGCCAGTACTGCCTTCCTACTGCACACAAACACTTTCCCTCAATAAAGCACAGTTCTTCACACCAGGAAGTGATACCTGAGCCAGACTGAAGTTGGGACACTATATATGACGTGTGAAGGATGTTATGTTTTCAACTGCTTGCTAGGGAGCAGGCCTCTTAAGGTTAGGCTCCATGTGAAGAGATATCCCCTCAATAAAATAAAAACAGGAACTGACGCACTGTGGAGTCACAGAATGGTGATCTTTGTTCATTGCAGGACCTCACAAAAGCAATCCAACAGCTGTAATAACAACAAGCATTGGCAAAGACAATCGGTCCCACTTATGGGTGAGTTATTGGCTTTGGTAATCAGGTGAGAGTGGTGAAAGGGAGAGTGAGTAGGTGTGGAGAGCAGGACGTTAAAAAAAAGCACTATGAAGTGGCCAGTGCTGGCTGCATCATAGCGCTTCTTTTTCTTCTATGTTGGGGGAAGAAACAGGGATGGGGCAGGTGCGAAAAGAATAAACAACACAGACAGGGTTGAGAAAGGAATTAGGAGCACAGACTAGGGGGCGAGAGGGCAAAAAGCAACATGGACAAAAGTACTGACAGGCCTTCTCCTGCTATGATTATGGCAGGGGAAGAAGAAAGAACATTTTTTAAATAGAACATCAATCACAGTACCAAGAGTGGCAAGACCCTAATCCATATGACGCAATCAGTGCTTGGTCCGTGATCCTCTGCAAGAAAAGAAAGTGACGCCTGGTATGTGCTGCCCGATTAGAAGGCAACAAATCTCTTTCCACCAGTACATCCACCCCAGGCCACAAAACGTCCAATCTCAACCTTTGCTTAGTTTTGGTGTCCTTAGATGGCCTTTGTGTGCTATGCCAATCAGTTTTCTCCCGAGGGTTTCAGGAGGTATCAATTGTGTGCCCCAAAGAGGTATCCATCTACTTCTGATAATTATTCTCTGACCATCCAATATGCCCTCAGCCGTTCTTCATTCTTTTCTACACCATCTCACCCATGGATTAACAAATCTTGTATTAGAATGAAATCTGTTTCTAAATCTTTTTTCCAATTTTCCTCCTCAACCACTTGTTGGGTGATCACACACACATTTTCCCTGTGTAATGCTATATCCTCATTTTAGCTGTCACCGACTTTCTCATCCTTTTCCATGTCATCAACTAAATCCAGACATGCAATCTACTGTGAAGTTATGTGTACCAGGGATATAATCTACGTAAAATGTGTATTCTTGTAGATTAATGACCCAGCTTTTAATTCTTCTGGAATTTGCCTCTAGCTTTTTTTTGTAAACACCTCCTTGAGGTGCGTGTGGTTTGTCCTTAACTTGAACACAGTCCCCTATATAAAGTTCTTGAATTTGTTTAGTACCTAGTACACTGCCAATGCTTCTTTTTTATTTAACAGAATGTTTGACCTTGGATTGCCTAAGTGCTCTTGAGGCAAATGCAATAGTTTCCTCAGCTTTTCAACTTTCTTGTAGAATTACAGTCCCTAACAATTTTCAGCTGACATCTGTTGTGATTATGTTTCTTCCCCTGGAACAAATGCTCTCAAGTCTGTTGCAGTGGTCAGGGCCTTCTTAACATTTTTTAATTCTCTATCGCAATGCCCACCCCCCTCAAAGGTCACCCTATTTTTCAACAAGTTGTGCATATGGCACGTTCGGCTGGCAAAGTTGCTGATGAATTTACTATAAAATTGTATCATTCCTAAAAAGGATCTCAGTTTGTCTTTGGTTTTGGGTGCCACTAATTTCAATATGGTGTCCACCAGATTTGCTCTGGTCTGTACCCTGTCAGACGTAAATTTATGCCCAAGATAGTATATTTTCGTACATTGAAGTTTACATTTGTCTTTCCTTACAGTAAGACTATATTGTTTGAATCTATCCAAAACCTGTCTAAATCTTTCATTATATTTTGCCTGAGAGTACCCAAATATCGGCACATCGTCCTGATAACAGAACACCCCTGGGATTCCAGGCAGTATATTAGACATGGCTCTCTGAAAGACCAACGCTTGCATTACCAAACCGAACGGCATGCTCTTACATTTGTAATCCCCCATGGGTGTGATGAAAGCAGTGAGCTGTTGAGAGTCGGGTGTAGAAGAATCTGGTAATAGGCAGATGTAAGATCTAATGTTGAGTTTTGCTCCAGCTACAGTTGTAACCACCTCTGTTATGTTTGGCAAAGGGAACTTTTCAACAACTACTTCTTTGTTGGGGGCCCTTATGTCAATACACAGGTGAATCTTGCCATCGGATTTTCTCACCACTTCAATGGGTGCCAAACATTCAGTGGCTTCCACGATTTCTATTACATCCAGTTTGTACAGTTTTTCTAACTCTTCTCTCACTGCATTGTGTATGCTTAAGGGAAGACTATTTACTTTATCTGACACCGGAACTGCTTTCTCTTTCAATTTTATCTTTTGCACATATTGCTTGAGGCATCCTAACTTTTCTGTGAATACTTCAGCATATTCTTTCTCAAAACCAGATCCCACCTCTACATCCTTTTTAATACTCTAGATCAGTATTTGAGGTTCAGCATTGGGATTCAGATAAACTCCTATGTCTTTTTGTGCTTCCCATCCTACAATGTTATCCCCTTTACATGAAATACTTTGCACACTGTATATCCGCTTTTGTACTCGATCTTCCCCACAAAATATCCTATCATCTTTATTGGCGGGCCACGATACCCTTCTGGGTGCATGTCCATTTTGTGTAGCTGCATCTGTTTCTTGAACAGTCTATTAAATATCTCATCTGAGACTATTGTTAGTCTAGAGCATGAATCAAAAATATCCTCAACCTAGAGGTCTTCTACCATACCACATCTTTGGGGTTGCTAGACACTCCATCAGTTATCTTCAGTACAATTTCTTTTGACTCCTTAGACACACCTTGGTTTTCAGGTTTCTTGGTACCAGAGCTACTTCTACTGTCTGCCATAAAATGTATTTTCCTCCTACACTTACTATATATGACTTTCATTGCTGGCTATTTCGTACTGCTTGCCATGTGGCCAACCCTACCACATATGTAGCCTTGCCCCTTGAAGGTGCCAACACTCCTCCTGCCCTTTGTCATAGGAGTGCCTTTAACTAACTGTAACTCATTTTCCCATCCTCAGCCAGTTATACATTATCCTTACTATTTGTGTCTTGCTTAATTTCTTTCATACATCTCATCAAGCTCTCTACTTGTTTGGATTGGTGTCACTACAACGCATGCTTTTACATCGCATGCCTTTACAACGTGGTTTTTACCACGCAGTCCATTACAACGCATAATGCTTTTAGGCGCTGGATAGTGAATTATTTAATTTACTATTCCAACTCCAGTCCCCGTGGATAGCAGGGAAGGTGTTGGATAGTAAATTAAATATATTCCCTATCCTAGAGCGCCCCCCAGCGCAATGCGTTGTAATGGTATGCGTTGTAATGGTTGCGATGTAATGGTAGTGCGTTGTAAAAAATGCGTTGTAAGTGATGTTCCCCACTTGTTTTGCTAAAATCAACACTTCCGCAACAGAGGATCATCTTTTAGCCAAGGTTCCTCCTGTATTCTTTCAGTTTTCCAATTCAACAAAAATTGGTCCCTGGCACGTTCATCATAACTTTCATTAGGCTGCCAATTTACACAACGCAGACACAAATTCATTAACTGTTTCTCCTTCCTTTTGTGACCGCTTCCCAAAATAATAATGGTCCATGATTGTACTGATCCTAAGAAGGAAATGATTATCTAATTTCTTAATGATTATTTGGAAATCCATTCCTTTCCAACAACCTTTACTTCGGTCCATGTGGACCATAAAGTGTGCATAACTAAAAAATGTACACACGTAAAAACACGTACTATAAAACAGTTTCCACATGAATAGCCATACAGATTACAAATTTAACACCATTAAAGTGCATCACAGAGATCACAGAGTGGTAGATCCGGGGAGTTCATACCTACAACCAATCCTCATCCAGCCACCATATCTGTTTCTCTATGTAAAACACACATGTTGGACAGGCCACATGAAGGGCTCGCTCCCTCCCCGCATGACAGGGCCCGGACACCGGCTCTCCAGGTGCTACCCACAGAAGCAACCCGCAAACCGACCCCTACGGGACTTCTGCTCCCGGACATCTCTGTATCACTGGCCCGGGCCACTGTCAGCACCATTGCCCGGCCCGGCCGCAATCTTGGACACTGCACCACGAGGCCGCGTGGCCTCAGCTCGACCCTAACCCTGGGCCTGGCCAGGCCCCGACATTCCGGCACCACCATCCACCCAGGAGGTGAACGGACCACTTGGCAGGTCAATGGGAGAGAGAGGTGTCGATGGCTCTCCCCCGCCAGGTGCCGATCGCCCCCAGCCTCCCCGGGCGCTGGCTCCACCCCCCTGCTGGGCGTCTGGACTCCCTCATCCCGGACCTCCCGACCTCCAAGTGCGAGGGTCCGGACATCAAAGGGCGCCAGACCTATAACTGGGGCAGCTCCAGAGCAGGAAGGCAGTTGTATCCTGGAGTCGAGAGACACCGTGAAGAACTCATCCTTGACGGACTGCTGGCGCTGCCGCAGCCCTGCCTTGTGAACTGTCGTCCTGCCTGCTGGCGCTGCCGCGGCCTTCTGCAACCTTCATCCTCGTCGGGACCTGCTGGCGCTGCCGCGGCCCGTTCCTATCTACGACCACCTCGGGACCTGCTGGCGCTGCCGCGGCCCGTCCTTCTCGAACGCCGAGCTCGAGGATTGTGAGCTACTATCATCGCATCGCAGTACCAGATTGGTAACAAAGACTGTCCCGCTACCCCTTTTCCTATCAAGAGACTAGAATTGAGAGGATCCTCGTGTCCTGATCTCATTGTACCGTACTACCGTACTTCAAGAATTGCCTATAAAGAACGTTAACCTTATCCTTGTGTGGTGTCCATCTGTGGGGGGGAAGTTACTTGTCTGTACGATCGCTGGAGACGGTCCTCACCGGAGGCCTCTCCCCTTGTCCTCGGCCGACCCTCCCGGTCCCCGTCTAACATTGGTGGCCAGCGGCGCGATCCGAACCACCATGTAATCGTACAGAAAGTAACTCACCCCACGACTAAACCACAATGTCGACCAAAGAGAGCGGATCTACAGAGAAATTCCAAATGGAAAAACTAGAGGAGTACAGCCATCGAGAATTAAAACAATTTTGTATGGAACTGGGCATTGCTACCACCGGTCTGAGCACAAAAGATGACTTTAAACACGCCCTAGAATCATGGGCAGAAGCAAATGCCGCCGGACCCCGGGACCAAAACATCGAAGCACCGGAGACGAGCACCGCTCCGTCCGAAGAAAGGAGAGCGGGTCTCTCCCGGGAAGAGATCCAAGAACGAGAAAAAAGCAGACTGCACGAATTAGAGTTGGCACGGCTCAAGTTGGACAGAGAACTAAAACTAGCGGAACAAAAAATGAACCTAGAACACTTACGGCTCCGAGAAGAGCGGGAAGAAAAGCAAAGACAAAGAGAGCTCGAAGAAAAAAGACTGGCATACGAACACGAGCGCAAGCTAGCAGAGATAGAACTACGGAAGCAGAACAAAGACCTGGGGGTGCCCGAGCAACCGCGCACCCCAGGAGCTACAGAACCAAAGGTCCACATCCCCAAAGATGTCGTCCGAGAATACTTCCGGAACGACGACATACAACAGTGGTTCAAGGCCTACGAGATCGCCATGACCTCCCACCGGATCGATCGAAGTGACTGGGGAGCCGGTCTATGGGGGAGGTTCGTCAATGAAGGCCGCGATGCCCTGCTACAGCTCCCGGACCATCAAATGACGTCCTATGACCACATGAAGGCCGCCCTCCTCACTCGATATGGGCTTACACCCGAAATGTACCGCCAGAGGTTCAGCGACTGCACCCGAATCCCGGGTACAACTTGGGTGGAATATGTGAACTATTTCAGCTGAGCCTTCGAGGGATGGATCAAGGGAAGACACGTAACGACCTACGAGCAGCTCTTCAACCTCATTGTGTGGGAGCACCTCTCCAACAACTGCTTCGTCGAGCTCACACAGCACCTCCTCGACAGTAAATTGACTGATCCACGGCAGCTCGCCGCCGAGGCTGACCGATGGGAGAGCACCCGAGTGGGCCGGAGTGGGCCAAACGAACAGAACAGAAACAACCAAGGTCATCACCGTCGCCGAGGAGGAGGAGGAAGCCAGGGCCGGGGCAGAGACGCCGTCCAGGCCGCTCCCGCTACCAGCACCCCGCCCCCGGCCGGCCGGGGCAACCACCCGATGCGCCCGGGGTTCCGAGCCAATGTCACTTGTCACCGATGCCAGCGAGTCGGCCACTACGCCAGTGACCCGAACTGCCCAAAGAACCAGACTCCAAGGCCCCGCCACTTAGCTGCCGCCGCCCTAGGAGAAGAGCAAGTCTCCGAAGAGCATGAGGAATACGAACAGGAACAACCAGAGTGGGAACAGGCCGCCATGGTCCTGGCGTGCCTAGGGGGAAGAGACATGATCCCGCGGGCTCCCCTACCCGCCAACACCAGAAAATACAGCCAGTGGGTGAACATAAATGGGCGCAAGGCTGAAGCCCTGCGTGACACGGGGGCCAGTGTGACGGCCGTCCGCTGTCACCTGGTGACCCCGGAACAAATCCTGCCGAACGTCCTCTGCCCCGTCCGTTCAGCCGACAATTCTGAGAGCCTGTGTCGGATGGCCTGCGTCCCCTTCGAATGGGGAGGAGTATCCGGCATGTTGAAGGTGACTGTCCGCGATGATGCCCCCGTGGACTGTCTCCTGGGAACGATCTCGAGAGTTCCCCGTGGGCCGCCGTGGAAAGAAGAGAGCACCTGGGGATGTTGGGCCTCCCGGACTGGGCATGCGTAACCACCCGGTCCATGGCTGCCCGCACCATCCCCAGACCTGAAGAACCCGAATGGCCAGCACCTCCTCCCCCGATCGCTCCAGTGGGAGACGCCGACCAGACCAACCCCCCGGAACAAACTCAAGAAGGGCTCGCTCAGCCCCAAGACCTTCCAGATCTGGCTCAGTGGCGTCAAGAAGGGGGACCCACCCAGGAACAATTCCGTCAAGAGCAAAAGACCTGTCCCTCCCTCGAGGGACTACGACAGCAAGCCCTCGCCCAGAGCGCGGGAGATACCGCCGGGGCCCACTGGATCTATTGGGACAATGACCTATTGTACAGCGAACAAAGAATCGCGGAGTTGGGAGCCGGTCGAGTGTTGGTGGTGCCCCTCCGCTTTAGAGACTTCCTGTTGAATTTGGCACACGATGTCCCCCTGGCTGGACACTTGGGACAGGACAAAACTTACAACCGCCTGGTGACCCACTTTTACTGGCCAAAAATGAGAAATGACGTCCTCAACCACTGCCGGTCCTGCCCCACTTGCCAGGCCAGCGGGAAGAGCGGCCGCAAACTCAAGGCACCCCTGCAACCATTCACGGTTGTTACCACCCCGTTCGAAAAGGTGGGAATAGACATTGTGGGGCCCCTGGACCCCCGAACAGCACAAGGGCATCGATTCATCCTGGTCCTGGTGGACCACGCCACCCGCTATCCCGAGGCCATTCCCCTTCGAACTGTAACAGCACCAGTGGTCGGCTGAGCCTTAATGGGGATCTTCTCCCGAGTGGGCTTCCCCCGGGAAGTCGTCAGCGACAGGGGCACGAACTTCATTTCAAAGTATATGAAATCCCTCTGGCAGCAGTGCGGGGTCACCTACCGATTCACAACCCCCTATCACCCGCAAGGAAACGGACTGGTTGAGCGGTTCAACCGCACACTCAAGGGAATGATTATGGGATTAGAAGAGCCCCTACGCCGCCAGTGGGATGTGCTACTCCCGTGCCTCCTCTTCGCCTACCGAGAAGTCCCCCAGAAGTCCCTCGGCTTCAGCCCCTTCGAACTCCTGTATGGACACCCCGTTCGAGGGCCCTTCAGCCTAGTCAAAGAAGGTTGGGAAATGGCCCCCCTGAAAACCCCTCCAGACGTCTACAAGTACCTCCTGACCCTCCGCAATCAGACCAGACGATTCAGAGAGATCGCCAAAGCCAATCTTGAGGCCAGTCAGGAGGACATGAAGAAATGGTACGATCAAAATGCCTCCTCCATCGAGTTCGAACCTGGCCAGCAAGTATGGGTGATGTCCCTTGCAGGACAAATGGACGGGGCCCTTCAAGGTGGTCGAGCGCAAGAGCCCCGTCACCTATCTCATTGACATGGAATCTCCCCGGAACCCCCTCCGGGTCCTCCACGCCAACAGACTCAAACCTCACTTTGTGCGCTGTGAGCTCAGCCTACTGATGGCTACAGACAGTGGAGCGGAAGAAGACTCCGAGCCCCTCCCTGACCTACTGAGGACCCGTGAGAAAGATGGTTCAGTGGACGGGGTCCGACTCTCCGATGCCCTGACCCCGGAGCAGTGCCAAGACTGTCGGGCCCTCCTGCTGCAATTTGCGACCCTATTTTCCCTCACCCCCGGGGTCACCACCTGGTGCTTGCACGACGTGGACACTGGGGACAGTCCCCCTATCCGACATCGGACGTACCGCATACCAGATCGGGTACGCGCCTGCATCCAGGAAGAAGTATCAAAAATGCTCACACTCGGAGTCATCAAGCCCTCGGACAGCCCCTGGGCCAGCCCAGTCGTGCTGGTCCCCAAAGCTGCTGCCCCAGGTACCACCCCTGAGCTCCGATTCTGCGTCGACTATCGGGGCCTGAACGCTGTCACCAGAACCGACGCTCACCCCATTCCCCGAGCAGATGAACTGGTCGACCGCATGGGGGCTGCCCGCTACCTCAGCATCTTCGACCTGACAGCGGGCTACTGGCAGATCGGCCTCACCCCCAGGGCCCAAGAACGATCCGCTTTCTCCACCCCGGAAGGACACTACCATTTCAAGGTGATGCCATTCGGCATGAAAAACGCTCCAGCCACTTTACAACGACTTGTGAACCAGGTATTGGCGGGCCTTGAAGAGTTCAGCGCCGCCTACCTGGACGATATCACGGTATACAGCCGCCACTGGTCAGACCACCTCCGCCACCTCCGAGAGGTCCTGCAGGCCCTCCAACAGGCCGGCCTCACAATCAAGGCCAGCAAATGCCAGATTGGCCAGGGGTCCGTGACCTACCTCGGACACCAAGTGGGAAGCGGTCTGGTGGCCCCCCTCCAGCTCAAGATCGCTGCCATCCAGTCCTGGCAGCCCCCCGTAACGCAAACCGAGGTCCGAGCCTTCTTGGGGCTCACCGGATACTACCGGCGGTTTGTGAAGGACTATGGCAGCATTGTGGGGCCCCTCACAGAGCTCACATCCAAGAAGCACCCAAAAATGGTCAACTGGACTCCAGACTGTCAAGCTGCCTTCGAGAAGCTGAAGGCCGCCATGTGCACCGCCCCTGTGCTCCAGGCTCCCGACTACAGCCTCCGACCATGGCATTGGGGCCGTCCTCTCCCAGCTGAACCCCGATGGAGTTGACCAACCAGTGACCTTCATCAGCAGACGCCTACTGGCCCGAGAACAGCGCTGGAGCACCATCGAGAGGGAGGCCTTCGCAGTAGTGTGGGCCCTCAAGAAGCTCCGGCCCTACCTCTTCGGTACCCACTTCCGGGTGCAAACAGATCATCGCCCCCTGCAATGGCTAATGCAGATGCGGGGGGAAAATCCCAAACTATTGCGATGGTCCATCTCCCTGCAGGGGATGGACTTCACTGTGGAGCACCGACCTGGCCAGGATCACGCCAACGCGGATGGCCTGTCACGCTTTTTCCGCCTCGACAAGGAAAGTCCCCAAGAGGATGGGTGACTCTCCCCGCCTTCAGCTGGGGGGGACGCATGTTGGACAGGCCACATGAAGGGCTCGCTCCCTCCCCGCATGACAGGGCCCGGACACCGGCTCTCCAGGTGCTACCCACAGAAGCAACCCGCAAACCGTCCCCTACGGGACTCCTGCTCCCGGACATCTCTGTATCACTGGCCCGGGCCACTGTCAGCACCATTGCCCGGCCCGGCCGCCATCTTGGACACTGCACCACGAGGCCGCGTGGCCCCAGCTCGACCCTAACCCTGGGCCTGGCCAGGCCCCGACATCCCGGCACTACCATCCACCCAGGAGGTGAACGGACCACTTGGCAGGTCAATGGGAGAGAGAGGTGTCGATGGCTCTCCCCCGCCAGGTGCCGATCGCCCCCAGCCTCCCCGGGCGCTGGCTCCACCCCCCTGCTGGGCGTCTGGACTCCCTCATCCCAGACCTCCTGACCTCCAAGTGCGAGGGTCCGGACATCAAAGGGCGCCAGACCTATAACTGGGGCAGCTCCAGAGCAGGAAGGCAGTTGTATCCTGGAGTCGAGAGACACCGTGAAGAACTCATCCTTGACGGACTGCTGGCGCTGCCGCAGCCCTGCCTTGTGAACTGTCGTCCTGCCTGCTGGCGCTGCCGCGGCCTTCTGCAACCTTCATCCTCGTTGGACCTGCTGGCGCTGCCGCGGCCTTCTTGCAACCTTCGTCCTCGTCGGGACCTGCTGGCGCTGCCGCGGCCCGTTCCTATCTACGACCACCTCGGGACCTGCTGGCGCTGCCGCGGCCCGTCCTTCTCGAACGCCGAGCTCGAGGATTGTGAGCTACCATCATCGCATCGCAGTACCAGATTGGTAACAAAGACTGTCCCGCTACCCCTTTTCCTATCAAGAGACTAGAATTGAGAGGATCCTCGTGTCCTGATCTCATTGTACCGTACTACCGTACTTCAAGAATTGCCTATAAAGATTGTTAACCTTATCCTTGTGTGGTGTCCATCTGTGGGGGGAAGTTACTTGTCTGTACGATCGCTGGAGACGGTCCTCACCGGAGGCCTCTCCCCTTGTCCTCGGCCGACCCTCCCGGTCCCCGTCTAACAACACATGGGCCATAAACAAGTGCACATAAAATTGTATCCAGGTAGAATCTTAATTCATCAATAGGCTTAACTATTAAAACTTTAAGAAGGGTTAAAAATTGGATAAAAAGTTAAAAAAGAATGCATACAATATAGGTATTTAAGGTCGCTGTGGCAAATTTAGCAGCAAACAACGACTATGCCACATCAAGTTTAAAAATCAAGATACAACAAAGACAATGGGCATGTAAGTATCGTACTTCTGGACTCTAAATGCCGACTCACAGTGCATAAACACTAGATTCCTGCAGAGTAGGATAAGCCAGTGCTGTCTGACTGGTTTTTAGCCAGGGCAGAAAAAACAAACCCTGAAGCTCAGACTCTTCCACACAATTGCAGGCAGGGCAACCGAGGGTTGTAACTTTTGACCATTTATTAGAAAAAGCACGGAGCGGCAAAGTCCCAATTCTGAACTGGATGTATAATTTTATTGTCCAGGTTGGTCGGATATCATCCAGAAAGGACTCAATTAGATACTCGCCTTTGATTCTCAAGAATTCGGCTTTTAAGTGTCCTAAGGCCGAACTCCCCTGAATATCTGCTAATTTATGCAACCTTTAAATTCTTACCAGTTCTGGACGTGAGATTACCGGACACATTTCCTCAGGGTTACTCCATAAGCTAGGTTTACCCAGCCTACAACATACGTCCTTTATATACACAAACCATGGTATTTTACCCAGACCCAGGAGACTAAATAACTCCTTAAACTCTGACTGATAGACTGCCAGTTCCGGGTCACCACCAGTCTACGCCAAAAGGTTAGGGGCCTAAATCCAATCTTTTTTTTTTGTAAATCTTTTTATTACAACAAGGCATCAATAAAAGTCATATTGACAAAACAGTTACACAGCATTTAGCAGTACATTAAGAGATAGGGGGGGGTGAAGAACAAAAGTACATAGTCAGTAAAACACTTCATGGGGATGAAGGAACATCAATAACAACATCTCTAGGTGGTGCACAAATCCCGCCCCTATGTTCATTCCACTGGCTCCAGATTAAGGCCCATTTCCGGGGACGTCCTCTCGCAACATACACTGTTTTTTCACGAAACATGCACCAGTCCAGGTCTCTTTCCGACTCTCCAAGGGTGGGCGGCATGTCTGAGCCCCATTTCTGGGCAATATTTCTTTTGGCTATCATGTTGCCCAATGTGACCCATCGTGTCTGTGCAGCCGTAAAATCAGTGGGTTCCCATATGTTAAGGAGACATCTACGTGCCTCCGGTTGCAAGGATATCCCTGTAAACTTCATGCATAGTGGTATGGACTTCCTTCCAATATTGTGTAACCTCTCGACACTCCCAGATAATGTGGAAGAATGTACCTAAAAGACCACATTTGCGTCTACACAATCCCTCTAACGATAACCCCATCTGAACCAGCCGGGGGCCTGTGATATAAACCCTATGTAGTATCTTCAATTGAATGAGCCGCAACGGGGCAGGAATAGTGACCACCTTCGGGGAAGAGACAGCCGCCTGCCAGTTCTCGTCATCTAATTCTATTCCATCTCCTATCCATTTATCTCTCAAATCACCGAGCAGCTCCGCTCTATTGTTAATTATTTTTTTGTAAATCAGGGAAATCGTTTTGCCGGGGAGGTGACCGTCTAAGATTCCATCCTCAAGGGGAGATGCCTCCGCAAATTCCACATCCACAGCAAGGGCCGACTGTAACCAGTGACGGATCTGTGCATATCTGAAATATTCGGAACTGGATAGCTCAAATTCTCCCTGCATTTCTTCAAAGGATTTAATCCGCCCCTTACTCCATATATCTTTAATAGTCGAGATTCCTATCAACTCCTATTTATCAAAGCCCTTTGTGTTACACAGGTTACCTAGTCTTTCGGAGTCAAAAAGGGGGTAGCCAGCGTCAGTTTACCCTTCCATCCCAACGAACTCTTAACATCATGCCAGATTTCCACCGCATGTTTGGTGGGACTTGTTAAATTCAGCCTCGCTGGTCTCGAGTACAGCGCTCTATTGTAACTGCCCCCCTTAAGAAGCCATCTATCCATCGCGTACCCAGGATCCGTAACAGACCCATATGTTGCATGGTTAATGGCAGCAGTTGGGAAGACCAGTAGTACCGTTTGATATCCGGTAGGGCAATACCACCGTCGTACCATGGGAGTGTCAGCTTTGCTAGTGCAATACGGGATCTTCCTTCCCACAAAAGACTACGCTGTAATCCTTCTATCTCACGAAAATAGCTGGCAGGCACGACATCCAGGGTATTTTGGAGAGCATAGAGGAAACGGGGCAGAGCCATCGTTTTAAAGAGGGCTGCTCGTCCCAATAAGGAGATCGGAAGTTTACGCCAATGTGCCGAGTCACTCCTAAGTCTCTGCAGTGGGGGTAGGAGATTTTCACTATATCTGACTGTCGGATCGAGTGTAATAAATACACCCAAATACTGGAATCCAGTCGGAGTAATCTGAATAGGGCAATTATTAGGAGGAATCGGAGTGTCTCCTCTGAGAACATATAACAAAGACTTTCCCCAGTTAATGGAAAGACCAGAATTTTTACCAAAGGAGGCCAAGGCATCACACACCACCATAAGGGATTTCCGTGGAGCAGTCAAATAAAGCAAGATGTCATCTGCATACAAGAAAATCCTGTGTTCCCAGTCAGGGGTCCACCTTATACCTCAGAATCCGAGCCGCTAGGGGCTCCAGTGACAATGAGAAAAGAAGAGGGGAGAGGAGGCATCCCTGTCGAGTGCCCCGACTCAAACGAAACAATGCAGAAACCCTGCCATTAACCACGACCTGGGCAAGTGGCTCAGAATATGACAAACGCACCCATCCAATAAAATCAGAACCAAATCCAAATTTAGCCAAGACCGCCCACAAATAGGACCATTCGACGGTATCAAAGGCCATGGTCGCGTCGAGCGAGGTGACCACAGCCGGTTCCCGTAAAGTATGCGCTCTAGCTATAACGCCATGCAATCTGCGTAGGTTCTGGGCCGTATTCCTATGGGGGATAAAACCTGATTGGTCCGGGTGAACAAGTCCACCAATAACTTTTACTATCCTATTTGCGAGAAGCTTAGCCAATATTTTAGGTTCGGTATTTAATAAGGAAATAGGCCGGTATGAAGCACATCTATTTTTCGGTTTACCCTCTTTATGTATTACCACTACCGATGCCACTCTCTGATCTGATTGGATTTGTGATTGATTCGATTTAATGAAATTATACATCTTTCATGTGTATTTGTAAAAAGTTTTGTTTGTGGAATGTATGAAATTTGTAAATATGTAGTTGTAAATAGTCATGTACTGTAATGTAAATATTATGAATGTATTTTCCTTTTTGGTGAAATTTTGAAAAAGGTCTAAAAACAAATTTGATAAAGTAAATAGGTATAAATAAAAATACCAGGTCAAACTCATACACTGCGCTTGTCCCATCCATATAAATAATTTTGGTTAAGGATGTCGGGTGTAGGCACTTTTTTGTGATTTACAGTTTAATAGGGTCGAGCCTACCCCGTACCGCACCAGGACCTAACTCCTTAGTCTTATAAAACTCTCTGATCTATAGGCAAAACTCCCTCTTCACAGGCTTCCTCAAACATAACCTTTAGGTGCTTAGCCAATTTGTCCGGCCTGAGTTAGGAAAGCTCGATCGGGAGCCCATTGGGTCCGAACGCCTTACCCGAGTTAAAAGTACGGATGGCTTGGGCAATCTCATCCCCAGTGAGCTCACTATTCATAAAATCACCATCCTCTTTGGACAAACAGGGGAGTCGTATATCTTGGAGCAATAAACGGGAGTCCTCCTCAGGTCTATCTGAGACCGAGGAGTAAACCGATTGAAAATATTCCGCAAAGGTGTCAACTATACTCTGTGGGTCGGTAATCGGTTCTCCTCCCTCTGAAATAAGTTCCGGAACAATGCGACCGACACCTTCCCTCTTGTCTAGCCAAGCAATAAGTTTCCCAGCCTTATCCCCTAGATCGTAGATCCTGCCCTGCTGCTCCCTTCCAAGTGTCTTAGCCATATCAGTGACCAACGATTTATAGTCACACTGCTTAAGGCTCAGGATATGTAAATTAGCCTGCGTCACCCCCTGCTCCAACTCCTCTTCAAGTCTACTAATCTCCACTTCAGCTTCCACAATTTCCTTATTTCGCTCCTTTTTGACTCCAGCTATCAATGATAAGGCTTGACCCCTAATGACTGTTTTAAAGGCCTCCCAGAGAGATATTGATGAAGACACCGACCTCTCATTGTCTGTACAGTAATCATCCAAAGCTTTTATGAGATCTTTTCGGAGTTTAGGATTTCGCATATAACAGGGGTTAATAGGCGCTATCCTACTAGCAGAATTCGGGGCAAAAGAAAACCTGATCCAAAGTGAAGAGTGATCGGAGATAGCCCTTGAAAGGTGTACCGCCTCAGTTATATAAGATGCCTGAGCCGCAGGGACCAAGCAATAGTCCAGCCTGGAAAGGCTGCCGTGTGCACCCGAATGAAATGTATACTGTTTCCTCTCTGGGTGGTACAATCGCCAACCATCTACAAAACCCATGTCATCAAGGAAATCTGGCATCCACCTCTGGGCACGTCCTGTCTCTCGTGGGGGATGTCTATCTAAGGGCCCCGAAACAACAGCATTGAAATCACCCCCCAGGATCAACAGTCCTTCCGGAAATTCCAACAACATTTTCCCCAGATCAAAAAAAGAGGTAGGCTGCGAACCAGGGGGGATATAGGCCGAAACCAGAGTGAGCACAAGTCCCTCCCAGCGACCCGAAATCCCAATGTATCTGCCCTTGTCGTCCTCCCACACAGTGTCTATAGCCAGTGGGAGTGTCCGCCGAACCAGGATACCAACCCCCCTAGAGCCCGATGTGAACCTTGCATGGGCTACCATCTTATAGCCCATTCTATGCATTGCCATACAGGAGTTTCCAACTAAGTGTGTTTCCTGCAGCAAGACCACGTCCGGTGCACGACGTTTAAGATATTGAAGCACCACACTGCGTTTAATTTTATCCCCCAACCCATTGTTTGCATCTCTCCCTCTTCCCCCCCTGGAACCACGCCCCAGTGTCATCGAGGCCCAATACAATCAATATACTTTACTCCTGGTCCCCCATCTTTCCCCGGTCCTGGCCCTCCGCTTCAGAGGCTATCACACTGTCCAACCAGTCTGACGCCATCTCAGGGTTATCAAAAAACCAGGTCTTTCCATTAACTTCAATTCGTAGCCAGGCCGGGAACATTATTGCATATTTTAACCCTTTGTCTCTCAATCTTCTCTTCACGGCAAGAAAACTCTGACGTTGTCTCTGAACCAACTGAGTGAAGTCTGGAAAAAAGGAGAGGGACACATTTTCATATTTCAATGGGGGACCATTACGTGCAGCCTGTAGGATTACTGCACGGTCTCGGAAGTTTGGCACTCGTGCAATCATGGGGCGAGGGGGTGCACCCAGTCTCGGCCTTCCCCCGGGACTCTATGCGCTTGCTCAACTGTGAACAAGTTGCTGAGACCTTTAGGGGTAAGGTGATTAAGAACAAGATGATATGAGTTCCTCCAAAACAAGTAAGCTGGACAGACCACTTTGTTATGGAATTCCACATTTCCCATTTTGGCAAAGTTCCCGCTCAGGTGCAAGGCCTGCCTACTAGATGCAGGCAATGGCATAAGGTCACCCATGAAGTTTTTCAGGAACAGTTTGTTGAGCCCTTCATTAGTCCTTCTGAGGATGTGGAAACGGTTTTAGCCAATTTCAACCAAGCTATGCTTAAAGCGGTCGACTGCATTGCCCCCATGAGAACGTTTAAACCACGCTTAGCTCGTAAACAGGAAGTATGGTTTTCGGAGCATTTAAGAACACTTAAACCAACGGCTAGAAAGCTAGAAAAGCTGTGGAGAACAACCCACTGTGAAACAGACAGGAATCATTATTGGGCGGCTCTCACTGCTTACCACAAAGAAATCCGATGCGCCCGAAAAACGCATATTGAGTCTTTACTTTCAGCCGCAGGTAATGCCCCCAGGATTTTATATCAAACCCTCCAATCATTCGTGAAACCTGCTGCTTGTGAAACCCCTGAAGTAGCGTCACAACAATTGTGCAACAAAGTTGCTCAGTTTTTCACCAACAAGATAAATAGGATACATGATGACATTACCAGAGTAAATTTATTCTCCACAGGAGCAACGGTCTCACTCCTGGATGAAGGAAAAGAACCAGGACAAATGACCCTGGACACTTTCCCCCCATCTCTCTGGTAGAGGTAGAATGCTATCTAGGCCAGATTAAGAGCGGTAGTCCTTCAGATATCATCCCGGCCAGGATTATGCCAGTAGTAGGGAACACTCTGAGCCCACAGATTCAATGCCTGGTGAATCTCTCATTGAAGGAAGGTCAGGTCCCTGGGGAATGGAAGAAAGCACTGGTGAGCCCCATCAGGAAAAACTCTTCTACTCCCTGGACTGATATGTCTAACCGTAGGCCTATATCCCTACTTCCTTACATGGGGAAACTTATAGAGAAACATGTTAACAAACTTGTATCCAACTATATTGAACAGACTGGTAGGCTAGATTGCTCTCAATTTGGCTTTAGACCAAAACATAGCACCGAGTCTGCCCTATTGTCGGTGACTGATGACCTCCATATGTACCAGGATAAAGGATATTCCGTTATCCTGGTACTATTAGACCTGTCGGCAGTGTTCGACATGATATCTCATAAAATCTTAATCGAACGCCTGACTATGATCGGCATTGAGAGCACAGCTTTAGCCTGGTTAAAAAGTTTTATATCTAACCGTTCCCAAGCTGTCAGCATGGGCTCATTTCGGTCGGTTGAGACTAAGATCACAAAGGGGGTGCCACAGGGCTCTTGTTTGAGCCCTACTCTTTTTAACATGTATGTGGCACCCCTGGCCAGAATTCTGAGAGAGTTTGGGTTCATCCCCGTCTCCTACGCGGATGATACCCAGCTCTTGTTTCCTTTTAAGAATCTCACTGACGAAGTGAGGACGGCTTTTTCCGAAGGCATGAAAGCTGTGGCAAAATGGATGGCCCTGAACTATCTCCAATGCAATGTAAATAAGACCGAAATCATGCTTTTTGGGGAAGCAAGAACCCTGTGGACACCGGATTGGTGGCCATGTGAGCTTGGCCTAGTGCCTGAGCCTAAACAGGTTGTAAAAAACCTAGGGGTACGCCTCGACCGAGAGCTCTCTTTTAAACAGCATGGAAACTGGGTGGTTGGCCAATGTTTCCATGTTATCGGACTCTTGCCGAAAGTTTTCCCAATACTACCGGACTCTACTAGGAAAACTTTGGTGCAGGCATTGATATTGAGCCGCCTGGATTACTGCAATGAACTCCTGTTGTCAGCTAATGAAGGCGTACTTGCAAAACTCCAGGTGGTACAAAATACTGCAGCTAGGCTAGTATTGAATGCCCCACCAAGAACGCCATCAAAACCCCTTCTGAATAAATTACATTGGCTTTCAGTCCGTAAGAGGATCAATTTTAAGATATGTTGCCTGATCCATAAGATCCTACATGGATGCGGGCCTTCCTATTGGAAGAACAAATTCATCACATATAATCCTACTGGGGCTCTGAGGTCAAGCAGCCAACTTTTATTGAGAGTGCCAACTGCAAAGAAGGTCAGACAAGGTGGCAATGCTCTGTCGGTTGTCGGACCCACTTGGTGGAATAAACTCCCTCTCGATCTCAGGTAATGTCCAGAACATTTAAAGTTCAGAAAAAAACTTAAAACATCCCTATTTTAGATTTAGTCTTGTGCACCCTCTGATGACCAATGAACTATATGCCAACTTGTTGCTACTGGCTCCTTTTTCTTGTCTCTCTTTTTCCTTCTGTGCGCAGAGATACTCTGTATAGAATCGATTCTAGCGCGTTATAAATCTATAAATAAATAAATAAATAAATAAATAAATAAATAAAGAGTCTCAGTAAACAAATTCGGTGTCTGCCCCTCTGAATTTTCAGGAATTCCAAGAATACGAATATTATTTTGCCGGACTCTTCCTTCATACTCATCCAGCTTACGGTCCATAAGCGTTCTTGATTTCCTGAGGTCCTGCACCTCTTGTTGTAACTGGCTGACATCATCAGTTAGACCGTTCATTTTGAGTTCAAGCGATTTGACCTTCTCGTTAGTTTTGGAAAGGTCTGTGCGAATCAGCCCCATTTCGATAGTGACGGTGTCCAATTTTGCATCCAGTGCCTCCATCTTCTGGCCCAGGGATGTTTGTACGCCATTAATGGCCGCCATTAAATCCGCTAATGTGGGTTCAGCTGGGTCCTCTTGTCTCACTGACGGCGTCTTTTTGGTCTCCCCAGGGGACTCTTTAGGGAAAGTATAGCGATCCAGCTTATTGACTTGTACGGTCTTGGGCCCCCTGGAGGACCGTGAAGCGGGCTTCTCCTGCTCCAGCCATGCCGCCATGACACCTCCGCACTCGTCAGAGTGGAAGCGAAACCCACACTAGATCCTCCACCACTCCGTGCCTGGAGCGTCCGTAAAAGTTAGTACGGCTCCACCCGTTGGTTTACACTCAGGCCGGAACATTAAATTTAGAACGAAAATGGGCACATACATAACCTCCAGGTGGAAAATTAAGCAAATTGCCACACTCGTCACCATACGCAAGGCACACGTATCCTCGGGAGCATCAAGTTCATCAGCATGCGTTGACGGTCAAATTCAAGGCCCGGACCGGGGCATCACCCCACTCGACCCCGGTGTTGTTCACTTTGGGTCCGGCCACCACAATCACGCGAGGTCCCGGCTTCAATCTCGACCAGGCCCCAATCTTCCGGACGAAATATCTTCAGATTCCAGGTGTGTAGAGGGATCGGGAGAGGAGGCAAATTTGTTTCTTAGCAACTTCGGTCCGAAGGTGGCATTTTAAAACAGGATAAATTACAGGATATCGTTGTTAGGAGCGAAGATCAGCGGAGCCGAGTCTTCACACGACCATCTTGGTCGCTGGTTTGGCTCCTTCCTAAATCCAATCTTGTCCCCAATTGTTTTAAATCCTACATCCAGACATAAGGTGGTAAGGAGGGCACTAAGGGGAAGGCCTAACATCTGCCTCATAAAATTGTTCTCTATTTTACTCAAACTACCAGAGGAACACTGACCCCATAATTCAGTCGCGTACATTGACGCAACCATTGCTTGCACTTTATAGATCTCCGCTATGGGCCCAGCTGGTTTGTAGGAGGAATTTCTGTACATTTTTGCAATTCCCCCCACAGTCTGGGCTAGCTTACGGCTTGCTTTGGCCATTTGCGGGCCCCACTCCACGTTTTTAGTCAGGGTAACATCTAAATAGTCAAAAAACGACACCCTCTCAAGCACGGTACCATTTAAGCAGGGATTAGAACGGGGTGTGTTAACTGAGTTGAAGACCATAAATTTGGCCTTCTGCGTGTTAATCTCCAGCCTCCTGTTTTTACAAAAAATAGCAAAGCTATATAGGACTCGCTGGATACCCATGGGTGACTTTGATAATAACAGTGTGTCGTCCGCAAACATCATTGCTGGCACCTTTCTACGTGTTTACTTTGGGGCATCATTATCCTTTACCTCAATAAGTTAGGTAACCAAAGCGGTGGTATTGATTTAACGCGCTGGTTTTCCTCAGCACTCTGTGGTGCGCGTGCACCACTACTTTTTTTGGTTACAGCCCTAGCAAGCTTTTGCACCTATCTGTCACACGTGTCTTTTCTTTCCCTCCCCTCCCACCTCCACCCCCCACCCCATTCTCTCTGCTGTTCCTCCCCCTCCCTCCAATGCTGTGTGAACGGCGACAGCTTGTTATTCAGGTCGGGGACAAGGCCGTTTGTGTAGGCAGTTCATTTTCCTTTATCGTTGCAAGATTCTTTATTTGTGTACTTTTATTTTGACTTTCTGACGCTTTGCACGGTGCGATGGACTATTGCTAGATAGCGCTGCTGTAACCGTGCTCACATGGTCACAGATGCTGGCAGCATGAACTGATTAAGTAGTCCGCAGGTAGGAGGAACGTGTTATGCCGCTGCATTTCACTGGGCCTCTCTGCACCTTATGCGCGTTTCTTACTGCTGCTTTCGCCGTTGAGCTGGGCATGAGCAGGCAGGCAGGCAGGTTCTTCTCTCGCGGCGCTGCTACTTCACTCCTCCTAGAGGGGCGTAGCGATCGGCTGCTTATGCCCGCATTGGCGCCTTATTCACCTGGTCACTGTTAGGGCAGCGTCCTAGGCAGACCAGCCTCCATACGTTGTTATCGGGGCAGCAAGGATGCCTCAGGGGTACACTAGTCTTCTGCAGTGCCACTGGCACTTCTCTGGTTCCTTTAGAGTCTGAAGGAAGCTTTCTTCCTTTTGTCCAATTGCTGACATTCCCTCCTTTCCTTCTCGGCCTCATTCACTTTCTCTCCCCTGCCTTTTGCTTCTTCGTTCGGTATGACCTCCACCCTTCCTCTCTTACTGTCCACTGCTTCGTCCCTTCTTCCACACTCGCCCCTTCATTCCTTCCCCTGACCTCTGGTCTATCCCATCGCCCACAAGGCCGCCTTCCCTCCTCAGTTTCAAGCTCCATCTTCTTACCTCACCCTACACCAGGGCCAGTCACCCCATTTCTTGTCTTCTCGACAATGCAATACACAGACACGAGCATGGATACACGCGAATGTAGAAACTTATATGCGTGATGTGAGATATTTATATATATATATACATTTTGAACATACTTGTATGTTACTGGAAATGATCCGGCTGTGTTTGAACGAAAATGTCTTTCTATTCGATAAAGTGTACTATAGACAACAACAGGGGACTTCCATGGGCACCTGCTTCGCCCCCAGTTATGCCAACCTCTTGGTTGGCTGGTGGGAGAAGCAGGTGCTCTGGAACGACCTCACGGAGAAATGGGAATTGAATGTAGTGAGGTGGATGAGATATTTAGACGACGTCTTTTTCATCTGGTGGGGATCTGAAAACAATTTGAACTGTTTCATTGATTGTCTGAATATCAACCATGTGAATTTAAATTTTACAAGACACTATAGCAAACACTCTGTAGATTTCTTAGACGTCAGAGTCACTAAGACAAACAACGAATTGACCACCTCACTGTTTCGTAAGGAGACAGCAGGGAACTCGCTACTTCATTCCTCCAGTGCTCACCCCCCTAGTTTTCGATGGGGTATCCCTTTCAGTGAGTTCCTAAGAGCTAAACGCAATTGTTCGACTGAATTACACTTCCAAAAAACTAAGGAGGAGATGAAAGAGAGATTCAAAGTCAGGGGGTACTCTAATAAATCACTCAGGGAAGCAGAATCCAGAGTTGATAAAATATCAAGAGAGAAAGCCCTGACACCAAAAACCAGTGCTTTGACAACCAATCCTAAAACCCCTAAAGTGAGATTTATAACAAAATACTGTAGCCAGTCTAACCAAATACGACAAATACTGAAAAATAGATGGGATGCACTGAGGCAAGATCCCATATTGAGAAATGTCATTGGTACCACTCCACGCATTTCATATCAACTTGGCCAATCTTTAAAAGACTGCCTAGTACAGAGCCATTTACCTCCCAAAGAGACTGACTGGTTAAAAACGACAAAGGGATTCAGGATGTGTGGGAATTGCAAGGCGTGCAAGTACAGTCAAAATTGTAATGAGATCCTCCTACCTAAAACAAAAATGAAATGGAAGATTAACACTCTAATCACATGCACTACAGAGTATGTTGTGTACCTAATCTGTTGCCCTTGCAACCTATGGTACATAGGGTCAACTACAGCACCTGTAAAAAAATGTATTCTCGAGCATTGGCGTGCAATTACTAATCAGGACTTCTCATACAGCACGGGAAGACATTTTAGTCGATTCCACCAGAATGATCCATCAAAAGCAAATTACATAGGGATCGCAACAATTAAAAGCAGTATCAGAGGTGGAGACAGATTGGGGGCATTACGCAAACTAGAGTCAAGATTGATTCTATTGGCAGGTACCCGTTTCCCTGATGGTTTGAATATGGACGAGGAGCTACATTCCCATCTTTAAGAAAGTATAACTGAAGAAGACAGGGGTATGAACAGTAGGATAGCTGAATTCTCACCATATACAATACATTTTCAGAAATTCCCCTTCCTGCACACCTTTACACACCTTTTTTTTAGATTTATACCAGCTTAAATTAACAACAGAAAACACGATGTAAAGTCGTCATTTTATTTATTGGGTCCTTGAAATAATAATATGAACTTTATAGACTAATCGGATGCCAAAAACAAACCAATATATATCTTTTTTTCATTTTCCTTTTCCTAGGTTTTGAAAAGCAGAAAACCAAATTAAATCTCGTTTGCACATGTGAATCATATGTTTTTTCTATCAGAAACCTACATTGGCTTAAATTAAATGTATATGAATGTACATATTTAGTTACTAAATATGGGCATAGGGTACTATACCAGAATTTGTCTTTGAAGCTACGACACTTTATTCTACAATATTGTATTGGTACTATACCCTAATCAAGGACCTGTTCAATAATTTTGTTGCAAAATGGACTGCATTATAAAAATGAGCTGGTTGTATTATTTTGCATTTTGCACTTACATGTATTTCTCACACTAACCACAATTGTAAATATTATATGAATTTCTGTCAGTGATAATAACTGATACTGAAATTAATACGATTTCAAGCAATATTGAGCGTATAAGGAAAGATGTTTTCCATTTCTATGAATTTGTGTGACTATACCTTTAAAAGGTGGTTTGAGATGAACGAGGGTCATGTGATCAAGAACAACTTGTTGTTTGAAACGCGTTATCCCTCGACTCTTGTGTTTGCCAAATAAAGACCTTTTCGGATGAACTACGGGCTTGTCTGGATTCCTTTACCTGAATTCTGCTTCTGTATATATATATATATTGATGCAAGACAGTCTGGTATCTAGTAGCCCTGAGGTGATTACTGGGTCATGGCTCAGTGACAGTAAAGGTTTTTTAAGGTGCTCTACCTGTAAAGCTTGCAAACATGGTATCAGCAAATCAGAGGTTACTACCCCATTATCTCCTTTTCCAATTAAAATCAAACAGAAACTGAACTGCAAATCTGAGTTTGCAGTTTATGTTTTAGAGTGTCCGTGCGGGCTGAGATATGTAGGCAGCACTAGACCACAAGTGCACAAGCGAATATTACAGCACCTGCGAGCTATCACTCATGCAGATGCGACATATCCTGTAGCCAGGCACTTTGAGAACAAACATGGAAAAGATGCCTCGTTGTTGAGGTACTTTGTGATAGATTGTGTTCCTCCCCAGAGGAGGGGCGGTGACAGGGAGTCTCTATTACGTAAATTAGAGACTCGCTACATAATATCACTTGACACCAAGGCACCGCAAGGCCTCAATATTGAGGAGGACTGCCACACCTACCTATAGTACCCTGATACCGGATGTTACCAGCATTATGCACTTTCTGAGATTCAATCATGCAATTAAGTCTGTCAACTAGAACTCTATGAATTCAGTAAATATGAACTGTGGATTACAACTTTAACATCGTAAACATGATCCCTGTACCCTCCATGACCTTTTTGTTTATTTGTTTTGATTTAACAAACACTTTCACTTTCTCGGTAGCACTTTATTGCCATTACACATGTTTTGCACTAATAGCGTGTTTGCACAAATGCAGTTTCTACCTCAGGTTCCATGCATTGGCCCACTTGGGCATCATTGTATATTGTTTGACTCCATGACAACGGGGATTTACAATTAGAGCATTTTGCACATTTCAAATTGCACTTGTCAACAGTGGTTTTATGGTATTTTAATGGTTATGTAATAATTTTATATAATTATTTATTCGGCTTTTAACTTTTATATAATTTTAGAAGTTTTCATAGCCGTTGCCATGTACTTCTTTCATGAATGCATTTGTTCTCTGAGGTTCCTCTCTTTGTTAATGTTCAATGTATTTTACTGCAATTCAATAATATCTCTGATTAATTCATTGACTTTGTGTGCAATACCGGCATTTAAGCCGTAAATGTATAAATTTGCAACATCCTGGATACATTAATAGTATTTCGTCAGTTTCCATGACATGTGATGGCACTTTGCACTTTAATGGGTGGTCAGCCCTCATGACGATGTCAT
This sequence comes from Lissotriton vulgaris, assembly GCF_964263255.1. NCBI lineage: Eukaryota > Metazoa > Chordata > Amphibia > Caudata > Salamandridae > Lissotriton > Lissotriton vulgaris. Next base: position 1,666,003,283 of record NC_141685.1, on the reverse strand, counting down.
ATGATCAAGGCTATCTCTAGCCGAAACGCGTCATGGCGGACTGGAGCTGGGCTAAAAATCAATAAAGAAAAATTGCACCATCCTTGGGTCTCGCTGGTTCCTGTTTTCTTGAGTGGCTTAATTCGCTGCACTTGTTAACCTTGGGAGCTCTACGTACCTTATATATATATATATATATATATATATATATATATATATATATATATATATATATATATATATATATATATATATATATATATATATATATATATATGCAGAGTGGGGCCTTCCAGTTGTAAAAGACCAAAGGACTCCTCGGGGATATCAGGTAACCTTTTATTAGGGCGCAGGTTTCACAGCATAATGCATTTCGGCGTTTGTCAGCCTTCGTCAGATGCCTTTACTGCTAGGGTTACTTCGGCTCCCTCCTCCACCACACAGAGTTCCAAGAGTAGTTGGAGTGTTTCTGGCCCCGCCTAAATGGTTGCAGCTGTCGATCAGTGCTGGAAAGCCTCGGTCTTCCAGCATGCAGTGCGGTTGCAATCCAAATTGCGGAGTAGCGCTTCAATGCGCCCCGTTCAGCCTGGAGGGGGGAGAAGGCTGATTGATGCCACCAAAGTCCCAAAGTTAAAATGCCAAGAGTCACCTTGGGTCCCCGACGCCTCAACCCCCTGAGCAGTCCAGAACTGTGCCTTGACGTTATGATTCAGTGACCATGCGTCCCCGTGACTTCACGGGCTGCGGGTAGCAGCAGCTGTTGTCCGTCGTGCTCCTGAGGTGGACCGGCCAAACTACCAATTCCTTGGTTCCCAAAACGTTGTTGCCTTTACTTGTTGCCGGTCACTTGTGCGAGACGGGTCCTTCATCCACGCGCTAAGGCGTAGCTCGTGGTATTAGATGCAGAGTGGGGCCTTCCAGTTGTAAAAGACCAAAGGACTCCTCGGGGATATCAGGTAACCTTTTATTAGGGCGCAGGTTTCACAGCATAATGCATTTCGGCGTTTGTCAGCCTTCGTCAGATGCCTTTACTGCTAGGGTTACTTCGGCTCCCTCCTCCACCACACAGAGTTCCAAGAGTAGTTGGAGTGTTTCTGGCCCCGCCTAAATGGTTGCAGCTGTCGATCAGTGCTGGAAAGCCTCGGTCTTCCAGCATGCAGTGCGGTTGCAATCCAAATTGCGGAGTAGCGCTTCAATGCGCCCCGTTCAGCCTGGAGGGGGGAGAAGGCTGATTGATGCCACCAAAGTCCCAAAGTTAAAATGCCAAGAGTCACCTTGGGTCCCCGACGCCTCAACCCCCTGAGCAGTCCAGAACTGTGCCTTGACGTTATGATTCAGTGATCATGCGTCCCCGTGACTTCACGGGCTGCGGGTAGCAGCAGCTGTTGTCCGTCGTGCTCCTGAGGTGGACCGGCCAAACTACCAATTCCTTGGTTCCCAAAACGTTGTTGCCTTTACTTGTTGCCGGTCACTTGTGCGAGACGGGTCCTTCATCCACGCGCTAAGGCGTAGCTCGTGGTATTAGATGCAGAGTGGGGCCTTCCAGTTGTAAAAGACCAAAGGACTCCTCGGGGATATCAGGTAACCTTTTATTAGGGCGCAGGTTTCACAGCATAATGCATTTCGGCGTTTGTCAGCCTTCGTCAGATGCCTTTACTGCTAGGGTTACTTCGGCTCCCTCCTCCACCACACAGAGTTCCAAGAGTAGTTGGAGTGTTTCTGGCCCCGCCTAAATGGTTGCAGCTGTCGATCAGTGCTGGAAAGCCTCGGTCTTCCAGCATGCAGTGCGGTTGCAATCCAAATTGCAGAGTAGCGCTTCAATGCGCCCCGTTCAGCCTGGAGGGGGGAGAAGGCTGATTGATGCCACCAAAGTCCCAAAGTTAAAATGCCAAGAGTCACCTTGGGTCCCCGACGCCTCAACCCCCTGAGCAGTCCAGAACTGTGCCTTGACGTTATGATTCAGTGATCATGCGTCCCCGTGACTTCACGGGCTGCGGGTAGCAGCAGCTGTTGTCCGTCGTGCTCCTGAGGTGGACCGGCCAAACTACCAATTCCTTGGTTCCCAAAACGTTGTTGCCTTTACTTGTTGCCGGTCACTTGTGCGAGACGGGTCCTTCATCCACGCGCTAAGGCGTAGCTCGTGGTATTAGATGCAGAGTGGGGCCTTCCAGTTGTAAAAGACCAAAGGACTCCTCGGGGATATCAGGTAACCTTTTATTAGGGCGCAGGTTTCACAGCATAATGCATTTCGGCGTTTGTCAGCCTTCGTCAGATGCCTTTACTGCTAGGGTTACTTCGGCTCCCTCCTCCACCACACAGAGTTCCAAGAGTAGTTGGAGTGTTTCTGGCCCCGCCTAAATGGTTGCAGCTGTCGATCAGTGCTGGAAAGCCTCGGTCTTCCAGCATGCAGTGCGGTTGCAATCCAAATTGCGGAGTAGCGCTTCAATGCGCCCCGTTCAGCCTGGAGGGGGGAGAAGGCTGATTGATGCCACCAAAGTCCCAAAGTTAAAATGCCAAGAGTCACCTTGGGTCCCCGACGCCTCAACCCCCTGAGCAGTCCAGAACTGTGCCTTGACGTTATGATTCAGTGATCATGCGTCCCCGTGACTTCACGGGCTGCGGGTAGCAGCAGCTGTTGTCCGTCGTGCTCCTGAGGTGGACCGGCCAAACTACCAATTCCTTGGTTCCCAAAACGTTGTTGCCTTTACTTGTTGCCGGTCACTTGTGCGAGACGGGTCCTTCATCCACGCGCTAAGGCGTAGCTCGTGGTATTAGATGCAGAGTGGGGCCTTCCAGTTGTAAAAGACCAAAGGACTCCTCGGGGATATCAGGTAACCTTTTATTAGGGCGCAGGTTTCACAGCATAATGCATTTCGGCGTTTGTCAGCCTTCGTCAGATGCCTTTACTGCTAGGGTTACTTCGGCTCCCTCCTCCACCACACAGAGTTCCAAGAGTAGTTGGAGTGTTTCTGGCCCCGCCTAAATGGTTGCAGCTGTCGATCAGTGCTGGAAAGCCTCGGTCTTCCAGCATGCAGTGCGGTTGCAATCCAAATTGCGGAGTAGCGCTTCAATGCGCCCCGTTCAGCCTGGAGGGGGGAGAAGGCTGATTGATGCCACCAAAGTCCCAAAGTTAAAATGCCAAGAGTCACCTTGGGTCCCCGACGCCTCAACCCCCTGAGCAGTCCAGAACTGTGCCTTGACGTTATGATTCAGTGATCATGCGTCCCCGTGACTTCACGGGCTGCGGGTAGCAGCAGCTGTTGTCCGTCGTGCTCCTGAGGTGGACCGGCCAAACTACCAATTCCTTGGTTCCCAAAACGTTGTTGCCTTTACTTGTTGCCGGTCACTTGTGCGAGACGGGTCCTTCATCCACGCGCTAAGGCGTAGCTCGTGGTATTAGATGCAGAGTGGGGCCTTCCAGTTGTAAAAGACCAAAGGACTCCTCGGGGATATCAGGTAACCTTTTATTAGGGCGCAGGTTTCACAGCATAATGCATTTCGGCGTTTGTCAGCCTTCGTCAGATGCCTTTACTGCTAGGGTTACTTCGGCTCCCTCCTCCACCACACAGAGTTCCAAGAGTAGTTGGAGTGTTTCTGGCCCCGCCTAAATGGTTGCAGCTGTCGATCAGTGCTGGAAAGCCTCGGTCTTCCAGCATGCAGTGCGGTTGCAATCCAAATTGCGGAGTAGCGCTTCAATGCGCCCCGTTCAGCCTGGAGGGGGGAGAAGGCTGATTGATGCCACCAAAGTCCCAAAGTTAAAATGCCAAGAGTCACCTTGGGTCCCCGACGCCTCAACCCCCTGAGCAGTCCAGAACTGTGCCTTGACGTTATGATTCAGTGATCATGCGTCCCCGTGACTTCACGGGCTGCGGGTAGCAGCAGCTGTTGTCCGTCGTGCTCCTGAGGTGGACCGGCCAAACTACCAATTCCTTGGTTCCCAAAACGTTGTTGCCTTTACTTGTTGCCGGTCACTTGTGCGAGACGGGTCCTTCATCCACGCGCTAAGGCGTAGCTCGTGGTATTAGATGCAGAGTGGGGCCTTCCAGTTGTAAAAGACCAAAGGACTCCTCGGGGATATCAGGTAACCTTTTATTAGGGCGCAGGTTTCACAGCATAATGCATTTCGGCGTTTGTCAGCCTTCGTCAGATGCCTTTACTGCTAGGGTTACTTCGGCTCCCTCCTCCACCACACAGAGTTCCAAGAGTAGTTGGAGTGTTTCTGGCCCCGCCTAAATGGTTGCAGCTGTCGATCAGTGCTGGAAAGCCTCGGTCTTCCAGCATGCAGTGCGGTTGCAATCCAAATTGCGGAGTAGCGCTTCAATGCGCCCCGTTCAGCCTGGAGGGGGGAGAAGGCTGATTGATGCCACCAAAGTCCCAAAGTTAAAATGCCAAGAGTCACCTTGGGTCCCCGACGCCTCAACCCCCTGAGCAGTCCAGAACTGTGCCTTGACGTTATGATTCAGTGATCATGCGTCCCCGTGACTTCACGGGCTGCGGGTAGCAGCAGCTGTTGTCCGTCGTGCTCCTGAGGTGGACCGGCCAAACTACCAATTCCTTGGTTCCCAAAACGTTGTTGCCTTTACTTGTTGCCGGTCACTTGTGCGAGACGGGTCCTTCATCCACGCGCTAAGGCGTGGCTCGTGGTATTAGATGCAGAGTGGGGCCTTCCAGTTGTAAAACGCGTCATGGCGGACTGGAGCTGGGCTAAAAATCAATAAAGAAAAATTGCACCATCCTTGGGTCTCGCTGGTTCCTGTTTTCTTGAGTGGCTTAATTCACTGCACTTGTTAACCTTGGGAGCTCTACGTACCTTATATATATATATATATATATATATATATATATATATATATATATATATATATATATATATATATATATATATATATATATATATATATATATATATATATATATATATATATATATATATATATATATATATATATATATATATATATATATATATATATATATATATATATATATATATATATATATATATATATATATATACGCACGCATATATATATATGCGCTATGTAAATGGCTTTTCTATTATATTTATATATATAAATAGATAAACCATTTACATAGCGCCTATACCCCTGAAGAGGCTGAGAAGACCTTTGCGGAAGGAAACCACTTTACTTCGTAGTAAGTTTATGACATCAGATATTGCGTCACCTGCAGGCAATTAGCGACACTGCCATCCCTGGTAAACACAGAGGGACAGCCATGGAGTTTATAACACCACTATTGGGTGTGCAATGACAGTAGACACGTGTCTGTGACAGTCCTGTGTGTGTCTATGCACGTGCGTGTCTTTGCGTGTGGACGCATGTGTCTGCGGCACCCCACGGTGACAGCAGCACTTAGAGGAGGGGCGTGCAGCAAGCAGCGCTGCCTAGGCCTCTTCTGATTGGGCGCCTGTGAGTGTTGATTGTAGCCGCGGCAGCGCACAGTGATTTATGAGCCTGAACGCTAATTCAATTTAAGGACAGGCGGGGAGGGGGCGCGGAGCGGAGCAAACACTGGGACAGGCTATCGGCGTTTTAGGCAGTAATTATCACGGGAGAATGTTCTATTCCTGTACTTATTCATAAATCAGAGGGCTTATGGAGTTAAGGTAGAATACGATTTATTTGTGCACAGCTGCCGCCGGCGCCATCCTTGCAGTGTATAATTCTAAAAGGGGACAGAATTACCACCAAGCACCTACAACTTCTTGGACTCAGTGGCAGAGCCGACCTGGAAATAGTGGGCAGGGCGATGTGTACACTGAGTGACTGCTTGGCAGAGGGAGAGCTTGCTGGGTGCATGGGGTTCTATTATGTGGTAACATGCGGCATACCTCAGTGGTGGGAGGAGAATCATCAGCGGGTAAGGTCTGCTTGCTCACCCCATAAGTAATTCCATATCTAAAAATACAAAAAAAATTAACTAGAGAGTAAGGGTATGGAAAGTAACTCCTGTACACCTGTCATATATTTTTAAACAACTGAAGAGTGACTTAGTGAAAAAGTAAAAAACCAAAAAAAAAATCTTTTATATTTCTGTGTTATCCTATCCCCCTAAAAAGGCAAAGTAGAATCAGTGAGAAACTCAAAAAAAGGGCAAACCTTGCCCTTATATGAACACTAAAAGAGAAAGGGATCTTTCTCTTTTAAAAGGACCCTCACTCACCACTAGTTGGTGACATGCTTCATCATAGGGTCCCCGCTGGGGTGGCCGAATGCCTCCCCAGCGTGCTACAACGCCTGAATTACAGCAGAGTGGGTTGATGGTGTGTGTAACAGTGCTACAACTAATATGTGCTTCAAACTGTGAGTGAAATTAAAAAATACATGGTTGTAACCTATAGAATTTTTTTTAATAAAGGCCAACCAGTATTGGATTAAAAACAGTGCAAGGCGGACAAAACAGGGCTCTATTTTATGAAACCCGTGTCCTTAATAGCAAATGGTCAACATGTTTCTGCTGTTGTGATAGCTAATTCGCTCAGCATTCATCAGGACCTATAAAAATATAATTCCATATCTAGCCATCCTCTTTGCTCACTGTGAGAAGGTGGCCCGATATGCAGCGTTCGCTATTCTAGCGACCACTATGTATCGTTCCAACGACCCTTATGGTGATTGGTTGTAAGGCAACCTTAGACCAGCTATCCTAGTAGCGTGGATACGAGCAGTCTTCGGGCTAAACTCTAGAGGGCGTGTTAAGCCAGCTGTTATACCATCACATACCCCTTGAACACCAAGTGAAAGGACACCACACAAGTGTTATGAAAATAAACAGTATATTTATTAGAATCACAACAGCCCTGTACTCTTTATGAGGACAGGGTACTAAGCACAGAACAAAAGCTCTTAGAAAATACTTCAAGTGCACAATTAAAACAGGTGCCCGAGGGCACGGAAAGTTTAGTGGTCTCGGGCGGACCCGATAAGGCAAGTCGGAAGCGAGGGACTCGGGACCCTAGAGTAAGGAGGCTATGCAGGCACCGAAATGCCGAAGTTACCTAGCCACGAGGGCTGCGGCTGCACAAGTCTTACAGGCGTCGGGGGTCTTCGCTGACGAGCCAGGAGCCGGAAGAAAACGAGTTGCTGGCCGGCGACCAGTGATGAATAGTTCGTAGTGATCCAAGCCTGGATCAGTGATCGTTGATACCTGAAAGCAGAGGGGACCAAGTTCGTACTACTAGCCAGTAGTCAGAGGGTACCAGGAAGGCACCGGATGGCCGTCACCTCGACTAGGTGAGTGGGCGACGCTAGGCTCTGCAGTCTCACGGACCAGGAGGCGTTGTCGGCGACCAGGATGGAGGTGCGAGCTGTCCCACGAAGGTTGATGCTGTCGGCGTCGCTGGGCCCAGGATTGGGGCAACAAGCCTTGGCAGATTTCAGGGCCACGTGGTGGGCCTAAAATGGCGTCTTGAGTGGACCAGGAGGGTCCGGGGTGCTCCTCTCGGAAAAGGGAGCAAGGGCCGGTCTGGAGCAACCAGACCAGCAGCGTTGGTTGTCGGATGTCGTCAAAGAAGGGCACAAGCCAGCGGCTAGTGACCAGACAACGTGCTGAGCAGCGAGCAGAAGGGCCCCACGCAGATCGTGGAGATGCTGGGAGACTGCACTTCGGTGCTGGAGCTGCTCAGGGTCGGGGCTTCTCGGACCCCAGAGCACTCACCAGAGAATTGCTTCGATGGTCGTGCTGGTTAAGAAAGCATGCAGGTTTTGATGATGGCCGGTCCCTCGAGGTCTCGTCGCACCCACAGATCTCAGCTGAGCTGACGACGTGGGTAGAGGCCAGAGGTGCCAGGGAAGCCGGTTCTCGTCGAGCTGGGCCGTCGGATCCTTGAGGAAGGGCTTGCAGCAAACCGCAGAGTTCTTAGATGGTGCCCGCTGGTGCAGGGTGACTACTCCTTAGCCACAAGGGAGAAATCTTGAGAAGAGTCTCGAAGTCCTTTCGTAGAAAGTATTCTTGATTCAAAGATGATCTAATTTGGAAGGGTCCCCGCTCCGGCCTTTATCCTAAAGAAAGGGGCGGGTACATGACTAGGTCCTGCCCTAAGGGTGGGACCAGGAAGGGGGGTAGTTACACCCCTCTCCCCCTGCTGGACTTTCCCCAGGTCAGGGGCTGCGCGCCCCTGGAACTGGTTCTAGCCGGCAGATGCGTAGTGAGCACCGGGGTGCCACTCCGCAGTCACCTTCTTGCAAAGCCCTACCTACCCAGAATACACAAACCCTGTCTGGGACGGTGCGAACACCGCCCTTGACAGGAAACCCTTTGTCCAAGCTCTCCTCGCTGGAAGGACTCCCAGCAGCAGGAGGTCAGACTTGTGTCTGTGGTGGCAGCGTCCATTTTGTGGAGCTGAGGCTTCAGTTAACTTTAACCGGGGTTCACAGTTACGTACATGTCGTGTCCCTCTAGAAGGGCGGGATGCTAACCTCGTCGCCAGGGTTGGTGAGAGGGCAGCACCCCGATTCGTATGACACCTTACTCGACATGTCTTGATAACGCGATACCGAAGTTACCGATATGATACGCGTTATCATGGAACAGCCATTGGGTCTTGGTTCCGCAAGCTGCAACCGGGCTCGGCTCGTGCCAGAGCCCAATTCACACGGTTCCATGCACTCTGCCTTCAGGATTGTCAAGGCCTGCCATAGGAGTGACTGAGAGGAACTCGGGTGTCCATTTTAAGGTTAGGTATAGGGATACTACACCTACAGCAACGGGCGAGTACGCCACGTGGCCCCAGCTGTCGTGCAGCCAGTTGTGTCACATTTACATGGCCATCCAGGGGTGGCATAATACATGCTTCAGCCCCTGGTAGGCCCTGGGTACACCGATGCCCTGAGTTACAGGGTCTGACAGGGTGGCCCAGTTCCAATTGGGTAATGCACCTAAGGTACACATATCAATTTAGCGAGAGAACAGCTAGGCTGTGGGTCTGATTGGCAGGCCCACAGCCCGAGAAAGTCGTAAACCAGTGAAACAAAAGCAAAAAGTCCCGGTGATCATAGGATTGCAGACCCTACTCTCCTGCATGACCCCCCCCCCCAAACGTTGGGACAATAAGCTAACCTTGACCAGGTGAGTCTTCTTGTTTTAAGTGAAATACCTGGAGAGCCCATCTGCATTGCCATGATCAGTGCCAGGTCTATGCTCCACTGTGAAGTCCATCCCCTGTAGGGAAATGGACCACCTAAGCAGTTTGGGGTTTTCACCCTTCATCTGATTTAGCCATAGGAGGGGCTTATGGTCGGTCTGAATCTTGAAATGAGTGCCAAACAAGTATGGCCTCAGTTTCTTCAGGGCCCACACCACAGCGAAGGCCTCCCTCTCTATAGCTGACCAATTTTTCTCTCTGGGGGTCAGCCGTCTGCTTATAAAAGCAATGGGCTGGTCATTACCATCAAAATTCAGTTGAGATAGAACAGCTCCCACACCCAACTCAGAAGCATCTGTTTGGACAATGAATGGTTTGGAGTAGTCTGGACTCTTAAGGATAGGTGCCGTGCACATGGCCTGTTTTAGGTCATCGAATGCTTTTTGACAGCTCGCTGTCCACTGAACCTTTTTTGGCATTTTCTTACTCGTCAGTTCATTGAGCGGAGTCACAATCGATTGGTAATTTCTGACGAACTTCCGGTAGTAACCAGTCAGGCCCAAGAAAGCTCGAACCTGAGTCTGGGTGGTTGGAGGAGCCCAGTCCCTGATTGACTGTATCTTGCTCTCCAGTGGTTGAACTTGGCCTCCACCGACGAGGTGGCCCAAGTATACAACCTGTGTCTGCCCTATCTGGCACTTGGTAGCCTTGATAGTGAGACCTGCTGCTTGCAGAGCCTCTAACACTTTCCGCAGGTGGACCAGGTGATCCTCCCAGGTGGAGCTAAAGACAGCGATATCATCAAGATACGCCGCACAGAAGTCATCCAGCCCGGTGAGAACGTGATTCACCAACCGTTGGAAGGTGGCAGGTGCATTCTTCAAACCAAAGGGCATCACCACGAACTGATAATGCCCACCAGGGGTAGAAAATGCGGTCTTAGGCTTGGCGTCCTCAGCTAACCTGATTTGCCAATACCCAGCTGTCAGGTCAAACGTACTTAAGTAGTTGGCCGAAGCCAATCTATCGATAAGCTCGTCCGCCCTTGGTATTGGGTGGGCGTCAGTCTTAGTGACTGCATTGAGACCCCTGTAGTCTACGCAGAACCTCATCTCTTTCTTACCGCCCGGGGTGTGAGGTTTCGGCACTAGAACTACGGGACTAGCCCAAGGGCTATCCGAGGGTTCAATGACTCCCAGCTCCAACATTTTCTGCACTTCACTCTTTTTTTTTTTTTTAATTTTTGTAAACCTTTATTGTGCATTAGTAGGAGGACAAATACGGGCCTACAACCGTCAGGCCGGCCACGATACTTTTAAGCACAAGTGCAATCAATACAGGTTCTCAGTGGCACCAGAATAAACCTAGACAATCAATTGACGTTACACTGAGTAGAGCCATGCCACCGAGAAGCAGGATCCTTGAAGGTTAATTTTTAAAGAGTTTTTTCCAATCTAAATACAAAATAATGAAGAATAGCGTCCAAGGAGAACTGAGTCCGTACTATAACTAAGCACCATGAGTAGGCAACATCAGTACGCGAAACAAACAATGGGAGCTAACACCCTTCAAATAGCATGACGGTTCAGGTAGAAACAACAGGATTGTCTGCAAGCATGTACGCATCATGAACATCGCCACCCACTCCCCACTAACCCCTACCGCGGACCCAGAACAGAAATAGGGTAAGAAAAGCGCAGATAAGGAGAAAAAATTAAGGCCCATAGAAACGAAATAAAATAAACTAAGTTGCACCCCCCACCCTACACTCATGCAGAGGCTACGGCCTACCCCCCCCCCCCCCCCCCCAGCATTGTGCCTGTCGCCCACTAAAGAACCCGAAATATAGAAACAAGAAAAGGAGGAAAGGAAAAAGAAAAAAAAAATTTTAATACACGGGGAGGGCCAAATCCTAAGTCTCCCGGACTTCCCCGACCATAGCATTCACTCCCCCCTAAACATAATGAACAAGGCAAGGATCATCAAGCACAAAATGAATAGGGAAGGACATCGTAGAACACAACATCACGCGTCGAGGAGGCGTCCCATTCCGGGTCTCAAACCGTCCATCAGACACAGTTCGTATGAGTAAGGGCACTTCTAGCCCTGGCCAGACCGCAAACGTACACCCAAACATAGCTCCGGTGAAAGCCCCGCCTCAGGTAGAACAAAGGGACAAAATGGCCGCACTCGGCAAAGAGATGATCCCCCAGGACAAAATGGCCACTTCCAGGCACACACAGTTTTGGCAATCCAAAAGGGCGACATTCCAAAGTCCATCTGAAGTTGCAGTTCACAGGGAAATGAATTAACAGCGTGCAGGGTGTAGGCATTCAAGAAAGACAGTAGCAGTGTCTGCGGATTCACGTAGAAGGATAGCGATTCCGTGGCTGGAATGGGAATCTTAGGCAGGATAGGAAACATTGTAACATCGCCGGGATAGGCAGACTGCAGTGCATCAGAACTATCAGTGTCAGAAGTGTGTCCCGGTTCACAGGCGCGCTGCAACAATGTAGCCCGCACTTCGCCGTGAGGGGGCCGATCGGCCGGAAGATGAGAGCAGCCAGGCGATACATCCCGAAGCCCAAGCGCGGCTTCATCCAGTTTCATGCCCAGCGCTCGGGAGCACTCATACCAATCCGCCTTCAATTCGGCAATCGCGCTCATAATAGAGGCACAGGTGTATTCAGGCGGATAAACCGCCGTGTCCGCAGTCCGGAGTGCAGCACCGCGTCCCCCACACCACTCGAGTCCACGCAGTGTGGTACCATCAGGAGCCGAGGTGGAGCCCATAATGAACACAGAGGGGACGGCCGCCATGTTTTTACAGCAAGGGGTTTCGCCGACAGCGGAGGCAAAGCTGACAGTGGACAGACGGGATGCAGTCCCCGGATAACTGGGTCCGTCTCCAGTGGGCAACCATTAGCAAGAATCCCCCTCGCGTAGTTACAGGCAGGAACGAGTGGCAAGGCTAATCATGTCAGCCGGTCCCACACCAGGAAAGAAAGGAGCAGCGCGGCTCACCTCAGCGACACGTAAGAACGGAGAAGCAGAGTGGACCCACAGTCGGTCGATGTGCACTTCCCACCGAGGGCCGATGTAGGCGCCCTCACAGCAAACAGTCCGTCTGGGAACGCCCGCCACACCACTGCTCCAGCAGCCCTCAGAGCTACAGCCTTCTCCGGCGATGCGCAGGGACACGGGTCCTGGTTCCAGGGCACGATTATGGTCGGCAGATCAACATGCCCTAGCGTCGGACAGCAGGCTGGTAGAGACACCGGAGGAACACCCCCGGTAACAGCGCGATGTCTTCTTCCTCCCGCAGCGACGCTGTACCAGGATAAAGGACAGGATAGCGCTGCAGGTAACAAAGGCTCGGGAAACCGGGCGACTACACGTCCGTCTCCGCCGCCATCTTGGCTCCTCCCCCCTGCACTTCACTCTTGATGCAGTCTCTAACGTGATCAGGCTGCCGGTAGATTTTACTCTTTACGGGCAAGCTGTCACCAGTGTCAACCTCATGGGTGCACCAATTGGTCTGACTGGGTGTTAGAGAGAACATATGCCGGAAGGATTGAAGAACCTGTTTACAATCCTCCTGTTGATGTTCGGAGAGGCTGCCACAAAAGACAACACCATCTACCGATCCATCGTCAGGATTCTGAGTGAGCAGGTCGGGGAGAGGGTCACTCTCCTCTTCCTGTTCCTCATCTATGGCCATGAGCAAACTCATGTCCTTCCTGTCGACATATGCCTTGAGCCTGTTGACATGAAGCACCCTGTGGGGGCTCCGGGGAGTTCCCAGGTCTACCAGGTAGGTGACCTCTCCCTTCTTCTCCAGGATGGTGTAGGGCCCGGACCATTTGTCCTTGAGTGCTGCTGGGGCCACTGGCTCCAACACCCACACCTTCTGTCCGGGCTGGTAAACAGTCAAGACAGCCTTTTGGTCATGCCAAGCTTTTTGGAGTTCTTGGCTGGCCTTAAGGTTTTCGGATGCCTTCTCCATGTATTCAGCCATCCGCGAGCGGAGACCAAGCACATAGTCCACTATGTTGGTTGCAGGCTTTTTGAGAGGTCTCTCCCATCCTTCCTTCACCAAACACAGGGGTCCTCTTACAGGATGCCCGTACAAAAGTTCAAAAGGGCTGTAGCCAACCCCCTTCTGTGGGACTTCTCTGTAAGCGAATAAAAGGCAGGGGATCAGGACGTCCCATCTACGCCGAAGCTTTTCAGGTAGTCCATGAATCATCCCTTTCAGGGTCCTGTTGAATCTCTCAACAAGCCCATTGCATTGTGGATGATAGGGTGTAGTGAACTTGTAGTTGACACCACATTCCTTCCACATAGCAGTTAAGTAGCTCGACATAAAGTTTGCACCTCTGTCGGAGACGACCTCCTTAGGGAAGCCCACTCTGGAGAATACTCCAACTAGGGCTCTTGCCACAACAGGCGCTGTAGTGGTCCTAAGGGTAATAGCTTCAGGATACCTGGTGGCATGATCCACTACCACCAGTATAAACTTGTGCCCTGATGCTGTTGGTGGTTCCATGGGACCGACGATGTCAATCCCCACCCGTTCAAAGGGCACCCCCACCACAGGCATTGGTATAAGGGGGGCCTTTGTCGTGCCACCTGACTTACCACTGGCTTGGCAAGTGACACAGGAGCGGCAAAACTCCTTGGTATCTTCGTTCATGTGAGGCCAGTGAAAGTGTGAGACAAGCCTGTCCCACGTCTTCGTCTGGCCTAAGTGTCCTGCTAAGGGAATCTCGTGGGCCAAGGTAAGGAGGAAACCACGCTGAGACAAGGGGACGACCAGCCTCCTGGTCATGCCAGGCTTGGGGTCTCTTGCCTCAGTGTACAGGAGTCCATCTTCCCAGTATACCTTGTGGGTACCTGTGGCGTTCCCAGCAGCCTCAGCAGCAGCCTGCTGTCTGAGGGGTTCAAGAGAAGGGCAGTCTAACTGGTCCTTCCCCAGGTCTTCTCGTGTGGGTCCCCCTGAACCCAGAAACTCAACTTGATCAAGTTCGAGTTCTTTAGGTTCAGTTTCCCGCATTTCCTGGAGGTCAGCCTCCTCTGAGACTTGATCCTCGACCTGGGGCAAGGGGGAAGGCGAAGCCTTAACCCGACTGCTCTTCTTCTTGGGAGGTGTCTGGTCCGTTGTTCCAGGATCCAGCACCTGTTCAGTGGGGCATCGTCTGACCTGTGACCTGGTCACAGCAAACAAGTGTGCTGGCAAGCCTAACATTTCCATGTGAGTCCGTTGCTCCACTTCTGACCATTGTGATGACTCCAAATCATTGCCCAACAAACAATCCACTGGGAGGTCTGAACTAACAACAACCTTTTTCTGGCCATTTACCCCTCCCCAGGAGAAAGCAACAATCGCCATACTATGACTGGTAGTGACGTTGCTGGCATTGGTCACCAGGAAATCTGTACCTGGCATGATCTGTCCAGGGTCCACAAAGTTAGGCGTCACCATGGTGACGCTGGCACAAGTGTCCCTATAGGCCTGAGCCATTCTTCCATTTATTAAAGGTGTCTGTCGGTATTTGCCCAAAGTATTGGGACTGACATCAGGGGATATATCCACATCCCCTGTACAGACAAGGACAGCCTGAGTGAGTGTACCAGCTAAGCTGTCACACCCCTCAGAACCCAAGGTTAACCCAACTAGTCCCTTGGGAGGCGCACTACTACTGCTGGCTGTACTAGGGGGCACAGGTGCCTTAGGGGCTGCAGTAGCAGGAGTCTGCCCTCCTTTCTTGGTGCACTCACTAAACCAGTGAGTTTTACTTTTACAGTATTGGCACCACCTTTTCGATTGGCCTTCTTGATTCTTCTTTTTCTGGGAAGCCTGACCCCCCCCCCTCTTTGGGTTGTTGGGGACCTGTCGAAGACTTCTGGTCAGTTTGTTCCCCTTTTGAATCTTTACCCTTCTGGTCTGCTTTCTTTTGACCACCCTGGTTCTGGCCCTGGTTTTGCTTAACCCTTGTTCTGACCCATCTGTCTGCCTTCTTTCCCAATTCTTGGGGAGAGGTCAGATCTGAGTCGACAAGGTGCTGATGCAACAACTGGTTCTGACAATTGTTTAAAATCTGTTCTCGCATGATCAAATTATACAATCCTGTGTAATCAGTAACCTTACTGCCCAGCAACCAGCCCTCCAAAGCCTTAGTGGCACAATCAACGAAATCAGACCAGTCCTGAGACTGAGTTTTCTGGGTATCCCTGAACAGCAACCTGTACTGCTCAGTGGTTAGGCCGAACCCATCGATCAGTGTGTTCTTCAGGATCTGGTAATTGTTAGCGTCCTCGACTCTAGTAGTGAGGAGCTTATCTCTACCTTTACCGTCAAAGGAGAGCCACAAGATAGCTGCCCACTGACTCTGGGGGATGCACTGTACAGTGCAAGCCCGCTCCAAAGCAGTAATCCATTTGTGGATGTCGTCCCCTTGCTTAAAGGGGGGCACTATCTTATTCAGGTGCTTAGTGTCTAAACTCCTGGGTTCCCGTGGGGGAATGCTGCCACCAGTGGGAATTGTCCCACTCAACTCTTGCTCTCGAGCAAAGGCGAGTCTCTCTTTGGCTAGGGCAAGTTCTTCCCTCGCGATCCGCAGATTGACTTCCCTCTCCTTTGCTTCGTACATTCTCCTCTGAGGTGATGTCATCCCTCTTCGAGCAGAACCTCGAGAGCCATTGGTTCGAGCGGATCCGTTAGAGCCTCTCGACAGAGACCTAACTCGTCCGTTCCCAATGTTAAGCTGGCCCGAGAGAGGGTCCAGGGGTCCCCTAGTACCAATCTCGTGCCGGCTTAAGTTGTCCTGAGTTAGCTGACTAACTATGACTGGACCTTGGTCTGCCTCGTCCCCAGATGACTCTGGCTCCTCGTCCTCCTCTTCACCCTCGGCGGAGAGATGGATAAGGTCAGGGTCACCTCGGGTTCCCTCGAGGGGAGGCATCTCCATTTCTGGATGAGAAGGGTCGGTGTTACCCGCCCTCCTAGCATCATAAGTCTCCAAGAGACCAATCAGAAACGGAATGGTAGGGTTTGCACCCTGTTTTAACTTCCGAGATGTACAGATCTGTCGCATCTCGTGGAAGCTAAGTGCAGCATATCTGGAGGTGACCTGTGGAAGGTCGACTGACACAAGGGGAGACTCAGAGTTTCCTCCTTTGTCCGACATGCTGCTTCTAGTGTGGTGTAAGTGATGCACCTACCCACACTATGGGTTTACCTACTGATCCCTTGCTAGAAGTTGTAGCCAAGGTGTGCTAAGCCTTGAGGAGCTACAACAGCTGGTTCAGTAGAACTCAGAGTATTCTAAGCTAAGTTATATGTACCTGGAGTACTTATGTGATCTTTCACAAGATATTCTTAGGATACGCGTGGTAAAACAACAGCAAGCTCAAATCCCAACCGCTGCTCACCAATGTGAGAAGGTGGCCCGATATGCAGAGTTCGCTATTCTAGCGACCACTATGTATCGTTCCAACGACCCTTATGGTGATTGGTTGTAAGTCAACCTTAGACCAGCTATCCTAGTAGCGTGGATACGAGCAGTCTTCGGGCTAAACTCTAGAGGGCGTGTTGAGCCAGCTGTTATACCATCACATACCCCTTGAACACCAAGTGAAAGGACACCACACAAGTGTTATGAAAATAAACAGTATATTTATTAGAATCACAACAGCCCTGTACTCTTTATGAGGACAGGGTACTAAGCACAGAACAAAAGCTCTTAGAAAATACTTCAAGTGCACAATTAAAACAGGTGCCCGAGGGCACGGAAAGTTTAGTGGTCTCGGGCGGACCCGATAAGGCAAGTCGGAAGCGAGGGACTCGGGACCCTAGAGTAAGGAGGCTATGCAGGCACCGAAATGCCGAAGTTACCTAGCCACGAGGGCTGCGGCTGCACAAGTCTTACAGGCGTCGGGGGTCTTCGCTGACGAGCCAGGAGCCGGAAGAAAAGGAGTTGCTGGCCGGCGACCAGTGATGAATAGTTCGTAGTGATCCAAGCCTGGATCAGTGATCGTTGATACCTGAAAGCAGAGGGGACCAAGTTCGTACTACTAGCCAGTAGTCAGAGGGTACCAGGAAGGCACCGGATGGCCGTCACCTCGACTAGGTGAGTGGGCGACGCTAGGCTCTGCAGTCTCACGGACCAGGAGGCGTTGTCGGCGACCAGGATGGAGGTGCGAGCTGTCCCACGAAGGTTGATGCTGTCGGCGTCACTGGGCCCAGGATTGGGGCAACAAGCCTTGGCAGATTTCAGGGCCACGTGGTGGGTCTGAAATGGCGTCTTGAGTGGACCAGGAGGGTCCGGGGTGCTCCTCTCGGAAAAGGGAGCAAGGGCTGGTCTGGAGCAACCAGACCAGCAGCGTTGGTTGTCGGATGTCATCAAAGAAGGGCACAAGCCAGCGGCTAGTGACCAGACAACGTGCTGAGCAGCGAGCAGAAGGGCCCCACGCAGATCGTGGAGATGCTGGGAGACTGCACTTCGGTGCTGGAGCTGCTCAGGGTCGGGGCTTCTCGGACCCCAGAGCACTCACCAGAGAATTGCTTCGATGGTCGTGCTGGTTAAGAAAGCGTGCAGGTTTTGATGATGGCCGGTCCCTCGAGGTCTCGTCGCACCCACAGATCTCAGCTGAGCTGACGACGTGGGTAGAGGTCAGAGGTGCCAGGGAAGCCGGTTCTCGTCGAGCTGGGCCGTCGGATCCTTGAGGAAGGACTTGCAGCAAACCGCAGAGTTCTTAGATGGTGCCCGCTGGTGCAGGGTGACTACTCCTTAGCCACAAGGGAGAAATCTTGAGAAGAGTCTCGAAGTCCTTTCGTAGAAAGTATTCTTGATTCAAAGATGATCTAATTTGGAAGGGTCCCCGCTCCGGCCTTTATCCTAAAGAAAGGGGCGGGTACATGACTAGGTCCTGCCCTAAGGGTGGGACCAGGAAGGGGGGTAGTTACACCCCTCTCCCCCTGCTGGACTTTCCCCAGGTCAGGGGCTGCGCGCCCCTGGAACTGGTTCTAGCCGGCAGATGCGTAGTGAGCACCGGGCTGCCACTCCGCAGTCACCTTCTTGCAAAGCCCTACCTACCCAGAATACACAAACCCTGTCTGGGACGGTGCGAACACCGCCCTTGACTGGAAACCCTTTGTCCAAGCTCTCTTCGCTGGAAGGACTCCCAGCAGCAGGAGGTCAGACTTGTGTCTGTGGTGGCAGCGTCCATTTTGTGGAGCTGAGGCTTCAGTTAACTTTAACCGGGGTTCACAGTTACGTACATGTCGTGTCCCTCTAGAAGGGCGGGATGCTAACCTCGTCGCCAGGGTTGGTGAGAGGGCAGCACCCCGATTCGTATGACACCTTACTCGACATGTCTTGATAACGCGATACCGAAGTTACCGATGTGATACGCGTTATCATGGAACAGCCATTGGGTCTTGGTTCCGCAAGCTGCAACCGGGCTCGGCTTGTGCCAGAGCCCAATTCACACGGTTCCATGCACTCTGCCTTCAGGATTGTCAAGGCCTGCCATAGGAGTGACTGAGAGGAACTCGGGTGTCCATTTTAAGGTTAGGTATAGGGATACTACACCTACAGCAACGGGCGAGTACGCCACGTGGCCCCAGCTGTCGTGCAGCCAGTTGTGTCAGATTTAGATGGCCATCCAGGGGTGGCATAATACATGCTTCAGCCCCTGGTAGGCCCTGGGTACACCGATGCCCTGAGTTACAGGGTCTGACAGGGTGGCCCAGTTCCAATTGGGTAATGCACCTAAGGTACACATATCAATTTAGCGAGAGAACAGCTAGGCTGTGGGTCTGATTGGCAGGCCCACAGCCCGAAAAAAAGTCGTAAACCAGTGAAACAAAAGCAAAAAGTCCGGGTGATCATAGGATTGCAGACCCTACTCTCCTACACTCACCGCATAATAAATATTTACATAGGCCGTGTGCATGTTTAGAGAGTAGCCGCATAGTATGTGCGCCTCAGAATTTGCCGAGCTCTGGTACTTAGGACACACACCATGACACTGTCAGGGCGGCGGTTTGCCGCTGAGGGAGAGGGGCGCTGTCGCCAAATGTGAAACTCAATCTGGGTGTAATCTGCACACTGCCCACTATGCCACATTTAAAGCTGAAATATTAATTCACAACATCCTAGAAAGGAATTGCGACCCCAGCCTTCCTAAAGGCTGCCTGCTGACACTGACATTCAGAAGGGAAAGCTTCTCTGAATGTGAAGGTGCTCACGTCTCAAAGCTGCAGGAAGAGCATTCCTCAATAGTGCAAGTAATGTGAGCATCCAACAAAAGCATGGTCTCTCTACTCACTAGTGCAAGTGCTGTGAGCGTCCAGCAAAAGCACGGTCTCTCTACTCACCAGTGTAAGGGCTGTGAGTGTCCAACAAAGCAAGGTCTCTTCTCTTCACTACTGCAGGAGCTGTATGAATATAACATAAGCACGGTCTCTCTATTCACTAGTGCAAGGACTGTGAAAATCCAACAAAGCAAGGTCTCTCTCTTCACTACTGCAGAAGCTGTATGAATATACCGTAAGCAAGGTCTCTCTATTAACTAGTGCAAGGCCTGTGAGAATCCAACAAAGCAAGGTCTCTCTCTTCACTACTGCAGGAGCAGTACGAATATAACAGAAGCAAGGTGTCTCTATTCACTAGTGCAAGCACTATGAGAATCCAACAATGCAAGATCTCTATGCTCACTACTGGAGGAGATGTACGAAAATCAGATGCAATGCCTCTCTACTTACTAGTGCAAGGGCTGTGAGTGTCCAAAAAAGCACAGTCTCTCCCCTCACTACCGGAGGAGCTGTACGAATATAACAGACGCAAGGTTTCTCTACTCACTAGTGCAAGCACTATGAGAATTCAACAAAAGCATGGTCTCTCTGTTCACGACTGGAGGAGCTGTATGAATATCAGACCGAAGGTTCTCTACTCACTAGCGACAGACACACAATTGATGGACGGAATGCAAAACAAATCAAAACATTCACCCCAAGTCAAGAGATCTGGGTTAAATACATCATTATTTTGCTCACCATGATACCACAGTTTAGACCTGGCCATTAGCAATAGGTCTTTGTGAGAGTTTAAGCTATTGGCATCACAAATAACAATGTTTTTTATTTATGTTTGTTTTAAAAAATCAACAAGTAAAATAAAAGGCGCTGTCATTTACAATGCCAATAGCTCAAACTCTAGTAAATGTAAGACCTATTGCATTGCAAATGATTGTTTAGTATACAATATATAGTGTCTGGCAAATGGACCGTGCCTAGCGCCTGTCCCCCTGGTCCCCGCCGCCCCCAACCCTCTAAAATCACATATGATGCCGCAACTCTCCTCGCCCTCAACCCCGGACGCACACCACAATGCTGCGATGCCACCCCAGAACGTATCCACGGTCCTTTTGCCTGCCTTTCCTGCAGGTTCAACTGCTTCAGGACCTTCACCAAATCCACTTCCTCCATACACAGCTCTGACTCTAACCGCCTGAAGTGCATCCTGCTTAACACCCGCTCGGTCCACAGATACGCAACTGAAATCTGGGACCTACTCGACACTGCGTCACCGGACATCGCCTTTCTTACAGAAACGTGGATGAACACATCATCAGCACCCGACATCGCAATAGCCATACCTGACGCTTACAAGATCATCTGAAAAGACCGCACCAATCAAACAGGAGGAGGCATCGCCATCATCCACAGGAACACCATCAAAATCACGACCAGCTCCGACGATAATCTCGCAACCGCCGAACATCTCCACTTTCAGATCCACACCGACCCTAGGACCACACTTAGAGGCACCCTCATCTACAGACCTCAAGGTACTCGCACTCAATTCAGCGATGACATCACTGACTTCGTCAGCCCACATGCCCTCGCCTCCAAGAACTACATTCTTTTAGGAGACCTCAACTACCACCTTGAAAACAAAAAAGACAGCAACACCACCACCCTTCTGGACAACCTGGCCAATCTCGGACTCAAACAACTTGTCGACACCCCCACCCATGAAGCCGGACACACGCTCGACCCTATCTTCACCTCCAGCAAGCACATCTCCTTCGATCGCACCACAGCTCTCCACTGGACGGACCACAGCTATGTTCACTTCAGCTACAAAACCACCCCGACCACAGCCGCCCTCAACCTATTCCTCGGAGAAACTGGAACAAGATCACCACCGACCAACTCCTCACATCGCTCAACCAAAATCCACCCGCCCTCTCATCGGACCCAAACCAAGCTGCCACCAACCTCAAACAATGGATCACCCAAAATGCTGACGAATTAGCACCCCTGAAAAAGCACCAGATCAAATCAGCCAGCAAAAAGGCTCCCTGGTTTAATGATGACCTTAAAACATCCAAGAAGCTATGCCGCACCCTGGAGAAAACTTGGAGAAAAAACCCAACCACCGACAACATGGCCACCCTCAAGGCAGCCACCCGCAAACACCACCAACTGATTTGATCCGCCAAGAAATTAGCATTCAAGGATCGTCTCAACAACAACACTCACAACAGCAAGGAACTTTTCAACATCGTCAAAGAATTCACCAACCCCACCGCAGCATCTAACGACATCACTCCCTCCCAAGACCTCTGCGATGCGTTATCCTCCTTCTTCTACAACAAAATTGCCGACATCCACAACAGCTTCAAGAATACTCCCAGCGACCAACCCTCCCCACCCCCCTCAGATCCTACTCCACCAACTAACCACCTTAGCGCTTGGAACCCAATCACCACTGAAGACACCACCTGCCTAATGAACTCAATCCACTCTGGCTCGCCAACCGACCCCTGCCCCACCACATCTTCAACAAAGCGGACTCCATCATCGCACCTCACCTCCGTGATGTCATCAACTGCTCGTTCAACTCTGCCACCTTTCCAGAAAGCTGGAAACACGCCGAACTCAGCGCCCTTCTGAAGAAACCCACAGCAGACCCCTCTGATCTTAAAAACTACCGACCCATATCCCTCCTCCCTTTCCCGGCCAAAGTCATTGAGAAAGCCGTCAACAGCCAGCTCGCCGCCTTCCTTGAATCCAACAACTCCCTCGATCCATCTCAATCCGGGTTTCGAGCCAAACACAGCACCGAAACCGCCCTCATTGCAGCGACTGACGACATCCGAACACTACTGGACAACGGAGAAACAGTGGCCCTCATTCTACTTGACCTCTCCGCCTGAAGTAATCAGGGTTCCCAAGGCCTACATGCTCCGAAGATAACCCACTTACACTCAAGAACTGTTGGCACGGAAACTGTAAAAGGCAAAGAACAAGTTTATTAAGACCCCATGGGGTGGTGGTACACTCAAACAGCACCCTTCGGTAATGCAAGAGGTATCACACCGAACACCGGTGTGACCCTGATTTATATACAGTTTTGGGGCAATAAAAGATAGGCGGCACAAGTTAGAACACCTTTTAGGGACATATATGGTCATGTTTTGGAATACAGCCAGCTCATTGGAGGGGGTACAACTCCGCTGGTCAGTTTGACGCACATTCCTAAAGGCTCACTGGTCAGTCGGGACTGCGCATGTGCAAGCTTGACCAGTACTAAAAATAGCCTGTTGCTGGGCAGACTGAAGTGGTCAGTGAAACGGACAATGGACTAAAGGGCACGCCGGCCACGAGGCTGCTTATGGTCTAAGATGGCCGCCGCAACATTCAAAATGGCGTTTTCGTATATAGCCAAGAGAAGGAGGACAACGTGTAGTTTCAGCTAATCGCTAACGCGGCCATGCCAATTACGACAGACGACCCTTTTAGCGTTTAGCTGAATCTACCTCATAATGAACATAATCAGGATGTTCGTCCTCGATGTCTATTAACATTATTTGGGTTACTTCTTTATGAAGCATCATTTTGTCATGAGCAAGAGCTCGTCTTGATGGTATGCAAGCTGATAGACACATAGAACATAAGGCCGGGCCACATTGAATACATAGGCATATAAAAAACATTGCCCCCACGATTATACATAGAATCGTCAACAGTTTCCAGCCCCAGGTAGTAAGCATAGACCAGAACCATCCTGAAAGTGTCCAAGTTCCATTGTCCGGATGTATCTCAGCTGCGATCTTGTGGAGCTTGGATATGGCATCATAAACAGATGGAGAATTGTCCGGTACGTATACACAACAGCTGCTTCCGATAATTCTGCATGCCCCCCCACGATCAGCCAAAACTACATCCAGCACCATCCTATTTTGGAGCGTAACAATTCTAGAAAAAACCTGTAGTTCCTCAGTGATGTTTCCCAGGGCAATGGCAGTGTCATTCGCTACAGCCTCGACAACACGTGTCAGTCGTCTTATCTTCCGACTGTTCAATGCAGCCCCCACAAAAGAAAATAGTCCCAAATTAAAGTCCACATACTGTTGCAAGGCAGTGTCGGTCTGGTCTATGTCATCAAGAACAACAGTCCGCTTAACTCTATTCAAGACAAAATCATGATACAAGGTATAATCATTGTGATACATTGGTGGGGCAATGAATACAGGAGGTAGCACAAACGATACATAGCACGTGCCCAACCATCCCAATGGAAGCTGATGGTAACCCTTCGTTCCACAAATAAAGTACGTGTTTCGTGATGCTACAAAAGAGATGCCATTCGGGCTATCAAAAGTAAGAGTAGTGTTACATTCGCTTTTTCCCACTGCAATCGAACCCTTATTCCTAATACACAAATCGGCTTTAGTAGCAATGACATTAATGACATGTGCGCTGGATACATTAATATTTCTTTGATTGCTGTACACACGCGGGGCAGACACGTTGTCAGGCCTGTACTCCTCCCATTCAAATCGAGTACCCTCAGCCCGTGGAAACCCATCCTTGTCATGGGTGCATACTTTATTCAAACGGAAAAGCACCCCCCCTTTGGTTGGCCATCTCAAAGTAAAGAGGAGGGTGTACCAAGCGTTGCATGATCCATTGTGTGAAAACGGGAGTGGAATGAGTGGGGTGCCCCCTCTCTTCTGGTGCCCTGGCAACATCCCACACACCCAGCAATTTGAGGTATTGGTCATATTATGTGTGTGATGACGAATCTGAATAAAACTGTTATTCAGAAAGGTTTGCCGATGTCGTTCTTCGTGATAGGGTAATGTAAAGTGAAAATGTTCAGATGGAGCCGGGGTAGTCGGCAGCAAATGTTCACGTACAGGCACCACAAGTTCAACTACCCAGGCTATCACAGCTATTACCACAATAGTCAGAACAAAGAGAAAGGCACCCAATATTCGTTTATCTCGTGATGCCGTTGATGCCATAGTTCAGAAATGTTCGTGCAAAGTCTCAAATAACACAAATTGTTCACAAAGTCTCAGATACACGTGCGTGTATACCTAAAAAAAAAGAAAAATGCGGTGCTGAACTCCGAGGTAGCCGTTGTTTTCTTCTCCGGGCCAAGACGGGTGTCGCTACACTGGCGTTCCCGGTTTCCGTTTCACAAACCTGGAGCGGTAACCAACCAGTCACATAGGGAAAAACAAAAATCTTCTTATCGAGGACGCAGGTTGTAGCGCTCTCGTCCGGCAGCAGCGTGGTCCGGGAAGGCTCCCTCAACTTCGGCCGACGTCACAGCTGGGCTCTTTTCTTTCTCCAAGATCTCTTTGTAGTCGGTCAGCACAGCAGGAGTCACCAGATCCGGAGAGACACGGCGGCAGTGTGTCGAATGCACTCACCGCTTCCTGTTGGTCACTCGTACAGCGGTTCGGGTAGCAAGGAGGACCTGTTCGGGGCCCTTCCACCTTGGCTCCAGACTGCTCGCTCTCTCAAACGACCCGATCATCACGTGGTCACCAGGGCGGAGATCATGGCCCTCTCCAGTAGAGTTGTCAGGGAGCGCTTCTCGAACCTGTTGATGAATAGAAAGCAAGTCATTTGTTAATCGTGCCAAATAGTCGTTCATCATAACACAAGGCACATCATGTATTAATCGCGGCTTAGGCACCCCCCAGATGTTCATGGGGCGCCCAAACACTACCTCGTAGGGTGTAAGGCCAGTTCGGGAATGGGGTACTGATCTAAGAGAGAGCAGTGCTAGCGGCAAAGCGTCTGGCCACTTCAACGATGTAGACGCCACAATTTTGGCCAGCTTAAGTTTCAACGTAGCATTGTACCGCTCAACCAGACCTGCCGACTGAAGGTGGAATACAGCGTGGAACTTCTGCTGAATCCCTAACCCCTTCAGTACATATTCCACAATCTTTCCAACAAAATGAGGCCCATTATCGCTCCACAGAAATTTGCAAACTCCAAAGCGAGGAAAGAATTCCTTAAGCAACACCTTAGCTGTTGTCAAAGCCGTATTGTCTTTCGTGGGGAAGGCCTCAACCCATTTGCTAAAAGCACATACCACCACTAGGACATACTTCAGGTTGTTGCAGCGCTCGAGTTGGATGTAATCCATTTGGAGTACCTCAAATGGTGCAGAGGGTGGAACGAACCCTCCTTTCGGAATATGGGTCCCCTTTCCAGGATTGTGTTGTAAACAAACCAGGCAGGTCTGCACTACTCTCTTCGCAGTATTAGCAATCTCAGGATGTTCCCAAACTCGTGTTAATAGCCGAGTGATTGCAAGAGCTCCGACATGCGCCAGTCCATGTGTCATCTGGACCATCGTCTGCAAGTAAGCCGCAGGCAATTTCCATTTCTCCATGTCTTTGCTTCTCCAACAACCCTCGTCATCTAGTACCCCATCTGCTGCCCATGCCGCAAGTTCAGATTCAGTAGCTGATTTTTGAATATCCAATATTTCTGCTCTAGCATCATTCCATCGCTCAGCCTGTGATTGTACCACATACATGGGGGAGCTGGTTCGGGACATAGCCGTTTGTCTTGCTATGCTATCTGCAAAAGCATTTCCTTGGCCCACTTTATCCGTGATCTATTTGTGAGCACTGCATTTTACTATCGCTACTTTCTTTGGGCCAAGCAACGCGTTTAGGAGATCACGCACTAGCTCTCCGTGCATAATGTGTTCTCCGTGAGATGTCAAAAACCCACGCTCTCTCCAGAGTAGCCCGAAGTCATGTGCTACTCCGAAGGCGTATCGGCTGTCTGTGTATATGTTCACACATAGGCCAACACTCAACTCGCAGGCTCTTGTTAAGGCTATCAGCTCTGCTGCCTGAGCCGATTTCTGTGGTATCCTAGCTGTTTCTACCACTGTCTTAAGTGTCGTGATCGCATAGGCTGCGGAAGTCGTACCATCTGGCAGCCTTAAACACGATCCATCAACCCACAGTTCCCCATCCACATCTGGAAGTGGCACATCCTGTAAGTCGACACGACCCTTTGTCTGTTCCTCGGTCAGGAAGACACAATCGTGATGTTTTTCTTCCTGACCCTCCTCGGCCGGATAGGGCAATAAAGTGGCAGGGTTCAAAGTAGCGCATCTTTTCAGTGTAATATGTGGCGCCAAAAGTGTCAGCTCATATCCTGTTAGCCGTGCACTCGTGAGGTATTGGGTCTTTGTTTGGTTTAGCAGAGCATCTACTGCGTGAGGAACTAACACCAGCAGTTTGTGCGATAACACTATTCCCTCACTCTGTCGTATGGCTACTGCCGTTGCTGCTACCGCTCGGAAACACCCAGGCAACCCTCGTGCTACAGGATCAAGAATGGCAGAGAAGTATGCACATGGTCTCTGCTTATCCCCGTGTAGTTGCACTAACACTGACAACGCGCACCCATCATTCTCGTGCACGTACAATGTGAAAAGTTTCGTGTAGTCTGGTGTGCCTAACACGGGTGCGGAACAAAGGGCCTGCCTCAACTGTTCAAAAGCCTTCTGACATTCATCTGTCCATTCTAAGGGCATTGGTGTAGCTTTGGACAATAACGCTAGCAAAGGTTTTATGATATGTGAAAAACCCATGATCCACTGTCTACAAAAGGACGTCAACCCTATGAAGGCACGTACGTCTCTCTGCGTGCGGGGGACTGGTGTGTCTAAAATCGCTTGAATTCGATCAGATGTTAATGCACGCCCCTCCTTAGACAACAGATGACCGAGGTAGGTCACCTGAGGTCTACAGTATTGAAGCTTTTTCTTCGAAACCTTATGATTGTTCTGTGCCAAAAAGGAAATCAACGCAAGTGTACTTTCTTCACATTGTGCATAAGAGTCAGCAGCAAGCAGAAGGTCATCCACGTACTGGATGAGAGCAACACCAGACTGCAATTTAAAGGAATCTAGCTACCTTTTCAAAGCCTGGCTGTAGATGCTAGGGCTTTCAGTATAACCTTGGGGAACACGACAAAATCTATACGATTTATTATTTACCGTAAAGCCAAACAGGTATCTGCTGTCAGGATGAACAGGGATGGAAAAGAACGCATTCTTTAAATCAATGACGCTAAACGTGGTGGCCGTGGGTGGGACCAATGTAAGCAAGGTTGTAATGTCGGACACCACCGGGTATTGGGGGATGACAATTTTGTTGATCTCTCGCAAGTCAATAATAAAGCAATAGACTTTGTCGTCAGTATCTCTCTTAAGGATCGGAAGAATAGGACTGTTGCAAACATTATAAGGGACCTCCTCCACAACCCCTGCAGAAATTAAATCCTGAACAATATGTGTCAATGCAATTTCACCTTCTCTAGAAATCTTATACTGTGGCACTCGTGGTAGCGGGCCCCCTCCTGAACAGTAATGTGTATTGGTGGAATACGCATCTCTCCCACATCCGTATCTGAGGTCGCCCATAACGTATGCGGTAGAGAGGCCAAAGCTGGAATATCTAAAATAGCATAAAACCTGTCGGGGTCAGGATAATTGTCATTCAGGATAACCCGCACTCCCTCAGGAGCGCACCGTATCGTTGCTCGAAAATATTTAAGCAAATCAATACCCAGGATATTATCTGGCGTATGGGGTGATAACAAAAA
Organism: Lissotriton vulgaris; assembly: GCF_964263255.1. Lineage (NCBI taxonomy): Eukaryota > Metazoa > Chordata > Amphibia > Caudata > Salamandridae > Lissotriton > Lissotriton vulgaris. The sequence continues at coordinate 1,665,975,246 of NC_141685.1, read as the reverse complement.
TTGACCAAAACTGAAATATTTGTCAAGACATAGTGCAAGGGGCTTTGACAATGGGCTAGGGGAGGGTGTGCCATCGAACCCTACACATGTAATCATTTCGCCAGACAGGGGAGCCCTCGGAACCAAGTTTTTCGACAAAGCGCTACGTGTAGCTCCTGTGTCGACTAGAAATTGATCAGTAGAGCCCAGAATACCCGCTGTTACATATGGACCCTGCTGATCTACCGGCACTTCAATTGATTCCTTACCCCATCCTACGCAGTCCTATGCATGCACATAATCCTGGTGCTCCACATTCTCACCCTCCGAAATCTGATATTGATTTCGTCTATCAAACGTGTTTCGCTCATCCTGGCCACGGCCCCTCTCCTCAACTCTTCCACGATCACTTCCGCCACCTCTCGCTCCCGTATAACCTCCTCTCGACCTACCACCTCCTCGACCACGCTGACTACGCTGCTCACGAAGTACCGGACAATCATCAGCCCAATGCCCAAACTCCTTACAATAAGCACACTGATCCTCCGCTATATCCGTACGACCATATGACGTATTCCCTCCACCTCGTCTACCTCTATCATTCCCTCTACCCTGTGTTCCCCGAACCTGCGCCAACATCACCTTCGTTTTCAATTCCTTCGCCTTTTTCTCAACACTTTCTTTAGCCTCCAATTCCTGCCGCTCATAATACTGAGCCATAGTTAACAAGGACGCAGGGGTCGCCGTGGCCCAGGAACTTTCACTCGACTTCAATCGTTTTGCAATCTCCGGTAGGAGATTAGCTACATACTTATCTACAAACAGATGCCGACCCGTATTGTCTGTTAAAGATTGACCACTGTAATCATGGAATGCCTCCTCGAAACGTGTAAAGAAATCTGAAACTGTTTCATCGGGTTTCTGTTTGCACGAAGTTAGCATAGTCCAATTGATCTTTTTAGAGGGAACAAGCGTCTTTAATTTAATCAAGATAGCTGCCGGAAGATCTAGAATTAACTGACAAGGCTTACATGCCGGTTCCCTATCTAGATCGGCAGCATTTATTTCTTTCCATGTGCCCCCCAATATTGTTTCATCATTATTTTTACGAATTTGTCTCCACATATCAGGTGGTAGAATTAGCCCAAAGAACAAATCTATATCAACAAGAGTCATCACACAAGATGAAATAGCCCCTTCCACCCCTTCATAAAATGCCGCCGGATTTTTCCAAAGATCAGGTAGAGAATTTTTCAACGCCATAACATCTGCTCTATTCCAAGGCGTGTATACCCAGTTATATACAAAATACCCTTTCGCATCCTTTGACGATTTATCATCATCTGTACCTTCCCCTTTAGGTGGAACATACAAGGGCGCGGCTTCACGCATAGGCATAACATGCAATGCAAAACTCTTATCTGAACCCCGGAGAGAACACTCCTTAATCTGCCCGTTATTCTCCGATTCAGACTCCTTTTGCCTCCTTTTCCGCTCCTCCCGCAGTCTGGTAGTCTCGTCTCGCAGCCGGATCAGTTGCGTGAATAGGTCGTCAACATCTGCAAGATCAAATACACCTTTAACCAAATTCTCACGATACACTGACAACGATTTAGGTTCTAACGTGTCTGAAAGTTCACGATACGCGGCAACAACTTAATCCGCCAAACTAGACAGAAAATACATTAATTCAAGATCCGACCACGCCCTCTTCTCCGCAAGCAACTCATCCTGAGAAACACATTTCTTATTCACTTTACGAGCCCAACTGCGTAAATGTGCGGACCTCTCCGCAGTAAACCTGAGAGCAGATACACCCTTCTGTTCCGACTTATCCTGTCCATCATCCTCCGAATCTGCAGCTGGTGCCGTCGGCGAAACGTACGGAGGCGGTGACCGATCTAGCAATGAAAAATCATCAATTTCATTATTAAGGACAGGATAAAGCGGCCGGCGAATGGGAAATTGACCAGTCGTTTGCAATTTACGTTCCCGTTCCTCCCTCTCTTTCTTCTCCTGAGCCTCCTTCTCCTCAAGCTGTAAAGCCTTATCCCGAGCAGCCTTGCGCTGCTCTTTGTCCGCCAAGGCAACTTCACGCTTCATACGCTCACGCACCGCTTTCTCCCACATTCGCACACAATCAAACATGTTTTGTCTAGACCTGCGTTGAAACAAACATTGCTCCACAAACTGTACTTTTCGTAAATTGAACGACCCATGTAGAGGCCATTGCAATTCAGGATCGGCCTTTGTATACTTATGCCATAATTTGCTGTACATAATAGGGGGAAGGCCAAGTTTGATGTACATCTCGCGATTTGGTGTTCCTTCTGGGGGAGCCGGCTGTGCTTCCGCTAACCTAATTGTGGTACCATCTCCAAGGCAGCACATCCCTCGGAGTGTGCTGAAAACCGGCATGTTCAAAAAGTATCACGAAAGCGTGACACCACACAAAATGGCACTTACAGTACTTCACACAAGTGTGCCGCTCAGAGGAAAAAAAAAAACAAAGTTAGAGAAACATCTCTACATGCCTGCCTATGTGAAGTGCACTACACATATAAGTTCAAAGATCACAAAGTCACAATGTTAGCTAACTCAAATCAAAACGTAGATCGTAGGACTTCGGCAAGCGTCCAAGGACTACCTTACCGATCACAAATCATAGAACTTCAGTAAGCGTCCGAAGACTACCTTACCGAACACAAATCTTACCCAAATTCTCAAATGTCCAGATTCCAACTGCCAAGGTCTTGTAATCAAATCAGCCAAACGGCACTTTCCCAGCAACACAGACACTCGAAAACTCAGTCGGAGACCGGCGCCACCTGGAAGGTCAGATCGGAAGGAAAGGAAGAAACACCGTGGGAGCCAAGACTCGGGTCACTCAGTGGCAGCGCGCGTCCATGGCGAGTTTCCAAGCCTTCGTCACGACCTCTCCTTCGGGCATCCGAGTCGCCGATGAGTCCCTTCGTGGTCGCCAATTTGAAGTAATAAGGGTTCCCAAGGCCTACATGCTCCGAAGATAACCCACTTACACTCAAGAACTGTTGGCACGGAAACTGTAAAAGGCAAAGAACAAGTTTATTAAGACCCCATGGGGTGGTGGTACACTCAAACAGCACCCTTCGGTAATGCAAGAGGTATCACACCGAACACCGGTGTGACCCCGATTTATATACAGTTTTGGGGCAATAAAAGATAGGCGGCACAAGTTAGAACACATTTTAGGGACATATATGGTCATGTTTTGGAATACAGCCAGCTCATTGGAGGGGGTACAACTCCGCTGGTCAGTTTGACGCACATTCCTAAAGGCTCACTGGTCAGTCGGGACTGCGCATGTGCAAGCTTGACCAGTACTAAAAATAGCCTGTTGCTGGGCAGACTGAAGTGGTCAGTGAAACGGACAATGGACTAAAGGGCACGCCGGCCACGAGGCCGCTTATGGTCTAAGATGGCCGCCGCAACATTCAAAATGGCGTTTTCGTATATAGCCAAGAGAAGGAGGACAACGTGTAGTTTCAGCTAATCGCTAACGCGGCCATGCCAATTACGACACAGTCTGCCACAGCACCCTCATACAACGCCTCAGCAACATCGGCATACATGGAAAAGCCTTGGACTGGATCAACTCATTCCTCGCTGGGAGAACTCAAAGAGTCCGACTTCCCCCATTCAACTCAGAGGCCACCGAAGTCATCTGTGGCGTACCACAAGGATCTTCACTCAGTCCCACCCTCTTCAATGTCTACATGAGTCCACTTGCCTCCATCGCGCGTCAACACAACCTCAACATCATCTCTTACGCCGACGACACCCAGTTAATCCTTTCCCTCACCAAAGACCCTAACACCGCCAAAACCAACCTTCACGAAGGCATGAAAGAAGTAGCCGAATGGATGAAACATAGCCGTCTAAAACTCAACTCAGACAAAACGGAGGTGCTCATCCTAGGATCTTCCCCCGCTGCTTGGGACGACTCTTGGTGGCCTTCCGCTCTGGGCACAGCACCCACACCCACAGACCATGCTCGCAACCTTGGCTTCATCCTAGACTCCTCTCTCTCGATGTCCAGACAAGTCAACGCAGTCTCATCCTCCTGCTTCAACGTACTCCGCATTCTCAAAAAGATCTTCCGCTGGATCCCCCTCGAGACAAGAAAGACTGTCACCCACGCACTGGTCACGAGTCGACTGGATTATGGTAACACACTCTACGCTGGAATCACAGCAAAATTACAGAAAAAACTCCAACGCATCCAAAACGCATCAGCGAGACTCATATTAGACATCCCTCGCCAAGATCACATCACCAGACACCTAAAAGACCTCCACTGGCTTCCCGTCAACAAAAGAATTACATTCCGCCTTCTCACCCACGCACACAAGGCCCTCTACAATCAAGGACCCGAATGCCTCAACACACGACTGTCCTTCTACAAACCCACCCGCCAACTAAGATCGTCCAATCAAGCCCTCGCTGCAGTCCCGCGCATCCGAAAATCCACCATGGGTGGCAGATCCTTCTCCTTCCTCGCTGCCAAGACCTGGAACTCACTCCCCACTCACCTCCGCCTTACTCAAAACCACATCTCCTTCAGAAAAGAACTCAAAACCTGGCTATTCGACAAATAATGAACCCCTTCCCCAAGCGCCTTGAGACCCCCTGGGTGAGTAGCGCGCTATATAAATGCTCGAACTTGAACTTGGGCTAGCGCAAGCACTTGCTGACTCAAACCTAAAAAAAAAACTATGGGTGGCAATAATACACTCTAAAGAATGTAAGCTTCACAGGAGAAACACATAACAGAGGCATACTATGGCAGCCATAGAAGAAATGTGTGATCCTATTAATCACATTGGCAAAGTAAAGACTTCTGTGCATAGAAGGTTCAGGCCCGTGTTCAAATTAATATCTGTATTAAAGCAAGGACTTGTAGTACTACCGCCACAAATCTCAAGCTTGTCAAAAGTGTGCGTGACAATAATCAGTAACTTTCCACTTCCTCAAGATTGCAAAATACCGGAGACCCATTGTACCGTGTAAGTGCGCCTCAATTGGCCCTTCAAACTAACCCGTTCCAACATGGCCACCCCGGCGACGTGTCTCTAATAAGCCTACTACCAAAAATAGAATTGATTAAAGAATGGAAGCTGCATATACGTCGGTGTGGTGACTATTTTGAACTTGGCGCAGTCCCTGTTGTACACAAAGGAAGGTCCTCGACATAAAGAAAATGAAACGCAATAGTGTAGAAAAGGTTGTCGAAGTTAGGTAATTGTTTGTTTGTTGTTGCCAGACTAGTGTTGCACAGTGTGTTTTAAGATTTTTGTTAATGGATATTCACACTGTGTATCATTGATAACAAAATGTATATTTTTTCAAATGAAGCAACTTGTTGAATTTTTTATGTAGTATTAGAAAAAATTGCTAAAAGAATGAGATTTGCAGTCTTTTTTTAACGGGACATTGTATGTTTGACTTTACTGTGATGTTTCCATCTCAAGATGGCAGCCTAGTTGACGAGCAGCTTAGGGCTGCGCCGGACGCTCGCAAAACGTTAGTCTCTCTTCCTTGTTCATGGTAGTTTCTTGTTTTCACCGTTGTCGATTGCTGTTGACTCAGTATATTCTCCACTCGGCACAGAGTAAAATTATTTAATAGACCTTTCTCCGGTGCTCCATTACAGTATTTTTCTAAGGGTCAGTTGGACATTACTTACTTATTTTACTTCATTATCAGTGGCATTGGACTACAAATCCCAGTTTGCTCCGTGGCGGCAAAAACGTCACTATTGGTGACGTGCTGCGCAGGAGGTGGAGGGAGCGGTGGGGGAGGCTGGTGTTGCTGCTGTCTATAGACAGTCAGAAGCAGCGGAGGGAGACGGGCAGCGGCGGCTGGAGAGAGCGCAAGCAGGGGAGGTCTTGGGCCTGTGACAGCAGCGGGGGACATCAGGTCACGGGGTGGTTTCAAAGAACGCGGATGGCGCTGGGCATCTCTGTGGGTGCTGCTTTTAACTATTGTCGCCCCAGACACCGCCAGGGTTTTGTGTATTACTAAGGACACAAGTCATCGCCGGGTGGCTCTAGCACCATTAGGGACCCGTGGCCCCTGACACTCTAAGAGCCCGGGTAGTACAGGATCCTCTGTTACTACTGGGGTTCTCTGTCACTACTGGGGCATCAATATTTGGCACTAATGCTGTGACCCATGTAATTTTTCAAGTAGGATCTGCTTTAATTCTGGGTCCCTTTATTTTGTTGTAGGATTTTCCCAAAGGTATCTTGTTTAGCCCTGTTTCGAATTGCGTCCCTCATTGCTTCCATTCTTCTTTCTTTCCCCGGAGCCCTTATTAGAATTTTTGTAGTGGCTCTTGTTCATTTTTTTGGAGGGGGCACTTGTTCCAGTGCCGGATTTACGGGGCCCCTACTTACGTGTAAGGGCCCCACTGGTATTTCTTCGGCCTAGAGGCCATTCCTCCGCGTAGAAGACATAGGGGGACCTGAGACGCCGGAGGAGGAGCCTCCTCTTCAGGGAACGTGTGACCAGGAACAGCAGGAAGGAGAGGGGGCACCATGTCTTCGCCAAGCCCGGGCAAGAGACGGATGGACACTGATGTCGTCAAACTGTATCCTTCCATAACAGCAAAGCAGCTCAGCTGTTCCATTGGGGCCGGGGTACTGTCTGTTGCTCATGTCAACCAAACCAGAAGGGATGCGTGATAATGATGGGCCTTCTAGCCTCTTCCACATGCATACACTACAAACGTACTACTCAGGTTCATCAGTACCCCCTGTGAACCATTAGAACTGCCCCTTAATGGAGTGGCTCTCTTTTCTTTCTAAATGTACGGAAATTGAATCACTGATACTTCTTACATATATGTGTTGCTCTATGGAGTAGAGGCTTCAGCTGGATATGTTGTCTTTGACTTTTATTGGGGTACCCTCTTTTTTTGCACTGGGAAATTGTGGTATTCCATAGCTGTCAGTCTCTGCTGTTGCCACTCAGTGGTGGCTTTAATTGATTGCGCCCCCCACTCACTCCCACCACTCCTTTCACAGTAATGTTATTGTTTTGGAACCCATGCCATCTACTTTCTGATGATACGAGACTATATTTATGAGCTGTAGGCATTTGGTGCCATATATTTCAGTGTCTTATGTTGCCCACAAGTGTGTTGGTATTGGGGTCGTGGACATCGCTCTCTGTTCCAAGCACCGTGCAAGTAGTATCCTAGAAAATAAGAATGTTCCTTCTATAACGAAAAGGGACCCTTTGTGTATCCTCAGCCTTCCTTGAGTTCTGCTTTACATGTTTTGTCTGTTCTGATTCACCCTGAAAATCGAGAAGGCTATCTTTTTCATCGTCATAGATCCGGTATAAATACACAATACCAATTTAGGTGAGAGGGCACTTTCAGCTATGCCCCTCCCCCAGCGGCGTAATTTTGAAACGTCTCTGCGTCTAACGCTGCTGGTCCAAGTGGTTATTTACATTATATAAAGACCGTACCTGTACAGGGGCGGGGGTTAACTTTGGAAGATAAATATTGTTATATACGCAACTGGTTTGTGTCTTGATAAATGTAGTTTATAATAATGTAAACAATTAAATTTCATGTCGTGACACTCAACACGAAGAATAAATTGAGCCATTTGAAATTGTCGAAAGAGATGAATGTATGCTATATATTCCTGTGCTTTATGGTTGTGGTATGCTTTGCAGCAAGGAAAATACGACACGTCTACCGCTCCCCCACCCCTTTCAAAAACGTAAACAGTGACACCCCTCGGGATTGTTTGATTGATAGAAAGGGAAAGGGGTGAAATGAATTGATTTTTCAATTAAACATCGATCTACATGGTCCTGTCGATTGCTTTTGACGTGTGTTCTTTACAAAATAGGGTTCAGTTGTGTCGTTATGATTTCAAGAACTGAAAAATGGTGACATGCCATCTCAGTTGAGCAGAGAGAATCGAGCTATATATAGCTTTGTTTTGGATTGCCCTCTGAAGGCATATTTTAATCTATAGGTCGTGCGCGCATTAAAATAGGGTGGAAAATAACCAGTGTCGAGAGGAAATGGGGGGAAAGGCCGCAGTCGACCTACTAGAAGCTGCTTCCTTTGTTCCCTTTTAGCTGTTGCCAGATAGATTAGGTAACCTGCTATTTCTGGGGGAGGGGGTGATACCTTCCAGCAAACAGTGCATTTCCATTTCATATGTATTATTGCCTTGTTACTTGTGCAAATCTACCCAGACCTAAAATGAGGGTATTTTAAAGCACTTTTGTCAGTTTTACTCTCACGAAAACGAGAAAGAAATGACCGCGTCTTATGAAGTTCAATATAGCCAAACCTTTTTAATTGTCATGTTCCAGTTGGGCTGGCGTGAAGGCAAAGTTTTTGGAGTTGTTTTTCTCTTAGACCCCTCCCCCTAGTTCGTATTTGTCTGTTGTCGCCGTCTTTCGTGTTTCTTTTTCCCTTCCTTCAGCTATTCTATTTTAAGATGTGAAGTGATTCGCCTGTTTATTTCACTGATAATCGAGAACGTGTTTTATATACATTGTTAGTCTTTATTAGTTTTGCTAGAATCGTTGTTTTTTCTTCACTTTGCAGAAGGGCTGTTCTTTTGATGCGTACGTTTTCTCCCACTTTCTACGCACGCGCATTTAGGACCGGCAGGTCTGTGTGTTAACCTTGTAGGGACAGTAGCCGACTTCAGGAAACACTGGGTGGAACCTACGTGGTGATTTATTAAGTACAAAACTCTCAATTCAACACGAAACAACTTGCCCAGCTCTGACTTTTGAACTTGCACTAAACACCCGAAACTATTGCTATAATAAGATATTTATTGTGTGGCCTTCTTTAGTTTACATTTGGTGGGTGAGCTGAGAAAGTGATTCCGAACCTGTCTAGACCAGCAAATATTTCTTTAAAATTCTGCATAGTGCAAATGAGAGGCTGTTTGGTTGTCGGCTGTGACCGTAGGCAGCACATTCAGGGGGAGACCTGTTGGCTGATGTTCTTGCATTGTACCAGTTACCATTGAGTCTGGGTGGTGTCGAGTTCACACAGTTCAGAAAATGGGTCCTGACCCCTCCCCCATCCTACTTTGCTGTATGGTATCTGGTGCTTGGGCAAAGTCTCTCTCGGGGGCAAGGACTAGGGTCCGTCCGCTTGCTCCGATTGGATAGCCTGTTACTACCCGGAAGCATGGAGAGGGGAGGAGCCAGTGGAACAGCTGATTGAAGTGACAAGAACATGCTTCTTCCAGCCTCGGGGACGAGTGGGGGCTCTGTGGGCCCGGGGGAGTCTAGCTGAACAAACACCGTGTGAGCCGTAACAGGGCAGAGCCTGGAGTACAGCTGTGCTGGCACACAGGGCTCGGACGGGGAGTCTGCGGCTTCCTCTTTAGTTGAATGCGATCGTGGAGTCAGGCACATGCTAGTATTGAGAGTGTATTGCAGATTTCAGCACGTTTTACCTGATATTATGGCTGATTACTCTGAATGCTTTAATGTACTCTACTCTACAGCCTGTGAACGTTTAGACTTAAAAGTACACGCATTGTCTTGCTGCCCTTCCACCTGTAATCACTTATAACTTTACGCGTGGCAACTTTCGCTTGTGCCTAATCGTATTTACTTCTGCAAAATATTTCACGTTTCTGTGGCATATGGTTGGCACATCACATCTCCAATTTTACCTTGCTTGAGCTCTCGCACATTAGCCATATAACTTTTTTATTCGGCTCTCAACTGTAGATGTAGACACTTGAGCACCGGTAGGAGGGTTTTTTCTGGACATCCTTTAGACCTGATTAGAATTTCAGCGCTTACTTTGAGGGGTTTTTAATAGCATACACTTCTTAGCAAAGCAGAATATTTTGTATAAACCAACGTTTTTTTTTTTTTTTTACCATTGCAGCTAGACCTGTGGGGATCCAGTTGTTCATTTTGGATCAGACCCGCGAACTGAAACAGTACTTTCTTGTAGCTGTAGAACAATAATTTCTGTATCACGAGCTGAGGAAGAAATGCCCCGCTTGTAATCTTAATGTGAAATTTGTGCAACGAGGAAATGAGGTTGTGACACCTATGACTTCATCCAGCAGGTGCTTAGGGCACTAAAGAACACGCCCGGAAAAAAAAACGAATTTGTATGCAGTTGTTTCAGTCGTCCTTAATTGTGCTGTTAAAGAGTGTATGGCTTACAAGAGCCCCTCCTGTATTGTAGCCCGCGGATTAGGATCGTGGGCATCCCATTTACTACAGAGATTAACTTTTAATATCTCGTGAAGTCGACACACACATACTCGTGTTTTTCAGAATTCAAAAACAAAGGCACATCCAACGTGAAAATTGCTTCGAGGCAAAAAACGCTAACATGTACACTTACTAAATGTTGTTTAGGAATAAGCATAGCAAAAGCACAATGTACTAGTTTGCGTGTAATAATTACTGTGTTGCTGTGTGCATTGGAAAATGGCAGCCTTTCCATGGTGGGGTATGTTTACACACTTTATATAAACTTTGCAAGTGTGCAAACAGTGTTATTTGCCATGAAGCATATTGCGCATATTTTATTTTCTCTCCCCAGCCAAGTAGCTAGTTGTTTAAAACATATTGTTAAACCTGACTTCACCATATCGATATTAGATGGCCTTGTGCACAATTCACATGTTGCATTTGGGACACTCATTTCTATCCTCTGCTATGCTCCACCTTATTTACCGCTCGCCCTTTTAATTTTCCATACCACTTTCTCATGACTGTCTCACGTGCTTTGTAAATGTTGTTGACTGTTTAAACGTATTTCAGTTGCATAAACTTAAAAAGGATACTTTATTTAAAAAAAATCCACATTGAACTGCCAGGAATACAGCTGTTAAAAATAAAAAGCGTTCACATCAGTGACCTTCTTTGCAACACTGAAAGCTTCTGTTTGTGGCTTAAATACCAACCCAGGGGCACGAGTTGTAGGTTTCAATTCGGGCTTTATGTATCATTTATCAGTTTTTCCTTTACCTTCAGTAAAAAGTAACATCTTTCTATATATTTCTAATGAAAGGCTTATACTGCAGTTTAAATGACACAGCTGGGCTTTTCCATGCACCCTCTCTTCTATACTCTGCCTTTCAGAGACAATATCCTGGAGTTAATTAATAAGAAAGAAGGCTAAAAGCGAGAGTGTTCCTGTTCCCACTCCACAGCAAAGTGTCTGTCTTACTGCTCATATCCACCCCTCTTGTGTTTTTACTTGTCTAAATCGGTACCGGTGTCATTAGATTCGCCTTGTTGTCACCACTTGTGGGTTTGGGACTTGTGTTGTGGAGTTATTTCAGTACTCCTTCTTTGTGAAGTGATCTGAGAGGGTAGGGATCTTTGTGAAGTGGCAGGGCTTTCTAAACCTTCAGGTCTCTTTGTGGCCTCTGTAAAGTTGTTTGACTTGATCATTTGACATTGGGAGATTCTAGCTTACAATTGTGGAGTGTGTCTTCTGTCTTTTCAGTGGCCTCTGATTTTATTGCTTTTCTGTGACATAGTAACAGTGAAAGGGGGAGACTTTTGGTAGCAGGACAGGGCACAGAGAGGAATCCAGTGCTCCGTTTTAAGATTTGAATACACTTTTTTTTTATTGCCAGAGCAAAATAAGTGTCTGTAGTGTCACTGTCTCCGTAAAATACTTGTCTTGTGAACTGGAAGGAACGAGTCCATGATCTTAAATAGTGGTAATAGCCTCAGGTAAGTTGGTTTGAGTATGAGTATCCCTTGTACTTGAAATTGCAATCCGCCCCAGAAACCATATTGGTGTTGAGCTGAAATAATCTGCCAGGTACTGCCTGAAGCAAGGACCATAGAATGCTTCAGCTAAGCTTGTGTTTTCTTGAACTCCCGCTGCTTGTCACCAAGTCTCCTGTGGATCCTCTACCATCTGAGGAGCTTGCTTTGGACCTAATGGAAATGGTTTGTAGTTCCTCGTCCAAGGTCTTATTGAGGATCAGCATTTCACCTTTAGTCCAGTGCTTCCTGTTTTTAACAACTCGGCTTGCTTTTGAGACTAAAACATATACAGGCGTAGGCATGCTTCAACTCCCACAGCTGTATCACTTTACTCCTTCTTACCGGCCTTATTTTGTTTCAGTTGCATTTACGGAAGAACAACCATTACATCTGCCTGATATGGACACACTGTCAGGGGCACGCATCTCAAAGTAGGTTCTCTGTTGAATTACCTCCCCAGAAAATGATCCACCTGTTTTGTTGGAGATCATAGTTTTAACTAGGTCCCTCTTTTTTTGAAGAACAATTTGGAAACATCTACCTCTTCTATTATATGAGACATCTCATAGAAGAAGAATTCTTTTTTTTATGAGCACTCTCCAACATTCTGTTTTTTTGGCACCCATGGTCTCAGCTGTTCTCTAAAAATTAGTGATAATTTTTAGTAACGAGGAGAGGGATCAAAGAAGATCACTGGTTAACTGCCCCAGCTATGTTTGTCGTCCTGCATTACAGCAATGCCATACTTTATTCCTGTCGTGCTACTCCCATGACTGCAAGACCAAAGAAGTGTATGCCACCATTGAACCACAGACCTGCAAAAGCAGCCTCTGTTTAATAGAAAAATTGTTATAGGTGCATACCTTCTTCGAGTCTATCTAGTGCCCTAGAGTCTTGCAAGTGTGTGTACACTTCCTAACCTACAACTGCATAAAGATGCACCTTTTTATCCTGCTTTAACAGCAATTACTTACTATTACTCTCGATACCCTTTGGTTTTGCTTCAAATCTACATTCTGGAGCTTGTTTAGTTAGGATATTGGTTATAACCACTCAAGAGTTTACAAGTACTTCACTGTTCTTCCCTGTATTCATTACTTTAATTCTCTATGGGATTCATCACTTGCACCATCTGTTGTTGCTCCTATTTCTCTGTGCATGGGCTAACAACCTGAGTGTAGTACAGGAATGAACATTCCCTCTATTTGGTGCAAAAGTCTACTCCTGAAGGGTGTGAGAGGGTGAGCAAAATTTCAGATTTTTCAGGCATGCCTTAATTTCAGGACATGAGTCCTCATTTTTTACAGATGTCACTTTAATGTCTTGCATCTATAGTTGGAGAAATCAAAAGTTCTGTAAGAATAAAGGGTCACAGTCGAATAATCTGGTTCAGTTTCTTGACCACGGTCGTTCTTTCAGTTCCATATTTTATGGCAAGGGTTCATTAATTAAATTATCTTATTAACCTTCTTTGTTTGTTTTGGTTGGTGTCCCCATGTGAGATTCGGACCTTCGTCTGGTATCCAGCAGACATTAATACATTTCGACTCTGGCAAGAGACAATTTCTGCAGTGACATCTAACCTTTCTGCAGCAGTCACAAAGTGTGAGATGGGGTGAAGTGGAAAAGGTTCTTTGTATAGTGTCAAGGACTGAGAATTATGTGTGCCCTTTGATGCTAAAACAGGGCCACTCTGAACACATTATTAAAGTCTTCCTAAGATATACCCATGGCAACTCTTCACTATGAAAATCATGAAAGCTCGCTCAGCCAATGTATAGTCCAATCGTAGTGTGCTTTCTAGAAGTGTTTTGGCTCTTCCCAGAACCTGGTTGTCTGTTTTCATCAAGTGCCTGCTGAGCTGACGGGTTTTATTGATATGAAGATTATGCTCATGAGCTTTATGCACTCTTTCACTTCAAGCAGGATGAGTTTTTTTCCCTACTCATTCTGGTTTGGTAATTAAGGTGTTAACTTGGGAGCTCGTTGTTGGAAGCTGGGCTCCAGTGTAACTGCTTGAGTGAGGTTGGTATTATTTGGCAGGGTATTCTGCCTTGGTACCATACCTGGTCTAGTGGCGTAGTCAGTCGAGGTGATCATTACTACTAGGGAGGAGACCAAATGGCTATCACAATTTGCTCTCTGCACTGGTGCTCGTTCTGTTGGGGACAACGCTAGTACCAGAAGTGTTGTTTCCCTTCGGTTTTTACTTTGACCTTTCTACACATCTTTGTATGTATCATCAGGATGAGCCGGCCTGTTTGCAGAACCTCTTCGGCAAAAAGTAAAAAAAAAAAATATTTAAATTTCTTTATTGCTTTTTCAAAGGTATAGTCCATGTTCGTATGCAATTACACTCTTTTGCAGAAAGTTGTGGCAAAATCCTCGTTGGCAATCTGTTCAATAGATGAGTCCATGGGGCGTTTGCCAGGAGAGAGCACACATTATTTGCCTAGTGTTAAAAGCTTCTCTAGATGGTTCATTATATGGAAGTGTGCAGAAATGTACAATACTGCTTTGTTTTAGACACTCTGAGTCCTCGTTCCTTCAATGGGAGTATAGTTTGCTCCAGAGAATTCTGACCACATGGAGACTGCCATAATTTCTGGGTAAGCAAAATACTATGTTTTTCTATTTTTTGTTATCCTCAAATTAGGGAATCTCATCACTTGTATCCTATTTCCTGCTGTTACGAATAAGGCATGTAGATGTTGACACCTCTGCATGTTTTCCAGTTACTCAAGTTAAAGCAAAAAAAAAAAAGCCTGGGTTGGTCAAAAAAATATCAAATCTCTAAACCTAAAGAAAACGTATGTGCAAAAAACGTATCAACTGCTAGCTATGTAGATTGCTTTTAGTACTGTATGCTTTACAGAAGAATTGTGATAGTTGTATAATTAGCCCATGCAGGAGTTCAATGCTTTGTCCTCTTGAGAAAAGCCCCCTATCTTTGTCTGCAGGATAAAGCCTGATTGTAGGACTGGTGAAGATAATGAGGTGGGTAATGCACAGTGAGCAGTGTCTCTGGGAATACTGCGAGACTGCTGTCGAATACACCTGATTCACAGAATTCTTAAGGGAAATGTTAACTGTTTCAGTTCAGAGACATTGTTTTGGGCAAAGGAAAAAATAAGAAAAAAAGATTTAACATACTCACCTTTACCAAAGCAGTGCTTCACCTGTGAATTTTGATGTACGTGTTAAACACTAGAAATAGGCTGAGCAAGAACACACAACATTAACAGTTGCATTATTTTTTAGAAGAGTGAAGTGACATTACACCATGGTAAGCTTAATGCCAGCATCACGTTTATTTTTTTTGCTCTCCTCTCTACACCAGCTTTTTTTTTGGTGGTGGTTCTTTCACCTGAAGTTGCAAGATGCTTCATACCAAGTTCCTATATTTGGTATTGCTTCTCTAACCCAGGTTCCTTGCCAGACCGCATTGTTTTGTTCGGTAAAAACAACTTTAATGGTACACTATCTTGCTTCTTATGTTTTAGTGTCTGAGTGACCGGTTACTTTCCCCTTTCTTCTGCTACCCTGTTGAAGAGGAAGCCTACTCTGTGGCAGTAAGGACTGTTGATTCCTTGTTACATGCCCTATTTTGTGTGGGGCTGTTGCTTGGAGGTCTTTCTTGGAAATGTGCTCGAAAAACACGGATCAGAGGGCCTCTGTACTTGGTACACTCCAGAGTGCAAAAATTACTGTCACCCTGTCGAGACTGAGATTCAAAAGTGAAGACTTCGTGGAATCCATCCAATGAAGGAAGAAATCCACTTTACAAGGGCTTACAGATTTAATCCACAGCATATTGTTAGCCTATGACCTCAAAGGTCCAGATCCATGGGATCCGTACATACTCTCACCTTGGTCAAAAGTAATCCACCTGAATCAACTTTGCTTATGGGCTTCAACAGTGTGTAACTGGCAGTGTGATAAAACCCAAGCTCAGCCACTTTTAATGACTAAGAGCAAAGATGCCAGAGACAGCCCCTTAGTTAAAAACAGTTTGTGCCATATGCTCTTCATGTCTCATACCCCATCTCTTCCTTGACATTCAGAATCTGTAGCCCTTTCTGCTGTTTTGGGATTTGGAAGTCAGGTCATTGAAGACTCTTCCCTTAGCCCGCACCTTTACCAATGGCTGGCCAACAAACTAGATTTCTACATTTGACCAGGTGTGGTCTTAAGGTGTCCCTAGGCACACTATTAAATGGGAGTGCCCCATAATTCTTCATGAAATCCCTATTTTCAATTTGCATGGCTTGTATAAGAAGTTTACCATGGTGTAGTAATTCCTTTCTCCTCCGCCCCATTTCTTGGGCTTTTTCTCTTAATCAGTGTGTCTGTCACATCCCTCTGTCAGCCTGTCATTCCCTAGCTTTGTTCTTGTGTTTGTTTCGTTTTCCCACATAGTACTTGAATGTTAAAAGGTCAAGTGTGCTGCTCCAATAAGTAGTGTTGGAAGCAAGGCTTCCGTTCCAAGGAGGCCTTACCGACTATGGCATTGACTCTTGTTAGTGAGCCCAAGAATCAAAAGTACTTTAAGGAGAGATTTCCTTCAGGCTCCTTGGTTGCCTGACACAGTTGCATGTTTTAGTTTAGGTAAAGTGTCAACTTGAGGTGCCACAAAAGCCAAAGCTTGTAGCTAAAGGTGGACAAAATTCAAAATCTCCATGCCCCCTCTCCACTCGTTGTCAAGCAGGTAACCAAATCAGGAGAAAGTTTGCTAGGTGCGCCTCTTTGTAGGTAGAAACTGCTGGCCCTGGTGGAGCGGAAGTAGGTACCACAAAAGTATCCACTTATAGGTGCTGTCACTCCACTGCCTGTTTGTGTGTTACTGTCACCTGTTTTATTGTTCAGGTTTAGAATGTAGCAGTGACGGGCCAAGAAAAGGGTTACTGTTTGAGTAGGAGGCTTGCCTGAGAAACGGCCATGGTATCGGAACAGGGCTTGCTGAGAGCACCCATTCATATGACTTACATTGGCAAGGTTTCACCTCTGCAAGAGTACACCAGAACCATGTAGAAGTAGTGCGTAAGGGAAATTGCAGAATACCACTTATAACCTAATTGGAATATGAGCCCAAGTTGTGTGTTAAGGATGGCAAAGTGTTGGAGGCTTGATTGGTTTGTAGCCCAGTAGGTACAGATACTGCCTTAAGAGGGTTGTGTGTAGAGGTCCGAGTAGAGTAGGACAAGATACTACTGCCTCTTATGGGTAAGCAGACACTATTGTCGCTCTGCTTGCTGATGTGTTTCCAGAGTTTGGAAGTGGGATCCGAGAGGCCAGAGGACTAAGAGTGTCTGACTCACCAGTGAGAAGCTTATTCTTCTTCTTTTACAGCACTCTTAAGAGCGACAACACACTCGCTGACTGACCCCTTAACAGATAGGTAGATTGAAGGCCTCTTAGTGACCGTAGCCAAATAAAGGCTCTGGCCTGACTTCCTCAGCATCTGGTTCCAGTCAGTTTTTGCTTCACGATCTCAGCCCCCACACACCATGTAACCAAGCTAGTTACTAATTGCTGAATCCGTTAAAATGCAGTAAAGCGTTGACTTGTCCAAGGTCAGTATTTTTATGCAGCTGGCTTTATTTGCCATTTTTATCGCACCTTGCACTGGTAAAACTGGTTTCGGGTGGCACAGAACACAGTTGTCGAAAAATAGAATCCAGTTGCAGAATGCCATAGAAGAGTCCTGGTTTGGTGTTTGGCCAACCAACTAGCAGCACTTTGGCAGATATGCCAAGGACCTTGAGGAGGCCCCACGTGTAAACAGCGATGAGACCCTAAGTGCACCATTGAAGTAATAAAATGGACGCTTAAAAAAATATTTTCTGTAACTTCAATGCCGGTACTTTTTAAAACCTGCATCGACAAATCCATTGATTGACTGAGGCGAAGAAAAGAACACAAGTTAAAGGAGCATCTGGAGTCCAGTCTGACTCTTTGAGGTGAAAAAGGTTTTATGTTTTTTTCCGCACGGATGTGCTGATTTGAATATGAATGCCTTTTTATGTTTGACTTTGTTTTACCAATAATTTTGGCGTAACAAGGACAATATATTTTTGCAGTTGTGGCCAAAACAATGACTTCAGAATGAAGTTAGTTTTTGAAGTTTTATTGTACGTAGCAGATCAGTAGTGCTGTACTCAAAACACACATGCACACACCTCTGCTTGGTCCTCTTCAGTGCAGGCTTTTTGATTTCACTCCAGATATAGTTTTCCTTGCATTTTTTTTTACACTTTTGTTAAGCTTTTTTTCTCACAGACTTTGAACAGCCTACATGTGCTTTATTTTTTTATTTCTTTTATAATAAGGTCGCTTGGCTATCCTAGGTAATCAAATGTATTGCTTGGTGTTTAACTGAATATTGCCAAGTGTTCAGTGTAAGTTTTGCTTTGCTGCATTTTACTGTATAGAATTCGTATTGACCGGAATTGCACTTATTTCTGATATACCACTTAACTTCATATAACCAAATGAGTGCTGTATATGAGCTTTAAAATTCCAAGTGACTGTCACTTGCAGGTGCTGCCTAACAATACTGTATGCACATTTAAAGTTCACTTTTTATTGTTCTAAAACTGCAAAGGGCAGACAAAACAGTGAATGCCCTCCAATTAGAGACATCTAAACAGATTTCAGTAATCACAGACGGGCCCAACACACAGTCTGCCTTACAAAAGTAAAAATAGACCGCCTGAATCGTCAAATACATCACACTAAACATATAAATATCTAAACCTTTATATGAAGAACCAGCCTTCAAATAAGCCTCACAGCCCTCTTAGGATCAGACTAAACGGAACAAGTCATAATAGTGCCATATGGCCGCCCTCCCCCAACTAAATCCAACTGGGGCAGCTTAATTTTGTCTTTCTCTGAAAACGAATGGAGAAAGAAATGCCCTGCCGAGTATCAGATCGAGGAGGCTGTGCTATATTCAACAGTTGCTGTAGCACTTCTGAAGATCCAACTTCTGAAATTGCGTTGCTGAGCAGAGCTCTGTGAAAATGATTTTTCTTCCCTTAATCTGTAGACTTTTTTTAATTTTTTTTTTTTTTTTTTTTTTAAGGACCGGCATCTTACACAGGCTAGATTTGCACACGTCTGGGTCTCGCACGACCACAGTTATGGTTACCTCACCATTGCGGTCTACAGGAATCTTTATTTCTGGGTTGGAGCCTGTGTGCCATTCTCACAAGTTTGCCATATTCATTACCAGAAGGGGCCAGTACTCTGCAGACACCACCTTCATTGCCTCTACCAGTGAATCATTAGGAGGAATTAGCCAAATGCCAGCCCTCTAATTAGGCAACCCTCTTGTTTTACAGCGCCTCCAGATTAACTTTAAGAAAGGAGACTGCTCTGATCATTTGCCAATCCATCTCTACTTGACTTCCGATACTTTTGTGCCCAGGTCGTCCTTTCCTGGTGCATTCTTGAGTCTCCCTTCATAGAGGCTTCTGTGGCAGACTGCTTTTGTTCCACATTATTTATTCACTGGTCTACTGGTGCAGCCTTTTCAACCATGTCCACATTTCTAAGAATGGTACCGAACAACTCGGTCATCCTCCCCTTTCCGTCCAGCAGGTTGCCATTTGAAGCTTCTATTTCCAGTTCCCCAGCGTTCTCTTTATCTCTACATTTGGGATTGAAAAATGGTCACTACTAGTGAAAACCAGCATGTGTTGGACCTATCACCAAGGGCTTCTATCTGCTGTCCCTCATGAGTGCGCCATTGCCTCTGGTGCAGCCAATGTTGAAAAGTGGGGGTGATCTGTATGTGGTGTTAGCATAAATTTATCTGGCTCTTTGTGGCTTGAAACACATTTTCTTTCAAGAAAGTATGATTGTTTGCCATGTCCTTGGCAGAATGTTGGCTTCTGAGGGCTACTCTAAACAAAGAGAGAGGGACCCAACAACCAAAGGGGTAGAGTCCCAGAAAAAGACAAGTCTGAAAAGAGATCCCCTTTGGATACATGTCACACACCAAGCATCAATTTGCCACAGACCCTCTTTACACACCAGTAAGTTGAACAGAGAGGAAATGTAAAAAATACAAAGTATAAAAAATATACAAATGTATTCAGAAAGTCAATAAAAATATATAAGACAGTGTATAATGTAGTCATTAGGTCCTTGTGGTCTTTCCCTATCACAAATCTAATTCTAATCGTTAAACAATGACAATATTAATCAAACAAAAATCATTAATATAACATACACAGAGACCTCATAAAATAACTGCACACAATTGGGAATACAATAAGGGAAAAATGGTTCCTATTTGTGGAGAGAAGCTACAGTAGTCAAACGGGGATCAATTATAGTTTATATTCCAATCTTCATTCAAACTAATTGTATCCCAAGACTTAAAGTAGTTTCCACTCAGGGATATGTTTACTGTGTACTTGGAAGTGCTCTTGTCTTGTGGGTCTGATTGTAGTCTCACAGGTGCCCATAGTTCTGATCTGTCCCCTTCATGTTTTTTCCCCTTCAGTTAATCTCTTTCTCAAATCTGAGGAATTGAGAGAGCTGTACTCACCTCAGTCACATATTGCTACTGCTCCACTGGCACCTGTCTGTTTCTATGCCCACCTAGGGCTTTGGTTGTAGCTGCATACCTTGAGCGTATTCACGCTAAATTAGGTTCACACTTCGACCTTGTGCTCTATTAGACCTCTCCACACAGTCTACCTGCGGGCCATAAAGTCAACTCTTTCAAATGATATTCAAGCAGCCATTGTGAACTAAACAACCTTTTGAGTGTGGTAATGTTCAAATGCCACCACTACTAAGGACCTGTGGTTTTGGAAAACACATTTTAAAACAATTTTTTTCTTTTACTTTGTTTATTGTGGAACTTGGCTAGTTACAGTTTACTCTTTGGTATTATGCATCTGGGCAGGCCAGTGGGGATGTAATTCATTAATTCTACTTTTCAGTAATCTTACTGTCAAATGTCTACTCACCAAGCCCCGTCCCCACCTATGTCCCTTGGAATAGAAATACTTTTGTCAAATGTATTGCACATTTCTGAAACTAACTTTGGCTGCAGGTGACGACCCAGAAGTAGATGTAGCCTTAATTTTGACAAACATTCTACAGCTCCTGTCACCTGGCTGTGTCCTCTGTGAACCTGATCCTTTAAGCCAGCTAATAGTGCTATGCGACTATCTTCTGAATAAAACAAACACACTTGCTCCTTACATTCCTCCTCAGAAAATGTTGCCTGCATAGACTATTTACCTGTAGTTCAGAATTGACTATGGCTATTGCACCAGCTATCTGCCGACAAATAGGGCTTCTAGCCAGCATCCTGCATCGGGACACACTGTTGAAATGGGACCATGCTTTTGTGCATGCTTTGATTGTTGGTTCTTGTGGGCCTGGTTCTGTAGTAAAGATTGCACTTTCAAAGGTTGCTGAAGAGGTCTGCCTTTTCACAGAAAGTGGTCGGTACCATAGGGATGTTCCATCAATGTTGGATATAAATGCAACAGTATTAAACATCTTGTTTTCATTATGTCGCCAAACAACCCATTTTCATTCTTTGTACATATTTAGGAATTGCTAGGCCATTAGAAAAAAAAATAGTTTTCCCAAAATGTAATAACCTGGTTATTCAGTCTGTCTGACTGATACTAGCCACACAATGACATTATTGGTGGCTGCCCAGCATTAGATGAGCTCTCAAAAGCCCAGAAAAGAAACTTCACTCTGGTCTTAAGCTCTAGTTTGGGCCTCATCTATCCAGTTTCTTTTTAACCTTAAATATTTATTTATCTTGTTCTTTCAGTAGACGGAGGTTCAACTTCTCATGGAAGTGAATATTAAAGCACAATTAATAGTTAATTTATGCAGCTTTGATGCACTTTTTTCTCCCAATGCTCAAGCATTTAATACAATTTCTAAATTAGCTAGCTTATTTGTGGCCCCCATTTCAAGGAGTAAAAGAAGCATGCCCATACCAGAAAACCCAAGGCACTAATATTACACTTACCCAAGTGCATTTATCTCTTTTAACGCAGACTTTTTTTATCAGGACCCTTAGGGTCCTGGTCAGGCTGGTAGTGAACATCTTGCTTTATCACTGGTATCTCTCCATTACTGTTGGTTTTGAGATGATGCCTGCCTTCTCTTAAACAGTATCTGCTGGCCTTTTACTTTCCTTGATATAGTGATGGGTGGCTGGTTTGTGGGGTGTTGCCTGTACTGCGTGGTACATTGTGCAATGGTTGGAAATTCTGTTATAGGGGCTGACTAAGCACCAATTCGTCCGTTCACTATTATTCACCAGAAAGCAGAAGGAACTATTTTAACATAACATACCTGAGGCTAATACAATTTGCCAAAATAATTCATTTTAATTTTAAAGATTCCCGTCTGGAATTAAGAATGAAAGTGTAACAGCTGACGGAGGTTTATCTCTACATTTTATTTTTCTAGGATAGAGCAGAGAAGGGAGCCTGGGGACATTTTGCCAATTTTGTATATCACATTTCCAGTTGAAAAAAGTTACCTTTGATGAAGCCTAAAGGGGAGACCACATCATGGTGAACAATATGTATACATTCCTTTCGTATATAAAACAATGTGGTGAACCAATTCAAGTGAAGGGGTGGTTCATGAGCAAGGGAATTTCGCTTTGAAAAGTATGTTAATAGCAAATGACCTACACACAGTATTCTTGGAGTTGTAGAATAAAATCAAATGTTCGCACTGTTGATCTGAGCACGGTGTTGATAGACATACTGGTAGCAGGTTTACGAATAGCTGGAAGAAAGAGTATTCACAGATTCTGATGCTGGCAGAGAAACCTAATTGGTTGTTCAAAATGAATATGCCCAGTACCTCCGTGTATGACCTTCCCTTTTGGTGCTTTTGTTGAGCAACACCTTGATCAAACTTGATCTTTTTTTGCTTTTAACTAGATTGCCATTGAAACTCTGAAGGAGCATTAGATGCGGACTACGATACTTCTGTTTAGTCCAATTACCATGTCTATTCTTTGCTACTGGCCAACTTGCTAATAGCAAGATAATGGGTGGGTTTGGAAGCGATAATGGTTAATCCTTGTTAATTCAGAGCTCTGCTGTTCTTGCTTCTATTGCTGTTTGGGGATTCACAAATATAAAAGGATTTTGTGGAAGTCTGACACCTCCAATCTCAAAACAACTGGGTAGGCAAACATGTTATGCAGAGGCTGTATGGGGAGTAGTGCTTTTTATTGAGAAATCCTTTGACAAATTCGGTAGTGCACTCCAAATGGAAATAATATATTGGGTCACAATAAAACTAGAATAATAGATTTTAAGTTAATTGAAACCAGTCCTTCATTAAAGATGACTCCACGGGCATGTTATTTAGACATGTAAACCTGTGTCTTGTTAGACTGTCAGTATGTGCAGGCAGTTGTCTGAAAACAGTACTACGTGACTTTTACTTCCACCAAACTGCAAATAAATTGTGCTATTGCAGAATCTACTGTGTTCACACGTGCAGGTGAGAAGGTCTATGGAATCCTTAATAGAATTTACCACCCTCAAATTCAAGATCGGTCTTTACCCCCAATATGCATTATCTCCCTTCCAAGGGGTAGAGTAGAGAAAATGTGTCACTGTATTCTTTGCTCTGTCAGCACAGTGCACTTCTGGGTATTTTTGGTCCAAGCTGCTGCTTTTGCAGGTAGAGAGAGTTGGCTGACACGAGTTAGTGTACCAGGGCGTATGGCTTATACTTCACAAGCTTGCTTTCAGAGTCCATTGTTCTTTTAACTAATCATATAAGCCTGGCTGTTCGATTCCATCACTGTAGGTTTTTAGAGGATTTCGGTATAGAGGCACTATAAATTTGCGTCTTTGACCTCCTTTAAGGTATTTGATATATGGTACAAATTAAAGATTTACGACATTGCCAACTATGAGTGATACCTCCTCTGAGAGCTCCTTGGTTAAGGGCGCTGTGTTCTGTAGTAGCACTAAGAATCGGCCACAATCGCACCAAAGTAAGTTATCTACACTTTATTCCCAATGTAGCAGGTCCAGGTGTCTGTTTGGTACTCTTCCAGAGGGGTCAGACACACTCCAAGCCAAACAGTCTTAGCTCAGCCCTATGCAGGGAATCTAACATTACCATAGATATGTTTGTTTTTAACGGTTAATCAACTACAGTGGCAGTTAAACTCTTAAGACACCCTCTCCAACCTCTTGGAGATTGTTTCAAGTCCTGCTTTTTTGTGATCTGTTTTGCCAAAAGTCCCGTACAGAGCATCGATAATCAAAAAAAGGGGAATAGACTTGTGGTTGCGCCTGCAAGTGTCCATTTTGCCCCATTTCTGAATTTGTGGACTTAGTCATATTGGTGATAAATTTCGTCTTTGTCTCTTAACAAGAGCCATTGTGCCCTACCTGGGAGAGCGTTGACACTGAAGAGGGGTAGTGCTATCTCCAAATCAAACATTCATGGCATATACAGCAGTGTTCCCCACGAGTGAACAGTCAGGCCATTTTTATACACGTTAAAGTGTAGGAAAGGGAGAGTGGGCACACAGCAGGTGCATAATTTCCAGATTCATATCAAAAACAGCAATTTAGTCAAACTCATTCAAGTTATGAAATTTGCATGTTTTAAAAATGGAACAGTACTCATTGCATCATAGACTTAATTACTGATCAATTGCTATGTCCTTACTGAGAACACCCACTTATTCTCAAGACAAAGCACACTAAAAGTTTTAAAGTTTGTGAATTTCATTGATTGTTGTGCACAAATCTTTTTTAAAACCGCAGGGTGAATTCATCCATATCGTGAGTAGTTTCTGTACCCTTTAAATACAGGTGTATTCATGGTAATACGACCAATAGGAGGAGTCAGTAGGAATAGATCAGTAATTTAAAAAAACTGATCATTTCATTAGGTGTAAATATATTCTGCCTTTGGTGAGCTAGGCCCAGCATGAGCATATGTAAAAGTCATTGCGCTTTTCTTGTATTTTTCTATAGATCTTTGAAGAATGAGGAATGTCACAGATTTTGAATTTAGACAAAATGCTCGATTGTTGCTGCTCCCCACCATCCAAAGCACCGAAGCCCTGATTTTTCAAAGTTATCTTGTTATTGTTTAGAAATCTGTAATGCCTATAAGTATTTCCAGGATATACTTAGCTTAGGCATGTTAAGATGTTGATAGCCTTTGCCTCAATGAGCTCGTAAAGACGTTTACTTGGTTTGTAAAATTGATGTGCCTGTTAGTAGTGTGGACTTAAAACCATCTCTTCCCGAAAATGTTTATGATCTAGAACTTTGTTCTAACTACTTGAATGTGTGCATAGGCCTCAGTACCCACAAGTGCATATTTCTCCTCACCAAATTGTCAAGGCAATCTTTCTTGCCATCAAGCATGATAACACTAGTTATGGCGTTGACTTTGAAGGCACACAGACCTTGCAGTACATTTTCTACCTCGGCTGTGTGTTACTGAGTCTCGGAATCTGCTCCTTTTTTCCTGCTCATATGTTGTACTTTACAGAGGTAACCTCGAGTTTTCCCTCCGCTATTGGAATGTTTTCCGTTTTATAGGTAGGTTTGTGCATCTTTCACATTGTTCAAGAATACCACCATAGTTTCTCCTTACCTCACTAGGATCGACGTAGCAGGCCAGGGGCAAGGTACCAATACGGTCAGCTGAATGAGTAGAGACCTTTGCAGGCTTGGATTGCACTAAGACACTGGGGTTTATGGCTCAAGCTCTTTGGTCACCATCTTGTCAAGGCTGGACTTCTTCTGCTTAGTTCTCTTCTGCGTCTCCCTTGCAAATCACCACTTAATAGTCTGTGCTCTCCAGGTGCTCCAAGCCTCTAATTTGAGGCTATATCCATCCTTGGACTCCCTCTTTATTCCATGCATGATGCTTAGTGCTACACTTCGGCCAGAATTATGGATGGTGGAAGGAGTTCCTTGAGAAATAAAGAGAGCGCGCGCTGCAGGCAATTGCACCGTGTCAGGTGCTTTATTTTTTATTTTATCATTTTCTAGGCTCCAAACTTTTTGTCACCCCTCCCTTGACCTGGCAATCACAGATCCCCCTCTTAATGGCAGCAGGCTGAAGATTGAGGCCATGATCAGCAGTCGGTCATGGCCGACCTGGATTCCTTACAGTTGCTTTATTTTGCTTCTGCCTTTACACAGTCCATTTACACCTCCCCGTATGTGTGTTATTTATAACACTCATCCCTGTAACAAATTTTCAACCGATGTAACTTTTTTTGTTTGGTCAAGCCTTTGTACCGCTTCTCTGCCCCATGGTACTAATTTACAGGAAAGTCACAGGACCGTACTGCATACCAAACTATTACTAATCTTTTCATAGATGTTAACACTTGTTTAAAGTCTCTGGATATGCAAGCAGTGGAATCAAGCATTTCTTTGTGTTGCACGTTGCTTCTTAATCATTCATTTGATATCATGCTGTTCTTTTAACAGCACACACTTTTTTGTAGTTTGGACTAAGAACTGTAATTTTGCTCATGTTCGTTGGAGACCAATAAGCATAGACCTAAAATTACTTTGTCGAAGTGCTGATCTCTGGGGGAAAAATGGTAAGGAAATGATCTCGACTTGTCTCCTTATTCCTCCCCCAAATTAAGTAATTGCTCTTTTTTATTTCTGGTCAACCTTGTCTTAATTCCAACATAAAATTAATTCCTTATCAGAAGTTCAGCAACTCTAGGAGGTTTTTTTGTCTTGGGAAAGAGGTAGGGCATATGTATTTGTATTTAATATGAAATGAACCACCTTGAATTTTAAGTGGCCATTTTCCTATAGTGCAGAGACCAAATTTAGTTGCGACAAGATAAAAACAAATTCTTTGACACAAATGGCATTTCTACCCAGTCATCTCTCTCCCTTTTAACTTTTCTGTACCTTATTCTGAATCTAACATTACTTGGAAGATGTAAATTACCTTTCGGTATAAATTTATAATGGCCAAATGCTCAAAGGTGGAGAATATCCTTTATTTCCAGTTTACTAATTCAACTTGTAAACCTTAGTTTAGACAGACGTTTTGAATTGAGCATAAATGGTTCTCTAAATGTGAAGTTTTGCACAAAAAGAAAAGAAGTTAAATGGCAAACCACTAACTTTCGGAGTGGTGCATAATTGTTGTGTAGTTGTTCAATCTGGTGTTGGTCTATGGTGTTCAGGTGATGCTAGCAATGTACTGTATTACTACAATTTTTTTTGTGTTTTGACATAGTTATTGTCAGCATTTGTTTATTGAGTGCAATGACACTTCTCCAATACAGGAAAACAATTGCATTCATATTCAAATGATATTGTCTCTTAAGTAGGGAGTTACTATTCAACCAACTCCCCACACAACTTGTAGCACTAGCCAAGGCAGGTAAGTAACCATGGGTTGGGGCCGTGGTTTGCCGTGGTGCGGAATGGCTGCCCTGTGAGCGAGCTCCGCCGGCCTGAAAGATCCTGTGTTCAGAGAGCTGTGGCAGCTAAAACTACTGTTCCTCATGCTGCGGAGGGGCCCGCGGACCCAACGCTTTAGTTCCTGAGCATGGGTGCGCCGCTGGACCGAGCTTTGTGGGACCCTGCTGCGACGCGACACGCCTGTCGGTGCTCTCCCCCAGCAGCGGCCGGACGGCCCTGAAACTCGAGCCCGTTGCTGTGGTGGAATTATAGGCTTGGGGCGGGCTGTACGGAGGCGGTGGACCGGATCAGATCGGGAGTTTGGGAGCTGACCTACCTCATAGGCAGATGTGACTGTCTTTTAAAAAAAAAAATGTAATTAAGTTCACAGGAATACATGAGTACAACAGCAAAGAAAAGTACAAAGCTTTGTATAGGCAGTATTAACAATAATGCATAATTAATCTGAAGAAAAAATGATAAAATTCATCAAAATCCATCAAAAGAAAGGGTTATCCGAACTATACATATGACAAATAATTAATCCTAAAAAATCCATGTAAATCCATTATTAACAAAGTACATTTCATGTTTATATACATTCTTGATCCTCCTAATAAGCAGAGAAAGCACCCCAGATTTTTAAACCCATTCTCTTTTTCCTCCTTGAACCACTAATTGAAAAAAAAGCCCCCGCTCCAATTAATATAAATTATACATCCTAGATCTCCATTGTTGATAAAGAGGCGGCTTTTCCTGAAGCCACTCTGTAGCAATACACAATCGTGCCACTGTCATTGAGAAACAAATTAAATGACGATACGGATATAGCCTCTCAGAAGGACGGTCTATAGGAATTTTCCCCAAAAGCAACATAGTGGGGGTTATTGTTACTGGAATGTTAAGAACCAAAGAGATGAATTTTTCGATTCCTCCTATAAAGTCATATAGCCTAGGGCAAGAGAAAAAAATATGGGTACTATCAGCATGGTCAGCTTTACACTGAAAGCATTTGCCGTCAAATCCCTCGCCCCATTTAGCCATACATGCAGGAGTATAATATAAATCAAACAAAGTTTTAAAAAATTGAGCTTTTAAATTAGCAGACATTAGTGCCTCTTTTGACAATAAAAGAAGATCCTCAACCACTATTTCCGAATCTTCTACATTATCTGCCCACTTTGCCCTCACTTTCTCAAGATCTGTTTTTCCCCCTAGTAGTAATTGATACAAGGGCCCTATTTTCACCTGCTTATCGATCCCTTCTATAGCTTGATTCGTTTGTAAGCTTAACTTCTGCTTTAAAAGAAAATCCCGTATTTGCAAAAATTTAAAGAAATAAAATCTGGGGAGTGAATACTGCTCTCTTAGCTCCTCAAAGGATTTACATGAACCATCTTCCGAGCAGATATCGCCCAGCAGTCTGACCCCTTTCTTCTGCCAGTTTAGTGACATTCCATCCGAGAATATCGTGGGCAATATCCTCAATGCTCTGAAAGGTGTATAATATGAAAACTTCTCAATAGTCATTGTTCTTCCAAACCATCTCAAACTTTATAAGCACCCAATAACACCTTAAATCGAGTGCGTTTATAATAACTGCCATCAATTTCAATAAACAGGCTCTGCTTCGCACAGGGCCCTAACAAGATTTCAAAAATTGTTGGATAATTGTACATATACTCAGTTGCTCCCCCTGTTATTAGTATCCTCATTTTCAAAAGAAAGCAAACTACATAATACAGAAAAAAATCCGGAACCCCTAGCCCCCCCCCTCTCAATAGGTAACATTATATGCTTCATAGCCCGCCTTGGCTTTCCAGGACTCCAGATACATTTTGCACATAAGGATTGCAGAGCCTGTATCCTATGTTTGGGAAATTCCAGAGGTATTGACCTAAACAAATATAAGAATTTAGGCAAGACATTCATTTTTATAATAATAGTGCGACCAATAATAGTAAAATATAATCGTTCCCACCTCTCCAAAGAGCCCTTGATTTTTGCATTCACATCTTTCCAATTGGATTCAACCAATTCCGTCATATTGGCCTTATTCAAAATCCCCAAATAAATAACTTCTTTAACCACTCTTTTCTCTTGCCATTTTAAAGCCTCTGAACAAAGAATCTGAGTCTTTGATTCATTGAGTTTATACCCCGTTACACTTCCAAACTCTCTTGCAAGCCTCTCAATTTCTAAGATGGCAGTTCCTGGACTATCTGTAGCCACAGCGATATCATCTGCATTAGCAAATACAGAAAACATATATTCAGAAACACAAAAAGGGGGGATAAGAATATTTTGGTTTATTTGTTCTATGAGGGGATTAATGTACAAAGCAAACCGTAACGGAGAGCATGGACATCCTTGGCGGGTCCCTCCAGTAAAGCTTAAAGACTCTGACAATAAGCCCATAGCTGATATCCTGGCCTTTGGTGTAGAGTAAAGAGATTTAATTGAAATCAATTTCAGACCAAATCCCATTTTAGCCATTAGCCTCCATAGATCACCCCAATGCACCGGATCAAACGTTTTTTCTGTGTCCAAGAGAAAAAGCGCGAGTTTCCTATTATTCACAGCCGCGATGTCAAATAGCGTGATAACTTTATTTATATTTTCTACCGTGCCCCTCTTTGGTATAAAGCCGTGTTGTTGCCGAGAAACTAAGGGTGTTATAACTTCAGACAGACTATTAGCCAAAATCTTTGAATACATTTTATTATCGGCGTTTAGTAAAGATATAGGCAGATAAGAGCCCACCAAATCTGGAACTTTGCCTTTCTTACAGATTACCGCGCTGGTCGCTTCCGACCAAGTACTAGGAGGGTTTCCCTGCTGTGCCATCTGCATTACAACCAGTAATTCTTCTTTGATGTTATTAAAAAAACTGTTTGTAGACTTCAGCAGGAATTCTATCTGGCCCTGCCGCCTTACCAATTGCCAGGCTCTTTACTGCCAGTTCTAACTCAGGCATTGTTATCGGTAGATCCAGTTGATCAGCAATCATTGGATCTAGAACTTTCAGGCCCACTTCCAATCTTTTCACTCCATTCGTTAGCCTCAGCAGCTCCACCTTCCTGATTATATAACTTAGAGTAAAACTTCTGAAATATATTAAGAATCTGCTGAGGCTCCGAATGAATAATTAAACAACAAAATGGGGTAAACCCAGTATCCCTATGAACCTGGGCAAACCGCGGAACTCCGTAGGTTTTGCGAGCAGCGCCGTTTACGAAGAGTTCTCCCCCGGCGAACAGCATCCTTTTACTCATTCAAACCTTTCAGACAAGTGAGGATTAAGTCACTTCATTGCGGGCCAGTTAATTCCTGTAAAAAACCACCCTCGAACCCCACTGGGAGGAACATCCTTTCCTCACCCAGTTTGGGGTTCCAACCTCGGTCGGGGCAGAATTATAAGCCACACCGACAGATTAATACAGCTCAATTTGATTATGAACTAGGGAACTCCAGTCTTGCACAGTTACGGAATACCACTGGGTACAATAGACACATCTATACCCAGATGGGTTTTCAATATTGGTGAGCCTCAAAGTAATACGTTAGTTGTGACGGAACTCAAAGCCTCACCGACAGAACAGATTAATACAACTCATCACCCACCTCAACCCGACTGGGTTGAACGAAGGCTGTTTTACGGCCCCCCCCCTGTCCTGATGAAGACCCTTTGTTGACTACAAATGTTTGCTTAAGGGTCGAAACGTCGACGAATAAGTGGATTACTTGCATAGATATCTTGTACTAAGGACTGATTAATACGGTGTAGTTTTTGATAATTGTATGATACGCACAGACCACACGTTACCTTTCCCCCTTGTATATAATAATTGTACAGTTCTTTCACTCTTGCGCCGTAAGCACTGAGCACTTTAAGTCACTTTTTGCACCATTCACTTTTTTGTACAGCCTTCTTTAAAATTTACTTATGAAACCAGTATTTATGAATGACTGAAATTTATAAAATAGTATATAAATACGTTGATGGTCTCTGGATGCTGCTTTTTGTTTCGAATGTCTACATAGTGTATGAGACTGTAAAAGTAATTTTGTGTTCCCCAATGAACCAATTGTTTATACAGAGGCTCCGAATGAGACCCCCTGGCTGTCCCTCATTGCATGAATATTCCTGGCTGATTCCTTCATCTGCAGTCTAACCGCAAGCCTTCTCCCAATTTTTTCCCCAAATTCATAACTTTGCATTTTAGATGTTAAAAATTTCCTTGCAATCTCTTCGTTCCAATATCCAAGAATGTTAGCTCTAGCCTTTGCTACCTTATTCTCAGCCTCCCATAGCTCTTTCTTACCACGGACTACCTCCCACGTTAATAAAGTCTCAGCCTGAGCAAACTTATCATACAATATATCAAGCTCTTTTTTAAATGTTCTTTGCTGCCAAATCGAGAAGCTAATACACTCACCCCGGAATCCCGCTTTAAACGTATCTCAAACTGTGCCTACACCAGCAGTCCCCTTGTTATAACTAAAAAAGGTTGTGATCCAACTGTCCATATATTCTTTAAATTCCTTATTAAGACCCAGCTTTCGATCATACGAAAAGTTGGAGCGTTTAATGTTCTTAACACTCCTCTGTATTTCCATAACAATGGGAGAATGATCAGATGTAATCCTGGGGTAGGTTACAATTGTTGCCTTTTCCAATATGCTCTCTGGTGCAAAAAAAAATCCAGCCTAACCAGCTTCTTGTGAGGATGTGAATAAAATGTAAAACCATTATCAGTCTGCCTAAGTAGTCCCCATACATCAACTAAATCCTGATCTGTTACTAAGTTCACAAGAGCTTTATAGACTTTTGGTTTACGTCCTTTATAATTTCCAATGCCATCCTGTATTGCACTGTTCAATAAATTTATATTAACATCCCCACAAAGCACTATTGGTTGTGAAAAATTAGCCAATTCCAAATTTATCTCGTTCAAGGCGGCAGGATCGTCCATATTAGCTCCATAAACTGTGCAGAGCGTAAACTGTCTACCTTCAACTTTACACTCTACAATAGCCCACAGTCCATTTTTATCAACTAATTTCCGACCAATATTTGCAAAGTTTGGTTTAATTAAAATAGCTACTCCCCTTATCATGCTAGACTGGCCAGATGCGGCAACTAATGTAAAACCTAATTCCTTTAGCATTCCTCTTTTTGACCACGGTATATGAGTTTCTTGTATACACAGTATGTCCGGTCGGATATGCCTTAATTCCACGGCTAATTTTTGTCTTCATGTAGTTATTCAGCCCAGACACATTCATTGAACAAATTCTTACCCCTTTACTTGCCATTGCCATTACCTTTGTCCCATTCCATGGTCTGCCCCCCATCTATGTACCGCTCATCCAGAAAAATCATAACTAATGTTGAGGATACTGAAACATACTTTTTATTTTGTTTTCCCTTCAAATTTTCCCCATGTAGATTACTGTGAACTTTTTTTTTTTTTTCCCCCATGTTTTTACCCCACAAACACCCCCTTGACCCTCCCAGTCCCACCCACCCCCTCCCTTCCCTCCTCCCCTTATAGAGGCTTTAGGACTTATGGTCCTGTGATGTGAGCTTGCCACCATCCCTCTGTCGGGCCCCTTATCAACCCAGTACCATACTCAATTCCATCTGTCCCGTTGATGACCAAAGCATATACCTGAAAAGGTATATAAAATACAAATACTACTGACCCTGTACTACATTCCACCTTCTATTACCAGTCATGATTTGATTATTATTTTTTTTAATCTCTCAAAGCTTACAATGACCCCAGAAATTCTTTTGCGTCGCTGGCAGTTGTAAAAAAACCTTGTGCGTTCCCTGTGTATGACTTTTAATTTAGCTGGGAACATCAAATACGCCTGCACCCCTTTAGCTTGAAACTGTGTTATTAACTGCCGTAGCTGCCAACGTGCTTCAACAGATTGTGAATTTTTTGTCAGACCTGATCTGTGTAAACAATCTAAGGCGCAACATTTTTTGTCTGGTCGGGCCTTCAAAAATAGCTCCTCCTGCGCCTGGAAGCTGTTAAAGGTCACTAATATGGCCCTTGGCTTTTTAGCTGGTTAACCTTAAATGGAAATCTGTGGGCCCGCTCCACCTCCCGATCCCAGTCCCATTTAGTAACGTCTGGCAGTGCTTTTCTTAGAAGCGTGACAATAAACCCTCGAGTATCAGACCCCTCTTTCCCTTCAGGAATCTGCAAAAACCTCAAATTATTTCTTCGAGAGCGATTCTCTATGTCCACAAGTTTCCAATTAATGTCCTCCTTAGTAGCCATATGCATGTCGATAGTTTTCTTATGCTGTGCAACTTCATCTTCTAAAGACAAGATCCGTGCTTGTGCTTCCGTTGCCCTTGCCAAGAACTCTGAATGTGACTTCACCAAGCGTCTTACTGAATTATGTAGTCTTTTACATGAGTTCTGTACTCGCAAACTATCCTCTCGGGTCTCGTCTCTATTCTGTATCATCGTCTGGTAAATCAGACCCAATGATATGTCCTACCACTCGAGTCAGAAGCAGCTGCTGCCGCCGCGCCCTCGTTGCCTTCAATTTCCTCTTGAGCACCATTATCCCCGTCTTTTGCGCCCAATTGTAGTTTACGTACAGTTCCTGGCTCTGGGCCTTCCAATAAGTCAGCATTCATGCTGCTATGGTCACTACCCTCGTCCGATCTGCCATCCTCCATGCTCATGCGAGTGGCGTACAGTTCAGCTAGATCCTCTGAGGAGGACATAGATTGGTCAGATAAAGAATAGAAATCAGCAGAGTCTGTTTCAACGCCCACAGCTGACATTATACCATCAGTGTTTACTAAATTTAATGTAGTGGCTGAATTATCATAATTTCCCTCCATGATTAACAATGTAGCATTGGAGGCTACCATAGAGGGTACCATAGCAGCCACAACGGCGGCATCCTGGGAAGGGGCGTTGCTCAAAGCAGTCTCCTGTATTCCTTCAGCAGCCACCCCCTGGTCTCCAGAAATCATTAACACAGTCTCAGTCTCTTTACCATGCTGCCGTTTTCCAACATCCTTAACTTTAGTAACGGAGAACATTTTAGGTATTCTCTTCCTTGAGCTAGCCGCAACCCCCTCTTTGGCTCGTACTTCAGCCGTTACTGTCCCACGCTCACCTGCCTTACTTGTTGTGGGTGCCTCTGCTTCCTCCGGTGTTTCATTAGCTGCTCCTTGAGCCCGGCCTCTTCGCCCCTTGGGCCCCATCTTCTGAGCAGCTGTGTCCTGTCGCTTCCACAGTAGAGCGTTTCGAACAACCTTCTGATTCTGCACAGCGCGGAATATCCCGCTCCAAGTACTTCGAATAAGCTGCCTCCAGCGGGACGTCCTCAGCAAGCTCCAAACTCCCAGCACTGCCGCCATTCGCAGGGCAGTCATGCGGGTCAGAAAGGAAACGCCTTCGGCTGCTAGTGTTGCTGACCCCTTCTCTCCCTCGGCTCTCTCTCAGTACTGCACAGCGCTCCAGGTGTTTCCGATGAACTCCAGCGGGAGGCGGTCATCGTGCTCCTTCTCTCCCTCTGCTTTCCCTCGTCTCAGCTTGGTAAATTAACATCAGTCATCAGCCACTATCCGTCCATTTCTCCGGTCCAAACGCTCCGGTCTCTCACCGCAGTCAGCGCGTACTCTGAGAGGTCCGACAGAGCGGCTTGCTCATGCGTCCAGCGTGGACGCCATCTTGCCTCAGGCAGATGTGACTGTCGGCGATTTGTCCCGGGGCGGAGGTGGCTGCACCCGCAGAGATCGAGGGGGTGCTCTCCCGGAGACCGCGACCGCCATTTTGTGGTGGTGCTGAGATGTTCGGCTGGGAACACCTTGTGCTTCCAGCTGCTACCGCTGGTCTAGCTCCGCTCCAGATGACGACAATTGCACTGCACGGGGGGCAGCGGTGAGCGGCGTATCCTTGAAGCATTCCATGATATTGGCGCAGGGCATCTGGAGAATGGATCTTTTATTGAGCGTGCCCCGCCATATTTGTGACGCGGCACCCAGAGATACTTTGATGCACACCTACATTCGCTGTGATTTATGAGACATACTCCCCGATTGGGTGTATGGGGGCGAGCTGTTTCTGCCTAGTTGCTGGGGCGGTGCCATACACTGCTGATGTGGAGGCTGGAGCTCGAGATGGCGACCTAGTGTGTGCCCCAGTGTAATCTGCGCCCCCAGACATCTCCTCTTCTTCTCCCGGGCACTGCATGTTCTAACCTGCATAGCTCTCGGCTGAGGTTTGGCTGTGGCTGGCCTGGCAGCATCTGCTGTGTCAAAGGTACCTTGCCTTTGCTGAGTTCGCAGGTGCATTGTGGGGTGTGGCATTGTGGGAGAAGCTGGTGGGACCCCGGACCTGGGCCCTGTATTGCTCGTCTATCTTGGCTGGATTCTGCCGTTAAAACCTGTCGCAAGTGCGGCCAGTGGGTGACCGGGTGCAGACCCTGGGCTGCTGGCAAGATGGGCAAACAAGATCCGAAGCAGCCCAAACTGAATTTTGAAAATAAGCGCTCCACGAGGCAAACTGACTCTGAATCAGACTCCCAGGGTGCGGGCCACAATGAATCGCCGACGAAGGATCAGGGGGAAGACTTGAGAACTCTGATTTTGGAGATACGCTCTAATCTACGCAAAGTAGACTCCAAATTGGATACACTAACTTCCCAACTGGATTCTGTCAAGACACAGGTAGCCACCCATGAGACTCGCTCGGATGCCCTTAAAAATCGCCACACTGAGTTCCACGAGTTTCAGGTGGAAACCAAAGTGCAGCTGCTATATATGGACAAGCTGTTTGGTATCATTAGGGCCAAGAATGACTATTTGGAGGCCCGGTGGTCTAGAAGGAATAACCTCCGCATTACGGAGACTACAGCAATTTTCAAAATGGAGTCCTTTTTATTACTGACCTCCTCCATGAACTTTTTGACCCTCATTTATCATCGGTATTTGTGGTGGAGAGGGCCCACAAGTCATTGGGGCCGAAGCCACCTGTTGGTGCGACGCCTAGACCGATCCTGGCCAAATTGCTGAATTACCAGGACAGAGATCTGGTTCTGCGCTTGGCCAGGGAAAAGGGTCCATTTTCTCATACAGGTAACATCTCCTTTTACCCTGACTTTACCCCGGCGGTGCAGGTGGCCCGGCGGGAGTTCCTCCCCGTCAAGCGTATTCTCATGCAGGCGCAGATCCCTTACTCCCTACTTTATCCAGCCAAACTAAAGGTCTCCCATGATGGCACGGCTCATGATTTTACTGATGCGAAATCTGCTTTGAAGTTTGCCAAGCATGTAGGTGGGAAAAAGGCGAAAACCATGGGTGCTGCTGGTGGAGCTCCTGCGGGCCATCTTCGTGACAATGACCAACTCTGATCCCCTGCTTTTGCATGTTATGTTGGTGTACTATAATGGATCAAGATGAGTGCATTATTTGACATTTATTCAAGTTTCATTTCTTCGTCTTGTGCATTCGTTTGTGCTGTGGGGTTGCCGGAAGCCACTGGGCCTGAGAACACTTATGTTATTCCCACATGTTGGATTGCCGTCTCCTCTTCTGCAGTACTTCCGGCCACCCTGTGCAGACAGGGAAGTTCGCTGGTGACACCTCGCCCTCATGGGAGATTTCCCGTCATTGCTTTGTGTTTTTCTTTGCTAGGTTTGGGATTGGTATGCTGCCACCTGATTGGGGGGGTTGGAGTGGGTGGTGGGTAGGGGTTGGTTCACTGTTTTTAGCCAACATGGCGCTACGATATGGATCAAAACTTGGGACTGTTATTGGGTATCTACGCATAGACTGGACTCGTAATGGGTATGTGAGTAATGTATTCCGGACTGCACGCTAATACACTGAATTTTCTTACATGGAACATACAGTGGTTGAACGATAATAGGAAGAGCAGGTTGGTGCATGCCTACCTAACCAGACACATTATAATCTATGCCTTTTGCAAGAAACTCATTTAAATGTCACCCCAGCACAGAGGTTATGACACAACAGGTGGGGAACAATGTACTCCGCTATTTATTCCAATTATGCTCGAGGTGTAGCGGTTTTGATAAAGAAAGGGGTGGACTGGCGTGAGGACAATGTCTTTGTGGATCCTGAGGGAAGGTACATAATATTACATGGTAGACAAGGGGGTGTAGCTGTGGTGCTGGTGGCAGTGTATGGCCCTAATGTGGACTCGCCAGAGTTTTTTCGTGATATTTGGTTCAGGATCAGAACCACTGGTTGCAATACGATTTTGTGGGGTGGTAATTTAAATGCTATTTTGGATGATGACTTGGACAGGCAGGGCATGTCCCGATCCCTGCACCCACAAGCTAGTGTTGCGTTGCAAGCTATTATGGCTGATGGGGAGTGAATTGATGTGTGGCGGATGCATCATCACTTACTTAGGGAGGGGACGTGCATTTCTAGTCACCACAGTGCCTGGTCCCGATTTAAGATTTTTGGTTGGTCTCACGGGATGTTGCTACTTGGACATCCGAGGTCCAGCACTTGGCACGCTCTTTGTCGGATCACGCGCCTTGCCTGCTTAGCGTTAAACTCCTGAACGCGACCCCGCGCTTTCACTTGCCGGTTGCCCCCGCATGCTCTCCTAGATGAGGCAATCAAAGAAGAAATCCGATCAGATATTACGGAATACTTCACTCTTAATACCTTCTCAGTGGATAAAGAGGCTTCGCTGTGGGAGGCGTTTAAAGTTGTTATAAGGGGTCCTGATGGCCTGACTACATTCTTTAAGACGTATGTGGAGGAATTGGCACCCAGATTATTGGGGGTTTATGAGGAAGCCCTTGAGGTGGGCGTCTTACCCCAGTGTTCAAACTCGGGAAGGTAGAAACGGGGATGGATTCCTATAGGCCACTATCCCTGATTAACGTGGATGTCAAAATCCTCGCTAAGTTGCTAGCAAATAGACTGCAACCTTTGCTCCCTATGATTGCACTCCCAGACCAATCTGGGTTTATCCCTGGGAGGTCGACCTCTCCCAATTTGTGGACGCTTTTCTCAGTGCTACATTACCTCCATCCAGTGGTAAGTGCTGCCGCTATATTCTTAGACACCACAAAGTCGTTTGACACGCTTGAATGGCCCTATTTATTCACCATATTAAGCCATATGGGTCAGAGTCCACTCTTATAAATCATATCCGGCTATTGTACACTTTACCGATGGCTCTGATTAGGGTGAACGGATTGCTTTCTGCTCCATTTTCCATAACGAGTGGCACTAGACAGGGATGTCCCCTTTCACCCCTGCTCCCCAAATTACATCTAAGTTTCCTTTGAGATGGAAAGCAGAAGAAGTTAAATATTTGGGGGTGTGGTTAAGTCGAAACACGCAGGAGATATGGAACCTAAATTTTGGTAAAGCGATTAGGCGATTACATGACTGAAAGAGAAGGCTGCCTCTATCCGTGGCTGGGAAAATAGCTCTGGCAAAAATGGTCATATTACCAAAGTTCCTTTTATTTGTGTTTTTTTTTTTTTTACCACCCTTCGATCGCAGCTGCTGTCCCTGGTATGGGCCGGGAGACAGGCCAGGGTTTCCTGGGATCTTCGGACTCTCCCGCTGCGGGAGGGGGTGCTTGGGAGCTCCAGACATGCACTTATATGCCCTATGTGCTCAGACCCAATTTCTACAATTTTGGGTCCACCCGACGCCGTACCAACCTGATGTGGTAGCCCCCGTCCCGATCAGGGTGGCTCTATATCAGACGTCGCAGCATCCCCGAGGAGATGTGGACACAGCAGGTACTCTATGCTGGGTATGGGGAGAGCTGCGGAGGAGGGCAAATCTTCAGCTCCTTTATGCTCATTCCATTCCGCTGGCGCGTAATCACATGCTTTCCTATATCCAGGGTGGGATCAGCAAAACTTTAGCCCGGGATATGCACCTACATACTTTCGCAGACTTCTATCCACAGGATGAGTTTCGGCCTCCCCAGAGGTGGCTGCAGATCAAGCTACACCCTTTGCGGAGCATTTCTTATACCACAAGTTGCGTACAGCGTGCCGTGCCCTATGGGACGGATTCCCTGCTGCTCCTCAGTCACTGCCCGCTTTGGAGAATGTATTGAAATCCTCTTCCAACCGCAAGCTTGTCACATGTCTATACACAAATGCAGAATACTAATCCGGTGGTGAAGCCCAAGTCCCTTCAAGGCTGGAATAGCGAGCTTCCACTTGCCACTGACAGAAGACCCATAGGAGTTCTGCTGCAGACAGCTTAGGTATGCTCCTGCCGGGTCAGCCGAGCAGCGACCCGGCGACTGTATTTATTTTTTAGACATTTCTGTCTGTATTTATCCATATTTATTTTTTATCAACTTTATCTGTATTTATCCATATTGATTGAGTTTTGTGAAAAAAGTAAAGCTGAAACTGGTATAGTTCCACATTTATTTAACAAATAAATATGCTGTCATGCTTGAATGCCTGCCAGGTTTCAGTGATATGAACACCAGCGGAAGATAAATCAATGCACTTATGTGAAAATATGCACGTTTGAGTATCAGCCTTGTGCATATCTACTGCTGTTTAAGCCTCTTTATTAAAATGTCTTCACTATTCCGAGTAACCTTCCGAATCCTACACATGTTTTCCAGCTGAGCTGCGCTATTCATCTGCCTGCCTGCCTGCAGGAATCGACACTGGTCTGCACAATATGGGCATGGGACTGACTAAGATTTTGAGCTCGCGCTTCCTGTACGTGTTCACTCAGTACACCCCTAAAGGGCCAATGTCTATTACCGGCAGCTGTGGACAACGAGGTGTGCCTTCAGCTCCTCACTATGGACGATTTCTACCCTGATGAGCAATTCTTACCAGTAGAGCATATTCTTGCACTCTCACAACACACCCCAATTGATGTCTTCACTATTCTGAGTGACCTTCCGAATCCTACACATGTTGTCCTATGCCCCCCACCCTTAATTCACTCAATATGTTTTCGACCACTTCATACCCCCAGAACCTGATTGCATGCCTCTCTGTGACCATTCACACCAATGCACCTGAAAACATCCCCAGGGCCTATCGGTTGGGCAGTGGAACTCAACCCACCCACTGCTTGCCAGTGGTGATATTGCTACACCCTGGTCAAAGCTCTCTCCATTACAGACTGTGCCTATTGCGTCTCTTCTTTCTCCAACAGGTGTACTACATCCCCGCACAGCCACACCATATGGGCTTCTCGGAGGATGCGTTGTGCTGCAGAAGTGGAGCAGACCACGCCTCCTTTTTAGGGCTCGCGTAGTGAAGAGCCCTTCTGTTTCACTTGGCATGGGACTGTCCCACAGTGGCCCATTTCTGGACTACTGTGTATTACACCATTGCTGCCATTAGCAACTACCATCCCTGCAGGACTCCTCTGGTAGCCCCACTAGCCTCCATAAAGGCTGTTCCCCATAGTGTCAGATGCCAATCAACACTGCTGTTACTTTTAGCAAAAACCACAGTTGATGGACAGAATGCAGAACAATGTCATACATTCACCCCAGTACAGAGATCTGGGCCTAAATCCATCCTTTTTTTATTTTTGTCTGAACTGGGGTGGCAGAGTGGGCTAAAAAACGGTGATGGATTAAACCCTGATCTTTTGCCTGGGTGTGAGTGTTTGATTGATTCAGATGCTCCGTCCATCACCACCCCCCTTTTGTACCGCTACTTTTAGCAAAGCGCAGTGTTGCGATCCACTGGGGCTGCTCTGTAGCCTCTCGGCTTAACAACTGGCAGTGGAATGTGGTCTACAGCAATGAACAACTTGCCTTATATTGGGACTTAATGTCATTGCGCTGTTGCCCTACAAACAGTTGTCCCCCCCGCGCCTTCTCCAACTATCCTCACTCT
Organism: Lissotriton vulgaris; assembly: GCF_964263255.1. NCBI lineage: Eukaryota > Metazoa > Chordata > Amphibia > Caudata > Salamandridae > Lissotriton > Lissotriton vulgaris. The sequence goes on along the minus strand of NC_141685.1, from coordinate 1,665,934,153 downwards.
CTGACCCAACCCCTGCCACGCTAGATCCTGTACGCCTGAAGAGTCCCATCCTCTCCCCACTATTGGTTTCCTACTTCGCGATTGCCTGACAATGTACCCCCTGTGGCAGTTGGGCCCTGGCCGATACATGCCCTGACCATGGTATTGAACTCGTATACTGCACATTTGTCCGCGGCTCTCTGTAAACATGGACTGGGATCTGGGACAACCGCTGACCTCCGTCTTACCACTAACGACTGTTGCTGAATTCTGATTTGAACACTGTATTAAATTCTGCTCTGCTTGTTTGTTTTGTATCCTTATTTGTTGTTCTATCTTCTGATGCTTTTTGTAACTCATTAAAAAAACCTTAATATAAAAAAGTAGGGAGTTATTGGTGGCTTCAAGGGTTTGCACTGCTTGCAAGGAATGTGTCTATAATTTATCAAGCCTTTATGCAAATTACAGGAATGATGCATACTGACCCTGTTTATACATTTGAATAGCAAGCACTCAGTTTAGAAAAGGGAGCTGTTTCAGTTCTCCTATTGTTTTGTTTTCTTATTTAAAGGACTGAAATGATGCAACTGAGGGGGACTATTATCGGACCTTTAGGAATCAAAGCTGAGGACGTTCGCTCCAGCATGGAAGTTTTTTGACACGGTGGTGCATAGCTGTGTGTTTAGCAGAATAGATTCACTGCTACCTGTGCTGTACATATTGTATGTGAAGCAAGCACGCTTTTTTTTATACTTGCCTTTTTTTTTTTTGCAGTGGTAACTGTACTCCATCTACAATATCATGGGTAGTTTTCGGACAGTTTTTACACTTCTCTAAAAAGATAAATCTAGATGCATTCATGGTAATAAAACTAATACAGTTGTTGTCATTTAATCATTATTTTAAATATTCTGATTGCTAAATTTGATGGACATATATTGTGTCTTGTGTGAGCTATGCCCTGCTTCACCATATGGAAAACTGTTTTGTTGCTCTACTCTGATTCTATGTGCAAGACGTGGATGGATTTAAACCAGGAATAATGTCACATATTTTGATTTAATAAAAGTCCTTGTTTGTTGTAGCTGCCCACCCTCCAGGCTCATTAACTAGGTATTATTTTCCTGAGTTACATCTTGTTATGGTTCGTAAACGTAATTTTGCGTAATATGTAGAGGTGCCTCCTAAAAAACCCGGAGGAGAGGAAGACGCCAGGCAGTTCAGTTACCATTACCAAAGTTGTCAGCTAAATTTAAAAAAAAAGCTCCAACTGAAATACTGCAGAATCCAAAGAATTGGTATAAATAAGAGAGTGAAGGAAAACAAAAAGTAACTCCTCATTAAACCAGTGAGATAACGCAGCTATAAAGACAGAAGAAAGGGTAGCTCCCAGAGGCGTTCTTCCAACCACACAAAGGGATAAGGAAAGAGGACCGGATTGAAGTAGGTCCATTTCCACACAACCGGAGTGAAAACCTGTAGAAATCAATATATAAGCGTTAACAAAGACACAGCGAAAAGAGCGGATAAACAGGCTCACAGAAACATATCCAGGAGATTACTATACCTGGATGTAACAATACAGGGAACGAGTCCTGAAGAAGGTGCAAGAACAAAAAAAAGGGCACCGAAACGCTGCGTCGACAGTTTGTTCCTTTATCATTGTATAACCAATAAATGTGATGTTTTAACATGTGTATGTAGATAATGCTAGAATAGCATTTTTTAACCCTTTAATTCTTAACATTTGAGTGTAAAATAATTTCTTTTTGCTAAAATTGTAAGTATATTTCTTGTTGTTTCATATAACAGTCCTGTGTTATTATAAATGTTTAACTATGGAGGTTTCCATAGTACTTACATTTGTGGGTCTGTCTGACTCTTTAGCTGTAAATTTGGTAACCCATACAATACTGCAAATCCCTTGTTTCCCGATGAGAATGTCCCTCTAGGGATAGATATCACTCATGAGTTATTAAAATCAGGAGAAGGAGCTCTGTATTCCTTATGATTGTCGACCCAATCCTTTTCCTGTCAGAAAGGGTAGCTCCCTACTCGGAACTGTGTAATAATTGCAAATTGCATCCTTAACAGTGCCAGTTATGATAAATTAAGAATCTCCATCTTTTTATGCTAAACAGCATATAGTACTTTCACAAAAGTGAAACTGAAAAATTAGAAAGCAGTGAGAGGAGAGATGATTTTGGGAACCTCCCTAACCTAGGGGGAGTACCAAACAGATGCCTTGAAAACAAAAAACACATCTTATTGAACGATTCGGTGGTGATCCCATCTTCTTAGGACCACCCCAAGCACAGTTATTGGCAAAAAAACATTCCCAACCATAAGCACTGCAAAGCATTATGGGATGAGATTAGCAGTGGGTAGTGAATATTATATAGTATCCAATATCAAAATAATTCTACAAAGAGCTGCAGTTCAACTGGTGGTTACTAGATGTCCCTCACAAGTCAAATGTAAATGCTTGATGAAAAGGTTTCAATGGTTTTGCATTTGACTCGTGAGGGACATCTAGTAACGACTAGTTGAATTGCAGCTCTTTGTAAAATTATTTAGATATTGGATACTATAATATTCACTGCCCACTGCTAATCTCGTCCCATAATGCTTTGCAGGGCCTTTGGTTGGGATTGTTTTTTGCCAATAACTGTGCTTGAGGTGGTTCTAAGAGGATGGGACCACCAGCGAAGTTCAACAAGATGTGCTTTTTAGGTCTCGCCTGTCGATGCGCATGCGCATCGAGCTTGCGAGACTATGGGGGCTTAACCACTCTTTACCTAACTTGCAAGGAATCGTGGCGATTCCTTGCAGTGCCCGTGACTTTTAAGCTCAATGCGCATTGAGCTTAAAAGCGCGTGCACATGCCCCCAGCCGCCTGCCTTGCCTACTCTCTCTCTCACAGCCTCCCCCAGCTCCGCCCCCTCACTTCTTGATTGCACGGCCGCTAGGCCGTGCCTCCCCTACTCTCCTCCCCCCTCCTCCCCTGCCTGCCGTGCCGCACCTCTCCCCTCTCCACACCCTCCCCTGCCCGCCGTGTCCTGGTTAGCGTGGGAGTTTTGTTTCATTATCAACTCACGAGTACTAGGAACTCTCTTTTTTAATCCTCACAGGAGCCACAGAGGCATGTTTAACAGCTTTCTTTGTTTGTTGTTTATGATTTATAGTCCGGGATTTTTGCCCCCTCCGCATTTGAAAGGATTTTTCGATGGCTCCCGCCCCAAGAACAATAACTGGTGGTGTCACCGGGAGCCGCGAATTCCTGTGGAAGATGTCTGTTTTTACCAATTTAAATGCAAAAACAGTCAGCCAGTTAAGCAATTAGCATGTCAATGCCGAAGCATGTACGGAGCTTAACCCCGGATTTATTCACGTGGAGAGAAAAGCCCACATTTTTCATACAGTATTCTGACTCTGACCATTTGTGTCTGCAGGTGTGGGGTGACTCACTCCTCTGATAATCAGCCTGCAGCGACACTGGTGCCTTAAGTATGTGTCACTTTAGCTGGAGTTCCCAGCTGTTCCCCCTTGGAAGGTCCAACTGTGGGACAAAAAATGCCGACTCATGTTTTTGTAACACTTACCCCTTCGTTGTTCGTGTTCAACATATCTTTAGTGGATCTTGATATTTAACATTTTAGGACGTAAACTGCCGATGTAGGCGATCGTCCTTAAATTATTTCGGAAATCACTGAAATACTTGTTAGCAGTTTGAATACACTATTGGAGTGCAGTCACCAAACTCTGCCAACGGGGTGGGGGGAGGGGTGTTTATTTTAGAAGAAGTGTTTGCAACAAATTGAGAAATCTCAAATTGTCCCACCCCCATGTACAATTTGTTGTAATCGTCCAGCCTTCATTTACGTTCTAGTACTTGTATTTTACCCATACCGCCCGACTACATTTCTAAAAATTACAGATGCCAATATTCCACGACAAAAATAGGTCTTGCTGACTTTTATGCCATGTGTACTTCCACAAGAAAATATATATATATGTATATCTACTCAGCCCAGCCGTGGTCGCACCAGAAACCAAGAGGCCTCCTATTTCTCTGAGGCGCGTTCATGCGCACGTCACCTCCGTGCACACAGAAGGTGGCTCACGCGAGTGGACCGTGCACGCATGTGCATACTGTTGTTTCTTTCATCCCTGCCCTATCCCTGGGTTTCACCTCACCCCCTATGTCCAACGCATCCACCAACGCATCCACCACCACATCCCCCACCACATCCCCCACCACACCCACCACCACATCCACATCCACCACCACATCCACATCCACCACACCCACATCCACCACACCCACATCCACCACATCCACCACCACATCCACCACCACATCCACCACACCCACCACCACCACCAGGTGCAAATGCAATGTTCTTGGATTTTCGTCACAATAAAATACACTGAACATAATCTTCACAATTATTTTACAAACGTTTAAGCTATTGCCATTATAAATTACAATAAATTTTATTTAAGTATTAATTATTTACAAAATTAAAAGCCATTGTTATTTGCAATATCAATACATCTAAGTCACGTAAAGACAACACACATTGCATTACAAATGCTATAGGTGTCACATTTGCGAAAGTTAAAACTATTGACATTGTAACTGACAAAGCTATTACTTTTGCTATTTTCAAAACCAACACATAAATAAAAAAAGTGTCCTTTACAATACCAATTGCTCAAACTTTCCTAATGCGAGACCTATTGCATTTCCAATGCTTGTTGTTTATGCTCTTTATGTTCAAGGCATCTGCTTGGTCCTCCCCCTGGGTTAGGGGGGACCCCAAAATCATCCTCTCTCATTGGCTAATGTGTTCATTGAAAAAGTTCACTTTTGTGAATTGGTTATATGGTTTTTAGCATGTAAAATTGCTTTATCAAAGCATCTGAGGATGTTGTTTATTTAACTGCTATGCTAAGTGATTAAGCACAGTTTTTTATTGTGCTACATACAGTTTACGGAGTGCGAATTAGTACAAAGTACATATGCGCCGTCAGCGTAGTGTAGTACTATGCCCAGGGTGACTTCATGACCTAGAGACTTTAATTGTGGCATGTTTTATCAACCATTCGCATCATGAGTACTTGTTCAGTGTTCCTCGGTAATCTATGACACTTTAGAATTTATTTCTGATTTTTTTATGTTCTGAATGTTGCTTTCTTTAAATGTCACTCTGCTTTCACAGACTTTTTTTGCATGGAATATTTTTGCTCTGTTATGAAAACATTCTACCAAACTTGTTAGAATTGTAATCTTTATTTTTCATCCATTCGTAGGAGGAATGGAATACAGGTTGAGTCTGTTGCCTTAAAACTGTATTCTAGGTTGCTACATATGACAAGGAGTTGGTGGCGGTTATTGGTCTTGCCTTAATCTGTTTCTGTACCTGCGCTTTTCTAGTGAAGATTCTACTTTGCTCTGCAAAAGATCTATACATTCTCACTAGTTTAAAAAATAAGTTGCCTTGTAATGCTACCTTTTTTTTTTTTTTGGGTTCTTTTTGCCAACCTGGATGAACAAGGTTTTCCTAATGCGAGATTAAAAATGGTGGCATATAGATGGCTGTTTTTCCTGAGCTCGGCTAGAACAAACTGTTAGAAGTCTGCTGTGGACCATTATTATGGCATTGTGGTTATTCCTAGATTCTGTGTTGACCAATTTTCACTGATTTGACCGTACGAGTGCTGCTCTCCAGTCGTTCAGTGTGGAGGGCTTGAGCAGTAAGTCGGGAGTCTCATGAAACTAATATTGTGTCCCAGACTCTTGAATAAGATTACCGAGCTGTGATTTTACTCCATTACTGTAGAAAGTATGTCTTGTGGTCTGGTTACGAAGGAAGGCTTGGATAGAGTGACAGTGGTGGTAAAAGCTTAGTGTAGGTGGCAGAGTGACGGGGACATCATGAGGAGAAAGTATTGGGGCTCACCTGTTTGTATTCCTCAGTTTATTTATTTTTTTAAATATATTTTTATTGCAGAATTATAAACCACAGGATACAATTAATCAGCCAGTTCACTCGTGATATCCCCCCGTCCAATAAGAAATCCCAGTCGTACACAGCCATTCAGCCCGCATCCCGGAGGCCGGGCGGCATATTACTTCGTTCAATAGGAAAACATCACGGTGCACGTCCCATAGGGACCATAGTTGAAATATCGTTTTGCGTATCTGCTTTTACCCCCCCCACCCACAACATCACTCCCGTCAGCCATCCCAGTGATAATCAGTGGTACCGCCCTTGTCGGGACCTGCCCTAGGCGCTATGGGTTATCACACCTGGCCGCTCTCCCCAGCCATTCCACACTCCACACAGTACCCACCGTCCTAGTAGATCCAAGGTGCCCTAACGAGCAACCATCTAATGGCTTCCGGCCCACCCCAAACTCCCGTTAACCAGCCCCCCCAAAGTCCCCCCTCCCCTGGCAACTGCTAAGGTGTGTGCCTCGTCCTGTCGAATTGGATGGATCCACTACAGTGCGTGGTACAATACTTCTGTGTTCGCCCCGCGGTGTCCATCGGCTTAGTTCTCACCATCCTCATCCTCTACCAAAGAATCACGCAAAGCCTGTACCACTAACTCCCATGCACGCGCCGCATCCAATGCCTTCTCATTCCCCATCTTGACAGCCTGCTTCATCTGGAGCACACTCTCGCAGTCAGACCAACGCAGCAGTTCATTCTTCCATCTACGCAGTGAGGGTCCCCCCCTGGACTTCCAATGCCACGATATTTCCCTCTGCGCCAATATCAGACCCAAGTCTATGAATTTGCTTGTCACCTTGGTGTGTTTAGTATGCGGGAACCAGAGCAGCAGGCACGCCGCCATATCGAATTCCACCTCCCTGTCAGTCACTTCATTCAGGAGTTCCCCTACCTCCGCCCAATAGGTCCCCAGGTGTGAGCACCCCCAAAACAAATGGTCCATGTCCGCTCCCAGAGACGAACACCGTGGGCATCGGGCATCCGGCACCTGAAAGTACCGCTGTAATTTCTCAGGAGTTAAGTAAGCCCTATGAAGCACATAGAAATGTACCTGCTGAAAGCGCGCATTTCTCGTGCCCTTCCACGTGCGCCGCAGGATGTGGCCCCATGCCGTATCCGGTATGGGTCGGCCTACGCTCACCTCCCATTTAGCCTTGAGCCCTTGGAGTGATTCCAGTCCCTCATTCAGCATCCTATTATGGAGGCACGTCACAGCTTTGAACGTACCAGCCGCCATCACCACATATTGGCACGCCATGGTCGTTGTGGGTTCCATGAGCCCCCCTTTCCAGTGCTTCTGTATGGCAGCCACCACTGCTGCGTGTAGTAGGAAACCCCCATCAGGCAGCCCGAACTGGTCCCGGAGCACTTCGAACGGCGCCAAAGCCCCGTCTATGTACAAATCGCCCACTACCTGCAGTCCCGCCTCTTCCCAATCCAGCAACGGGGACCAATCTCCCCCGTGCGGCAAAGCCGTCAGCATTCCGATCGGGATCTCCGGTGCATAAGGCCGCGATGCCCTCGCTCTCCGAAGGCTCCTCTGCCAGCACAGCCGGAGCGTCCGCTCTTCCATGGTGAGGGCCCGTAACTCGAGCCTTTGTTGCATGATGATGTAGGACAGCACGTGGCGTTGTATCCCCCGATCCCGGTCCTCCTCTGGACCCCGAAACACCCTAGCTACGTTCTGTGTAAGGACCTGCAACTGCGCCGCAAGATAATACAGCTCGAGGTCGGGCACAGCCATGCCCCCTTCTAGCTTGGGGCGAAGTAGCGTGCTCAGGGCCACTCTACGGCGGCCATGCCCCCATAGGAAGCCAATTATCATTGACCGCAGGTCTCTAAATACCCCCTGGGGAATCCAGACAGGCAGCGTTCGGAAATAATAGAGGAAGCGGGGGAGCGCCACCATTTTCAACAGTGCAATCCTACCCAGAACCGTCAGCGGGAGGGTCGACCAGAAAGACAAGCTGCCCCGCAGTGCCCGGACACAGCGACCAATGTTGCCCTCCAATAGGTCCGCAGTCGCGTGGTAGATGCGAACACCCAAATAGGTGATGCAAGAGGGCTCCCATACCACACCCAAATCGCTGCCAGGGACTGGCGAGCCCGCTCGCAGCGGGAACACCCAAGTCTTCGTCCAATTGACCTTAAGGCCCGACAGCCGGCCGAACTCAGACAACAGATCCATCGCTCCGACCAACGCCCCCGAGGTGTCAGCCAGGTACAGGAGCAAGTCATCCGCATATAGCGATATATAATGCCACTGCCCGCCGCTGACTATCCCCTCGTACCTGTCACCTGACCTCGCATGGACCGCCAAGGGTTCCATCGCCAGAGCAAACAATAGGGGGGAGAGAGGACACCCCTGTCGTGTGCCCCTGCCCACCGGGTATGCCGCTGACACCAGGCCGCCCAAACGCACTCTCGCCGTTGCCGAGGTATATAAGACCCTCGTCCACCTTCGGAACCCCTCGCCCATGCCAAACCTCTCTAACATTCCATCCAGGAAAGACCATTCCAAACTATCAAAGGCCTTCTCGATGTCCACAGACAGGACCGCCGGAGCTCCCTCCCCGTCCAAGATGGCGTCCATTATTCCCACCAGGCGGCGGATGTTCAGCGCCGTGCTCCTCGTGGGTATAAACCCGGCCTGGTCTTTGTGTACCAGGCCCGTCATATGTGGGGCCAGCCTGGTGGCTAGGATTCGGCTCAAGATCTTATAATCTACCGTCAGCATGGACAGCGGGCGATAAGACCTCACATCCGCGGCATCCCGGCCAGGCTTTAGGAGCGGTACAATCAAGGCCTCCCGCATGGACCCAGGCAGTGCCCCCGCCTCGAAAGCTTCCGTATATACCACCAGCAGCCTGGGAGCCAAGCTGTCCACATACTGTTGATAAAATTCAATCGGCAGTCCGTCCACCCCGGGCGTCTTGTTGCGGGCCATGTGTTTGATGGCCACCCGTATTTCCGTGAGCGTGATCGGGCTACCCAGCTCCTTCGCGTCCTCCTCGTCCAGGACCGGAAGCTGCCTCTCCCCCAGGTATTCCGCGATGTCCTGAACCCCCACTCCCAGCTGACTCTGGTATAACTCCTCATAATACCCCCTAAAACGTTCCAATACCGCAGCCTGGGAGTACACCATTTCTCCCTGCGCATTATTAATGCTGAGGATCGGGCAGCCCCTAAGTTCCGGGTTAGCTAGTCTGGCCAAGAGGGTACCCACCTTGTCCCTTTCTGCATGTGCTCTGAGGATATACTGCCTGTAGTCATAACACCTTAAACGTTCCGTCTCGGTGGCAACCACTTCCTTCGCTTCCAATAACTGGGCCTGTAAATCTGGCCTAGCCGGCCTGCGGCGCTCCAAGTCCCTCAAAGTTTCTTCCGCTTTCATCAGGTCGTTCAACACAGTCGTGCGAGCATTCGAGAACCTACCCAAGCACACCCCTCTCACCACCACTTTCATTGCATCCCATTCAGTGGACCTACTCGCAGCCGTGCCCTCATTCACTCCGAAATAGCTATCAATGCCCTGCCGAACCGCGTCGCTGAACACAGAATCCTCAAGCGTCTCCGGCCGAAGCCGCCATGTTGGTATCACTGAGCGCTCTCTCTGCCACTGAATGTGTACTAATAGGGGGTTATGATCGGAGATAGTCCTAGCCAGGTACTCCGCATGGGAAATCAATGGGGCTAGGGATCCACCGCAGAGCACCGACTCAATCCTGACATGCAGATCATGGAGAGCAGAATAAAAGGAATAATCCCTGGCTCCCCTGTGCCGCTCCCTCCAGACATCCAGCAACCCCCATCGTTCCTGCCAGTCCTTCCTGTGCGCGGCCAGCCTGCGCACCGGGGAGTCCACCAGGGGAGGATGGGACCTATCCAGAGCTACATCCGTCCCCCCCCAACACTATCAGACCCGCCAGGAGAGAGGCCAAGGACCCCGAGAGGCTATCAAAGTATCGAGCTTGGTCAGTGTTCGGTGCATAGACACAGCAGAAAACCACATCCCGTCCATATAACCTCCCCTCCACCGCCACAAACCGGCCATCCGGATCCACTACTTGATTCAGCACTTGAAAGGGTATCCCCGCCCTCACCCAGATCAACACCCCCCTGGCATACGCTGAGTAAGTGGTGCCAAATACCTGGCCACGCCATCTTTTCTGCAAGGCAGCGCACTCTTTTTTTGGTGAGACGAGTCTCTTGGAGCATAGCAATCTGAACCCCCCTGCGTACTAGATATGCATGTACTTTGTGCCGTTTCACCATAGTCCGCAGCCCCCGGACATTCCACGTCAGGCATTTCAAATTAGGTAATGTCCCCATTCCAACTTCGTACAGTCCGATTCAAATAACGAAGGTTCATAGCCCCCCCCAATGCAGTTGCCCCCCCCCCCCCCGAACATTCCCAAAACTGAAAAACTTCCCAAACCCCACTCCCCAGGACAGAGCACACAAACCCAATGGCCGCCCCCATCCAAACCTTGAACCAACTTCTCGCACTCTTACCCTGTGGTCTCCACCACAGTCGGCCTTAAGGGCCCAAGGGGGGTGAGTCACCGCCGACCCCAGCAAGCGGAGCCCGCGCCCCGCGCCTTCATCCCCTCCGAAGCACACAGCTCCCCCTCCCGGCAACCCGCCCTCCATCAACAGGATACCACCCTACCATGAAGTCTCGATCTAGTCCCAATTCTATCTCAGCCGCAGAAAATACCATCCGATGTCTGTGGGGTCACTATCGGCCCCTTCGAGCTTTCCGCCTCTGAAAGTTCCTCTCCCGTCCTGCTGCCTTCCCCTCCCGAGTCCGTTTCTGCCCGTTCACTGTTCTGTTGCGACCCTGTAATGGCCGCCGTCGCTGCGAGCGCATCCCTCTTCTCCGCCGCCATTTGAGCCTCCCGTTTCTCCCGCTGGCGCCTGTTGCGGGATCTGATGCGTTGTGACTGCCTCACCCGGGGCTGCTTGGATTGGTCTCGCCTACTTTTATGCGATCTGTCCGTCCCCGCTCTATATGACTCCAGCCATTGCCAAACTTCATCCGGAGTCTGAAAAAAGTGCGTAGAGCCATCCATTATGATCCGCAGCTTAGCCGGGTAGAGCAAGGAGTACTGGATGCCTTCTTCCCTGAGCTCCTTCTTCACTGCGAGGAACGATGCTCTGTTCTTCTGGACCGCTTGAGTGTAGTCCGGGAAGATCGTAACCTTACTGTTCTCCACCTCATACGGGCCCGACATCCTGGCCCGCTGGATGAGGAGATCCCGGTCCTTGTAGTGGAGGAGCCGCACCACCATCGGTCGGGGGGGGCGGCCAAGCCCCGGCGGGCGAGCAGGCACCCGGTGAGCTCGCTCCAGGGTGAAAAAAGGAGTAAGCCCCTCCGGCGCTACCACAGTGCGGAACCAGTTCTCCATATAGGCCACCGCATCCTCCCCCTCAATTCGTTCCGGCAGGCCTACGACCCGCACGTTGTTCCGTCTATTGCGGCCTTCGGCATCCTCCGCTCCAGTGAGTCCAGTCGGGCCAAAATGTCCGTGATCCTGTGCTCCGCGGTCACCACCGATGGCTTCAGGTCCAGCAACAGTTGGTCATGGTCCTTGACCCTGTCCGCCAGCTTCGCGTGATCCGCGCGTAGCAGCCCCAGGCCCGTGGCCACTTGGGCAATGTCATGGTGCAATGCTTTCTTAGTGGAGGTGATCGCATCCAGTATGGCATCCAAACGCCGGTTCAGCCGCTGTTCTTGGTCAAGCTCCGGGGAGGGACTCTCGCTCAGCCGAGTAGATGTCGCCGAGTCCCCCTCGCGACTCCCGGGCATCGGCCCTCCGATCGCCGCCATGCCAAGGTGCTGCGTCACAGGTCCAGTCGCCCGTTTTGCGTTGACGCCCGTGGTTCCGTGCCAGTCTCCGGGCACCGGGCAGTGCAATGTCCCCACCGACGCTCTCAGGAGCGATGGCCAGGTAGACTAGCTCCGTTCCGTCACCCCCCTCCGAAGCCTGAGGGGGGGGAAGGACGAGTCTTAGGGCGGCGGCCAACGAAGGTCCCCAAGCTCCTGGGCGAATCAGGTCAGCGTCCCCTGGTCTCAGGACACAGCACCGCCGATCCTAGTGCCTCGGGCAGCCAAGTGCAGGATCTCTTGCCACTCGGCGACAACTTGGCTCAGTGCTGAAGTTCGGGGCCGTCCGACCTCCTCGCCGCCATTTTCTTCGCACCCTCGGCAACACCTCGGCCGCCTCTTCTCTCGATCTTCTCGGGGCCAGCAGTCCCCCAGCGACCCTCCGATTGTGCCCAGCTGTCCCCTCACACTTCAGAGGGCAGGAACGTCGTCTTCGGGTCGCCTAGGGTCTCGAAAACAGGAGAATTAACGGGATTCCGCGCGGAGCTGCGAGCTCACGCCGCCATCCCGATCGGCGTCCAAGCCACGCCCCTGTATTCCTCAGTTTAGATCTGACAACTCTGGAACGGTTTGCCGTACCTCTGTTTGGAGGGTATATGTTGCCTTTGCAGTTGATGTAAGCACTGCTAAGGGTTGTCTAACCCCTTCGATGCTGATGACGAGCTCCGCTCGTCATCAGCCACGGGGGGCGTGTGCGGATGACGAGCTGAGCTCGTCGTCTAACGCGGCTTTTGCAAAAAAGCTGCGTAGCGCAAAAATCACCGCAGCAGCGATGCGGTTAAGGCCCTTATTGCTCTTTTCTATCTTGTGCTATTTATCATTATTGTTTTTGGTCAGTGTTGTATGTGCTTCCTACGGCTATTGATGCTGTCTGTGGCCAGTCTGAAACAGTAAAGTAACCAGAGACCTGAAATGGAATAAGTTCAGTAATTTGGGGGTATTCCACCTTAAGTATGGCTAGTTAATCTAATGTATTTTGGCATTCGTTATATCATGGGTACTCAAACGTTTTCTCAGGGGCCAAACAGTACAGTGTGGGGAGTGCTTGAGTGCCGCATCGATAGTGTGGCAGCTCCAGAGAGTCTGGGTGGGTGGGGAACTATGGGGACTGAAAAGAAACAAACACCTTTTTAAAACATTATGACAAAATGCTTTATTTCAAATCTTTGTACATATATTGCTGCAGACTACCGTAAACTATGTGTAGTCTAAGCATTTTAAACTACAACTCTTTATGTTCTACTGTGTCAAAAAACAGATGACATCCAATAGCTTTTCCCCAGTGCACCAACTAGGATTTAAGTCGGTGATACTCCAGTTACACAGGTATCTGAAGTGTGTAGTGCTTAAGTTGTCATTTTCCACCAAATTCCTGCATTAACACATATTAAAGGGCTAATAAGTTTTCATTCTGCGTATGTGTGACATTTCCATGTTTGCATTGTGTCTACATGTGATATTTTCATATTTTAATTGACACCTCGAGTGACACTCAGAGAAGTGACCTTAATGGCAAAAAGTATTACCCTCAGTAGTATATTCAATTACTTTCAAGCATTCTATTTGCTCCATACAGAACCCTACATGCCAACAGACCAGATTTGGTTCCAGCAGGAGACTCACGATTACATTTTTTAATTTGGCTGTCTCCTGCCTGAAATGGCCTCTCCTGCAATAGAAGTGCACGGGGAAAATATATTTTCATAATTTTTTATTCTCCTGCTTTCCTCTTCTAATATTTGGCATGTATTGCAGTACCAGCAACATACCCAGCAGTAAAACAATGCCAGAAAGGTTGACATGAAGCGGAGTGCATCAAAGCTCACGGGTTCAGCATTTTAATGTATGAGGAGGTACCCACGACAGTAAATTTCTTTGAACTTTTGCCTGTACTCCTGAATTTATAATGAAATAACAATGATTGCAGGTACCAGACTGCAAATGAAAAACCTGGACTAGATCTTTTCATCCTCACTAGCCCGACCTGGTTATACTCCTGTACACAGTTCATTCTTTTTCTATGCCCTTCCATAGTTCATGCAATTCACCTTTCAATATGCCTTACTTTATGACCGTGCAAGCTTAACTAGCTGTAGAAACCAATCTACGCTTGCAACATAGTTTTCTGATTCCAAGTTTTGTTTAATTTTAGCTAGTTCTGTGAGCAGGGCAGCCCTACTTATAAAACAAGCGGAATTGACCATTGAAAAGAAGCCCAGAATCCGTAAATTATGTTGCTTGGCAACAGTAAAATAAAGGAATTCAAGCAGCTTTATTTATATGCTGCTGTTCAGATTTTATGTCAAGACAGTATAGCGTATTCCCCAGCCTGGTATCTTGCAAGTTAATCACTCCACACACGGAGCTCTGTATTAGATGTCTTCATTCTCTAGAGTGTATCCTTGAAATGAGACATACTACGTCAGAATTTTATTAACCATACCCAATCTTATGCCACTATACTATGGAGTCCTTTAGGGATCATAGGGTTCCTGTGCTCGATAGTACATCAGACCGTACATGTCCCCCCTTTGTTGAAGATACATTCAGAATACATATACATCTTAGTTCCGCCGAGTCGTCAAGGCTTTTGAACCACTCTTGCAGATCTTGTGATATGAGGCTGAGGAGACACAGGATAAACGGCTGCAGCAGGCACTGCTGAGCTAACCACTGAGGCAGTCTTGGGGTTCTGCTGGCACTTTGATAATAGTCTTACTCTGGATGTCTGTAACTGCCAGACCACGAGAAAGGTGCTTGAAATATGAGGAACCCTCTTAATGGACTTTCCAGGACCGCGTGCTGTCTTCTTGTCCCTTACTAGTCACAACTTGCAATGGATTGGCAACGCATAGAGCATCAAATTTGCGTGTTTGACTTTGCTTGCAAGGACACAATCCCCTTTCTGAAACTTAATGTCCCTAGCTCACCAAAACTCGCTGCATATGTTTTCATTCTGGATTTGTGAGATGAATCAGTGAGTTGAACTTTCTGAGCATCCATTGTTCTTTCAGTGGCCCACTGGGGTAACTTGGTACCGGTGGCTCTCCCAAACAATAGTGTGGCTGGGCTTTCGCCGGTTATAGAATGGGGGGTAGATCTGTAGGCACAAAGAGTAGAATGAAGACTTGTCTTGAGCTCAATTCCATCAAGTAAAGCGTGCTGGACAGCCTTCTTAAGAGTGCTCATAGAACGTTCCACAGCGCCGTTAGCCTATGGCCATAGAGGTGTGCTTTTCTGATGCTTGATATTCAAATGAGTAAACGTCCTTGAATTCTCGACCATTGAATGTGGGGCCATTGTCAGATTTTTAGAATGGACGGAACATCCCAGGTTGTAAATATGCCTTCTAGTCTTTCAGTTAGTTGATCGTGAGTGATTGACTAAAGGCCTTCCACAAGAGGAAACTGGGAGTACTCCTCTATAATTACCCTGAAGTAATAGGCATTTTCAGTGGATCAAAAAAATAAACTGCTATTATCTCGCAGACAAATTATGGAAGATCAGACTTGTTCATAGGATGCTGTGTTTTGGGAGATAAACAGTAACACTCATTACTATCTTTGAGCCCTCTCTCGACAAGCTCATCAAAATGAAGGAACCAAACACAGAGCCAGAGGGCCCGCTCTGTGGCGACAAATTCCTTGATGTTGGTCATTGGCCCCTTTAATGAATTGCTGATGTAGACTTTCAGGAAAGACTATTCCCGACCCTCGCAAGATAATCCCTTCTTGTGTAATGGACAGTTCAACATGCACATGACTGAATTTCTGATATGGTAGCAGCACTTTTTTGCTCCATGGACACAGCTGCATGAGTTCAAGATCTCACAAAGTTAACAACGGCCTCAGCCACTTTGAAAGGGGTACATTGACACTGTACAGGCACTTGAGAAAAGTAGTCGACAGGGTGTAGTCATACTCTTGCAGTCGCAGCCCCTGCCTCTCCATGCAAGGGACCAAATTGGCCTTTGGATTGCCAAGAACAGTGCACAATGCTCGGTGATCAGTAACCAGCATAAAATGTTTCCCATACAGAAACACATGAAAGTGTTCACAAGCCCACCTACAACAGCTAGGCTTTCTTTCTTAAGTTGCGAGTAAGCTAGTTCAGCCTGTGACAAACTTTGGCTAGCATAAGCTACAATACGCCTTAGTGCTTTTACATGTCTACTATGTTGGACAAGAATCGCGTCCAAACCCACTGGACAGGCATCCACAACAATCTCTGTATGCAATTTTGGAAACAAAAGTAAGCCATTTCAGTGGCATTTTCAATTGCATTCTTAATTGTTTTGAAACTTTGATCATACTCCCGTGACCACTGAAATGAAACCTTCCGTTTTGTTAACACACTCAATGGGGCACTCAAAGTGGCAAAGTCACGGATGTACCTGGAACAGTAGCTGGCCATACCAAGAAAAGAACGAAGATTGGTTACATCTTGAGGAGGGGAGGTAGATGACCACGCCTTAACCTTGGCTGGATCTGGAGTTATTCCCCCTACTGGAAAATTGTGCTTAAAGAATTTGTTTTGTGAAATTCACTCTTTTCAGCATTCACCATAAGACCGGCTTCAACAAGTAGATAACACACTTTTGTGTAAGGGCTCTGTCATGTTCCTTTAGTGTGGCCCCATGTACTAGTATATTATCACTGTAATTGAAAGCATGTGTGGCAGTCTGTATAATGTGACGAATTACATATTGGAAAAGTTCGGAAGCTGAGCACTCTTAAACTCTATCTTTTGTATCTGAATAAACCAACATGAGTTAAAAAGGTAGTAATGTACCTGCAATTTTCTTTCAATTCGAGCTGATGATCTCCTTTGTTCAGATCAAGGTGTGAAAAGACTGTGGCACCATTCAACTGGGTAATCATATTGGCAATGTGCAGACCTGGATGTCATTCTCTTTCAGTCTCCTTGTTTGCTTGATGCATGTCGACACATCTGCACAGACCCACCACTGCCCTTTTTTGGTACCACCACTATCTGCGACACACATGGCATTGGACCAGTACAGCACTCCACGTTTTAGCAAAGTCTCATGTTCTTTTTCAACAGCTTCTTGTAGATGAAATGAAATTTGACAATGTTGTTGAGCAACATGATGAATGTCCTCATTAATTTTGAGATGCACTTTCATTGTCTTAAGTTTCCCTAATCCATTAAACAATGACTGAAACTGATACACTATGTTGTCATGAGGATTGATCTTGTAATTCACAGAAATTAGTCCCATGTCGGCAGCAGTGCTAAAGCTGAGCAAACATGCACTCTACAAAGTGCCCTGAAAGACGTGGATTGGGGCTGCTTGTTCATCCTTTTTACTTTTCATGGTCGCCTTGAGTTAGTAATGGTATTGAGGCTGCCACGTGTATACTTTGGTTTTCGATAGCGTGAGACGGGGCACCGGAGACAGTTCATGGTACTTTTTGGTTGGCCTGTTTATTTACTCAACCGCTATCTCTAATGAACAGTATATAGGAACCAATAACCTTCAGTTTGATTTTAAGATGGTGTCTAAAGGAATTTCATGATTTCACTTGTTGATCCTTTTTCGACTTGTATTCTTCCTTCAGAAAGCCAAACACACACGAATGTCCGTGTCCAGCATTGATATTGCATACCTTTTTTACTGTTGCTTGACCGTGATGTTGAAGAAAGTCTCAACGAAGAATTGGAGGACAATCAGTCTTTCACTTTCAACTTGCTTCAACTGATGTTGCCCTTTCTTCGGTGGGCATGACTGGAACCTTCAGGCAGCCATTTTGTTGTCATGGTATGACCTATTCACTTTTTCGCTCGCTTTGCAACGGTTACAGAGCGCTGGAATTTTCAGACACTCACCCCCAGTCACTAGTTCTGGGTTGAGTCCATCATCGTTCATTAGCTCCCTTCACCCCACCCTCATCCCCCGTTCAGACCCAGCCAAGACTGATTTGCATCAGGTCTGTGACTGGGGGTGAGTGTCTGAAAAGTTTCAGCGCTCTGTCCATCATCAGCTTGTTTGCTTTGTTCTTCCTAAGTTGGCACGGTATTCCCAGACATGGGTCCCTTGCTCACTTTGCCACTTGATTCAATCTAGCCTGGCTGATGAGGGATGTTACCCCGAAACCGTTCCCAGGATGCTGGTTTTCCGTCCAGAGAAGACCTGGCTTGGCAGTTTGGAATGGACTGTTCCCATGAGGAACAGGGTAAAGACTGATTTGCGTATGGCTGTCTCTGAACTGCGGTGGCGAAGTGAGCTAAAGAATGATAATGGATTAAACCTAGACCTGTGACTAGGGATGAGTGTCTGAAAAGTTTCAGCACTCTGCCCATCACCTCCTTGTGTTTGCTTTGGGAATATACTTGACCACATCGTGTATGATATAGGTACGTTATCTACTGTCCATTCTACAGGCTATTTTTAGGTCTCGGCCTGCGAAAGACTGCGCACATGCGCAGTCGAGCTGGCGAGATTTAATGATGAAGAGTGAGTTTCACTAGTGAGGTTAAGCTCCGCCCCTCTTTTCCATTGGCTGGCGTCACCGTTCATGCTAAACGGTGGCCAGCCATTGGAGAGATCCTAGTGACATTCTTCTTTCTCTTTAAGCCCCGTCCTTTTCAGACTGGGCTCCTTGACTTACTGCTGGCGTAAAAGGTTTCTTATCTTCTTTATGGGTCCAGATGGCCCCATAAAGAAGGTAAGAAATCTTTTAAGTCAGCAGGAAGTCCGGCCGAGTAGACGGCAGAAAAAGCGAAAATGACATGTCCTGGCCAGCGCTTTTTGGGGAGGTCGCGGGAATACCGAGGGCGGCAAGTTTTCATAACTTCCACGGTAGAATTAGTTATCAGCCCTGATCAGAAAGCAGTTCAGGTACTACATAGGTGCTGCCGATTGAAAGTTGCATGTGTGCTTTCCCTGGTTATGAGCGCCGCCAGCTGTCCCTCTGACTCCTGCTTTGTTGTGCAACAGCCCTGATTTTGCTTCTAAAAATCTGTTTATCCCTAGAGGAGCAGCAAGGCATGGGCGGTTTCGTTTAGCGGAGAGAGCTTATCTTAGAGTCCTGGCTAAAGGAGTCATTGAGGAGACGTAAGGGCGGGTGTTGGGGACTGGAGGCAGACATCAGTGAGTTCTGCTCTCCCAAACCTTGGTATAGGGTTCTTTCACCCAGTCATTGTTGTTGCGCACCGTTCTTGTTGGGGAGCCCGAAGGGGGCTGGAAACCCAAGGGCCTATTACAGCACTATATGCATGCGCTGAAGTATATCCGGGTGGTAATGTGCTTTTTGGAGCAGTGACTGTTATAAACTGATGGGGAGTTCTCGGCTCCCGGGGTGATATGCAGGTCTCACGTGCAGGGAAAAAGACCCCACGCATAGCTGCGTTTCACTGTTACTCAAGTGCCCAGGTTAGTATTTTACACAAGTAGGTGTCTGTGCATTGGTGAGAATACCAAGTCAAAGTGAATTTTGGTTATGTGTCGCCCATCGCGACAGCGTTTCACACCGGTTACGTTGTACTGAGATTGATTGGTTATATGTTGCCAAGTGCTGGCCAGCTGTAGCCTAGCATTCTTTAATTTGATTTCGCCAAAGCCCGACGTCTTTGTTCAGCTGTAGTCGAAGGTCACAGACCGTGGACTTTCACTGTAAGGACACAAGACTGTTCTTATTTTTGGATGCGGTAGAGGGCATGTGCTGCTGGGCCATGTCACACTCGCAGGCTGAAACGTGAAGCAGGGGTTGCACGTGGTGAAGGGCACGGAGCACGCAAGGAGAGACTGGTCACTCTTAGAAATAGTTGGGATTCAAGAGTATGTTGTATGCAAGTTACCAAACACACATAGCTCCCAGTGGCACGGGTGACCATACCATGTGCCTAGGCGCTGGAAGTGTGCACAAACGAGCTTGGATATATAGACTTCATGTGTCAATAACAATTATTTAGGTCTGCTCCGTATTCCAAAGCTGGGGGGGGCTATTTTAACTAATGGGCTAGAGAGTCTAGCACCGTGTCACATGGTATGCAAGGCTGGCTGAAGGGGACACACCTTTGTCAGCGCGGTCAAGTTTCACACGAACTCAACGTGTAGCACTGTGTGACCGCATTTTTTGCGTGCGGTCTTTCCTTGTTGTAATTGTATATTTTATTTAGAGGCAAGGCTGGCTGAAGAACACACCTGTGTCAGCACTGTCACGTTTCACACAGACTCGTCTGTAGCACTTTGTGTTTGCGACAACAAGCTACAGCCTACAGCAACATTCGTGTCTCCTCATATGCTGCGACAACGTGATGCCACGTGTCGATTTTTTGCACTGCACATGCAACAGTTGTTGTTATTTTATGAGTTTGTTGAATCTGCACCAAAGGAAATGTTTTGTAGTGCCAAGAATAACAGCACACTGAAGTATGTGCGGCGACGTTAATGGGAGTCCCGCTCTCAGGCGGGTAATTAGTAAACCTGACAAACCTGTGACCCCCGGCGTCCACTGCTGCTGGAACGGCCTCTTATCCGATTACCTGGGAGGAGATGGTGTCCTGCCTAGAAGCCCGTGCACCAGTGCGCTTCCCTCTCCTCTGTGATACATGATAAACGGGGTGGGAGAGGGGGCAACAAGAGCCCCACTCATCTGTCCCTCCTGGTGACATCAAAGTCCATATTCATCCTCTGCGTTGGCGCTAATGCTTTTAAATGTACGGAGTAGCGTGCGACCGGTCTACTGAAAGCGGCTCAATGCTTCACCAAGAGTGTGAAGCGCTACATAAATTAACTACTCCAGAAACACTGATAGACTGTCCGAGTGAAGGGAGTCTATTTGCGCGTCGGGCTCGCCAGGCACATGACCGACCCTCTTAGCATACATACAGGTGGAAGTCACAACAGTGTCCACCACGGCCGTGGATTTATGGCCAACAGCATCTGGAAGTTCTGCCAGTCAGAATTCCTTGCTTTCACCATAGTCACCAAGTAAGATTTCACACTTGTAGCCTTATCAAGTAGCGCTTTGAAGACTCCGTCATCCAATATGGAGAAACGTTTACAACACTAATCTAAAACCACTCCAGCATCCCCTAAAGCAGACTCGGCTCACGAGTGTCACCTCTCGCTTGTTGAGCCTTTCATTCTTCAGAGGTAGATGAGCAGAGGTCGATGAGCAGAGCACTAGTGAGTTGGGTAACATTCGAGGGACAAGACTTGTCGGGGGCCAATGCGCGCGACAAAAAATACGGCTGTTGTAGGCCTTTGAAAAGGAAACGTTTATTTTATCTGGGAAAGAAAGCTCGCGTTTTAGAGAACAGAATTCACTGCACTATTTAGTGCAGTTTTCAAAACCACATGCACCTCATTTATTTAAATAAAGCAAGCGATGGTTGCTTAATGTCTTCATGCAAGAGATCATAATGCAAATAACTGTATTATCTAAAATGTCACGTTTGCTACCGCATTATGATTTTGTGTCGTCGGAAATTACGTAACCGACAGAGAAGCCTTATTCATTTATGGCTCCAGTAATAAGGGACGCGAGGAGCTGGAGTGGCCTTAAAAAGGGTGGGAGGGAGATGCCTTGGAGTTAAAAAGAAACTCCGGCCCAGCAGCTGCTCCTGGGGTCAGAGGGTCGCCTCTTGTGCATTTATGGGTCTAACAGTTTGAGGAAAACCCCTGCTGGCCTCAGGGTGTGTCAAAAATGTTCTCTGCCTGCCCTTGTGCCCAGTGTGTATAGGGGAGACAGGACAGGCGACCTTCCCATGAAAACGCCATGCGCAGCCTGGATCTCGCGTCTTGAGCCGGACCCGGCGTCTGGGGCATCTGCCGCGAGGCACTCTCAAGAGTCCCAATGGTTGGGACGGGTCTGCAGCTTCCTTTATTTCTGCAGGGAGCTTCTCAGCGCTTTTCAGATGCCATTTTCGGACGAAGGGCAGAGTCTGTAGGGGGTATAAGTCAACGGCCCACAGGGACCTGCAGCCCGCCGGTGATGGTGGTCTCAAGATGTGTGCTTGGGGTAGTAGATACAGACATTATCCAGGTTAAATGGGCCCGGTGCCACTGCACCCTCTGCACCAGTGGTAGCCGTGCCCCCTATTTCATCCAGGGAATCTGTCACTTTCCTTTTCCAAAAAGTGATGTAAAACTCTGGCTACAGGACCGGTCTTGGGCCGACGATATCGAAATTAGAAATTGCAGCGAAGTGCCAAATTGCAACTCTGCCCAAATTAACAGTTTATACATTTTAAATGGAATAATCAGAGGAGCTCTTTCCTTTCATGAAAATTCCCAGTTACAAATGGTCGCTACTGGGCTGTTTGCTGGCAGACAAGGCTTTGGACATCCGCTGAATTGATACAGGGGTTAGACTGGTTTCAGCTGCGGTGTGTAGCCGGTTATTGACGTCTGATTACTGATTTCATTCCCCTCTCGTGGCTGGTTGTCTGTGTCTGATAGTGTTTTGTAGCAGGGGGACGGGGCAGGAAGCCGGCACGGACTTATGCAATGACTGGTGGACAACTGACCTGTGTTCTATCCCCTCTCTTCCACCGTATCAGGGTACTTGGGAAACCGAGTCCGAAGAATGGTGGAACCAACAACCGAGAGGAAAAGAGGAGGGCTCCTTTAACTGGGCCTACAGCGACGACGAGAACACACCCCCCTATGACGCGCTACACTGTGGATTAGTCATAAACCCGGAAGAAGAACTAGTGTGTTACAATACCGCGGAGAGTGGAGTGGAGAGAAGAGAGGAGAGCGAGCTGTGGACGAGGAGGATGAAGCGAGAAGGAGAAGACCGAAACCAGAGGAGACCAGGACGGAGGAAGCTGTGCCTGGAGGCCAACTACACCGCGAAGCGCCCAGCCACGCTCACGGAGGAGTGTGGCTCAGCCAGGTGCGTCAGCGCGTATCAGGCTGGTTGGGAAGGCGACGCTGTGTAAATAGTGTAAATTCCCCTTTTTCCTTCATTCCGTTCCCTACTCCTCTCTTCCTTGCCCTCACGATATCCCCCTCACTAGCATACCACTGAGCAGACTGTAAATATCACCAGCACCGGTGTCCTCCCGTCAACCCGTTGGGATATTGCAGAAACCGAACAACTCTAATAGAGTTTTTATTTTTTCCGCATGTGGCGTTGGGACGCATCCCGAGGAGGTGCCGTGGTCCGTGAAGAGCCTGGACAAAGACTTACAAGCTACAGGCTTCCATAGACCCGGCTGCTTTAGCCCGAGAAAGGCAGACTCTAAGAAAGAAAGACATTTATGAAAATAAAACCATACTTACCTCGCACAAGTCTCCGTGCCCCTTCATCACCCCCGCCACATGTTTATTGATTATATCGCTTGCACTTTTAATTACCCATCGTTTTTTATTTTTCTTGCTCACCCCCAAGCTGCGCCATTGAAAACTATTTGTAAATGGACAGCTGAAATTTTCCCCAGAGGAATGTGAAACATTGTAACTGCAAAACCAAAACTTGAGTGAGATTTAGAATTTAACACCATTTTATATTCTGTGAAAACAGCACCACAATGATCTGTTGCACTATCGACACTCGTTATCCGAATTGAATTGTTTTTTTAGGGGGCAATATCCGCATAGACTGCCTAGTCCTGTTTTTATTTCACATAGTATGCTGCACCCTCCATTGACTCGCAGTGACTCTCCACACATGCCCCGCCACAGAATCTAACCAGAACTTATTTTCTGGAAAAAAAGTTAAACGTGGCTAGATCACTGTTTGAGAGAGCCATTCCACCGGAAAATTAGAGTGCAACTGTCACCGTCAAAGAAAGGTGGTGGCTTGGTGTCTGTGTGTGGCTCTGTGTGTGTGTGTGTGGCTCTGTGTGTGTGTGTGGCTCTGTGTGTGTGTGTGGCTCTGTGTGTGTGTGTGTGGCTCTGTGTGTGTGTGTGTGTGGCTCTGTGTGTGTGGCTCTGTGTGTGTGTGGCTCTGTGTGTGTGTGTGTGTGTGTGTGGCGTGGCGCGTGGCGTGGTGTGTGTGGCTGTGTGTGTGTGTGTGTGGCTCTGTGTGTGTGTGTGTGGCTCTGTGTGTGTGTGTGGGGCTCTGTGTGTGTGTGGGTGGCTGTGTGTGTGTGTGTGTGTGTGTGTGTGTGTGTGGCTCTGTGTGTGTGTGTGTGTGGCTCTGTGTGTGTGTGGCTCTGTGTGTGTGTGTGTGGATCTGTGTGTGTGTGTGTGGATCTGTGTGTGTGTGTGGATCTGTGTGTGTGTGTGTGGATCTGTGTGAGTGTGTGGCTCTGTGTGCGTGTATGCGTGTGGCTGTCTGTGTGTTTTTGAAACATTAAAAAAACGCATTATTTGCTATGTCAATAGCTTAAACTTGCGTAAATACGCGACCTAATGCATTGCAAATGCAATAGGTCTCGATTTTGCGAGAGATTAAGCTATTGGCGTTGTAAATCACAATGCCATTTATTTATGTTTTCAAAACCAACACATAAATAAAAATATTGTCATTTACAATGCCAATAGCTCTAACTTTTGCAAAGGTGAGACCGTTGCATTGTAAATGCTTGTTTTTTGTTTAGCTTCAAATGGACATCTCGTAGTTTTTAGTAATGCATGCGATTTGGAGAGCACATGGATGCCTTTTTTTGACACCTTGATTAGTGAAATAATAGACGGATCTTGGCAAGAAACGGAAGGGTGTTTAGAAATCACCACCTTTTAGTTTCATGAAATTCTAGAAGTCCTCATTGTCAGTTTCATGAAGTTGTTTCAAGGTCAAATATGATCTGGTCCCTTCTTTGGTTCCCATATCTCAAGCAAACATTTTTCTTAAGCCAGTTTCTTTCATAGTATATGATTTGCCTGATTTACTCTTCTGACTTGCTGAAAGTGGCACAGTGTTTGAATTAACGATTTTGATCTCTGAGTACATGGTGTCTATTTTTAAATTATGTCTCGGATAAAGGCAATAATGGCATTTTGCAATGTAACATTATTCCTATTTATAGTAAGCGCTGACCGTAGAGATAGCATCTCCAAAGTAATCCTAGGAGGGGTGTAATTTTCATTAGTTCTGAAACAATTGATTCCTTAGTTAAATAGAAAAGCCAACTAAATTTTCTAAAATCTGCTAAATTTACCCCTCTTTGTTACTTGAGAAGTCTTCGTTTTTTTAATTTTTGATGTTTTTTCTTCTCTATTCTATGGACATGTATTAATACCTTATTCATTGTTACTAAGGAAATCATCTGAGCATTTGATAAGAAATTAAACTATCTCACGAATTATGTTAAAAAAATCTCATTTGCTGTCCTTATTTGACACTTTAGGCTTCTGGATTTATATGCCTAAGTACTTGTTGCTTAAGTCTTAAGTGATGCATAAATAAGCACATTTGTGGTTGGGGTTTTCTGCAATATTTCTTACTCTGTACTTGGGTGTATGTAGGTTGTGCAAAACCAGTATTGCCCATAACATTTAATTTGTGCTTGTTAAGAGAATAAGTTAAGCCAGTCTAATTCTCACCCTTTTGCGGGAGGAGGCTTTCAACAGTTATAGCTGGATAACTGTTGAAACACAGGAAATAAAGCTTTATTTCCAGTGTTTGCTTTCCTAGTAGATCTGCATAATTTCTATCCGGCAAATACATTTTGAGGCTTGAATGATCCCACCTTCACCAATATGGGTATCTTGCCTGTTTCCAGCCTGCTCATATCAACTCGTAGGCCCTTGAGAATCCTGTGTTTCTGTTTGTAGTGCCCCATCTCTTAAGCGTTGTAAAGTAGCAGTCTCCCGCTTTGCAGTGCAGTTTTCTGCATGATTGCCAACAACTATGAATTACATTGACTGCCTACATCAGCTTTTTAAATGAATGTCATCTTGTCTTGGGAATTTAGCGAAGTGCTCTGGGTGATGTTTGGCTGATAAATCTACATGAATGCTCATGTACCCTGTTGCTGTGTAAGTGTAGTTTTTGTTGTAAACCTTTAACTATTTTCCAATCTACCTCTGTGTCCATGATGGCAGAGTCCTTGCTTTCCCTGTGCACATTCATACCTGCTTGTTTTTGGATTGTTGTGGATCCCAGCAATAGACTGATCATATTGTTTCTTATACCATGCACGCCCGTACTGCTTTGCTCATTGTGATTTGTAGCTGCAAGCTTCTTTAACTTTGAACAGAAAGGGCCTATCTTTATGAAATACCACATAATTGGCATCCTAACTCTCTGCCAAATAAATGACTAGGCACCTATTGGGCTTGGGGGTTAAACATACTGGTCCGAAATAACAATGACAATTTTTTTCTTTGGAGCACACATTTCTAACCGTAGTTCTTGTAAAATGTGACACAAGGTGAGACTGGAGCATATAGCTATACGTTTTGGCCCTCAAACTTAATATCAAATACAGTCTATTTTTTTTTACTATAAATACATCATTCTCCCTTAAATTATGACCAGAACAAATTTGGGACTTGGGACTGGACTTCAAAGGTAAAGTTATGTTCTAGTATGCGACTGAACATCTAACCTCCTAATTATTGTTGCAAAGTATATATTTTGTTTTATTGTTTGGATTGAGCAAGCCTCCTAGTTTAGATTATGAAGGAGGCTCGCCGAAACCTGGCTTAGAGCTGTGTTCCTCTTTTTTACTGAGGTGCCCGCCAAAGCCATATGGTCCTGTGAAAGTATAGTTGGAAGTACTAAATCTTTCATGTAGGTAAATTAATCTTCCTATGACAAACCTACCTAACCGGACTCTTCAGTCTGGAGGATTACGGAGTCCGTGAGGTACTGATATGCACCAGCACCCACCTAAAACTGTTGCTAGATTAGAATCACGACCATTAAGCGAACAAAACTGACATTCTCCAAACTGTATCCTCCTGGTAAATGTTTACTGATCATAACATCCGTGCTCTTCAAAAACGGGCTCACTCTAACTCTTCCTGCACTCGCCATCAGAGTTGTGAACTACACCAATATTCAGTACCTTCGAAATAAATGTAAGATTCCTTTCTCAAATTTGACCTACAGGAAGAGGTTGAGACATTGCTATGTACCTGAAACGTTTATGTAACTGATCATGCCTGACCCCCAGAGCACTCCTGTAGCTAGACTGGTTTTTTGGTAATTTCTGTGCCAAACAAAAACTTTGTTTGTAGAGGAGCTAAATTTTCCTCTGATTCAGATCTACCAGTAGCTGCTTAAATAACAGCCGCCTCTTTTCTACTGAAAAATGCTGACCCACTCATTAAAGGTATCCTGGACCTCAGAGTACCTGCTCATTTGAAATGCTGCTCCTATGACATTTGACGTCAGCATGTATATTATTTGTAATTGTTTGTGCAAAGTTTAGACATTTTGAATGATATGCACATAGAAGTGGTTTGATTGCTCCTTGTAAACGTATCCTTCACAGTCTGACACGTTCAGTGCAAGCAGTTCTTTATGGAACTAGAAATAAATGACTGGGAAGAAGAGGCCCCTGAGCCACCACAGGGGAACAGTGGGAATGTAATGGATTTGTGCTTTAAAAAAAATGTTTTAATTTTTTTTTTTTTTTAAGTTGGTGTCATAACCAGTATGCCAGTTTTTAGGTGTTGTGAATATATTATTCTTATTGTACTCGTGTGGTCCATCCAAAATAAACGAATCAAAAGGAAGTAGCCTGCTTTTAGTGGACTCACAAATGGGCATGGCACAAAGTATTGTATAAAAGGAAACTGGTGTTTGTGTTTCGGGGATTAGAATTGACGTTTCTACCCATGTAGACAATATGTATCCCTGTGAGTGTTCACTAATGTGTACTCGTAGCATAAACCTGCGTCTTCCTAAATTATCTATTTTATGACAACTAAGTCAATGGAAAGATTTTGTGAACTGGTCCTGTGGTTGTTAGTGATTCCAAAGCACACAAACGTATGCCGCGTGCCATGATTATGCAGTAAGACATTGAAAAACTTGTGGAAACTGGAAAGACCTTCAAATAAGGTACACCATGAAACCCCTCATAAAATAAGACCTACTTGAACTAGGCACTAGAGATCAAAATTGATGATCAAACTAATAGTCTTCAAACATGAATAAGGGATTCAAATCGGATGAAGCATTAAAATGTAGATTACAGAGGATCTCCAGTGTTAGTGTAGATTCTAATTTTAATTTCTTTCAGAAATTAGGCTTTATTTTTTTAATAGTTGATACATATCCCCAACATAAGGTGATTGGCAAGTCATCTATTCAAGGTTATCCATATGTGATTTTCTCATAGCGATCTGTGCAGATTTGGGTAATGGGCTTTTTGTCCAGAGCATCTTGCCATCCCAATGTTCAAGAGCATTTAAGCTTATTTACAGCAAGTGATATGGTGCAGTCAAAGTGGCCTTAACGTGATGGAGAATGTACTGGTTCTCAAGAAAGAACTGAAAGCTTCCAAATAAAAATGTCTTATTTCAAAAGGAATTCTTATGATTAAGTTAATTAGCAATATTTCTAAACCATTGAAGGGTTACCATAGTATTTGGTGCAGCTAGCAATGGGATTTCTGCACATTCTGTGCTTCGCAAGTTTTGTGCATATTTGCTGAGCCATACTGTGGCTGGCGTTTCTCTGCCTTTAGTTTGAAAATGAAATTGTGCCTGTGATGCGTGTTCATTAAGATTCAATACCTAATGAAAGGTAAACAAATTATTATGAAAGTTTGAATGTCCGCCAGTGGAGCCACTTACTGGCTCTTGTAAATTAATATTTTCATGCTGACCTCGCCATAACCTTTGGAGGTTTATATTTATTTTGTTGGTATTCTAGATCAGGCTATATACTTCAGATATATTGAATTATTCTAGGATAGTGAGCTATTTGCTAAGAGAGCGTCAGTCATTCCTTTATGGTGTCGTGCCATATCAGAGGGTTTTAATATGGCTGGTGGTTCTAGGGAAGGCTCTGCTAAAGTAAGCGGTGTGGTGTCTGGGAGAAATGTAGGGGTCTTTGAATATGAATGAATCCAGCATTTATAAGCACAACTATCATTCCCAAGGGAGCAAGCATCCTGCCGCTGGGCGGTAAGAAAGACTAGAGAAAAAAACCCAGAAGTCCTATCATTTAATAAGGAAAAATCAGAGATCATATCAGCAGAAAAAGGCCTTGGGAGGAGTCCTCGGATTAGGGAATGACAAGTCAGAGGCTGTGAAGAACCAGTTCTTCAATAGCTTCCTGAAATCGGATTTAGAATCGATATGTCTCAACTGAGAGGCAAGTTGGTTCCAGGCCTTGGTGCCTATGAAAGCAAAGGATCTGCTCCCTTTTAGTCTTGAACCCAAATGCCCGAGGTTTAAGAAGGTTAGCTCATGATAATCTCGGGTTCCGAATGGTAGTGTTATGAGTTAATCGGGCTGTTGGGTACTTTTATCGTACTGCTCTGTAGACTCTATGGGTTTGAAAACTGGTTTTATTCATCAAATGACACATATGTAGCAGGGCTCTGTAACCCAGAGACACCTGCACAATAAGTACAAAACATTATGACTTTGACTTTTTCAATTAAAAGAAGAAAGGATAAAGAAAGAGCGATACAAATGGAAAAAAACCTCGCGTAAAGCCCACCCAAGATTTTTTCAGGGGATAGAAAAGGTCCCAGTACCACTGTTTGCCTACGATCAGTAAGGAAAGATTCCAGCCAGGCTAAGGCCAGATGCCACACTTTTTGATCCTCTGTAATATGTCATGAGAGATGGTATCAAATGTGGCTTATAGATCTAATCAGATCGGCACAGCATTTTTCCAGCATCTAAAGTAAGCTTGACAGGATCTACAACCTCGAGCAGCACCTACTCCGTATAGTGCTTTGGGCAAAAGCCAGGCTGCTGAGGATAGAGAATATTGGCATAATCCACTGATGCCATTAATTGGCAATTTACCAATTTTCATTGAATTTACCAAGGATGGGGAGTAATGAAATGGGTCGAAGATTAGAGAGAGTTAAATGGTTTGCCAATAGTTTATTCTGAAGGGTTTAATGTCAGCAAGTTTTTTCTGAAGGGTTTAATGTCAGCAAGTTTCCAATCTGTAGAGACCTTTGCAGTGGACAATGAAACAGTTATAATGTTGTCAGTCTCTTCCAAGTCTTTGTATACTATACAGTGTAGACAGCGATACAGATTAAGTATGTGAAACAGGTGAGGGGTGCCTGATTATTAACAAGATTGCAATACATTTGGTATTCTTAAATGTGGAGGGTGCATGGGTATTGTGAATTGCCTCTGTTCATAAATAGCCCAGCACAAACTCAAATATGCGCCCATGAAGAATAATGAAGCGGTAATCATGTAAATTATCACTGGCGTGAGGCAGCAGGTTGACTGAAAATTTATCAAGGTAGGCCATAGTATAATGGGTGTTGAAGGGGAAAATTCCAGAAACTTAGCTGTTTATGAACAGCACCAGCCCAATTATTGTTGTGGCTTAATATCCATCTGTATTGACGGTGACACAAAGGATGGGATGTTTGGCACTTTCAGAGAGTACAGCAAGTCATCTGATACAAGAACATTCAACATAGTAGAATCTTAATTGATTATAATGCGTAGAATATTTCCGCCTTATGCCTGAATCCTGTAACACATGAAATCCATGCAAACGATGTACGAGTATTGGAGGTGAAATTTGGCATTATTTTAAAATGCAGTAATAACCCCAAGCATATGCAGGCTAATTTTTTCTAAGGTATACTTTCAGCAGATAAGACCACATTACAGCACCATTTCACAAAATCCTTTCACAGAGGAGCTCTAGATCAAAGGTGCAAAGTTGAAAAAAAGTAAAAAATATAAGTAGGCAGAAAGATACAAAACTGGAAAGAATGTTCCCTGGCCCTTAAAGGAGCCTTCAGCTTCAATCTCCTAGCATGCCTTGTAATGACAGTTGTTTGAGAGCCTCACTTCTTTTTCCTGGTTCATGCTGAAAAGGATCTCTGAACACTTCAGGAAGTTTTTTCACCTTTTTTGTAAGGGTGTCTCTTCAAAATTCACACATTGTTTGCTTCGCTCGACATCTTTCAAGTGCCTGAAGTTTTTCTTTCACCCAGGCCTTGACTTATTATGAAGTGCCCCTACTGTGGGAGGAAGCAGGCAGCGTCTGACCTGAATAATGGATATGTGTGGTTTCTACTGCCATCACTTTCTGTTGAGGGCAGTCTCTGGTGTCAGATCAAAGGCGAGTCCAAGACACTACAAATCCGCGTTCACTCCTACATTTCTGACGTTGAAGAAACTCTATGCCCATTGTCAAACCACTCTTGGCACTGGCCAGCTCTGTGGAAGCACATAATGTCAAAGCCATGCTCCCACTATTTGATGCCATATTGCTTGATCTGAAGATGTTTTACGTTTGTAGGTTTGAAACTGACTGTGCCATCTCTATTGCCACGTGGAGATCTTCCTCTTTCCCCCATCGGTGACCACCCCCTCCTATTTAAACCACTGAAATGTTGTACCAGCGGCAGACCCTTTTCAGCTGTTGATTCTCACTCCAAGCTATTCATAATTCCTAGACATACTTTAATGTCTTCAATAAGGAAGAAACCTGTTCCAGAGCCACCGTATCTGCCAAAAGACCTACAGTCCCACTGTATTTCAGACACTTATCCTTGTATTGAACATTTTGAAGATCCTGTTACGTGTAGACGCAAGAGAAAGTAGCCAACCTCACGATATTCAGACATTCTGCCATGGTCTAAAACAGATACCTCTACTACTGTGACATCACTACCTTATGCCCATCATGGTCGACACTAGTCAGTGACAGTTGGGTTGGAAAGTGTTCTGCGTGACTCTGGAGAGCATGATACCCTTCCCTAGGTTGATGTCCTGGCAAGTTATTGGAAAGTTGCTATAAGAGGGTTTGTGTTCATTTTTATTTTTATTTTAAATAACCTCTGTGAAGATGAGTTGTGCACCTACTGGGGTCTTCTCTCTTTACATTGATTGAGAACCTAGAACTTGGCTTTTAGGTTGGGCATGCAAGCAAAGTGCACCTCTCTTATACACAAAGTGGCTACTGTCGCCTCTACCCAGACTTTGGTAGACTGACACTGATGGCAGCATTAATATGTAGTTAGGGGTACTTCTGTCCCTTGTTAGTTGTTGCCTACCAGCTCCTTCCTGGTAATGTCTGTGCAGCCTTCCTTTCCTTTTTTCTCCTCAATCGTGTCTGGATATGTATGATGTCTTGGATATGTTTGTGAGCGCTCACTGAGTTGAGGATGTGTTGGTCAACCATTGTCTATAATGTAAACAGAGATGACATTTTTTTTAATGAATAGTCTAGCCATGCTTTGCCCTTCCCTAGTTCTTGTAGAAGCTTGGTGGGTAGGGAAAAGAATTGGCTCTTATCTTTGTTTAGCTCCGCCTTTCGTCTGCTTGGTAATGGTCAAGGCCTTAAAGCTTGGAGTTAAATAACATTCCTTTGGGTGATGGCACACACAGGTACCAAGACAGAGGGGACCAGTGCATCAGGCTCTTCCCATGTAGTGATCACACAGTTGACGGGAAGGAAATATGGCCCCAGGATTAGAGGGACATCCAGAATTCAAAAGTGGCGGACCCACTGATTGGAGTGGCCTTTCCTTCGCATTCTAAAAGACTGGTGTCATTGGCCTGTGGATTGCTCAGTGCTTCCATGTTTTTAAGCCACAATGGCTGAGTAAGCAGAGACACAGGAATGGAATGCCTTTAGATTGTCATTCTTTCTAGCAGATCCCAGAATAGGGTCTGGAGCAGAAAGGAGAAGGTGTTTCAGTAACAGATTACAAGTTCGGAAATGAAATTACAATTCTGCTTTTAAGGAGCTGAGGTTTAGCTCTCCGGGCAAAAGGCTTTGCAGCATCACAGCAGAGAACTGCCTATCTGTCCGGATGACTAGTGAAAGGCAACTGTGGATTGACAACTGCTTTGAAGCGCGCTTAAGATAAAGAAATTCTTTGCACCTCAGTGGGAAAAAGGTGAAGCTCCTTACTGTCATTTAAGGTAAGACTGTGGTGTTCCAGCCTCCTGTGCTGTTGGAGTACGTAGTGAAAGTCCAGATCTCTGTACCTTAAGATGACAGCCCTGTTGAAGAACCTACCATTTGAACCCTTGTACCTGCCCCAGGACTTGATTAGCATCCAGGTTTATCACAGCCTGTCCTGCTTCATTAGCAAGGAGCACCATCCGCATAGGTTCCCTGCTTTAGAAATTCTAGACTGCGACAAGTGGGCTTGGAGGTACAGGCCTGACCCCTTTTAGTGTCATCTGAGGGTAACTGGGTGTACTCTATACCCTGACTAGCCACTACCTGTCCACAGCTAACCCAATGGCTACTGGTCTAGTGGGATTCCAGTAATTGTTCCTTTACATATGTCACCCCTTACTGGACCTCGAGCACCACCATAAAAGTTTCCTTCCCAAGGTAGGGGTCAAACGTGTTTTTCTTTAGGTGGTGGAAGAGTTGGTGGACCAGGAACATTTGACTTCATATCGCGTGCTAAAGCTAAATCACTGCACTGCAAGTAGTGGTACCATTATTATTACTGTAGCTTAACCCTGGGCAACATGGCCTGTTTATTTTAATGTTAATTTTTATTTTTAATTGTTAATGTTATGTTGTATTTATAAAGCGCGAAACTGTCGCTCCGAAAGGAGCATCCTGGCGGTATGGAAAGGTAGAGAAGAACTGTGAGGAGGCACTAAAGGATGGTCCGTACATAGGTGTCTGTCGGATTATATAGTCAAGTTTTAAGTCTTTTCCTTAAAGCGGCCTCCGTGGGTGGCATTCTAAGATCATTTGGCATCAAATTCCAGGCTTTGGAGGCCAAAACACCTAGTGTTTTGCCTCCTTCCGTTTTGGTAAGAAATTTCGGGATGTTAGCAAGATTATGCCCTGCTGACCTCAAAGCTCTGGTGGGATTATAGCGGGTAAACCTATTTATTAGATACCTTGGTCCGATATCATTTAGAGATCTAAAAATGGTCAGTAGAATCTTAAAGAATTCTTTTGTGGATCGGCACCCAATGCAGAGTTCTGTGCTTACTGTCTAGAAGCTATCATATTGTTTATGGTCAGTACTGTGGCCCTGGGGCTTTAGAGACTTCTGGCTTGCAGTCTGTATCTTAGTTTGTGTAGTATGTTTTTCCTTAGTGTTCTTAAATTATTTACTTTTATGAAGTAAAGGATTGACAGCAGGTAATTAATATTACTCTGTATGAGATGCCACCCGTGCATTTAGGTTGTGGTGCTGTCATCTCGGTTGTGTGAAGTGACAGGGGTCTTCTGCCAGTGGGAGGGATTTGCTTTGTTGTGATGGGTGACAACATGAAATGCAGCTCAGTTTTTGGAGTACATTGTAAAAAGCGTGAGCAGAGCATTGTGCGGGAAGCAATTCACATCACAAAAGCACTGACCTCCTGAATGAAAAGCAAGCAAGGGATCTGTGGTGGGCTGTATGGTTTTATGGGCCGCGATTAAAATGGGCTGGTCAATAGCTATGCAGTATATATAAAGTTGAATGCCTTAGCTGAATCTGTACCGCTCTTCTCCGACTACTATGATCCCCAAAATAACCCTTTCATACTCTTCCCATCTCTACACTTACTATGATCTCCAAAATAACCCCTTCTAGACTCTTCCCTCCTGTATACCACCCTTTCATCAGCTCAAACCTCTTATTCAAATCACCCAAAAAAGCTTTTCTAAACCCTTCTCTCTAACTCTTGCCCCCCTACTCATCCCAAACCACCTCCTCCTGCTGCCATGATTTCCAAATAAACACTTTATTAGACCCTTCCCTCTTCTATCGCCTCTTCTATCGCTCCACATTCCTTTTCAATCCAGCTAACATATTCACATGTCCACTGCTCAAATTAATTCCATATTTCCCTATACTAATTCACCACTAATCCTTTTTGGGTTCCAGAGTGGCGTGCTACTCGTCAAAGTAGTTTAATGCCTCATCAAAGGTAGCAAGTGGCATTTAAATGCAAACCCATCCCTCTACTATCCCTCCACTATCCTTTTCAACCCAAATAACACACACATGTCCACCGTTTAAATTACTTTTTATATATACCTATACTAATTTACCAATAATCCTTCATGGGCTCCGGAATAGCATGCTGCTCGCAGAAAAGATCTCTGATGCCTCATCAGGGGTAGTAAGCGTTATTTAAACGCAAATTACAATTATTAATTGGCATTACTGTGTAATCTGTATTCCTAGTGACACACACAACTTGCCTCATTGAGTAAGCTTTGGAGCGTTATGTTGGACTACCCTGAAAGAGTCAAGTGCTGTAGAAGAGTACTTGGTTATCCAGTTGGGGTCCAGTAGTGCTGTGGCCCCAAGACCCCTTAATGCGACTAGGGCCCTGTAACCCCTGACTGATCTGATTCCCTGGAAATTGGCTGTTGCAATGAAAACAACACTTTTTAGGGTGTTCTAGCATGGCGAGCAAAACATCTATTGAAGAACTTGTTTGTTGGTAATCATTGAAAAACTATCCGAGAGCTTTTCCCGGATCCTTACTTTTGTGCAACTTGTGAAGAACCACAAAAACGGTACTGCAAAACTCATCTGGGGAAAAATATAAGGTACTCAAACAAATGTGTAAGGAGCAGAAAGCAGATTCATAGTTTGCATTGGCTGTCAGGAAAAACGCATCAGCATCGGACATATCGGTACCTTCTGATACAGAAAAAGAATAGATGTTGCTGGGTGGAATGTCTGTGGCACAGCAGCTACAGCCTGTAAGGCAGCTAGTCGTTACAGCTCTACTGAGCGGATATGACAGAGCAGTGTGGTGATCCTTAAACCTTTGCCTAAGGTATTCTCAGAGAAATACTTTATGTATGTAACTAGTCCCAGATGAATGCTAATTTTCAATCCGTACAACAGCGCTGCAGTGGATTTGGACCTTGATTTTTCTGGTTTCTGCCTTCGAAGATCTTTAAGAACATTGTCATGGCTATATCTAATAAATTTAAAGACCGATGCTCAGCTCAGCTCAGAATTATGATCGAACTTTCACTGTTCTGGTTCTATTTATCACCATACGGACGATGAAATGCAGAATGAGTCGAACACAGTGGAGCTGTTGGCCAAAAGCAGCACAAGACTAAGACTGCCAATAAATTCCTGTGGTGACCATTTTAACCTCAACACATGGTCAGCAAAAATCATCCCATCAAGCGAGAACCTATAGAGACAGAAATCCACAACAGTCTTTATCTGGCAAAAAAAGCAACCACATGCCAGAGAATTACTGGCTGACTTTCTCCCTGTGCACAATTTTGGAGGGACAGAGTGCTTGAGACCATCTGAAAGAGTGGGAAAACATCCTCAATGACAAGTGGGCTTTGGATTGTCCTACAAGGCTGCTCAATTTGCTTCAAATAGACATCACCATCTATTCCTCCACACTTTGAACTAAAACACCAACTGTGCTTGTTTAGGAAGAAAGCTGCAATGCTTTTACAGAAAACAAGCAGTAGATCCAGTTTGTCCCTCTCAGCAGATCTAGAAAGAAAATATTTCGAAAGCTAGAACTTCACATTTTCCACTGATCTATAAATCAAACTGGGATGTCTGCAGTGTATTTGCGAGATGCATACTTCCACATATCAGTGTTGAGAATCTAGAAAATTTCTAAGGTTCACAATAGGTAAAGCACACCACCAATATACTGTGCTCCCCTTCGGACTAAAATTGCCCCTTCGACTTTGTCAGACTGTTTGTCCGCTTATCTTCACAAGCCAAAAAGGTATATTATTCCCCTATCATGACTAATGTTTAATTAAGTCTCAGTACAAAAACTTTACAAGAAATCAACACAACAGCCTCTGTTCTTCACCACCTGGACCTTGAGATAAATCTTCAGACATTTACATCAATGCTTTTCCAAATCCTGACTTGTACAAGGGGCAGTGTGTACCTAAACTTAGGTGAACCGTCTCCTTTGGAGGAGAGTATCTTCCATCTTTCCGAAATGTTGTTTAATTCTGAAAATCACTTCTCCAGCAGAGTATCAGATAGCATGCCTTCTAGGATCGATAGCCTCCTATATTTACATTGTACTAAACACAACACTCCATATGACACCTTAATAAGGAATGTTCAGAAGATCGGAGGCAAGATGGCTGCCGTGGGGAAGGCTGTGTAAGCAGCTTGCTTCCTCGCTCCTGGCGTCCTATCGTTTTTTCGTCAGAGAAGGAGAAGGAGAAATCTAGCTATTCTGCGAGATTTAACGTGTGAAAGCCGGCTATGGAGCTCTCGTAAACGGGCTCATTTCACCTGGTGACCGTGGAATAGCACTGACCTGCCGCTGCCATTATCGCTGCTGTGGACGCCGCTGTGGACGCGGTTCGAGTTCGAGCTGAGCTGGGCTTGACTGTTCAAAGAGACGGAAAACCGAGCGCCGCGGTACCTGAAAGGCGGCTTTTCTTCTTTTTTTTTCATTTTCTGACCGGAGGGCTGGATTCGAAGCTCCGCGCTGGAAGAGAGGTAGAAAGGCGTCTACCACTTCCGAGCAGATTTCAGCAACGGCGAAAACACCCAACAACTGACTTTGATTTTACCGGAGCTTGACTTGTGCAGTTCAGAAGAAGTCACGGAGTCATGGTGATATACGGGGAAGAAAATATCCATATCGTGTTTTTTCAGCACACAGCAGTAAATTGTTACAAACTATCCTTGCATCAGACGAATGTTGCTAAATTTCTTTGAGATCAATCGGCGGTCTCCGCTGTGGCGTGCTACACTCTGCCTGTGCTGGGCACAGAGTAGTGTTTTCCCCGGTAGAGGTGGCTCACGGAAGAAAAAGAGGACGCCACTTCCACTTTCTATCGCCACACGCAGCAACAGAAAAACTGGTCCTGGGTCTGAACTGAATAACGTGGAGCAAGAGAACGAGGAGATCGAGATGGCAGAGGCAACTAAAACCATCACCAAACAGGGTAAGAACTTCAATAAGGAGGCTGCTGCTAAATCTAATGAAACACTGGGTACAAAAAGCTCTGCACTACAAACTTTACCAGATTTATTTGAAAAGCATGCTGCAAAAAAAAAATAACTGATATTGAAAACCAAAGCACTGATATAGCTGATATAACCACAGCACAAACCGCTAATCAATCATCTCTAAGCGGTGATAATCAGCATAATTCTAATAATCCCTCTACTTTGACACCCATTTTGATACCGACCGACTCTTCAAGGAGGGGTATTATGGGACTTGTAGTTCCAGCTTTGGGTGGAGCTATCACCAATAGAGCGTGTTCTCTTCCATCGCTGGTATTACTATCAGATGAAGCGCCAAGCGAATTACGAAATGTAAAAGAAACCATTGTACAGCAACAAAATCAAGAGCTCCCTGAAAACTTTTATTCATTATCTGAACTCTCATCCGACGAGGCGAATAAAGACTGGGCAGACTTTAGCGGTGAGAGCCTATCTTCTGAGGGTGAGATTAGTATGAGTCCTGATAATACTAATGCAGCAACCATTATAAAAAAGAAGCGGAGAAAGAAGAGATCGTCTCGTACAATGAGCCAAGAGGTCGCTCCTAACTCTCCATCCACTGCTCCTGTTGCCAATGATATCCCGGGGTCTAGCCATAGCGTTATACATGATCCTAGTATACAGCAAGAGAACAACGACGAGATTACACTGAAGACAATATTTGATACTATGATGTGCCACAGAGCAGAGAGCAAGGCCGAGAATCAACGAACGCAAATGACATGCGCCAAAGTCAAAAACGCAGTAAGACGTGCAATCAAATTATGTTCAGAGACTGCTGATAGGGTCACTGAAGCTGAGGCCAGGATTTCCGTACTAGAAGAAGAATGTATGGCCCAAAGACAAGAAGTGGGAGACTTTAAAAGTCAAAAGGACGATCTATCTGACAAATTAGCTAGTTTGGAAAACCAGGCCCGTAGAACCAACTTGCGTTTTTTGGGGATCCCTGAAAATAAAGAAGGAGGAGACCCGAGGAAATTTGTCATTAATTTATTAAACGATGCTTTTCCTGAATTCACTGATTGGGATTGGGCTCGGGAAGTACAACGAGCACACAGATTCCCATTTACAACAAGGAAACCACGACAAGGACAGGAAAATTATCCTAGGGCCATTTTGGTGTCATTCAATAATTTCCTTGCTCGCGAATTGATATTTCTAAACGCTAGGCCAGATAAGAAAGCGGACGGCCTAGGTTGTCAGTTTTTTGTGAGACCAGACTACTGTCAAGCTACTGTGGCTCAACGATGGCAACTGAAGCAACTAATTCCTGATTTTCAGAAGAAGCAAGTAGCAGTATTTCTTCAGGGTCCCGCAAAATTAAAGACTATATACAAGGGCCAAACAAAATACTTCATTTCTATTATTAAAGCTAAGGAGTACTTGGATTCTCTTTGAATAAAAAAGAGGAACTTCAATGTATAGTATGATAAATTTAGAATTTAGAATTTGAGAGTATTAACTATACTGTTTATTAATTATTTGATTGTAGGACCATTATGTCTCTCTATCTCTACAGTCTCTTTCTTGCTTTCTTGAACTTTTTGAATTTTCTCTCTTGCTCACTCTTCTTCTTCCCTTCTTTCTCTCTTTCTTTTCTTCTCCTTTCTTCTCCTTTCTTTATCTTTATCTTTAGTAGGGACGCCATGGGCTAGGGACACGGCACTCATTCGCTCCAGGAACTGAAAGTTCCTGTGCCTCATATGGTGGGGAGGGTGGGGGGAGGGGTTCTGGGAATAAGGGTGGGGGTGGGCAAGGGCAAGGGTTGGTGGTGGGGGTGTAAGGCAGAGGTGTTCAACGCAGGGATGATTATAAGGCATTTAAATGATAACATTGAAGAGCAAATACTTGTGGTGATGGTCGATGATTTTTTTCTATTACTTTTGATATGTATAAAATATGTACTATTAATATCAATGGTCTTCATGATTTAAAGAAGATTGCTATGTTTCGAACAATGCTCCAAGTGTTGAATATTGATTTGCTTTGTATACAGGAAACCCACATTTCATGGGATAAACGTTTTCTTTTGAATAACCTGAGATTGGAAGTCTTAACCACATCTAAGCAAATGGGTATCAAAAGGGGTGTAGCCATCTGTATGCGAAAAGGAGTAGGGAAATGCTTAAAAACACTCTCTGATAAATGGGGTAGATGGGGACTGGCTGAGCTAAAAATCGGAAGCTGTAAATTTACCTTATGTTGCATCTATGGTCCCAATCTGGATGATGCCGAATTGTTTAACACTATGAATATAGAATTACCCACTTGGACACAACCGATTATAGTCTGTGGAGACTTAAATATACACATGTCAGCCGATTGGAATATTAGATCAGAAAAGAGATATATGGGTCGGAAGGTTAAAACCTATAAAGCACTTAGAAACCTGGTACTTAGTAATGGGTTAACTGATGTCTGGAATAAATTTCATTATAATGACCCCGGATATACTTTTTTTTCCACTCCTTATCATAAATTTGTTCGTTTAGACTATTTTTTTGTATCCTCAATTTTTTTGGAGAAAATTCGTATTGAGATATTACCACAAGTCATCTCAGATCATAATCCCATAATCGCTGAGATGCAATTTTCTACTGATTACCAAAACTCCACTAGATCCTGGTCATTTCAAAGAAATTTATTATTAGATGAAGAATATCTTCACATTATGGTTAATATTATTAAAGATTACTTTCTAATAAATAACGATACTGCCTCTCCACAAGTAGTTTGGGACTCTTTTAAATCCATTGTACGGGGCGAGACAATCAGCTTTGCAAATTACAAGAGGAAAAAAAAACAAATAGATTTTAGGGACAGATTAAACAAGATTAGGCAGGTTGAGTTGGATTTATCTACCGCATGCAAAAATAATGCTAACATAGAGGATGTACAAACACGATTAACCATTGAACGCTCAGGTCTAAGAACACATATTGCCGAAGAAGTAGCCGTAAAATTTAAACAATATAAAACGGAACGGTACGAATTTAGTGAACGTACAGGAAAAATTCTAGCACAGCGCTTACGACAAAAATCGACCTATAACGAAATACAATGTGTTAAAGATACAAATGGAGTCCTCCACGAAAGCAGGGAAGGCATATTAGAGGCATTTCAGGGTTTCTATAAGATGCTATATAATGATCTTAACAATGAAGTTGACAAGACTCTTAATCCCACAGATTATTTTCAAACCATTAACCAACTTTCTTTGAGTACAGATGATATGGATTTATTTGCTAGGTCAATAAGCTGGGAAGAGATTGAAAGGGCTATCACGAGCCTCGCAGCTGGTAAAGCTATGGGGCCCGACCAGATCCCTCTTGAATTTTATC
The DNA here is from genome assembly GCF_964263255.1 of Lissotriton vulgaris. Classification (NCBI taxonomy): domain Eukaryota; kingdom Metazoa; phylum Chordata; class Amphibia; order Caudata; family Salamandridae; genus Lissotriton; species Lissotriton vulgaris. Next base: position 1,665,892,932 of record NC_141685.1, on the reverse strand, counting down.
GGACATTCAGATTCTTGCTGAAACCAGAGTTGCTTAAAATCTTTAATATAGCATTTCAAGACAAAGCTCCTGATTCCTGGTCTACGGCTACTATAGTCGTTTTTGTCAAAAAGAACAAGGATCCAAAGGAATTAGGCTCGTATCGGCCCATATCCCTGATTACAGCTGACAGTAAGATTTATTCTAAAATTCTTGCAAATAGACTAAACGATGTTATGCCGGGTCTGGTTTCCAACATTCAACACGGGTTTATTAAACACAGGGACACTACAGATCACGTTAAACGTGTTATTGCACTGTTGGATTGGGCTCAGGCAAAGGAATCCCCAGTCGGAGTTATTCTACTTGATGCTGAAAAAGCGTTCGATAGAGTCGATTGGGGGTTCCTTTGGTCTGTGCTAAAATGGAAGGGTTTTCCATTACAATTTATCCAAGCTGTACAGTCACTTTATTCAAATGCAAAGGGTGTAATAAGGTTAGGTGCGGATATTTCTAGTCCATTTTCAATCACCAGGGGGACCAGGCAAGGGTGCCCCTGCTCTCCACTTTTATTTGCACTTTACTTAGAACCTTATTTGAATAGATTAATTACAGAATCTGGTATCCCACCTGTCCGACTCCATGAGATTGACCACAAAGTCTTAGCTTACGCAGACGATGTGGCCATTGTAACCTCTGATTCTTCTTCCGCCTTACCTAAAATAATAGAAATTGCTAGTGCTTTTGGAAAATTCTCTGGATACAAATTAAACATCTCAAAAACCCAAATTGTACATTCTGAAACTGGTTCACCTACCGATATCCCAATAAATGATACTGCTACATACCTTGGTGTAACTATATCATCCAAAGTAGATGATATTGTTGGACTAAATTTGGATCCTTTACTTATATCCACTAACAGAACCTTAGAAAGGATAAATAATCTACACTTATCCCTATTTGGACGGGCCAATGTTATTAAGATGTTGATTTTTCCAAAATTTCTTTATTTTTTTCGAACCATTCCCCTATTTTTCTCTATGTTTCTTTTTAATAAAATAGATAGGATGCTGTCCAGATTTCTTTGGGGGTACCGCCGTTCAAGAAGATCTTTAAAATGGTGTATCTTACCGCAAGGGCGTGGTGGGTTGGGAGTTCCGAACTTTAGAATGTACTACTGGGCTATAACTCTTAAAACAATCAAGGTTTTATTATTTCATGATCATGTCAATGAAACCTTCCTGTCACCATCCATCTTTGAGATGCTTCTGGGAGCTCATGTGCGCCAATGTTTATTGATATTTATGGAGCCGAGCTACTACAAAAAAACAAAATTTAAGGTTTTTCTTTCTGCTTTTTTGGTTTGGAGACAAATAAATAAAGCTTTACGGATAATCCCAAAATTTAACTTTTATACACCCATCTGTTGTAATATCTCGTTATCTGGTACCCTTCAAGATATCCCCACGAATCGATTCCGCCTAGGACAGATTCATTCAATTGGACAATTGTATAAAAATGGGGCTTTAATGTCTTTTTCCGAACTTCAAGATATATTTGGTCTCTCTAGAAACGAATTTTTCAAATATCTACAAATTCGTAGCTTTCTGGAAAAAAAAAATCTCTTACATAGCGACGAAATGGAGACCAATGTTGTTATGGAGAGCGGTAGGAGGGATAGCCGCATTGGCACAATTTATCAGCTAATGGTCAACAGGCTGCATGATGATCTCGACCAACAAGCCCAGAAATGGGAAAGGAAACTGTGTATAGAAGGGATAGATCTGGTAAGGGCGTTTGAGATTAGCAATAAAACATTAATTAACAGCTCTCTTAAAAGTCAACATTATATGGCATCTTTAGACCTTTACTATACACCGGCGAAACTGGCCAAATGGAAAGCTACGAAAGGTATTAATTGTAGCCGATGTGGTACTTTAGCAGCAGACTCATGTCATATGTTTTTTAGCTGTTCTAAATTATCTGTATATATAGATAGGATAGAAAAGTTTTTGACTAATTTGCTTAATATTAAGTTATGTCCATCTGTGATAATTTTTGGCTTATATGTTCCTCCCGAGAGTCTATCTGTTGATCAAGAGCATTTTCTGTTTATCGGAATGTCTATCTACCGCTTTTGTATCACCTCAAGATGGCTAGATGTTGACCCACCATCATTTGAACAATGGTTGGGAAAGTTGTTAAACGTATATAGAATGGATAAAGCAGTGTATAAATTGAAAGGACACAGAAAGAAGATATTTGCTAGGAAATTATGGTCTCCTATTGATAATTGGATTTAATTTTCGACCACATCTGTAAAAAGAGATATCTCATGTTTTCTATATATCACCGGTTTATTTTCTCTTTTTTCTTATCTAATTCTTACCTGGCTTTGTTAATAATGTATTAGCAATTTTGCGAATGATTGCCACTGTTTACAATGTTTTTTCTCTGTTGCTTTTTTTTTTTTTTTTTTCATCCTTGTATTTTGTATGCCTCTGCCATTGAAAAAAAAAAATAAAAAAAAAAAAAAGGAATGTTCAGAAGATCAATGGTTCAAATGGGATTACAGCTGGGAAGATGAACTCTTCCTGTCTCTTCTAGAAAGACTGTCTATTCCATGGTGGTTCAAGAGGTCAAGCCTATTCAGAGTAATCCCTTTACATGACTCTAAGAATGGTCCGGGTAGTTGACAATGAGGCAAGGGATGTCTGGGGATATCTTGGTTTCAAGTATTTTTTTATTATCTGTCTTAAAGGCTTAAGTAGACTGTTTAGTCAAGAATCAGGGTTAATAGTCAAAAGGGATGAGAAACAACATGCAGAAGCTGATGTTTCCCCGGAAAGTATTCTGCGTCGTCCTTGGGTAGGTCTTCTTCGGTTGCGACTCCTCGGGACTCCTCGGAAGGGCAGAAAGAAAAGGACAGGGTCGGGATTAGTCACATCCGTTCTCATAAACAATACTGGTGCAACCGCCACCTTACGTAGTGAAGGAAAGGGGCGGGGGGTTTGTGAAGGAAAGGGTCAACGTGCCTTGGTTTAAGATACCCCTCGCCACTCCACAACCCCCACCAGAAAGCACCTCTTAACGGTACTTCCCACAGCCCGTCCTCGGGTCTGTGGCGTCCGGACCCGGGGCGGTTGTTCCCTTCCTTGGGCCACCGGGTGTGTGCGCCTTGTAGTTAAGAGACAGGTTCTCCCCTGGGTACCGGTCTCCGCCGAACCTGCTCCCTCCTGTCTCAGCTCCTCCCAAACTGCTAGGCTCCGCACCCCCACCGCCGGGACGGCTGGGCTCCTCTCCACCGCCGGGACGGCTGGGCTCCTCTCCACCGCCGGGACGGCTGGGCTCCTCTCCACCGCCGGGACGGCTGGGCTCCTCTCCACCGCCGGGACGGCTGGGCTCCTCTCCCCCGCCGGGACGGCTGGGCTCCTCTCCCCCGCCGGGACGGCTGGGCTCCTCTCCCCCGCCGGGACGGCTGGGCTCCTCTCCACCGCCGGGACGGCTGGGCTCCTCTCCACCGCCGGGACGGCTGGGCTCCTCTCCCCCCGCCGGGACGGCTGGGCTCCTCTTCCCCCCGCCGGGACGGCTGGGCTCCTCTTCCCCCGCCGGGACGGCTGGGCTCCTCTCCACCGCCGGGACGGCTGGGCTCCTCTCCACCGCCGGGACGGCTGGGCTCCTCTCCACCGCCGGGACGGCTGGGCTCCTCTCCACCGCTGGGACGGCTGGGCTCCTCTCCACCGCTGGGACGGCTGGGCTCCTCTCCACCGCCGGGACGGCTGGGCTCCTCTCCACCGCCGGGACGGCTGGGCTCCTCTCCACCGCCGGGACGGCTGGGCTCCTCTCCACCGCCGGGACGGCTGGGCTCCTCTCCACCGCCGGGACGGCTGGGCTCCTCTCCACCGCCGGGACGGCTGGGCTCCTCTCCACCGCCGGGACGCCTGGGCTCCTCTCCACCGCCGGGACGCCTGGGCTCCTCTCCACCGCCGGGACGCCTGGGCTCCTCTCCACCGCCGGGACGCCTGGGCTCCTCTCCCCCGCCGGGACGGCTGGGCTCCTCTCCCCCGCCGGGACGGCTGGGCTCCTCTCCCCCACCGGGACGGCTGGGCTCCTCTCCCCCGCCGGGACGGCTGGGCTCCTCTCCCCCGCCGGGACGGCTGGGCTCCTCTCCCCCGCCGGGACGGCTGGGCTCCTCTCCCCCGCCGGGACGCCTGGGCTCCTCTCCCCCGCCGGGACGCCTGGGCTCCTCTCCCCTGCCGGGACGGCTGGGCTCCTTTCCCCTGCCGGGACGGCTGGGCTCCTCTCCCCCGCCGGGACGGCTGGGCTCCTCTCCCCCCGCCGGGACGGCTGGGCTCCTCTCCCCCCGCCGGGACGGCTGGGCTCCTCTCCCCCCGCCGGGACGGCTGGGCTCCTCTCCCCCCGCCGGGACGGCTGGGCTCCTCTCCCCCCGCCGGGACGGCTGGGCTCCTCTCCCCCCGCCGGGACGGCTGGGCTCCTCTCCCCCCGCCGGGACGGCTGGGCTCCTCTCCCCCCGCCGGGACGGCTGGGCTCCTCTCCCCCCGCCGGGACGGCTGGGCTCCTCTCCCCCCGCCGGGACGGCTGGGCTCCTCTCCCCCCGCCGGGACGGCTGGGCTCCTCTCCCCCCGCCGGGACGGCTGGGCTCCTCTTCCCCCGCCGGGACGGCTGGGCTCCTCTTCCCCCGCCGGGACGGCTGGGCTCCTCTTCCCCCGCCGGGACGGCTGGGCTCCTCTTCCCCCGCCGGGACGGCTGGGCTCCTCTTCCCCCGCCGGGACGGCTGGGCTCCTCTTCCCCCGCCGGGACGGCTGGGCTCCTCTTCCCCCGCCGGGACGGCTGGGCTCCTCTTCCCCCGCCGGGACTGCTGGGCTCTGCTCCTTCAGTTTCTCCGTCTTCCTCCGGGCTCCAGGATACCACTTCCTGCACACGCCGCCCGTCTTCCATTGGGGAAGGCTTTTATCGTCCCACCTCTCGTTCCGTGACCGCCCGTCACGAACAACAGCTAGACCGTCAACCGCTTCCGGGTTGGCGCTGGTGTCTGTTCTCGGCATACCCCACTTCCGGTCGTTGTTCCGGACTGACTCTCCGTCAGTATCCCAATGACTTTAACTTGTATTGATGGGATAGGGAGGCTATCGTCTTAATTCACCAGTCCAAGACGTAATTAAATGTGGAATGCATGTACCATATCTGTATTCTGGATTTGAATAATCCATCTCACCCCAGGGCCTTCAAACCAACTCTGACTACGTATAGTATTTAGTTACTGGTGGTTAGCGTGACCACAGTGCACAATCTCCTCAAATGAGAAGGCACCAGGTCCAGAATGTTCTCTTATTTGTCAGCTGATAGTGTAATATTCAGGAGGTTTTTGGTGGAATTGAGAAAGTTAGATCGTTTTATGGAACTTGTTTCTTTTACTTTTTCTGAATGAAGGTTCGAATTTGGATGACATTGAACAGTATTTGGAGTCCTCAATTTAGCACTTGTGAGTTTTAATTTTGCCTCCCGATGCTTTTATTCATTTCATACTTCCTATTAAAGTGTTTCAGGTGTTTTTTTCCTACTTTGACTAGAATTGTTCTGGTGCTTTAGTCAAATTCCTCCCTTCGATTTGAATTTCCTGACTAAAGTACTAGTATAAGTGTAGTTAGTGAAGGTGGAAAATTACAGAATAACTATTGAGGTGAAAAATAATTTTATCTTTTTTCTTTTTTATGCATTTGATATAAAATACATGCAGCAAAGTGAATGATAGTCGAACCTTTAAAGTGGGAAAGGACTCTCTGCCGAGGAGGGATGATCCTGAAGTGGGATACGAAAGTTTACTAGCAAAGTTTGAGAAGGAACTGCCTCTTAGTGGAAGCTACTACTAAGCAAACTCTTGGCTGAAGAGCATGCTGGGTGAAGTGTTAACAGTAGACCCTTCTTTGAGAGCTTGCACGCTCACACAAAGCTTTTGGCTTGTCATGGGGGATGAATTGATGGTCCCTCAGGTTACTATTGTTGTACGGAATCAGCCTGCTATTGAAGGTGGTCATTAATAATGTGTTCTTTTTTACCTGGTCGGCATTTTATTGACTGGGCATTGGCATAAAGATAACTTATCAAGTTCCTTTTTTATCATTAATGGTTTATTCACACTTTTTTTCACAGCGTTCATGTCCACAAGTACAATGCTTCCAGTGCCTGCCACCTCTGTGAGAAAATGCTATACAAGTCAGGCAATCTTCTGTTGTCATTATGAGAGGTGTGCTGCTGTTTTTATTGATTGGCCTAAAAAAAAGTTCCCTAGCTTGTAAGAAAGCCCTTACGCTCAGGCTAAATCGCCTTACCATTGGAATTTTATTAAGTCATACGCAATTTACATTAGCTTGGTTCAGTACAATGTTGCGATTCCAGAGACTGGAGTTTATCTGCACCCAGCATTCAATGCTTGGCATAATTTGTTTGTACAAAAAGCGTCTGACCTACCTTGGAAGAACACAGAGCTTTTTAGATATAGAGGGACATGAATGCCTTGTATACAGATCATTTCCTTAAATGTGTGACTGCTGTCCTGCCATGGGAATTAAACAAGTCTGAACCTACTGGTTCATGGATGCATGCACCTACTGGTTCATGGATGCACAGCTGCTAGATTACTCATGATCCCAGGTTAGTCCGAGCCTTTAATACACCCTTTATGCATGTTCACTAAGCAACTCTGAAATAGCTTTCAACAGAGTTTCCACTGTAGCATTGGAGTTGAATCCGTGTATGTATTTTTCCGGTAGGGATTGTGCAGCTGGATGGTCAGATAAATGGATGGATTCTCTGTTTTGTAAACACTGAGGTCATGACCATGGACTGAATGTACAGTAAGCTTGCCAGTTAATCGTTCTCACATCTTGAAATTTGGCAGTCCATTAAGGTAGGTTACGGATTTGCAGTATGCTTATCTATAGAAGTGTATGAAACGCCTGGCAGTATTTCCATTACAAACCATCTAAGTTGTTCGGAAATGGGTTAAAGTGAGCCAAACTGACTAATTTAGATTTGCGTTTTTTCTGTACTTTCTGACCGGTTTGTAAAAGTCTGTTCCATTTTACATGGAATGTAAAGACCCATTTGCATTTTCATAAATTGAGATTTTTCTCCAGCAGAATGAGTGAGGGTCATTGTGTTACTGAGGTCACCACCTATTGATGTGTAGGGGTGCATTCTTTCATAGTGATCCTTAGCAATGCAGCATCTGTCCTTGAAAAATACTGCTTGCAGGGATTCCTACTTTTTAGGTCTCGCCAGGGTGGGCTGCGCACATGCGCAGTCTCTCTGGCAGGATTTTATGTTTTTTAAGTGCTGTCATGTATCTGGCTTTAAGCCTTGCCCCTCTTTCCCATTTGCCGGCGTCACTGTTTATGCTAAACGGTGGCCAGCCATTGGGAAAGAGCACTCTGTGGCGTATAGTTTTCTCTTTTTCTGCCGTCCCACTTGGACAGCCTGGCCTGCTTTCCTTCTGAAGTAAAAGGTTTCTTATCTTTATAGGGCCAAACACATGGCCCCATAAAGATAAACCTTCTATTTCAGAAGGAAAGCAGGCCAGGCCGTCCAAGTGGGACAGCAGAAAAAGAGGAAAGTCTACGTCATTTTGGGAGCGCTTGTTATAATTTCCCATGCAGTTCTTTGTTTAAAACATCTCGGGTGCTGCAGGCTTGGTTTCGAGTGAGTAAAACTGCTTTTTAATTGAACTCATCGTTATGCTTTGTGTCCTTATTTCATAATCTCCCAGACTGAGATGCTTCCTCGCCCCTCTGTCATGCAAGACTCCTCCATTTCTATGCACCCCTTTCCACTCTGCAGGTTCCAATAATTGGTTTCTGAGTCTAGAAGGTGTCGTCTTCTGTAGGGTTCACCGGTCTGCGCATCCCTGGGCAGATAGCGCAGGCTCGGCTGTCAATCATGGCTGTGGTCAGCGCTCTAGTTGCTAGGGAACGTTCTGCCCGGCCTGTCTGATTCGCCTCCTATGTTTCTTGCTAATAATGCCGGCAGCGAGCATCCTGCAGCATGGACAGCTGTTCCAAAGCACCCTGATTAAATTTGCTGCATCTTGAAGGCGCAGTTAGCAGGGCTTAGACGAGTCTGGCGTCAGAGGTCCCAGGAAGGCGCCAGGCCTGCTTCCGGTCATTACCGTCCTCTGCCAGGAAGATTCATCAAGGCTGCGGGCAGGTGGAGCTTGGTTGCTTGTTAGCCTTTCAGCGCGGTAATTGATGCAATCTGTAAAAGTTCAGGTCTTTGGACAGAGCGTGCCGCCCTTCTCGGTTGGAATTAATGGATTACAGCTTATGGAGGCGTGTTTTTATGTATATGTAGCCATCTTCTTAGTCCTCTATTAGTTTTATGTGCGGCGTTGTAAGTCTTTACATTTTTTAACATCATATAGATGCCACAATAGACAAAGCAGTCTGAGTAACATCACTTTGTTTCAGCATGGCGGACACTCAGACACAGAACATGTGGATTACATTTCATGCTGCAGTAGACGCAGCTGTGTGTCGCCTACTCCGGAAATATGATTTAAAGTCTGTCTCAAGTGTGCATGACTACAAAAACACGTCAGATAAATTGCTGTGCTTGTTCTCCATCTTTACATAACTCAAGTTTTCAAGGTCCAAGCTTGAGTAGATCATCCAAGCCAGGATTTTGCTTTGTTTTCTGGGACTTGTAGTCCTTAGTATGTAATGACATAAACAGGACTACAAGTCCCAGAAAACGAAGACCAAATCAGGACTGCACGAGCTACATATGTGTCATTTGATGAATAAAACCAGTTTTCAAACCCATAGGGTCTACAGAGCAGTACGATAAAAGTACCCAACAGCCCGATTAACTCATAACACTACCATAGCTGGAGTATTACTTCTGATTCCCTACATGGGTTATGCGGCCTATTATATATATTGATCACATAAAGTGACCCTCTTTTTGGCTTTTTAACTTCTATGATCAGAATAGAGGGGCTATTTGAATCTATTTGTTTAAAAGTAGTCCCCATTGTGATTCTGGCCCATATCATCAAGCCCCCAGAGGGTCTACCCCCATGTGTGTTTACAGCTGGGATGAAAAAAGACCTATCGCCAACTTTATAAAAGTTTTCTACCCCCCAGGTTTCTTGGAATAAGATAAGATCCCCTTTGTCGAGGTATTGATTTCAAGCTGGGTCGGGTAAATTCTTTTTTTATTCCTGCGATGTTCCATGAAATTAATTTTGCCTCCTTTATTCCACTACAATGAATCTGTCCTGGAACCATAGCAGCATTTCCACTAGTCCCTGATGTTACTAGATCTATATCTAAAGGACGAACCACTAGACTGGTTGAATTAGTTACTCCTATAGTACCTTCGGAACCACCCTTTATTCTGGGGGTAGATATAACATCAGTGGGCGGATTACCCAGTATTTTAGGAAGTTCTGGTGGAATATTTAATTTAGGAGGTTGTTCAAAATCATTTGCCCTTCCCAGATACCATAGACTGTTACAATCCTCCATCCTAGTTTTCTCATACATGGACTTATTGCTTGTAGGGTTCATTCTCTGGACTAAAAGCTCACACGTTCTAGGGGCGTTATATGAACTATTATGTACCGAGGTTTGATCTCTCTTAAGTCAGTCATCCCTCTTAAGTCAGTCATTTAACCCTGAAAGAACACCAAACCTGTTTTCTAAACTAATCCTCCAATCGTTATCAGGAGCACCTAAGCCCCATCTGTTTGTCATTGCATTCCACCCTAGTCTTAGGGTATGTCTTAGGATATGTCTTAGGGTATGTCATGCTTCGCTGTTTCCCATAGAAAAATTCTAAAGTAAGTGGAACGATAGTGCCACTCCTGCGCTGGAGGGGGAATATATTTAACAAGACATTGGGGAGTACAGCCAAGTTGGAAAAGTTCAATACTATACAATCTCCTTTGAACTTTTTTGGACTATTCCCTATCCCGGTGACCCTTCTAGCCATCTTAATCTCCCCTGCTAACTGTTGTTTCCCCCCGGGAGCCATCTGCATATTGCCTGACAGCCAGTGCAAAGCCTTGCTTATCAAGGATGTTGGAGATTCTGATTGGCCAGGTGCCAAAGGAGGTACATTTGCTAGTACCAACACCAAGGGTGAGGCTTCTACTATAAATTGTAAGGAATCTTTTTCTAAGCCTGGTGTGGTCGTTACAGTAGGTCTTGATGAGGAATCTTCTCTTATCTCTGGCTGGTTATGTTCTGTTGCTGGTACCTGTCCAAGGGGGATAGTCGGAGCCACGTTTTCAACTCCCTTTGTCCCACTCACAGTATGCTCTTGATTGGTGTAGGCTAGGTTTGAGACTAGGGTTGTTATGTTAGCAACCTCTTCCGCTGTCTTGGTCTGGGCCCCACCCAATTTCTTTACTTCAGCGGTGAGTTTGTCTATTTTTGCCACCAGCGGTTTAATGATGGCCTTGATCTTACAGTCGATCATCTCCGCTATCCTATTGAATAACTCATCATCCATGGTTTGTTTATCACTATCATCCCTATACCCCCTACTTTTGTCCCTTGTTTTCACTGGTGATGCAACCCTTTTTCTCCCTGATCGCTACCCTCCGCGATTAGACTGGGTTTTTCTACATGTTCTCACTGCCCTAGTAACAGGCACAGGGATGGGGGGTTCCTCTACTATTACGTCCACCTGTGTGGTAGAATCTCCTACTATAACATCAACCTGTGACTCAGGGTCGATATCTTGATCAGTTTCTGGGTCGACCTATAAGAGTACACTTTGATTTAAAGTTTCTCTTTCACGGAGATCAGTGTCAGGGACTTCGCTGCCTACAGCCTGAGATGGTATGTCTATCCATGGGGAGTTTGGAGGTGGACTCAGGGAGTGGAGAATGGGGGATTGGCTTAATCCTAATGACTGCCTTCTATCACTATTGAGTTTTGTTACTACCTGAACCAAATAGTTATCCATAGTGTTGGGCACAGCAGCAGGAATCTTTTTTGGCATACTATTGATTACAGTGCAATTTAAATACCATGTAATGATGATATACAATACGAAGGGGTAAGACTAAATAGTGTTTCTCGGTAAGGTGATAACCATACGTAAAAAGTCTTACTTTAAGGAAGTAACTTTATATCAGCACGGACAGTATATCATGCCCAGTCCAGTCACGGCCTGCCTCGGACTGTCTAAGACTGATCGCCCTTTGGCCGGGCTTCGTCCGGCGCGTCCCGTACGCGTCCTCGCGGGAAGAAGGACCTGGCGTTTTATGCGCCTCCTGGCGCGCTGGCTAGTAGCGTCAACAATTTCCCCCGTGGGATCCTGGGGATTGTAGTCTCTTCCGTCGGACAGGCGGAATCATGCCTGGCCAGTCGTTTTCAGCAATGGGGGGGGGGCGGAGCCAAGCCCGGCCGCTGGACAGGGAACTGGAGGCACAGCAGAGAGCCCGGTAGCAAATGTCAGTGGAAATCAGATTCAATTCCTCACTTTCTAAGTGGCGAAGTATTACTCATGTATACTACCTAATGTTTTTAATTTCTCGTGACACCCATTGCTTCTGATTGTGTCTATGGCACAAATTGATGCCTTGACCACCCTTCCCTATTGTCTGATGGGTTGGCCCCGGAGATTGATTCCCCTTCTTACCAGGCAGGTTAATACACCATCTCACATCACAATATTTATTACAGGCATAATCTCTCCCATCTGATATATTCTTACAGTGTGTGTCTCAATTTTGGATGCTTTGTGCTCTTGTTCTCGTCTTGATGGTGACCTCACATTAAAAGAAGTCGAAACGCCGTCGACATCATACTATATAGCCTCCATGCGCATTGTAAAAAATTGTATAAACTGATTCCTATGTCTTTTTAGTAGTGATGCCCTTTGCCTTTGTTTCATCCATCACCCTTCACTACACCTCTGCACTAAAAGCATGAGCACCACATCCCTTTTATGAAAACAAGTATAACATTGTTTAAAACATGCAATAAATATTTGCAGTAGAACATAGTTCTTGCAGCCTGTCTTTTTTTATATACTTTTGTAATTTAAAATTGTGTATGTTTTTATGTCTTCAACTATGGAAGACACATTGATTTTACTATAGAGATTCAAACCCCAGTGAAACGTTGTTTCTTTAGCATATTGCAGTATCCCAGGTTCTCTAAAGTTATGGGGACACCCTTGTCAAACCGTGCCTGTTTGGTATAGCCACGATCTATGCTGACTGGTGGTCAGCAGCCTCTATAAGCATTTGTGCCACAGGGCAATGAGTTTAGATGAGGCGGAGTTGATGAATTCCACTGGGAACCCCTTCAGTTCCTGGGGCTTTCCTAGGTTGATGCTGCTGAATGGCCTCCTCCTCCCTGTCCTCGCCGTGTCATCTGGTTTTCTTAAGGGGATATATCAGATAAATCTCTCCAGGCCTGTCCTGTCTGGCAGTATGTCTGGGAAGTATTGTTTTGTGCACTAGGCTGCAAATTCCTGATCTTTGCATCACCAATTATTTCCTTGCCTGTGTCACTCATAAGGAGAGTGATTTGGTTGCAGTTTTCTTTATCGGTGCATAGCCAATGTGAAGTTTTGTTGGCTTTGTTGCCGCATTGATAGATGCGCCATTCAGTCTCACGCCATGCATTTTTTTCCATGCCCTGTTGAGATGTTTCATTGGTAAACAGTAGATTCCAGAGGACAACCAGCGTGGTTGATGCCTGTTTGGATTCAAGCTCTAGTACTCTGACCTCCAAATGTAATACTTCTTGCTGTCTCATTTTCTCCTTCGTTTGATAACTGATTGTATCTCCCCATAGAGTGGTCTTGAAAGCCTCCAAGAGGATCCCCCAGAGAGACCACAAATTCCGTATTGCATTGAAAGAAGTCTAGTTAGTTCAGGATGTGCTTTTTGTGGTATCGGTTAGTCAACAGCCAAGTGTCCAGACTCCAGCCCTGTCTGCCATTCTACACTGGATTGTTTTGATTGGTGAGCGTTCAGAAAGACAGACCCCTTGCAAATATTTGGAAGCCCACCACCTTGTTATTAGTTATGTTTCAAAAATATAATTGAGAGAAAGAATTGTGTGCTTCCGGGTAGAAAGTGTAACCCTGTGGGTGTGGTTGGATCACATTCCAGGGGCTAGTAAGACGTAGGGTTACCCTGAATCCAGCCAGCGTAGCCTTCCTTGTAGGATACACCCTCTTGCCCCCAAGCGCTCCCATACCCAACTTGCCCTTCCATTGAAATTCCCACCCAGTAACCATAGTCCTAAGTGAAATTGTGTTGAACGCTCCTCTATGCCCAGAGTCTACTGACGTGGAGCGTACAGGCAGAGCAGGGAGATGGGCTCTCCATGTAACAGTCCAGTTATTGCAACATATTTACGGAAGCTGTTCTACTACACCCGGTTTACCTTTAGTGGGAAGCCTTTGCGGAGTAAATTGTCCATACCGCTTCTCTCCTCTGAAGAAGCCAGCATGGTATACATGCAAAATCGCCACGCGTGGCAGACATTAACCAAATGGTGGGTCTCCTGTTGGAAAATGTCTGGATTACAGCGTCTTACACTTGTAAAATAGTTCCTCATTTATTATAGTCCAAGAGCCAATTCACTTTCCACAAGAGTACCCCCACCCTGCCATCCAGCTTGAATGAAAGGATGAATGTGTGCCGGCATGCATGGAGATCATAAACAAGATGTGTCTTTATCGTGCAAAAAAATAGAACCGTAAAATAAATTTCAGCAACCCCACTCAATACATCCCCCACACCGACTCCTACACTTCTGGAACCTGAGGTATCTGTTGTGGCATAGTTATTGGGCAACATGTAATAAAGAAGCAATCTGGCCCTGCCTTGCCCAAAACTCATTCGCCCATAAAACTGCTAAGAACGGGTTGTAGAAAATAAATTTAAAAAAAACAAGCATTGGCATAGCCAATAGGGCTCGCTTTTGGGACCTTAAAAGTATTTAGTTATGCAGCAGAATATCCTTGGTGCAACAACACCAACCGTTGCATGCCTAAACAATGATAAGTTCCCAAAGGCGAGACCTATTGGCTATGCCAATGCTTGTTAAGGTTACTGGAGGATGGAGTCTTGTTTAAGCAAATCAGGCTTTCCTTTCCAAACTAGCATCTCAAATGAATAGGGAGGAAGTGGCGTTGTTAGCTTGTTTCCGCCCCCCCCCCCCCACCCCATATTCCAAGGAGGGGTAAGTTTTTCATTTGTTGGATGTTAGGAGAGCACTTGAAATTTACCCCATAGGTCTGAGGGCAATAGAAAGTCTGAGCATTCTTATGTAACCATTGGTGATGTCAATTAGGGTCACAACGTTTTCAATATTACTTTAAGTAAATGAATTACATCTAATGTTGTTTTGGCATATTCTTTGTCGGATCTTTTTCTACCTAAAAGGAAACTAGGTAGATCAATCCATTAGAGGGCTGGTTGCTTCTTGGACTGAGGCACAGGGTGTTCCCCTGTCAGATCAGTTGGGTGGTTACTTGGGCTTCAGCTCAAACCTTAACCTTTGTTAAACACTATTGTATTGAGAGTGTTATGGAGGGTAAATTGTTTGGGGAAAATGTGTTTAATGCTGTATTTTCTGCATAACCTGAATTCATCGATTGTTACAGTGATTGCAATTCGATGAGAATGATTGGTGAGTGTTCTCAAATTACTATTAATATGTCGATTGGTCGTGAAGGCTAGCTTTTGTTGGTTAAGCCTCAAAAGTAATAACTGGGACAAAAGACGTAGGAATAATGCCTGATTACTTATCGATAAATCCCATTATCCTTTTCTCCTTTGTCCTAGTCATTGTCATTACCAGGGCTTTAAGTGGGTTGTAAAAACTGGGGGGTCTCAAAGGGGTTTGGCCAATGTAATTAAGGGTGTGGCATAAAAACTAAAACTAAAAACATGTGCTAACTTTAGTGTGGTGCCCGACTTGTATTTTGCTGTTTCTGTCACTGCATCCAGATATATGATACAACAAGTAACATCATACCCAGAACAAGCCAGGACTATTGGCTTTGTCAATGGTTGTTAGTTGCAGAAGATAAATAAGCAGCAACTATGGCTTGTATATAATATTGAAAAATCTTCCACTTAAAGCACTGGTGACACCACGACAATGTTGCTGCTCCTGAGTTTGAAAAAGAGAAGGGAAATCCAGAGCGAAAATGACTCTTAAAGGATTTCCCTTCCCCCTACATTGCTCACCTGGCATGACGTCATGCCGTAACTTCGCCACTAGTGAGAAGTGAGCAGTGTGAGCAGCGCACATCGATATACCTGTTACTGCAGTCCTAAAAAAAACGGACCGTCTGTGCCAAACAAAGCCAGATAGAGACCCGTTTCAAGGCCATCTTTAAAAACTGTCGGTGTTCAGCACCGGAGAGACCCAGCCTACTTAAGCCCTGGTCATTACGACCCGCCCTCACAGCTGGACTTCATATGCATTGATATGGTAAAGAAGAGATAAAGAGGGTGTTTAGTCTGTTCTAGGGGGGGGGGTGATTACCACACCACTCCCTGCTTTCTATTCTATTTGGGGTGAAATTCACCTCCAAAGTAATGACTGTAACAACGACAAAAGGAACTAAGGATATTGAGATTTACTTTAAGTGAGCCAAAGCCAACTCTATGAATTTTTACATTTTACAGAAATAATAACAATAGGTAGCATTATAGCACAGACAGCTATGCTATAAAGCCAAGACTAAAATATTTTTGGAACCCTATCCAACTTGTTGACGGAACAAGTTGTCTAGACTAAGATTAAATGTATCCGCATTACTCCCAGATTAATTTATTCAATATCTCTGTGCCATGCAAAATATTCCCGACAGTGTTTATTCATACATCAAAAATGTTTACTAGCATTATGGAGGAAATTAACGTTTCCCTCACGTAGGACGCTCGTTTCTGCTACTCTGTGCCGTGCACTTCTATAATATTTTCACTCGGGTAGCCTGCCATGACAATGAGGCAGTAAATGTTACAGCAAACAAAAACAGAGCTCCATTTGTTGATGCCATCTCTACCACGCCCAGCAGGTGTCTGCGCTTCAGCGCTTTACCAGGAAATTCCTCTTCCCTAATAACATACTTTTAAATTGGGTGATCCCCCTCCCCCCTCATAGTTCTTAAGCTCTCCCGTCTCTTGAGAATTAAACTTGAGACGTCCTTTTGGGACCCTCTATAAGTAACACAACCTCAAACTTTCCAGTTTGATGTCCCGGAAAGTTTTGCAGAAGAGTATAGACGGGATTGCGTGGTGATGCCACAACTGTGGACTCGCTCATTTTGCCCAAGAAGACTTCTGTCACAGACTCCTCGGCTCGAGCTGTAATCTGGTTCTGGTGCTCTTGAAACTCAATATTTTTGCCTGGCCTCGAGTTCCACGAAAATTTCATTTTGCATTAGCTTCACTTAATGGTTTTGATACATTCCTCAATACCATGTTCATTATGTTTACTTAAAAGGGGCAGACTAGTCTCGCTGCAGATGCTCATTAATGTATTTCACATCTCTCTCTAAATCCAGGCACATTAAGATGCCTCCTTTGCTACGTGTTCTGGCTGTACTTCACTGAGTTTATTTAGGCTACAGCCATTGCAAACCGTGGAAGGGTTGTCGTTCCGTTTCTGGTTCTCTGATTTGCAGAAGCGGCCCTTGCCGTTTTTTTCGAGGATAGTTTAAAGAAGAGGGAGCGCTGGGTGATGGCCATGCTCTGCAGGTTGGAGCAGACCCCCCCGGTACTTGTTGGTCTGCGACAGGTCCAGCTTCAAGGGAGAGAAATCCAAGCACACAGAGCGCGTGCAGGAACATCCATTCAACTACAGGGTGAGTGTGCGTGTAGCAGTCAACTTCGCAGCACGTGTCTGGGATTGTTATTGTAGTAAGCCTGTGCGGGAATGTGGAGAGCTAGCCAGAACAAGCATTGGCCGAAAGTGATCGTGTCAAGAGGTGGAGCGAGTTGTGCGTGTAATAGCAAGCTGGTGGCCTTTGGTAGCACTTCAAAAACCTGCTTACTAAATGTCTCCCTAGTCCAGCGCATGCGCTGGCTCTAGCGAGACCTAAAAAGTAAATCCACAAGTAAAGGAGTAGGGGGTGCACCTGTTGACCGCCTCAGAATTAGTGTCTGAGCTCCTTCTTCAGATCAGTTGTAGTTAAGAGTATCACATTCTGTGACAGTACATCATATGTAAAGATTCTCTGATGAGGAGAGGGGAATGCCAACAGTCTAGAACTACAAACCAAGGAATTGATTCATTCAGAGGATGAGTATGGGGCAGTATGACGCCCCTCCCCCCCTCTTTCCACTGGTCAGCAATGTCCATCTGCCGCCAGAGTGGTCAAGGGTGGTGCATCTCTGTGTAACGGGAGCGGTTTCTATTGCTGGGGCAGGTACGTGAACCTGGGAGTCTACTGCTATTGGGTGATTTCTGTTCTGGGAGAATCTCTTATGCGACAGGACAAAAATTGAAGAAGTGGAATAAAACATTGTGGAACACTAAGAATAAAAGTTACTGAAAGAAGATAAATGTGTTGATAATCTTGCATGATTTTTGCGCTCAGCTGTGCGTCCTGCACTGGAGTCCACTCCAGCTATTGATGATGTTTCGTAACATGTGGTATCAGGGCAGACCACGGTTCCGGGCTGCATGCATAAGGATTGAAATGGACAAACCTTTGCTGAAAAAGAAAACTGGAAGATTGGTGTGCACTTGGACACCTCTTTTTTGGCATCTAGGAAAGACTGCCAGATCTTCACACAGGAGTATACAATTCTGGGGTTGTCAGTGGGTGTAAATGTCTTTTACTGTTAATGTATTTTACCAGTTTTTATCGTGAATGGGCATTCAGGTTGTTGTATGTGTAGCGACACAAGTCTACAGAGAGCCAGGGAATTCATATGATAGGTTGAATCCATTGAAGGTCATTCATGAATAATGGCATTATTGAGAAGCACATGCATTGTTGTTTTGTAATACTGTATTAACCATTTTGCTAGATCAGGGACCACATTTCTGTGGACGATTGGCTTCCTGTGGCTATTTCTTTTTGCTTGGAAGACTGCTTAGTATATGGACTTCATAATTTTAGAGAGGTGAACTGCGTTCTTTTTCTGCATATCCATCTTTTTGTTCAGAGACTTGGCATTTCATACTTGCCTAATCTTCCAGATTTCAACATCAATCGAACTAGTTTTGCCACTTCCACACATCTCTTCTGTGAACCAGACAGTCATTCTCTTATTTTATTTTGTAATCCTCATTCTAGTTTGCCTGAAGAGATCCTATACAGTTTAGATGTGAAAGTGTTTTATGCTTCTGAATCGATTGCATCACAGAGCCCCCTCCCTTCTTGTTTCAGTGAGTGTGAAGTTGAGGTTATTCATGATTGATCACGTAACTATTCCATTTCTACGGTCATTGAGTTGGTATTCAAGTTTACCAATCGTCCAATCTAAATCTGTAAAACAATGGTTTTTTTTTTTTTTTTTTTTGGAGAACCTTTATTATTACTTCAAGCAATTACAAGTATGGGCCTACAACCACCCCGGCCGGCCGCTAGTCAAAGCAGAAATGCAGCAAAGCAATGTGAAAGGTTTATAACAGTGCAAAAACCGGGGTCCTACAAATATCCAGGACATAACTTGCATTCAAGCATACAGGGCTGAGTTCAGGATTAAGAAGGTTCATTTTACAATAAGGAAAACCTAAAAACAAGTGCCATACGGTCATACATGGTCCTACAATAACTAGCATGAATCAGGATATCTGCAAGTAGTACGAGTACAAATGAAGTAGTGGGGGTAAGGTACGCAGATCAGGATAAATGTAGGCACAAACCCGTTCCATAGCAAAACTGAACCCCACCCCTCAAAACAAAACATACTGTAGGAGACATGAAGAACGACGACACTAAAAAGGAAAAAGACTAAAGGGCCATAGAAACAAGTAACGAACAATTTGACAGACCCCATCCCCCTACCCCCCCACCCTGCACCCCTGCAGAAGGCCACGGCCTACCCCCCCCCCCCCCCCACTAAAAGCAAGATCAGAATATACGTGGGGAGCATCAATCACCAACCACACCAGCAATATAATCCCGGCCAAATGTCCCCCATGCACCGCCAGCCAACAATAAGTCCACTATACTCTGGACAATATTATCCCTGGCCTTGTCTATCAATGGAACCAACATACGTCCGCTTATCAATCGGTATACAGAGCGGCGTGGAGGGTCCAAATGATCCAGGCGGGCCAGGCCGAGCCATCGCTTCATAGGACTTCAGCAACCCAAACCCATCCGAACATGTATGGCGGAAGTCCGTTTGTGTCGATGTTGACCCCGGAAACTTCCCAGAGTCCGAACACAGTTCCACCATCCGAGGAGGGAGAGTCACACAATCCGGCAAACGCCGATACGTCGCCGGGGCCGTCCAAAAAATAGATCGGCATTGTCTCTCCAGCCGCCAAGTAGACATGTGTCCCGAAGAGACACTCGCATGTACAACGGAGCTGTCCAGGACGATCGCAGGAGCCGGGTCTTTCAGCAGCTCCAGAAACCTAGGCGTTGCCGGAGCACTCCTCATGGACATAGAGGCGGGTACGTCGGCACTCCTGTGAGATCGAACTGTGCCCGTGTGGAACGGCGGGACAACAATGGCGGCCATCCTTCTTTCCAAGTCCCGGGCATTACAGATCAGGGTCTCGTGCAGGGACGTTAGAGCAACCAGTATATCTCTGGACGTGGGCTCCTTCTCGCGTCGCCAGTCCTCTGATCTCATCCGCACCGCAGCTGTTCGACCTGGATGTGGTCCGCAGAGGGGGGCGCCGGCCGCCATCTTAGCCGATCCGGCCTCGTCCTTCTTCGCCGCACCACAGGGACCGGGCCCCAAACCAGGGCGCTACAGGATTCACAGCCGGGACTCAAAATGCAAGGCAGGCTCCCCGGAGAAGAGTCACCAAAGGGCTAAACAAAATCCCTGCCGCTCCCCGGGAGCCGCCCGCCGATTCCGGGGGCAATCCTTGGTCATGCCCGGACACAGAACTGGGAAGGGGGGGGCCAGATACCGTGCACTCCCTTCGACCCCGCTTTGCCACGCAGCCCCAGGAGGCACTCCGCTAGGTGGACTGGGTCGTCACTGTCGCCATCGGCCCATCAAGTCACCGGCACCCTCCGGCCGACTCCTCACCTCCACCAGTGGCCGCTGTTGTCGCGGCCGGCTGCCTCTCTCAATCGACACCCCGGTCTCAGCGCCGCGAGGGCCTCAAAACAGTCGGGGACATTTCTCCGGGTCTGCAGCACACAGAAGCCTCAGGAGCAGACGGTAAGTCAAAGCTCTCCTTCACCTACTGAAAGATGCCGTTACTGCTCAGAATGATGCCAGGATGTAGGCGCAGGGGCGAGAGGGCTCACGGAGCCGAGCTTCTATGCGGCCATCTCGGTTGCTGGCGTGGCTCCTCCCCTGTAAAACAATGTTGATGCCTCATTGTAATATAGTCTACATATTAGGGCAAGACCGCCAAAGTATGATAACTTAACTAGTACTCTCGACAAGATGTTGCTAATCTAGAAACTGGTCTGTTTGTGAGTAGCTCCTGTAACTAAGAGGCTTTCGTTCTTGCAACTTTGACATAACCTAAATAGTCTATTTCACAATGTAACCTTGTTCACAGATTAAATATAAAAAGGATTTCAAAGCATTTGTTGAATGCCTCTCAGCCTATTTTTATCTGGCCTTAAAATGATAATAGAGCAGTGTGTTGCAGTGCAAAAGAACTACTGTTAAACAACTTTTACAGAAACTTAACTGAATCAAATGTAGTTAAAGCTTTGGCTGGGACCTCCCCAATTCCCCAAAGTTGGTCCTGTTGCATGTTATGGATGATATAGGAGGTAACATATACAAACGCCATCTTATGTTATGAGGGTTCACCTTGGCTAAGAGGGATATTGCCACAGCCTGGAAGGCTCCGAGGGCACCCTCAGTATCTGTGTGTAAAATTAGCATGGATTTCTGTATGGGGCTGGAGATCGCCATTTTTGCGGTCAGGGGATGCCCCCTTACACATTATAAAATCTGGAGGCGTTGGGCAGAATATCGTGACCTTTGGAACCGGTTTCAGTGGCCAGCCCGACGGACTTGGTGTCACTCCCCCTATAATTGGCATGCAACATCGCTCTTTAGATACAGGTGCAATGTGTCTGGATGAATGAGATTGTTCATGAATGGTGCTGTTTTGGGGCAGGTGTGAGTGCGACGGGCAGTGGGTTTTGGGGTTTGTTTCTTTGTATTTTTATTTCAAATGTATTGCTCTTCATTTGTCCTATTTTTTCGTTGAAATTCAGTCAGTTCAATGTTCACTCAATATGCATGAGTTGCTGGGTTACAGCTTTAACTTTTTATGCGTGCAGTCCACAGTGGCCTAGTTGAGTATACTTTTTTTTAGTATTCATGTTGTAGTTATGTTTTTAAAGCTTTAAACGTGTGGTCGGTTCATGGTGCTCTTACGCTTGATTTTGATTTGACATTTACTTGTTCACCAGAACCCTGGAAACTCAAGTTGTTTGTGCAAAAAGAGACGTGACTCATCCCATAATTCAGTGTGCCTTGGTCAGATGTTGATGGTCACATGGTTAGAACTGTATGTGCTGGTGTGCATCAGGCATATTTGAAGTAGCTTACAAGTACATGCAGCTTGTCCAGTGTCACAATTAAGTATTGTGTACCATCTAAAAGCACGCCGTGCTCTTTGCATTGTTTCAGACCGCTGCCACATTCCTATACTGTATGTTTTCATTCCTAGACTGTTTTTTTTTTGCCCTGCTATAAACGCACTGCTGATCATATTCGAACTGCATAAGCACTTCCGTTGTACTTTGTAGCCCACATTTTTTTTTAGGTATGTGCTTCCTGGGTAGATGTCAAACTTAGTCTGTTGCTCGCGGTAAGGTATAAGGAAGACTCCCTTGTTAGTGAAATGAAGG
This sequence comes from Lissotriton vulgaris, assembly GCF_964263255.1. Taxonomy (NCBI): domain Eukaryota; kingdom Metazoa; phylum Chordata; class Amphibia; order Caudata; family Salamandridae; genus Lissotriton; species Lissotriton vulgaris. The sequence goes on along the minus strand of NC_141685.1, from coordinate 1,665,870,921 downwards.
TTGATTAGCAAGAGTGTTTGCATAATCCTTCGGTTCTTTTTACTACAGAAACTAAAGTACGACTGCAATAAAGGCTTTCTTGCCATTCTACCTTCATTTCACACCGTAATACCAGGAATGTAATGAAGCCTTCAGTGATGGGGCTGTCATTTGTCGAATAAGTCTGGCTTTAATATGCCAGCACTGTTACTTCCATGTGTGGGCACATAAACACATACCTGTTGTATTAGCCAATACTTGTTGAACGATGATGCCATACGCTTCTGGCTGCTATTCTACAGTTGTTTAATCTGTTGTAAAATGGGCCGGTATTTTCAGGTTTTTAGGTCTGAATACTGTAAAAATCACGTAGAGCATCTTGAAGGTTAATGTGTTTGGTATGCGTAAGTGCAACGCTGGAATTATGTGGTCTGATGATGGTTATGAATATTACTTTGTGCTTTGATTGTACTTGGTGCTCATTTTTGCACCAAATCCTCTTGAGGCCTCAGATATCTCTACTTTGTAATGAAATCTGAGGGTTGCGGCTGATTATATGCGCTTGCAGTTGGAGGCGTTTGATCCTGAACTATACTTCTTTGAGGGGTGAAAGTGAGTTCTTGGCGGAAGGAATTCTAATTTTCTGGACTGTTAAAAGTTGCCCACAGAATGAACACTAAAAAGGTAATGGGATTTCGTATTTAGCGTCTTTAAACGAAGGCCTCCTTTTTCAGCTGTTTTTGCCCTGGCTTATTTTAGGATCTCGATCATTAAAGTCCACATTTTGAAGTGGCACTCGATCGTTTGATACGTTATTAAGCAATTTACCGTAAACAGTGACATTTTAGTGCGCTAGTGTAGCATTTTGGGCCCAGTGGTGACCTTCATAAACCAATTGCTAAACGTATTTAAATCTTCTGTAATGAAACAAAGGTTTGGTTTATTTCAGGTAGGAGCCTGCTGTCAAGACAGTCCTTGCCTGCTGTTGATGTATTTGAATGTTTTGACATTTACATAGAACTTATACAGGTCATAAAATCTTTTTACAGCTGCATCAGTTTGTTATGTATCACATGATTACTTGTCTGGAGGATGGTTGAGTTACGCATATTATTACTTGGATTGCAGAAGATGGAAGTTAACTCCTATTGGCAGTTTGCCTGTAAAGGTGTGTGTGGCGTTTCGCCACAACTAGTGTACCCTGCTCACAAATGAGTAAGCAGGCTGCCTTAAGTGAGTACATTTCATCTGCCCAGATTTCAGTAAGCACATCTTACATGTGTGGCCCGGAAGGGTTTTATTCATCTGCTCCAGCCTTGTGCAACAGATCGTCTGGCAAGTTCTGAGACCCAAAGTCTTTCCCTGGTAGACAACTGTAAACAGCCTATTTGGCTCAGCCTCTGAGTGGATTACGTGGAAATGTGGTGGGGGAGAGGTGTGGGGGTGGGGGGTGGGGGATAAGCTGTCATTCGCACTAGACACTGCCTTTGCTTGCTTGCCCTATAGCAGTGTCTCTCAAGCATTTTAGAACCACGACCCACTTTTTAGAAAGACAAACCTTCATGACCTCACCCATCTTTATTGGACATGACGAGGGGCGATTTTTGAACGGAACTAAAGTATCATGTCATAGCGCATTTTCATTTAAACACGGTACATTTTTCATTGAAATGGCCACTAACATTGCACATACAGTTTTACTGATTAAAACTAAATAGCACACAAAAGATAATGTGCTGAAATCTGGTTTCTGTGACTATTTATCATTTGTGCATCATGAAGTAGTGTCTTGATTTGTGTTGCTCCTATTAAAATCTGGTTCAAACACACTTCAGAATTACCCAAAAGTGTGCTTCATTTTAGCTTTCCTGACTTGAATGCATACAGGTATTTACATTATGTTGTGTGTTGCAAAAAACATTCTACAGCCTTTTCTTTCACGTTCCCAATACTTCAGCAAGATTTTCCCATAATTAACAGTAAAGCCTCCTCTCACTTCGCAGTCAGTGAAGGAAAACCCCAATCCCAATGTTAAACTAATAAGCAGCAATTGGAAGAAGTCCTATCCTGACATTTGACCTGTCTTTGAGACATGGTACAAGTTAACAGAGAATTTAACAGCATATTTATTTATTGCTTGTCCTTTCCCAACCCACCAAAAATCAGCTAGTTACTTAAGCACCTACTAGTAAGGTAGAAGAGGAAAGATTTGTGTATGATTTTAGTATTTGACCATAACAGAGAACTGGCATATATGGGGGTATACGTTAAACAAGATTGTGTTCAATAATACCTGATAGTGGCTGAGTTAGCACTATAGCTTCTGATATTATTGAGTGCCTTGCAGGATGATAGTAAATTACATTTCTGAAATAAATAGTTGTGGTATTTGGGGACATTAAGTGAGATTGCTAAAAATGGCTAATTGGTAGCATGATGCTAAATAGCACCCCACTGAGTTTACCAGCTGCTCCTATACTTGCCTTTATAGTCAGTCATTTGGTGGTATACAAGGATATAGATGCGTTACATGTCTTGGTGCTTTTATTGTGCAGTGGTATAAAAACACATGATATTTTACAGTTCTCTGTCAAAAATAGATTTAATCATAATGACAGGCCCAAACCACTCTGGAGAGCTTTGACATTGTCAGGTCTACTAGAGTTATGCCATAACAGTGCATGCACAGTGGTTGATCTGGATGTTAAAATTATCCCTAGTATGGTAGGTTCAGCATTTTGTCATGGTTGCCCCCAATTCCCATATGCCTGGTTAGCCCTCCATAATTCCAAGAAATACTCCCGGTGTGCCTAAAATTACCTCCAGAATGCCAGGACTTTGGAATGGGTTCCCCTTATGCGAAGAAGTATATCCACTATGCCAGACTTTTGTCATAGGTGCCACTTATTCCATGAATTATGTCCAGTAAGACCACCTGCGTTTGGCAGTGGGTGTCCCATAACTCCTAGAACTACTTATAGTGCACTAGCACTTTGCCACAGGTGTCTCATATGGCTAGAATTACTTCTACTATGCCAGGGCCAAAGTGAGACTAGTACTACACTTGCACACTTTCACTCACTTATGCTCACAATTATTAACTAATGCTTCCTTTCATTCACTCGATCATGTTCATTTCCTCCCTCTCACTTACTGCGCAAACTAGTCTCACTTATTCTCATGCCTTCTGACAGTCTTTCACATATATATCACTCCTGTCACTAACTCCCTTTCACTCAAACACGCTCTCACACACACAAACACAACATGCTTACACAAACCCACTCTCCCATGAATACATTTGAGCTCTTTTCTGTTTACGTTCAGCTGCTGGTGAAGGATAGAACCTCAGAGCAAGGAACACAACCCCCCCCCCCCCCCCCCCCCCCAACCCAAGCCTTGAGCAATGAAGCAGAAAAGTTAAAGTGGTCACCCTCTCCTAACCTGCCACTTATGTAGGTGGGTCTCTGAGACTCCTATCCTGTAGCACAGTGGGAAATGATGATGTGACTGCATTATTGGCAAATATCCTCTCACACTGCATGTCTTAAACTTAGTGCCTGTTGCTACTTATGAGTGATGCAGCAATGTGTCACGGATATGGTAGCACTGAGACATGTCTTACCTTGGACACAAAGGATGAGACTTCACCAGACCTGTACTATACAGATGCTCTAAACACCTGCATGAGCCAACAGGCCAGTTCACTTTCTCAGGAAGGCTGTTACTTGACCCAGGTATCAGCATTCTCTTTTTTTCACCAGTAGTGGACAATAGGCTTTTATTGATTTATTCCTTTATTTAAAAAAGGGTTCAGAAAACTGAGGGGGCAGATCACCAATGACATCTGAAATTAATTTTAGGGCTCGCTGAGCCAGCGCATGCGCTGCGAGAAATTTAGTGAGTGGCTTTTGAAAGTGCTACCAGAGGCTTTTGCTGGTCTCAAGCTTGCGGTAACGCGTACACGCAGCCGCCATGTGGGTTTCTGTCAAGGTTCATTAAGCCTTGCTTGCCTCTCTCTGCCTTGCTTGCTTCCTCGCATCGCTCGATCTGGTTTTCCTTTCACTTAAGCGCGCGCTTCAACGCTCCTCCCCAACACAGAGTGCGTCTCTTGGCCGGACCCTTTCACCTTGCTGAGCTGTCCCCAGTGCACCTTGGCCTTTGTTTGCAGTCCTGTTGCTCAATCTGTGCTAGGCGCCCCACTTGCGTTTCTCCCATGTGTTCTCTGGGGCAGGTCTTTATTGTAAGGGGCTTGGGTCGTGTCGCTATGCCCAGCTGTCCCCGTCCATCTCCTCTGCTCCCTTTGATGCCCCGGTTTAACTTGCATTCTGCTGGCGGTATTGAGGACCGCACATTCTCAACTCCGCAGCAGTTCACTATTTCGCTGTAAATTGGTTTTATATTGTACACACACACAAAGGTAATGGTGTGCTTTACATGCGGATCAAACAACCGCCGCCGGCCCGGGCGACGCGGGAGCTCTTTAAATGAGTTCACCAGGCCCAGAGTCCGTCGACGTCCCCACCAAGCCTTGCTGGGATTGGAGCCAGCTCTGATGGTTAGACCAGCAACGAGGGGGCTTGTTTTTCATGAGCACAGATCCAGGAAGAGCCACGCGCCATGTGAGCAGCTGAAAAAAGCAGAAATGAAACCGAACCCACCAGCCGGGGTTGTAAAATCACACGACAGCCAGTCATCACAAGCAGTCCGGAGATTCCTTCTTCGCGGTGAGTCTATCAGAATTTGTGTGTCTGCCCCGTATACACTTAAGATTTTAGATTTCATGTGATCTTCGCGTACAAATCACGTGAGCAGAAACGATAGCCGTAATGGTTATCCATTTTGTTTGCTGGGTTAAAGGATTGAATGCTACATACACCCCAGTCATATAGCATTGTGCAGCCCCAGTAAATTTGTCTAATCCCTACCTAAGTTACAGTTCGATAACTTACAGCCTGGTTACTCCAGAATATTAGATGCAAAGTCATGCAAAGCCCCCTTCATACTTGTATGCCATTACGTCTGAATCTGGGGTCTTCTCTTTCAGTAAGCTGTCCACCAGCCTTCCCGCTCCCCAATCACTAGTATATTTAGACCTGTTTCATATATGGAGCAGCCTGGTTACTCCAGAATATTATATGCAAAGCCTCCTTCATACTTTTATGCCATTCCGTCTGTATCTGGGGACTTCTCTTTCAGTAAGCTGTCCACCTGCCTTCCCGCACCCCAATCACTAGTATATTTAGACCTGTTTCATATATGGAGCTCCATGGAGCAAGAGGTGGGGCGGTCTCTTCACACTCTGCTCCTGAATTTGTCGCACGCGACGGTAAGGATTGCCTCCATTCAGATTTTAGGAAAAACGTCAAAGCTGCCACGGTTGTATTTTTCCTTTTCCTCTGACCTTGAATCATACAATGTCACTTCGACATGCAAAACAAATCTCCATCTACTTTGAAATGGAAAATTCTGCTGAGAGTGGAAACATGCCGTCTCTGGCTTCTTATTAAAAACAACTGAAATATATGTTTCACTTGAGCACTTATAATTTGTAAGGCTACATAAATTTGAAATTCCCATATTAGAACTGTACAGGCCTCTTCTCTTCTATGTCCTGAACTTCTGTCATGAACCTCACTTCATTTAGTGCATAAACAATGACCAGGTTAATATACAGCAGGACTGTCATATGTAACGTTATTTAAACACATAATAATTCATTCATGCCACACGACACTTGTGGGAGTCATAAGCATGATGGAGGTACAGCAAGGGTGAAATGAGCCCTACTCTAATTCAAGCAAGGGAAGTCGGCTCCTTGCTTTCCATTTAGGTAGTGAGAGAAAGAGGTCATTAGGCTGTATTTGGTCTCGCACATGTTTTTTTTCTCTAGTTCCACTGCACTGCCTGCATCAACGTTTGTCATGATCTTGAAAGGTCATATTTTTATAGAACTCCTGAAACTGATGAGTTGATGGAATTGTGCTTTCGTTTTTGAGTGTCCAGTATAGTACACTATTACTCAGCCCGGCAGGGCCAGACTGGCTGTACTGGGCATTGGGCAGTTTTCTGGTGGGCCGGAAGGATGGGGGGATGGCTTTGAGATGGTTGGGGCGGTTTTGTAGCGGTGCTGCAATATCGGCCCCCAGTAACACAAGCATTTGCAATGCAATAGGTCTCGCAGTTGTAAGAGTTTGAGCTATTGGCATTGTAAATGGCAATGCCTTTTATTTACATGTTGTTTTTTAAAACATTAATAAAAGGCATTGTCATTTGCAAGGCCAATAGCTTAAAGTCTCGCAGATGCGAGACCTATTGCATTGCAAATGCTTGTTAAAATGAAGCCCTGGTGTCCTCAGAAACACTCCTTTGTAACAGCGGCTCGGTGAATTAAACATTCATAAAGTCATTTTACTCTTGATAAACTGCAGGAAATAATTGGGGAAATCATGTTCCTTGTATAATTTGCAGCACCCGACGCATACGTTACAACACAAGCACTCCAGAGACCCGCAGCCTCTGCTGCAAGACTGGATCCCAATGAAGCAGCAGATAAACTGAATAGATGACAGACTTCAGACCCCCTCCCTGTGGGGTAAAACAACTGACCTGGGTCTCTGCGCAGATGCAGTGATGGATTCAGACACAAATCACTATTCCTGGGGTTACAGATGCTCTGCATCGCCATGGAAACTGTGCAGTAGCGGGATGTGCTCTTCCAAATTATTGTCGCCTCAGTTGGCTTAGTCTCCACGTTCCGGACACTCCCGGTGAGGTGAGGGAATGTTGGGTGTCACTAAGTGAGGGACAGGCCTGCACTAGTGGCAAGAGTCTTGTGACGGAGGGTGATGTGTTGGACGGAGGGTGTGTGCGTGGAGGGAGGAGGAGGAGGCTAGTAGCATGTGCCTCAGATCACTCGCAGCTGGGGGCAGCAGCAGCTCCATAAAACGTGAAAGATGGGGAGCGAGCATTAAGGAGCTGTCCACATGCCTTTCTTCTGGTGGCATTTGTGGTGTTCTCAAAGACAGCGGGGCACACATTGTGCCCTCAGCCTTTAGTGAGGTGACGTCCCTGGCAGCACCCCTGCAATGGAGTGCAGCGCACACGATGGAGGCGTGGCTGATCTTGTCTGGAGTATATCCGTGTGTGGGTGGGATCAGTGTGTGTGGTGTGCAGAGGAAGGTGTATTTTGTATCACACGCTTTCTCGGTAGGGAATGTGTCACAGTGGACGGGTTTGGCATCACCAGGCTCAGACTAGTCCCGGTGTCGCTATGTAAAAGGAGCAGGGCTGCAGTGCAAGAAAAGTTGGCCAAATAGTAAATGTGTGACTTCCTTTTATCTGTAAGTGATGCACCTACCAAGATGAAAACATTTACAAGTGCAGGGCCGTGATCTAACATATGTGCAGGGAGTGGTGCAAAATGCGACAGGCGTTAGTCTAAAAAAAAATATTAATTGTACAAATATATTAATATAGGGAAACTCTGTAGCCAATGTAACTGCTAAAGTCACTAAAGCAATGTTTGTTTCTGCAAACTGGTTCTCAGGCGACTGCGCCAATACAGGAGCTACAGGTAGACATAGGAATGTTTCAGCCATTTACCTAAAAATACTGGGGCTTTCATCGGGAGAAATTACCTTTTTCAGTATTATGTAAATCACCACATCGTATCATTTCTGAAACACAAATTAAAATCTCACTCCCACGTAGCAAACACAAATCATTTCAGTCCTGTTTAAAGTAGAAAAAAATATTCAAATTGTATGGCAAAAACGATCTCAAATACAGTGCTTCGGGCGCATATTAATTTCGTGATAAGGAAGAGAAATTCCTTTATTCGGGCAAAAAGGTCAAATGGGTCACATATGCAATTTCTTTCTATTGTTGTATGGCGAACATCCCACAAAAAAATAAGTAATCCGTTGTAAAGGCTTTAAGGAATTGAGAGTTGCTGATATTTATAACCCGTCCAGGTTCCAGAAGGTTTTCTCCAGTGCTGGATGGCAACAAGCCGTCTACCGAGCCCGGGAGCCAGCAGAGCTCGGGTTGGAGGGAAGCGAGACTGCGCTTTGTAATAAAACCTTAAGCTTCGCTGCAGAGCCTTGGGAAAACACGAGGAGGGGGCAGGCCGCGGTCTCCGATCCCTGCCTTTCATTCTCCCAGCCTTGTTTCGATGCAGGCAGACCCATTAATCAGGGCATTATCTGCCCATGGAGAAGAAGTCCGAGCTGTATTGGATTCTTTTCACGAATAAATGATTGTTTGTGGGATAGTGTGGAAAGGATTTGTGTAGTATTACACGTCTAATAAATGAAGCCGGCGGGATCGATCGTTTTCCTGCGGTGTGTTCAACAGGCTGCGTGAAATATGGCCCCCGACTTCCTCCCCACTCTGCACTCGGGTATTGCTCTATGCATGTGGTTGGACTGTGACTCTCCACAATAGCTCCTCATCAGTTAGTTACAACCAGACACAACTGCAAAACGGAGTGTTGAAAGGCGTTTATCACAAGTCGCCGCCGGGCCGCCGTGCTGCCTGCGCCGACCCGGAAGCGGTTGGGCAGCCGGCCAATCCCATCGCGGCCCCAACCGGAAGTCCCGCCCCATCGCAGAGAGAGAGAGCCACGAAGGCTCCTGATTCAGTCCCGGTCCCGAGATGGGGGACCGAGTGAAGAGCGGCCGGGCGCATGGGGAAGGCGGGGCTCTCATGTGGTGAGAGAGCCCCGCAAAGCGCTACCGCCGCCCGAGAGGCAGAACCGCCGCCGAGCACCGCCAGAACCGGTGAGTGTGTTGAGGGAGAGGAGGGGTGAGTGGGGGTGGAGTGTACGCGCGTGTGTCTGAGTGTGTCTGTGCATGCGTCTGTGCGCGTGTCTGTTTAAGGGGGGGTGCGTGTGTGTATGCAGTATGTGTATGTGCGCATGCGCGAGTGAGGCTTTCTTTGCGCATGGGAATACGTGCGCGCTCACGAGGTACAATCTCCGGCAGGAGAAGCTCGTGACAGTCTGCTGTCCACATTCCCCCAAAAGTGATTACATAAGTTGTCTCGCCCTAGACAGCAAAAGCTTTCGCTTTTGCTTTCGTCTAGGCGAGACCTCAAAAGCAGCAGCTCTTCACCCTGACAGCCCCCCCGGCCTCCCTTGGGCAGGTCTGATATAACTGCCAGGGCTGCTTTGTTTTCCCAATCCGAACCTGCATCCCTGGGTGTCTTGACACTTGCATCGCCTGTTCTCCATGTTTTTCGATACTGCTGGAATAAGATTATGCTGCTACAGCAGTGCTTCCCAAACTTTTTAGAACCATGTTCCAATTTTTAGAACAAACTTTTGCAACCCCCCTAGAATTAATGTACCTGAAGTGGGTACTTTAAAAAAAATTAAAGCATTGTGTAATAGTGCACTGTAATGTACAGACAGCTAATTTTCCATTGAAATTGCCATTAAAGTTGCACAGACATTCGGTTTTACTGAAGGAACTATATTGTATTCAAATGCGAATGTGTGAAAATGAGGTTTCAGTGAATAGTTATCATTTGTGCATCACCGATTAAAGTGTCTTGATTTGTTTTGATCCTATTAAAATCTTTGTTTCCATCGTACTTCATAATTACAAAAAATGTGCTTTCTTTTTACGTTCATGACTGCAGAGTTTGTAGAGTTCATTTAACCCCTTCGCTGCGGATGACAAAGCCAGCTCGTCATGGGCGTTACCTGCGCTGCGCGGATGACAAGCTGGCTTTGTCACGAACCGCGCGATTTTCAAAAGTCAGCGCACAGCGGGAAAACCCGTAGCGCGCATGCGGTTAAAAGAATTTAAATGTTGTTGTGTTGCCAAAAAAGACCCTGTGGCCTTTCTTTCCACACTCCCTGTACCCCAGCAAGGTGATGGCATAATTCTCTTTACAAACTCCTCCGGCTTTGCAGTGAGAATGAAAAGTAAACACCAGTCCCTATGTTAAAACAAGCATTGGCATAGCCAATAGGTCTTGCCTTTGGGACCTAATGAGTATTTAGCCAAGCAACAGCTGATGTTGTTGCACCAAGGATATTGTGCTGCATAACTAAATACTTATAGACAATAGGTCTCGCTTGTGGGACCTTATAAGTATTTAGTTATGCAGCACAATATCCTTGGTGCAACATCAGCTGTTGCTTGGCTAAATACTCATTAGGTCCCAAAGGCAAGACCTATTGGCTATGCCAATACTTGTTATAGGCTCCTGTTCTGCCTTGAACAAGAATTACTGCCAGAAGTTTGGCATTCCCCTTGAATGCTACTCAGAACTATCAAAGACGTTGTACGAGAATTCCCTTGTAATGTTATTCTTAAATCACAGGAGCCGGTGCAGCTTTGTGCTCATTCTGTACTTGTTTTAATACCTTCGTTAGCACCTCTAATGAGGGTGTGCCATGCACAGAATTATAGATAGTAGCAAAGGTTGTTCCCCAAGTGGAACCCACATACCTAGCACCATTCGCTTATTTATTATTGTTGCATGAGAAAAGATTACTTCTAGTTGGTTAGTTTTGCAAACAATCAAATTGTAATCTAGTCTTGTTTTTGGGCACTTTTCCCACAATAACATTATTAGTCTGTAGACTCATTGGCTGCACTGTGGGATGCGCTTGTTGTGTCTGTCCACCAACAAATGGTCTTGCCAGTCGATTGTATAAAAAGTTGTCAAAGTATCCTATAGATGGTTGCAAACTGATTTTGTAATACGGGCCAGGTAATCCTTTGTTACTCAAGGGAGCCTGAATTATTTCCGGGTCCGACGAAGTGGCAGTACATCCAAGCTTTAGAAGAAGCCATGCTGCACATTTTTGGAACCCTACCAGCTTTCTATGGTATACCTCTGGGCTCCACGGTTCAGAGTAGACCAATTGGATTTCTTCTGACAGATCAGTCTTTAATGCAGACTGTTTCTCCAGTGCCTCCCCTAACTCCTCATGCAGTGCAGAAACGGCACTGGTTCCGTTTGGAGGAAGATTGCTAGAAGAAAAATCAGTAGTTCTATAGCACTCTGAGTCATAGTGTCAGCGCCCTCGGATGAAGCAGCACCCTCCTTGACATCAGTCAATCAAATTCGAGTTGAAAGCATCCTTCACCACAGCATTTTTCTAATCTCAGTCCACGCAATGACAATAACTAGGATGAATCCAACATTTTTGATACCCTGTTTTTGGATCTCCAGGAGGCCAGTTGCCTTGACGCATCCCTGGATACTAGCCTCAACTATTTGCCTAGTCCCTCTTTGGAGGAATCTGCTTCTTTTTTCATGGTGATCATCAGGGCAGCAGAAGTCCTAAACCTTTAGCTACCTCAGTAGAGATCAAAACAAACCTCCTGATTGAAGTCCTGCAGCCAGGGCAGACATCAGAAGAACCACTCCATTCTCAGGGGCACCTGGGCAAAGCTAGGATCGAAATCTATTGTCAACTGTTCAATAGCCAGGAGTCACAGACCAGCTCAGTTTGTAAAATGCATGTTCTTATCTGCCGGCATTGCACTTCAGTCTGTGAATTCAGGTGGCTTCTCTGGGTGTGTTCACATGTACTGTAGGTCATGGTGACCGATATTTTGCCAGTGGTCTTGGATGACTTTTGAGCCAACCTTCAACAAATCAGTTTAGGATAGCTAAAAATGCAGCGAAATATGTAATCAGATCGGACCTGAACACTAATGACTGTCTACATAGGGCAGCTGGTACCAGTGTGTGCATGGCCTTATCTGGGTACGCTCCACAAGATTTTCGAGTGATGTCCAACTATCATTTATGGACATGCCCTTTGTTGACATCTGTTTCTTCGCATTCAAGGTGGACTCTGCTATGGAGCACTTCAAAAAGTGTGAAGCAACAGTGCTCTTTCCTGGTCTAGCACCACCTGAACTGCAATCCTCCCCATCTGTATCACTCCTTTTAATGCAATTGTCTTCTAAGGTTGCTAACGGTAAAAGCAGGGTACTTTACTACCATCACATCTGCTTGGCTCTTGAGCGAGCTGCAAGTATTTTCTGTCTAGACAGCCATGCACCACTTTTTTCACGGACAGTTGGTGGTAAGGACCAAGGCTGTGTTTCTTCTAAATGTTGCCACATTCTCACATATTGAGCAGTTTATCACCCTGCTCACGTTCTTTGCTCTTCCTTGTCCATCCAAGGAGGAAAACTTCCCTAGTCTTAAAGAGAACTCTGAGCTTCTATATGGATCACACCATGGATCAGTGGGTATCAGAACAGCTCTTTGTGGTTTTTTTAAGGGGGGGGGGGCGAAGGAAAGAGCAATGCAGAAACAGCCTATCTTCAGATGGATTATCCTTTTGTATAAAGATCTTCTATGATCGGTTTAAGAAACAGCATTCAGAAAGCTTGCTGGCTCATTCCACCAGAGCCAAAGCTGGTACCACTGTGCTGTTGATGCAAAGTGCCCCTTTTTGGATATCTGCCAGGCTGCAACGTGGGCGTCAGTCCACACTTTCACAAAGCACTACTGCCTGGATAGCCAGGTTTGGCATGAGTGGCATTTTACCCATTTATTCCTGCAGAATTTCTTGGTCTGAGACATTTAACTGACCCACCACCTGGGGCAGGACTACTTTGGTAGCTATTCACAAGGTGAAGAATCTTCTTTTAGAAATATCCATCATAAAAAGTTACTTGGGTATCGCTCTTTTTGTGGAATACTGCAACTAAGATTCCTCACTGACCCACCCCGCCTCCCCATTCTGTGGTATAGACTCCTTTAATTCATATTAAAAAGATTCCAATTGGAGCTACTATCACTATCTTATTACTGAGCACTCCACTTACGATTTCACTGACCAATATTGGAAAGAAACATCCATTGATTCAGGGAGGTGGCAGCTTTGTTGTGGGCCAGGGGTCCCTTCTGAGTGTGGGACGGATCTAATGCGGAGCTGCATGGCACTACCTTCCAATGAGGGAGTTGATGAAAATTATCTCCAGAGCCAATCTGGCACCTGGGGGTATTAACAAGATGACTAATATATGGCTAGATCGAGTATCCAACCGAAAAAGTATACCGGAAGGAAATAATGTATTAGTCAAAGCGCCTGACACACCCACAGCACAGTGGAAGCACCTATCTGAACTGAGGGAGGAGACCAATATTACAATGAACATCTCGACCATCAGTAAGAATTTGGAAAATCTGGTGTCATTCAAGATAACTGAAAGATCGGCCCGGATTCATGAGGTCCAATGATGCATTTTTTGGACGGCTCTCCAGAACACCGCCTGAGAAACTTCTCTAGACCCTTTGGCGCCAGAGGCTTAGCCAGTGTACCAACATGAGACAGAACCCTGGTGGATTGCAACCTTCCGCAACCCATTGAGCATTACATGAGTAAGGTGCATTTTGGGTGACTAGCATCCCTGTGAGACTCTCAGAAGTAGTTCGAGCACCCCAAGCCCCCTTTCATCAGAATAGACACTCGAGAATTCACACTTGGAATACGTTTTTTATGTTTTATTGAAATCAAAACCATATTCTAATTCACACAATGTAAATAGTTGCTATAAAAAAAACAAGATAATGGCAATATTTTTTATTAAACAGAACAGAAAATACTGTACCATTATGATGTTAATTTGGGATCCATCTGCATTATTCCTAATCCCTCCCCTCCGCTAACTAAGCTGATGTTTGCACCAAACGGGCCTATTGTGAGTCTTTAGCTAGCCTTGCACACACACTCATACCTTTTTAGGTCTCGCCTGGCGAAAGCAGCGTATGCGCTGCTCACCAGGTGAGGACCTTTTGGAATAGATTCAGACAAAGCTGAATGCACGCGCATCCAAATGGAAAAAGATGGCTGCTCTCGCCATCCGCAAAGTTAAACATGCACGCTTAGGGACAAAAAAATGCATGCGCATGTGGACAGCCAGATGCCATCTTTGTACGCACGCATTTTTTTTGCCCCTACGCGTACATGGTGGATGCTTTTGCTTTCCCTGACAGGCTAAAGGGCCCAGCAGCAGTGCTGAGGAATCAGTCAGGGTGCGCATAGCCACCGTACGACCCCAGGAGCTGGCGCGAGGCTTCACGCGAGCATTGCTTGTTAAACCTGCTAGTATTTTCAGAGAGCCGGCTGATTTGTATGTGTTATATTCTGAATTATGTAGTAAATGTAATGTAAACGTACATGTATTTATGCGCAAATCACCCACCGAGGTTGGTATCTAAGCGCTTGCTTAGGGAACCCGTCCTGGTATTCCCCTGTGAGATAACCCCAGCAGGGTATCCACAAGGTGAAAGCCAGGCATCCCGCCGCGAGGGGCCGCTGTGGAGATTAAGCAAGCTATTGCCCAGAGTCGCAGAGTGTGAACCCGTGAGTCGAGAAGGCACCGGAGCGAGAATTATCGAGTCTGTGGAATTTTTGAGCCCAAGACCCGCCGAGGCGGGGAATTGAACCCTGGTCCAGGGCCGATCTCAGCTTCCAGGTCTGCCGCCTCTAACCCCTGAGCCACACTTCTCCACACAAACCAAACACTGAGGGGCGGTAAATTGCTTTAGAAAGAAACGGTGCTAACATTAATAACGTAAAAATGGTGCATTTTACAAGAGCAGCATTTCTCTTGTGTGTACGTTACATTTGCAGGTCTAGAATAAGTCTTAAACGGAGTGTTGTTTGCAGTGGCTTGCACTGTAGACGCAGCATGAGATTGGAATAAGATCGTGGGAGGCAGTGGAAGTTCCAGATTAGTATCATGAAAAGTGAAGGGCCATGGTTTCTTTAAGGAGTATCTCTGATATTCTTCGAGGAAGGGGGGCTCATGATACTTGGGCTTCTCTTCGTGGTACACCAGGCATCGAGCAGGTAGTTTTCTAAGTGCACCTGACCTGCCATCTCCTGTGGCCATGTAAAGATGTTAAACACAGGCTCATCTAGTAAAGCGGTGCCTGAAGGATGGCATGCAGGCCGCAGCAGGCATGGCTGCCTCCAGAGGGCCAAGGTGCACTGAGTACCAGTGAGGTGCAAGTGTCCTCGGGTTTAACCTTGGCAGCACCCAGGAATGAACTGAGGTTTAGAAATCCTGCCCAAGGATGGAAGATGGTGTCCCTCCAATGAGCTTTAGTAGTTGATGACCATCTCCGTTCTATTGACATGATGGGCCAGGCTTGTGTCGGAAAAGCAGGGGTGATGAGAACAGAGGGTCTAGAAGAAGAGTAGATTCAAAAAACTCAATGTGCCTTCTTTGTAACCTTCATCAAGGAAAGGTATTGTT
Organism: Lissotriton vulgaris; assembly: GCF_964263255.1. NCBI lineage: Eukaryota > Metazoa > Chordata > Amphibia > Caudata > Salamandridae > Lissotriton > Lissotriton vulgaris. The sequence goes on along the minus strand of NC_141685.1, from coordinate 1,665,855,694 downwards.
AATGTTCTCATCATTGTGATTCTCTGCCTGCAGTCCCTCGATCAAAGTTCCTCCACGTTTAACCATGTTTTATTATATACTCTGTCTTTAATATTGAGTATTTTATAACCGGTAATGAATATGAAAACCCCTCGATTTCGTGAAACTCATACTGTTTACAAACAATAAGTGCGAAATCAAGGTAGTTATTCTATGAAACTTTTTTTGACTATTTAAGAACTAGAAAATCGAAGTATCACGTTATGCTAAAACAAATCTTTCAACACTTTTTTGAGCAAGATGAATTATCACATTGCACGAAACAGATATTTTAATGACCTCGGTAATTGTGTATGTATAAATAAAAATGCTCACCTGAATAAATGAAAGTGTAGAATGGGGTGTACTTGAATGAAAAAAATACATCAAGATTACATCATAGGCGCACGCTGCCACTGAGAAATAGTATTGTTTAATTCTATGTCTAGTCTAAAACTGCAAACATTAATGCTACTGCCCTCTCGTATTACAAGTTTGTGCCTGGTTCTTGAATTTATTTTTGTTGTTGTTTGGGGAAGCTGCCATCATGGTAAGCTGCCATCATGGTATGTATGGTAACCAGTTTTGAGTGTAAATGTTTTGTTTGTTGGGACTGTGATGAATGCTGCGTGAAATGAGCCTATTTTTAAATGTTCTGCAGTTCTTGTAGTGCAGAGGAGTGCTGTGTTGAATGAAGGTTGTACACTGCGTAATGGAAGTCTGCAAAGTAATTGTCATTTTTTTTTTTTTTTTTTTACACGGTGACTACTAAGGAGAATATTACGTGGGCTATTCTGGTGTCATTGTAAGCAAGGCCAGAAGTAAAACACAACTGGAAAACCTTGCTACAGTGCCTTAAGGCACTGCTAATTTTGTTTTGCTTGTTTCTGTTGGTAATGGGGAAGAGTATGTTGGTGAATAGACAGAGCAAGCAAGCTTTTCTCTGAATCGCAGGTGCTGTGTGCGACTTCAAGGCTCGTATGGGCAGGAACCGTGCTTCTATTCATGCTGCCTTCAAGCAGACTGGCCCATATTATCGAGTACCAAGTCTACTTACTGGAGTAGTTTAACCATGCTACAGCTCTTAAGAACATTTGGCAGTCAGACGGATGTTGCGCAAGGTTCCAGAGAGCCCTGGTTGTTGGTCCCATTTCTCACAGTGGCAACCTGCCAGGTTTAGACCTTTTTGTTCCAGCTTGGTTCAAGATCGAATGCTTCTTGGTGTGGCTTTATAGGAAATGGGTTGTGATAGTCAGGGAAGGTCTTTTTAGAGGTCTATACCAGTTTGCCCTCTGTGACTGACTGCCGTGTCAGTTGAATGAAAGGTAATCGGGACTAGAGGAGTTCTTAATTGCTATACCTGATTGATGTGGGCTGGTTTTTATATCTCCTTTGACAAGTAGTGAATGCTGTACATTCAAATGTTTTGAGGAAACATTTTGTGAATGACAAAGTCTGCTGATTTGCTATTGTTTTGGTTGGAAACAAATGATTTGTAAGTGAACTATGTGCATTTTATTAATATCTATATGTTGGTGACTTATATAACCCCGCTTTTTGACTTGCATGTTTGTTGTAATAAGACGCAAAAGACCAAGCATTCGAAAATAATGTGAAGTGCTCTAAAACTCAGAAGCGTTTCCCAGTTGTCTTTGAATCTGAATATTGTAAGTTAATGTAGAAATTGGACATAACTCTCCTTGAGTGACTTCTTTGATTGTCTTACTTGTGTGCCGCTAGATAAGTGTAAAGATGGGAGAGCCAAGGATTACAGCTGTTTTTCTTTGTTTTGTTTTTTAAGTATGAAATGGGCGCTATTGTATTGGGGTTTCCCTTACAACCTGTATTTGGATCTCTGAATAAAGCCATTAATATGAAAGGAAAATTAATTCCAATACTCTACAGATCAGTGTTGATAGGATCTTTGGAGATGGCATACTATATCGGTTTCACACCTCACTGATGATCACTGGCAGTGTTTGTTCAATCAAACCAAAGGTATGTGATTTAATTACAGTGAAAACTAACAGAACGGGTCCATGAGACTTTTGTTATTCGGGCAATAAATATAACTCTCTCTCGATGTGTAACACATTTTACTCCATTTATTCTCCAAAATAGGTATAGTTTATCATATACAAAAAAACTCAGTAAAGACGGCGCAGTGCTCGAAGGTGCAGTGATGTGCAACATTTAGAATGATACATATGTACAAGTGAAATGTCTCAAAGTTCCATGAACCTACAGTTGGAAATGTATTTACTTATCACGATCTTCAACTGGTTGAGTAACAGACAATCCCTTTAAAGTTGTTGACGTTTTGACTATACACATGCAGGTCTCTTAAGGACACAAACCTGCCGTCAAGCACAACACCTATCGGGGCATAATGTAGAGCGCAACTTATCTACGATGTGCATCAGACATATGTCCTAATGTAAGATTACGTAATAAGCTGAGATCTACCTCCAAGCAATGTTCGTTGATCCCAAACAGAGAATAGATAAGTCATATGATACACTCTGAGGTTTTAGCACTTCTGCTTACATCCCATACCTAAAATGCCAGCCCTTGGTGGAGACAAATGCACAACTCTATAAACTCCTTAATATTGTGTTAAATCTTCAAGGGCTATGCAATGGTATCGCTATTACCCGTGAACACTTAGTCTCACCTAATCCTGTATCTCATAATGGTGGACAGTCCAGTGTGCCACTAGTCTTCTCCAATAATGTAAACTAAAGTAGTGAACCCACCAGTGTTCTGCTATACACATGCATTCATATAGTCACCAACTAAAATATAACATTGAGGACTTCAAATTGTCGCCCTCGCACCTTCCTCCTGTAGACAGTAGTTGTCCTTCACAAGCCCAACCCGTAATCACCATGCAACTTGGTATGTTTAGAGCTTCTGCATCGGAAAGCGAGGAAATCAAAACGGATGTGCAGGGAAAGGCATGCTCTTATTGCCTATGGTCCTCGTTGAACAAAAGACCACAAACTGTGGCAGCCATCGTGGGTGAGACCAGATTTTATATCCCTTGCATAGCACTTCGATGGCATATGGGTATTTTGGAAGAAGGCAATCGGTGTGATTGAAATGAATGAAGGTTGGGGTATTGATATCAAGGGATGCGGAAGAGGGGAATCGTAGAACATTTTTAAAGCTTTGAGACTATTGGTTTCCTTTCCTGATGGCAAAACATGAACTTGCAATGTGTTACTTGGCCCCAGAAATATTTTGAACGTGAAGAAGAATGTGTATAGGCAGTACATTCAAGGTTGAGTCCTAAAGACATTTGGGCTCCCTTCGTTATGTGAATGATGAACAGATCCCCAAAATTGGATAACGATAATGCGGACAGTGAGATTGAGTGTTTACCCCTCCTATGTAGATCTGCTCTGAGATTCAAGGGAGTAGGCAGCAAATTGAAATACCCCCCCACTTTGATCCATACCTTGAAAGCCATTGGGTGAGCAAAGTGAGTAAGCCCTACCCACTCTAGATAAGGTATCTTCTTAACACCTTTGTTCATCTTTAAGGCTATCATGTATCCATCCAGCTACCCATCTTTTCATAATTTCATCCATCCTTTCACCATACCATCCATACACCCTTCCGTTATTAGTCGTCCACCCATCTCTCCATTCATGCATGCTTCCATTTATACATCCTTTTTCCCATCCGTCCATTCCTGTTCATCCAACAACAAATTTACCCTCCTTTATCAATCCAACAGGCCATCCTTCCGCACCTCAATCCAGGCGATCATTCATCCAGACTTTCCTCATTCCAGCCACTTTTTCACTCCAATATTATTTTATCCTTACAGCCATTAGACCTTTGGACCCTGCATCCATCCTTTCATCTTTTTTACCGTTACTTCTTGTCAGTTTTTCCTTATTTTCATATGCCCTTAATTTCACCTTTTTTTTCGTTTTGCCCTGCCCTCTACCTTTCCCTCTTTATTTCTTTGTTATTAACTTTCTCTAATTTTTAAGTGCTTTTGTCTGCTGAGCTGCAGAAGGGAAAAACTCATAAAGAACTAAGTGTCAGCACCACTCCACTTAGGATGCAAAACAGGCGGGATGGGGGGGGGGAGAGGGGTTCACTACACCACTGATGCAAGGTAAAGGTGTGGTATGGGGAGAGCTGTTACTTCACAGTTGTAGGAAATGTGCAGAACCGCCATATCAATTCTTGTGAAAGATGACTGATTTTCAAGGATCAATAAAGTTGCTAAAACATATTGGGTGGTGGAGTAGGTCTCTAAATGTGGGAGCATGTCCCGAAAGTCACTCCCTACCACAAGCAGTTGTTAAATATCAAAGGCCTGAAAATGTAGTGTTTCTGCAGAGATTTGGATGGTACACCGATTAACTGTCTACAATCTGGTGATTGAGTGCCAACGCAACGTCGTCAAAGTTTGCATGTTTGCCCTATTCCATCCTTTGTGATACTGTCTCCAGAAAGTTTTTGAAGTGTCCGCTAGCCAGAATTATCATTTTATGATAAAAAGTAAATAAAATATACTTTTCTTTTGGTTTTCTCATTTTGTCTAGTCTTACACAAATACTCATGTAATTTTTCAACTAAATAGGTAGTGTTTTGTTGTTTAGCTTAAGGATTTTTGTTATGTAGCACTATAAAGTCCATGCGAAAATGTCCTAGTCTCCCATAAGTGGTATTGCTGGTGGTTCATGGTAGTAATCTATTCAGAGACCTCTTTCCCTGTGTTGGAGGAAGTGGTGTGAGATGGACCTTTGGGACTCATTACTCTGCATCCCATCGACCCTCCCAGACAGTCGAATGAGAGCCTGATATTGTCAGGTGAAGGAAGCAAATGAGTAGCTCTTTTTAGATCTCATCTGAAACGTCACATGTGGTGATACTTGAATGACATTTTTTTTTTTTTAACTTACTGCGGGTTTTGATCCCGCCCACTGCTTACCATTGGTTGACTTCGTCTTAACTCATTTACTTGCGCCTTGTTTGTCAGTGCGTGCTTACTTAATTTCCTCTTATTGTATTTGATTCTCCCGTGTAACCTGGCTGAAGTGCTTGTGTCCTTCCACCAATCATGTTTTGGGAGCTACTTTCTTCAATTTGTCGATGCACTCCATGGGAGCGTGTGTGCTTGCAAGCTGTCTCCCTGTGCTATCATTGTTTCCCCCCCACCGTGCTGAGTTGCTGCTTACCCCCTTCCACTATTGTAGCTTGTCCCCACCCCCTGTTCGAGGACTTGCTTACCCCCTTCTACAGCTCTGCACTGCACAGAACACGTAATGTCTGCAGAGACATTCGATATCCATACTGACCTCACCCACACCGCTGTATTGGGAAGAGTCGGTTTACCACAAACTATTGCAGGTAACCTCAGGATACAACATTTTAAACAACAAAATGCCAGCAGCCAAACTTGGGACCACACCGAAACACCTAGCATTGCATGGGGCAATGCTATTACTGCACAAACGGTATTTTTAGAACCTGCCCTTCATCTGGCTTTATATTGAGAATTAGAGTTCAAGCAATTGGAATTGTCAAACATAATAGTTCAATTGTACAATCTAGATGTTTGACTGATTCGTACTAACAGGCTGACTTGTGGGTAGGGGCCGACTGATGGATAAAGATAGGTTTTGATGGATAAAATCGGAGTTCTGTTCGTAGGTTTCCCAGTAGTCTATAACTGAGCTTCTACAACATATTATTTTTACTCTGGACTCATTTTATTTATATATATATATATATATATATATATATAATCTCATTTCTGATACCTTTCTCTCTCAGAAAACACACAGACAACTTATTTTAAACTTGATCTTCAGCCCACTTCCAAGTGCTTTTAATTGTGAAATATATATATATATATATATATATATATTCCAATTGGCTCGACAGCCGTCGAGCTCCACTATGTTCAAGCCACTGTTCGAAGGCGGTTTGTGTTTAGGCTGCGAACCTCAAAATCATTTCTGATACGTTTCTCTCTCAGAAAACACACGAACAACTTCTTTTGGAAAAGTAGCCTTTATTTCAGTGTAAAGGCACCAAAACTCAACGCGTTTTGGGAACTCTCCTCCCTTGCTCACGAGTAAACAGTGTAACGTTGCTGATAGGTTTTAAATAAACATGTGACATTTCACTAACACACACAATAAAAATCAGACTTTACAGCTAAATAATAATTGTCAATTCAAACTGAAATTAATGAGGTTTCTAAATTAACTGATAACATATTTCATGTGTTTTGTTGAGTTACATACACATTATTTCTGTTATTTTTCACTAACATTTCGCATTAAGTCTTAATCGTGTGACTTTCTTTTTTTTCTCTTTTAACATCCCTTCAACTCAACTTTATCGAACAACTGCTTGCTGTAATTACGTACAATTTTAAGTTGGGGCTATACAACTTCATGAAGTATTCACAGTTGAATCTCCAATGTTAATCGCCGTATTACGGCTGTTAACTTTGGTTGTAACGCCCTAGTGGGCTTTTCCATGGTCACATGCAAGTTGTTCTTTTTCTTGCTTACATCTTGCCCCAGTGGGCTCATGCCATAATGTTCAGCGGGTATTAATTTCATGGTCCATTAATAGTGTATCAACAATCAGTTTCATTCACCCTTCTTCACAATGAAGATTTCCATTAATTTCAATTATTCTTCTCAAAATCCGTTAGAATCTAAAAAAAAAAACAAATACATAACAACCCATAAGATTCAAATAAAAACACTGAAATGGGAGGAGAATTACAGCCTTCTCTCCATGGACGTGATTGGCTTATATACATGCATCTCTCATGAACTAGGCCTGGTAGCATGTAAGCATTTCCTATCTAAGAGATCCATATCATAACTCCATCACACACAAATGTTACTAAAGATCATGGAAATCTGCCTAACCCAAAACTACTTCCTTTTTGATAGTAAAATTTACAGGCAGACCCTCGGCACTTCCATGGGGACTTGTTTTGCGCCGTGCTTTGCGGGTCTTTTCATGGGGTACTGGGAGGAGGAAGTAGTCTACAGATCAGCAATGTACGAAGAGAAAGCTATAAAATGGGTCCGGTATATTGACGACTTTTTTGTGGTATGGTCAGGCACAGAAGTAGAGGCACAGAGTTTTGTTGATCTTCTTAACATCAATGACTATAATCTAAAGTTTACCAGCCAATGGTCCCGTGACAGTTTGGATTTCCTGGATCTAAGGTTAAAAGTAGAGAACAACTGATTAGAAAGCATCCTTTTCAGGAAATCCACTGCTGGTAAGTTTGTTACACGCAGCTGCCACCAACACTCACTAATACAAAGTATCCCAGTAGGTGAGCTCCTAAGGGCCAAACGAAATTGCAGCACAGCTCAGCTTTGAGGAAGAAGAAAAAACTATGACAAAGAGATTTGCAGCCAGAGGCTACACAAAAAAAATCAGAGAGAGAGCCAAATTAATAGTCTCCGAAAGAAGTAGAGACTCACTGCTAAAAGAGAGATAAAACTGTTGATAATATGGAGGACACTAAGACACGGTTGATCACCACTTATAGCAGCCAAGCCTTTATGCTGAAACGTAGTCTGAAGAAATTCTGGCCAGTTCTGAGTACAGATCCAGAAATTGCAGAGTATGTTGAAACATACTCAAAAATAACTTTTAAAAAATCCAAATCATTGAAGGATGAATTATGCAGTACAATAGGACCTGTAAAAGAAAAAACAATGGGAATACAATGTTTCTATCCCTGTAGAAACTGCAAAGCGTGCAGAAACAGCAAGCACTGCAAAGAAGTGAGATTGTCACCTCATACTGAACCCTTTAAAATACAAGAACATACATCGTGCAACACTGAGAAGAATAATTGAAATTAATGGAAATCTTCATTATGAAGAAAGGTGAATGAAAGTGATTGTTGATACACTATTAATGGACCATGACATTAATACCCACTGAACATTATGGCATGAGCCCACTGGGGCAAGATGTAAGCAAGAAAAAGACCAACTTGCATGTGACCATGGAAAAGCCCACTAACGTTAACAGCCGTAATACGGTGATTAACATTGGAGATTCAACTGTGAATACTCCATGAAGTTGGATAGCCCCAACTTAACATTGTATGTAATTTCAGCGAGCAGCTGTTCGAAAAAGTGGAGTTGAAGGGATGTTAAAAGAGAAAAAAAGAAAGTCACATGATTATGAAGATTTAATGCGAAATGTTAGTGAAAAATAACAGAAATAATAATGTGGATCTAACTCAACAAAACACATGAAATATTGTTATCAGTTAATTTAGAAATCTCATTAATTTGTGTTTTAATTATTCACAATTATTATTTAGCGGTAAAGTCTGCTTTTTATTTTTGTTAGTTAGTGAAATGTCACATGTTTATTTAAAACCTATCCGCAACGTTACACTGTTTACTCGTGAGCAAAGGAGGAGTGTTCCCGAAACCCGTCGAGTTTTGGTGCCTTTACACTGAAATAAAGGCTACTTTTCCAAAAGAAGTTGTTCGTGTGTTTTCTGAGAGAGAAACGTATCAGAAATGATGAATTGATTTTGAGGTTCGCAGCCTAAACACAAACCGCCTTCGAACAGTGGCTTGAACATAGTGGAGCTCGACGGCTGTCGAGCCAATTGGAATAGATATATATATATATATATATATATATATATTTATATTCCACAATTAAAAGCACTTGGAAGTGGGCTGAAGATCAAGTTTAATCCCTCTAGGGACACATTCGAGCACATGTATGGTGTTATTGTTTTTGAAAACTTGCTGGGCAAATGTTCTATTTAGTTTTACCTTTAAAATGCGTCTGAGCTCTAATTGCACCAAAGGACTAAGGAGTGCTGAATATTCATATTTTCAAAAAACGCAAAAATGCCTAGACTACTCTTTTTTTTAAAAAAGAACAATTAATGAAGGTCAAGAATATTCTTTATTGAATTCTGACCAGGTACTTATATTTTATACCTTTGACTTCTTTTTTTAATTTCAAAGTTTTTTTACATATATATTCATTAGCAAAGATAGGACAAACTGTACATATATTTACAATACTATACAAAGCAATTTATAAACCAAACCCATTAAATTGATGTGTACTTAATCTCAATAAATAAGAGCCAAAATGAAAAGGAGGAAAAGAAAGGCAAGAAGGAAGGAGAGCGTAAGGAATGGAATCAAATTAATGATACTATTTCATGGTGTTAAAGCTAGCAAATAGTTCTTGTGAGCAAATTATTCCTTCAATTGTGCCTCCAAGTGTGCCTGTGCCTCCAAATATGCCAATTTAAAAAAAATAATAATATTCATATTTTGGCATTTTCTACTCCTGTGGTTATTCCCCTGGACTGCCTGCCCTCGTGGCTGCCAACAATCTTAATTTCTACATTGTGCAAAATAATATGCCCACCTATCTCATTTTCCAACACACTAGACCATTGGTTTTTAACCTGTGATCTGCAGCACCCTAGCGGGGTCCGAGAAGCCTACTCCCGGGGACTGCGACTGTTTAGAAAATGAAATCCGCTTAATGCAGTGTATTAACATAAAGAAGCTACAATGAAAAATGGAAATGTTAAAACGTTCTATAAATGTGAAGACATTTTAAAATGGAGTTTCAAAATTAAGTTGGTATCAGCTTGATTCATTGGTACAATGTGATTACAACAAATAGAACAATCATTTACAATGCAATGTTTTCGCCTTTGGAAAAGTTAGTTATTGGCATTGTAAATGACAAAATTTGTATTTATGTGTTGGTTTTGAAAACAGATAAATAAATGGCATTGTCATTTACATTGCCATTAGCTTAATCTCTGCAGTCACCACTCTGCACTCCCTAGTCACTCTCCACTCCCTAGTCACTCTCCACTCCCTAGTCACTCTCCACTCCCTAGTCACTCTCCACTCTCATTTTAAGCCTAGATTTTCATGATGTCCACTTTATTGACTGGTCCGAAGTTACAGTTAAAATGAGTACATTTCTCGCAAGAATTACAAAGGTATGGAGAATTGTAGGCATCAGCAACAGGTACTGGAAATCAGTTTGTGCATGAAGAATTCCGGACAAAGAGTAAGTTAAAACGCTACTCTACTGCCACTGAGAACTGTACCTAAACCAATAACGAGCACTGGCAAAGCCAAAGAGTCTGGCTTTATTATCTGGCCTTAGCGCTTTTGCAATGATGGTTTTGTTTGATAGCACTTTATCAGTTTTCTAACCAGGTAAGCCAAAGAATTGTTTTCAACACGTCGGCCATCTAGGAACAGTAAAATAATTAAAGTACGGGGGAAAAAAACATTAGGAAAACCATTAAAAAAAAAAACACAATCCTGCATATGTACATACAGACAGCATGCTCTGAATACTTTGCTAACTTTACCATTCTTTACCCTTCCCAAGATGACTAACGTGTTATGGAGCCATGAGTGACCTATCTTAGAACGCAAAATAATTAGAAAGAATTAAAAAAAAAAAAGTATTCGAAGATAACACCCTATGTTTGCACACCGATGAACAGAGTCTTGATTGCCTGCAGGCTTTTCTTCAACAGTAAGCCTTGTCAGCCACTAACACATGAAGTTGTAAGGCAGTGATCTATTTAACACTTTCCAATATGCCTGAACACATGTCTTTTCACTTTACCACTCACTAGTGTGACATATTAACTGGACCACTGCTGCTAACTCCAAGCTGCATTTCAACTAATATTGTAATCTTAAATGTAAATCAAGGAGTGAGGCCAAAAAAACGAACCAGTTATGAGGCTTGCAACCGTAGGATTATTGTGGATCGAGGACAGGACTGATGCAGCCTAGAAATCAGGCATGCTGCTTAATGGAGATGCTAGCATGGCAGTGAACAATCTGAAATGTAGAGACTGGAATGGAAATCTCGAATGCCATAGCTCTAAAACAAACACACAAAAACTATCCACTCGATCTATCAATGTTTTTGATTTGAGAAATAAGCTTTCAAGCGGCACCGATTTGGAAAAATGATACGGTGGTACAGTATTCCTTCTCAACTGTAACTCTCACCCCTCTGAAGAGTTAGTTCACTTTAGTCATGCCGACTATATAACGATGGCAAGGGCTGTACTGTGCGGGAACAGACATTCACTCTCATCAAGGTTCAAGGCTGCCCGCACAGCTTATGGGGTTTACTTGGACATGGGGGAGGGGTCCAATTTTTGTAAGCAAGGGGGTACAGATACCGGTGAGATGGTGCCAATCTTACATGTGTGTCACTTTCACGCCCTTAAATAAGTGTGTCTCCTATCTGCCTAAAAACAGATTGGAACATCGAGGCTCAGTGTGTGTACAAACACAGGAAGAAACGCAGCACGCACAAGTGGCGCACAGAGGCAGCAAGCAAGCACGCCAGAACGCCCGAGGTGCGGAGAGTGACCACACGCCGGACAGCGCAGACACGGAAGAGGCGCCTGCACACCCTGGGAATAGGGGTCCGACGCCACATAGACCAGGACGAAGTGATACCCTCCGTGCGCGAGCGCTGTAAACACGACACGGGTTGTGACTGGCCTGTGAGCGGTTGCACCTTTGTTCATGCCGGGACCGTTTGACAACCACAACACAACACAACCCGCAAGGGCATAGACTAACTCCGCAGGGTCCTCCTCTCTGCCAGACAATTATTTATTATACCGAGCAATCTAGCCTCTCACTCCCAACCCCCAAAATAATAAAACAGGGAAGGGGGGGCGGGGGGGGGGGGAAAGACATGGACAGCGGGAGGGGAGGGGGGGCGGGATAGAAACGGATAGCGGGGGGCGGGAAAGGACCGGACAGGAAAGGAAACACTCACCTGGACTTCCTCGGCCGGCGGTCGGCCGCTAAATGGCCCAAACAAACCTCAACCAGCCAAAAAAAAAGCCCCGCCCACCGCCGCATGACGTGGCCAAAAGAGAAAAATTCTCGGGAACGCCCCCGAATCTGGTCTGGCCTTGACGGACAGATCCGGCACCCAATGGCTAGCCTCCATTTATGGAGCTAGCCAATGGGAGCCGGGGGACGTTCCTGAAGCACTTATAGTTAACAATGGATTTCGCCTGCGCCGAAAAGCTGCGCAGAGCGCAGCCTTCGGCAGGCGAAACCCAATAAAGTATAGATGATGGGTGTCCTCAATTGAAGTGTCGACAAAGTAAACATGTTTTAAGGACCAACCTTCTAAAGTGAAATGCTAGTTATGCATACCTCTTGGGCGTTAAGAGCTAAAAACTGAATTCAGGAATGTTCCGAACTTTCCACAAACATTTCTGATTTTTCTCTATTTGATTGTGAATTCATTAAAATATTTCAATATTTGTTTTTTTAATGATGTATTCTGTATTTTTGAGAATTGTTTTGAGGTTCAACAGTTTCACTCACTCTATAGACAGCATACCACTTCACTTTACTCCACTGTATGGTACGCCACTACAGTATACTACGCTCCACTGCACTATACGAAACACCACTCAAATATATTTCACTGTAATCCACGTTATGATACTCACTCTCACACCAACGTTCAAATTCTTCTCATCAGTCACCACACTACATTAACTTTAACTATCCTTTCTCAGTGCACTCCATATAACCTTGCATATTATAGAATTAATAGCATGTGAAATCATAGCAGTCATAATACGACTTGTGACATTGAGAATCATATAAATTCTCAGAACAGAGTGCATGGCCGAGCTATAGTTAATGCAATGTGGCGACTGATGAAAGAGGAATGTATAGTAAATTGAAGGTGTACGTAAATCATAAATGTTACTGTAACAAGTGGTGCTTAAATTAGAAATTTGTTATAACTAATTTTATAATTTCCCATTTGTATAGTTTAAGTTGGGTTTGTATATAAAGACTATATATAGCTTAGAATAGAGAACTTAGCTTTAACCCTTGGTTTTGTTCATTAAATGTATATATTTCACCACTCGGTGTGTTGCAGTGGGTGAGTCCATTTCAGCCATTCGCTCTCTTTTCTGTTGGTTACCTCATTTGATCAAGTCTACTAGATAGTGCAGCTGTCTGGTTGCGAAATACTTATTGTGGGCCTACCAAGGACATTCAGCCTGCCCATTGCTTATTATTGTATGGCTTTACTGCCCCCCTCCTTTACCTGCTTCTTATTCAATAGTGTGTCTTGCCCATGTTGTGTCTATTACTCCGATGGAGCATATCCAGTTTACTTGTGTCCTTCCATTGTTCACTTTTAGGAAGCAATTTTTTTCCATTGTCTGATGCAAGCTCAGCTCAGACATGACCCAAGTACTCCTCCTGTGACTCACCACCTCAGCCTGGGACGACTCCTGGTGGCCCGCTGTGCTAGGAACGCATCCGACCCCTTTGGGCCACGCTCGTAACTGTGGCATCATACTGGACTCCTCGCTCTTAATGAACCGCCATATCAATGCAGTGTCCTCCTCCTGATTTCACATGCTCTGCCTGCTTCGAAAGACATTGATGGATCCCCACAGAATCCAGAAAGATGGTCACCCACACACTCCTCACCAGCAGACTTGACTACGGCAACGCACTCTGCGCCAGCGTCACCCACAAACAGCTTAGGAAACTACAGAATGTCCAAAACATCGTACCCAGACTGGTCCTCAACATTCCCCACTGCAGCCACATAACACAACATCTCTGACAACTCCGTTGGCTCCCAATCAACAAGAGTCACCTTCAAGCTCCTCATAGATGCCTACAAAGCGCTCCACGACGCAGGACTAGAATATATGAATCACTGCCTTGCATTCCACACATCCGCCATACAACTCCGCTCCAAAACTCTCACTGGCCTCCGTCCCAAGGATCCACAAGCCCAGAAGCAGAAGCAGAGGCAGATCCTTCTCCTACTTCGCTGCCAAGACCTGGAATACGCGGCCCCTCCACCTCAGGCAATCTGCGTTGCTGGCCCAGTTCAGGAAGGACCACCAGACCTGGCTCTTTGCCTGAACCTCCACTTCCAGGCAGATCAGTGGCCATCCCCCAAATCCCCCTGCCACCCTCCCACCCTGACTCCTTGAGACCTGCATGGGTGGATAGCCACAGCTATACAAACCACTGATTGATAGCACTCCATGAGAGTGCATGCTTTTTCCAGCTATCCCCTAGAGTGCTTCTTTTACATGCACTGTATTGCTCTCTTGCCTGTGTGCTTCTAACTCGCCTCCTTCTGTAATACTCTTCCTTTTGTGCTTCACCACCTCCACCTGGTCCACATTGCGCTCTTGCACCAGTTTGCTGTTCTACTCCATGTTACTTACTCTCTTCCGAGTGCTTTTTTCTGCCACCCCGCCTGTGACCTGTGTTTCCCTCCACCTGCACCCAGTGTTTCTCTCCACCTGCACCCAGTGTTTATTCTATTCCCTGCTGCCTGTGTTGCTTTCACCCCCCGTGTTGCGTCACACCCGATTTATAAAACCAGCATTTGCAATGCAACATCTCACATTTACACAAGTTTGAGCTACTGGCATTGTAAATGACAACGCCTTTTATTTATGTTTCGGTTTTTAAAACCTAAATAAATTGCATTGGCATTTACAATGCCAATAGCTTAAATTTGCGCAAATGCTTGTTTAAAATCTTTTTATTGCAGTTTTACATATTACAGTCCTATGCAACGGAAAAGTGACACATATATTTGTACTCAACAGTGACAACAGAAGATATCGGGGTGTTGAGCTGAAGATTCAATGAACACATAATGAAAATCAAGAACTGTCAAGTTATAGGATATCTGCCCCTACAGCGCCCACTAAGATGAGGCAGTGCCCAACCACCAGCTTGCTGCTAAGAGCCCGTGTCTGTCACCCCCGGAGTTTCCTCCTTAGTCTCATCTTGAGATTCCCTTCCTCTGGAATCACCCCCATCTGGGCCCCTGGGGAGTCCATATGCTTCCACACCCACCCCAACCAGGATACAAAGAACCCCTCCCCTCAAAGCTAAGGACTTTTCTAGTTTCTGGACAGCTATTGTCAACCTTGCCTGTATCTTTATCCAGTTCTCAATGCAAGTGCACCCCCTGCCTCCCCACACTCACAGGTTCAGGCAAGCAACAAATGTAAAAGGGGCACAATGGGGAATGCAATGCTCTGCGATCAGTTGCAGGGTCCAGTCTAATATAAAGCAACATGTATTCATTTAAGCTTTTTTATAAAGTGCATCACTTACCCAAGGTGCCAGAGCGCTTTACGAACAACATTCTTCAGTGGGCCGATTCCACGCGCACTGCTGTAGGAGATGTATACAGAACTGAAGCAGAAGAGGTTAAAGTAATGTCTGCAAGAAAATATCGCTGTACCGACAAGCCCTCTTTTCCAGCTGGTGCGCAGACTGGGAAAGATATGGTGAGTACAATGTGTTGGCTTTTATCCCAGCTTCACCACAGCAAACCGTGAGTATCACGGCAAATAACTTTGCCCTCCATTCCCATGAAATGAAAATAAAATTAATTGCACTTTCATTTTAACAATACCTGCCGCCCCACACAGCACTCGCAGGGTTGGCTGGCAGCTATTGTGTAAGCGCAATGCAAAAATAAACACGCGCCCTCCATTGCCGAAGCCGACTGGAAAAAAAAATTGTGCTTACCGACTACTGAAGGAGACCGTGTAACATGTAAAAGATCCAGTCCTGATGGGCGATCACAAAAGGAGACCGGGCAGGACTAAGAAGCCTCATATTGAATCGGAAGCCAGCGTTTACCAAAGACCATGCTACCAGCCAATGAAAAATATGGGTGGAGAGTGGGCTAGGCTTCCACATCACTTCAACATCATTACCTACTACATCATGCCTCGCAGAGCGTGCAGCGCATGCGCTGCTACGCTAGGCTCAACCTAAAAAACGCTGAATCATGATTTTTTCTAAGTACAAATATGATCAGCAAATAAAAAGGAAAGTCACACTCTTGATTTTGAAGGGCTGCCCTTGCATGATGACTGCGCATAGACTGAAAGGTAAAATATGTAGCCATATTGTATAACACTAAGGATGCTGTACTGCATTGGCAAAGCCAATAGGTCTCAAAAGCGAGACCTAGTAGCTTTTGCAATGCTTGTTAAGAAATGATATAGCAATTGATGTATATAAAACTTTATAAATAAATTAGATTCCCTATGTTAAACTAATGTTCTAATTTGTTACCTTTGCCTCAAATTGTAAAGCTCTCTGATATCCTTCGGGATCAAGTTTGCGCTATATAAAACTTTATAAATAAATAAACCTGTGCCATATCATTCATTCTGCTCTTTCCTACCTATTTGGTTATCTCGCGCACTGTCTTGAGATCAGTCATTTGAATCCATCTTTAAAACAGTCATTCTCTTTCACACTATGTTGATCTCTGTTGCTGTAGTCTCTTCCTCATGCTTCAGGTAGTGGTGCTAGCATTGTTAAGAGTCACCTATCTGTACTATGTATTTACTGTATTTAGATGGCCCCTTTGTAACACTGCATACCTATATGTTTCAGGGAATTTTTAGGGACACAGTTTTTGACTTTTAAGAACACAATTTCCCAGTTGCTCTAAAATGCTGGCATGGATACCCGCCAAGAGGACCTTGTGCCTTAGGTCAGGTTCGGTCATCAGCCCACTGGCATTTGTTTGCTCAGACTCTTTCGGTCCTTGACCCAATGCCTTTTCCTTTTGTAAATACTCCACTCTGGTTGGTGAGGGGTTTTGTAATGCATAAACAGACAATTCTGTGGCGGACTACTTTCAAAAGGATCTGTTCATTCCTCCATTTTAAGCAAATGGGTGGCTTTGTTGTTGCTTGAGTTGTAGCAGACGGCAACGTGTTAAGCTGGTGGCTTATGCTAAAGATCGAACTTTATGGACATTGCTTTGATGTTAAAATGGTTTCAGATGATGTCAGTCCTCCTTCAGCAGTGAATGCTGCTTAGGGGAGGCTATATTACTAATCCCTGTGGTGTTGATTGCAGAGGAACTAGGTTACGAATGTTTCTAGATCTGGTTTCAGTGTTATCTGAGCGTGTAGTCAGGACTGTTAAGGAGTGCCTTTGGATCCTTCTGCAGGCTGGTTTTTGCTTCTGTGTGAGACACAAGTGCAGAGGCCATGGGTGACAATTACATACTCACCAGGGTTGTGCTGCAAGGTGGGCTAGAGATGGTTTGGGGAAAGTATTTTAGGGGCACTTTGGCTTTGTGGAGTTGAAATCCGTGCAGAAAATGTATGTCCAGCTCAGTATGGTAATGTAAATATGAATCCAAGGAAAACCCTGAGCTACTTGGGCTCATATTTACATTGCTGTTACGTTCTAGGGAGCAGGGCACGCCCCCTTATAACTGGTGTGCACGCTAAATTTGAATAGTTTGAGATAACTTTGATTAATTGGAGTAATTAGGTGTGCAGGTCCACCTTCTATAACCAGCTCAGTATGGTGCCAGAGGTAGTTGATAAGGCACTTTATTATGGGGTGTGAGTTTCAAATTGAAGGTAGGAAGTAGAGGGGTCAGATTGGGTTATTAGAAAATGGGCTAAGTTGTTGTAGAGGTAGAACCATGAGCAAGGCAATTGTAGGAGAGAAGGTGTTGGGTGGGAATTGAAAATAAGATAGTGTTGAAAAGCAGTGCCTTTGTGGAAGCTTGAACGTACTTTTACGATCATAAGAATGAATGACCAAAATATTATACCATGTAGCATTGTTTTGGCTGGCATTGGAGAGTACTTGCGCAGTAGTTGTTGTAATGAGGTTATTCTTTCAGTTCTAATATAGAGCCTAAGTTGTTGGATTTAGTCATGCTAATGAGAAATTATGTAGTAGGCAATAAATGCACACATTTTAGATGAAACAAGTTTATTTTGACACTGAAGTTGTGTTTTTTTCACCAATTGTTGTACTGTCAAAACGTTTCATTGAAAAGTAGGAATTCTCGCAGTAGTTGAGGTGGAGGGCATTTTGCTCTTTGACTAATCCAAAAAAATGGTGTACTGGTACAGATTTCAAGTTTACCTTTTTCAGAATTGGGGTTGCCTTTTAAACAGCTGTTCTGCATGTGCGCATGGTGGTTTGTGCCCAGTACAGATTTTCCATGAGACGAGCCTTCAACAGGGGCTCTGAAGCGTTTGAAACGAAATGCAGTTACATTGGGTATATTGTGAAGGATTTTTGATAAAGAGATAATCTGCAACTACAGTCTACAGAAAACCACATTACAATGAATATAACCATTTGGATCTATTAAATTGGTCTAGTCGACATTTGAGGTCTTGAAGAGGTACATTTGGAGGTTTGGGCTTTATAGAGTTCATTCTGACTCTATTAATGTATTTCTCAGCACACAATCCCACCTCCTAATGCTACCGGGCGAAGTTTGCCACTTAGCACAGAGTTGCTTACTAACCGCATCTGGGGGGGGGGGGGGGGGGTCATTCTAAAGTGTATAATTGCCAAATATGGCTTCCTGTCACCCCAACCAATATAACTATGTAGATCCCAGATTAAAAGACTACTGCTAGAACAACTAAATGTCCTTATGGATATGAAAGTTAAGAGGGCGATCTGTTCTCAGACTTGAAGGGAATGAGTTAATTCCACAGGTCAGCATAAAGTCAGAGGGCTCTTACAGGTTCCCTAACCTGTATAAATCTTGCTATCTTCGCTACTTTACTTTCCATGATCAGATATTGGTCTGCAGGCACATTGTGCAAGAAGTTATTGATTTAAGGAATTGGAGTCTTAATTTGAGAACATAGCAGCCCAGCCTTACATTTAATGCCTCTGACTTCCTGCAGCAAATGAGTGAAAAGAGGGTGAGGCGTGATCCTGTCTTTTGTTAGCAGGTGCCGGTCGCTACATTTTGAACCTTTATTTGCATCATGCATGCTTCCCACCCCTGCTCCTGCACACGGTTGACTTTTTTTTTCTCCTCTGTTGATCTTTATACTGGTATACATTGTTATAGGAACAGGGGATTTGCTGGATGCTAGATCTAAGTATTGCTCTCTGCACTACCATTGCCTTAATGTGTATAAATCTCCCTTGCTGCTAACAACGGATCGCAAATAAATCCATTCTCTCAAGTGGTGATGCCTGCTGGAGTCAGACAGATGCTAAGAAGAATTCATATCATCTGAGAACCCCTCCTACCCCTTCCATCCCTGCTTTCTAACCACCTGTTCTTCCCACCCCCATATCAATGCCATCTCTTTTAATTTGTTATCTCTGCATTACTTTCACGCCAATTGCGTTTCCTGCCTTAACTCACCGGGCCAGCATTGAGAGCAAACATGAGGTCACAATCCTAGGAGGACTCAATGAATTTGTAGTGAAGTTTTACGGACCACCAGGAAGTAAGTGGACCATATATCGAACGTGTTTTTCTGATAATAATTTGTTTTCCAGAAAAGTTTTATTATTCTTTTGTGACTCTGGTTCCAAGCAGTCACTGATTAGAATACAATATGTAATGACTGCTCAGTAGAAGTACTCTGCTCATTTCACCATACAACCTTAATATGTAGACCTCTAAGCTTTATAGCTTTATCAGTGCCTGTCTAGTGCCGTTGTTCCATTTTACCAGTGCCAGGTTTTCTTAAATACTGAAATTATTATTTGTGTTTTAACCATTTTTGATTGGAGATTAATCTAATTCCGGGCTTAATCTATCTTTATGGGAATCCTAGTTTACTGAGAAATGATTGTTATTTGTGTAAGCATCTTGTTTCAGGAGTTGGTCTTGTATATTACACTGATGAAGACTGCTTCATAAATTAGTTATCCATTTAATTGCATCGTACAAAGAAGTCTGGAAATCACGGTCACTAATTGACGGCTTACTTTTCTTTTTCCTTAAGCACCGTAATGAAGGGGGCGTGTGGAAAGTACGAGTGGACCTTCCTGATAAATACCCTTTTAAATCTCCATCAATAGGTAAGTGATCTACGAACGTCTGTTATGCTAATGTGCTGAGAAGTGTAAAGCACAAGACTACCTAATTCTTGGGTCTGAAAAAGCGCACTGATAATTGTTGCTTGCTTCATTTCTTTAATGCAACTTTTTCTTTTGATATGGTCACGCTTGTGAAAAACAGATCAAGTGTTACATTTGGACCAGTTTTGGATTACAGACACGGTTTCTGATCAACAGAATTGTGGCATTTTAGCTTTTGTTTCAAGAGGGTCTGCAGAGCCTGTTGAAGCTAGTGCTTTCTCATTTCTTACTCTGGAGGAAAGTTCAAGAGCTTTGATATCGGACACCCTCCTGAAGGATATTAAACATAGTAAGGTTGCTAATTTGATTGAAATTCTTTTAAGGGAAAGTAATTGATTAACAGGCCAGGACATGAAAAGATTAAAGATAAGATTAACGTCCCAAAGGGATTCATAGCGAGCCCTAGGAGGTCTCCTTAGTCTAATACCCTTCATGACCCTTTTGATAAGTGGATTACTACCGATGGCAAGGTTATTAATCAAACAATGACCTGAAGAGAGAGCTGATCTGTAACAGTTGATGGTTCTAAAAGAAAGACCTGACTCAAAGATGAGCGAGGTAATTAGCTACAAAATGTAAAGGACATTGAACGGGATCCAAATCCCTTTCAAGGCACCAACCAGACCATTTCTTCCATACTCCTCTGTGTCTCTTTCTGGTCCCAGGGGCCCATGATTCTTCCAGTAAGCTTTTAGCTTCTCCCGAAAGTTCAGAATATCTCCCTGAATCCCTGATACCCTCCAGACAAGAAGGTTCATTTTCCCCTCCAAGACTAAAGGATGTTCTTCTCTGTCTGGCCCTTGTAGTAGGCCCGGACAAGATGGGATCAACCATGGGAAGTCTACCGCCAGTTCCATTACACCAGGGAACCATACTTGGGATTTCCAAAAAGGAGTCACCAGAATTATGTTGCATGATTAGAGTCTCACTTTCCACAATAATCTCTGAATCATTGAGAAGGGAGGGAAGGCGTAGCAGCCCTTCGTCCCTTCCCAAGGTTGGAGAAAGGCATCTACTCCCGACGCATTTGAGTCTGGCCTCCAGCTGAAGTATTTCTGAACTTGGTTCTTCAATCGGCTGGCAAACAAATCTATCAGAATTGGACCCCAAACTTCCTGAATTAGATAAAAAAAAATCTGGGATTCAGCATCCAATCGCTGGAATCGTGAAGAAAACGTGAATTCCAGTCTACATTCCCGGTTCGTTAAATCTGAGAGCAATCTGCTCTGAGGGTGATTTTGTGTTCCCAACAGACATACCATATTTTCTTTGCGCTATCCGAGAGATTTTTGGATTTCGCGCCACCCAATCGATTTTATGTAAGACAGCTGAGAAATTGTCCAGACGGATTAAAGTATTGGAGTTCTTCAGAACTTCTCTGAAGCTCATAAGGGCATTTAAGGCTGCCAACATTTCTAAAGAGTTTGTGGAGGGATTGTTCTAAAAAGGACCACCTCCCACCGGTTTCTAAGTTGTTCAGACGAGCACCCCAACCACGGTTGCTCGCATCTGATTCCAGGATAAAATCTGGTATATTTCCAAATATAAGTTTTCCGTTCCAAGCTTGGAGGTTGTTTAACCACCAATGTAGGTCTTCTCGAGCGTCTTCTGAAAGGGGAAGAGAATCTTCGTACCAGAGACCCTTCCTCAGGCCTTGAGCTTTTAATCTCTGCAAGCCCCTGTAATGAAGTGGGCCCGGAGAAATTGCTTGTATAGAGGATGAAAGGAGACCCAAAACCCTGGCTAGGTCTTTCAGACGGATAATATCTTTTGAAAGGACGTAGGAAACGTGTTTTCTGATTTTGGTAACCTTTTAGTGGGGAAGGATCAGGTTGGATAGAATAGTATTGACTTTGAAACCCAAGAATTCTATTTCTTGAGTTGGGGTTAAAATAGATTTTTCCAAATTTATGATAAAACCCAAGTCTCGAAGGAGGTTCATAGCGATATCTAAATGTTCCAAAATTTCTGTCTTGTCTTGAGACATGATGAGGATATCGTCTAAATAAATTATAAGACTAATCCCCCTTTCCCTTAGGTAACTGACCACCGGACGAAGAACCTTGGTGAAACACCAAGGGGCTGAAGATAGACCGAAGGGGAGACATTGGAACTGATAGAGAGTTCCTTCCAAGTAAATCAGAGATATTTGCAACATTCCTCGTGCATGGGAATGGTGAAATAGGCATCTTTCAGATCCAATTTCACTAGCCAGTCTTTGGTTTGAAGAATGTCCCTCAAAAGATGGATAAATGTAAATGTGGGATACTTGTAAAGCGCACTGTTACTCTACCAGAGTGTCCTGGCGCTATAGACCGCTGGGGAACCCATCCTGGTTTTCCCTATGAGATGGTCCCTTTCTGGATATCTCCAGGGTGAAACCAGGCATCCCCGGCGTCTGTGGGGGGCCGTTGTGGAGATGAGGTAAGCTTAATGCCCAGAGTTGCCGAGTGTGTTCCCTGGTTAGAGTAGGCACTGAGGCATCTTGAAATGTCTGTAGATTAGAAAATTGTTTACATTTTTTAAATTATAACAGGTCGCCAACCCTTGTCTTTCTTTTTGACTAGAAAGATAGAACTTAGAAAGCTTTTCGTTAGTTCTGAAAGTGGAATTTTTATAATAGTCCCTTTCTCTAACATTTGGGAGATCTGTCTCTATTAATTTCGAATTTTCCTTGTCTAAAATGAGTTCTCTGGGAGCTCTTTCCTGAAAGGGTTCTTCCAAAATTCTACTTTGAATCCCACAACAGTCTCAAACTCATGAATCTTGAGTGACTCGAAGCCAATTCTCTTTGAAGTGTCTCAATCTTCCTGCCACCTTTTAAGGGGATAGAAGGGGTTGTCCTTACCGTAGTTTCCTTGATTGGATGATCGAGGTCTGCCACCACTGGATATTGAGCCCCTTCCTCTTTATGGATAGAAGTTTGAGTTTCCACAGAAACCTCTATAGGGACGATAGCCTCTGTTGTCTTGATAAAACTGGGACCGGAATGAGGTGCGGCTGACAGATTGTCCCCTTCTGTCAGCCCTTCCAAAAAGTGATCGAGTTCCAAAGACTCTACGCATATTAGACTGTGCTCTACTAAAGGCGTTAAAGGTGGAGACCTACTTCCCGAGTGTTTTAACGAAGTTGTCTCCGAATAAGAGCCCTTTTGTGTTGGACATATCTTCACTAGCTGAGAGATCAGCTAGTTTCGGCTTCATCCTTAGGAGAACAGCCTTTCTACGTTCAGTGATTAAATTCGCGTTAGCATTGCCAACAAGGCAAATAGCATGTTGTGACCAACCTCGAAGCACTTCAATGTCTATAGGTGTGACATTAGCTTTAGCTTCCTCTGTGATATCCAGAATTTTAGAGTGTCCCATTACATCAAGTAGCTTATCTTGAGCTTGTTTAAGACACCTTTTGATTCCTTTTCTGGGATCCCTTTCAGACTTCAACAGAAAGGTGATTAGGTCAGGATCAAGGTTAGGAGTATTACAAATCTTGTCCTCCGAAGAGGGACGAGGGCATTCGTTCCTTAAAAGATTACAGGTATAGATATCAAGAGGTTTTCTAACCCCATTGTGATAGATATTTACCAACATGATCCATAGGCCACCATTCGGTGCTACGGGGGTGACGGATTGTAGTGGGATTAAAAATTTCCCCACCAAATGGGTCTTTGACTGAGGTAGAAGTAGGAGTTTCTAGATCTTCGTCAATATCTTCAAATGAATCTTGAGGATCAAAGATAAATTTGTCAAAATTATCAGTCTGTTGGTTGACTTTCAAAATAATCATTAAAATCATTTGTCCCTTACAAGGTACCGCCTTCTATTGTGCCGCTAGGGACACCTCTTCTCCCTTCCTCAAGTAATTGAGGTCTATCTATTGTGCTGCAAGGAGCACCAATAACTCTTGTGGCGCGAGGGCCACCAGTCTTGTATGCATTGTTGGATGGTTCAATAGAATAATTTCTCTTTTGGAGTACTTTTCCTTTTTTCTGCCCTGCAGATGTTGAAGGGAGATTCCCCATCCGAGAGTGAGAAGTAATTCTCCTCCGTAGGTGAAACTTTCTCTTTGCGAGAGCAGCGTCAACAGCCTCGCTAATAGAAGATCTAAATTCCTCTCTAAAGAGGTTTCTAATGTTGTCAGGCAAAGGTTCCTTAGGGGAAACATTTGCATCATTAGTGTTGTCTTCCATGACAAATAAGGTAAGTTGTAATAAAAATTGTACTCCAGATAGATTTAAGTTTAAATAACTTTCTCAAGGGTTAATTATAAAGGAAGTATCCTTGGAATGATTTGAAGAAAAGACTTCCCTTGTAATAGCAAGTTCTTAACTAATCTTAAAAGAAGAAACTCCTGTGCCGATTCTGTTAGAAACCAGTAGGTCGGCGATCTCCTTCCAGTATTCGTGTAAATATTACTATTTTCAGTTAGTTTTCAGATTTAGGCTCTGTAAAGGTTCGTACTCCCCGTCTCCGTTACACTCTCGAAAGGTGTAACCATGGAGACTAGTAGAGTATTCTATCAAATCTCCGCGCATTGAAGCGCGAGGATGTTCTACGTTTCCGCGTCTCCCAGCTAGTTGCTAGGAGACGCGTGAGGCTTCAAGGGAGCATAATGGGCATGCGCAAGGCCCGTCAAGCTGGCACGTACCCGCGTCTCTAGGTTGCTAAGACGTGGGAAATCAAATATATATGTCAGCGTTTCCGCTTTTTCTTCGATTTTTTTTATTTTTATTTATTTATTATTTTTTTTTTTTTAAACAAGAGAGGCGCTTCTAATCTCTTACGGGTCCTCACTCACTCGAGGCTTGGAAAGTTCAGAAAAAACAGACTGTACAAAAGTCAATGATTAGAAAATACTTGAATACTTACCACTAATTAATTTGCACCGATCTCCTAAGGCAAGCAGAAAGGCAAGGCTAATCCCGACCATAAATTGGACTGGGAAATGTTATCATCTAAAAAGACAATGTCGCTACAATGATGTTAAACAAGTTAAATTAAAGCAGACTCCTCAAATAGTTGAATAAATAAGTAAACATTAGTTATCTAATAATAGTAGTCATAAAATTCATCTAAAATATACCAAAATATCCATAAATAAATTAAGATGGTATGCCAGAAAAATTAGTACTTATCTGTGTCAGAGCAGCGAACAAAAGACGAAGATAGGAGCCTGCTCAACCTAGTTATGTTGTTAAAGTTCTATTTTATTGTGATGTAATGACATTCTTTAAAGGGCTGCATGTTTGGGCAGCAAATAAAAGTATTTGCATAATGGTAGCCTCCGGTCTTGTAATGAAATCTAGAGAGGGCCTTACATTGCCTCCGGACCCAATACTGGACCCTATGAAAGAGAAATTAGACCCTAAGCAGAAGAAAATCTGCATCAATCCAGATACTGGACATATTTTGGCAAAAACATCTTCCAAGAGGAAAGTTAGTTCAGAGGACTTTAGTTATAAAATTCCTCTTAAGAAAAAGGGCATGGTTACAAGCCCTATTCATCCCCTTCACCAACTTCATCACTACCACAATTGCCAGGCTCCGATCCTATATGCATAACTCCTCAGGGGGTCTCCTAATCTATAGCCTGATATAGGGGATGATGCAGACGATGGCAATAGTCTTAACAGCAGATCCATGAGATGACTATAATATGGATCCACCCTTCATTTACCAGCAGATCCATGGGATGACGATAATATGGATCTACCCTTCATTGATAAGCAGATCCATGCAGTGACTATAATATGAATCCACCCATGGATAATGATCCAGATTTATGCCCTGCGAAGCCATCACCTCCAGATTATAATGTAGCTTATCAAGAGCTGATTTCAAGAGCAGCAGCTTATCATGTGGTTGCATTATGCAAAGAGTCTTTGGAAAAAGACTTTTTTTATTTGAGGTACTGGGGTCTACACATAGGACAAGTCAGTGTTTTTGTGTGTTAAAAGGCATGATGGGACCTGCTGATGAAATATTTAAGGATCCCATTTGTGCCCTTATTCTAACACCTAGGGTTGACAAAAAATACAACCCCCACCATCTGATCCCATTTTTATTAGGGACAGTTACCTTTAGACTCACTATTAGTCTCTAATGCTCGTAAGAGAGCAAACTCACAGACCTCTGCAGATGCACCTCCCCCAGCAAAGTCTAAATTGATTAATGCATTAGGTATAAGGGTGGCTGCTCAAGCTGCTAACCACTGGCGTATTGCCAACACACAGTGCCTACTAGCTAGGTATGACAGGGGCCCACTGGGATGAGATGGAAGACCTACTTCAATAACTCCTAGAAGAGCACAAGAAAAAAGGCACAGTAGTTGGTATGAGAAGACCGACTGCAGCAAGATTAATTAGCACAGCATTCTCCTATTACAACATGCTTGGCTCAGAATTTCATTATTTTTTTATGTTAATCTTTTTATTCAACATACACCAGCTTATTATTTGCAGTACAGAGGAAGCAGTAAGATCTGGCATCGCGGAGACAATGGGCAAAATCAGACGTAACAGTATATCACATGGAAAGTGCATGGGGAGGGGAAATCATCATAATGGACAGTGCAAGGCGGTTGGCATATATTGCCACGGTAGGAATTCCACATACCCCACATGCGGGTCCACTTTCTAGGAAAGCCTTGAGCCACATACACTGTCTTTTCTCTGTGCATGGACCAGTCAAGGTCTTTCTCCCAGGCCTCTACTGTGGGAGGATAAAATGCTCCTCCTAGTTGAGCGATGTTCCTCTTAGAGAGCATTAGCCCCTGGGTGACCCATTGTGCCAAGGAAACATTTAAATCTGTCTGCTCCCTTACATTCAAAAGGCATCTACGGGCTTCAGGATAGAGATGTGTGGATAGTATTGTATTGATTGTGTTGTGTATCTTTCGCCAGTAGGGTCGAATAAGATCATTCACAAAAGATGTGCATAACAGTACCCACTTGGCCACATCCTCGTCTAAATTCCCGCCCCCCTCCCCCATCAGCTCTTCCCATCTGCACAAGCTGCGGTCCTGCCATGTATACCCTATGAAGGATTTTTAGTTGAACCAAACTAGGTCGCAACAGGATAGCCACAACTCTTGGTGAGGATACTGCCTCCTGCCATTCTTTGTCATCCATCTCAATACCGTCCCCCGTCCATTTTTCCTGCAATGAGTGAAGAGGATCTGGCATATTATTGATCAGTTTTTTATACATCGGGGAGATAGTTTTGTCTGAGGTGTCCGTCCAGTACCCTATCCTCCAGCGGGAAAGATTTGGATAGGGTGGTACCTTGCGGCAGAAGGGATCGCAAACCATGTCGGATCTGCGTGTAGTGAAAGTATTCTGTGTCATCAAGGTCAAATTGCTGTTGCATGGTGGTAAACGACTTCTCCCAGAGGTCCCTGATGTGTGAAATTCCGATAAGGTCCCACCTGTCAAACCCTTTCGATTGCTATAGGCTACCGAGCTGTTCTGAATCCCACAGTGGGGACGCTAGTGTGGGTCGGCGATCCCAGCCAGGGCATTTAGTGGTGGTATGCCTAACATGTACTGAGTGATGGGTAGACACAGTTAATTTAAAGTGTTGAGGTTTGGAATAAAGAACTCTATCATAGTTCCCCACCCCCAGGGATTAGCCACCTGACCATGGCATAGCCTGGATCACTCGGTCGAGCTTGATGGCAGCTAGATGGGCCGCCAATAGAATTTCAGGTTTTAAACCTGAGTTTCAGCAGTCTTTTCAATTACCCCTTTTAATAAGCAACATCTTTGGAGCTCCAGTAGATGATACCCAAGAAAAAGTGAAAAAGGACACAGATGTGGTGAAACCCATGGGAGTGTTTCAGTCCCCGTTAAACAGAGGCTCCTTTCGTCGCTCATTTTATAGAGGAGGGTTCAAAAGTACATCCTCCGACCCTAATGCGTCCTCCTATAAATCAGACTCTCACCCCTCTCCCTCTAGAGGTTTCTATAGAGGAGGGTACAGAGGTAACTACTTCAAGGGTAGGGGGTCAGAGCACGCCAACGTGTAACTCTCCTTCCACCCAATAAGCAGTGACTCCCCCCCCCCCCCCCCCCCCCCGGGAAAACCCCGTCCCAATCATTAAACACCTGTCAGAGGAAGACTTCAGCAATTTCTCACCATTTGACAATTTTTTTTCTTTTTTAAACCTAGTTTATTCGATTTTATATCGACATATATAATATATGACAATGACCACAGCATCCATATCCGGTAAACACGTCCCCCAATTTAACATTAATTCCCCCCTAAACCCCCTCCCCCTTATGCTCGGTGGTGTGGGCATATCCAGAAGTCTGCATCGTAACATAGTACCAGTTGCACATAAAGCGTTACATATCAGTTTCAGTTTGATGATCACATGTACGATTAACATTCAGTCGTCTTCCTCCACTATCTGGGCATCCCGCAAGGCCTGAGTCAGGGCCTCCCAAGCTCC
The DNA here is from genome assembly GCF_964263255.1 of Lissotriton vulgaris. Taxonomy (NCBI): domain Eukaryota; kingdom Metazoa; phylum Chordata; class Amphibia; order Caudata; family Salamandridae; genus Lissotriton; species Lissotriton vulgaris. The sequence goes on along the minus strand of NC_141685.1, from coordinate 1,665,827,234 downwards.
CGCCATCTCCAAAGCCTTGTCATTATCAACGCGTCTAGCGTGACGAAGCCGGACCACACTCTCACACTCTGCCCATTTGCCGAACTCCATACGCCAGCGCTTGCTCGAGGGTCCCGCCCATGACTTCCAGTGCCAGGTTATCTCTCGTTTGGCCAACAATAAGCCTAAATCAATGCATTTGCTGGTTATTTTCGTTTTGGCCGTGTGCGGAAACCAGTTTAACAAGCAGGTAGCCATGTCGTAGTCTAGGTGTCGATCAGTTATGGCGTCTAGAAGGTCCCTCACATCGGCCCAATATTCCCCAATAGACGGACAAAGCCACAGCATATGTTCTATTTCCACCTCTTGTTCCAAACATCTGGGGCATGCCGCATCGTGGAACTGGACCTATTTCCTAATCTTGCCCGGAGTCAGGTAAGCTCGATGTAGAATGAAAAACTGTATCTGCTGGAACCAGTCATTTCTGCTCCCCTTCCTTGCCCTCTTTAGAATGTGTCCCCATGCCGTGTCCGGGATCTGCCACCCTTTGCTCTCTTCCTATTTTGCCTTCAGTACACCCAGTGGCTGGAAACCGTCCTGCAACATCTGAGATTGGAGGCACTTGACCGCCTTAACAGTCCCTGCTGCCATTACTACATATTGACAAGCCAATGCGGTGAGTGGTTCCGTCTGTCCACCTTTCCAGTGACCCCGAATCGCCGCAGCCTCTGCCGCATGTAGCAGGAAGCCGCCCTCCGGGAGGCCATACATGCCCTGCAGCGCCCGAAAAGGCATCAGTTCCCCATTCATGTACAGATCCCCTACCATGTGGATGCCCAACTGTTCCTATTCCTCCAGGGGGCTCCAATCCCCTCCATGTGGAAGCGCTGTCAACATACCCAGAGGGATTTCCGGCGAATACGGGCGAGTTATCCCTGCCCTGCGCTGGGTTCTATTCCAGCAAAGCCTCAAGGTTCGTTCCTCCCCTGTCAAATTCCGCATAACCAGTTTCTGCTGCAGGACAATGTAAGAGAGGACATGTCGCTGTATTTCTTGCCCGTGTGTGTGTTCTGGTCCTCTGAATTCCCGCGCTATATATTGTGTCAGTACTTGCAGCTGTGCCGCCAGATAATAGAGCTCGAAGTCAGGCACAGCCAGTCCCCCATCCGGCTTAGGCCTCATCAGGGTCGTCAGCGCTGTTCTTCTCCTACCTTTACCCCAGTGGAAGTCTATGGTCAACGACCGCAAGTCTTTAAATATGCGTGGTGGGATCCAGATCGGCAATGTACGAAAAGGGCAGAGCCATCTGGGGAGCGCTACCATCTTGAGCAGAGCTATCCGTCCTACCACCGACAGAGGGAGCGTCAACCAGAACGCCATACACCCCTTCAGAGCTTTAATACAGCGTCCCACATTCCCTTCCAGCAAATCCATGGTGTCATGATAGACCCGAACCCCCTAAATAGGTGAGGCACGACGGTTCCCAGGCAATCGCACCAATTGACATCGGTGGCGGCAAACCCTGTCGGACCGGAAAAAGACTTGTTTTGCTCCAGTTTGCCTGAAGTCCCGATACTGCCCCATACTGCGATACCATTTGACAATTCATAATATCAGACAAACTAGTACTAGACATTATTCAACATGGTTATTGCCTGGAGCTCACCAGCAATCCTCCCAATTTTCCACCTCGCACTCACAAACTCTTGTCAGAGCACCTACAGCTCCTCAAACAAGAGGTACAAGCTCTTTCAACAAAGAGAGCCATAGAACCAGTTCTATTACAGTACCAAGGTTCAGGAGTTTACTCTCTGTACTTTCTAATCCCCAAAAAGGACTGCTCCTTAAGACCAATTTTGGACCTAAGAATGTTAAACCTCTACATATTGTCAGAACATTTCCATATGGTTACGCTTCAACAAGTGCTTCCACTAATACAACAAGGCGATTTTATGTTCACACTGGACTTAAGATGCATACTTTCACATTCTGGTTCACCCATCACATCGCAAATATCTCAGATTTGTGATAGCAGGAAAACACTATTAGTTCAAGATACTCCCGGTCGGAGTAACAACTGCTCCCAGAGTGTTCATAAAATGTCCAGCAGTAGTGGCAGCTCATCTCAGAAGACAAACAGTTCAGGTCTTCCCATATCTAGACGATTGGCTCATCAAAGCCAGCACACACCAAAAGTGTTCACAACACACTCCGGCTACATTACACCTACTCCACCAATTGGGTTTTATGGTCAATACGCAAAAGTCTCATCTTCAGCCTTTGCAGATACAGTCCTATCTGGGAACGACTCTAAACACTCACACAGCTCTAGCTTCTCCCAATCCAGCCATAATTTGAAATATTCAAACTCTGTTTCTACAGTTTCAAACCAATCAGTACTTGGCAGTCAGGACTTTCATGCAACTGTTAGGAATGATTGCATCATGCATTGCAATAGTGACTTGTGTAAGATTACACATGCGTCTCATACAAGAATGCTTAGCACATCAGTGGAGTAGGTCTCTAGGTCAGTTAACAGATCTAATGTTGGTAGACAGACTCACCCATCGCTCTTTGCAGTGGTGGAACACACAAAAATATCAAAAGGGCGGCCCTTCATTGACTGTTCTACAGGTCGTACTTTCCATCTTCACAATTTGACAATTCAGGTTCTATGGTACAACAAGCACAAAAGTATTCACATCAACTATCTTAATCTTCTAGCTGCGTATCTAGCACTGAAAGCTTTTCAGTCTCACCTCATAAGGAAAGTTTTCTTAGTCCGCACGGACAATATGACCGCTATGTACAGAAACGGGGGGTGGGGTGAGGGGGAAACAGTCTTCAACTGTCACGCCTCTCTCAGACCATTTGGCTTGAGGCAATATATCACAGAATTCATCTTCTAGCAGAGCACCTCACAGGAGTGAACAATCAAACTCCTAAGCAGGTTGCGGAAACAAATACACAAGTGGGAACTTCATCCCCAAGTTTTCCTTCCATACTTTCAAGAATGTGGATTTCCACAAATAGATCTGTTTGCCACAGTGGACGACTCAAAATGCCCAAACTTCGCCTCCAGGTTCCCATACACTCTATCCAAAGCCAATACCCTATGGATGAATTGTCAGGGATATTTCCCTATACCTTTCCTTCCATTTATTGTTCCGAAGCTCAGGCAAACATCGCTGACCCTAATCTTAGTGGCTCCCTCATCGGCCTGTCAACCATGGTTCACCACACTTTTCGAACTATCAGTGGTTCCACATCAAATGCTAATCTCAATTCCAACCTTCTCACTCAGAACCATGGAGAAATCAGACACCCAAACCCCAAGGAACTCAATCTAGCGATTTGACTCCCGAAGTCATAGTTTGGATACTTAAATTTGCCACCAGATCGTAGGACTATTCTTAGGGAAGCAAAACAACTTACCAATAGAGCATGTTATGCAGCAAAATAGAAAATATTTGTTGTATATTGTAACAACAATATTGATCCGCTAGATGCCTCTATCCAAAATATTATTTGTTACCTTTTGCATCTACAGCGAGCTGGTCTAGCTTACACATCCATTTGATTGCACCTTGCGGCAGTAGCTGCATATTTGCAAAACAGACAATTATCTTTGTTCAAGAGTCCAGGAACTAAAGCCGTTATGGAGGACCTTAAAAGAGTAATCCCACCAGAGACCCTATCACTGCCAAAACCAACCTGCATGAAGGAATGAAAGAAGTAGCCGAATGGATGAAGCACAGCCGTTTGAAACTGAACTCAGACAAAACAGAAGTCCTCATCCTAGGCACCTCCCCCTCCGCCTGGGATGACTCTTGGTGGCCAGAGGCCCTTGGAAAAGCACCCATCCCGACGGACCACGCACGGAACCTGGGCGTCATCCTGGACTCCTCACTCTCGATGACCAGACAAGTCAACGCCGTTTCATCATCTTGCTTCAACATTCTTCCCATGCTCAAAAAAACATTTCGCTGGATCCCCACCGAAACTAGAAAAACAGTCACCCACGCTCTGGTCACGAGCCGACTGGACTACGGAAACACCATCTACGCCGGTACCACCGCAAAACTCCAGAAAAAACTCCAACGCATCCAGAACGCTTCAGCCAGGCTCATATTAGACATCCCGCGCAAAGAACACATCTCCGGTCACTTGAAAACCCTCCATTGGCTCCCCGTCAATAAGAGGATTACTTTCCGACTCCTAACGCACGCACACAAAGCACTCTACGAAATCGGACCCGAATGCCTCAACACACGACTGTCCTTCTACACCCCCCCCCCGCCAGCTACGATCCTCCAACCAGGCCCTTGCCACTGTACCTCGCATCAACAAAACAACCATGGGAGGTAGATCCTTCTCCTACCTGGCAGCTATAACCTGGAACTCACTTCCCACTCACCTTCGCCTTACTCAGAACCACCTAGCATTCAGAAAGCAACTTAAAACGTGTATATTTGACAAGTAAGTCCCCACCCTTCTTCAAGCGCCTTGAGACCCTCTGGGTATGTAGCGCGCTATACAAATTTATTGACTTGACTTGACCCAGAGTACATCCTGCATCAGTTTGGAATCTGAACATTGTGCTTGCAAGATTCATGGGTCCACCTTTTGAACCATTACACAATTGTCCATTACAGTTTCTTTCCTGGAAGGTTGCCTTTCATTGCTCTTACTTCATTAAGGAGCATTAACTTTAAGAGAACCCTTCTTTCAGCTTCATAAAGATAGAGTAGTTCTTCGCACCAACCCAAAATTCCTTCCAAACGTGGTTTCGGCTTTTCATTTCAATCAATTAGTTGCTACCTGTGTACTTCCCTCTACCTGATTCAGTAGCAGAAAGTGCTATTTCGAGGCATGTGGGCTGCTGAATTCATATCTGTGCATAGATCGCCGCCTAGTGTTGGGTCTGGATGATTGCACACTGTTGTCCTGGAAGAGTCTTTGAAGTATCACGAGATAGGTGGCTCCTCCCCCGGACTACAGTGCGCATGGGCATCCTCGCCATCCTCAGATTGTTTTTTTCCGCCATTGGGTTCGGATGTACTTTTCTTTACTCAAGTTCGGAAACTTTTCTAAAGGCCTTCGGGGTCGTCGGTATTGTTATTTCGATCGGTGCCGAGTTCTTTGTTCCAGTTCTTCTCGAGCAGGACGTCGAAGAGAGCCGCGTGGCCTTTTCGACACCAGAGGCCCGATCGTCGATGGAACGGAGCCCGTTCAAACGATGCCCCCTTTGTAACTCTAAGTACCCGCACATCGATGTACACCCGGTGTGCAACAAGTGCTTATCACCGGAGCACAATGAGGCCAACTGTCTAGCCTGTGCTCAATTCAGGTCGAAGAAGACGCTTAGGTTCCGACGCGCAGCTAGGCAAACTATGACTAAGCCAGCGCCCGACCCGGTGAATATCTTCGATGAGGTCGTCGACACGGAGGATCCGTAACAGCAGTCGAATCCCGGTTCGGAGCATGACTCCAACTATTATGAAGACGACAAAGAGAACGTCGAGGATGAAAACGTCGTCTAGGTAAGGGACGACGTATCACCCATCGGAGCAGTCGATGACGACTCGAGCGATGAACCAGGCCCAACAGTGGGCCCGGAACAGACACTGCAAGACTCCCAAGGGCTCTGGTCGAGGCATCGCCAGAAGGCCTTAGCCAAGATCATGACGAACATTCTATAGCCCCGTGTCTCGGCCCGGCTAAGAATATATCACACGAGCCATCGGTCGAACTACTTAAAGCGAAACCGAAAGCCGTCAAACGAAACAGAAACTGCTGAAGACAGTCTTCGGATCGAAGAGTTCGAACCCATCGGATTCGACGAAGAAAAGAAGTGTCGACGACCCTGCGGGGTCACAAATGAAGGGTGTCGATCCGAAGATTGGTACGCTGAAGTCCATCACTAAAGTCAAGCACGTCGAGCCGACTAGGTCGACGTCGACTGACAGCGACACAAACAAGGGACTCTAGTCTCGGAAGGTTCTCGATCCGAAGCAACGAGTCGACAGGCCACAGCTCGTCAAAGGCCTCGAGCCGAAATCCAAAAGCGGCTCCAAGGATCACGCCGAATCGAGGCAGAAGAGCACGCCTCCACCGCAACAAGCGCCTAAGTCGACGCAGAGCCAAAAACATATTGGCGATAAGGCAAAGTCGCTCTGACCTATATCGACGCCGGCCCCGAAGAAAGTCAGTCTGTCTAAAGACACTATGCCACCGATAAAATTCGGACTGCCCCCAACTGCACGCCCTAAGGCGCTCGATCCGAAAACCAAGATCGAAACACCCAAGAAGGTGTCGATGGGGAAGAGGAGTCATTCTCTAGAAGAGGACATTGTGTACCAAGAGCCCTCCTATGATGAGCAGTCGAAGCTGTATATCGACTCAGACTCTGGCAGACTTACTATTTATCAAAGGAAAATCAGATCAGAAAATCCTCTTGAATCATATAAAATTCCACTCAAAAAGAAAAGGGATTCTTTCACATCGCCTGTCCTTTTTTAGACTGTAAGGTACCATGGCCAGGACACTTCTGCATACTCACTCACCCACACGCACTAATGAGGATATGGGGTATGACTAAGATGAACAATATAATTACCCTGCGGACACGGATCAGGATGACCAGACTCAAGCCTGGACAGACCCTGTTGACCTGGGGGAGTCGCAGACTAATCCTGATACTCCTTCTTATCCTTTCAAAACGTCGCCAACAGAAGATACAGCTGCGTTTAACGCATTAATAGAAAGGGCAGCACAAAATCATGATGTACAAATGCATGCTGACCCAATTGAAGAGGACTTCCTATTTGACACTTTCTCCACTTCAGAGAAATCAGTCAAGACATTGCTAATGCTGAAAGGTGTCCTTAAACACGCAGGGGACATTTTCAAAGAAACCACAAGAGCAAGGGTTGTTTGTTAACCCCTGAATCGAAAGAAAGTACAGACCGGCGCCTGTGGACCCTACATATATTAAGGGACAGCTGCCATTGGACTCTTCAGTGGTATCAAATGCTCGTAAGCATGCCAACTCTCAGACCACTGGTGATGCTCCTCCTCCAGACAAGGAGTCTAAGATATTAGAAGCTTCTGGGAAAAGGGTAGCTGCTCAAGCAGCTAATATCTGGAGAATTTCTAATACACAGGCCCTATTAGCCAGATACGATAGGGCGCATTATGACACATTAGAGCAACTGCTACAACATTTGACTGATGCCTACAAGGAGGGAGCAGAAACACTGATACAGGAGGGGAAACTCCTATCCAACGCATCCATTAAATGTGCGCTAGACGCAGCAGACACCGCAGCCAGGGCCATCAACACAAGTGTCATGCTCAGGAGACATGCTTGGTTGCGCATCTCTGGGTTCAAACCTGAGATTCAAACCACATTATTAAATCAGCCTGTGAACCCTGATTTTTTTATTTGGTCCTGATGGGGGCACAATATTAGAGAAGATTAAAAAAGACAGCCAGCCAAGTCTATGGGTGCCCTGCAGTTACAACAGTTCAGAGGAGGTTCCTTTCGTCGCTCCGGTAACGGAGGAGCTGCACGAGGCCAGGCATCCCAGCAGACTCCATACAATAAAGGGAGCACGCAGACCACCTATAATAAAACCAAGAGAGGTGGATACCGTGGCAACAGCAACAAGGGCAGAGGACGAGGGAATAACACCACCAGATCCTCCGCCAATACTAAACCGTGACGCCTTGTCACTGCCCCCAGACCATCTAACACCGGTCGGGGGACGATTACAACAGTTCCTGCCAGTCAGGGAAAGCATTACCACAGACAGGTGGGTGAGACAACTTATTCAGTACGGCTATTGTCTAGAGTTAACCTCCACTCCACCCAGCATACCCCCAAGACACCGTCCTATGTCCCCAGAGCACATACACTTGTTGCAGCAAGAGGTCATCAACATGCTGCAAAAAGGGGCCATAGAACTTGTCCCTATACAGCTACAGTGTATAGGGGGTATACTGGCTGTACTTCTTAATCCCCAAAAAGGACTGGCCTCTCAGGCCAATACTGGACCTCAGGCCCCTAAACCAATACATCTTGTCAGAACATTTTCACATGCTCACTTTATAGCAGGTTCTACCATTGCTCAGTCAGGGAGATTTCCTCGCAACGCTAGACCTAAAAGATGCATATTTCCACATACCAATACATCCAGCACACAGGAAGTATCTCAGGTTTACCATACAGAATCAGCACTACCAGTTCAGGGTCCTGCCTTTCGGGGTGACAACAGCCCCCAGGGTGTTTACCAAGTGCCTAGCGACAGTAGCTGCGCACCTACGGAGACAGCATATTCAAGTCTACCCATATCTGGACGACTGGCTTATCCAAGCAAAGTCAGCCCAGCAATGTGCCAGCCACGTGTCCCGCACTGTTCACCTCCTACACAGCCTCGGATTCTCATTAAACTACCCAAAGTCTCATCTTCAACCCGCCCACGTACAACAGTACCTGGGAGCAACAATAGACACTCTGGCAGCAAAGGCACAGTCAAACTCCGCAAGAGTCGACAGTATTCAATTACTGATTCCGAAATTCAGACCTTAACATTCGCTCCCAGCACGGGTGTTTATGCAGTTGATAGGCATGATGGCCTCCTGCATCTTCATAGTCCCTCACGCGAGACTACACATGCGTCCGCTTCAGGAGTGCTTAGCACGGCAGTGGAACCAGGCTCAAGGACAATTAAAAGACCTAGTGTTGGTGACCGGTCGCGCATACACTCTCTGCATTGGTGGAACCCACAACCTTTGCAGGGGATGACCGTTCCAAGAGCCTGTACCACAAATAGTGCTTACGACAGACTCCTCTCTCCTGGGATGGGGAGCGCATGTCCTCCATTACACAGTGCAGGGGCTATGGACGACACAGCAAAAGAAGATGCACATCAACCTGCTGGAACTGATTGCAATCTTCATGGCAATGAAGGCGTTCAAGGTACATTTGTGCAACAAAGTCATGTTGATCCGGACGGACAACATGACTGCCATGTACTACATACAGAAGCAGGGAGGGACGCACTCTCCACAGTTGTCCCATCTAGCGCAAAGCATGTGGAAGTGGGCCATTCAGAGAAACATATTCCTCATGGCGGAACACCTCCCAGGCAGGAACAACCAGATGGCGGATCTGCTCAGCAGACACAGCCACCAAATGCACGAGTGGGAGATACATCCCTCAGTGCTACAACCGTACTTCCAGCAGTGGGGTCACCCAGAGATGGACCTGTTCGCCACAATGGAAAACTCAAAATGCCAAAGCTTTACCGCCAGGTTTCCACATCCGCAGTCTCAGGGCAATGCAATATGGATCAACTGGTCAGGCTGGTTTGCGTACGCTTTTCCCCCAGCACCGCTCATACCACTAGTGGCACGCAAACTGCGACAACACTCAATGACACTAATCCTAGTTGCTCTAACGTGGAGGCAACCATGGTACACCACTTTCCTAGAACTTTCCGTGGTGCCTCATCAAAGGCTGCGATTAACACCCAGTCTTTTAATGTAGAGCCATGGAGACATTCAGCACCCAGATCCTCAACAGTTGAACCTTGCGATCTGGCTCCTGAAGTCATAGTTTGGTTACCTGAACTTGCCTCCTGACTGTATGAATATTATCAAAGAGGCAAGAAGACCTACAACCAGAGCATGCTATGCGGCAAAGTGGAAACTATTTGTCATCTATTGTAACAATAATGACACAAGTCCGCTAGATGCATCAACTCAAAACATCATATGTTACCTGTTACATTTACACAGATGCAATTTAGCCTACAGTTCCATACGTATACATTTAGCTGCGGTGGCAGCTTATCTTCAGAACAGGCAGCACCTTTCACTCTTCAGAGTACCTGCTATTAAAGCTTCATGGAGGGACTCAAACGAGTAATTCCTCCAATACACCCACCTTCCTGGAACCTGAACGTGGTTCTAACCAGACTGACGGGACCACCTTTTGAACCTCTACACTCGTGTGAAATACAATTCCTATTGTGGAAAGTGGCTTTTTTAGTGGCGATTACATCACCTAGAAGAGTTAGTGAGCTGCAAGCCCTAACTATTCAGGAGCCATTCATACAAATTCACGCAAATAGGGTAGTGCTACGTACAAACCCTAAATTTATGCCAAAGGTGGTATCCCAGTTTCACATCAATCAAACTATAGAACTGCCAGTGTTCTTCCCAAATCCAGATTCAGTGGCAGAAAGAGCTCTACATACCCTAGACGTTAAAAGAGCTCTCCTGTACTATATAGACAAGACAAAACTTTTCAGGAAAACTAAGCAACTCTTTGTTGCCTTTTCACCACAGCACATAGGCAACCCCATTTCCAAATCCGGTATAGCCAGATGGATTGTTAAGTGCATACAAATTTGTTATCAGAAAGCTAAACGCACATTATGTATGTAGAGCAGCCACATGGACTACCATACATACATTTACCAAACACTACTATGTAGATGTACACTCCAAACAGCAAGCAGCTGTAGGACAGGCTGTACTCAAGACTCTTTTTCAGACTGCTGCAACCACCGCTAGGGGGGAGACTGCTATACATTCTATGCACAGATATGAATTCAGCAGCCCACATGCCTCGAACGGAATATACTACTTACCAGTATGCATCTGTTCTTGGCATGTAGGGCTGCTGACATTCATATCGCCCGCCCTCCTCCCTGGTGCCTGTCGCAGCTGTAGCACTCAGAATTAATCTCTAGCATGGACATCTCTTACTGTATCATACTCCATCTCTGCCACAATGGTGAAAAACAATCTGAGGATGCCCATGCGCACTGTAGTCCGGGGAGGAGCCACCTATCTCGTGATACTTCAAAGACTCTTCCAGGACAACAGTGTGCAATCATCCAGACCCAACACTAGGAGACGATCTATGCACAGATATGAATGTCAGTAGCCCTACATGCCAAGAACAGATGCATACTGGTAAGTAGCATATTCCTTCACACACTGTGATGTCAGAAGAGCGTTATTGTACTGTATTGAAAGAACAAAAGATTTTCGTAAGACAAAGCAACTATTTGTTGCATTTGCTACACCTCACAAAGGCAATCCTATCTCTACTCTAAATCTGGTATTTCAAGATGGATTGTTAAATGCATTCAAACTTGCTTTGCTGAAGCTAAAATAATTTTATACCCCCCTAGAGCATGTTTCATTTGTAAAATAGGAGCATCTATGGCCTTTTTAGGTAACATTCCTTTAGCTGACATTTTTAAGGCAGCAACATGGTCCACACCACACACATTTACCAAACACTGTTGTGTGGATGTGTTAGCACGTCAACAAGCCAATGTAGGGCAAGCAGTGCTAAAGACACTTTTTCAAACAACTGCAACACCTACCGGTATTCTTGGCATGTAGAGCTGTAGATTCACATTTTCCCTCCCAGCTCCCTGGGCACCTGTAGTTGTTGCAGTTCTCATTGTTTACATACATGTGCATGAATATCTCTGAACTACACTCACTTACTCCATTCTCACCCTCTTGTGCGAAAACAATCTAACACTGGAGTCGATGCCCATATGCACCATCACGGAAAGGAGGAGTCACCTTACCTTGTAACTGGAAACTACTTCTTGAAGAAAAACAACTTGCAGCTATCTGGAACAGACACTAGATGGCAGGAGTATGCAAAGCATGTGAATCTATAGCACTACATGCCTAGAACAGATGCTTACTTGGTAAGTAACATAATCCTTTCCTAGAATTAGCCGAGAGTATTGCATTAAAATCTATTACGTGAACACACAAATACTTCATTTCATCTACTGCTTGTGGTGAAATGTAATCTTCGTTCCATGCCATTATGTAAGTTTAATGTATATTTATCCTGATAGCTCACCAAACTCATCACTTAAGCCATTTTATCAATGAATGATATGTAGGGAGCTGGTAGTCTTCATAGCCTAAAAAACTGCATGAGACGGCTCCAGGATCTAATCTTAATGTTTGAGCTACAGCTAAAAATTTATAAATTGAATAGTCCAGTAAAGGATGGGGCATTCTCCTCTTGTGGCCCTGGCTATTGTGAATATCTATCGAGCATCCATTATTATAAATGTAGGCATAAGGAACATTGCTTAACACCCTTAGTGCTGCTACTATTTTCTCAACCTGACAAAAGGAGTTCAGCATAACCTAATCCAAGGCTTTAGTGATGTCAATGCCAATGGGACTGAATTCACAACATCCAAGTTAATAGATACAATAGTTCTATAAGTTTGTTCCTCTTCTGGAGAGGATACATTCCTCTTGATCCCAGTGCACAAGAAAACACGAAAATGTGCCTTGGGCGCAGTCTAGCAATTTCTGTCGTAGTGTTAACCTCAAAATTTCTAATGCATGTCATGCATGGCTATCCCTATTCTCAGCTTCCACCCCCTCAGCCTCCTTGATTGCTTGCTCAAGGTCCGTGATTTCTCGTTGTGCCGCGGTTTGGTCGGAGATCATCTGTCCACTCAATACTGCCTTCAGTGCTTCCCAGAGCGTTGTCTGGGAATTTACAGAGTCCTTATTAAGTTCAATATAGTCAGAAATATCTCTGAGAAAGTTTGCAAAAAGTGCCTGCAGCCACTCCAGTGTGACAAGCCAGCCTTTGGAGGCGTTGACTATTTAAGTGCCAGCAGTATAGGAGCTTGGTCCGCCTGGGCCTGTGGCAGGATCTGTTCCTGTGATATCATCGTGGCGTCTGTGGTGGGTAGAAAAAAGTTACCTATCTTAGAGGAAGAACTGTGTGGGTTGGAGTAGAACTTTTATTCTCTAGTGTCAGGGTGAAGAGATACCAGATTTCCGCAAGAGCTATAGCTCTTGCCCATACACTCACGATGGGGGAATGTGTGAGATTGTATACTGTGTGTCCAGGGGGGGGGGTCATGATGTCCCCTCCTATTACTATCTGCCCTGGTGCGGACCGCAACAGCATTTATGTGAGTCTGAAGTGTGTCCTCCACCAGCGTAGGGACGGCTTACACAGACTCAAAGATCCAGTGTCTGCCTCCTACCTTCCCTTCTGTTGGGGGGGGTGGTCTGTCTGTGTGTGTGGTCGGTGTGTGTGTGTGTGTGTAGTGTGTGTGTAGTGTGTGTGTGTGGGTGTGTGTAGTCTGTGTGTGTGTGTGTGTGTGTGTGTGTAGTCTGTGGGTGTGTGTAGTCTGCGTAGATTGCTTTGGGATTTGCTTCTGTAGTAGGATGTCCGTTCCCCTTGAGATTCTGGTGTAACTTGTGTGGTATGTTCTGGACTTATGAAGGGGCAGTAATTGCCCAGTAAATAGGTCTCCTGCATTAATATGGTCTGTGGCGAGTATCGTTTGAGATTATTCAGGCCTTTGACATTCCATAAGAAAATTCTAAATGAATCATGTGATGTCGTCATGGTGGGTAAAAGGTCTCTGGATTGTTTGAGTGGTCAGCCTGTCGTAGTGTATAGTATGAACATGAATGTATACTAACTAAACATTTTCACAACACCCCCACCCTACATCAGTCGGCCTTCCCCAACTAATGTGTGTATGTATGGTGGAGTGCATGGTCTACGCATGTAGTGAACCATATATAGGTGTAAATAAAGCATTTAGCACAGCTGACCCATCCGATTCCATGCATGAGTACAAAATCATAGTTCTAGCATTACTATGTCCCCACACACTTGCAATTCCTCGCCACCACCGTACCTGGTATTTGGTATCATTAGTGAAAGAATATACAAAAGTTGGCAGGCTGCATGGTTCAAAGCTCCTGAGGGGTCACAAATAGATCCATGGTAGGCAGTAGGAGTGGACCTGCTTCCATCGGCCCCCCTCATCTGAACAGTTTTGCTGCAAAGTTCAGTCTCCACTGTCCCTAACCTTTAAATGCGTGGTCTCGGTTACCTCCTGGAAGTAGATTTTTCCCCTCTGTGATGCTCCACTGGATTCCTTTGTTGTCTCTGATGCCATATTTCTAGCCAAACCCACGTTACTTGTGGCATTAAACAGAAGTGTTTTGCCATCATGTATGACTTCTTCGTTTTTCTGGAATCATTAGTCTATACGTAATCTTCACCACCTTGAGTATTTGCTTGCAGGTTGAGTAGGATCACCTTTTCTGTTACAATTAAGGTATAGTCTGAACAGTTACCGATTTGCGCAGAGTCCAGCTAGAGAGTGGCTTGTTGCTGAGGCTGTCACAGGATGGTATTCCTGTCTCCATAATTGAAAAACTGGGCAATCAAGGGCCTTGTGGGTAGCCCAGAAAGGTACAATGCTGCCAAGGATCGATTGGCCCTCTCGATAAAGTAGGGGTACATGGAGTCTGTTGAAAGCCACAGCCATGCAGTGAGGAAGGCTTCCTGGTGCGACCCCTCTGCGCCCTCCGGAATGCTGACAAACCGCAGGTTATTCCGTCGGATATGCCCTTCACCCTGAGCTCCAGGTGGGACGCTCTGTCTGGCAGACCAGCCACAGTGACAGACAGGATAGTTGCTCTGTCCTTTGCGATCTACATCAATGTTTCCGCTTTGGCATCTGTCTGCAATTTTCCAGACATCATGCCGGATCAGGGCCACCTCGGCTCCAACTCCTCCAATTTGTTCTTTCAAGTCTGTGCGCAAATCGCAGATGGCTGAAAAATGCAATCCGGGGTAATCGGCATCCCTGCCGTGCCTCCTAGCCAGGTGGCGCCCTCCGGATCCCTTACAATCTTGGTGGAATATTTGTCTATTGTCTTTTGCATGGGGGAAGTTCTCAGCTTTCCCAACTTTAAAATGCCAGGCTGCCTCCCCAATCTGGGCATGGGCCCCTCTACAGCATCTAGTCACTCACTCTCACTCCATTGGGAATTAGGAGGTGTGGAGGGTAGCGTGCAGCAAGGCCACCATATATTTGAGAGAGGTCGCTAATATAGTGAGAGAAAGGGTGGTGTGGAGTCTGTCCTCCCATGGGTGCAGTTGTGCTAGTTCTCGCATCGGCTTTGCTGAACCTCCAGTCTGCTGAGAGGTCCCACTAGGCCTCTACATGGCTCCCAATACCCCAGGATTCAAACCAGAAAACTGAGTGGCCCCGACCCTCTTGCACAGCTAGTTGGGCCCCCAGGGGCCCAGTATGCGTGGTTCCTGAGTCATCCTCGCAGAATCCCTCGGCGTGGAGGCTTGCTGGTCCATGACTAGGTCTCCCCTAGTCTCCAACACCTGGCAGTGTGAGGCTGGCCCGCCCCGGCACTAAAGGCCTCCTGTCTGTCACCCAGATCTTTGTTCCTTGCCTGCACTGTGTTCTCGGTGTGCCGTGGGCTATATGGGTGGTTTCTTGCTGTGGCAGCATTCCTGTCTTTGGTTATCAGGATACTGACCGGCTCGGTGGCGAAAGCTTGTAGTGAGTTCCCTGTTATGCCCAGCTGGTCACGCCCCCTCTGTGTTTTTATTCAAAGTTTGAGGTTCGCAAAGGTTTCTGGGTAAAAAACCCTATTGAGAGCCCCACACTGGATTCCCCAAGGAGTCTCGTTTTCTAGAATGTACAGGTTTGCTGGTTTTCCCTAGGTGCTGGCAGAACTAGAACCCAAAATCCACAGCTGCCCACATTGCAAGAAAGGGTCAGTTTTGAGTGGAAAATTGTGATATGTCTATGTTGTGTTTGGGCTCTTTCCTGTCACTGGCACTAGGCACAGGCACCAGTGAGGTACCATTTTTATCAAGAGATGTGTGAACACAGAATACTAGAACATAAGTTACTACCAATTGTATTTCTCTGCATTTGTGCCTCCCAAATGTAAGCCAGTGTAAGAAAGATTTTTTTGAAAATGCCCTCAATCGTATGCTATTATGGGTACCCAGAAATTTACATCAGATAACTGAGTTTAGGAGCAGTAGTAATTTGTACTTTCGTAAATACATAGGTATACCCATTTTCACTCTTTATATTTTACCATATGAATTGCTCTATACACAATGAAAACCATTATAAGGTGCAGCTCGGTTGTTGGCTCTGGGTACCTCGGGATCTTGGACAACCTCTAAGCTCTATATATCTCAAAAACCAGAAGAGTCTATCAGGCGTAATAGTATATTGCTTTTGTAAATCGACCATCGTGACAAGAAGTTACAGATGACAACTTTGTCACAAATAACCTTTCTGCTACTCACTTTCAAAAAAATTTCATTTCAACATTTAGCTTCTTTGGGAAAACTGTGAGATTTAAAGAAATTGCCCAATGCAGAATTGAAAATGTTGTCTACTTTTCAAAAATGGATAACTTTCTGAAATCACCCATGGGTTTCACAACAAACTGGAAATAGGTTGAAAAGCACAACAATTGGGAACGAGCATTTGCATGATCTCAACTTTGGGACTTTAAAAAAAAATATATACATATATTTACCATTTTTCATGTGAAATCACAACAATATTATACATGTTCTAAATGCAGCAATACAGTAGGCACAGTTCAATATATACAAATCACAACAAACACATTCCCCCAGTGGCAGCTAGCAGTTGGATTACCTAGGTTCTAATCGCCTCTCTTGTGATGGTCCCCATACATTTTAAAAAAACAAAACTATAACAGATACCATTAGTTAGTCTGGGCACAGGGTGGGGGGTGGTGAATCAACCCACCCCGGTGGGAACAATCCCATCAGGCGGCTGCGATGGGACCTCTAGCAGGTAATTCTTCAAAGGGCTCCATATATCTTTAATCCTAGATGTCACAGGTAGGGTAGTTGCAAACAGGTCACAATTTGTGTTACAATAAATAAGGCTATTTAGCCAGGCCTTTCTAGTGGGAATGACCTTATTGCCCCAGTGAAGAGCTATTTCCCGTTTGGCGAGCAGCAACGCAATAGAAGTGAAGTGGCACAACTGCTTTGGGATGTTACGGGCATACCCAGTAGTGCCATCTCTGGCGTAGGATGGCGGTCTAGGCGAGTCATAAGTGAAAACATTGTGTAAACTGCTCTCCAATACCCTCCTATTTTCACACAATTCCAGGTCATGTGAGCAAATCTGTATAATGCGCCCCACATTTGGGGCACTTATGTTCCCGAGAGGCGTCTAGTGAGTTAAGATTAGCAGAGGACATGTATGTCCTCCATAGGTACTTAAAGTGAATTAGCTTGTGCCGACTATTCGGGGAAACTTCCTTAGTCTGTGTACAGCAGAAGGACCACTGGAAGTCCTCTATAGGGTGTCTCGGGTCTCCTTCCCAGATCTCCCGGACTTTGGCATCTCTGGCGGGAATTAGTGTCATGCAGACTTTGTACAACTTTGAAATTAGATGGTCACCCCCTGTGCGGGTGACCAACATTATCAGTGGTGAATATGTTTCCAGCTCCAGTGGGAGCTCAGCGATCTGTGATGTTAGCGCACTATGAAACCTACTGAGGTCACCTTTGGGACTTAAGTGTTTAGCCAGAGCTATTTGCTTCGCAAATGTAGTAGTAGTAGTAGTAGGTACATTATTCGGTTAAGATTATTAGCCATAAAAGCATACAAAATACAAAATTAATTTACATTAAAATAACAATAAAATGTAAAGTAAAAAAAAAAAGTAATCCGTTTTCCTTACAATCAAACAATATAGAGTTGGTAGGTGCGATATCCATGTCCTATCAGAGTAACATATCTGGGCCAGGGGGTAGGTTCTAGTAATTATAGGGGGGTAACTGCTGGTAACTAGTTGATACAGGACCCCTCCTGCCCCCCCCCGGTGGTATCCCTCTACGCTCCACTTTGTAATTGGCGAATATGCAGTTCTTGGGTAAAAATCGCACCATTCAAGTGTTGATATAGGCCCATCTCCTCTTTGTGGCTCCCAGCTTCGTAGATAAGGGACAACCAGGTTATCCCGGAAGTTAACAATGACCAGGTCTCCAGCTGTGTTCTTGGGACGGGAGCCTATTCACCCCACCCTTCTGACATTTAGGATTGTCCCGTTGATGTTGGATGGAAGCGGTCTATTCTTTGTCAGCCAAAACTGGACTTTGTTTTAGAGGTCCTGGTGACCTTCAATTTTCCCGGTAGCGCGCAGGCACTCCCGAGAGGACACACACGTAGGGTGCTGCCTCTGGTGGTAAATTTATAGATCTATTACTCACGGCTAGCCCCTCAGAACATTTGCCTACTTTCGACCACCCAGCTCTGGGAACAGAGCTAAGGGCC
The DNA here is from genome assembly GCF_964263255.1 of Lissotriton vulgaris. Classification (NCBI taxonomy): domain Eukaryota; kingdom Metazoa; phylum Chordata; class Amphibia; order Caudata; family Salamandridae; genus Lissotriton; species Lissotriton vulgaris. Next base: position 1,665,809,064 of record NC_141685.1, on the reverse strand, counting down.
ATTGTCAGTTCATTGGCTACCTCCTTGTTTTTAATAACTGATAGTACAGGATCAGATGGGTTATTCTGGGCAATTTTGCTGTGTGCAGTGGTGTCAGACATTTTTGAGGCAGCTATTCTCTGAGATTGGTTGTTTGACTTAGTTGGCTTGGTATTGTCGTCTATTGTTGAGTTTTTCCCCAATTCTCTCTAACCTTTCAATAAGCGGGGAAAATAGGGTTTTTACCAATTCTTCAAAATGGGCCAACAGAATAGATGGTAAAAGGGATATAGGGGTTTCCAGTATTTGACCTGCTTTGGGTGTCTCTGGGGTGGTGGTGGCAGTAACCAAAGAGGGGTTTAACTTTATTTTTCGGTATTTCGATGGTTTCCCCTTATAATTCACACCTTTACGTTTTATGCTTTGGGTAGGAACCTGAGGATGTGCTAACCCCTGAGTGGTAATTTTATCTGTTACGACTGGAATTTCCAGTGGACTTTTATTAAGTTGATGCGAGTTCCTAAACTGAGGGCTTCCAATACCTGTAGGGTATGTTGGGGAACTGGATTGTTCAATCCCCTGTTCTATGGGAATATACCTGGTTTTGCAAATGGCATTTAATTCCCTCTGTAATAAAGAGTTCGGCGAGTCGATTAAGATCTGAGGGGATCGTTTGCTACATATGGTTTCTTTAGGGAGGCTATATTCAATTGACTCAAAAGCCGATGTTACCCTAGTTATATAAAAATCCAGTGTCCCCTTAAGTGACCCTCCTTGAGAGGCGGATTGTTTGGCTGACCCTTTAGAGGTCATGATGCGACAAGCTAATGACCCAACTGCACACACCTTGTATGGAACCAATGGATATCTAGGTAGACTAAGGGGCTACGGAAAAAATAAACGGGAACATTCGTTGGTAGGCTCTGGAGGTTTGTCTCTAATTAAGCATACCTTAGTTCATGTCTTTGGTCCCAAGAAACCAACCAAGAAGAGTGTCCCGACCCTACCTCCTCTGGCCTCTGAGGGCCACAGAGGGCCCGCCCTTTGTCCGGCGCCGCCCCGCGCGCGTCCCGCGATGCGGTAAGATAAACACCAATTTATCCGTCTGTTGATTGGAGGCAGGGGCGGGCTGACTCCTGCTGCCCCGCTGTCCTCTGGGCTCCGCAGTCCGGTTCAATTCCCCAAGTTCGAGTGTCTCCCGCGAAGCGGGAGGCACGAGAGGTCAATTAAGCACCCGGTGAGTGAAGGGAGGGGTGGGCTGACTCCTGCTGCCCCGCTGTCCTCTGGGCTCCGCAGTCCGGTTCAATTCCCCAAGTTCGAGTGTCTCCCGTGAAGCGGGAGGCACGAGAGGTCAAAGCACCCGGTCAGTGGAGGGAGGGTCGGGCTGACGCCTGCTGGCCCGCTGTCCTCTGGTCTCCGGAGTCCGGTTCAATTCTCCAAGTTCGAGTGTCTCCCGCGAAGCAGGAGGCACGAGAGGTCAATTAAGCACCCGGTGAGTGGAGGGAGGGTCGGGCTGACTCCTGCTGCCCCGCTGTCCTCTGGGATCCGCAGTCCGGTTCAATTCCCCAAGTTCGAGTGTCACCCCATGTGGTCACCCCCTGTTCTGGTGACCAACATTATCAGTGGTGAATATGTTTCCAGCTCCAGAGGGAGCTCGGCGATCTGTGATGTTAGCGCACTATGAAACCTACTGGGTGTCACTTTTGGGACTTAAGTGTTTAGCCAGAGCTATTTGCTTCGCAAATGTCTTTAAGCTATGTTGTAGGGTAGTGTAGCTGCATGTTAAAAAGTTATAATAAAGTCTTATAAGCATTTTCTTTTATCTAGTACATAAGCTGGCGGCCGCATGTGAAGGTCAGGAGGGACGCACTTTTAATACAACAGCTTTATATTAACATTGTATCATGTAGACATGGAACAAAATGTCTAGCGCATCTGATGAACACTGGTATTGTAAATGAAGCATTAGGACACTGTCCTGCCAAGTACCGCACATCAGGTGCTAGACAAAATTATTTTAGTGTGGGGTCTGCAGCTCCGCACTAAAATATGTTAGACACACACTATAGCACCCCAGGTCCACCTCCACAAGGCATGCTTAACTGGACTTCCATTAAATCAGCAAGCGTGCTGTCCGTAAGTGTGTTGTCTAAGTGTGCTGTATCTCAAAATACAGCTCGTCGACAACTCTCAACTATTAAGGACCTGCATACCAGGTGGTCTGTTGCAGCCTATGGCATAAACTAATACAATCCGGAGGTCCCTACAGCGTTGTGGCATTGATCACAGTAGCCATACCTTGACTCTTGTGACCTCTGCCATCTGTGCAAGCAGTGCATCTGATTGGCTCTGAGGTGGCAGATGACTGCTTTTGTTTTTCCTTGCTGCGCCTGCCGAAATTAGTTGTACCTCATTCGTTCCCCTTACAACCCCACAGGGTCTTGAAACTTCTGCAGATCTCCTCCCCCAACATTTCGACAGCCTGCCCTCCGGGCAATACATTGCAGGCTCCATGGAGCTTAGCAAATTTTGACTGGACCTTCTGCCATGTGTGTTGAGGGTCAGAGGGTAACAGATTTGTGTAGGTGAGCACTGCGTCCCGGTCTTTAAAGGTTCGGAACAGCCTGTGACTATCCATGACAGTTGGCTGTGATGATGACCCTCAGCACTGACCACGAACTGCACTGAGACGCATTAATCTGTCAGAGGTTTAGCCCCTGCCTATCAGCGAAACACCAATACCAGTGCATCGGCACTGAAATAAGCAATTTAACAAGGCCGTGCTAGAGACCACTATACCTGACCTGCAGCATTTCCCAGTGGATAAGTGAGGATGTGCCTATCAGTCAGTTACCGACTTTAGAACTAGAGTACCAGACTCGAGTCTCTGCATCGGTGCTCCACATCTTGTGACTCTGAGCAAATCACTTAATCTCCCTGTAGCTAAAATAAAACCAGCATTAGCATAGCCAATAGGTCTCACATGTCTGACCTAATAAGTGTTTAGCCATGCAACACTTGATGTTGTTGCACCAAGGATATTGTGCTGGATAACTAAACACTTATAAGGTCCCAAGGGCGAGATCTATTGGCTATGCCAATGCTTGTTAAAAAGGGTGAAGTTCCCTGCTGTACAAGGCAGTTTGCAGAAGAGGTAATTTCACTGGAATGCCGACATAAGACTGCAATCCTAGCAGATCTCCTCCGACAAGGGGCTCTCGGAGGAACTCCGAAGAATCGAGAACAGAAATAAGACCATGAGAAAAAAGAAAGGTGTTTGTGGAGTGTGGCATTACTCCAAGTTCGAGTCTCCGTGCTGGCACAGCATCCAGTGATAGAGGGCAACCCACTTTAATCTCCCCAAGCCTAAAAAATTGTGACCTTGTGTCATGTAACCGGTGCTCATGTAAAGCGCTCCAATATAGTTCACACTATATAAAGAAGAACATATATATATTATTTTGCTTACTCTGACCGAAGGCATTTGAGCTCTTTTCATGAACACTGGATAATGTAACACACGGTCAGATTCATGTTTTTGAAGACACTGGGAGATTAAATTGTTGGCCAGAACTACAGTGTGTTGATTTATGCTGGAACTGGAACCTGACCCGACTCTCCTTCCCCCTCTTCCAAGGTATGCAGCTGTGGCTGTTGGTTCACACCTCCCCATAATCGGTAGCTTATGACCGAGGCTGATCAGACAA